>NC_062278.1:111560357-112810357 GCF_902655055.1 Lutra lutra
TGAAGCTGTAGAATTGTCTGCCCTGAGTGCTGTAATGGTTCCACAAACTTACACATAGTTAAAATTCACAGAACTTTATTTTACAATACGTGGATTTCAAAACTAATACTGAAAAAAAGTCTTAGCACACTTAGCATATATTTTCCTATATGCATGTATATTAATAGAACCATTGTGTATTAGATAATACTCTATAACTCATTTTAATTTTAGAACATTGTAAGTTGTAATGTAATTAAATGTGTATCTGCATATAAGTTTTTAATGTGAATGGAAGTAACACATATTATGTAAGCAATCCCATGTTGTTGAAAATTTGGGCTGTTACTGATTTTTCAATATTAGAAATCATGCTGTGACAATCGTTCTTACAGTTAAGTATTTGCATAAATCCTTAGTTATACTGTAGATAAAGTTTTAGAAGTGAACTTGTTGGGTCCAGGTATGAACTTTTAAAGGTCTTTGACGTTTTTCAAAATGTCCTTCAGGAAAGTGGTGCCTAAACGCACCCCCCAAGAGGCAATGAGGGTATCCATTTCTCCATATACTGCCCTATAACCTTGTTCATAGTATGTGGAGTTAAAACTTCGTCAAGTCCCTCCACATACATTATATTCATCTTTGAACAAAACAACCCACAGAGCCTACACATTGCCTGGCTCATACAGGCACTATTTAATATTCATATCCATTTGCTGGTATGAATAAATGGATAAATCAATGATCCAGCTTTTCTTTGGTAATGAATTTTCCTACTTATCACCAAATACTTTAGAGTTACTTCACACAACAATCATTAATTCAGAACTTCACACAACAATCATTAATTCACAGCAATCATTAATGCAGAACCTAGAACATGATCTGCAATATTTTTAATCAAACCTTACCAAAAAAATTAAGCATTCATCCCAATACATTTATTTATATTTTACATGTACATACTTCTGTCAGTCTACACATTCAAGAATAATAAAGCTTCATTTCTTATGTTGGCTTAATGAAGTCATATAAGAATGTATGAATGGGGACGCCTGGGTGGCTCAGTTGGTTAAGCAGCTGCCTTCGGCTCGGGTCATGATCCCGGCGTCCTGGGATCGAGTCCCGCATCGGGCTCCTTGCTTGGCGGGGAGCCTGCTTCTCCCTCTGCCTCTGCCTGCCATTCTGTCTGCCTGTGCTTGCTCTCTCTCCCTCTCTCTCTGACAAATAAATAAAATCTTTTAAAAAAAAAAAAAGAATGTATGAATGAAGTTCTTATATTTTCTTCTCACTCCCCAGAATGTTCTTTACATCCAGGCTGCTCACATTTTGCTAATCACTGTTCTAAGGCACCTGGGTGCGCAGGATTCTGCACTGGACACCATAAAGAATACAGCAATGGATAAGAGAGTCCTGCCCTTGGATTTTGTAGGTAGCCTAGGAAGAGAAGCCATGAGAACTTCACAGATAACCAGAGTGACTTACGAAAGCAGAGGAAGGAGAAATGTCTCCCTGTTAGGGAAGCAAAAAGGCAGCCATGGGGAAGATCATGAAATTCAAGTTCTGTGCCCTGAGGAAGCCCCACTTTGCCTAGTTCTCTGACCTCAGCAACGTTGCGGGATGGAGGGGTGGGGGAGGGCTGTTGGGGAAGAGTCTGTACACCTGCCATGTACAGCTGTTGGTGGGTTTTTGTTTGTGCCCCTTTTTTTCTGTTTGTTTAATGTATATTTTTTCCTCTTGCCTTCAGGACACAGTGACACACATTTCAGTATTGGCAAGGGACAAAGCCTGAGGAGCATGGGGAAGAAGAATTCCTGTGCAGAAGTGGCCAAACTTTAGCAGGTTAATGTCCGATGCTACTTCATCATCCCTTTATCTTAAAATATAAGAAACCACACTTTCCAAAGCAAAAACAAGAACAAGGTGATCACTCAAGACCTCTTCTACTTCACTGACTCTGAGTAATTATTTTAAAATCATGTAAACACTGGATGCATAGGACTCTTCGAATGTCTCTAAGACATGACTTGGATGCTGTCACTACTCCTCTTAATGGCTTCAGAGAGTCTCTTCTGTCTATGGAATAAAATCTTGAATTCTCCATAGTAGCATCCAAGGCACTTCAAATCCTGGTCTCCACCTAAACACCTGCTACTTCCCTCCAATCTCCCACCAGACACACCAAACCATATGTTCCTCCCTGCACACACTGGCTTTACCCCCCTGACAGCTCAGCCAGTTCTCTACCACCCTGCCCCATCTAAGTCCCACTCACCTTCCTGTCCCAGTTCAAAACTCATCAGTTCTGGGAGGTCTCCCTATCTCCATTTGGCATCTTCCCAGGCAGAATCAAATTCATTCTCCTTTGAGTTCCTATCATCATTCTTTTTTTAACCCTATTTTGCTTTTCTCAACTGCCTTGGATTCCAGTCATCTGTATCTCTTCCTGTCTCTTAGTTAAGACTAAAAGTTCTCTGAGGAAAGGGTAAAATGTTGAATTATCTCTTCTTACTACACAGCATCTCACAGCAATGAAAAGGTAAGATTGTCACCTGTCTTGGTAAACTGAGTCAATTCTCACCTCACTTAGAATGATGCTTAAATTTTCCTAAATCCCAGAAATTTGCTTCATGCTAGAAGAAGAACAGGTTGGGCAGGATAAAAAGACTTCGGAGTTTTATTTTGACTTCTTGGATATAAGGAACATGTGGCACTTTCAAATAGTGATGTCCAGGTGTTGAGATATACCTGGCTGGATCTGAGAAAAGGTAAAGATTCATTATTCCTCAGCATGCAGATGATAATAAAAATGATGAGCATCTATGAGACTTCCCAGACAAGATATAAAGTGAGAGAAGTACACCAAAGACAAGACCTTAAGGAATCTGGTATTTATAGGCAGTGGGGGAAATGCCTACAAAGGAAAACAATAAACTGTAATAAAAAAGATACAGATCAAACTAGGGATTTGAAAGTTTCAAAAAAGAAGAAAACAGGAAACAAACTATAGAATGATACATAAATCTAATAAAGTAAGATCTAAAAAGTGTTTATGGACTTTGGTAGTTGGAAAGTCTTTCATGATCTTAATGAAACAAGTTTCCAGGGGCGCCTGGGTGGCTCAGTGGGTTAAGCCTCTGCCTTCAGCTCAGGTCCTGTCTCAGGGTCCTGGGATCAAACCCCGTGTTGGGCTCTCTACTTGGTGGGGAGCCTCCATCTTCCTCTCTCTCGGCCTGCTGCTCTGCCTACTTGTGATCTCTCTCTCTCTGTCAAATAAATAAATAAATCTTAAAAAAAAAAAAAAGTTTCCATTTTGGTTAAGTTGCAATCAGTATTAAGGCAACAACAGGACAACTCTTTCCAAAACTTGAATAAAAATAGAAGAAAAGAGATGGGGCAGTGGCTTAGGGACAGGGCATAGGACCCATGAAACACGTTTATTTGGTTCTCTGTTATTACTGAAAAAAAAAATTGAGCATTTATCAGCTAGAGAGAAGAAATCAATAGAGAAAAAAATATGGCAGATATAAAACAAAGGACTCTAGAAACAAAAAAATCATACACCATGACCAAGTGGGATTTATCCCAGGAATAAAAGATCAGTTCAGCATATGAATAGCAATGCACTTTATTAATAACACAAAGGGGAGTGTTCCTGGGTGTCCCAGTAGGTTCAGCATCCAGCTCTTGATTTTGGTTCAGGTCATGATCTCAGTGTCCTGAGACGGAGCCCCACATTGAACTCTGAGCTGGGTGTGGAGCCTGCTTGAGATTCTCTCTCACCCTCTCTCTCTGCCCCTTCCCCCCACACTGTCTCCCTCTCTAAAATAAATTAATTAATTAATAATAAACAAACAAATAAATAAATAAATAAGGGGAAAAAAGGATAATATACACAGAAAAAGCACTCAGCAAAAACTAGCGCCACTTCATGATAAAAACCCTTAACAAATTGGGAATAGAAGAGAACTTCCCCAACCTGATGAAGAGCATCTATGAATGCCCACAGTTAATAGAATCATACTTTTTGGTCAAAGATCAAAAGCTTCCTTCCTAACTTGAGGAATAAGACAAGGACATCCACTCATCATTTCTACTCAATGTAGCACTAGAGATTTTAGCTGGGAAAACTAGGCAAAAAAATAAATAAATAAAACACATCCAGTTTGAAAAGGAAGAAGTAAAGCTATCTCTAGTCATTGATGACATGATCTTATATAATAAAAAACCGAATTAATCCACCAAAATACTGTTAGAACTAATAACAAGTTTAGCGAAGTTGTAGGATATGAAGTCAATACACAAAAATCAGTTAAACTTTTACCAGCTAGCAATGAAAAATCCAAAAATAAAATTAAGAAAACAATTCTATTTTAATATTAAAAAAGAATAAAATACTTAGGAAAGAATTTAACAAAAGTGTAAGACTTTTAAACATTGTTAAAAGAAATTTTAAAAGATCTAAATAAATGAAAAGACATTTTGTATTACTGGATTCAAAGACTGAATATTAAGAGGGAAATACCAACCAAACTGTTCTACAGACTCAATGCAACCCCTGCGTACCAGAAGAATCCCAGCTAGCTTTTTTGCACTAATCGACAGTTGATCTTAATATTCCTACAGAAATGCAAGAGACCCAGAATAACCAAAATGATTTTGAAAAAGAACAAAATGGGAGAATTCATATGTCCTGATTTCAAAACCCCACTACAAAGCTGTAGTAATCAAGATAGTATTTATTGCCATAAACAAGACAACAACACATTTGAGAACCTAGACATAATAATGCCTTATATTTATGATCAATTGATTTTTAACAAGAGCATCAGGACAAATCAAACGGGGAAAGAATAGCTTTTTCAACAAAAAAAGTTTGGGGCAATGGGATATCCACACATGAAAGAATAATTTTGGACTCCTAATGTACACTATATAAAAAAAAATTAAACCAAAGTGGATCCTGTACCCAAAGATAAGAGAAAAACTCTAAAACTCTTAGAAGAAATATAAAAGTAAATTTTTGTAATATTGGATTAAGCAATGACTCCTCAGGACAGTAAGAGCACAAACAACAAAAACAAAAATAGATAGATTGGACTTCATCAAATTTTAAAACTGCTTTTAGGAGCATGAGAAAACAAACGTGAAAAGACAAGAAAGTAAAAAAGTAATCCACAGAATGGGAGAAAATATTTGCAAATCATGTATCTGACAAAGGACTGATATCTAAAATATGTAATATAATAAATCCAAGCAATATATAATATATATATAAAATATATATATACCCACAACTCAATAATAAAAAGATAAAGACAGACTTTAAATTGAGCAAAGCATCTGAATAGACATTTCTCTATAGAGGACTTACATATAACCAATAAGCTCATAAGAAGATGTTCGATATCATTAGTCAGTAGGGAACTGCAAATAACAAATACACTGAGATATCATTACTCACCTAGAAGCATGGGAAAATTAAAAAGATGAATGTCAGTGAGCATGTGGAGAAATTTAAACCCTTATGTATTACTGATGGGGAGTAAAATGGTGTAGTTGCTTTGGAAAACAGTGTAGCAGTTCCTCAAAATGTTAATATAGATTACCATATGACCCCACAACTCCACTCCTAGCTATATCCCCAAGAGAACTGGAAACATATGTCCACACAAAAACTCATTCATGAATGTTCATGGCATTGTTATTTATAACAGCCCAAAGTGGAAACAACTCAAATTCCACATACTGATGGGTGGATAAACAAATATAGTCCACTGTTATCCATCCATAAAAAGGAATGAAATCTGATACATGCTACCTGCAACACTGAGTAAACCTTGCAAATGTCATGCTGACTGAAAGAAGCCACTTCAAAAAGATCACCAGTTGTGGGAGTCTAGGAAGTATCTAGAATAGGAAACACTACAGAGACAGAAAAGAGGTAGGTGGTTATCCAGAGGTGGGGAGTGTAGGGTAAGGGTGGGAAATGCAAAGGACCATTGACTACTAGTGGGTTGGGCTTTCTTCTTATGATGATAATGGTGTTATAGGATTAGGGGCACCTGGGAGGCTCATTTGGTTGATTTTGGCTCAGGTCATGATCTCAGGGTGGAGGAATTGAGCCCCCAACCGGCTCTGCACTCAGCAGGGAATCTGTTTGAGATTCTTTCTCTCTCTCTCTAAAAAAGAAGAGAAGATATTATAGGATTAAACGGTGCTGATCAGTGCAGAACTTGATTGATAGACTAAAAAACACTGGCTTTAAACCTCAAAAGGGGGAGTTTATGGGATATGAGATATATGTCAACAGTAACACTATTGATGAAAAGAGGGAGGACTAATTTTGGGAAGAAGACCCCGAGCACACAGGAAAGGCTGAAACTCTGTGTCAGTGGAAGACCTGATTTTGAGTGGCTCTAAGAGAAAGAGAGGAGGAAGGGTGTGAGGCAGGTCATGGGGCCCGGGTAGGTGTGGGAATCCAAGTGCCTTCATTTTCTAGAAACTGGAAATGATGCTGACTCCTGCAAGCAAGGAGACGGGAACTTGAAGAAAAAGATGGTAATTCACAAATGTGGACGAGGCCCTGGAGGACGATGGGGAGGAAGAATAAACAAAGGAAGGACGTTGGTATTGGCTACACCTTTCTTCCAAGGGCATCTGGCCCCCCAGTCAGGCCCAGTTGTTCTCCTTTTCCTTTCAGTACCTGCATGAGCTCCAGGGGTGGCCAAGGAAGACGACTGTGCCAGAAGACTGCTCCAAGAGGCACATCTATTGGTCACCTCAGGGCGGCACCTGACCCCATTTTCAACATCGCTGGCCGAAGTGCAGCGAAGCCAAGTACTGCAAATATTTGTGACTAGGCGAATTTTCTTCTCCCAAACTTGCCATGAGACAGTTCTGCAAAACGTAAATATTAGATCAGGGTGATTGGCAGATTGAGTAACTGAAAACTCAAACATAAGCACAGCAGCCCAGCATCCTCTGTGATCCCTGCAGCAGGGGAATGGTGGGGACACCAGCCAGAAAACACTGGAGACACAGACTTCTCCCATACCAATGGCTGGAAGGGCCCGGAGGGTAAATTCAGTTCTGGTGCCCCCTACCCCACCCTAGCTCACTGCCCGATGTGCAGACATGGTCATTGTCAGCTACCTCTGCAGCCCAGACTCCTTGGTGCCAGCCCATGAGGCAAATAGTATCACACAAAGGAACACTAGAAACTGTTTTCATGAATGTTGAAGGACACGCCAATGTCTTCGGGCAAGGTGGCCTATTATATAGTGTCCTAGGTGGAATAATGGCCACCCAAATAGATCAAGTCCTAACACCTGGAATTTATAAATGTTACCTCTTTGGAAAAAGAGTCTTTGCAGACATAATTTAATTAAGTATATTGAGACAAGGATATCTCTCTGGATTATCCAAGAGAACCCTGAAGGCCTTCACAAGTGGCCTTGTAAGAGACAGGTGAAGCAGATAAGGCAGACATACAGGAGGAAGGCCAGGTGAATACTAATCAGAGAGATGTGGCCGACAAATCAAGGACTGAGGACAATTGCCAGAAGCTGGAAGAAGCAAGGAGCAGATTCTCCCCTAGAACCTCCAGAGGAGCACAGCCCTGCTGACACTTTGATTTAAGACTTCTGGCCTCTAGAACTGTGAAATAGTACATTTCTGTTGTTTTAAGCCACCCAGTTTGTGGCAATTTGTCAAGGCAGTCTCAGGAAATTAATGTACCCAGCAGCCATGTTTTTCTCCGCAGCCCTCAGGGTACCTCCGCGCGTATGACGATGAACCTGTGGAGAGTGGAAGCTGGTAAGAGTCCGTGGGTGTATCATCTCAACGCATCAGCCTCCTTGCAGGAGATTCTTCAATCTCCTTTCTGGGGATTGTTTTCCTCCATGCCCACCCCAAGATACCTCCTTTCCGGGAAAAGAATATGTTAATTGGTTCTGAATCTCAACTTTTGGTGAAAATTCACTTTCAAAGTAAGATAAATACCCAGTTTGAAGTCAGAATGGGTAGACTAAGTCCTGATCTACCACTTGGTGGGTAGCTTTGATCTTGGGTAGTTCATTTTACCTCTGGTTCACCCACCTGAAAGTGGCGGTCATAATTCCTACCCCCATAGAATGACTTTTTGTGAAAATCAAGCAAATAAATTAATGTCTGCTTCTTCCCCTGGGTTGTCTAGGAAAAACCACATGAAACAAAGCTTACATTAAGCATACATACTGATGCATGCTTTCTTGGTGGTGGGAGGAGATATAATTTCAGGGTAGCAAGAGTGAGGGGAAAAGAGAAAGAAGGGAAACAAGTCCAAGAAGGTGAGTACCACCCTAGCCACAGCATCACCACAAAATGCAGTCCGTGATCTTTTTTGTGAGATGTCTTTGGATAGACCTGATGGAACCCTTGCTCTGTGTCCACTGTTGAGGCAGAAAGCAGACAGAGAAAGAGCGAGGGTATAATAGTCATTTCCCTTCCATTCTACTCTCTCAATGATCAAACTCCACCCGTGGAGAATGAACTTGTTTGAACTTTCAGGTGACATCACCCTGCCCTTCCGGGCAGCCCCTAGGGATCTGGGATCAGACTCATCTTTTAAACCTAGAAACAGTGAGAAGAGACAAGCTTATGTGGTCCTGGTCACTGCAGTGCTACAGCGGGGCTCATGCATTGAGTATAATGGAGACCAAGCCAGAGCTCCATCCTGGTGTGAGGGGGTCTGAGGTTATCCAAGAAAGCTGGCCATGATCAGAGAGTCGGGGGCTCTGCCATGAGCATGTTGAGGGCTCTGGGAGACAGGTAAGGCCAAGCAAATGGAGAAGAACAGAAACAGGGTCAAGTGCTTCATGTGAAACAGATTTGGAAAATGTCAACTGCCACACGAATATGACTTTACAGTGGCTATTTTCACGGCCTTCCTTTAATTTTAACTTTTATTGCCTTGAGTAGTTTTAAAGGAATGATCCACCACTCTTTCAGGTGTCCAACATGTCATTTATTTGGATATGATTTGTCTCAATTTCAAGTACAGGAAGCAAATCTAATACAAGTCTTTGGTGGGAAATCAGTTCTCATGTCAGTGATATGGCGACTGATGGTGGAGGACACAGCCCACTAGGGTTTTACATATGTCTACATTTCCCTGGGAGACAGACTCTCAGACTTTGTGAGCAGGGAGTTTACTGGGAACGTGAAGGGAGCAAGCTTGGTCGGGAGCTGGCATGGCCCTTCAGAACCACCCTCGATTGAGGCAAAGGACAGGCCTTTGTACCCCATATCATCTAGATACTGAATATGAACGCCCCCCAGGGTGGAGGTGTTGGCCCAAGTAAGGCAAGACGATCCCTGGGAAGAGACTCAGCTGTGATCCCAGCAATACTGAGTGGCTGGAAAGAGTGCCTCTGTTCTGAAGCAGGGGTCAGGGTGGTAGGTGATGGCATCCATGACAGTTGTACTTCTGGAGAGAGAGGGAAATGGGAAACATTGGCTTTTAACCTTGTCTTGGATTTCTTTTGGGGACTGAATCCTTTTGTAAGGAAAACCATGTCCATCCTCTTCATGAGTGAGGGAGTTTTTACTTTTCTTCTAAGTTCCCATTTCAAGGTATGGATTGGACACTTTTAGGTGTTTCGACATCCCTTACTTTTACTCCATCGCACCTCTAGCTCCCACCGTGTTCCCCGTGGGCAGTCTCTGGGCCAGTGTGGCTACTTGTGGCCTAAGGCTGGGATGACTGGTCCTTGGACCGTTGTCTGCTCACCTCTTCTAGAGGTGGCTCTGACCCTCCTGCTCTCTGTTGGCCAGCTCCTGTGGCTTGGTGAGCCACTCAGGTGGCCTATGCCCCTGTGAATTGCAGGGATGGAGCCGGATGCCCCCAGTAGCCACACTTCCACGCTACCCCCTTCAGCAGTTGACCAGTTGCTTCTTAGAAATTACCAAGCAGGGCTACTGCGTGGCTCAGTTGGTTGAGAGACTGCCTTCAGCTCAGGTTATGATCCTTGGGTCCCAGGATCAAGTCCCACATGGGGCTTCCTGCTCATCGGGGGGTCTATTTCTCCCTCTGCTCTTCTCATGCTCACTCACTCACTCTCATTCTCTCTCCCTTTCCAATAAATAAAATCTTTTAAAAAAGGAAAAAGAAAAAAAAGAAATTACCAAGCAACTAATAAAACTATCTTTTAATCATTTGACTAGTGACCTAAGTATCAGTTCTCTACAGTTTTCGTTCATTTAACAAGTATTTTTAGAGCATGCATTATGGGCCAGGCCCTGTGCTAAGTACTGGGATAGTGGACTAAACAGTGTAGGCAAAGCCTGTGTTTTTACAGAGCTTACATTTTACTTAGCACAGAGAAATAATAAATCAGCAGGCAAACAAACAGATCATGTCAGACCTTGGAAATTGCTTCCAAAGGACAGAGAGGAATGGCTGTGTGGGGTGGGGTGGGGTGTGGTGTCAGACCACTAGATCAGATAGATGAACATTAACATCCAGAAAGAGCCATCCGTCCAGAAAGAGCCAGCCGCATGCGGGAAGTGTTGCTCGCAGACAGCGCAGCCAGCACAAAGGCTCTGGGGTAGGAACCGCTTTGGCAGGTTTGAGGAACAAAAATGTCCGTGCACCTGGAGGGCTGTGAGCCTCAGGGAAGGGGCAGAACGTGAGGTGGAGAGACAGGAAGGGGCCACATCACGGAGGGTGTTATCCAGACCCAGTCCCAGTATCTTCCACAAAGTGCAATGCATACCACCAGCGTGTGCAAGTATTGGGGGGGGGAGAGTCTACATACATATGATCTTATTAGAATAATTATAAATTTATTTTTGAGTATATCAGTCTATTGGAAAAATATAATTAGCACATCAAAACCATGACTTCCCAGATACTATTATTCAGGGGAAGCTACAATAAAAAGTGATTCAATTTCAAGAGAATGTGAAGCCAATCATAATCCAGGTGTTCTACAGCTATGGCCACAGACCCAGAAGCGGGGGGCCTTTCTAAATCTTCAGATTTAGAAACAAGGGGGAGCCCTATCCCCAGCCTCTAACATCTGCCCCATGCTGGCGGCTCAGACGTGGGAGGTGGAGAAGTTGTGCCGGTTGGCAGGGATGGCCTGCTTCCCTGCAGAGGTGCCCTCCCTGTGCACAGCTGTCTCCAAGGGGCAGCAGACTAGCCAGGGACTGGATTGTCCAGTTCATGTTATCGTGAGATGATATGACAGGCCTGGTTCTCACCAGTGGGATAAAGACGGGCCTAAGAGTCTCTTCCAGGCTGGGCTCACTGCCTTTTCCAGCCTCCCGTGCCAGGCCAGACAGCAGGAGGAACAGTGTCCAGTGGCTGCCTGGGGGAGGGGGCAGATCCCAGTGAGCTGGGACCTGGGACCCCAAGTCAGCATGGACTGACCAGGGATGGTTATTTAAGGGATCAAGAAACCTCCTCTGTGTTAGGTCCCCGGCATTTCCAGTTGGTTTGTTGGTCCCATAGGTCAGTGAACCCATTACCTGAAATCGCCACCTTTTGGAGGCACCATGTCCTAAGGACATGGCGATGATATGACATAGGAGATGTGATAATCTGCAGAAAAGAAAGGAGTAGGATGGGGTGGAATAGATGATGTTTTCTTCGTACTAGGGAGACCATCTTGAAGGGGAGGGAAGGGGTACCACCTTCTCAGCAGACCTGTCCCTGGGAGTTACAAGAGGGCAGCTTTCATCATCATGAGGAAGACAGTTCTGAGCTAGCGCAGGACAAGCTGCCCTCCACAGTTACACATGAGGCATACGAGGTGTTCAAATGAGGTCTAAGAGCCTGAAGGGCAGGAAAGCTACGCAGGTGGCGGGGAGGGGGGGAGGGGGGGAGGCATTGGCCGGAAGTGTGGCCCCAGGGCCTCTGAGTATCCTCAACTCTTCCCCTGCAATTCTGAGTCTCCAGCCACTTGGGAAAGGAGGAGAGGAAGATGGAGGGAGAGGGTTTGACAGGGAAGTCTACCTGAACTTCTTCCCCTCCTGGAGTTCTGCCCCTGACGTGCCTGACCCACGACACTATGAGACCCCAAAAGAGCAGACAAGGTGGGCTCGTCCACGCCAAGGACCCTGCCTTCCCAGATCACAGGCCCTTTTCTTCTGAAAAAAAAAATATGACCAGAGCCAAGCCTGGACCCAGCAGACACAGTGACAGATGCACATACTCACACTGGGTGACTTCACTCCAGGGGCGGAGAATCCAAGGAGAGCGAGGAAAGAGAAGGAGGCAGGCTTTGAGCCCAAGAAGGGTTGTGGCCCAGCCCCAGGAGAAATGAGACAACAGGAGAGACGAGACAAGTCCCAACTGTTGGAAACAAGATATAGGGGCCTCAGGGGAGATGTAAGCCAGGGACTCCTGGGCGCAAACGCCCCTCAGGTCCAAGGAGGTACACACAAATGAGTGAGGTGGGCCTAACGTACGTAAAACAGGAGGAACTGGCAAAGGAACGCAGCAAAATAAAAAGTGAAAAGGAAGAGAAGACACTGGAGAAGTTCACAGCAGCAGGCCTTCCATTCGGAAATGAGAAAGCAAACCCCTCCGCCCCAGTCCCCGGTGGTCACTGCTTTGAGGATGGTGTGAGGGCAGGAACTGAGGCCTCCTCTGTCCAGTGCTGCCCTCAGGCAGCAGAGGTGGGGTGCAGGGCAGGGTCAAGGCAGGAGGGGGGCAGCCACAGTCGCAGAGAGCGCCCTGGTGGCTGGGGCTTTAGAAAACTGGGACCCCGAGCTAACTCTACTTCCAGCTCAGCAGGTTGAATAGTAAATATCTTGCACTTCCCTGGGCCACAAGGACTGTTGAGTGGATGCTCTTAAACTTCCCTCCAACTCTGACAAAATTACTGGGAATGAGAAGCACAAGTCACCACTTAGACTTTCCTTCTCCCACCCATACCTCTGATCACACTCGAAGCCTATGGAGTTTAACTTCTCCATATCTCTTGAGCTCATCCTCTGCTTCCCACCTGCTTGTCCCAGCTTTGCTAGAGTCCTCATCCCCTCTCTCCCAGGTGACAGCAAGGGCCTCCTGACTAGTCTCCTTCCTCCTTGCTCTTTCCCATCCCATCTATCCTCAGCTGTCGAATGTTACCTCAACAACAGGGTTGATTACATCACACTCCTGCTTACAGCCCTCTCTGGCTCTCCATTGCATTCTAGAAGAAAACCCAGACTTAACACAGTATCGTGGGCCCTCAAGGAATGAGGCTTCATTTTCACTTCTTCTTTGGCTCTTCTCCAAATATCCCATGCCCCTTTGGACTGATCGCTTGCTGTTCTATTAATACTTTCAGAAATTTCACACTTGCAAGATTTTGTATATGCTGTTCCTGCTGCTTTGAATGCCCTTCCCTATTTTGTATGCCAGGTAGTAGTTGGGGGGTAGGGGGGTGCAATCTAGCCCAGTCTAGGCAATAAGGGGGAACATTGTTTGTAGGACTTTTAAATCAGTAATAAGCTAACCGAAATTTAGCCTTCTTTTTATTGTCCCTTACTACTAGCAAACATCTACAGGGATAGAACATTTGTCCTCACCCAGGAAGACCACTTTAAACACCACACCCCCTTGGAGCACCACTGGAATGTTCAAAAGCCAGCCCAGGTGTGACAGCATCCCAAGATTTCCTTGACCCTCCACCCCAGCCCTGCGGTCTCCACCCCCAGAGGTAATGCTTCCCTTCTCCGGACTGCCTATTGACCTGTGTCACATTCTTATTTTGCCACTCTTGCAGTGTTACATTTCCCTTCTGTTTACCAGTCTGTCTTTCCCAGGAGACACCGAACTCCTTGAAAACAGTGGCCATGATGTATGTATGTATGTATGTATGTATGTATGTATGCATCCCTGAAGCTTAGCACAATGCTCCATGGGCTCAGAAAAGGCGTAATAAGTGAACAAAAGAGTACAGCTTGAGCTCTCCGAGTGCTGATTTAGGCGTGATGGGTTTCCAAGTCGCAACCCAATTAAAACTCCAATTTATGTTTAGAATGTTGCTGCAGGTCAAGTCTTAATGTTCTGGCTGGAGCTCCTCTCCTTGCCGGGACACGACAGGAAGGTGTTTCGGTGGTATTGAAATGACTCATGGCCCCGGTGGCTTAACAGGATTACCAAGGGGCTCACGTTGCTCAACCAAGCATGGTGGGAGCCCCAGCGGTGCCAGCCAGGTCAGAAGTCAAAGCTGTTATCTGTGTGACTGCTTCTCCCGTGCCTGGGGACAAAGGAAATTAAAAGTCACTGCAGCCCGCTAGCTGAGAAGGAAACGGTTCAAAAGAAACTCAGAGAGCGCCTCTCCACCCTCACCAAATTTCATCCCCCTTTCTGTCCTCAAGATCCCAGAAGGGACGTGGGCTAAAATCTGGGTCAATCTCCTCATCGTGCGGATTGGGAAGCTAACCCCCAGAGAGAGGCATAAACTACTCAAGGCCACACAGCTAATATGTGACAACATTGAGAGCTGGGTCGGCACATTTTCGTTCCCTGTCCAGTGAGGGAACAGCATGACCTGGAACCAGGCAAGGAAGGAGATCACGCAGGGAGGGTAAATGCATGCCTGGTGTTATGTACTGATACGGTTTTCCTTTTTTTTTTTTTTTTTTTTTAAATTGAAGTGGAAGTCACCTAACATAAAATGAACACTTTTAAGGTCTACACTTTAGTAACATTATATCACAACGTGTTTCCACCATTGCCTCTATCCGGTTCCGAGGTATTTTCATCACCCAGAAAGAAAACCCTGTCCCTATTAAGCGGTCACTCCCCATTTCTCTCTCTCCCCCAAGACTGGCAAGTGCCAGCCTGCTTTCTGTCTCCGTGGATTTGTCTTGTGTGCACGTTGCGTATAAATGGAATCATAGAGTGTGTGACCCGTGCGGTCTGGCTTCTTGCACTTAGTTTAATGTGTCTGAGATCCATGAGTCAGCACTCCGTTCCTTTTCACAGCTGAGTCATATTCCAGTGTGTGGATGGACCACACTGGTCCTATCACATGCTTGATCCGGTTTTAACTGAGGGCTGGCTGCTGGGGTCCTAAGGAGTCCCAGGCCCCTCCCGTTGCACTCTGGGAAGGCAGGCACAGAACAAGGGCCCTCTAATGTCTATGCAATGGACATCATGCCCTCTCTGGGCCATGGTCTCCTTACCTGTGACGCAGGATAATAAGGCCATCCAACTGCCGTTTGTTAGGGTCACCGGGAGGCCTCAGTGGATTATCTGCAAGGACTCTGCACGTGCACGCCACTGGTCATTGTGGAAACTTTTATTTCACTGAAAAAAAAAAAAAAAAAAAAACCAGAAAAAAACAAAACCCTCCCCACCAGCCACCTTCACCTTCCTGTAAGGGCACGGTTATTGATAGCCGATGGAGACCTACCTGCCAGAATTCCTTTAGGGAGGGATATGCATTTACTTGGAGAAGATTCCTACCTGCATGGGCATAGAAGTGGCTTGAATATGGGGGCACTTCCCTGAGGAGGACTGGGGGAAATCACTTGCTTATTGCTCAGGATTATGAGGCTGAGAAAAAGAGTTGGGAGTCGGTGTCAGGAAAGCAAAAGTCTGTCTAGTCTATGATGGGACTCCTCCTCGAGGCCCTCTGTCTTGAGTAAGGTTACCAAGCTCACAAAGTCCTGGGTGTGAAGGGCTTTTTGTGAAGACCAGGGAAGGAGCTGGGCTTTGCTCCTTGAATTGCATGGGGCAGAGCTGGATTACACGCTCAGAGGAGGCGCTGTGGGCTGGGGCACTATGACCCATCTGTGGGCACCTGTGGAAATGGGGCTCTGAATTCAAGGTTCTCACAAGGCTTGGCACTGGGGTTTGGGTCAAGTTTAATCATATCCCCAAGGACCTTGGCTGACAATGACATTGCACATAATTGGGCCCCTGCCATGAGGCCTGTGCCCAGGGTCAGCACCACTGATGAGGCCACGGTGTCCTTGCACTAAGAATAGAGTGACTTGTACCCTCGTACCTCCTGCAGCCCTCATCCCCTACAGCCACAGGATAAGAACTGGGAGCTCAGCACCGGTTGGCTTTTGCTCCCGATTTTTAGTTCAAAGGTCCCTAGATGGCATCCACAAATGAACAACCTTTGCAAATAAGGCAGACCCCTAGAATGGCCCCCAGATATATTCTGCCATCCAACGTAGAGAACTTGTGCAGTAAGAGATCTCTCTCTGGAACTAGTAAGCCTCTGCTCTTCTGCTCAGTTGCCAGGTGACATGCTATTTACTGGCTGAGAGCACCAAGCCAGTCACATCAGTATGAGGCGGAGATCTCTGTCTGACACAGTTGGCTTTGAACCAGAAGGAATGCTGCTCCTCATAAGGGGGTCCATACCCTTTGGCCAAGTCATCTCCCTTCTTGAATCTGATTCTAAAGAAATCAACAAAAGCACAAAGCTAAATAATATTTGCAAATGTTCTTTACAAAATTATCCATAACACTAAGCAGCTGGAGACATAAAATTGCAACAATAGGTAAAAGCAAGAAATGTATTGTGAATCACCACAATGGCATTTCTGTAGCCATAAAATAAAGATTGGAGCAATATGGCAAGTGCCTATAATATTAAACAAAAACACAGATTGTGAATAGCGTTTGCAAGAGGATCGCAGCTACATAGAAATGTGCATGGAGTGTGGACAAGAAGATTGAGGGGCCATGAAAAATAAAAATGGTTACAAAAGGCAAAAGGGCCACAGGTAACTTTTTCTTTAATATTATCTTTTATAGACTATCTTCTTAGTATTTCAGTAGGTTCAAACCTGTATTCTTATCCAGCTGTTTATCTACACCTGCTTTCCCCACCCAGCTAGATTTCATACATCAAGATATTTATGGCTCTGTTTGTGCTGACTTGTTCCTATCTCACTTACCATGTAGATCCTTCTGCAAGTGAAACCCACATGATATTGGGCAAGAAGTGGCCAAACAGTAATGTTCCAGGCTGCCACGGCCTGGGCGGATGTTTAATGATACTGTCACTGTGCTTACAAATGCAGGATCCATTTTCAGTTTGGACTCTGATCAGGAAGAGACTCTTCCCACCAAAGAGGCTTTACAACCCTTCCCAGCAACCAGCATGCAGAGAGCCGAGCTGCCACAACTGATGAATCCTCACTGGAAAAACGCAGCTCCAGCACCATCCGTGAACGAGACAGTGCTCCTGCATGATAAGTGAACAAGACCAAGTCCCTGTGTGATCTGCGAGCCGCTGTACGTTAGTGGAGCTCTCAGTCCCAAGGTGAGCAAGTGATGGGCATTTCAGTTCAGAATCAGAGCATGAGAAATCAGAAAGGCATGGCCCAAGGAAGAGGATGCTAACCCCACAGAGACTCCTTCTTGAGCCTTAGCAACCTGTGTGCCAGATCCCCCTTAGAGCCTTCCTCCTCTGGCTCCTGAACTCACAACACAGTCCCTAAAGGTTTCATTTTCTATAAGATCATGCAGGGGACGGTAACTTAAATCTCATTCCAGAGAGTGTGTTCAGGTACCTTAGCACCTTGTCATGAAGGGCTGGGCTCAAGGACAGCAGGGATCACTCTACAGAAACCTGGATCAGGTGAGGTCTATCTGGCATCTAGAATCAGGGTCAACATCCCAAGCCAGCAAGCCTGGGAGAGCAACTGTCCCTTGAGGATTTTGTTTGAACAGGCTTGCCTCCTTCTGAATCAGCTATGTGTCCCGGACAAGGAAAGTCCTTGATAAGTGTTTCCGTAAAAGCATCACAGAGGAGAAGGATACACAGGAAAATAGTAACTCGGGCTGCTTTGGGGGAGGATAGCAGGGTAACTGGGAAAAGAGTCAGAGGGAAACTTGGATGACCTTCCCTTTATACTTCCCTATGTTTTTGAACCACTCGTTACCAAGTCAAATAAATGGGCAAATATGAATGGTTAGGTAAAATTAAATAAAAAGAAAATCTGCAGAGATCTGCTCATGACATTTCTTGGAACTGAAGACTGAGCCCACCCAATGATTGAAGTGATAAAAAATTAGAAGGTACAGGGAGAGTCCTGCTTCATTTACTAGGACCCTCGCCATCATCTAAGTTTGTTATTTGAAATTCACTGTAGAGTCAAGAAGATACCTCACTATAAAACGCTCTCATGTGCCCTGAAAAGGGAAGAAATCAATTCATGATCCTCAAACACAATTTCAAAATGAGCCCTATCTATTGGATATCCCAGACTAACACTCTCTCTGAGGCCCCCAGGCTCCCTGTCTGCCTTGCAGCCCCAAGGGAAACTTGGTGGGAAGCTACCGAGAGTCAGAGCCTTGGTTCCTCCAGTTCAGCCCTCAAGACAGGGAGGCAGGAACCAGGCACAGGAGGGAGCTCGGGCCCTTCATAGTCCTGCCTCGGAGCCCAGGACCAGATGGCCTCAGGCTCCCCACCAGCGGGGCAACTCCTGCTCTCCTCCCAACAGAGACCCTGGCCCCCTTGGTGCCATGGTGCCTCCGTGGACACAGGCCTTGAAAGGAAGGGAAGGAAGTAATAGAAGGGAGAACAGGGAGGCGGCCACAGGGCTATTAGCAGCGTTGAGACAAGCACAAGCGTGCGAACAGTGGATGCCCAAAGAAGGCCAGACTCTTGGAGCTGTGATGGCATCGCGGCATCTTTGCCTATTAACCCAGGGTGTTCTTTGATAACTTTCTGCCAAAAACCACTGGGGATTAGGTTTCTTAACCCCATCGGAACAGAATGACTTTGTGAACAAAAAGCGTCAACTCAAAAAGAGAAACGAACCAAAACGCCAGGCCTGATCCTCCCCTGGGGGAATGGTCACTGGTTGTTCCAAAAGGCACCACTAAGCCCCAGCAGCACTTGACATCCTGGGATCTAGGTAGCAGCAGGGAGAGCTGGGCCTCCAGACCCTGGGAAGGGGAATGTGGCCCACCCAGAGCTCTGCTTGGGGAAGGAGCACTTTTTTGGGAAGGGAAGCTAGAAAAGGATGCCTCTCCCTCCGGTTCCTGCTGCACCTGCTCCCAGGTCCCACTGCCAGAGTCACTGCCCTGGTCACAGCTCTCTGATGCTCAAACCTTCGGAGGCTCCTGGCTGTCTTGCACTTGAATCTCCTTCTCCCTCTGGCATCCTGAGCCTCCAAACTCTGGTGCTAACCCATCTGCCAACCTTAACTCCCTCGTCTCCCAGCTGTGCACACCTAGTCATGCCCGTCTTCCTGCAGGTACCCAACAAGCACCTAGCTTTGCCACCATCCCGGGCTGGCTCGTGCCAGACACTCCCCCGTTTTCCGGGCTCTCAAATGTCACTCTGTGAACTCAGCTTTTCTTCACCCCAAATGCCATCTCTTCAACAAGACCTTTTCTTGTCCACCGCTCTGTACATCTAGTCATGAGGAATTTCTCCCTCATAACAACTCTTAAGAGCATCTTTGTGTTTTTGCTAGGACGTATTACTTTCTCCTTTGTATTTGGCTCATCGTGTGCCTCTCAGAGCTTTGCCCTGGACCGTGTCCTCAGGGTGGCTCTTCACGGCTGACACGCAGGGGGTCACCTGTAGATACTGGAGACTGACTGGAGGGAGCAAGGTCACAGTCGCTGGGAGAGCACAGGCTGGTTGAAAGTCTGCCACATTTGTTCCAGGTGCGGAGCCGGGTTGGCTGACCTGCTCCCTCCTAACTCCAGGGTTTCGTGTATCTGTGAGTCTATGAATAGGCAAAGCAAAAGGCCACACTAAGCATCTTTCCTGCTCCTACCCTAATCTTGGGTTCAGAGACATCCCTGAGGGATCAATGCTTTAAATCAGCCTTCATGGCATGCTGTGGAAAGGCGCTCCTTCCAGGAGCTGACTAATGCTGACACTCTCTTCTGTTGTTGCTTCCTGGGCTGGCTGGGTTTTTCCTCTGGCTCTGCTGTGTCTCTGAGGCCCTCTGGCCCCCCAGAACCAGGTAACGAGGGTGAAGAGAGTCGCCCTTCTCCTCCGAGGGCTGCCCCAGTGGCCCTTGCCCTCCCGCGGATGTCTTCCTTTGCTGGGTCTCAGATCCTGCCTTCCTGCACAGTACAGGGCCCAGCCCTGCGCATTCTGTGGTCACAAGGAGGAGGAGACAGACAAGGGTGCAGGGAAGGGAAAGAGGGCAAAGAGCGATCCCTTTACTCAAGATTCCTTCAGGGAAAAGAGAATTTGACTTGAGCCTGCGTTCTGGGGAATTCAGCATCAAACAGCAATGAGGCCTGGGATCTGGCCAAATCTTTGTTTTGTTTTGTTTTTTTCCTTTCCTCCAATCAGCCCAGGGCGCTGGGGAGTGGGAGGGCGTGGAGGGGGTGGGGGCCCACTCATGCGCGGGGGCTGCGAGGGAATGCTGAGCCCGCAGAAGTGGCCCATTGAGAGCACAGGCTCCCAGCGCAGGGGCGGCTGGCACCCCCGGCCTACACCACAAGGGCAGCTCTGTCCTGTGGGCCCAGGGCTCCGTCCCAGCCCCACTGGCTCAGAGAGAACAACATTTCCTTATAAGGCCCCGGCCGCCTTGCCAAGGCTGGCCGCTCAGTCAGACTGTAGCTTTCCATTCTCCTCGCCCCGGCTCCAGTGCAGGCCTTGAATGTAGCCCTTGTTGGCAGGCCCCTCCCCCCCCTCGGCCCCCACCCCACCCCACCCCACCCACTTCCATTCCGGGCCAGGGCCGGCCCCAGCGAACAGGATAAACAGCGCAGAGGCCTCTCCCACGCGCGCACGGCCGGCCTCTGCTCAGGCCTGCTGGAGGCAGCACAGGGTAGCAGAAGGAGCACCAGGACACAGGGCTCAGGGGGCCCCGCAGCTCCCTTCCCAACGCGGGTGGCTCAGGCCAAGGTCCTGACTTCTCCGAGGCTGCTTCCTCATCTAGTGAACAGATTCCAAGTGCCGCAGGTTCTAGATTCTTTGCATTGCCTTCAAAGCCCTTCCCCGTCAGGGTACCTTTAAGGCTTCACCTCTGCTCCCCTACCCCAGGGCCTGGTTTCTGGGACTCCTCCCCTCGCCCCCAGGGCGCCATGTCTCCTCAAGCTGCCAGAGCTCAGGGCCCAGAGAATGACCCCATTCTTCCCTACCCGGGAGAAATGTGGCCTTTCTTGCTCTCCTCAGCGTTTGCATGCACCTCTCTTAGAGGCTTGCTGTTTGACAGTGATTTGTTTACATGCCTTTTCCTTTAGTGGATGGTAAGCTCCTTGAGGCTCAAATGGTCTCTTCTTCCTCTTTATGTTCCTGAGCTCTACTGCCAGGAACGGGATCTGGGCTGCCTGCGAGGTCTTGTGTAATCGCCTGAATGTACAGGGTTGGGCAAACTCAGAAGAGACAAACGATGGATGTGCAAATACTTCGTAAACTGTAAAGTGCGGTGCCCCGTACCATGCTACCCTCCACCCCACATTTTCCTCTTTATTACCCCGTCACAACCTCTCTTCCTGTCTACCCAGTTACACATCCTGAGTTCTGTGCTCAGTGCAACTCCTCAGGGGCTTAAAATCCCTCTCGAAGACATTACTGGTCTCTCAAGGTCAGTGTCAGAGCTGGAAGGGCCTTTAGAAGTTATCCAATGGTTTAGCATCCACTAGCATCCACACATGGGTCCCCTGGCCACAAGAATGGATTAAATGAAGGGGCTCTGAGCCCTCGGCCCCACCCCTTTCACCATGTATACATGCTAGGTTCCCAGAGCATTCTCAAAAAAAAAAAAAAAAAAAAAAAAAAATCCAGTGACTAGAAGTTGGAAGTATACTGATTAATCCAATCTCAACACAGCTGAAGAAACTGAGCTCCCTTAAAGAAAAGCGGTGTTCCTGACATCACATGAGTCACACACATAATCCAGACCACACCTGGGGTCCCGGACTCTGGCCCACCCAAAGCTTCTCCCCTTGCCTAAGTGCCTACTTAGGGCAGATTGATGAAGACAGTAGCTGAAAATCTGATCAAGCTGAGTCTGGGATGTGTTGAGTTCCAAATAAAGAATTTCATTCTGAACCAGAACAAATCTCTCTGAAATGGGGATTCTGCAAATTATCGGGTCAGTGATTTGCAAGCACAGTGCTGTTAAGTACTGTAGTGGGACTCTATTCCCCATGATCCTAGGAACAATTTTAAAGAGAAAAATCTTATCCCAGGATGAAATATACTGTTTTCCATCCACACACTCATTTTCTCAGAAATGGTGTCTGTAGAGTGAAGCCCACAGTTGATCACGGACTGTGTTCTAACACCGTTTGACACAAAACCAAATTCAGGATAGAAGGTGGTCTGCCCTGGGCTCATCCAAGAAGATTTAGTTTCTTGAATACTAAGAAACCTGACTATAATGAGGTTTCTCCTAGAAGATGCCGAAGGGTAGACCCTGCCAGAAGCAAGGAGTACAAGGGATACGGGGTCCAGGAGACAGGAAACCAAGGTCTGTTCCCAACTGCACTTTACTGCAAAACCTAGAGCAAGCCAGCTGTCTCGGTAGATCTTACTTTTCTCACTACAAAATGGGAGTAATGATGCCTCCAAGATCATTTCCAAAGGCAGTGAAAATTCGATCAATTAAGATTATGAATATGAGGGCGCCTGGGTGGCTCAGTGGGTTAAGCCGCTGCCTTCGGCTCAGGTCATGATCTCGGGGTCCTGGGATCGAGTCCCGCATCGGGCTCTCTGCTCAGCAGGGAGCCTGCTTTGCTTCCCTTCCTCTCTCTCTGCCTGCCTCTCTGCCTACTTGTGATCTCTCTCTGTCAAATAAATAAATAAAATCTTTAAAAAAAAAGATTATGAATATGAAAGTGCTTTATGAATAATCACAGGAAAGCTGTGCACCTAAATAAGGGCCAGTTATTAATAGGCAGAGGTTCTTCCCCTGAGGTTGTTCTTTTGGGTAGAAAGGAGAAAACAACTTCCTTTTCCAGGATCCGGTAATGTTTGCTCCATCCCCCAGCTCCCTCACGGCCACTGGCAGCCACACTATTGCTGATCACTTTCCAGGAAATCAAGAGAGGGGTGGGGCTGTTCTTGCTAAGAAGTTGCTTCAAGAAGCTGGAAGGCAGACAAAGAGAGCCATTCTCTCACCCTGTATTCCCCTCCCCTTTCTTCCCAGGTACAAAGAGAAGGGCTTTGCCAAGTTCAGGCTCTGGACAAACTCTGGGTGAATTGGGGAAGTCATTTCTCTTCTCTGAGCCTCTATTTCCTAGCATGTAAAATGAAGAGGTTGAATAGAATGGTATTAAGTTTAGGGGTAAGGATGTCCTTCATTGCCAAAAAAGAGAGACTTCTGAAAGTGAAAAAAGTGTATTACTAATAATTATACCAGGATGACCACAGCAAAGAGGACTACCCCCAGGCAAACCGGGTGTGCAGATATTTTGTTAAGCCTTGTTTCAACTCGCACTACTATTGGGAAAACAAAATGCCCTCAAGAAAAATAAATTTCAGTACCCTTGGTGTTGTCTTGGCCGCGTTGAACTTCTGACTAGTTCTACAGGTTGTTTTTACATTGTTCTCCATCACCAAGGGCAAACTCAGTATTAAGTCCCATGTATAAGAGCCTGCTTGTCAGAAAGCATTCCGATATCTTTATTCTCCAAGCAACAGCCTTATGAAGCAAGCGTGCAAAATGTCAGTCCCATTTTTATAAAGAGCCCTAGAGAAAGTCAAGGATTTGTTCAAGGTCATGGAGCATAGGGAAACACAGCTGTGTCATAGACCCTTAGCCCTGTGCTTGTTCCACTAGGCCAGGTTAGCAAAGATGGCTTTTCATCTGCAAACACGGACTGGCTTAGGTTGGCCACCTTCCATCCAAAACGGTCTGTGTCTATCAATAACAATAATACAGAAAGCACAGTAAAATTTAGACGGCCCCCTCCCCCGACACCCTAAAGCTTGAGATCACCGATAGACAGGGCTATTAAGAATCAGCTAAATTTGCAAATGAGAAATCCAAAATCCAGAGAGAATGAGTTGTCGCCATCATCCATCAAAACCCACATCCAAATGGAATTTAGATCCCTACACTCCTCCTTGAGCTTTCTTTCTGTACTAACTAAACACAAAAATGCTTAGGAAAGTAAACATAACTTATGTCCCTTCACCACCTCTGATGACTCATGAGTTACCTTTACGTTTTCTAATGTGAAGGAGTCTCGGGCTAGCCCTTCCTTCTCCTAGCTTAGAGAAGTACCATTTAAGAGTATATAAGTCCAAGGCACTGCACCAACCATTTACTTCTCTTCCTTGCATTTCCAGTGAAGATCAAATTAAAGGAAGCTTCTTCATGAGCAAAGTTTCCATGGTTCAAAATGTTTACCAGAGTCCTGAGGGCAAAACCAAAGCGAACTTGTCAGGCAGGAAAGAGAATAAGGCTTGGGATTGAATTCTGCCTCAGCTACGACTTTGCCGTACCACCTAGACCAAGTTATTTCCCCCTTCTGTACGTCAGCTCTTCAGCTGTGAAATTAAAGAGTTGGATTAGGTCATGTCTAAACATTCTTCCAGCTCTAACAAGCTGTGAGTATCCAAACTGTGAATGTAGACATTTTGGAGTGGAAGGCTGATCAAATTCTTTTCTGTCCATGAGCCTCGCAGGAGTCACTGCCCAGGAGAGGTTTTGTCATCACTTCTTACTGGTGGGTATTTCCTGCCCCTTTGCCCTCTGCCCCTTTGCCTCAGTGCAAGTAACTACTTGGGGGGCCAGCTAAAAGAAGTAAAAGGGCTGGTAACCCTCTCCAGTACAAGCCAGGGGTGTTGAGTTAAAGCAGATGCTTTTGCCAAGTTGTCTAATTGGCCGGGTCCTCATAAATTAATGTAGCTCTGGCAAACTTTGCACAAGAATGATCATTTCTTTCCTAATTTATTACCTGTGTTGAGATCATCGCTGCATATATTTCTCTAAGGAACTGTAACTACAAGGCAAAATAATGACTCCATGACATTCATTGATGTCACTGTTTGAGTCCAAGCATCCCTGAAGATAGAGGAAAACTTTCCAGAAGACAAGTCTTGTTTCTAATGCTGACAAGGGTCACCACAGCCTGTGACCCTGACCTGAAGGTTCAGAGCCAGGATGCCCGTTCTGTCAGTCTTCCTTTTAAGTGGGAGGTGAAGCTGCTTGGAGTCAACTTCTGTGTTTCTACTTGCCTGGCACTCCCTCTCTTCTCATACAGAAAGTTCTCATTCAGTGGACAACCCGTCTCATTCAGTGGAAAACCCATCACAGGTACAAGATGCTCTTCCCACATAACCAAAGAAATAGACACATGTCCTTGGACTTGTCCCCATGTAAAGATGAGGGCCACAATAAAGGTATATATGAGACCAAAGCTGGTCAATCCAATTCCGCATGATGACTTTACTGCTTTCAGGGAAGATGATTATTTTTGCCTGTTGAGTTTTGCCTGTTGATAGGACGTCAGTCTTACAGGTGGCTATTCTGCGCATATATGGAGGGAGCTGGAGAGATGGAAACCTGATGATACCCTCAGAGACCCTGGATACAGCTAAGCCTAAGGCAAGGCTACTCATAGACTTTTTATTACTAAGCTACTAAATCCCCTCTTCGGTTGAGGCTGGTTTGAGTGAGGTTTCTGTAATCTGCAACCAAAAAAATCCTGACTCATGTTAGCTTTGTATTAAATTCTTCAGAGAAACTTTTAGTCTCAGAGCTGGAAGAATTTCTAATATGTTCCAGTCTATTGTATAGAGAGTGAAACTGAGAGAATAGGCTCAAGGTTACCAAAGAAATAAGAGGACTAAGTCTCTGAATTAGTCTGAAACGTTCCCCAGAGGTCACTGGGTCTAATCTCCGTGTTGATTCTAATGTCAGTTTGACAGTGTGAAATGCAGAAAAGAATGTCAGCTTCAAGCATCATTCTTTTCAAGAGACTCAGGAATGCCAGAGCCTTGAGCCTCCCCAGAATGTTCAGATTCGACATTTGCGTCATCCTTTTATTTTTCATAGTACTTTTATTACTATTACATTTCCAGAATGAAATGCCTCACTTCAAATGGTCTCCACTGGTAACTTACAAATTGTATGAATGTGGACAGGTTACTTATAGCATTGTGCATCTGTTTCTTCATCTCTGAAATGGAGATGGTAAAAATAGTGTTCACTTCAGAGATCTAGTGTAAGCACTGGCAAAATTCAAGTAAAGCATTTAGCCCAATGGCTGCCCTACAGCACTCAGTAACTGCACCTGTTACTATTAGCTTGTAATTCTTGAAACAAGACCAGAGATGAAAAGGATGGGCCTAAGCACTGCAACACAGTGCTTAGTGGAAGAACAAAAACCAAGTCCCAACTTACACATTCATTTCTGGGGGTTGGGGGAGCAGAGGGAGAGAGAGAGAGTCTTAAGCAGGCTCCATGCCCAGCATGCCAGCCCAATGTGGGACTCGATCTCATGACTCTGAGGTTATGTGTCTGAGCCGAAATCAAGAGTCAGATACTTAACCCACAGAGCCACGCAGGCACCCCCATACTTCAAATTGTTTTCCAAAGACCAGCCGGTCATTTTAGATCACGTTCACTTGATCCTGCATTCATTGATTCTTCTATCATTGTTTCATGTACTCATTAATTTAGCAAATACTTCCTGAGAACCATGGGCTCTTTCCAGCCCTAGGGTCTATCATTTAGAGACCTGGGTTCTAGTCCCAGTTTACTGATTCACTACTGAGGTCAAGAGCAAGGGACTTCTCATCTTTTAGGTGCCAATCTCCTCGAGAAACTGCCCAAAATATTTCTAAATCTCCTTCCGTAGCGAGCTCCTATTTGCGCTCCTGAGTACTACACGCAGGGCAGATACAAAGACGGCATCACGGTGATCGCCCAGAGGGGCCCACAGCCAAGTGGGGAAAACAAATACAGACAATGCGCACTTGCTCTGCCATGCTGGAGTACAAAACATGTCACTTGAACAATGTTTCTTCAATAAATTGGATGTGACTCCCACATGCCAGGGTTACAAGAAAGTTGATTTCTGGCATATCCTGTGGGGCCTTCTCCCCTCTGCCAGAGAGATGATCATATGCATGAGTCTCAGATAGATAGTTGCACAGGGGTAGCCCTTGGGCTCAATGAAGCCTTGTAAGTGTTTTGCTTGGCCCACAGTGGTTTGGTGTTTGTTGTTGTTGTTGTTGTTGTTATTTTTCATTAAGTCAACTTTTTTTTGTAAATAGTAATATTACATTTTTATTATCTGTTGGAAACACTTCTTTTTTTTTTTTTTTTAACATATAACGTATTATTAGCCCCAGGGGTACAGGTCTGTGAATCGCCAGGTTTACACACTTCACAGCACTCACCATAGCACATACCTTCCCCAATGTCCATAACCCAACCACCCTCTCCCTACCCCCCTCACCCCCGCAACCCTGTTTGTTTTGTGAGATTAAGAGTGTCTTATGGTTTGTCTCCCTCCCGATCCCATCTTGTTTCATTTATTCTTTTCCTACCCCCCAAACACCCCATGTTGCATCTCAACTTCCTCATATCAGGGAGATCATATGATAATTGTCTTTCTCCGATTGAATTAAGTCAACTTTTAACAGCGGGAAGTTTCTCATTAAAACCCAGGCTTCTCTTGAAAAGACGTAAGATCTAGCAGCACTTGATTGGCATCTCTACGACGACAACGGACATCTTAGAGCTTTACTTCTTCAGAGGGGATGCGTCTTTCCCTAATCTGATGTGAACCTTTGACTTTATCTTTAGCCAAACTGTGTGAATTCAGGAAAAATGTCCATCGTGGTGGCCTTCCTAGCACATGCATTTTAAGATATTTATGGGGGAGTTTCTAGAGGGGAACTGAATGTTTTGTAATAATCTGAAATAGAAGATTTTAGATTGATAAATATAATTCTCTGGCCTTTATTTACGTATTAATTTTAGCCTAGCCATTTAGCCTAGCTAGGGCCCAGCATGCTTTGATATTTCACTGCGAGAAATGTTTCATTTCCAGACCCAGACAAATCACTGACAGATATTATCTTCTTCTCCCCTAAGGGCCTTTGAGTTGGTGACTCAGGATTTTACTGTGATGTATTGATGACCTGGATCTCTGAGGAAAAGTGCTCTGATTTGCAAAATTTGCCATGTTCCATGTGAAAATACTCCCACCATGGCCAGCTGCAAGGACGGTCTCACAGAGGACTTGCAGCATTTCTGAAATTTTAACAATCGGCTCTTTTGACCCGTTACATGCAAACTCGGCACACCAGATCTCTCTAATTCCAGAACATGGGAACATGAAAATGTTGTTACTTTCCTCTCACTCTGACCTCTATGGAGGAGTCAGAAGAAGTACGAAATATGAGCCATACCTGCCTTCAGGGGAGTTTTGGTTTAGTTCAGGAGATAAAACTAACACCTTTGGAACACTTCAAGAGTTTTTCAAGAATCAGTGCTTTCTCCAACATCTCTGCCTGAACATCCAATAAGAATATCAAATTCGCCAAATCCAAAATAGGTTTCTTGGATTTCCTCCCCAAGCTGTATTGCATTTCCCCAATCTCACTTCAATAAATAACTTCCACCAAGTTCTCAAACTAAAAGATAAGGAGTCACCCTTGATTCCGTCCTATTTCTCAGCCCCCTTGTCCAATCCAGAAACAAGTCTTGTATGCCCACCTCCAAAACTTGTCTTAAACCATCCACTTCCCAGCATCCCCTGCAATAACCCGCATCCAGCCCCTTTTTATACTTCTCCTGCCTCCAGGTTCCAAAGTCCTCCATTCTCTTTCACCATCCACCCATGCCAGCTGTTTTTTTCCCTCCATTCCTCAATGCTCTCCACTGTTAGCATGGTTAGCCCCTTCTCTTCTTCAGAGAGCTGTTTGAATGTCACCTCCTTACAGAAATCTTCTTGGCCAATCCTAGCTTATCTAAAGGAGCTCTTCCTACCTGACCAGTAATTCCTCATTCCACTAACCAAAGTACTTACTTAGCACATACTTTGTTTACTTGTTTATGGCCTGCTCCTTCCCCACATACACAAAATCAGAGTAGGAACCTTTTATGCCTGTTTTCACTCTATGTCTTTTGCCTAGCACAGCCCTTAACACATAATAGGCATTAAATAAATGTGTGTTAAGAGAATGAATGAATAAGCAAATGGGTGAATGATAAGGGGAAGGCAGGAAGATTTGATGTTTCAAAGTTCCCTTTTGGCTCTAACATTTTAGGAGTTAGTGGACTTAAGATTGTACTTTTGTACCTTCTGATGTGGGCCCAGCTCTTAAAGTAGAGCAGAAGTTAGTGGGAGGCAGAGAAATAGAAGCAATCAGCAACAGTCAGAGGTGACTCCCTGGAGGAAGTGGTAAATACGCCGGGCTTTTCCAGCCTTCATAATTACCTACACAATAGACATCTGTCACCTTACGAAAAGTTTCACCATAATCTTTATTTCAATTGCCAGCTACTGTATTTCAAATGTGACCATGATTATAAAAACTTGATGGACACACTTTTCAGGAACATCTACCTTCTAAACTGTAGTGTCCTTAAATGTCTGTGTTGTGTGTGTGTGTGTGTGTGTGTGTGTGTGTGTGTGTGTGTGAGATTATTCGGTTTAATTTGACACAGATAAGAACATGCAACTTGACCCCGCTAGCTGGCTTGATATCTGAAGGAAGGATCTGTTCCACACCTCAGAGAAGACCCACTTAGGACAGGAAGTGAGTCATCTGTGTTCCACAGAGGACCAGTCACAGTTTGGACTATACTAAATATGAAACACATTAAACCGGAACGAAATCATGACATATGTGCTCCCTCCCACACTGTGGGATATTTCATAACCTCTTGGTACTTTACCCTGATCCTTTCAGAGCTGGAGAGTCTTTGGAAATCACCTGCCTGACCCTCTTACTACCTGGGGGAAACTGAGGCCCAGAGAAAGTGGTGCCTTGTCCAAGTTCACATAGCGTATTTAGAGCAGGGCCAGCAGGGCCAGCATCAGATCCCTGTCCTGAATCCCTGTCAAACATCTTATAGAAATATATACCTGTAATCCAATTATTTTGTTCTGTTTTGTTTTGTTTAGAGATTGAGAGAGCCAATGCACATGAACAGGGAGTGCAGGGATGAGGGGCAGAGGAAGATAGAGGGACAGAATCCCAAGCAGGCTCCATGCCCAGAGCAGAGCCCAACATGGGGCTGGATCTCATGACCCTGAGAGCACAATCTGAGCCGAAACCAAGAGTTGGACCGCTTCACTGACTGAGCCACCCAGGCGCCCCCATACAAGCTGAGCTTTTAAAGAGAAAACCTATTTTATTCTTTCATTTAACCATTCTTAGTGACTCGATGATCTATTGACTATTTATAACTGGAAATGAAATCGTAGCAATGGACCTCTAGTTGTACTGGGGTCCTTGGACATCCCAAAGGAATCTGGCCTACAGTGCTAAAAGATGTCTTCATATCATGACATAGAAGACAATATTCACAAATTTATAGCAGGAGGTAAATAAATGGTAGTTTCAATCAGCCAAGAACTGTCATTTTAAAAACAACAGAAAGAACCAATTCTTTTCATTTTAATCTCTGTCATTGAAATTTTGAGATCATCTCTCTCAGTTTCATCACGTGTGTTGGAGATTGAAAGCCAGGAAGGACACATGGCAGCCTGAGGAACTGTTTCACATGGAGTCCCAGAGACGGCGGGGAGCTTTTATCTAAAGAACAGAGAGAGGAGCTGCTGTGAGTTTTTTCATTTGTCAGATGAGCAGTTGGAGTTTAAAAGAGTCGCAGAGTTTCAAGACACATACACTTAAGCATCTTGGTGCCTGACAGGCAGATAGGAAGCTCATGTTCAGTTTCCTTCATCCAATCTGAAAAGATGTATCCAGCCCTCTCACACTGCAGGAAGAATTAGAAATACAATCTCACTCTTCACAGTCCCCCCCCACCTCCCAACTCACCATCCTGGATCTGACTTATTCCACATCCCCAGCTCCCGTGGGCTCTGGTGTCAAAGAGAAAGCGCAGAGTCTGGAGTGAGGAGCCCATCCTCGAAGTGGAATATGAATCAGCATCAGCCCCTCAGAGCAGTGCTTCTCAAACTTGAGGTGTCTAGGAATGGCCTGGGGTATATTCTGAAGTGTGGACTCCTGGGCCCACTTCCAGAGCATCTAATCTTATAAGTCTGGGATTGCTCCCAAGAATCAGAATTTTAACCAGCCCTCCTAGCTGATCCTGATACTAGAGGTGGAGAAAACATACCAACACTCTGCCAGCTGAATGCAAATTGTCCTCTGTTCTCTGAACCATAATTCTCCTTGTATGGAATGAGGTTGCTGACAAGCATCAGGCCTAAGATCTCTTCCTAGTTTGAACAGTGGAGATCTTCTGACTTCAGAAGCAGCTGGGTCCCTTGTTACCCTGGTAATCCAAACAGGCCACATGCTTACACAGCCCTAAACTCAGTACAGGTGCTTATTCACAGCAAGCTCAGTGTGAACCGTGGAGGGGTCCAGGGGCTTCCTGCAACTTCCTCCCCACGGCATGCCATCCATAGTGCCTTCTCTATGACTTGTTGCTTTCTTCATGATTACACACCCTCAGATGGTACCTCCCCAAACGACCGTGAATCCTTAGGCAGGAATGTCTAGGAAGTGCCTGGATAACTAAACCACTAGTCTTGCCTTGGATCTAGAGTCCATTGCACCTCCCACCCCAAGCCCCCTATGAAGGATGATGCTGCAGATTAACCAAATTGAAAACAAAAACTTGAAAAGGGAGTAAGTTCTTTAAAGATAGGGGATGCTAGACAGAGGAGATGTTTTTTCTTTCAGATATTCCAATGATTCCATAAAACAATGACAAGATTTTTAACATATGTGAATCCTCAAAATTAAAAGACAACTATCATAGCTTGGCCCCAGAAAGAGGTTGTTCCCAGCCTCTGGCTCTCCTAGTCAACGGATCTTCTGGATCTTTCCAATACCCTGAAGCTATGACTTTCCCTGGCCATGGCTTCTCCTACTTATAAGTTCTTCCCTACTGGGCTCAAGTGTGCTCACCAGACCCTCCCGAAGGTCAAAAGACTTCCACAATCACCTAATTTCTTCTACATCTTAACTCTGGACCCTTCTTTTGAAGATCTCTTGAGTCTTGCATTTTAAGCTCCTGTAAGTTACTCAGATTTGTTTGTTCGTCTTTCCTCAACAGTTTACTCCCATATACTTTCAGGTGTAGGTCATAAAGCTCTTGACCAGAGAACAATATATATGCTCAGGAAAGAGAGGGCCCTGGAAAGGAAAAACACAAGTTGCCAAATCTCTCAATTCTCAAAGTACAGTTAGAGTGCCCATTGGTTGAGAGCTACCTGTTGTGTGGGTCAGAAAGAACACAGTCAAGTTCATTTAGCTCTTAGTTGCTGAGAGGATACACTAGCCCACCAATCCCAGGTAGAACTATCTTTGATACGATATGTATAATATGGTATGTTTCAAGGAAAAAAATCTCATAGAAATTAGGGTTAAAATGAATCAGCATCATTAAATGGGGTATACCAGGAATTCACCTCCCTTTCCGTTGTTTATAAGGCAAGGAGCTTCTGGTCCACAAGAAATCTCCAGTGTTCCCAAACTGAGCTGATATAATTTCAGAAAAAGACAAAAAAATAATAATAATAATAAAAAAAAAAAAAAAACCAAACCCTGGACATGTTCATTAGCTTCTTTGGCTTTAACATTTAGTAAATGGACTCTCTCTGTTTGGTTTTTTGAAACTGAACATGTTTCAAAGACACACTTTGTTGGTTTTGCCATGGACATCAATTAGCCTTCTTTCGGTCACAGTGCCACCCTCTTTTCCTTTAGCAATGCCCTCCCCCACCCCAGTTCCTAGACCTCTGCCAGCTCCGGGGATGGGCTTGGACCAAAGTCAGTCAGAGGCTGCTTCCCTTTCAGCTGCCTAAACTAGTAATGACCTTTGCTAGATAAGCCCAGCATACTTTTGAAAAAGTTAGAGAAGAAATGGGTCTTCATTTACCCTGGTGTTCAATTACCCTGGCCACATGGCCACCACATGGAGTGTGCCTGAGCATCGCCCCAAAAAATGAAGGAGGCAAAGATGAACGATGGGAAGCAGAAGTGACAATAGCTCAAAGCTCTTGGTTGTCAAACCAGAAGTGAGCTCGGTCCCCAATAATACCACCCCCTTTTTTCGCTTTAGTGTGTTTGAGTTGGGCTTTTGTCACTTGCCACCAAATAATTCTGTCAACTTCCCTCTCACCTCATTACTACCTAAATAGATCTCTGGGCTCCAGAAATCCCTGGCTGGGAATCAACCAAGCGCCAAGGAGATCATAGAGATGTGTTTGTTATAGCTACAAAATCTAAACCCAGATCTGATTCAAAGCCCAACCTCAAATACCTCAGGTCACAAATTCATGTTTATTAGCACCTACCATGTACAAAACTCTCTCAGGATCTATGGCAGCCAGATGACAATGAGCCCCCACCCCCCTCACAAGCTGGTAAGAAAACTAAGAGAAAGACCGGGGAGGGACAGAATCTTCTGGATGGGAATCTGGGAGAACTTCATAAAAGAGAATTTACTGGAGCTGGGCTTTGAAGGGACTGAGCAAATCACAGCTGATCTAGACTAGAACTCATGTTCTGTTTCCTGGTCCAACATTCAACTTAAACCCTACTGGGGTGGGTCCTAACACAGGGCCATGCCTGGAGGAGGAGGGCTGCTCCTATTGGTCCTCCAGCCCCTGCTAATGGATATGTAAGGGCCTCGTGTGGAGACTGGGGCTCAGGCCACCCAGAGGTACACTGAGGGAATCACAAGACAAGGGCTGCATGCCTGTAAATTCACCTCAGAGAATCCAGGAATTTTCACACAGTTGGATATCACAGAATGACACAATGTCAAAACTAGCAGGGACCTCGGGAATTAATCGGCCTTCTCATTTGACAGATAAGAGATGGGAAAATGGAATCAGTCAAGAACCTGTCCTCGATCTCTCCTGCAGAGTCATTCCCAGGCCTGGGGCTCAGGGACTTTGACCAAATGAAAGGAGGTATGGTCATTATTTCGATTCCATCCTAGCAGGAGTGAGAGGGGGAGTCTGGGATTGAATTTTGATAGACGCTGCCTTTTATCTCAGATAGCTTCCTGGGCCTTGCCTTGCTTCAGCACAGCCCTTGATTTTTCCCATGGAACGAGCCTCTCCTGGGGCTGAGTCATGCAAGCCTAGAGGACTTTCACTGGTTCTTTCAGCCAATGATGGTTGTTTCACTGGCTTTTTAGCCAAACACTGTAAAATCCCCATTAAAGAGCCCCAGCTGGGGACTTACTCCTTCCTGAGCTCCATGGCAGCTTCTGGTGAAATATGGCTGCCATCCTAGGATGGCAGCTTGGGGACCAGGTCCCACTGCTTGCAAAGACACTCCTCCAGAGTCTCTAGAACATAATACATCAAAGAAATAATTATTCTAAATACAAAAAGGAAGGCAGGGTATACGCCTATGGGAAGGCTTTGTGCCAAAGCACATGAAGGGCCCTAGGGTAGAGTGAAGAGGGAGCTGCTTTATTTTCTAATAATCTTTACTTTTCACGGTGCATTTTACTATTCACACCCATTTTCATATGACTCTTTTAAAAATCTTGTGAAGAAGGCAAAACAGAGTTATACTATCTCCACTTCGCAGATGAAGTGACAGACTCAGCGAGGGGAAGCAACCTGTCCCTTGTCACCTATCTAAGAACCGGCAGAACCTGGGTGGTCAGAACCCAGCCTGACCCATGAGCAGCTGCCGCTTGTTTTACAACATTTATGGTCTTTCTTGTCCATGGTCAGGTGTGAGTCACCACTAGGGCTGACAAAGGATGAGAAACATGGAGCCCTTGCAGGAGTAACAAGGGAGGGAGTTGAGATGGATGGTTCTTTTGTCCTGCTTCATGAGCCACACCTCACACACAGAGCAAAGCTACTCCTTAAAAAAAAAAAAATTTGTTTGTCAGAGAGAGAACACTCACAAGCAAGGAGAGCAGGAGAGGGAGAAGCAGGTTCCCCACTGAGCAGAGAGCCCAATGCAGGACTCGATCCCAGGATGCTGGGATCATGACCTGAGCCAAAGGCAGATTCTTTTTTTTTTTTTTAAAGATTTTATTTATTTATTTGACAGAGAGAGAGAGAGATCACAAGTAGGCAGAGAGGCAGGCAGAGAGAGAGGAGGAAGCAAGCTCCCTGCTGAGCAGAGAGCCCCATGCGGGGCTCGAACCCAGGACCCTGAGATCATGACCTGAGCTGAAGGCAGAGGCTTAACCCACTGAGCCACCCAGGCGCCCCCAAAGGCAGATTCTTAACTGACTGAGACACCCAGATACCCCATAGCTCTTCTTTTTTTAAATCTCTGATATTAGTAACAGGCCTGACTAGAGGAGGCAGTGTTATATAATGGAAATTAACACCAGACATTGGATGATGAATGAATGAATGAATAGACAAGTGAATTTACTCACATGTTAATTTAGTGCACACACATTGATTATTTTTCAACCAGGCACTGAAGCTGGACCAGAAGCCACACCTAGGATCTGGTCTCTGCCCCAGGAAAACATACATCCTAGCAGGGGAAGAAACAGACACGTTGCACGGGCACACCATGAGAGGAGCCAGAGTGCAGAGAGGTAGATGCACTCTAGAAGCCCAGAGGAGGAAGATGTGACTTCCTTCCCATGTGATCAAACTTGCAAACCTCTCTCCACATGAGCTTCCCTAGGGTAGCAGGGACCAGCATGATTCATCTTTCCATCCCTATCAGATGTTACACTGGGAACATTCAAGATCACCAGTCAGTACTTGCTGAATAAATTCTACTGGAAGAGTCGTGAAAGATTCTGCAGTGCAGGTGACCTGGGCCATGTGACCGAGTCTGCAAAGCCCTCATGCCAACTGTCCTACAATAAGGACCCAGCCGTCATAGCCTTCCCTGGGTTCTGTGCTCAGAATCATCTGGCCCCAGAGTCCTCTCTCACCTGCCACAGTTATCTTAGAAGGTGGAGTAAGATCAAGGCACAAGGAACATCAGAGTCATGGTAGCCCTGCTCATCCATCAAGGCTGGAACACTTCACCTTGAACAAGGGAGATAAGAAAATAAAATAACGCCTGACACAGCCTTATCACCTGATAATACAACCTCAGTTTTTTCCATTAAAATAACTGAGAGCCATAGTCCTGTACTTTGGCTGATAAAGAGATCACAGGAAACAAAGCTATTAATTTTTATCTCTGCTGTGCAATAGCACATTTGAGTGAATACAGTATATCCAAGCAAGAAAAATACTTTTTCTGATGGTGGAAGTTGGATATGAATTTTTCCCCCTCCCACCTTTCATTTTCTCTCACACTCTTCATCCACTAACCTCTCAGAATGTTTGAACCTGATGGTTCTGGTTCTGCTGTAATGGTATAAATCTCTGTCCTTACTCTACCCCCATCCTTGGAGGATGGGGTTCAAATATTTAGAATACAATTAAGGGACTCTAACCAGTTAATTGCCTCTCTAGTCCTCAATATTCCCATCTGTATAATGAGGACTCAGACAATAGGCCTCCAGGGGCACCCGAGGGGCTCAGTTGCTCAAGTGTCTGACTCTTGATCTCAGCTCATGTCTTGATCTCAGGGAGCCAACTGAAAGAAGGGAAGAAAGAAAGAAAGAAAGAAAGAAAGAAAGAAAGAAAGAAAGAAAGAAAGAACGAACAAGAAAACAAAAGGGGACAAAAGGATAGTTGGCCACCACAATCCCCTCCAAGCTTCAAAACTTCAGGATCCCATGATGGAAGGGACACAGCACGGGTCAGTCTGGAGACAAGGGCAGTCTTTCTAAGCATGAAGGTTGCCAGGTAACAGCAAAACCAGGCAACGAGTCCTACTCTTGCCTAAGGAGGCCCAGCTCGGGCCTTCACCATGGGTGAGGAAGTCCCCGGGGCCCATGAGCTTGTGTACCTGGAGCCTAAGTTGCCCTTCCAGGGCAAACACTGGGTACCTGGGACCCTGAAATTTCCCACACAGGTGGCTCAATGTCTGTGTCCAGGCCCTCCTGATCTCTCTCCTGGTTCTCATCCCCACAGCCTACCACAGTCCCAGATGCTCACCCACAGGACTAGGGTGTATTCCCAGGGTGGGGGATGTGACCGAAGCTTGGCCTTCACAATCTTCTCTTCCCTTACCTCAGAAACACTTGAGTGGAAAAGTTTGCAAGACACTTGTCCCTGGTGTGCCAATGTCCATCGATGGCAGTGTGGAGCACTGCAGAGGAATGAAGAAAGTGGGAGGGCGGGGGGTGGACCAGCAACCTCCATTTGTGCTCTTACCTGACCCTGCAGATCCTGGGTTGGTGGCTCCTGCCAGAGCACAACAGGCTGAGAAGGACTCATGTGGGGAAAGGGGTGGGGAGAAGAGCAGGTGCTCTGCGGCCACTTTTCCTGAGCAGGAGCTGTTCAGCAGGACACCTCCCAGGCTGACTGGCAAACCAGCCTCCCTCCTAAGCTTGCCTTGGGCCTCACCTCCAGAGGAATTTGATTTTATATTCTAAACATGAGTCTTACTATCTCTTCCATTTGCTTTGGAATAAAGTTGTCTCAGAATCAGCTTCCTTATCACTGATACCCTATCTCTTTCTAAAAAGCAAAAACAAAAAGACTGAAGAAGGCTTATAGTCAAACACCAGTGGGTTAAATATATAGACCTGCCATTGTATGAAGGAATGAAGTTAATAGTGCCAGGAACAATTTTTACTAAATAGAGGAAGAAAACAGCTCTGAGCCTCCAGATTGCCAAGGCAAAAAGAGAAAGTGATGTACTACCTTGTTTTTATTATGTGATCAAAAGGACAAATGCCTGTTCTTCAGAGGAGATAACCTTTCCTCAGGCAGGAAATTTGAGGAAGAGGTTTAACACCTGCAGGATTATAGAGGAGACCGGAGACCAGATCTTCAACAGTGATTTTGCAGGCAAAATGCAGAATCGTGCTTCATGCAGCCATTTATTATACTGACACTTGATAAAATCTGAAGCAGTGATATTAGAAAAAAAATCGGGACGTCATTGCTACAGGAACCTGAGCAAATACCATTTAACTGACCAAAATAGACACGGGAATGGAATGCAGAAAAATCAAAACAATGGACTATTTAGACAAATACTTCGACTTCTTCATCCCATGAAGAGAAAAATGAAATTCTACCCCATAGGATTTGGAGGTAAAGGATCAGTCATGCCCCATTCCACCTCTGGGGCAAGGTGAAATTTATCTTTAAAATGTATTCACTTCAACTTGCTACTTTACAGTACATTTGTGCTTATTTTAATATAAAATCAATTTCCCCAAAATCTTTGCCAAAGTTGCTATCACTATGGCTTTGAGTTTTCTCTGACGTTATCAAGTGTCCCAAATGTTTGGAAAACCAGCACTGGCTTATATTCTCTCTTATCTATTCTTTATAATAAACTGACGAGGGAGGCATTACCCATGTTAATGAATGGGGATATTGAAGAACAGAGAGATTAAGTTATTTTTCCAATAGCACATGGCTCCTAAATGCATAATATTTGAATGAAACACAGATCTCCTGTCTTGGAAGACTAGTCCCTTTTCCCAGCTTCCCTAGAGTTAATTTTATCATTTAGGAATTTATCAAGGAGTGAGCTGGACAGCCCACTAAGGTTTCTGACGTTGCATTACTGAAGCACATTACGCACTGAACCACAACCCGTAAGGCCACAGCTCCAGGCTTCCAGTGTCCCCTCACAGTCCACGCTGGCCTCGATAAATGTTTCCTGATTCATTGCCAGATTCTTCCCAGGGATGAGTCACCCCTGGCTCAAATTTCCCTCCATAATCAGTGCATACATCATCAGCTTCACGAGCCTGGAGCAGGAGAGAGGAGTCATTTCTTCCAGGGTCTCTCAGCAAATGTCCCCAAGTGTACAATAATGATGGGAAGTTGTCTCCTCTCTGTGAGGGCAGATCGTCTATGCTGAAAGCCGCAGGATGCAACGAGCAGGCTGGAAGGCCAGAAGTCTGGTGACCTGAGTCCTGGTTCTAACTCCGCCACTGGAGAGTTGTGGGAAAACGACTTAACCTGTTGGTGCCCGGCGTGCCAGGGAATGATAATGAGAAACAGTGAGATAATGTCTGGGAAGCCCTTTGAGCTCCTCCGTGGCAAGAGGCTGTGTAAACACAAGCTGTTATTACTTCCTAGTCCGCATTAGCCAAGGACATCACAGTGAAGGTTCCTACAGAAATCTCCTCTCTCCCCACACAAGAATGGACTGCCTGGTCCTTGGGCTTCTCATCCAGCTGAAATTCACAAGCCAGCTCTGCAGGCTGTGGAAGGAGTTGACCATCTGGCTAAAGGTGAAGAGTGTCACTGAAGTGGAGAGTTAAATCTTAAAATCATAGACCATTCCAACTGAAAAGAATAGTAGCAAGTTAGCACACACCCTTTATTTAGAGAAAAAGAAGCTGAGTCCAGAAAGTTTCCTACATAATTCTCATTCCCCGAAGGCTGGCTGGACGTGGGATAGGAGCTAGGCTAAGAGGTAGACGGGGATCTGGTTGACTTGACAGAACCTTCCACCTAGCAGGGAGCACAGGCACATTCATGATTTGTGGGACACGTGATGTGAGCAGGATTGCAAAGCACTACCAAGACTGTGACAAAGACTGAACCAAAGGGATCCTACAGCCACAGGGATTTGAGGTAGTGATTTTAACTTTGAGCTGCAGCACTCTCCAGCATTTCTGTCATGTCTGACAGTTCCCTAATAATTCTGTGATGACTGGCTGATTTCATCCTTCTGAGAAAACAGGGGAAAAGCCTTGTGATTCTCTCTCCTGAGACTTTGAGAGCTGGAGTCCCAGTCACGTAGCCCCGACCTGACTCCTGGATAGGTCACCTGGAAAAGAACTGGAGAGGTAACTATACTCTAGTCACCAGTGGCCTGCCTCTGTACAGGCAAAAACTGGTGATCTCTAACTTCCTTCCAACATTAAAGTCTGTAGATCTACACATTTAACAAGGGTTGAAGACTACCTGGTATCAAGGAGCTTGGCTAGGATCAGAAAACAGTGAAAGGAGTCAGCACTTTTTCCCTTTAAACTCAGCTACCAATAAGACTTTTTTTTTTTCAATTTCTTCTCAGTGTTCTACAATTCATTGTTTATCCACCACAGCCAGTGCTCCATGCAATACATGCCCTCCATAATACCCACCACCAGGCTCCCCCAACCTCCCACCCCCTACCCCTCCAAAACCCTCAGTTTGATTCTCAGGGTCCACAGTCTCTCGTGGTTCGACTCCCCCTCCAATTTCAGCCAACTCACTTATCCTCTCCATCTCCCAATGTCCTCCATGTTATTCCTTATGCTCCACAAGTAAGCAAAAACGTATGATAATTGACTCTCTTGCTTGACTAATTCCACTCAGCATAATCTCCTCCAGTCCCATCCATGTTGATACAAAAGTTGGGTATTCATCCTTTCTGATGGAGTCATAATACTCTGTAGTATATACAGACCATATCTTCTTTATCCATTCGTCCATTGAAGGGCATCTTGGTTCTTTACACAGTTTGGCAACAGTAGCCATTGCTACTATGAACATTGGGGTACAGATGGCCCTTCTTTTCACTACATCTGTATCTTTGGGTTAAATACCTAGTAGTGCAGTTGCAGGGTCATAGGGTAGCTCTATTTTTAATTTCTTAAGGAATCTCCACACTGTTTTCCAAAATGGCAACACCAACTTGCATTCCCACCAACAGTGTAAGAGGGTTCCCCCTTTCTCCACATCCTCTCCAACACTTTCTGTTTACTGTCTTGTTGATTTTGTCCATTCTAACTGGTGTAAGGTGGTATCTCAATGTGGTTTTGATTTGAATCTCCCTGATGGCTAATGATGATGAACATTTTTTCATGTGTCTGTTAGCCATTTGTATGTCTTCTTTGGAGAAGTGTCTCTTCATGTCTTCTGCCCATTTTTTGACATGATTATCTGTTTTGTGTTGTTGAGTTTGAGGAGTTCTTTATAGATCTTGGATATCAGCCCTTTGTCTGTAGTGTCCATGGGTTGCCTCTTTGTTTTGTTGACTGTTTCCTTTGCTATGCAGAAGCTTTTGATCTTGATGAAGTCCCAAAAGTTCATTTTCGCTTTTGTTTCCTTTGCCCTTGGAGACATATCTTGAAAGAAGTTGCTGTGTTAATTCAAATGACTTAACATGTTTTAGTAAGAACCTCACATTATTTTATATTTTAATATCTGAAATTATACAAATAGAACGTGAATATATTCAATTCAGAAAAATTCAAGTATCTAAAAACAAGCATCCCTCTGATTGTCCCTCCTGATCCCAACCCCTACGTTGGGCTAACTCCAAACCCTTCTCCTTGTCCTCACTGCACTCCTGCTGTTAGTGCTTATCATACCATTTTAACCCTTCCCTGGACATAACTAATTATATGTGCATATAGAAATGCCTGGTTCGCTATGCGTCTGCCTTCAGCTCAGGTCATGATCCCGGAATCCTGAGATTAAGTCCCACATCGGGCTCCCCACTCAGCAGTGAGTCTGTTTCTCCCTATGACCTCCCCACCTCGTGCTTTCTCTCTGTCTCTTGCTTGCTCTCTCAAATAAATTAATACAATCTTAAAAAAAAAAAAAGGAAATGCCTCGATTCAGTTTATACTTTGTTTCTCATATAAATGATCTAATGTTATATATATTGTTCTACAAGCATTTTAACTTAACACCTGGTGGAAACCTAGCTATGTCAGCTGCCATAGATGTACTGTCTTCCTTGATATTTCAGGTTATCACTACACCACAGTTAAGCCATTTCTCTATGAATGGACCATTGATAGTCTATCTTTTTCTCAATTACAAACAATGGCACAATGAACATATTTATATGTGCCACTTTAGAAACACCCCCTACACACACACCTGCTTTATATTGCATTATAAAAGATAATTACCAAATTTGTACTGATTCACAAATGGACCAACGGTGAATGACAAGATACAATTTTCTTACACCCTTGCTAAAACTTGATATCATCCATCTTTTTATTTTATTTGGGGGGGGGGCAATCTGTAGAATTACATTATTGATGTTAATTTGCATTTCAAATGTCTTTCCCTTTAAAATGGGAAATAATAAAGTGTTAACACTTAAAATGTGTCAATCTTCTTCAGGAAAACATGACATATTGAAAGATAAAAGTCTCTGGGGTCAAAGGGCCTGGATTGGCTTCCTAGCTTTGCCAGCGACATGCTGTGGGGCCTCCATCAGGTTGTTCGACTTCTCTGGGCTTCACTTTCCTGTCTGTAGAATGGGGATAAATAGGACTTTGCCTTCATCCAGGATGGATAATGGTTATCACGAAAGTGCTTCATAAGCTCTGGGCCAATATTAAATATTCCTGACTTTCATTAGGTGAATAAACTTTGCTCACTGAGGTGCACTGTGTATTCTCAAGAATCAAGAAATCTCCTTTTACAGCTACAATAGCCCTGTCTTATATAAGAATGTGTTTAGTCAGACTTCGTTGGCAATCAGAAAGATGGGGCTGGCTGTTGAGTTCTTGTTTATCTGTTGGTTGGTTTGTTTTGATTTTTATTTGTTTGCTTGTCTCCTGTTTTATTTAACAGAAGCCCACGCAGAACAAGACTTGAGGTGGCTAATGAATTGGAGGGCATCACATTACCTAAACCCCAGACCTCAGGTTCACCTGTGGAAATACTCCACCCTCTTCCCAGTTCATTTCTACTGTCATAAGCACACAGCTTGTTGGAGAACAAAGCGCTCCCCAATTCAGGGAGATGGGAGATTTGATACACCTAAGACACACTCAGATTCATAATCACACCTAGGAGCACTATGGAGACACAGAGGACATTTTTTGGGGGGGGGGCACTGAGTCCCATTTCCCTTTCTTAGTTGCATCCCACTCTCAGTCCTCAGGGTCTGAGTTGGTGGTCCCCAGCCCAGGAGCAGAGCACGAGTCTTGGGCCTACATCAATTAGAACTTTGAGATCCCCAGCCCTAGTGATTGGCTTATATCAGAATATGAGCTACCAGAAACCCTATCAGAGGGGTCCTTGGGATCTCAGCAGAGAAAGCTGAGACAGAGATCTTTTGTATTTTCCCATGGCACATGATCATGAAAGGATTTAGCCCTGGAAACTTCTGGCAGCCTTCTTGAGGAAAAAGAGAGTCTTGGAATGGAGGTGATATCAAGGAAGAGGACCTTAGTGATAGAGAGGGTGAAACCAGATCCTACGAATGTTGCCAAAACAAGATGTCCTCCTGGTTAGCTCAGTTACACAAGTTAATACATGCCTCCTTCAGACATACACTTTTTTTTTTCCCCTCCTAAACCTGATGTTCTGTCATTTGTAGTAACTGGCACTAGTGAAACCATATGCACACCTTCATGTTTAATGCTTCTTTCCGTACATGGAAGGCAGTATGATATCATGACAGAAGCCCAGGCCTGGAAAGTAGGGGATCTAGGTCTGTCACTGGTTTTGTCTCTTTGGGCTGCAATTTCTATAGCTGTAAATTGAGAGAGGTGGGCAGATAAACTCGGGACACCTTCCGGCTCTGAAACTCTCTAAATCTGTAAACCTGCAACTCTTGGTGCTCCTGTGACCACTGGAAGCTGAGACTGTCAAATGCTGACTCTTTGAAGACTTCCATTCATTGTGTTAAAGGAGAGCTTAAGTGGCCACCAATGGAGAGGACCTGAAGAACATAAAACAATTAGGTTCTCTGTATCTCCACCAGAATTGGCTCCAGAAGAGGCTCAGGCTTTGCAAAACCACAGAATATTCTTCCCTCTGGGTTCCTTGGGAAAAGCTCTCAGGGCAATGGAGGGTGTTTCTTGCTATTCATGGCTTGCCAGTGGGAACAGCCAAGAAGGAGAAGAGGTCACATGGCCAGGCCTCCTTCTGGCACGGGATGTTCTGGGCCACCAACCCCTACTGAGGCTTCCTATGAAAGATGGGCCCCAGTGTTGCCAACACCGAATATGCAATGGGTCTCTATAAATGTTCCTATAAAGCAAGGTTGATATTCAACAATAGTTGGTTGTCTGAACTATACAAAATATCATGCTAAGCATTTGCAGCGTCATCCTTTTTCTAAACCTCACAACCACCCTACTGCACCCTGATATCACCTGCAGTTTATAGCTACAGAAGCTGAAGCTCAAAGAGGTGAAGCTGAGGTGACTTGCCTCCTTCCCACAGCCACAGAGCCACAGTTCATTTCACTGACTGAGGACAAGATAAGGGCTTGTATGCCTGCTCTAACCTCACCTTCTGCTACCCTCTACCATAAACAGGACCTACAAACACATGGGCCAGAGCATGTGTTCTGGTCCCTGCCCTTCTCACAGCTGCCTTTGTAAACACTCTGAGACAGAGTGTTCTGGCTGTTTGTGTTCATGTCCCTTCTTTGACTGAACTGTGAGTTCTTCTTCAGGGCCTGTGTGATCCTGCTGGTGGCTCCCACAGTTCCTTGTATGAAATAGGAATGAGAAAAGCAGCCCTTGTCTCTGGCCAGCCATTGACCCCAGAGGGAATATTGGACCCAGCCAAGGGCCACAAATTGGATTCACTTAGGGAGCAGGCAGGCAATGGAAACAAGAAATTCCAAGCCAGGTATGAGACAGTAGGGAGTGGTAGGAGACTGAGGGAACAAAACGTGCAGGATCTGCCTAAGGCGTTTGGTTCCCAAAAGTTCAGAGACTGTACAGCCAAAAAAACATGCAGCCTGGGCCCCAGAGCCAACAGTTATAGTACCTACTATGACTTCACCTTGACTGTTCAGCTTGGCATGGAACTGATGCGCATCTTGCCCACACTGTAACAGCAGTCTTCTAAGACGGAGACTATGGCTGAGAGCTTTCATACATGGTTCTCATTTAACACAGTGTGTGGTAGACAGTGAATATTTAATAAATGCTTGCTAAAGAAACTTTTTAAAAAATCAAATTAAGGTTTATTCAAACCACTATAAGCCTCACCAAGCCAACACTCTACAAAGGAGTCTATTGAATCCATTTCCACTGGTCTAGGAACCAGAATATTGATTATAGTGTTTGGATGGGGAACCACCCATACCAGGTTTCTAGTTGTGCCATAATATTTAGAGGAGTCCTTTAGGACAATAAAAATTATTCATTGAGGGGTCCCCATACTCTAAAATGCAATTAGATATGCAGTTCATGATTCTATAGGATATCCAAATCCATCATTGTTTCATTCAACAATTATAGGACTAGAACCATAATGGTGAAAAAAACAGACACAGTGCCTTCCCTCATGGAACTTATAGTCCTGAAATCAGCTAATCACATAACTAAATGTAAATTCACAATGTGACAAATGCTGAGACATATACAGCACTTTCAAAAGCCTGGCCTGGGAGAATCAAGGAAGTGATACATGACCTGGCTAAAGAGGGAAATAAACACAATATGCAAAGGCCCTGTGGAAGAAATGTGGCAAAGAAAGGCATGTGTAAGCCCAGACTAGTCCAGCAGAAGAGGGAGCATATGGTTTAAGGGGTTGATAGAGGTTTGGTCACTCTAGGCTTATAACCTATGGTAAGAATTTTTATCTTTATCTATGAACAATGTTAGTTATTTGTTTTGCTAGTGGGAAGAATGGTTGGATGATGCCATAGCTCTCCATTCCTGAAACCTGCACCCTCTTGGCAAAGGCTGATTGTTGCCCCTTTATTTGTATGGGATCTGAGGCAAGGGAGAAGAGTTTTAAACTCTTTTGGATGGAAAAAGTTATTTCACTCTTAGAGTCTCAACTGCAAATGAGATTTCTCCTTCCAGTGTACCGTGACATTGCCACAGTAACACCATTAGACACCCTTCTGGCAGCAGGACCTCAAGCCCTGCTGTTAGTTACTTCATGTCTGAAGTCACGTAAGCCACTAGTTTTTCATCTTTGGATTATGCAGACCACATTTTAACCTGAAAAATACCACTCCCACTTGATATTAGTTAATACTTCTAAAATTTAATGACATAATTCTATTTGATATTAGTTAATACTTCTAAAATTTAATGATACAACTCTATTTATATTGGCACCCAAAAAACCCTGAAATATTTAGGTAAAAAATTGAACAAAATATGTACAAGGTCTACATAAGAACAACCACAGTACTCTGATGATAGATATTTTAAAAGATCTAAATAAATGGTGAAATAGTCCACATACATGGATTGAAAACTCAATATTGTCAAGATACCAGATCTTTCCAACTCATTCTATGAAGTCAATGCAATCTTAATCAAGGGATTAGTGACCCCAGAAAGTTATTTTCTGTATATCGACTAAATAATTATAAAGTTTCCATGGAAAAGCAAAAGACCCAGAATAACCAACACAATATTAAAGAAGAACCAAGTTGGAGGATTGACATTACCCAATTGTAACACTTATTATAAAGCTACAGTAATGAAGACAGTATGGCACTGGCAAAAATTTATATATATATATAACTTTTTCATATTTGCTAAAATTTAGAAACAACTGAAATGTCCTTCCATTAGAGGATGGATAAATAAACTATGGTTCACCCATACAATGAAGTATTTTTCAGTGATAAAAAGAAATGAACTATCAAGCCATGAAAAAATACAAAGGAACCTTAAATGCATATTGCTATGTGGAAGAAGCTGATCTGAAAAGGCTAAATACAACATGACACCAACCATATGATATTCTGGAAAAGGCAAAACTGTAAAGACAGTAAAAATATTATGGTTCATAAGGAGGAAAGGAGGAATGAATTGGTGGAGCCAGAAGGTATTTTTAGGGTTGTGAAACTATTCTGTATGATACTGTAATGGTGGACACACACACAAACACACACACATACACACACACATTTGTCAAAACCCATGGAACAGAAACTACAAAGAGTCATTCCTAATATGAATTATAGACTTTAATTAATAATAATGTATTGATACTGGCTCATCAACTATAACAAATATACCACATCAACACAAAAAAATAAAAATGGGGAAAACTTGGGAGGAGAGGACAAGGGGATATATGGGAACTCTACTTCCCACTCAACTTTTCTCTAAATGTAAAACTGCCTTAAAAAGCTGTATGTTAATTTTAAAATTCTAATTATTGATAAAATATGTGATGATGAAAGCATGGTTTTAGTAGCATGGTCTCAAAAATCATATTTGATTAATCACATGAATATCATGTATACTTGAAAAGCATAAGTACAGGGGCGCCTGGGTGGTTCAGTGGGTTAAGGCCTCTGCCTTCGGCTCAGGTCATGATCCCGGGGTTCTGGGATCGAGCCCCGCGTCGGGTTCTCCGCTCAGCGGGGAGCCTGCTTCCTTCTCTCTCTGCCTGCCTTTCTGCCTACTTGTCATCTCTGTCTGTCAAATAAATAAATAAAAATCTTTAAAAAAAAAAAAAGAAAAATGTAAGTACATATGAGTAAAATATACCTGTATTTTGCAGCCTCTAGAGAGTCTTGAGTACACATTGATTCAGAGACCCCTTTGCAGTAATTCCATAAACTTAAGAGAATCCAGAGTCTGGGATCCATTACTGAGGGATTCATAGACATTCTCAATTAATGAATGAAATCTGCTCTCTTGAAAGATGAGGAGAACGCTAACCACAGGTCAGTGCTGTTGATGACAAGTCTTTCCACATTCTAGGAGAACATAACACCTTTCTTATCATGTAGAAGGAAGAAATAAGTAAGAGACTATGTGCTAAACTATCTAGCACAGTGCCTGGCACGTGGTAGCGGCTCAGTAAACAGTAACCAAATCGGAATCTGGTGTTATAAAGATCAATCATCAGGTGCTGGACTGGATTGGCTGACACCCAATGCCTCTTCCATTTGGATTTGTGACTCAGGTCCCACCCCCTTTTTAATGCTTTGGCACCTCATTTCTGTTCTAGGCCAAAATTTTTGTCACTTTAAGACTGGGTGTGGGAAAGAGCTACAGATAGTGACAGGAAAGATCTTGGGATGGCCCCCTGTCCTAACCACTCCCCAGTTTGGCCTCATCCCCCATTTTGTCATGGGCACCTAAACTATGAGCCCCAAAGGCAGAACTTTAGATTGACTCAATATATCTCAGGGTTGAAGAAGAAAATAAAGACTGTCCTGTCCCTCCATAGTGATGTAGCACCTGAAAAATTATCAAAAGACATTCCAAAATCGTGATGTTCTGGAGAAATGAAATATACATCATGGACAACTAAGCCTTCATTATGTTTATTAATACATAGTACGTACTCATTCAGCTCTGGCTGTGTGCAAGACACCAGCCATGTTGGGTATTGAGCTAACTGGCTCTAGCCTATGTGATAAAGATGTCCTTTTCATGCTGTTCCTTGTAAATCTGAGTACACAGAGATCCAACTGTTCTCACCCTACTCTACCTCTAGCCCCAAAGCCTCTACTTCCCCATTTGTTGGTCAGAACACTGATTCTGCTTCTGGAATGGTAAAAGGGCTAGAAACAGTGCCATCAGAAAAATTAAAGGAACTGGGAAGTTTTAGCTGTTGATAAGAGAACCCATTAGAAATGATCCTTGACTTCACAGATCCAAAGGGCCATCATATGGAAGAATGGTTGGATATTTAGTGTATGTGGAGCCAGGAACCAGAATTAAAAAACAGTTCTAGAAGTGACAGAGAGATTGTCATGGATGATATCACTGATATCATCTCAGCCAGAGAAAGGACTTTTTAACAGTGAGAAGCTTCCAAATATGAAATAGACTATACCAATAGGTAGTGTGTTCCCCATTACTAAGATGTATTCAGAGGTCAGATGATCAACAAACAGAGAATTTGTAAAGGAGATTTTTTTTTTTTTTAGTTGTCTCGGAAATAGTGGAGATAATCTTAATGACTTTACTTCTCACTCCAAATTTGGTTGTGTACATCGATTCCTGTGTTACAGATTAGATAATTCTCCACTTCACTTCTTTTTATCTACACATCTTTAGAGTTTAGACAGTGCTTTTGATTGCATGAGCTCATTAACTCCTCAGGACACATATTTGAGAAAACTAATAGAATTATTACACTCATTTAATCATTGAAGAATCTGAAGAAAGAAAAGCCTGAGAGAGAGAAATCAATGACAAAATCAAAGGAAATTTTCAGACTCCAATGGGGTCCCACTCTTCCAACTATGGAATCACAAGCCAAGAACATTCATCTCATTCTCAGAATGAAGAGATGAAGAGTATCAGATTCCGGACATGAGAGAGATGTTTTCTGAGAGGCTAAGAAGCTGTCACTGATGGCCAAGTTTGGGCATGACAAAAAGCAGAAAATACTGAGTCTTTGAATTTAATAAATCAGCTTCTTCTCACTCACATCATGCTCCAGGGTGAGACAATGCTGACCAACAACCAGGTGTAGAGCAAGTTTTTTGCCCCAAGAGTGGGAAAGAAAGAAGAGAGAAGGTAATGGTCTTGGGATAATGTGAATTCAGAAAGTCTCAGAGGGTGAACAGGAAATCAAGAACCACTTGTTTCTTCCTGTAAGAATGTTTTGCACCTGGAAATGCAGTCAACTGTCCCCCAAAGAAGTTACAGATTGAACAAACAAAGAATTTCCAAAGGCTGATGAAGGGATTAACTCCTGTATAATAATCTCGTTGTATTCTTCTCCAAGGTCTTTCATCTGTAGATCTCAGCAGGGTTTGCCAGCATGAATTAAATGTTACAACATTCCTTTGAAGTAAGTATTATTAGATCCATTTTCCAGACGAGAAAACTGAGAGTCTAAGGGGCTTGCCAAGGACTACCCAACTGAGATTCTAGGAAGCCAAGCATTTCAAACTTCACTTGTGCAGAGTTCTGGGTCTCACAGAGAGAGAGAGAGCACCTGTTCCCAGGCTCTGAGGGGAGACCCAAAAGAAGCATTCCGCCACAACACTCCCCAAGCTCCTTAGAAACCTGGAAGGACTTTTCCCTTGTCAAAGGGACTGGGTCCAAGAACTGTAAGACTCCATGAATCATTCCTCAGCCTTCCACTGGGATGTCATTTCTCCTCTTCAAAGCTGTCAAAACCCATTGTTGTTACTTCTTTTATGCTCTACCTTGGGTTATAATTATTTATGTTGGCATCTGGTTTTTCTCTTAAGACTTCAGACAAGGATCTTACATTATCCCTTATGCTTAGTACATAGCACAAGGTAATAAGTAAATATTTTTTTACTTTATTTGAAGTGTAGCTGGTGGGAGAAAGTTGGAACTATAGATAGCTTCTACAAGGCGTAAGGACCAACGTTGATAACACTTGTTTTCCCCAGAGACAAAAATAAGGCCTGACTACAACCCAAATTTTCATGTGGATAAAAGCACTTCCGGGTTTTCATGACTGCCAAAATCTCTGTTTCTACCCTAAGAGCCAACATTCAGTTGGGAGGTTTAAACTTGGTCAAAATTCAGTGAAGGAACTTCATAGAAAACCAGACATGTGGTAAGCATATATGGTAATAACTGTCCCTTATATGATTTACAAGTTTTACAAAATATTTTATAAGAACTTTAAAATTTGGTTCTATTAAGACAGCATACAATGGGTGATAGGGAAGCCATTATCTGTCATTCTGTTAACCAATTTCATCGAGGTTAAGTGGCCTGCTCTCAGTCACACAATTATTAGATAACAGAACCATGGTAGGAACCAAGAAACCCGGAGAAAGAGAAGAATGACCACTCTCTATATTCCACAACTTCCTTCCCCTTTCTGGCCTTCCAAAATCAAACTTTTCTCTGAGCTTCCTTCTTTGTCCACTTCTGGTACTTGCAACCCATGTCTTGGCAGGATCCATGCTGGTCCACTTTTGGTCCTTTTAAGCCCTCATCACCCTAGGGGCAGCTGGAAATTCAGAGCTGGAAATTCACCCTGTCCAGCTGGAAATTCAGAGCTCACCTGAACATGATTTGACTTTCAAGGAAGGGTTGAACAGAAGGTACAATTTTGCTGCCTTAGGAACCCACTCTAAAAAAGACTAAAAAGAAGAAAGTACCCATAAAATTGTCATTTAAAAAAGTCTGTTTGGATATTTTGGTGCAGCTGACCAGGCCCAAGACAGAGATATGTGAGACTTGGGTTCTAGTCCAGGTGCCACCAACCAACTGTGGGTCCTTATTTTCATTTCACAGATATTTAATGAGCACCTACTATATGCTAAATATTATGCTAAGTTCAAGGGACACAGAAATGAAAAAGATTGGTTTCATGGCCTCAAGGAATGAATAGTGTATTATTAGACAAGACAGACAAGCAAGCAGACCAAAACATTACAATATGGTGTGTACTTTTATGGAAATGTAACACAGCTGAAAGTCTTCCCAGAGGAGAAAATTCAAGCCAGCACTGACCCCTTCTGAGCCCCGGGCACCATGGGCCTGTGCAGTTTGCATGAAGCCAGTCTTGCCAACACAGATCCTGCGGGTTGCATAGTTTCTCTCTTGAGGGGAGTGTGAACACAGGTGGGGACAATTCGTGGACAATTACAGACCTAGGACAACCAGAGACCCAGGAGTAAGCTGACCAGCAGGCAGGAGAAGCCATGGGACAGAAGAAAGGTAGAGCGGGGAGGTCATCAGGCACTGCAGGAAGAAGTTCCAGCCACAAGGAGAAGCTGAGGCAGGTAGCGCCTGTGACGGGAGTGGCCTCTGTGGACAGGGGGGATGTCATGGAACCAGAGAGAAATGCCAGATGTCATGGCGGCCGCTTCCAGAATGGCAACCAACCTTTTCTAATAGTCTGAGTCCCAGCCTCAGAGCCACCAAGAGGCCTTATTCTTGATTTCTCCATTATGTTCGGCTCCCATAACCTGAGATAAACAGCCTTTCTCTGACTCTTGCAAACTGGACAGAATGAATCCAAATATATAAAAGTGTTTTACATACTTATAAAACACCATGCTTTATGCAAGTGAGACTTGCGGCTGAAAGACTCCAGTAGCAGCCAAAACAAAGACAAAATTAGTCTTGCAGGTGGGTGAGGATGTAGGCATGGGCTACTCTTGACTGTGCTGCCTACACCTTTCATAGGCTCTTCCAGAAGTACAATCACTGCGCCCTCAAGCCCCTGCCTACTCTTCAGACACTGCCTCTGTTAAAACAGGAAGCACTGATAACTTGGTAATTGCATGGTGATAACCCAAGGGTTGACCAACCCACTCCGTGTTATTCCACAATAAGCTTTCCATCCTAAGCCTTTGGGCCAATCTGCTTTATTTTTCTCAGCTCATTAGCATGCCATCAGTAATTACAGATTAAACATCAGCAGTTTTTCCGCCCTCTAATAACCCTAATATTCTAGCTATCTCTGAAGATAATTAACCTTCATAAAGGAAAGTGCCCCAGGAAGTTTTCCTCGACACAATAGACAATTACCTTTGTTAATCACCTTTTTCTTTTATTCTAGTATTAGCATTCGGGTTAGTCCTTCAGTGATGGCCGCTCCTTGAGATGCTCTCACCATTCTAAATCTTATATAATAGTCATTATCGTCCCCAGCATGCCTCCAAGAAGAGCCCTACATGGCAATCAATTCCAGAGACCTCCCAGGCAGTGAACTGCTTACAGGCCTGTCAGGCAGCTCAGATGTGCCTCTCCCATGTACTGAGAAGCAAAGAAGGAAAGTGACCTGGCCAAGGTGTTGGAGCAAGGTGAACTCCCTCTCTTCAGCATCAAACCCACCCAACCATACTCCAGACCCAATATGACTTTAATTTTCTCCATGATGTTCACAGAGTGCCCACCATGTGCTGGACCTCTACTAAACCACAGACATTCAGACATGAAGAAGAGGAAAAAAGACCACACCCAGTTCCCAACCAGGGCCAGATTCAGCTACCCATGCAGCTAAAAGTGATTCTTTGGTCCGTTCATCCAGGAAGTATCTAGTAGACACTTGTGTTGGGCCCTTTAAGGACTCCCTACGTAAAGCTCATCTTCTCTATGAGCCCTTCTTCTCCAACACCCCGCACCCCAGGGGAATTAAACTCTTCTTCAACAAACAGTTCTATGCCCTGCAAGTCTGTTCACACTTCTGCCCTTCCTTAGAATCCCTCATTAGAATAAGAACATTTTGACCCAGCTCTGTATGCCCAGCAACAATGCCTGGTACAGAGAAGGCACTTGGTGTTTGTTGAACCAAATATATACAAGATATATTGTATTACCTATGGTCCTGGCTGCTAAATAATAAAAATGACTGAAACCAACAATAGCAAAGTAATTGTTCCTAAGGTCTTTTGGTGTCTGCACATCTCCTAAGACCCAGGCTGATATACCGCTGAGTTCCCAGGTTCTCCTAAGCAGAGTCATGCTCCACCTTTCCTGTTTGGATTATCTCACCATGAGCTATCGCATCAATCCTGTTATCTCAGCCCCTCAGAAAGCCTGTGAGATAGACCCAGAAGGGATGTTTATCCCACTTGTCCCCAGATAGGATGCTGAAGTAAGTGACTGCTCCAGAACCAAGAGTTAAAAAGTGGTCAAAAACATGGGCTCAAACTTTCCATTCTTGGTTTGGAGTTCTTGGCATTGATCATACCTACACACAGTTACAAATAATAATAATTATAGAAAGCCAAAAATCAACAGAGCTGCAAGAAAGAATGGGCTTGTTTTTACCTTAAGACATTTTTTGGTAACTCCCCAATTGTAGTTGATTTGTATAAATCTAAACTGGGCTGAATATTTGTTAATAGTCTGTGATAAACAGACGCAGTTGCACTGCCATGCAAAGAACACAGGTGAGGAAGGGCTTACTGGGGCTTATTTGCATTCCGTTATCAAAATAAGATATGAAAAGTACCTCACGGGAGAAATCAGAACTTTTGAACACTGATATTTCACATGTCAGTGAGTCTTAATAATTCTAGAGACATCAATGCCCGTCTAGATCTGCAGCTGCTCTTCACACACACTTATATTTAGCTGGAAAGCTCTGATAGATAAATAAAAGCAAATTGCAACTGACACACAATATCGGTTCAGGTTTATGCTCCAACAGCTTGAGGACACTTTGTAGCCAAGTTTCTTTTATTGATCATGTCAAATCTCCAGTCTATTTCAGTTTAAAGGAACTTTGTTGCTCTGTTCTATCATTTATGCAAAAAGAAAGAAAGAAAGAAAGAAAGAAAGAAAGAAAGAAAGAAAGAAAGAAAGAAAGGAAGAAAGGAAGGAAGGAAGGAAGGAAGGAAGGAAGGAAGGAAGGAAGGAAGGAAGGAAGGAAGGAAGGAAGGAAGAAAAGAAAAGAAAAAGAAAAAGAACTGGACAGGCAAACAGGGAAGCTATTGCATTTCAAATGAAATTGGTGAATATCACTTATATCTTTTTATAATAATCTGAGACTAGGTAGATACTGGAGCAATCTTTTGATCAGTATTAAATTCTTTCTTTCCCACTAGAGTGTGTTGAGATTGATATGTGTTTTGGTCCCATTTCCCTCTCATTTCCTATCATGTTTAGAGGACTGTTATCCCAGTGCGATCTGCTAAGAGAGTTGTGGGCTAGAATAAATTTCCCTACCATATGCCTCCTGTTGGTGGGGAGGGGAGACCTTTCCCTTGCTCTCTATTCTAATGGTTCCTTCATTGTAGGGAGCTACAAAGGTGGGATACACCCGACCTCTCCACACCTTTATCTGGGTAGAGAGAACCAGAGTATTCTGTGCTGGGCCATTTGGAAGTGGGACCATGACCTAGGTGCCTTCTCACTTTCCTCTCCTTTACAGCCTGCCCTCAGAAAGCATGAGTTCTTGCATGTTCCTGTCCTGAGGTGAGTGTAGCAATCAAGACCTTGGACACATGGGAGGTCTCTGCTGGTCCAGCACTGCTGGGGGAGGACAAATAAATCAATATAATCCCAGGTTCAGTATTAGAAATTCCACTTGCCCATGAACATAGACCATACTCTCCAAGGAAGGGAAGTGACACAACCACGGAACCCAGCAGGTGAGAGCAGCTGTCTCATCAGACCCAAGCTCCGGCTCCATAAGATGCAGACATCACTCTTGATCCCCGAGCACCTGCTGCCAGACCAGGCACAGAGAGCGGGCTCTCATTATACAGTTAGTGAATGAAAGTAAAAGAGCAAAAACTTTGATGTTTTGATTTTTGGTCTCCTACACCCCACTGGCTGCTGTGATCAGCAGGAAACACACTCCAGTCTGTCAAATACCACAAGCATGACACCTGTGGCACATTCCTACCCTTCAGGCTCCTGGTTCATCCCCTTCTCTTGTAGAAACCAGAATGACTGTGCTGGCATGGGCTGTCTTGCCCACAAGGTTTTTTCACTCTAAGGGGAATCTTGTATTTACCAAAACTTTCCCCTCTTCTCTTTTCCCACTTCCTACGGAGATGGTGCCCCTCATGCCAAGCTCTCTGCATGTCCAATCACAGCCTACCTGACCATCTCCTGTCTTCTGTTCCTCTCCTTCCCATTTGCCACAGGAAAATCTCTTTTTCCTTCTTTCTCCTTCATCCACTCTGGCATGAGTCCTAAACCACTGATAGTCCTTACCATTAGTAAGACTAATGATGCCCCAAGTGAAAGACAAAGGAACATTTCCATTTTATAGTGAAATTTGCATTATGAAGAACCTGTTTCATCAGCCCCTCAAAGTCTTGAAAATGCCCAGAAGTTACTTTGAGAAATTCTGCCAAAATCTCTATCAATACTCTCATCTTCTGTTTTCCTCAGGTACCAATGTGCCACCTAAAAATTCAAACAAAACTCCCACCCTATGTTTTAAATTACTAGAATGTGTTTTACTATATTTACCACAAACATACTATGCTTCAATTCTATTACAGGACCCAGAGACATTAGAGAGATAGGCTGGGGCTCTGTTTACCATTTAAAGTGTTATCCAAGAGGCATGCCCTGAGCCCCAAGGAACCAAGTCACAGGTAAGCTTCTCATGCTTTGTGAGTCTCAGAGAATTCCTCAAGGAGTCCCATGATGGACAGGCAGAATGAAAGTGTGTGGGCTAATCATCCTGAACAATCTTGACACTTTTTTTCTAAAAACAGTGAATTGTTGAATTCAAACAATTTTTGCCAGGGTAGAGTAAAATATGTCTTGGAGGACAATTATATTGTCACATTAGCCACTGTCTTCCACTCTGTTCTGGGGTGTTCCCAACCTTCCTTTTTTGACTCAGGAGCCAAGGTAATTGTCAGGCCCTCTGCATGTCTGTCTTCCCACCTCCCTAGCCTGAATAGTGGATGGGAAATCTGCATCTGTGCCGGTATGCACCAGGGGTCCCTTTGATGTCACATCTGTTATGCACCAGGGCTCAGGACATAGTATGGGTTACAGAACAGAGTTTACCTGGAAAACTTACAAAGCAAAGTTCAGCAGTGGGAAGCATGTGAACCAATCTCTTACTTTTCCATGGAGAGACATCCTGGGGCCAGGATACCCTGCTGGGTCTGCCAAAGGCTACACGCTCCCTTTGAAAGGTCACACTGGAAAGCATATGTAAGCAAGTGGGGAGCAGTTAATCACATGGGTGCCAAGCTGTCTGGCTTTAATATTCCAGTGAGTTTTGATGTTTATAAGAATTACCTATGAAAGCTAAGTATCTAGCACCTGCAAGCTCTGGGGATCACAGGAACTTGGGTTCAGAAACAGACCCTTCTGCCCAAGAGAGGAAACCTCTTGCTAGGTTCCACTGGAAGGCGAATTTGCATGCAGCTCCCCTCCTGGGAGAAATAGACACCTCTGGTCCCAAAGAATTAATTGTCCAGGTGATCCAGAATGTGTTCTCAGGGACACATTTAGGGAATACTACTTGTCACACCAGAGTGGGACACTGGAAGCAGTAGAAAATCTAATCCTTTGGTAGGCCCTGTGACTCATTCATCTTGAAAGTTGGCCTTTGAATGTCATGGCATCTGTATTACAATATACCTCCACATCTTCTGGGCCACTTCCTCCCTCATGTTCATTCTCTCTTGTTTGGCTGATTGCACTCTCTTTCAACTATTCTTCCTGCCTCCAGTGTCTCCAAAAAACCTCTATCTTGCACATCACACCAAGCTTAATACTTCTGAAGTACATTCCTGACCTTGCTACTTGCATCAGTCAGGATAGATTAGGCTATGCTGCAGTAACACACAAACCCAATGGTACAGTGGCTTCAAACAGCAAAGGTTTATGTCTCACTCTCTCTCCATGACCATCCTTTGGCAGGTGGGCATTCGGTTCCATGTCATTATTGTCCACAGTCTGAGACCAAGGCTGGGGGACCAGCCACTATCTGAAGCACTGCTGAGGCTGTGGAAGAGAGAAGAGAGTTCTAGAGGATCTCCCATCAATAGTGAAATGTTTGCCTGGGGAGTGACAAAGTCACTTCTGCTCACAAGTCACTGAGCAGAACTGGTCTCATGGCCCCACCCACAGGTGGCCAGGAAGCACAGTCCTATCATGTGTTCAGAAGATGTGGATGCAGAACCATTTAACAAGCGGGTCTCATGACTCTTGTGTTCCTCTTTTGCTTTAAAAGCAAACGAGCACACAGATAATTTCCCATGTTTTTCAGGACAAAGTCAAAATGCCTTAGGCAGTAAGATCTTCCATCGTCTCATCTAACCTCAGGTTACTAAACCCTCAGCATCTCCCGCTTCCTACACATTTCACAAGGAAGCCACTGTTCACCTTTCACTGCACCGCTGCCCAGCACTCCGCATCTTTGCTCCTGCTGTGCCTCCTGTCAAGTTCTAGCCTTTTCTCCAAGCCAAAGTCAAAAGACATTCTTTCTAGGAAGCTTCCCACTATCCTCCCAACCAGAAGCAACTACTTCTCTGTGCAATATCTTTAACAGACAGGGCCCAATCTGTGCCTCTGTGGTACTTAACACTGTTTCTTTTCTTTTATAATGAAGAATATTTATAATTTAGTCATGAGGCTACAAGGGACTTAAGAGACCGTCTAGTTCTTAAACCTTCTGCACACCACAGCCAAGTCTTCCATCATCTGTTTAAAACTCCACAGTTTGGGAGAACCCACTGCCTCCCACACAGCTCATTCCATATTTCTAAACTTGAACAGCTCAGATTATTTAAAAAGCAACAATAAGAGCACGCTTAAAAACCCTTCGTCATGTGAAGCTAGTACCTACACGTCTCCTTTCCAAACAAGGAAACCAAGGCACCCTAAGAGAATAAGCACCTTTGTCTTAAGCGGCAAAGGAAAGTTATGGTTTAATTTATCTCACTGTGCTGCTCAGAGGCCTCTCAGCTTCTGGACTATGATGTGAATAATCTCCTAAGAGACTGAGAGGGATGGAAAGACACCAAGGCAACCAGCCTGCCTTGTTTACCAGAGAACTCAAGGGTGCCTTTCGCACAGCTGTGTTGAGTAGAAGTGTTTAGATAGAAAACTGTGTGGTCCCGGGCAGATGTGGCTGGGCCATGGCTCACTGTCAGACTCTCAACCTGAACCCTGGGAACACTGTGCAACGTGCACTGGGCCGCTCCAAGCAGAGCAGTGAAGGAAGCCCGCAAAAAACACTCCCTCCTTACCAAGCCAACATGCGGACAAAAGCCAACCCAGCACACTGCGCAGCCTGACTGGCTTCTGGTGATGAAAAACTCCACCTCTGTCTCAAAAGCACCCTTCAAATATTCTGGTGTCTTCTCCAGTTGTCCCATGGCTCTTGAAAAGAACATAGACTTTAAGAATCACTGTCACTCACTATAGCCCTAGACAAGTCACTTCACTTTCATGAGTCTCTCCTGTAAAATGGGGCAAATAATACTTTCTCAGATTGTGATAAGAATCAAATGACCAACCGCTGCCCCTGAAAATGTCTTGATGTATCTGGCTTAATAAATTATGGTTCCTTCTAGACTTGCTCAGAAGAGAGCAAGCCCTTGACCTGGTTGGTATAACAGGACCCTACATTTTCAAAACCCCTGTCTGGTTCATCTCCAGGTGTTCTCTTCTCCCCTGGATGAGGACTACACAGGGCATAGGGGACACACCCACCCAGAACTACTTTCAGCTTCTAGAACTCCAGAATTCCTTGCCCATGTGGCTCTGAACCCACAACAAGGATCTTTCTTTCCCAGGACTGAACTGTGGAGAATAAAACCTGATGTTAGTATGTGTATCTCTAGGCCAAGAGACAGCTGTGTGCAGCATGTAGCAATGGACTGGGGTGGGGACTGGGTTATGGATGGATCTTTGTCATGAGGCTGGAGTCCACATGCACGAGTATCAGACACTTATAATGAATTGGCAGATGAGGGTGGGAAAAGAAGGCAAGCTATAAGCCAGAGACCTCCTATTGCATACTTTCTTGGGACTTCACAAACATTAGAGACACTTTGTTCCCTATCTGCACTTCTAATCCCTATCTAATCCCAATCCAAAGCACATTCTGGTCACAGCATATCTTTCCTTTTTATGGCTGAATAATATTCCATTGTAGGTGCACACCCCAGTTTGTTTTTCCAAATTCACCCACTGATGGATATTTGGTTGTTTCCACCTCTTAACTATCATGAATAATGTGGCTATGTTCATTGATGGACAAGTATCTGTTTGAGTCCCTGCCTTCAGATTTTGCGGGTATATACCTAAGGATGAAATTCCTGGACCATATGGTCCTTCTATGTTTCACCTTTTGAGCACTTACCAACCTGGCTCTACCATATTACTTTCCCACCAGCAAAAGACAAGGATTCCATTTCTCTATATCCTTGCCAACACTTGTTATTTTCCTTTCATAAAAATATTAGCCATTCTAGTGGGTGGGAGGTGGTATCACATTGTGGTCTTGATTTGTATTTCCCTAGTGACTAGTATTGAGCAACTCCTCAAGGGTTTATTGGCTATATGTTCTTTGGAGCAATATCAGGGATAACTTAATGAGGTAACTAACATTCTCAGAATAAGGAAAGGGAAGAAAGCTAAGACTAGGTTAAACAATTACTAATGCCCGGAGTACTTCTGAGCATCCAATGGAGCCAACCCCACCCCCCATCTTGCTTCTAGCCTGCCTCCTGAAGGCCAGACTCACAAATTTCACACCCACAGAAGCATCAGGTATCCCAGTGTCTTAGAGTTTGTGCCCACTATACACAATACACTGAATGCTCCACCTCCTCAACACACATAAACACACCCCATTCTCATTTTCAGCCCCAGGATTATATAACAGCAGCTGGTGATTGGACTCCCTTTATAAGATAGCCTCAACCCTCGGTATGTGGTCTGGCCCCAGACCCCAAAAAACTATTCTATGGGACGCACACCACACACTCTGCAAGGCTGGAATACCCAAGGTTAGGGAAGCGAGGGGCCGCCATCTCTCATCCAGGTGGGCTGGCCCAGGCTCAGCCCTCCTCCTTAGAATCTCTCCACACAAAACTTCCAGTACAGAGAAATGAGCCACAGAAGGAAAATGGCCAATACCCCTCCCCTATCCATCACCCTATGGGGACACTGAAGCCTAGAGGGCAAAGCCCAAGGTTATGGTCCAACCTAAGTTGACCGCTTGGGTCCCCAACTTTTCAGATTTTCCTCCTATTGGGTGCTATGGTACAATGAATGCATAGACATTCTATGCCAACACCACTAATTCGGGTTATGATTTGAGTCAAGATCAGTTTCTTGGGTGTGTTGATTTTCTCACTGCAATGAGACTGTTGATACTGCTCTAAATAATAAAGTGTGTATGCATGCATGTGTGTGTGTGCATGCTATGAGCTCACTGGAAGGCAGTAACTATATAAATATATGTGTATGTTTGTACTTACACTTTTTTCGTCATGACCTAGTTGAGGTGGAGAAACATTTTGGGACTAGGTGAAAATGGCACATACTAATTCTACCTGTTTCTTCCTGCATGATCTAGTCTGGTGTTCTCAGGTAAAACAAGTCCTCTTACTCTAAAAAAGGAAGTTGATTTTGTTCTGTCAAGTGTACTCAGACCACCGGAGGTGGGAGCCCACAGCTGCGGTCTACACTGGGGTTATATCAGTGAAAGTGGCAGCTAAGGGTAAACGACCTGGTGGCCTGCCAGGAGCCCCAGACTGGCACCCAGAGACCAAGGTTCAAGGATGAGGAGAAGGGGTCACCCAAGAGTTGGAGTGGAACCTTGAACACGTTACTCACCGCCTCAGGGCCTCAGTGTTTCCACCAGCAAAATGAAGGTATTAGACTGGATTAGCAGATATTAATGTTTTAACAGCAAAATCCTCTTTAAAGATAAAATGCGGGGTGCCTGGGTTGCTCAGTTGTTGAAGCGTCTGCTTTTGGCTCAGGTCATGATCTCAGGGTCCTAGGTTCAAGCCCCTGCTCAGTGGGAATTCTGCTTCTCCCTCTGCACGCCCCCCTTTCTCAAATAAATAAATAAAATATTTTTTAAAAATAAAGATGAAATATCACACAGATCTCTAATGTATAAAAGCAAGTACAAATGGTACCACTGTGACTGAAGGGATCCTTCCCCAGGCCCACCCGGATCTATTTGCTCAGCCTCCAGCTCTCTGGAATCAAACTCTTCTAACTAAAATACTGTGTGGTTCTATGTCATGAGAGGAACCACTTAGATGTAGGAAAAAAAGAAATAGTTGAAGTCGGGAAGTAGGATGCTAAGGATAGGGGCTGGGGAGGTGGGAGGAGAAGGCAGAGAGACAGTGGGGCACATCGGGGCACGATGGAGTTCTTGGAGAGCAGCCTGCTCTTTCCACCTCAGATTTTTAGAGAGGAAAGTGAGGCCAGACAGCTCAGATATAAACTTTGTAACTTTTTGACCCAGGAAGTGTTGAGAATCATAATAAGGAAATGATTATAGAGTGCTTTGAGCTCCTCAGAGACAAGCAGTATTTAAATACAGGGTATTATTACCTCCATGGAGCTCTCTTTTGATTACCACTGTGCTTGAAAATGTGGGCAGACCACTTTTATTTTTCAAAACTCAGGTGTTCAAAAAAATATTCACATGTACAATATCTACCCTCACCCCCTTATAAGTTAATTCTCAGCTTCCTTGTCACTCGATAATTTAAATGTTCAAAGAGATATTATTCTAGCTTTATCAGCTAAATTGGCAGTCCCCTATTAGAGACGTCTATCCCTTCCAGCTCACTCTCCTCCCATTATTTGAAGGACTGTTAAATTAACAGTGAAAATAATATTATATTTGGAATTTTAGATGTCAGTACCAAACATCATTTAACTGACGTACTAGATAAGAATTTATCTACAAGGGACTGAATAAATCAGGTTAGCCCTAAATATTTGGTTCCTTGATATAAGGCCTGCTTCTGAATCTCAGAAGTCAACACCCTGAATGAAATTCAGAATGTTCTTTCATAACTAAAGGGCATGAGCGCTCAGCTAGTCCAGGAACAGCGTGGGACTCCAAGTCGGAAAGTACGTATGGTCCAAGTCCTCGTTTTACTGTGCATGGGCTGGTCGACCTTGGCAAAGCATCTCACTTCTCTGGTCCTCAGTTTTCTTCCCTGGAGACTGGGGTGCTCTCCCTGTCCTTCCTACTGCATTCATCAGGCTGCCTTGAGAATCAGCACAAAGGGATGTGTAAAACCCCACGTAACCAGCATGAGTGGAGGTTAAGAGCACAGCTTTTCAATGGAATCAGACAGCTCCTGGCTCAAATCCTGCTCTTGCTACTAATTAGCTAGATGACCCTCAATAAGTCACTTATCTGCCCTGGACCTCAGGTTCCTCAGCAGAGAAAGGAGACAACTCCTCGTATTTTTCATATCAGTTTGTTCTGAGAATGTAAAGCCCAAAGCCTGGCCCACGGTCAAGGCTCAATCAGGGTTGGACTTTTTACAAAGCTGCAAGCCTCCACGTGCCCAAGGAGTTACTGTTGTTTCTCTTTAGTTCCCCTTTCAGGGACAACAGACCTAGAGATAACCATGCATTTCTTGTCTCTGAACCGCCTGGGTGCTCCTACTCAGGCGAGAGAAAAAAGGAAATACACTGTGGCCCAGAATGGGGCTCCAGAGAAATCCAAAATGAGCTGTGGTCTAAAAGCGACTTCTCTCCAAGCCTATTTTTAACCAGCTGTGAACTTCTCTAATACGTAGAGGGTGATGCTGCACTCCCTGAATAGCTCTGCTGATGAGCTGCTGCCCGCTTCTGCTACTATGTGAATTTATGGAGTTCTGGTCTCACACTTCATTAAAGAAATATACGACGGTGCTGAGACAAGGGGCCAGACACCTATAACTCTCGTCCCACTCTCCCAGTTATAAATCTTAGCTGCTCACTCACGGAAGAGGAGCTACTGAAGAGATATTATCACCCGCTCTTTGGTGGTGGGCTCTCTCTTTGCAGCTGTTTGCAACAGACAGCTTTATTAAGAGCTCACCCAACAAAAGGCCCAGCCCAAAGCACCCTCCCAGCTTTGTTAAGAATGTTTTCTGTGGCAAGTAACAGAAAACACAACTATAAAATGACTCAAACGAAGGCAGGTTTCTTGTTCTCATGGGAAACTCAAACAGGAAGAGGATTTTGGAGGCCAGTTTCAAGGCAATTCTATTAGGTTGACATTCTCTGGGCTTTTTCCTCGTGGTTGCATTCTGACTACTGCAGCGACGACCATCGCATACATAATCCAGTGGAAAGAAAAAGAAAGGAAAACGGTGACACCTTTGTCAAGAAATCAAAACATTGGCCTCCTGGGTGGCTCAGAGGGTTAAACCTCTGCCTTCGGCTCAGGTCATGGTCTTAGGGTCCTGGGATCAAGCCCTGCATCGGGCTCTCTCTGCTCAGCCCCTCTCTCTGTCTGCCTCTCTGCCTGCTTGTGCTCTGTCAAATAAATAAATAAAATCTTAAAAAAAAAAAAAGAAAGAAAAGAAGTCAAAACATTTCTAGGACCCCTCAGCAATTTTACCCTTTTCCCTTATTGGCTACCAATGGGTCAAATGACTATCCTCACACGGAGGGCTATTAGGAAAAAGAGTTGGAAGTGAAAGTTGTACCAACCAAGAATGTCTGCCACAGGAAGGAACATGAGCAAATGATTGGATCATCACTAGAGAGACAGATAAATTCATGTTTGACCCAAGACCTTCTCTTAGACTGATGCAGCTTGCTAGTCATTTTTTCCTGGTCCTCATGCAGGTGCCACACATTCCCACCCAGTTGCTACCTCCCCAGGTTAGTCCCACGGTATCATTTGTCCTCCTATAGTCAACTCCCTACTCACATGTCTATTTTATTGATAGTGTTTAATCCCCTTAATGGCAGTTTATGTCCCACTCAGCACCTGGAATATTCTAGTTAATCAACAAATAATTGTTACTGTATTTGTTGAATACATTCTCAAGAAAAATTCCAGAAAATATAAGTGACTTATTGCTCAGCACACACATATATGAAAAGACCTTTAAATCCCTCTTTTGCACTGGTCTATCTAAAAAAAGATAAGTAGAACCAAAAATAAACCAGATGTTTAAGGGCCATAATCAATGAAACATTAGAGTGTATTAGGGTCATTTCCCTTGTTAATCAAAGAATTCACAGAAATTATTTTTATCCTGTGCAGTCTAAAATATTACATATTGATTTTCATCATTAAATCTGTTTCAGGTTCTGAAGTCTTTGACCTAAACAAAGACTGCTGTATCAAAACCAGAGAAGCATGTTAAATACAAACATTCCTAAGAAGAACACTATGGGTAGTGTGTTAGAGAGAGGAAGGTACCCAGGGACAGGGCAAGGGTCCCTAAACTGACTATTAACTGTGGTCCCTGTTTACCTTGTGACAGCCCCCAGCCCTTCTCTTCAATTTCCCACTGACTGTATCTCTCACCCACCCCACCCGCCTGCTTAGTAGGTATTTTCATTACATTGGGCCTTGGAAAATAAGTAGGGTTTGGATATACTCACACGTAACAGGAATAGCACAAGAAAAGGCCAGACAAGAGGAAAGAACAGAATCAGAGAGGTTATCTGGGACTGGAGTACCTGAGATGAGGGGTGGAAGGAGGGCAGGTGAAGGAGGAGATAATGCTGGGGAATGGAGCAGGTATCAGGTCGTAATTAACCAGGGCTTTTCATTTGTAGCTAAAGAGTTCAGACGTCATTGCACGAGCAGTGGGAAGCTCCTTTGGTTTGTAGAAACATATAAACTAAGCCATAGTTCCATAAATTCTCATTTGGTAATAGCTGTGCATATGGCACGGTGGGCCAGAGAGATGGGTGAAAAGGTTTTTGTGATAATTGAGGCAGGAGGTGAAGCAGATCTGAACTAAAGCAGTGGTAGCATGAGTGTGGTTGCGGGGACAACTGGAGAGTATATTTTGATGTTAAAGTAAGACGTGTAACCTGTCACTCCCCCAGGCAGGCAAACCAGACCAACGAAGTGCTGGCCAAGCAAGAGGAAATCTAGAATGAGTGGTTTAACAGAACTAGCTGTAAGGAAAGTCAGTTATGGCTGCAAGACTATCTTGAAGAAAAATCTGACTGAAGTTTTATTTCCCCTCCTATAAAAAAGTGAGGCCATCTTGTTCTCGCAAAGATTATTCACTCTTGCTATGTGAGAACCCAATATTATATGAGGCTAATGCCCAGATCTGCAGGGGGAACTTAGCAGATAATCTAATACAGTCCACCCCTTGTACTAGTGCTGATGCTCTTGGCCCCACATGTCTCTTAATTTTGGTGAACTCTCTAGGAATACACTGACAGTCTCCTATCCAGTCACACTGCTCATCTCCTACCCCAAGGGCTTTCTTATTAACATTGCTGCAGGACCAGGTCCCTATTCCTGAATGTTCATGCATGACCTAGTAGTATGGGGGTAACACCCTGTGGTGTAAACCTTTGTCCAATGGAAGACAGGAGCCAGAGGATAAACTCCTTCTCTCCCCTCCCCCATTAATGCATAGTCTTCAGATGCAGTTTCCAAGGCTGTTTCAGGGTAGAGTTCCACTTATGGAGCAATCCAGTATGTCTCACTTAGTAATGACCAAGTCAATAACCATTTTTGTAATGACTCTCCCTCCTTCCCTTCTTTGCTCCCTTTTTCACTCATGTTGGCTGAGATGGGATTCCTTAATAAAGTAAAATGACCTAATTGCTCTAACTTTTGGGGAATGTGGGCAAAGACAAAGATTACAACAGAAAAAGTACTGCTCACAATGTACACTAGACGGATAGTCAAGGATATTTACTATAGAATTGGCTGGAGTGGCGGGGAGAACAAGGAGGAAGAGGAGATCATTTAAATGTCAAATGATTAAATCAATCAATGCACATCTATTCAACTACTAGAAACAATTAAGTGTATTTCATTTGCAAGGCTGTTTGAGCAAGAATGTAAATTGCATAGCAGAGCCGATCAGTTCCATTTGTTTAAATAAGATAAGGATATGTACTTTAAAAGAATATAATACTAGTGTGTATCTCTCACAATTAAGGGTGTCCACATGATAAAATCTGACCAATAGAATAGAAGCAGAAGTGTTATATAGCAGTTCCTGGTAACCTGGCTTAAAAGATAATGAATGTGCTCTTTTATCTTTTCTGTTATCCTGATGCCTGGAACATTAATGTGATGGTTGGAACTTTAGCCACTATCTGAGACCATGAGTATAAGGTCCATGCTTCAGAGACGGGAGAGAGGCAAGACTGAAGGTAAAGGGCACAAGAACTCTGAGAGCAAGGCTCTAGTCCAGCAAAAGCAGTCTGCATCCAACTTAAATGATTTCATTTGCCTCTCTACAGGCACTATCTCCAGGTTTCATGGCTATGTGTAAGAAGGCTGCACATCGGGAGTTACTGCAGACCTGGGCCCCACAGTAAGTCTTTCCAAATGTGTGTCTTCTCTGCATTTTGAGTGCGATGTACTCCTCCTTTATGGGATAGAGTTTGTTTTTTTTTAAAGAGCACATGTTGTGTTTGTTCCTCTACCCCCTTCTCCAAATGAGAAGTCATTTCAGGCTGGTATGCGTGTGTGGGTGGGGTCGAGTGTTCCCCCAGGTTCCTCTGATTGTCTTGTGCTTGGTTGGAATTCTTCTCTAAGAACCTTTGCTGGAGAGCAGTGTGTCTGCTCAGTGTGTATTTACCTCCTGGCCCTGCTTTGGAGTTCTTTCTCTAAGATGGGCACTGTGTTGTGTTGAGAAGGAAACTCCTGCTTCTGCCACCTAGTCAGCTCCCCGTGAAAAGGAGGAGGTAGATGTTGTTAAGTCAATATGGTCTACATGTCTTCACTGGCCAGATTCTAAGCCAGAGTTGTTGTTTTTTAAAGTTTCTATTTAAATTCCAGTTATTTAGCATACAGTGTAAGTTTCAGGTGTAGAATCTAGTGATTCATCACTTACATACAATACCGGTGCTCATTACAAGTGCCCTCTTTAATCCCATCACCCATTTAACCCATCCTCCCATCCACCTCCCCTCCAGTAGCCATCAGTTTGTTCTCCCAAGTATGTGCTACGGTGAGTGCTGTGAGTTGTGTAAGACTGATGATTCACAGACCTGTATCCCTGAAACAAATAATACATTATATGTTAATTTTTTTAAAAAGGAGTATATTTCTTGGTTTGCCTCTCTTTTCTCCCCCATGTTCATTTGTTTTGCTTCTTAAATTCCACATATGAATGAAGTCATATGGCTCTTACTGACTTATTTCACTTACCATTATACTCTCTAGCTCCATCCACATCATTGCAAATGGCAAGATTTCATTCCTTTCTATGGCTGAGTACTCTTCCATTGCATGCATGTATATATATATATATAAATATATATACATATATACATGTGTATATATATATACACATATGTATACATATACACATATGTATACATGTGTACATATACATTATATATACATACATATACACACAGACACACACACACACATTTATATATATATAGAACCTCTTCTTTATCCATTCATCAGCTGATGGACATTTGGGTTCTTTCCATAATCCAGCTATTTTTGATAATACTACTATAAACATTGGTGTGCATGTGTTCCTTTGAATTAGTATTTTTGTATTCTTTGGGTAAACACCCAGTAATGCAATTGCTGGATCATAGGGTAGTTCTATTTTTAATCTTTTGAGGAAACTTCATATTATTTTCCACAGTGGCTGCACTAGTTTGCATTCCTACCAACAGTGTAAGGGGGCTCCCTTTTCTCCACATCTTCACCAACACCTATTGTTTCCTATGTTGTTTATTCATTTAAATTCAATTAGCCAACATATAGTACGTCATTAGTTTTTGATGTAGTGTTCAATGATTCAGTAGTTGTGTTCAGCAGTCAGTGCTCATCACATCATGTGCCCTCCTTAATGCCCATCTCCCAGTTACCCCATCCTCCACCCACCTCCCTTTCCACAACCTTCAGTTTGTTTCCCGGAGCATCTCATGGTTTGTCTCCCTCTCTGATTTCTTCCTATTCAGTTTTCCCTCTCTTCCCCTATGATCCTCTGGGCTCTTTCTTATATTCCACATATGAATAAAACTGTATGATAATTATCTTTCACTGCTTGACTTATTTCACTTAGCATAATTCTTTCTAGTTCCATCTATGTCAATGTAAATGGTAGGTATTCATCCTTTCTGATGGCTGAGTAATATTCTATTGTATACATGAACCACATCTTCTTTATCCATTCATCTGTTGAAGGGCATCTTGTCTCCTTCCACAGTTTGGCTATTGTGGACATTGCTGCTATGAACATTGGGGTGCAAGTGCCCTTCTTTTCATTACATCTGTATCTTCAGGGTAAATATCCAGTAGTGCAATTGCTTGGTTGTAGGGTAGTTCTATTCTTAACTTCTTGAGGAACTTCCATACTGTTTTCCAGAGTGACGTACTAGCTTGCATTTCCACCAACAGTGTAAGAGATTCTCTTTTCTCCACATCCTCACTAACATTTGTTGTTCCCTGCCTTGTTAATTCTTGCCATTCTAACTGGTGTAAGGTAGTATTTCATTGTGGCTTTGATTTGTATTTCCCTGATGGCAAATGATATGAGGCATTTTTTCATGTGTTTGTTGGCCATTTGTATGTCTTCATTGGAGAAGTGTCTGTTCATGTCTTCTGCCCATTTCTTGACTGGATTATTTGTTTTTTGGGTTTTGAGTTTGGGAAGTTCTTTATAGATCTTGGATACCAGCCCTTTACTGTTATATCATTTTAAAATATCTTCTCCCATTCCATGGGTTGCCTCTTTGTTTTGTTGACTGTTTCCTTTGCTGTGCAGAAGCTTTTTATCTTGATGAAGTCCCAATAGTTCATTTTTGTTTTTGTTTCCCTTGACTTTAGAGACATTTATTGCAAAAAGTCGCCACAGCCAAGGTCGAAGAGGTTACTGCCTGTGTTCTCCACTAGGATTTTGATGGATTCCTGTCTCACATTGAGGTCTTTCATCCATTTTGAGTTTATCTTTATGTATGGTGTAAGAGAATGGTTCAGTTTCATTCTTCTGTATGTGGCTGTCCGATTTTCCTAGCACCATTTATTAAAGAGACTGTCTTTTTTCCATTGGATAGTCTTTCCTGCTTTGTTGAAGATTAGTTGACCACAGAGTTGAGGGTGCATTTCTGGGCTCTCTATTCTGTTCCATTGATCTATGGGTCTGTTGTGCCAGTACTGTGTTGTCTTGGTAATCACACCTTTATAATATAGCTTGAAGTCGGGCATTGTGATGCTCCCAGCTTTGGTTTTCTTTTTCAACATTCCCCTGGCTATTTGGGGTCTTCTCTTGTTCCACACAAATTTTAGGATTATGTGCTCCAGCTCTGTGAAAAGTGTCAGTGGTATTTTGACAGGGATTACTTTGAATGCAAAGATTGCTCTGGGCAGCATAGACATTTTAACAATGTTTATTCTTCCATTCCATGAGCATGAAATATTTTTCCTTATCTTTGTGTCTTCCTCAGTTTCTTTCATAAGTGCTCTGTAGTTTCTAGAGTACAGATCCTTTACCTTTTTGGTTAGTTTTATTCCTAAGTATCTTATGGGTTTTGGTACAATTGTAAATGGGAGCCATTACTTAATTTCTCTTTCTTTAGTCACATTGTTAGTGCAGAGAAATGCAACTGATTTATGTGCATTGATTTTTGTATCCTGCCATGTTGCTGAATTGCTGTATGAGTTCTAGCAATTTTGGGGCCAAGTATTCTGGGTTTTCCACATAAAGTATCATGTCATCTGCAAAGACTGAGAGTTTTAATTCCTCTTTGCCAATTTGAATGCCTTTTATTTCTTTTTGTGTTGTGATACTTGAGGCTAAGACTTCTAGTACTATGTTGAACAATAGTGGTGAGAGTGGGCATCCCTGTCATGTTCCTGACCTTAAGGGAAAAGATCTCAATTTTTCCCCATTGAACATGATATCCACTAAGCCACTGTTTTAACCTGGACATCTCCTCCACCTGTCAATAACTCAAAAGAGAAAGGCCTGTGCTGCCCAGTAATTCATGGTATGACCAGTATTCCTAGAGCAGTCAATCACAATTCCTTTTGGTGTGCTTTAAACTGCCTTTAAGTCCAGGGGTACTCCCTCCACAATTGTGTTTAATATCAATGCATCAATAGCCGGACAACCTTCAGTTAAGTGTTCTTTCAACAATAAAAAGCATAAAGAAGAATATTACAATTATACAAGTATATTTTGCCCAAACAAATGGGGGGAATTCTCACTTGTCCACTTTGTGAAAAATTAGTGACAAATGTTTCTTCCCAAGCCAGTTTCTTTCCACCCTAAGTCAGCTCTGTGCCATGGCTTCAGTAGATGCTGATGTACGTGGATTGGGGATTATCCACTATTTGTTGTCACTTGTTATATTTTTGCCACCTCCTTCTGCCCTCTCTCTGTGTGCCGAATGGTAAATTAACTACGATACTATTTCTACCTCTCTTTCCTGCACCCCCACAGCATCCACTTCAGACTGCCACTGTGAGCCAGACTCTTCTGCCAGAAACAGAAAGGAGAGCCTCAAACTCTCTCTGGGATGCTAATTTGGGCAAGGCACTCCCAACTCCCACTGGAAGGTAGGTCACCTGCCCCTCACCTTTTCTGTTTTCTGTTCCTCCTCAGAGTGGCAGGCAAGAGAGAGGTCGTGACCCTGCTCAGCTTGTTCTAACTAAAGAGATCAGAAATGCCTTTGGAAGCTTAGGGGAGGCAAGAGAAAGGCAGGCTTCTTTCTTTGGAAGGATGCTAATGGGAAATGAAGCTTGGCATGGGAGTGTGCAGTAGTAATAAAAAGAGATGAAAGGTGAGACACTCCAGTTTGCTCTTGAACTTCATCCTTCATCTCTAGACCCTGTTTCCCTCCAGTGGCAATCGAGCAACTGCCTTTTTTTTTTTTTTTAATCTCCTTCATTTCTCTTCCTTTCCTGGAACACATCTTAGAAAGAGAAAGACTTTCTAATGAGGTAAGACTAGCAGACATTAGCCCCTAGCACCAATTTTAGCACAGGCAGTTGAAAGAATCCCAGTTAGGCAGTGAACACTACCTGCAGGGCCCATCTGCTTGTCTTGTGAAATGTTTGGCCTTTGCTTTGAAACTTTTTTTTTTTTATATAACCAAACATTCTCATTATCAAGAGGACTCTTTTGGGCAGAGGCAAGAGGTTGGGCTTTCTAAATATTCCTTTGCTCTGGGCAAAAAAAGAATACGATGTTTCCTAAATTTACAACATGAATTCCTCTGAAGCATTTAGCTCCCTTATCATTACCTTCCTGAGTGCAGGAGACTTCCAAGGGGTTGCGGGGTAGAGACATGGAGGTGAGTTAGACACAATCCAGTACTGTAAGAGTTGAGTCTTGGTGGGCAGAAAAAGGCACACACACAAATAACTTTAGCACAAGGTAGAAAGTGACTATTGTAGCCCTCACAGGGGCAGTAGCAGAAGAGGTGGGAGTAAGAAAGCATTCTTTTTGGAATCATTTAAAGAGATTTTCAGAATACGTTGAACCCATTTTTCACTTGAGGTTCTTTTTTTTTTTTTTATAAACATATAATATATTTTTATCTCCAGGAGTACAGGTCTGTGAATCACCAGGTTTACACACTTCACAGCACTCTCCATAGCACAAACCCTCCCCAATGTCCATAACTCCACCCCCCCAAACCCCCTCCCCCCAACAACCCTCAGTTTGTTTTGTGAGATTAAGAGTCACTTATGGTTTGTCTCCCTCCCAATCCCATCTTGTTTCATTTACTCTTCTCCTACCCCCTTAACCCCCCATGTTGCATCTCCTCTCCCTCATATCAGGGAGATCATAGGATAGTTGTCTTTCTCCGATTGACTTATTTCGCTAAGCATGATACCCTCTAGTTCCATCCACGTCGTCGCAAATGGCAAGATTTCATTTCTTTTGATGGCTGCATAGTATTCCATTGTGTATATATACCACCTCTTCTTTATCCATTCGTCTGTTGAAGGACATCTAGGTTCTTTCCATAGTTTGGCTACTGTAGACATTGCTGCTATAAACATTCGGGTGCACGTGCCCCTTCGGATCACTACGTTTGTATCTTTAGGGTAAATACCCAGCAATGCAATTGCTGGGTCATAGGGTAGTTCTATTTTCAACATTTTGAGGAACCTCCATGCTGTTTTCCAGAGTGGTTGCACCAGCTTGCATTCCCACCAACAGTGTAGGAGGGTTCCCCTTTCTCCGCATCCTCGCCAGCATCTGTCATTTCCTGACTTGTTAATTTTAGCCATTCTGACTGGTGTGAGGTGATATCTCATGGTGGTTTTGATTTGTATTTCCCTGATGCCGAGTGATATGGAGCACTTTTTCATGTGTCTGTTGGCCATCTGGATGTCTTCTTTGCAGAAATGTCTGTTCATGTCCTCTGCCCATTTCTTGATTGGATTCTTTGTTCTTTGGGTGTTGAGTTTGCTAAGTTCTTTATAGATTTTGGACACTAGCCCTTTATCTGATATGTCATTTGCAAATATCTTCTCCCATTCTGTCAGTTGTCTTTTGGTTTTGTTAACTGTTTCCTTTGCTGTGCAAAAGCTTTTGATCTTGATAAAATCCCAATAGTTCATTTTTGCCCTTGCTTCCCTTGCCTTTGGGGATGTTCCTAGGAAGACGCTGCTGCGGTTGAGGTCGAAAGGTTGCTGCCTGTGTTCTCCTCAAGGATTTTGATGGATTCCTTTCTCACATTGAGATCCTTCATCCATTTTGAGTCTATTTTCGTGTGTGGTGTAAGGAAATGATCCAATTTCATTTTTCTGCATGTGGCTGTACAATTTTCCCAACACCAATTATTGAAGAGGCTGTCTTTTTTCTATTGGACATTCTTTCCTTCTTTGTCGAAGATTTGTTGACCATAGAGTTGAGGGTCTATTTCTGGGCTCTCTATTCTGTTCCATTGATCTATGTGTCTGTTTTTGTGCCAGTACCATGCTGTCTTGATGATGACAGCTTTGTAATAGAGCTTGAAGTCCGGAATTGTGATGCCACCAACTTTGGCTTTCTTTTTCAATATTCCTTTGGCTATTCGAGGTCTTTTCTGGTTCCATATAAATTTTAGGATTATTTGTTCCATTTCTTTGAAAAAAATGGATGGTACTTTGATAGGAATTGCATTAAATGTGTAGATTGCTTTAGGTAGCATAGACATTTTCACAATATTTATTCTTCCAATCCAGGAGCATGGAACATTTTTCCATTTCTTTGTGTCTTCCTCAATTTCTTTCATGAGTACTTTATAGTTTTCTGTGTATAGATTCTTAGTCCCTTTGGTTAGGTTTATTCCTAGGTATCTTATAGGTTTGGGTGCAATTGTAAATGGGATTGACTCCTTAATTTCTCTTTCTTCTGTCTTGTTGTTGGTGTAGAGAAATGCAACTGATTTCTGTGCATTGATTTTATATCCTGACACTTTACTGAATTCCTGTACAAGTTCTAGCAGTTTTGGAGTGGAGTCTTTTGGGTTTTCCACATAAAGTATCATATCATCTGCAAAGAGTGATAGTTTGACTTCTTCTTTGCCGATTTGGATGCCTTTAATTTCCTTTTGTTGTCTGATTGTTGAGGCTAGGACTTCTAGTACTATGTTGAATAGCAGTGGTGATAACGGACATCCCTGCCGTGTTCCTGACCTTAGCGGAAAGGCTTTCAGTTTTTCTCCATTGAGAATGATATTTGCGGTGGGTTTTTCACAGATGGCTTTGATAATATTGAGGTATGTGCCCTCTATCCCTAAACTTTGAAGAGTTTGGATCGGGAAGGGATGCTGTACTTTGTCAAATGCTTTTTCAGCATCTATGGAGAGTATCATATGGTTCTTGTTCTTTCTTTTATTAATGTGTTGTATCACATTGATTGATTTGCGGATGTTGAACCAACCTTGCAGCGCTGGAATAAATCCCACTTGGTCCTGGTGAATAATCCTTTTAATGTACTGTTGAATCCTATTGGCTAGTATTTTGGCCAGAATTTTTGCATCTGTGTTCATCAAGGATATTGGTCTGTAGTTCTCTTTTTTGATGGGATCCTTGTCTGGTTTTGGGATCAAGGTGATGCTGGCCTCATAAAATGAGTTTGGAAGTTTTCCTTCTATTTCTATTTTTTGGAACAGTTTCAGGAGAATAGGAATTAGTTCTTCTTTAAATGTTTGGTAGAATTCCCCCGGGAAGCCGTCTGGCCCTGGGCTTTTGTTTGTTTGGAGATTTTTGATGACTGTTTCAATCTCCTTACTGGTTATGGGTCTGTTCAGGCTTTCTATTTCTTCCTGGTTCAGTTGTGGTAGTTTATATGTCTCTAGGAACGCATCCATTTCTTCCAGATTGTCAAATTTGTTTGCATAGAGTTGCTCATAGTATGTTCTTATAATTGTCTGTATTTCTTTGGTGTTCGTTGTGATCTCTCCTCTTTCATTCATGATTTTATTTATTTGGGTCCTTTCTCTTTTCTTTTTGATAAGTCTGGCCAGGGGTTTATCGATCTTATTAATTCTTTCAAAGAACCAGCTCCTCGTTTCGTTGATTTGTTCTATTGTTTTTTTTTTGTTTCTATTTCATTGATTTCTGCTCTGATCTTTATGATTTCTCTTCTCTTGCTGGGTTTAGGCTTTCTTTCTTGTTCTTTCTCCAGCTCTTTTAGGTGTAGGGTTAGGTTGTGTACCTGAGACCTTTCTTGTTTCTTGAGAAAGGCTTGTACCGCTATATATTTTCCTCTCAGGACTGCCTTTGTTGTGTCCCACAGATTTTGAACCGTTGTGTTTTCATTATCATTTGTTTCCATGAATTTTTTCAATTCTTCTTTAATTTCCTGGTTGACCCATTCATTCTTTAGAAGGATGCTGTTTAGTCTCCATGTATTTGGGTTCTTTCCAAATTTCCTCTTGTGATTGAGTTCTAGCTTCAGAGCATTGTGGTCTGAAAATATGCAGGGAATGATCCCAATCTTTTGATACCGGTTGAGACCTGATTTAGGACCGAGAATGTGATCTATTCTGGAGAATGTTCCATGTGCACTAGAGCAGAATGTGTATTCTGTTGCTTTGGGATGAAATGTTCTGAATGTATCTGTGAGATCCAACTGGTCCAGTGTGTCATTTAAGGCCTTTATTTCCTTGTTGATCTTTTGCTTGGATGATCTGTCCATTTCAGTGAGGGGAGTGTTAAAGTCCCCTACTATTATTGTATTCTTGTCGATGTGTTTCTTTGATTTTGTTATTAATTGGTTTATATAGTTGGCTGCTCCCACGTTAGGGTCATAGATATTTAAAATTGTTAGATCTTCTTGTTGGACAGATCCTTTGAGTATGATATAGTGTCCTTCCTCATCTCTTATTATAGTCTTTGGCTTAAAATCTAATTGATCTGATATAAGGATTGCCACTCCTTCTTTCTTCTGATGTCCATTAGCATGGTAAATTCTTTTCCACCCCCTCACTTTAAATCTGGACATGTCTTTGGGTTTAAAATGAGTTTCTTGTAGGCAACATATAGATGGGTTTTGTTTTTTTATGCATTCTGATACCCTGTGTCTTTTGATTGGGGCATTTAGCCCATTAACATTCAGGGTAACTATTGAGAGATATGAATTTAGTGCCATTGTATTGCCTGTAAGGTGACTGTTACTGTATATTGTTTCTGTTCCTTTCTGATCTACTACTTTTAGGGTATCTCTTTGCTTAGAGGACCCCTTTCAATATTTCCTGTAGAGCTGGTTTGGTGTTTGAAAATTCTTTCAGTTTTTGTTTGTCCTGGAAGCTTTTAATCTCTCCTTCTATTTTCAATGATAGCCTAGCTGGATATAGTATTCTTGGCTGCATGTTTTTCTCGTTTAGTGCTCTGAATATATCATGCCAGCTCTTTCTGGCCTGCCAGGTCTCTGTGGATAAGTCTGCTGCCAATCTAATATTTTTACCATTGTATGTTACAGACTTCTTTTCCCGGGCTGCTCTCAGGATTTTCTCTTTGTCGCTAAGACTTGTAAATTTTACTATTAGGTGATGGGGTGTGGACCTATTCTTACTGATTTTGAGGGGGGTTCTCTGAACCTCCTGGATTTTGATGCTTGTTCCCTTTGCCATATTGGGGAAATTCTCTCCAATAATTCTCTCCAATATACCTTCTGCTCCCCTCTCTCTTTCTTCTTCTTCTGGAATCCCAATTATTCTAATGTTGTTTCATCTTATGGTGTCACTTATCTCTCAAATTCTCCCCTCGTGGTCCAGTAGCTGTTTGTCCCTCTTTTGCTCAGCTTCTTTATTCTCTGTCATTTGGTCTTCTATATCGCTAATTCTTTCTTCTGCCTCATTTATCCTAGCAGTGAGAGCCTCCATTTTTTATTGCACCTCATTAATAGCTTTTTTTATTTCAACTTGTTTTGTTTTTAGTTCTTTTATTTCTCCAGAAAGGGCTTTTATATCTCCCGAGAGGGTTTCTCTAATATCTTCGATGTCTTTTTCGAGCCCGGCTAGAACCTTGAGAATCGTCATTCTGAACTCTAGATCTGACATATTACCAATGTATGTGTTGATTAGGTCCTAGCCTTTGGTACTGCCTCTTGTTCTTTTTTTTTTTGTGGTGAATTTTTCCGCCTTGTCATTTTGTCCAGATAAGAGTATATGAAGGAGTAATTAAAATACTAAAAGGGTGGCAACAACCCCAGGAAAATATGCTTTAGCCAAATCAGAAGAGATCCCAAATCGTGAGGGGTGAGAAAGGGGATAAAAAGGTTCAGAAAGAAAGAAAAAAGAAAAAAAGAAAAAAAGAAACAATTAAAAAAAGAAAACCAATAAAGAAAAAATATAAAAAGGAAAATAAATAAATATATATATATATATATATATATATATATATATATATATTAGATAAACTAGTTAAAAGACGTTTAACAGAAAAGGGTAAAAGTTAAAAAAATTTAGTAGAAGAAGAGAAAAAAAAATTGAAAAAGAAAAAAAATTTAAATTAACTGCAAGGCTAAAGAATCATGGGGAGAAAGCCATGAGTTCCATGCTTTGCTTTCTCCTCCTCTGGAATTCCGCTGCTCTCCTTGGTATTGAAACTGCACTCCTTGGTAGGTGAACTTGGTCCTGGCTAGGTTTTTGTTGATCCTCTGGGGGAGGGGCCTGTTGTAGGGATTCTCAAGTGTCTTTGCCCCAGGCGGAGTTGCACCGCCATTACCAGGGGCCCGGCTGAGTAATCCGCTCAGGTTCGCTTTCGGGAGCTTTTGTTCCCTGAGCGCTTTCCGTAGAGTTCCGGAGGACGGGAATGAGGATGGCGGCCTCCCAGTCTCCAGCCCGGAGGAGCCGAGAGCCCGGGGCCCCACTCCTCAGTGCGCCCTCAGAGAACAGCGCCCAATTACTCCCGTCACCCTGGCCTCTGGCTGCGCTCCGAGCTGACTGAGCCTGCGACTCAAGGTAACCCTGAGCTTAGAGCTCACTCCTCGGCTCTGCCTCTGTAGCCGGCTTCCCCGTTCTAATACCTGTAAGCTCTGCGACACTCAGACACCCCCGATCCTTCTGTGGCCCTGCGGGACCTGGGGCCACGCTGACCCTGCGTGGGCTTCACCCCGGTTAAGCCTTTGGAGCGATGTCCCTCAGCAGAACAGACTTTTAAAAGTCCCGATTTTGTGCTCTGTTGCTCCGCCACTTGCCGGGAGCCAGCACCTCCCTCCGCGGTCTATCTTCCCGTCACTTTGGATTCACTTCTTGGCCAGTCCTACCTTTCAGAAAGTGGTTGATTTTCTGTTTCTAGAATTACTGTTCTTCTTCTCTTCGATCTCCCATTGGATTTGTAGGTGTTTGCAATCTTTAGATAAGCTATCTAGCTGATCTCCTGCTACCTGAAGTAGTCTCAGCCTGCTACTTCTCTGCCATCTTGACTCCTCCTCACTTGAGGTTCTTATTCAGAATGATTTTATTTCTATGTTGGCTGATTGGTTAGTTGGTAGGTGAGTAGGTGTGAAGAGCTTCAGTGCCTCTGGACTAATAGATAGCTACATAGATAGGTAATAAATATAGATAGTTCTATATCTATGTCGATATAGATATTTGGATAAACATTCAAGTGATACTGATATGACCAGGAAACCATAGGAACTAACCAACTGATACATTCATACATTCAAGAAATATTTCTGGAGTACCTACAATATGTCAGACACTGTGCCCTCGTCATAAGACGGTGATCCAAAAAGGACATGGACCATGTCTTCATGTAACTTAAGGTTTGGAGAAAGTAGAGCTTAGTCAAATAATTATGTGAAAAAATATAATTACAAAGAGAAGAATGAAATTCCAGAGAATCATACATGTGTAGAGGAATTTCTCCCATCTAGGATACATGGGGAAGGGTATCAGAGAATATTTTATAGATCAAATGACATCTGTGCCAGTTTTGAAGATTGTGTAAGATTTAGATATTAAACAGTGGTAGGAGAAGGGGACTCCATTTAAAGGCATAGTGTGGATGAAGGCAGCAAAGCTGGAAAGGGCAGGGTTGGGACTGCATTCTGGAGGAATGGGAGAGCCATTGAAATTTTCTGAGTGGTGGAATGTTTTAGAAGGTTTGTTTGACAGCATTTCAGGGAAGAAGAAGGGAGGGACAGACAGGGGGAAGGTAAACCCTTGGGAAGCTGCCAAAATACAAAAAGAAGAACAATGACAGTGGAAATGGCAAGAAGGAAATTGAGAAAAGAGGCCTTGCTGACTTATAATCCTTAGGGTTTGCCAGTCACTAGATGATGTGATAGGGTGAGGGAGTTGGAGAGAGAGAAAGAAGTAAAAAACAATCTCAGTGTTTCTACCCTGGAAACATTGAAGTAGAGACTTTGATGACAGAGGTGGGGGTAGAGAAGTAAAGTTATGGAGAAATTCCATGTGGGGCATACCGACATATCAACACAGACGCTCAGAATGAAGAAGTCCACCTTACGGCCAACCCCTACCCTTGTTTTCTATCTCTTCTTCTCTCACTCCTACCCTCTGTGCTCAGCACCCTGTATTACAGATTGCAAGTTGCCACCATTTTTGATAAATTAGAAAACTTACCCCAGAATATGATCAGTAAATTCATTTCCCAGACGCCCGGTTAACAATGGAAAGTGACTGATACAATTAAGCAGCCAACACCCAGCCCAGCACCTCTCCACACGCCTTCCCTGCCATTCACCAGCTATGACCTTGGGCAAGTTCCTCCACCTCCCTATGGTTCACTTTCCTCATCTGGAGGAAACAAGATAATCACAACTACTCTGTCTACTTCAAAAGAGTGCCAAAGGTCTCAGAAAGAATCCAGACAAGAAGTAATGAGCCTCTGCCTGCACGAAGACTGTGGCAACTGGGACAGAGAGCCATAAAAAGCAGGTAAATGGAGAGGAGTGCTGAGAACATATTAGGCCAAGAAGAAAGTGGGAAGACAAGTAAACGCCCCCTGAGAGTGTACAAGCTCCTTCACTATGTATCAAGAGCAGGTTTTGAGCGTAGAACTCAGACCCTTAAACGTCTGTCTTAAATGGAGAGAAAGACCATCATGATAGTGGCAGAGTCTGCTGGTTGCCTCTCAACATCCAGCCTCTTCTTTTCAGTAATTACTCTGGTTTTTAACTGAGCACAAAACTAGTTAGCTGAATTTCCCAACCTCTCCTACAGCTTGGTGTGTTCATATGTCCCAGTCCTTGTCATTGGGAAGTCCACAGAAGTATGTGTGACTTCCAAAGAGTCTTCTTAGACAGATTACTTCACTCTTAATCCTTTTTTCTACTCAGACTTCAGATGCAATGGCTGGAGCTCCAGCAACCATATTTGTCCTGAACATGGCCTTGAGAATGGAAGTCACACAGTAGAGCAACAAAAGAGAAGGAGCTTACATCCCTGATTCCAGGACTATAACTCCCTATCTCAGGCTGCCTACCTTACATGTGTATTAGGTGATTTTATTAGGTTCTTATTGCTGCTCTGACAAATTATCATAACTTCAGTGGCTTAAAACAACATAATTTTTTAATCTTATAGTTCAATAAGTCAGAAGTCTGATAAGGATCTCACTGGGCTAAGATCAAGGCGTCACAGAGTACATTCCTTTCTGGAGGACTATAGGGAAAAATCTGTTTCCTTGCCTTTTCTAGCTTCTAGAATCTACCTACATTCATTGGATCATGGCCCCCTTATTCTATCTTTAAAGCCAGTAACATGAGGTCAGTTCTCCTTATGTTACCCTCACTCTGGTTTCTTCTTCTGATCTCCTCTTCCACTGTTAGGGACTCTTGAGAGTACACTGGGCCCACGTAGATAATCCAGACTTATCTCCGTATTTTAAGGTCAGTTTATTAGCAACCTTGATTTCACCTGCCTCCTTGACTCCTCTTTGCCATATAACCTGCTTAATTGTACCAGTCACTTTCCATTGTTAACCAGGAGTCTGGATGGGAAATGAATTTACTGAACATATTCACAAGTTCTGGAGATTAAGGCACTTGAGTCACTCCAGGTTTTTTAAGGAAGGACATATTAGGCATACTCCCACAGTTCTTTGACCCCAAGTACCCAGGCCACAAATTTTGGCACAGGCCAAAGACCATGTTTACCCCTCTTACAGTGATTCTAATAACACCAAATGTTTACAGCATCGGGCTGGATTTTCTGTATTCTCCTTCTATCTCTAAATGTACATTTCTAGGTTCTCTGGTGCATAAATTATCCATTTTCCTGCTCTCACACTTTCATGCTTAATTTCTCATCTTTGTCAAATGGGTAACATGGTTTTAAGAAGTCCAGGTTAAGGGCTCAGGCCTTGGATGTTGTATGTTCCAGTGTCATTTCCAACTTTGCCCTCATCTCTCTGGGTATCAGCATTTCCATATTAAAAAATGGGAGACAGCAAAAGTGCTTCAAAATAATTGCAAAGAACAGCTAATAAAACTCATTGTAAAGCACATTAGCACTGTACACAGTGTAATCTAACTGTTAATAATAAAACATTGAGCAACTAGGAATCTAGCTCACCCATTTGGCTCTGAGTCATGCTCCCTACTAACTCTGAGTGAAACTGAGGGAACTAGAACCAGGCCAGGACACAGAGCTAGGAGGTGCCCAACAGCTAACCTAGAACAGAGATGTGCCTGAGCACCCAGAGGCTGGGAAGGCCTTCACAAAGCTACTTGATGAAACCCTTTGCTCTGCTATCTTAAAGATCTGATTTCCCAAGCTCTCTTTGGTAACTGTTTCTGGGTTACACACCGCGGATAGTTGGAAAGACTACCCTTATGCAATTTGAGTGAGTTTGCTTTGGCTCTATCTTCAATGGGAATGGAAAGAAAGCTAATCACACACACCCCCATACACCCAGCCTTACAGTAATTTCCTTTCTGATGCCTGATGGCTGGTATTGAGATAGTCTTTCCGTAGCATTTCCCAATGCTCATTGTACATAAGTGCTGTGAGTTTTGGTAATTTTTTCTTAATCTAAGACTTTTTATGTGAGTTAAAAATTCTAGAGTCTGGGAATCTTAGAGCTCTATGAGGTCTTAGAGATCACTTCTTCCAAACATCTAGACTTTGCCAATAGGGAAGTTGAGGTTCTGATGGGCATGGCGTTGCTTAAGGTTACAATGATAGTGTTGAGACAAAAAACTATGAACAAGGCCTAAAGAATTTTGATGATAATGTATTACTGAATAATATTTAACTTATGCTAATTTCCAATTTTTGCATTCTTCACATAATACCTCCTGATATTTGCATGGTACTGTGATATTTATTTTGAGCATAAGCAGTCATCCCCCCTTCTTGTATAATAGTTGTTTACTCTTCTTCTGTCAGAGAACTCATTTTCCCTCAATTAAGCATAATCCTGCACATCCATGTCAACTTCTCTCATTTAAGGGGTCAGATGGAATTGTAATTCTATTTTACTTGGCTTCATCTAACATTTATGGAGCAACTCCTATAAGCCAGGAACTGTCACATAGGACCTCATTTGAGCTTCAAAACAGCCCTATCTTGAGGATATTATTATTCACATGTTCAGTTTGAAATAAAATCTGGCACAGGACGGTGAAATTACAGACACGACATTATCCATCTGCTGGCACCTGAATCTTTTGATTTGTGCTCATGACAACATATGACATCTTATATAATGTCAGCCATCCCACCGAATTTTCCCATAGTACTAAGTCAAGGAATGATGCTCCTTTTCTGTTATCCCCACCATGGATATAAATATGAAGTAGCATGATTAGCCAAGGCTCATACAAAGAGGATGTTACATACTCTTCAAGTTGAAGATGAATGATAGCTTCACAACTCCCCCAAGTGTAGGTCGATGAGAAGAAAATGTCACCTTTTCTTTTACTGTATAGTCTGCCTTACCTTTACATAGGTAAGGCAGAAATGCAGATGGTAGACAGTAGAGCATGATTGGAGTCTAGACCAAGGAGTGATTGTTTCTGAGAGATGTCAGGAAATCTTGGAGAAAGGGCCCAGGCTTCCATGAATGGAAGGACTCAAGTAGGAAGATGTTAGGGGAGAGGCCACTGAATCAGAGGTTAAGCGCCAGGACCCAAAATGAGCAAGAATTTGGGGAAAGGGGTGAAAAGACGAATGCCTCAAGGAACTAGAAATGATTCACTGGGGAAAAAAAAAAAAAAGACAGTTCTAGGTTTCCATGTCTCTGAAGGATGATCCAATCACAGGCAGGTAGGACTTGCTCTGTGAAGTTGAGATTCTGAATATCAGTTCAGCCACCAAGTCAGTAGTGGTTTCAGATTACCAGGACCACAGCCAAGGAAGAGGGACATCTTTTCTAACAATTGGGCCCTGCTTCATAGTGGCATGGCTTTCTCTTAGAGAACTGAGCAACCCATCAGAGAAAATATGCTGGTCAAAGCCATGGAACCCACAGCCCAAGAAGCTGAGTTATAGAAGATATCTCCACCCTCTGTGGGGGTAGGCTTAGATGAATACCAGAGGCATATCCTTTTCTGAATTTCTAAGATTTAAAAAGTCCAAGGAGCAAAGGGCAGAAGGAAACTTTTCAAACTTGAGAGCTGCCCCAAGGGAGATGCATCTGTTCAGAGGACTGGCCTGCCCTGTGCCAATGATGCTCAGCCTCCATGTAGAGGGAACAATTTCTGAGGCATCTGCTAGCCCAGATCATAAACTAGACCTGAAGAGGTGCCTTCTCATCTTGCATTTTTTATCCCAAAGAATTCTTCAAGCAAAGTCTTAACATTCCTTCCCATCTTCCATCTTAAATTTTTATGAGTGTTGAACTGTAGGTGAATTTTATACTAAATACATGTGATTTGGCTAGTAAATGTGTGATTTGATTGAATATACTCCAAATGCATGTTTATTAGCTAATTTTTAATAATCACATATATATAAATTAGCTAATTTTAAAGTAGTTATACCTAATCACATTTTATCGTCTTGTTATAGTTTTTATTTCATATTCATGATTTCATTTAATTCTCATGGAAGCCTATGCCATGGGTAGTGGTGTCACAGCTCTTAGAATGAGGGGAGTAGGCTTACACGCAAGGCTATGGGAGCTCAAGTCAACCCAGGTAACCTGAGGCACCCCCTATCAAAGCCCCATCTCCTGATACATGCTCTGGGGCTCTTTACACCCCCAGCCTGGGCCTCCCACAGTGACTCAGGGCACTGTAGCATTGCCACAGTTTTCTGAGGAAGAAGCTAAAGGGACAAAAGGTCAGTTGATTGGGCCTAAAGTCACAGAGTTCATCTGTGACCAAGCCACGTCAGCTTGGGAAATGCAGGCACAGAATTCTTATTTTTGAAAATCACTCATAATTCACTCCAGGTCATTCATCTACAGAGACCTGGAGTTGTAAATTCTCCAAGTCCCCTAACCACAATCACTGAGTCCCCCATCTGTCACTCTGAGCACCACAGATTTCCTACTATTAATAAGCCAAAGAATGAAAACCAAGATCCATTTCTTCTTTTAAGATTTTTTATTTATTTGTTTGACAGAGAGAAAGAGAGAGAGAGAGAGCACACAAGCAGGGAGAGCAGCAGAGGGAGAGAGAGAAGCAGACTCTTCACTGAGCAGGGAGCCCAATGAGGGACTTGATCCTAGGACCCTGGGATGACGACCTGAGCCGAAGGCAGACGCTTTATCTACTGAGCCACCCAGGCGCCCCCCCAAGATCCATTTCTTGAGACTGTCAGTCATTTCCATATGTTTCTGTACTGCAGACATGCAAATTACAACTTGGCTGGATTATTAAATATCGACATAATCTTCCCAAGCATCTGATTAATGGTTCTTTGCTCCTCAAATGAATATTGGGTAAAATTCTCTAGTTAAACCATAAAGGAAGTCAGTTACAACTAAAGCAACTAAAAAACAAAACAAACATCCTTTTTTTCTAGTCACTTCTCTGAGACCTCCCATGCTTCTATGTTTCTGAAAAGCAGCCTACTTCTGCACCCTAAAATACCCAGACTTTCCCACTTGCAATCCTCTGTTCATGGAAGTGGCTCAGACTGGAATGTCCCTTTTTCTGCATTCTCAGTCTGTAAGACCTTACTCATTATTTAAGGGCTAGTTCAGCATCACCCTGTATGAAGCCTTTCCTAACCCTCACTGGGACGAGTCCCCCCTTTCTCCAGCTCTTCTTTCACTCAGTCTGTAAATTGGATTTTCTATTACATGTCTGTCTCCTCTACTAGACCGTGACTTCTTGAGGACCCAAACCAAGTGGGATTCACGTGGGCCTGATGCATGGGCTCACAGCATGCACTTGACATATGTTTATGGAATGAATAGAATTAACACCCAATGTTTTCTCCCATTTTCCCTTTTCTTATCAGACATTCAAAGATATTCAACATCTCGGGTGTCTTCCTGCTTACAATCTGTACCGCCTTTTCTACAAACATTCCATAAGGGGTGAGCAAGCTGCTGCTGTTATGGAACATTTGCCAGGGATTGCTAGAAATGGTGCACAGTTCACTGGTTCTATTAAATCTTTAAGGTTTCCTTTCTGTCTTCTTTTTGTTTTTAAATTATAATTCAGCATATTCTTTTTGGTCCTTGTTAAACACCAAAGAGAATGCTCAAAAATCAGAAATCACTGAGTATCGGAGCCAGAGGAGCAACGGGGAAACTGAGCCTCAGAAAGTGGAAGTTACCCACCCAGAGTCAAGGAGCAAGTTCCTATGTGCTGAGAGAGGTTTGAGATCTTCTACCTTCCAGGCACATGCTCTTTTCAGTTATGGTCATTTGTTCTATGGTTTAATTTCTTTTTTTTTTTTAAGATTTTATTTATTTATTTGACAGACAGAGACCACAAGTAGGCAGAGAGGCAGAGAGAGAGGGGGAAGCAGGTTCCCCGCTGAGCAGAGAGCCTGATGTGGGGCTCGATCCCAGGACCCTGAGATCATGACCTGAGCTGAACGCAGAGGCTTAACCCAATGAGCCACCCAGGCGCCCCTATGGTTTAATTTCTAAAATCATGCATGGCCCCACTCCCTACTCCCAGCTGTGAATTCCATCTCTTCATTGAAGAAGAGGGAATCCCATCTTCATTAGTCTGATGTTCCCAAGGTCCCCAGGGAGCAAGTCTGGGCAGCCCAGGCCTCCTGCTGCCCCACTGCTCTTTGCCACAGCCCTGCCCACATCAGATGCCCTGTCCTTTCACTGTCCTGGGGCCCACACACACACCTCCCTCTAGCCTCCAGGCCTGACTCTGGCTCCTCTGTACCAAAGAAGCCCTCTTACTGTGATTTAGACTTGGCAACTGGTTTATTCCTCACGACAAGCTCATGAGGGATACAGCAGTCTTAGCCCCATGTAAGGTAGAGAGAGATTAAGTCACTTGCCCGAGGTCACAGTTTGTAAATGGAAGAGCTGCCAGTCTAGGTTGTAAGGAATGGAAACAAGAGACGAGTCCATGTCTTCCAGCCCAAAGAGACCCCTGCTCCCTTCACATCCATTCCATTCTCTCTGGAGGTGACATCACAGGGTTCCAAACTCTTCTTTCTTGAGTACATTTGGGGAAACTGTTTCCTACCCTAGAGAGTCCTGTCCTAGGGCAATGAGTTGTGGGAGGGGTGATCTTCTGGTCTGGGAACTGTGTTTTCCTGCTAAAAATGGCAGGCACAGTCATGATTAGTACAAAGCCATCTGTAAATGGTATATTCACATTCCCTCATCAGAAAAATTCACCTTTCATGTATAGTACTCTATGGAAAATTCCAGTGAAGAAAGGAAAATTTCTTAAAGAGCAGTGAGCAATTGCGAAGAGGAATTTTGAAACAGACAGGACAGGCATTTGGTAACCTCTTGGTACTTATTACTGCAAATGCTAGACCTTGCAGAGATAATAACTTCAGAACAAATGAGTGTGTTAGTCAGACTTAAGAGGGATTTTGCACTGGCTTTGGGTATAGACTTTCATAAAGAAAAGTGTCTGATCACCCAGTTCTCTGGAGTTGTGTTCTTTGATGGGCAAAGACGCTGAAAGGCATAATAGAGTGTCCTTAAATTAAAGGATATATACCAGCTCTTAGAGTGAGGACACTCGTTGTGCAATCGATGAACACTTGCTGCCCTGACTTGGAAAATTCAAGAGGAAAGAAGGGAGGGAGAAAGGAAGGGAGAAGAACATTACCAAATGCTGTTTCTTTCCTCACCCCATTAAAAAATTCTCAAGAGCAAAGAGTAAATTCTATGTTCTACCCATAATCTTCACTCTAGTCTCCAACACACAAAGACACACATAAAACTAACCCAAGGAAGGATCAGAATAGGTATGTAGAATCACCCCCCAAAAATGTTAAGTCTGCTTATCTGCAAACCTCAGTGGTGTGAGATCCAGCTTACAAAACACCTGCATCTTGCTGTGTGCTTGGGGAATTCAGCATCATGCCATGGCAGTGCTGGCCCAGCTTGGAGTGGAGGTGGCTCTTTGCCTGACAGGGCTGGCCCCCTGTAAGCTCAGCTCTGTCCCATGGCACAGAGTGCTGTCCTAGATGGGCGGACAGAGAGAATGTATCCTTGCTGGGAGACAGGAGGAGAAATGGGCAGCCAAGGAGACCACCATGTGGAGAGAGAAGGGACTGGGCTGCAATCTCAGCCACCACTGTGATCACCACCACGGCCATGATCTTACTCACTGTGTTATTGAAGGCAGTCACTGCCCTTCTCAGGTCTTTGGGAAAATAAAGGGACATGGCCAGATAGTCCCCAAGAGCGTCTCCCAATCTTAACATTTAGTGATGTTTGTGAATGTCGTCCCATATTTCACTGTTCCCTCACCTGTGCTGTGGCCAAGTTGGACCAAATGACCTCTAAGTGCCCTCTAGCTCTAGGAATCTGTGATTCTATGACTGAATTAGGGCTCACCGAACAAATATTAAAGCAGGGAGGCTATAATTGCCAAAAGCATAATGGCTGCTAAGCTGTTCCCAGGGTTCTAGCTCAGCTTAAGGCAGGAAGTTCTCCAGCCCAGGTCACAAGGTGAAAGAGCAAGTCTCTTGGCCCTATGGGCACAGAGTGGAAGCTTTCCAGATCTGAATGGACCTTTGCTTTCAGATCTGCTATTCTAGCAATCCTGCTCATCAAAAGATCGGTAGGCTTGGGTTTCACTAGTCAAGGGCCCTTCTAGAACCTCTGAGATCACTAACCACCCCCAACCTTTTGCCTGTGCATTCCTGGTACATAGTTTTCCAGCTCTGCCTGAAGACAGCCTGTTCTGTCTTAGGGGGCTTTGACTATAAGAAATATCTTGGGCCAAGTTGTGGGTCAAGGTTTGTATCCCTGTAACTCCTACATGGATCAGGTCTGCCCTCTGAGACCTCCCCTGACAAATCTGTCTTCTCTTTTCCCATGGAAAAGCACCAAACCTTTGGAGACAACAGGCAAGGCCTCATGAAGTCTTCACTGGGATAAGAGACTTTATTTTTTCTAATGACATGGTTTTCAGCTATCCTACTCTCCTGTTCCAAACACTTACCATATTTTCAAGCAGGATCTAGACTTGAGATATAAAAGACCTAGCTTGGAATTGTTCATACACCAACGGGCCAATATTCCATCAATGCAGGGAAGTGAAGTTTTTATTTAGGGCAAATAAAATATTGAACAGAACAAGCTTATAAATGATAAAGTGCTACATAAAAAATTATTACTGCTACTAGATATTACTCCTAAAAATAACAATTACTCCTAGTAAATCAAGAACATAATCCAGTTGTCTTCGGAGAGTACAGAATAGGAAAAAGCAATCTCTTCCCCTCATCTAGATACTACATTCAATGCATTCAGCCTGATACCATCATAGCTATTTCAGGAAGCTGTGTCTCAGAGGTAGTTCATCCCAAGCTTATAGACAACTAAATACTACAGATTTATTACACGTGCCATTGTCAGGGTAGGTTTTTCCAGCTCTTGTTATTGTAAACTTGAGGAATTTACATTTGTCTCTGACATTTTATCTTGTTGGTTCACTCTTTTCAGACACTTTGGGCCTATGATTCAGCCATCAATAACAGTGCTTTCCAATCCTGGCTTCATATTAAAATCATCATGGAAATTTTTCGAGCATGAATATTTTCTCCTGAGCTCTATCCTTGAGATTTTGATTCATCTGTTCTATGGTAGGACCCTGGAAGCTATAAATAAAACACACATCTTAGGTGGTAATTAGTCAGCACATCGACCTGCATTTGGAAATCCAGAGTATACCACAAACTGCCCTGTTCAGTTTCACTTGCATACTTGATAAATATGCAAGGAATATGCAAATATCCAGGGAACTGTCTGGAGGGTAAGAAGATATCTACATGGAGGGGCAGGCAATGACTTTCCCATACCTTTTGTATTTTGTTAGTGTTTGTTCTCTTAGAAAAATCACGTACTTCCTTATTTCCATGTAGATACAATAGCCTATAGGTGAGCAGAGCATGTGGGTTATCAGAAACACAGAAGCTTCAAAATGTTCTGTTTCTTTTTCATCAGGTAGTATCCTGACTGCTCACACCAGAAATGTGCAATGTGGCCAAAAGGAGCATCTGATCTAAGAGCCCGGAAGAGTTGGCCATTTCCTTGTTCCATCTCTGTCTTATTTTCTCACTGTCACCCTCAGTCTGAGTAACAGGCAAAGGTCCAGATGCACATGTCTTCTGTCTGCTGCCTGAGGGATGACACAGGCAGCTACTGGCTACTCCAATGCCCATGACAAACATGGCTAATCATTCACAGTCCTTTACCTGGCTGAGCCCGGGGATGGCCTCCAAATCCTTCTCGAACTGGAGCTTGATTCAGCCACTATTAATGTGAGCAGACATGTAAATTGAAACTTATTTACATCCTCAATCTAGCCAGCACCTTACCCCTTCATTTTGTAGAAAAGACCCAGAGTGATGAATTTACACCCCAAGTTCACATAGCCTTGTCTAAAGTGATCTGGGAAAATCCTTCCTGGAAGACAAGGAGCCCTATGTCTTTCTTATTCTGTTCAAGATTCACTCATTTAGCAAACACAGACTGAGAACTCTCTGTGGGCTAGGCAAAAACTGGGGATGGGGTAGAAGAAAGAAAGGGGTGAGGCAGAGTCCTTTGTCTCATGTCTGAGGTCCAGTGAGAGAAGACCTACCCACAAGTAATGACCCACAGTGGGTGGGGATGGATGACAAAAAACTCAAGGGAAGAAAGATTCATATGATCCTCATTCTAAGGAGAGGTGTTCTCTTTCAGTTAAAAAAGCACAAACGAATTTGCCAGAAGATGAAAACACGTTATCTTAAATTCACGTCTGTGTCCAAGAATCCCATCACATCTCCTGCCAGGTAGGGACCCTATTGCTTTTACCATCTCAATAACACTTAGCATAATACCACGCGCACTCAGAATGTCACTATACCCTCAGTCTAAATCTCCTTATACTTAAGTTCTGGGTGTATAAGAGCGTAATTGTGTTACTAAAGGCTTTTTAAAATGCCTTAGCTCTATGACTACTGTATTTCTTTATCTATGTCTATGTTAAAAAGGCTTTTCTCCACATTGCTAAGGGGGTGGTCTACTTCTTAGATGCCTCTTAGACAAGAGCCTCCTTGTTACCTAAATCCAGAGATCATTCCTTTGGCTGTTCAAGCCTTTGGAGGGCTACTCTAAGCCCCTGATTCATTGTTCTCAGAAATAGGCTTTTCCGAAAACAAGTTGCCATTTTGTGTCTGGGGTCAGAGTTCAAATTTTTCTCATTGCCCCCAGTGAAACGATATTCTGTTCTCCTTCCTCCATTTAAGTATAAAACACGCCCTAAAGTGTGTGCTAATTAATACATCTGTTTGTCTTATGGAGCAGTCAAAAAGCATCTATTTAAACTGTGAGTCACATTTTGCCTTCCAGCCTGGCTGCAGATTTTTGCACATGAATCAAACGAGGAGCCTGATTGCACTACTATTTTAAAGAGCCAATTAAAAAGTTCATTAAATGATACTGGTGTGTTTTATTGCAGGTAATAGAAGTGTAAAGTTATACATGGTATTAACAAGCTGGAAGGTACAACTGGATTTGATGGCAGAATTAATTTTTTCACCTTTCCAAAAGAGTCTTCTGGAAGAGAACTCTGTGTCCTTCCTGGAGACAGGCAGTGGGCATGGGGCACAATTAGGGAACACCAAAGTAAGCCATCTATAGGTACTCTGAGAGTTCGGTGACAAAGGCTTATGGTCACCCCGTTAGAAGAAGAGCTGAGTCTAAAACATGTGACTTGGGTTTTGTCAATCACATACTTACTCCCAGGACTTGGACTCTTTCACAGGTGAAGACAATATTTGCAGGTTGGACCAGTTAGAGTACCCACGCATGGCCCAGACTCTTCCTGACATTTGATCTTGGCTGCAGGTCACGCCTATTGTGCAAGCTCACACTTTCAATCTCCCACTTATTTTGTGATCCCTCATACCACTTTGACACCAGTACCTTTTCACGTAAGATAACCAGAATCTATTTCTGTTGCTCACAGTCAACAATCCTGATAAGGTTTAAGGGAAATGGGTTCTTATCAGAAAGTTGAACGTAAATGAATGATAGAGAGATACCTTTTACTCAGTCCATAGAGACTCTCTATGGACTCTCTCCATAGAGACTGTATGATGGTATAACTTTCTAATTGCTAGAAAGGGATGGGACCAACTGCCACATTACATCAGTTCATTTCCAGTGATAGGAAAAGTTAAAACAAAGAGGAGACAACCATTTGTCCTGGATGCTCTGGAAGGGATTCCTGAATACAGCAGGAGAATGGACTAGAATCCAGTTAACAGGTTTAACAAAAATGCTTTCCACATGCTAGAGACCTACAGCCCTTGTCCAGCTATGCCTGTGAGCTGACCATGCTCACCAAACACTCTCAGGCTGGAAGACGAGTGACTTGGGCTGAGCCTCAGTGGGAAAGGATGAATTTAACATCTTTCTCTGGTCTCCTTGAGACTGAGTTAAATCTATTAATTACTTGATTGTTTGTGAGCCCTATTCTTGTTTTGTTTGTGAGCCATTTTTGTCTAATTAGAGGTGCTTTCCAGTTGGTTGTCAGTAATGCCTTTTTTTTTTTTTTTCCTCTATAAAGAGCAAAATCTTATTCTGTTCCTGGGTTTGGAATTTTTAATCAGATAGCATACAAGGTAGCAAATTCATAGGTGTATATCTTATCTACAGGGTGGAATAGACTAGTCAAGGTGATCTAGAAGGCTGGAAGAGGGTCTAAGAGGCACATTTTCAAATCCAACCCTGCAGGACTGAAGTCTATAACCAATGGAAAAAAACATATGATCATGCACAGGCCATCTTACTAGGTTCTTTAGCCCCCTCTGCCCAAGTGCATCCTTTCAGAGCAGAGAAACTAGAGGCCTGGAAGAACCATGGCTTGCCCGCCATCATACTCTGAGCTGGGGTTCATGCTAAAATCGTCGTGCTCTTTTTGGCTGTCTCCCATCACATTCCCTGTCACCTCCAGCCCCTCCTGGCGGGCCTCTGTCTTCTCAGCAAAGGTCTAGAGGGGCTCTGCTTGCACTCCTGGCAGAGGTGTCTGTGACGTTCCTGTGTGTGGGGGAAGCTCTTGCCGCAGTTCCTGCTTATGCCATAAACACCCTGGGAATAAATAAAGGTCCCTGCTCTGACACCTTCTACTCATACCGAGAAGGCGCATGGGGAAAAAAGAAAAAAGAGTTTAAAAATAAAACTCAGAGGTAGGGATTCTCTGCCATTGAAAGAAATTCCTTAACACACATTAGTCAGGTAATATTTGCTTTGACTGATTCCATGGAAATTTTTTAGAGCTAGAAATAGGGCCCAAGAAAGCACGTAGTCTAAGTCCCTTTATTTACAAGTGGACAGCTGAGCTCGGAGCAAAGGGCATTTGGTCAGCCCAGTGGGCTTTCTGCTAAATGTGAACACTGTTTTCCCCTCCTCAGGGACTTCCTGAGGTGGTGAGGGTGTGTGGGTATGACACAGATGACGTGGCTAGAGAAGATGAATCCATCATTCTTTTGAACTCCAGTAAAGACACTGAGCTACTTTCCCCAAAGTCTTTCCAGTCAGGTTGCTGGCGTGAAAGGCGGGGGCTTGGGGCCAGCTCACCCCTTTCAGCAATGTGACTTATGACCGTTAAGCTCTCAGAGCTTCAGGTTTCTGCAAAATTGGGACATTAAACTGGCTGTCTCTACAGTCGTCTGGAGGATTTAAGCAGGTAACTCTTGCAAAGCCCCAGGCCCACTGCCTGGGACAGCTTCAAGATCTGTGTAAGTTCCTTCTTTTCCTGCCCCCTCCTCATCTCACTGCTCCCCACCTTGGCATATGTGAGGGAACCATAATAAGCAAAACCATGAGGAAGTGCTTGCTCTTACTGAAGCCTTTCTCCCCAGTATAGATGACATTTGGCCAAGGACATTCAAGAGTCCTGACAAACCCACCAGAAATACTGTCCCTAAAGCAGTGTGCCCATTCGAAGGGCTGATGAGTTTCAGGCTCCAAGCTCACTAGTCAGAGCAAATGTTCTTTATGTTCTAAGACTCCGGAATAGGGGCGCCTGGGTGGCTCAGTGGGTTAAGCTGCTGCCTTCGGCTCGGGTCATGATCTCAGGGTCCTGGGATTGAGCCCCGCGTCGGGCTCTCTGCTCAGCAGGGAGCCTGCTTCCTCCTCTCTCTCTGCCTGCCTCTCTGCCTACTTGTGATTTCTCTCTGTCAGATAAATAAATAAAATCTTTAAAAAAAAAAAAAAAGACTCCGGAATAAAGGCTTCCTCTTTGTTCAGGGAAACAAACAGATGCAGCAGGCTTCTTCTCTTGGGACAAGATTTTTCAGAGACTCAATAAAAGCAGTAATCCTCACTTGATACCAAGGACCTGAGCTTTTAGAAACTTCCTGATAGGAATCTCAGATGTCAGATTATCCAACCTCCTAATGGATCTGGAAGTCTCGTCTGCACCATTCTGGACACCTTCAGGGACAGGAGCTGCTGATTTTATGACAGCAGTTAAGTTTTTCTAAAAGTATTTTTTTTTTTAAATACACACTGCAATCTATCTCTTACTTCTTCCAACTTCTGATCCTACTTCTGTACCTCAGGGGTCAACAAGCACAAGTTTGTTTCTTTTCTGTGCTTTGCGTAAGGAATAATGCCATTGCTTTTGTAACATTAGGGTGCAAGGATTTCTACAAGATGTTGAAACATAGGTCACTTCCCTCTCTGAAAATTCATCATTAATCTTGGTTTTTGATGGCCATGACAAGTGGGCAATCGTGTACATGTAGTGTATAATTTTCCAAAGGCTGAGCTTTGACTCACCAGAGTCCCAGTTCCCAGACATCACCGGCCAGGGTGAAATATCTGGATTTAGAATCAGTAAATTGTGTTAGAGCCTTGCCCAGGTTAGATGATCTCAAACAGGCGTCTGAGCCCAGGTTCCTCAACTGTGGGAAAATGCAGATTACAGTGGTGCTATAGAGTTTGTGGTAAAGAAATCTGGACGTCTGAGTTCACATGGGTTTGCTGGGGGTGGGGATCATTAACTCACCTTAGTCCATGTCTGTGAATGAACTATTTGAGTTATGGCAACATCATTGCACACACTTGTAGACTTCCCTCAGATGAAGTCTTAATTTGTTCTTCAGTATTTAAAAATTGATAAAATGGAAGGATGAGGTGACAGCCCCTGGTCATTTCTAACCATGATGACAAGTTAGAATTTATGGCCCCATTCAGTTTGAACAATTTTTTTTCAATTTTATTCCAAACTGTAAGAGATATTGTAGTTAAAAGTATTTGGAAAATTATAAACTGGACTCTACACTGTAAAGATTAGTCTGAATCATTTTGAGAGATTTTTTTGTAAGTCCTGTATTGTAGTTACCTAATCACCACAAAAATCCAGTGCCTCTTCAGTGAAAACTCTGTCCTATTACATATTTTTTCTCTGGGGTACACTTGCGCCCACACTCTCATAATTCACCACTTTCACTTCAGATCCCTTTTTAAAGGCCCACAAGGCTTGTTAGCCATCTAAATACCTTCACTGAGCTAAAGAGCAGCTTTTTCTTTCAGTGAGCTGCACTATGCATATCGGCTAGCCTTTGCTGTGTAACAAACCAGTCCAAAATGTAGAGGCCTAGAATAGTCAATTATTAGCTCACAATTCTTTTGGTCAGTAATTTGGTCTGGGATCTGCTGAGCAGTTTTTCCAATGAACCTGCCGGGTATGCTCATGCAGCTACAATCAGCTGGCAGGGTGGCTTGGAGCCATGATTGGTGCTCCTTTCATGAAAGCGTATGTCTCCAGAATCTAGCAGGCTAACAGTCTTTTCCACACACCGTTGAATTATGGACACAGCAAGAGAAGGTAAGAGCAGATGTTGCAAGGCTTCTTGGGACTTAGGCTCAGAAGTTGCAAAATATTATTTTTGCCATATTCTTCTATTGGCCAAAGTCACAGGGCCAGCCTAAACTGAGAGGGTGGATAATGAAACACCACCTCTTCATGGGAGGAATGGCAAAGTCCCAGGGCAAAGATTTAAGCATATTGGACTGGTAAGACGACTGTGACAATTTTGCAAACATGTTACTGCCGTAACTAATGCTCCTTTTTGCTTAAAGATACCACATTTGATTTTCTTACTCCCTGATATTTAAATAAGGTTTGGTATATAAAAAAATATAGTCTCATACCCAAAATATATACATGTTGTAGAGAGAGTAAAAATAATCTGAGTCCTTAATTTGTCTGTGCTATTACAGAGCCTAATCTCCTGCCCACTGCTTCCTCATATCTGGCCTGTGCACTCATATCTCACTCATCCCAGGCTTCTGTCTGGATTCCAGTTTGTCACATGGCACTGGGAAATAGCCATGGAAGTTCCTCTGCAGGGGACTCTCGACACCTGCCATGGCATTTCTGGGCCAGTGAGGTCTTCAGAAATGCCCTATACGTGCCTGCTGATGGCAATTACATGGTCTATGAAGTTGACCACAGAAAGAAGAAAGTAGTCAGGAATCATAAAAACACAAAAAATGAAATAATGCCTAAACTAGTATGGATGCTTTGCAAAGATCACAGAGGTCTCTGATTTATTAATCTAAATTAATTCGTTCCTCTAAATGCCCTGAGAAATATGTAATACAAGTGTATGCATGTAGTATGCTTCACATCAATAAGATTATGTGTCTATTGTTTTATATATTCACTTAGAAAACAACTCCTGGGTACAGATACCATAGGGGACAATGACAGGTGAAACATATAGCATAAACTGAGATACTGAATTCCAGGTACTCCTAGTGCTTATACATGTTGACTCCTTTAAGCTCACAATAAGCCTCTGAAACAGGTAGTATTGGGCCTCCATTTACACATTAAGTTCATGGTATTAAAGTGACTTGTCAAAGGTCTAACTTGTAAGTGGCAGAGCTGGGATGTGAACACAGGCAGTCCTACACTCCCGTGCCTGGGATCTTAACCACCGTCTTCTACTGTCACAAGAAATATGTGATTTATGCATATGGTTCCTGCCCTTAACACAGATGTCCCTTGCTCTGTACATGAACGATGAGGTTCTTATACTTACAGATGCCCTTTAGATTCTGAGTCAATAGGTATAGAGTAGATATTCATAGAGTGGTAGAGGCTATAAAATGTGAGCAGGAAGAAAACAGTGTCATTGATTTAAAAAAAATAATAATAATAAAAATATATGGGTGCCTGGGTGGCTCAGTCATTAAGTGTCTGCCTTTGGCTCAGGTCATGATCCTTGGGTCCTGGGATTGAGCTCCACATTGGGCTCCCTGCTCCATGGGAAGCCTGCTTCTCTCTCTCCCACTCCCCCTGCTTGTGTTCCCTTTCCTACTGTATCTCTCTCTCTGTCAAATAAATAAATAAATAATCTTTAAAAAATAATTTGAAAATATAGTAGATGAGGAATAGGAAAGATGCTATAGGTATTCGGAAGGGGGAAAATATTTCTTGCTGGAGAGGTGAAGATCTAGAAGGACTTTATAGAGAAAAAAATCTGATTTGAACTTGAGTGGTGGAATTGGCACGTGGATATACTGAGTGATCACCTAGGGCTGAATGAATAAAACAGGATGTCTCCATCTATATCTATGGAGGAGTACTCACTACTGGATTCTGCAGCTGGTTTGGCCACAACAAAGTACCTGGAGAGGCCTCTCTTGAGACTTCTTAAGGACAACACATTTGAAAGTCAACTCAACAATCACTGAGTAACTAATCATTGACCTAAATGAATGGCATCTCATTGCAGGAGATAATATGGCATTCATACGTGTGGAAGCCATGCATGGACTGAAAAATTGGAAATAAATGTTAGGGTCTGGGGTATGGTAGATTTTGTGTTACATATCATCCACAGCTTATAAAGTATAACTATGCATTATGTAGATTAGCAATACAAATTCCACCAGATTTATTAAGAGTTGGCCATTCCATTGGAGCTGAAAATATGCATTGTGAAGTAGTACTTGCCTAATTTAGGACTAGTGTATGAAAAAAATGTAACTGTTAATTTTTTGTCATGATGATGGGCTCCTTCAGAGGCTGAGTCATGGGGACACATGCACTGGTGGCTAGGAGAAAGGTTAATTGGGGACAGCTGTGGCTACAGACAGTATGCCTCCCCTTGAGAAGGCACACAGATCAGAGAGGAAGCCTTTGGCTTTAGGTCATTTTAGAAAGAAAAAATAATAATACTAGAGCAGAGACTGGATGATGTGAGGAGCCAGAAAGGAACAGACTGAGTACTCTGCAAATAACTAAGCATTATTGAAAATTATTGTATTTTGACACTATAGTATTTGGACCATAGCAGCTGAAGTCCCTACTAGCCAAAGTTGGCTTTGTCATCATTTTAGGATTATGGAAAGCTAGATTTGGAAGGGGCCTTAGAGAGCTCTTAATCCAAACTCATTTTGTCTAATTTTAGAGCAAACAGTTTCTCTGGAGCTGAGGAAACAAGTTGCTCAAGGTAGGATAGAAAGTTGTTCTAAATAAAGAGAGATATAGCATGTTCTTTTGGTTTTTGGTTTTTGTTTTTTTTTTCTTTAAGAAACACTTAAGTATTTTCTTGGGATTTCTATTTGTCAAGCCTAAAGAGCTATTGATACTTAAAGCACTGGGTTGCTATATTAAACTAAATTCAAAGCCATGCTACAGAGCTGGTAAAAGATAAAAAGAAGAAATGGCATGTTTTCACAATTTTGGGGACTGATTCAAATCCTAGGACAAATTTTTAATCATTTATTTAATCACCTATTGATGTTTTCTATTGTTTAAAAAAATAAATTCAACTGAGTAAGTTTTAAAAAGCAACAGATCATCTTCATTCAGTGATTCATGAATCAAGCAGCAAAAAGAGCTCCAAGGAGCTGTACAAAACGAAAGACTCTTATGGGCAGAAGGGAGTGGGCACAGTGAACTTTTCCTAGCAAGAAGTGGATTGTTTGTAGCAAGACCACCTTCTTTTAAAGGAAGGGAGGGGTCTGTCAGGCAGAATTTCCTCACTATGGCTGACCTGGTGATTCCTGACTGACTGGTTTAAGATTCCATTTCTGGGAAACCCAAAACTGTAATTAAGTATTAAGTCTTAGTTTGGTGACGTGGGGCTTGGTGTAAGTGACTCCATTTGGGACCTATTGTCTTTCTTTTTACAATCCCGTTCCCCTCTCCTTTTGGTCAGACTCTCAGTCTCACTGAGAGATGTGATGTGAGCAAAATTTAAGCCACGAGTGTCACTCCCAGCTGTAACTCTGAAGTTCTCACAGTTTTTGCTGATCCTCCCCATGGTTTTCACAAGTCATGACTTTGGGCTCATGTTCGTTCAAGTCGGCTATTTTCTTCATTCATTCTCTGACATTCTAGTCTGAGGGAGATAATTTGCTTATTGGTTAAACAGCTGCAAACATGCATTTATAGCTTTTGGGAGAATATAGCACACCAGCGAGACTGCTGGCTTGTCGTAAGTAGGATAATTCCCAATCTCTGGAGCGCACTTTGGAGCCACAGCCACAAGACCTAAACCAATCAAAATAAAAAAAGTTGAAGAAAGACCCTGTTGAAGGAGCCACTTTCTAAGCCAAGTGGCTTGTTCTGTGATATATAGCTGAGTTTCATCTCCCGCAGAAGCGTCAGTCTAAGAGCAGCAGGTGGTGTTGGCCAGAGCACAAATGCCTCCTTGCTCAGCTAGGAGATAATTAAGGGCTATCCTATCATCATGAACAACTTTGGCCAGAGAGTATAGGGTTCTCTTTGGGGCAGCTGTTGCCTTAGCAGTAGATTCTGTGATATCTAAGTTAAAAAAAGGCTCCTGATCTTAGCCTCATTCTTACTTAGTCCTCACCAAGGAAGTATGGATCTGCCAAAGGAAGCAAATCCTGAACCATGGATGCCACCTGGGTGTCCCCTTCTAACTTGACAGTGTAAATTCAGGGGGCTTAATCAGTGAAGTGTCTCAGTTTGATTGTAGACAGTTAGGGCACAGTTAGATAACCTAGGAGGCATTTCCCAGTTATGTACCAGCCATCTAGGTATTCACAGGCCCAAGGAGAAGGATAACCAACACTGACAAAGATAAATCCTATCAGGGCACAAAGCACTTTTGCTAAGGTGGCACTATTAATGGATTCATTCACAGAAATAGTTGCATTTACCTGTTCAAACCAGGGATTTTCAGCTTTTTAGCACCTTTGGGAAATAAATCTCCTAGCTTGAGATAAAAAGTTGTTTTATGTTCTTTCCAAAGATGCTGGTGAGATCTTTTCACAATTGGAGATTGGAGGCAGATCTGATTTAGATAATCACAGGAATGTGGGGGTGCAAATGTACTACAGTTTGCATAGGTATTTGTGTCTAGTGGGACAAGTAAAGTTACAATTAGAGAAAGGTAAAAACAAGATGATGGATGTTCTGGCTGTAAAATTTGGACTCTCTAATTTCTGAAAAGGGCTAATTGTAGTTTATTGTGACATTGGGAATGAAAGAAAAATTGGTCACAGAAAGGATGAGGGGGTCTCTATCATCATGGACACTTTAGAGTTTTGATAACAAACCCAGCAATCTAAAAGGTTATCCCCCTTAGCGATGGCCTGGTAGATACATATGATGGCATTATCTCCCCAAGCCCATACCAGACTATAGGAAAGAAAGAGAAGAAGAAAGACTTTTGTATTTAAAATATAAAGTCTTCATCTGGAATCTTGGGTAGACACAGTCTTCCTTAATATTAGACACTTATTTTCCTAGCCTATTTGATTTGGACTCCACCGGTCTTGGCACAGGACTAGACATCAGAAGAAGTCTTCTTCAGCTAGGAGATGTGTACCCAAGTTCCAATGCCTTCTAGTTTCCCAGCAATGTTATTTGTCAGGAGCACTTGGTAAGATCCCCTCTAAAGGAGTTCAAAGGTTGTCATCCTTTGGTGACATTTCCAGAATAACTACTCACCAAGCTCCAGACACAAACCAAGAGGTCCTTTGCATCAGACTCTGGGAAAGCTTCTTTACTTGTCGAGGACAGGCTTCAGCATAAGATATTACAGACTTAAAGTAGCTGGTGACATTACTATGAGATAACAAGGGATCAGCAGAAGGTTGTATGCCAGTAGACATTGGCATACCAGTGACTGTTTCCCGGGGAGTGAGTTTATGTTTCCAAATGGGGGCATTGCAAACAGACAGAAGGACCAGACAGAATACCTTAGGCCAAAGGAGTCCCATCGTTTCAGCAAGTTCAGGGTTTTGAGATTGAGAATCTCATTAACTTTTCTCAACCTTGCCTGATGAGCAAGGGTGATAACTCCAGGAAGTTTGTAAGGGCTTATGTGATTTGCCCAGTGAAGTGGGTGCCTCTGTCACTGAAGACTGTGAAAGTGTAGCTCAACTGGGAAACATATTTTTCAACAGTTTCTTGGCTCCTGTGAGGGTAGACAAGCAAGCAAGGGAAGGCTTCGACACATCCAGAGAACACACAGATAACAAGGACATGCTGATAACACATACTATATGAGAAGTCCAGTGGCCATGGCTCAAGGAGTGGACATCTGAGGCCTCTGGAAACAAATAGAATTTTCCAGGATTATGGACCTAACAGGTGAGACACTGGTGGTAAACTTCTTACGGTTTACAGAAGTCTCCTCCTCAATGTTTGTTCATCATCTGAGTCACGGTAGCTGTACCATGGTGGATGAAATAATGCAAAAACAAACAAACAAAAACAAAGCAACACGGAACAAAAAAAACTAAAAGATGGAAGCTGGGAGGAACCAAGTGCCCTTGAATTTACAACCATTATTTGCCCACAGCACTTTCTCTGACGCAGGAGCAGACTGTTGCCATCTTGCAAGCACGGCAAAGATCAGGATAGCAAAGATCTGGCAGAGAAGGTTCATTTTTTGTAGACACAGATTGGACTTCACCCACTTGGGCCACAGCCTTCACAGATGCTGTTGCTGCTGCCTTTGCACGAGAGTCAGCCGGGCCATTTCCCCAAAACCCAGGGTGTTTATTGTGTGAGCCTCAGTTTTGATGACAGCAGTTTCAGGAGCTAAGAGAAGAGCTGCAAAAAGGGCATTTACTTATTGTTCATTTTTTTATTGGAGTTACTGTGGATGCTGGAAAATCTCTCTGCTTCCGTAACATCTCCAAACCATGGATGGCCCCGAAGGCATACTGGCTGTTAGGGTAGATATTCACAGTTTTTCCTCCTGATAACCAGGATGCTCTGGTCAGGGCATGGAACTTGGCTTGTGGGGCTGAGAGAGCTTGTGTGAGGTTCGCCCTCTCAAGGAGTTCAGACGAGGTTGCAACAGCATAGCCAGTCTGGAAATCCCGCTTTTCATTTTTGCGGTCTGACCCATTGAGGAGCAAAGTTTGTTCAGGATTAGTCAAGGGTGTCCCGTAAATCAGAATGCAGAGTAATGAAATGGGATGTTACTATTTCAGGAGCAGGGGGTAGACCTTCCTCAGGCAGGGGCAGGGACCCATGGCAGGATTCAGAACGTAGCACCATTTAAAGATGTAGATTAGGGGATGAAAGGAGAAGGCTCACCGAGGAGGTTAATCCCGGGGTTAAATCCACTAAGGAGTATATCCAGGGCGTGGTTATCTCTTTCAAGGGCACAGAAGGTGAAAGGCTTTGAAGAGTTCGGTAGCCCAAGGGCAGGCAGTTCTTACAGGACTTGTTCTAGGAAAGGAGATTGCTGCCCAACTGATTGACTGCAGCTGTATCACACAGCAAAAAGGAATGTTTTCCAGTGAAAGGTCCCAGAGTCATTTATGCTGGTTGAGATAGAAACTCTCTCTAAATTTTATTAGATACTCCCACTATAGAACTTTCTTTCTTTTTTATTTAAATTCAATTAGCCCACTTATTGTACATTATTAGTTTCAGATGTAGAGTTTAATAAAGCATCAGTTGCATGTAACACCCAATGCTCATGACATCATGTGCCCTCCTTAATGTCCATCACCCAATTACCCCTCCCTCACCCAACTTCCCTCCAGCAACCGTCAGTTTCTTCCCAGAGTCAAGACTTTCTCATGGTTTGTCTCCCTCTCTGATTTCTTTCCATTCAATTTTCCCTCCCTTCCCCTATGATCTATCTATCTGCACTATTTCATATATATCCACATATGAGTGAAACCATGATAATTGTCTTTCTCTGATTGACTTAATTCCTTCAGCATAATACCCTCCAGTTCCATCCACATAGATGTAAATGGTAAGATTTCATCCTTTTTGATGGCTGAGTAATATTCCTGTGTGTGTGTGTGTGTGTGTGTGTGTGTGTGTGTGTGTGTGTGTACACTACATCTTCTTTATCCACTCATCTGTCGATGGACATCTGGGCTCTTTCCACAGTTTGGCTATTGTGGACATGGCCGCTATAAAGATTGGGGTGCATGTGCCCCTTCAGATGACTACATTTGTACCTTTGGGATAAACATCTAGTAGGGAAATTGTTGGGTCATAGGGTAGCTCTATTTTTAATCTCTTGAGGAACCTCCCTGGGCTTAGGAAACTCTCTAACTACGGTCCTTAGTTTGGTCTTTGACCAAGGAGTGAACTCTACCTGCAGCCTTGGTGCTCTTATTTTAAAATGTAACTGTTCAGGAGTCTCCTCCAAGTGGAGGGGCAATTTAGACACAGCACCAGTAGAATGTGAGTACTTACATAAAGGAGGTTAGAGGGGAGCAGAAATCACGTCAGTCTTCCTGTTTTTTGTTTTACGTACCTCTTGTGTCTTTAGTTTTTCATTAGCCTTTTGCAGTGAATCTTATTTGGAACCTTGAAGCTTTTGGAAGCTTCTGCATAGCAATTAAAATACGGATCCCATTCTGTTTGATTTGGGAACCCCTGCTTTCAGATGCATGTTTTAACTAGGCGATTTTGTCTATTTGGAACATTCCCATAATGGCCAATGTAATTTTGGGTTACTTTTAGTAAGATTTTTTCATTTTTGTAGATATCTATAGACATAAGATATTTGTATCTTAGACACAAAATAAGCAGATGTTTTGGAAGGTGGCACACTCAACTCTTCAGAACTTAAGGTTCCCTTGGGTCTCTAGAAGGCAAATTAATACCTAGGAGGGATATGTCCCTGGGTTTGGGATTGTGTGGTGTTTATGGTGTACCATGTTTCATGGAAATTTTCTTGAGGTTGGCAAGTGACCTAGTGTCAATCTAAACCATTCTGTGACCAAGTTATGCTAACACGGGAGTCTTAGAATTAGGTGGTGAGTGCTCTACAAGCTTTTAAGTGCTTGACCCCTGTATGTGCACTAATTCTGTGGCTTTGGCTTCTGAGATTCCCATTAGCAACAGCCTTTATCTCATGTGCACATTAATAGAAACCAACAGTGACCAGGCCACGAGAAGGCTTTATATACACCACCAGCAATCCCCAATGTGGAGCTGGGACTGGGGAAAGGACTGAACTAGCAGACCCCAACAAATGGGGACTGTGGATGGGGATTCTGATCAAATGGGGGAACTTCACACTGCACCAAGGGCTACTGGACTTCTGGGTGGAACCATCTGCTAGCTCAAACTAGCCTGCCCTGGACCAGAGATCCAACTAGATCAGGAGCCTAACGCAAAGAGCATGGAGTTCAGAAATGAGAGGAACTTAGCCCTGGCCCTCAAAAATGGCTAGAAAGATGGAGAACTCAAAGTGTCATGGGTATCAGCTTGTGTTTCTCATTGTCCCCAAAACTGTCAGGAGTTTCCTTCAGATCCTGTCTCTGCTTCCAGAACTGTTAAAAAAAAAAAAAAAGTTCAACAGAGTAAATTTTAAGGATCATATTGAATTTATTCAAGGATTCATGAATCAAGCAGCATCCCATATGGCAGATAGAAAGGAGCTCCAAGGAGCTGTACAAAATGAAAAATTTTTATAGGCAGAAGGCAACAGGCACAATGAAGTTTTATCAGCAAGAAGTGGATTGGTTGTAGCAAGGGGATGAGAGGGGTCACTTTCTCTTAGGGGATGAGAGGGATCTCTCAGGCAGATTTCCTCACTAGGGCTGACCCAGTGATACCTGACTGACTAGTTTAGGATTCCATTTCTGGAAGACCCAAAAAGTAATTGAGTTAAGCATGATGTCTTGGTTTGGTGATATGGGGGTTGGTGTAAGTGACTCCATTTGGGACCCATTGTCTTTGTTTTTAACACTATAATGAAGTTATTTTAAAAAATCTGAAAGGGCTTGAAGAGTTCACAGTACAGCAAAGTATTAGAATATTACTGCTACCATGCCCATTACTACTACTATTAGTACTAACAATACTCATAATATGATAACATGGGATATAAAGTGTTAAAGACCTGAAATGGCATCTAAGGAGTTAGGATGTCAGTGGTCCTATCAGTAATGTCTTCATGGAGAGGCATCACCTCAACTGGCTCAGTTTTCTCATCTATTAAATCAGAGGATGGGATTCAGTGATCTCTAAAGGTTCCACACTAGTGTATGCATGCAGGTAAGGCAGGTTCAAGAGGGACCGGAGACAGGAACCAAACTCACACATTCCCAGTCCCATTGCTTAGAACAACCATCCTGACCACCGCTATAGGAAGCCCATCCCTTGCTCGGAAATTCTCCATGAACTGTGGAGAAAGTCATTGTCCAGGATAGATTGCCTGCTGCCCTGCCACACCCTGGTACTTTCCCCTGTTCTTTTCTCTGGAAGTTGGAATTAGCTAGTTCTGCCCTGCTTCTTTGAACCACTTGTATTAGTCAATGCAGATACATCCAACTGGCAGAGACGACACTGTGTGCTCTACTAGTAAGGGAGACTGGGAAATTAAGTTTCTGTGATTTTCAGTTTCTATATGGAAGACAAGCTTTGCTTCATAAAATGGGAGATTCTCCAAGCATGGGAAGGGAGAAGGAGGAGATTCAGATGCTGAGATACAAAAACAATGACAAATGTTCATTACAGTACAGAACAAGGGAAAAGAGAACATTAGCCTGGAAATACAAAGGGAGAACAACATTCTGGAAATGATTTGCTGGAAGAACCAGAAGAAAATGATAAAGAAGTTTTGGCATTCTCTAAAAGCTTAAAGGCGATGCCTTTTTGAAAGAACAGAAGTAATAAAGAAAGAGTCCAACATGAAAAGACAAAAGAACAACAGAAATGGAAATGGATAAAATAGGAAAATATTTTAGGAAATTTAAAAAGTATAACAGCAGAATTAACATCCACAATGGGGGCAGAATCAGAGCAGAAATGACCTGGAAAAGCCTAGACTATGATACAGAGGATAAACTTGAATCTAATTTAAACTTGAATATAATTTTAAAAAAATTATAGAGAGAAGCCTAAACAGATAGAAAAAGAGAGCGAGAGAGAGAGAGAGAGAGAGAGAACGGGGGCGCCTGAGTGGCTCAGTGGGTTAAGCGTCTGCCTTGGCTCAGGTCATGATGCTGGGGTCCTGGGATGGAGCCCTGCATCAGGCTCCCTGCTTGGTGGGAAACCTGCTTCTCCCTCTCCCGCTCCCCCAGCTTGTGTTCCCTCTCCTACTGTGTCTCTCTGTGTCATATAAATAAATAAAATCTAAAAAGAGAGAGAGAAAGAGAAAACGACCTACGTAAGACAGGAGTCAGAGATCCAACCTGAGAATCACTGAAGGTCCTTGGAAGAAAAGCAGGACTTAGGTCAGAAATGATATCGATCAGAAACAATGATTAAGAGCATACCTAGAGGAAGCTTTCCTGAGCTGCAGAGAGTTTCTCTGAGTATGCCAACCAAAAAGTCCACTGCATTCAAGGCAAATGAAAGACAAGAGATTCACATTGAGACACATGAGATTGAAATGTTTGAAGAATAAGAGTAAAGCACAACAAACATCCAGGTGGCAAAAATAGTTTACCTAGAAAGGAATCAAAATCATATTTGACCTCAAGGCACCTGGGTGGCTCAGTCAGTTAAGCATCCCACTCATGATTTCAGCTCAGGTCATGATTTCAGGGTTGTGGGCGCAAGCCCCATGTCAGGCTCCTCACTGGGTGTGGAGTCTGCTTAAGATGCTCTTTCTCCCTCTCCCTCTGCTTCCCACCATACCCAACCCCACCTGTTAGCTGTCTCTCTCTCTCTCTAAAAACAAACAAACAAAAAACATATTGACCTCAGCTATCTCAACCACAATAAAAATGTCAAAAGTAAGTAAAACAGTATTTATATGGATTTGTGGGAGAAAGGTTTTGACCAAGTGAATTTGTTTTACTTGTATGAAAGCAACAAAGAGACATCTTAAGTATGAAAAAGAAAATACTCTAAGACCTTGCTTCTCAAAGTGTGGTCTGTGAACTGGTGGCATTAACATTATCTGGGAGCTTGTTAGAAATACAGAATCCCCACCCCACCACAGACCTTCAGAATCACAATCTCAATTTTAACCAGATCCCCCGGTAACTTCTAGGCACATTACCATGTGAGAAACACTGAGTTAAGACACATTCTACAGAGCGGGGAGCCTGGGTGGCTCAGCTGGTTAAGCTGAATTATGTTCCCTCCACCCTTTGGTCCAAATTTCGCTAGCTCCATTACTTCCTCCCCCATAACCCATCTTTTTTTATACTCCACATTCTATGCTCAAGCCATAATGAACTATTTTTAATTCCCTAATCCTACAGTTCTCAGTCTTTCCTTGTGCTATAAGCTTTGCCTGGAGCATTCCTCCTTGCCTTACATTTCTTCACATGTCTAATACCTGCTCCCCTCTTGGGTCCCATCTTATCTATTGTTTCCTTCAGCAGATCTTCTCTGTCCTCCTTTTCCCAAGACCTATGTGCTCCTTCTATGGGCTGACTCATTCAGAACACAAATCACTCTCTGTAGTGATTTTGTGCGTGTGCGTGTGTGTATAACCTTGACTAGCTTCTAGCAAACCTGTTGGCTATGTCTTATTTCCTGTTCTTTCCCTAAAATTTAGTGAAGTGCCTGCCTTGTAATAGGTACTTGAAAATATTTGTGAAAAAATATAGTAATAATTAGAAGTAATTTCTCCCCAACCCAGAACATGCATAGCACTTTAAAATACAATGACTTTCTTCTTTGTGTTTAGTATTTATTTATAGTATATTAGACTCTGTTCTTTTGGAGTAGAATAGATGACTGGTTCAAGTTAATGCTAACTTTCATATTAATAGGTACTCAAGAAATATTTGCTTAGAGAACTCTTGTGTTACAGGGTAAGTGAAAAAAAATCAGTTGTCTATATGGGACCACTTCGAGAGAGAAAAACAGTGCTAGTAATAATTACTGAGACAACAGGCATAAGTTGGGATTGTCTAGAGCAAGTGGGACATACAATCATGCCATTTAGCTAGCAACACCCCTTTGCCAGATCATTAAGAGTTGTTTTGTAGACTTTAAGATAGAAGGTGTTGGGTCAGGGAGAGCTTCTGGTGTTATACCTACTCTCTAGGACAAACTGATATGGAAGATTATTATCTCCTAGTCAAACAGCAAGCAGTGAGTTAGTGACAGGGAGAGATAAAGTGCCCAGGATTCTTGATTCCCTTCATTCTTTACCCAAGTGAATTCTACTTGCCTTTTGGTTAAGTGGGGCACATGCAATGGGAGACATTGCAATTTAGACAATTTTTGAACTGTAATAATTGGTCATTGTGAAAAAGAAGGCAACAAAACCTATTTCTTCTTCCTACCTCTGCAGCAGTGATGAAGCATAATTCTTTACTAATCACAGGTGGGAATAAAATGTCAAAGCCATATGCTTTAAAGAATTTAATTGGAGATTCACCCATCATCCTCATGCAGTAACCACTTTTTTTTTCCCTTAAAGAAAAACACTTAGAGCATTTAGATAAAAGTTCAGTGATCCTATATTTAAGAGCTTGATGCTGAGAAGTCTTCTCATCCATGCTCTGTTTGGGGCAATCAAGGTTCCATACATATTGCATTTGGGGCAGTTTGTGTTTTAGTAGATCCGCCATGAGACAACACTGATGGGCGACTTTGACGGTGGTGTTGAAATGTTGAGTGGAGAAGGGGAAAGCCATGCTGGGGATTATGAACTCCAGTAGCAATAGTTTCATATTCTTATAGTTTGCTATTGTATTCATTATTTTATCAGGTCCATGTCATAAAGATACAGAAGAAGGTGGACAGTAGATCCCCACCCAGTAGATGAATGAATGAATGAATGACCAAGGCCCTGGGGGAAGAAACAACGTTCTCAGGGTCATCCCTTCATTAGCAGAGCTGGAACTAGGACCGTCTCCTGACGGCTAACCTCAACATCCTCCACGGTGCTCCGTCATATGGTTGAGAGCTTCAGCTGCACATGGCTTAGGGGACCTACTTGACATTTGTGAATGTCACCCAAAGCTTTCATGCTGTTTGTATTTCTGTTCAGATTATCTTGCAGGGTTCTGGTTCTTTGTCCGGCTGCCCATTAGGCCACGTGCTGTAGGAAAAGAGAAAGCGAATAATAGAGTAGCCTGAAGAAAGGCAGCTAGATCTTTAGCCAGAGCCTCTCAGTTTCCTGCAGGTGCTTGAGTCTCCAGGTGCACCAAGGCTTATTTGTTTGGTAGAATCCTCCTAATTTTGTGTGTTCAAAATGCATTTGCATTTTTCTAGTGACCATACAGTGCAGACCCATCTAATGTGAGTGATTGAAATAAAAGCGCATGGTGCAAATTTTTGCTTGAAATTATCCTTGAAAATACTTAGAAAGGGTTTCATGTTGGAGCCCAACCCAGCCTAATTTTCCTCCAGCTTTGGGACTAATTACTGTTTCTGTGTTGAGCACCATAAGAAGCATCTGGCTTTTAACTGGGGACCATGCTGAATACAAAATTGGTATCTCTAAACAACAGAATTAGCAAGGTGAGAGACCACACTACAGAAAGCTGGTAGATAATGGGAGACCTAGGGTAGGTCAGGTTTGCCTCTCACATCTCCCACTCCCAAAAGCCTTGGTGGGGGGCACTACTGGTAGCATTTGACTTCCTGTCTCTCTCTCCTCTCTCTGCTCTCATGTTGAATCTGTGAGGTTAAACTCATAAATGATGGGACAGCAAATAATGGGAACCTAATTTCAAAGAAGGGAGACAATGGGAGAGAACTTTTTAGGCAGGGATTGGCCAGACTTGACAACTAACTGGAGAGAGAAAAGTCAAGAATGACCCTAGGTTGTGACTGGCGAGGTTGGTGTATCACAGGTGCAAACAGGGGGGCGTGGAGAAGAGAGGACTAGGACATGTGCAATTTGAAGCCATTCTAAGCTTGAAGGCTCTTGAATAAAGGCTGAATACTATACATGACACAACTTTAATTTTACAACTCAAAAGCAAGAAGTGAAAAATTGAAGATTGTTTAAAATTGAGAGCTTCCAATTAAAATTAAATTTATTGTGCAAATAAGGAGAAACCTACTGTCATTCAATTTGAAGTCCACTCCACCCTTCTTCTGGGAATGCACTAACAAAGAATGTCTTAAGTTAATTGGGTGAGTGAAGGGCCAAACGTTAGAAAGATGGGTAAAGATCTCATTGAATATTTCAAAATAATATCCCAACACAAACCATCTAGCATGGATTCCTGAGAAGATTCAATTATCAAAAGGAGGGATGCAACTTTCCAAATATGTATTATTGTTTTTTGTCTTAAAAAAAAAAAGCACTTTTAGAGGTGCCTGGGTGGCTCAGTCGGTTAAGCGTATGTATGCCTTACCTGGGTGGTGCCTGGGTGGCTCAGATGGTGATCTCAAGGTCCTGGGATCAAATCCTGCATCAGGTTCCCTGCTCAGAGGGGTTTCTGTTTCTCCCTCTGCCCCTCCTCCACATTGTACTTGCTCTCTCTCTTTCAAGTAAACAAATAAAATTTTTTTTTAAAAAAAGCACGTTATTGGGGCGCCTGGGTGACTCAGTCAGTTGAGCACCCGACTCTTGATCTTGGCTCAGGTCTCCCATCTCAGGGCTGTGAGTTCAAGTCCTGCATTGGGCTCCATGCTGGGTGTGGAGCCTATTTGAAAAACAAAAAACAAAAAACAAAAAACACTTTTTTGTCTTTGTGTTATTACAGACACACAGGAAACATTTAAAATAATATATGTTTATTGTAAGAAAATTTAAGTAAGTCAAAAGAAGAAATCATACACCATTTAAAGATAACCACTTTTAAAACCTTGGTTCATAATCTTTCAGACCCTTTTTTATACATCTGTATTTTCTTTTCCACTTTAAAATACAATGTACCCAAAGGAAGTGAAAATCTATGTCCACACAAAGAGTTGTACATGAAATGTTCATAACAACATCATCCATAATGTTCCCAAAGTAGATAAAACCCAAATGTTCAGCAATTGGTGAATGGATAAACAGAATATGGTCTATCCATCCAGTGGAATATTATTTGGCTATAAAAATAACAAAGTGTTAATACATGCTACAACATAGACAAATCTTGAAAACACTATGTGTAGGTAAAAGAAGCCATATGCAAAAGCTGACACATTGCATGATTCCATTCACATGAAATATCCAGAATATGCAAATCTATAGAGACAGAAAGTAGATTAGGGATTGTCTAGGGTTGCAGATTAGAATGGGAATGACTATAATTGGGTACAAGGTTTTCTTTTTGGGATGATGGCACTGTTCTAATGTTAGAATGCAGTAATGATTATATAATTCCATAATTTTTTTTAAAGATTTTATTTTTTTTATTTGAGACACGGAGATCACAACTAGGCAGAGAAGCAGGCAGAGAGAGAGGAGGAAGCAGGCTCCCTGCTGAGCAGAGAGCCTGATGCGGGGCTCGATCCTAGGACCCTGGGATCATGACCTGAGCCAAAGGCAGAGGCTTTAACCCACTGAGCCACCCAGGTACCCCTAATTCCATAAATTTATTAAAAATCGTGTATACTTAAAACGAGTGAATTTTATGGCATATAGATTATACCTTAACTAAGCTGTCAAAATATAAACTCTTTTCATTCACCTAAAACTGTACTTGAAAATATAAACCCAATCAAATCCCTGTTGTTGGTCAGAGATGCTCTCTTCTACCCTGATATCTGCTGTGATTTTCCAGAAGTGCGTGAGGATGTGTATTGAAGCTAGGAATGAGGCAAAGTACATCCTAAGGCCTATCCTTGGATGCCCAGATCATAAAGAACCAGCAGTCAGATAATCCCAAACAGGGTTCTATGCATCAGTGAGGCCATAAAGACCAAGACCACAGAGACTGAACATTTAAGAGTCTCATGCTCTACCGACTGAGCTAGCCGGGCTCCCCAGAGACTGAACATTTAGACAGCATCCTTTACCTCCTTGCTACTGTTGTGAAGACAAAAATGTGTGCTTCATGTCTGTGTTCCACCAACAAGCCCTGGGGTCTATCTCCAAGCTCACTGTTGCCTATCCCATTGGGAGGCTGTCAGCTGAAGTGTCAGGTCCAGACCATCCAGTGGTCCATTGGGAAGTCCCCTTCCCCATGCTACCTCACTGACCCTTTCCTCTGGAACTGGTATGACATATTGTCTTTGTGTTACTATGTAGGATAGGTGTTGTGTCCATTTTTCTCAACACTGAATTCCTAGGCCTAATACAGTTAGTAGGGGCAGAGTAGACCCTTGTAAACCATCTTCCTTTGTGTTTTGAAGTCTCTAAAACTTTCACTGATAACAGACCCTAGAGGCACTAAAGCTCCATCCATCAGCATTTCTGCCACCAGACAGGCCCCCAGTCAGACCAAACTGCTGACCTCTGACCTCATTGACTTCCAGGCATTGTCCCAACTCTTGTATGTTCTGGTTTTACCTGAGGGTCAGAAGCCAGCAGGTTTGTGCAAGGGCCTGCACTGGGATAGGCTACATACATTAAGATAATGTGGTCCTGTGATCTGGCAAAGTGCAACCATTGATGATGACTTTATAGCTACTGGCTGAAAGGCAGGTTTGAACACTGGGTATAATTGTGTAGAAACCCAGAGGCGGATACAAGTCACTGTGTGTCCATATTTGCTTGATTCCTTTAAGCCAGTAGGCTTTGTGACATCATTTTCCCTCAAGAAAAGACCTTGTATTCAAAACAGGGAGAAATATCCACTTAGGAAGTCTGATGATGTATTCCTTTTTTTTTTTTTTTTTTTAACATGGAGATCATTTTTTCCCATTGTACAAGGTGTGAAGAACAGAGTAAACAAACCTTTTGTAAATGGCTTCATTATCTTCAATGCTGCATTTATGAAAAGCCTAGCACTCCTGTTTACCACCTCAAGTTTTCATCTCTTTACAAAGGCTGATGCTTATCTGTCCTGGCCAGAGGTCATGTTTGCATCATGCACTGTGTAAAACAGGCTTAGAAAGAGAATGAAGTTCAATTATAGAGCAGGTATATCCAAAATTAAAACTATCACTTGTGCTTAGTTTTTCCTGGAAAAAAGTAAACTTGGGTGTTCTTTTAAGAATTTATGCGATACGAAGCGGCAAAATAACCAATGTTTTAATTCTGCGTCTACTGCTATAGTAGAACTCTATCCTTATCCAATTTATAAAAATTTATACATGTTAAATGTGGGAAGGCCTAGATCTGTGCACACCAGGGCACACTGTAATACATGAGAAATCATCCTTTCCTTCCCCCTTATCCCTCCCAGCCCCGCCCTGCCCAGAGTCATGGTCTAGGATAAGATGACTAATCTTCCAGAGGAAAGGTACCAGTTGTGTTGCTTTTCTACCCAAGATGAAGGCTCATTTGCTCGCCGGATAGCATTTAGTCCTAAGTCCCAAGTTCTGCCCTGGTTGCTGGGGAGGAGAAATGAACAACACAGGAAGTCTACTGCAAAGGGTTTTATGTTTGAGAAGAAGCGATCAAACACACCTAAAAAAAAAAAATTACAATGCAATGGGACAATCAAGTATGTACATTTTCTAGAAGATAGAGTGATTACTTTCGTATCAATGGAGAAGGCTTGGAGGGAAGGAGAAACAGGGAGAAGATTACTTAAAAGGGAGCTGGCAGGACAGGTAAAATCTGCATTTGTGGAAATGGGCCCAGGAAAGTATTTTAGGAGGAGGAAATTAAATGCGGAAAAAGTTGAAAGCAAAGAGTGTTAGAAGCTCTGTGTGCCAACTGTGTGTGTGTGTGTGTGTGTGTGTGTGTGTGTGTATGGTGATGATAGTAGGGGGCTGGAAGTACGGTCTGTGAAAAGGACCCCATTAGGGCTTGAGATCACAGAACCAAGAAGGTATAGCTGAAGAGTTTGGAGTTAATGCAGTTGATTTCGTGAAACTGAAGTTTTAGAGGACAATGTGGCATGCTACCCTTTGAGAACATGAATTTGGTCAGTAGGTTGAGCATGGCATTGAACCGAAGAACTGGGAGAGTGTATGAGAATATCAAATCTAAGAACCTATTGTATGGATAAAGAACTTGAGGCCAGAGAGAAAGTGACTTGCTATGAGGTTACACAGTAACTTGAGGACAAAAAAAGGACAATTACCCTTCCTCTCCTCTCCCTCCCTTGCCAATCCTGGTTCTACTTCCAAATGGTCATGCTCCTGTTACTCTTGCTCTCCCTTTCTCTGGTCTGCTGACATTTAGGTCTCATCTCGAGGGAGATGTCTGATTTTATTTAAACACATATATATCCTATACCTCTTCCATAATCTTTTTTTTTTTTCCCCCTGACCAGGAAGAAGAAGGAAGACAGGAGTTGGGGGAGGTGGGGAGGAAGGGGGCAAATTCGTTGGATGTGTGCAATGATCAAGGCAGGGACTGTGTTAAGGACTCAGAGCCAAATTAGCCTCAGTCCAATAGCAGAAAAAGACAAGGTGACCATTGACAAAATCCAGAGCCACATGGATTGAGGATAAACAGAGTGACAGGAACATTTTTTGGGGGCAAGGCATCCATTGAAGGTGGTGGTAGGGGCAGAAAGGAGAGTGTATTTTTGAGGAGTTAGAAGAGGTTAGGTGAGGGTTGCCAGGTGGATGGAGAAGGATGGGCACTCCCGTGAGAAAGAAAGAACCCCTGAAAAGGCAGATGAGCAGGGACAAGTACGAAGTGTTTGGACAACCATGTGACCTCGGTTGTCTGCAGGGTCATGGCATGGGCAGGACAGGAAGAGAAGGGGCTAAGAGGCTGTGCTAACTACACGAAGGGGTTTGGCCTGATGCGATTAAGCTGGGTAGAAGCAATATTGGGTTGGTGTTTCATTTCCTCCGTCTTCCCTGCCCCTCTTGCCTTAGTATTTCTCCAATAGCCTCTTCCTATCTATTCCTCTTGGTCAGCTGTGGGAGATTGAGTTCTGCACATGGGAGTGTTGTGACTGAGACCAGATGTTCACTGGGCAATGGGGGAGCTAGTGCTGGGCTGCCTGGGCTGGTGGTGGGCGGGGGCAGCGGTGCAGGTGTGTGTGTGTGTGTGTGTGTGTCTCAGCTTCCCCATGGACTGGCTCTGTGTTAAGAGCAAGCTACATAACCTCCTTGGGCTTTACTTTCCTCATGGGCACAGGACAAAATAGAGAAAAATAATACTGTTGACCTTAGAAAGGTTTTGCGAGGTTAAATAAAATGTAAAATCTTCAGAATACTGCTTTGCTTCTCCCACGCACAGGGAGTAGACTGCCAAGAGCTACACAGAGGCCTTTGGGTAAGGGGCTGTAGCGGATGGAAGGGAATGGTGGGGCCACAGCCTGCCTTCCCGGAAGTTTTGTGTGCCATCCCTGGAACAGGGAGAATACTTTTGTAGGTCTTCAGACCACCAGTGTGCAATCCTCAGATCACATGACCTCTGTCCCACCTGAAATCCTGTGTTTCCTTTAGTCTCTGAGTGGGTAATCCTGTATTTCTCTGGCATTGAGTCTGCAAATTTGCACAGTGTTTCCTGCTTTCTTAAGCCCCTGAACACAGCAGATTTTAATGGGCATGTTGAGAAAAGTGAGAATACAAAAGAAACCAGATCAGCAAATGAGAATGAGGCTTTTGACTTGGGTTTGCACTGATGACTACACCACATGCCCTTGACCGAGCATCCAGTTGATGAGTTTGCTTCTTATACTCTTGGCAAGTGCCTCATGAGTTGAAATGATCTTTCCTGATTCACTTCTAATGCTTGTGCTAACACCATGCCCATCTGAGCAATTCCTCAGTATTTCAGAAGAAACTTAATGATCTTCCCCAACACACCCATACAACAGTTTCAACGTAATTAGCAGCATTTCTGGATCCAACACAGCACTCTTATAATGTGTATGATGGAGGAAATGAATAACTCTAATTATACCTTATTAAATCTTATTAATACTCATTAGAACCCTATTATTCTTTATAAGTGGCTTACTAGGGAAAAGAAAAAAAGAAATGCTGGTCAAGTCCCGCTATATCGGATGGGGACTGGGTGAACCCATTTTTACTTTGAGTGATACCGGGGTTTTCTTGTACTAAACATTAGCGTTCAGAATATGGGTTTGCTGAAATGTTGAAGATAGACTAAGTGAATTGTATTGTAATGGGATCTGATCTCTTGAAAGTCCCAGGACAAAATCTCTTTTAAGAGCTCATATTTCCTATTTCAAACCATATTAGTTGCAAAAAAAAAAAAAAAAAATAGTTCATGATTGCATGGTATAGGTACTCTTTACCTTATTTCTGCTATTTTCAATTTTTGCAGGTGTAGATGGGAAATAGAGAGGAAGAGAGATTAAGTAATTAGAACCCAGGAACATCTGAATTAAAAAACTTTGCACAAAGAAGGTGCCCAAGAAATGGAAAGTGCAATATGCTGTGTTTCTACATTCACTTCTTTAATTCTTGGTCGAAAAAAATCCCTCCAAATCCAAGAAGAACCAAGTTCCAGAAGTTTCAAGAATAGGTACTCTCAACATCCATGAATGGGAATTAGGGTCTGCTGGCAGTCAGGGCCTCCTTATTGGGTGGAACCCTCCCGTCTGGACCCAAACCACAGGATTAGTCACGTGACCTGGATGAGAGAAGGTGAGTTCCGTGCTAGCTCAGTCATTTATTTTGTGTTGGGGCAAATCACTTTACCTGTTTTTTTTTTTATCCTCAGATACTAAAGAGGGACTACAATTTGTTCCACCTAACACAAAGATCTAATAAGCCTGTGCAAAAGCACTTTCATGATATGCTGAGGTGAGGGATGGTTATTTTACGTACCAGGAGGCCAGAAACACAAAGAAACAAAGTCCACAGCCTCGGTCGGAGTGCCTTCCAGGCACTAGCTGCTGAACATTACAACCTCTTAACAAAGTAAATGGTGGTTTTCATGGTTGCTCCTATTTACAAATGTCAGAGGGAAAAAAATCCGACTCAAACCTTCCAAGAACAGGCTTGCCTCTATTCAAACCAGTTCACCCAGTTCACAGATTCCCTCCCCTCCTTTTTTTTGAAGCTATAAGCTCACAGCAAGCTTTCTGGGCTTCCAGAACAAGGCTGGGAAGTAAATGCTAACCTGCAGGGGTTCCTCTGAGTACAGGACAGAGGAAGCTGACCGGAAGCAACTAATTGTCACTGCTACTCAGGGCTGTCAATCAGAAACTTCCAGGAACTGACTCCGGGACTAGAAGTTGGCAAGCTCTTACAGGGTGGTCCGCGTTGTCCAGGGACACATAGCCTGTTTCATGGCTCAGTGGGACGAAGGGAGTCAGGACCCTGCCTGGCGGCAGGACAGGGCTGGGAGCCCAAGCATCCCGGTCCCACGCTTGGCTCTGTGTTGTGTATGACCCTGGGCAAGTCATTTCTCTTCCCAGGCTTCAGTTTTCTCCTGTGTGAGGTGGTCTTGGCCATCTCTGCCATCCAGTAGGTTCTGAGTGTTGCTGGGACTCCACGGCGAGGCTCAGGAGTAAGATCTAAGAAGGGAATTCCATGGCAGGATCTCTTCTGCTGAGGCTCAGCGCCCTAAATTGGCGCTTCCATAGTAGACAGTAGGTCCCCCATTTTTTCAGCAGCCCCTCCACTCAGCTGCTTCCTCCTTCTACGACTGCTTCCTCCTCCTCCAGTGCAGGCATAGCCTCCACACCTCCCTCATTCCCTTCCTCCTTTGCAAGCTCCCCGCATCCCCGCGTCTCCTCCTCTTCCTCCCAGGAAGTAACATGCCCTCCGCGCGCCCACCTTCTCGCCCAGCCGCAGCCCCAGCGGCCGCCCCCTCCCCCGCCAGGCGAGCGCAGCGCGGCGGCCCCGCGGGCACACGCTTTCCCATACCTTACATGGACAAATGCGTGCAGGCAAAGTCAGGAATTCAGGCCCCTGACGTCAGCCTCCAGCTCTCAGGGCACCGCACGGGAGCCCGAGGGGAGGGGGTGGGGACGGTGGGGAGGAAGGAGGGGGAAAGGCACCAACCAGCAGTCGCTCCAGCCCTGCCGAAGTTTCACTTTTTGTCTGTGGGTCCGCTCCCGGCCCCGCGCGAGCTTTCCCGGGATAAGTAGCGTTAGCGAGCAGGGGATAGCCGAGCGCTGCAAGGTAAGGGCTGGCTGCACGGCTCCCGGCGCGGGGCGCGGGGCGCGGTGCGGGGCGCGGGGCCGGGCCTGTCCGGGGCCGGGGACAATGGGAGGGGGAGTGACCGGGCACCTCCTCCTTCGCCTCTGCCTCCGCCTCCAGCCGCCGCCGCCGCCGCCGCCGCCGCCGCTGCCCCGGCTGCCTCCTCCCCGAGGTATTGTTGCAAATCCTCCTTCCTTTCCCCCACCTTCCGCTCGCGGGCGCCTCGGGAACCCCCGGCCCTCCCCGGGCGCAAGCGCTCCGGGGAGGCAGGAGCGCGGGGCGCAGGGCGCGGAGCGCGCGCCCAGCCCGGGCCCCAGGGCCCGCGGTGCGGAAGTGCCGGCCGCGGCGCAATCACGGGGTGCACGCATGGGGGAGGGGGACCCCGAGTTTTCGGGAAGCGCCGACCTGGGGCTGGGCGGGGTTGGCGCCCTTCCCTGAGCGCCCCCTGCCCGGGCTATTCAGGGCGTCCAGGGGGCGGGGCCACACCCAGCAGCTTGGAGCTTTCGCGGAATCTCAGTTGTCACAGCGGAAAGGGCCTAGGAACCCGGTAATTCGAGTCCCCCCATTTTACAGTCGGCTCAGTTGAGGCCCAGGGAGAAGGAGGGCCTCCCCGGAGTCACTCTCGGGAGGCCGAGCCAAACTGACATAGATGGTTCCCAACTCCTGGTTCTTTTTCTCCAAGCATTTCTCCAGCACCCACTGTGTGCCAGGCTCTGTGCTGGGTGTGCGAGCTCAGAGAGGGTGTTGGGGCCCAGTCCCTTCCCTCAGGGAGCGCACAGTCAACCGTGGCGCCCAAGCTGACCGGAGATAAAGTGCGGAGTGCGGCGAGGGGTGGGGCGGGGAGGGGGTAGGCATGGGTAAAGTTCAGGCGCTTAAGGAAGGGAGTTTGATTTTCCCATTTGGAGGGGCCGCGCTTGGTCAAGGTTTTGAAGAACAGGGGGTTTCCTGAAGCCAGCCAGGGAGAGGAAGGCCATTTGTGCTGGGTTGGGGGTGGGGAATGCAGAGCAGAGAAGGCTAAATAAAATGCGGAGAGTGGAGACGAAATTCTAAATGTGATTGTTGGGGGCTTAGGGTTGGATGAGGGGGTCCATGAGATGAGATAGAGTGGAATTGTGCCTGAGTACTCGACAGAGCGACGCCTTTGGGACTAGGGAGTACTCCGGGAACTGAAAGGGTTCTCTGGTTTCCCTTGCCCTCCCAGGAATTCACTGCCTTCCTGCCTTCAACCCAGAATGCAAAAATGTAGGGTCATCCTACTAGCTACTTTCCTAGTACCATACTCACTTAACTTTGTTTCCAATACCCTTTTCTAAATTGTCTCCCAATGAAACTCATTCTCACTAAGGTGTTAGTGACTTAATGGCTGGCTTACCTTTCCCAGCGCTTGTGCATTTTCAGAAAGTGTCCAAACAGTAGGAGGGAAAGCAGCTAACTGCTCCCCACCCCCAATTCCTTACTGTCCCTCACTCTTACAGGTAGGAAAACAAACATAGAGGCCCAGAGGAGGTGGGGGCTAGTTCTGGAGCCTACAGTGAGTAATGGTGGATGGCAGGGGGCCTAGAACTTGAAATAGGGTTCTCTCCACTCCACAACCAGCCGGCCTGCCTGCCTTCCTCCCTTCCTGGTTCCTGTCCGCTCCAGGGGTCAGTTAAAAGGAAGAGTGTGTATCTTGCATTTAATTTTTGCAAGGCAGTCCCCCATCCACAACACCAGGCTTTTAGAGTTTAGAATGTGGACTTTAGACGGGAGATGAGTAGTTGGGGTTAGCTGTCTGGTTGAGGATACAGGCCTGGGCCCTTTGGATCATGCATTCACCCAGGCTCGAGCTCCTTGTAAGCAGTGGGTGGGCCTAGAGTTAGCTTTGGGGATGGTTGGAGGAAGGAGAAGCTGAGTTGCTGAGCTGTTTACTATGGCTGGGACTGAGTAGGACTTTGTGGTGACATATTCTGGTGGAGAAGTCACTGTTCTGGGAAGGTAGACAGTTCTAGGCAGTGATTGGTAGAGAGGAGGCTTCATTATGAAGGGGGTTTGGATATGACTTGAAGTCCTCTAGAGAGTTTTGATCAGGCTGGGACATGATTGAGAGGTGGAGGAACTGGCATGGGGAGGCCTCCTGCTGCCCAGTTCCAGCAAAAGAGGCAATAATTTGGCCTAAGAGTATTCTCAGTGGGTGTTCGTTCATTCATTTACTTGGCATATATTACCAAGTACCTATTATGGGCCATTGGCAAATATGAAAAATTTGTAGCAGGTTTCTATATTTTACTGAGACAAATAAATTTTATTTCATCAATTCTAAAACACACTTCACATTTTAATATGACTGAAATTGGGTTCTCTTATAATCACAGATATGTCATGGCTGAGCAGTTTTTCATTCTAAGTTGATAATGGTACATCTTAACAGTTGATGGTTAGATTTGATAAAGTTTGTTCATTATACCCTTATGAATGTGCAGGGCTCTGCACTTGAGGAAACAGTTTCCCATCAGATAGTCCATTTGGGTATCAAACAGTCCCCTGAGAATTGGGCCTGATGATACTGTCATCAGCATGTGAACCTTTGCCCAAGGTCACAGTGCTAATTAGAGATGTGCTCAAAATTACAGCCTAGAACTTTGATCTTGGTGTTAATATGTGACTTTACTTCACTGTGAGCCTGGCACCGGTTAATTGGGAACAGGGAAGAGTCTGGTTGGATTTGATTTCAGAGCTATAGCTTAAGATGCTGGGATAATGATGGGTTTTTGGTCAAGACAGAAGATGCCTGTTGACCTGGTAAAAGCAGGGGATGGAACATACAGCTAATTTGTACACAGAAAGGAGAAGAGCAGTGTGTGAGGTGCACAAGTTTTGCAATTGGGTGGTCCTGGGTGTACAAACATAAGGGGACACTGCCCCTGTCTTCCTTGAGGAGCACAAGTGTGTGTGTATGTGTGTGCGTGCATGCACATGTGCACACATTTGTGTCTGTGTGTGTGTGTGTGTCTGTATGCTATTATAAGGGTATATTTTGGCTGTTCTGCACTGAGGAGGGTAGACTTCAGGCGAACAACCACAGAGGGAGTGGTGTCTGAAGGGAATCTTTAGGGCTGAGTGGGACTTGCCTACGTGGAAGAAGGACAGGTAAGATACGGGTGTGTGTGTGTGTGTGTGTGTGTGTTAGGCAGACGCTGCCATAGGGAAGGTTTACGCATGAGGCTGTGTTTGGAACGAGCAGTGTGAAGGGGGCTGTGGGAAATAGAGATTTAAATTTAATTTTAATTTGCTAAGTAGATTCAAATTTATCTTGTAGGCTAACGGGTCATTACTTGCTTCTCTAGAGACTGACTTGAGAACGTGCTGGGGGTTCTAGAAGAGTCACTAGAATTAGGTATTTGGATGGTAACACAGGAAGCATAGTAACGCGTTTAGTAACTGTTTGAATGAACCTGAGACTTTGACCCTGGTCAGTAATAGGAGTCTTAGTGCAGTGTGTGCATTGGTGGGTGGGTGGGTGGGTGTGTGTTGGTGGGGACTTTTCCTGGAACATGGCATTGGAAGGTTGTACTTTGCTGGAAGAAACCCAGGTGAGGAGGGAGGAGGTAAAGCTGTGTTGCAGGTGGGAACCTGCTATTTGGGTGGAAATCTGGGGGCTCGAAGGTATGTATGAGCTAGAGGTGAGGCAAGGGAATGGAAGTATGTTAATGGGAACCTGGTCCACACTTCCTGGATGTGTGGTGCGAATGGCTGGCGTGTTTTTTGCGGGTCACAGAAATGAGACAGAACGCTGACATACTGACGAGGACTTCACTGCTCCTTATTGTCTGTGAATAAGGTGGGTGAGTGGTAGGAGACTTAATGGGATTCATGCCTGGCAACAGGTGGACCACCGAACTGAAGCTGGAAAACATTTTTCTTTTTATCATTTTTTCTTAATAACAGTAGTAATAATATAACAATAATTTTGACAGTTTTCTGAGTGCTTCCTGGGTGCTTATGTAATTCTCATACTGGTTGATTAAAGGAGGCTTTATGATTTTTGGTCTTATTTTGCAGGTGAGAAGATCAGTTTTTGGTTAAGTAAGGTCACACAACTACTAGTGACATGGCTAAGTTTCCAGCCTTTTCCTGATCTATAGCTTCTTCACTGTTCTCTGTATCCACAGAATGGATTAAAAAAACATCGCATCAGTGGTGTTTTTCAGTGTTCTTCCTTGGAATTTAATTCAGTTCATAGGCACTGGGCCGGGTGGGATCAGAGTTGAAGGTTTGAATACCAGAACAGACTACTTACTTCTGCATGCTGCCCAGCCCCTTCTCTCTCAAGATACTACCATTCCCTCTACCCACTGGGTGTCTTTTCTGCTCAAACCTAGCCAGACAGAACAGAGCCTCTCTGGCAAAATATCTGCACCTCCCCCCACATCTTCCCTCCTCGGCCCTCTATAGTTATAAGGCTTTGATGTATCCTTAGAGAGAGGCAGTTGGGGCAATAAAATCACTCAAGTAGGGAAATGAGGGAGGGTCTTGATCCCTGTCCTTTCCCTTGGCCTGTGGCTCCTCCCGTGATGCTGGGTGTCCTCTGAACTTGAGCTGAATAAGCTACTGTTGGATCCTGCCTGCCCTTCCTCTGGCCATGCACACTCCTTCCTACAAGAAGGCTTTCCGGCTCAGCACTCCAGTTCTTCCTGGGGCCCACCTGCCTCAGGTGAATCGTTTGCATTTCACTGACTCAGAGATAAAGGCATTTTCAGGTGAGGAAACAGACTCTAGGAATGGCACTCAGCAAAGTAAACAGGACCTTGCCTATCTCATCTTTGAATCTCTCTTGGTCTCTGGTGCTCTGAAGATGTTCAGAACTATTTGTTCAGTGAATGAACAGCATTTACTGACACAATAGAGGCACCTGTCAGGATCTGACTTTATATATTTGCTAATCTTTGTCCCCCCTTCACTTTAAAATAAGCTTCCGGAGGATTGCAGAAATGCCTGCTTTGTTAATGGCCACATCCCCAGGCCCAGAAGAGTGCCTGTCGCATGGTAGGTGCTTGGGAAGCACTGGTTTGATGAAGAAAGGGATTGATGTAATTCACTGCAACCACACGGGAGCAGTAATGGGGGGAGAGGGACTTTGATTCACTCCGAAGCTTGGGCCCTTGGAGACCCAGGACTGGATGGAGGACCAGCTAGGCTGTGGCCTGCTCAGACTTCATTGGCATTGGGTAGTCTCACTGTCAGGGTGAAGACTAGGGCCCGTCAGCATGGGAGGGGGGTCTCTCAGCATGCCATCCGAAGGCTGAGTGCATTTCCAGCTGTTCCGTGCATTTGCACAGCTGTGCTGTTCTCTCTGCCTGGAGTTCCAGGCTGGCCAGAGTCTCTACCTGTTATAAACCTATGGCCCTTTATTATTTATTTATTTATTTAAAAATATTTTATTTATTTATTTGACAGAGAGAGAGAGATCACAAGTGGGCAGAAAGGCAGGCAGAGAGAGAGGGGGAAGCAGACTCCCTGCTGAGCAGAGAGCCCGATGCGGGGCTCCATCCCAGGACCCTGAGATTGTGACCTGGGTGGAAGGCAGAGGCTTAACCCACTGACAGGGGCCCCAACCTATGGCCCTTTAAATTCAAGGCCCAAGACCACCTTGTGCCATGAAGCCATTCGTAGACTCCTTGCCCTCTTGTCCCCCACATGTATGGGTGCTCACATACACCTCAGTCTCTTGTGTTCAGTGCAGCCCAGGGGTATGGTGAGATTAACGTGTGCCAGACAGAAATGCTGGGTACTGGCTGACAAAGAGAACCGAGGCTGGGTCTCCGCGGCTCTTTATTCCAGTGTAGGAGAGAGACTAAAATAGAACAAGGTAAGGAAGGCCCTACTAGAGCGATGCACACAGGGCTGATGGGAGCCCTAAGAAAGGAGTGACCCACCACCTGGAAGAACAGAACAATGCTCACGGAGAAGACATTGGGTTGGGGTTTTGAAGAGTGAGTAGGAGTGCATATAGTGGACAGAGATGGTAGAGTTTTCCAGATAGATGGACCTTGAGATCTACATATTGTCCTGAGGGCTTAAAGTGTTTGGTGAATGGCAGTATGTGTGCGGAGCTTATGGTGAAAGATGGGGCTGGCTTGGGAGGGTTAGGCGGGAAAGGGCTGGCAGGAGGACTAAGGATGATGGCAGTTGTGGGGGGTAGGGGGGCTTTTGTTACTTATCAAGCAAAGAAGGGTTTTGGTGGATCTGTGCTTCAGAGAGCAGAGTGGTAGCAGGTCAGGTGCAAAGGGAGGGAGCCCCTTTAGGGGATGACTGGTTCGTTCCAGGGTGGGTGATAGGGGGCCTGCACCAGCCTGGCAGAGAAGAGACGGACAGATGGCTTCCAGGAGCTATTTGTTGTTAGAAGCAGATCAGGCAGCTAAGTTCCTACTCTTGTCCTTATAAATATTTGCCAGGTTATCAGCCTTGGCTGGAAAATACTTTTATGTGACCAAAGTGTATGGGCAGTGGAAGAAGCTTTGAGCAGGAGCCAGTTTCTGCCTGAGAAGTGTGGGCTGGGCCCTCATGGCTAGAGCGACTGGATCCCTCTTTGGACAGGTGAGGAAGCCGAGGCCCTGGAAAAAGGATACACTGCTCTGTCACATCCTTGTCCGCTGAGCTAGAGTTGGGCCACAGCCCATACTCCCAGGCCAGGCCAGATCTCTTTCAAAGGTAGAGTTTTTTTGGCTTTATTTTGTTTTGTTTTGTTTTTATAAGTTTTGTTTTGTTTCAAAGGTGTTTTACCTCTGATTCTGCTGAGCCTGGCCTGACACATTCCTTCTCTGCCCTACCTCCCCCCCACCCCCCCCCCACCTCCCATCCCCCTATCCCCCACCTCCAGGGCTTTGCTTTGGAGAATTTGGGAGGGAATATAACTTCGAGATCACTGTTACTGGGCTTGAACCTTGTACTTTGCACTTTGAAATAAAGTGATCAAGAGGATTCAGTTTGAGTCTGTGCGAGGTTGGGGATTGATTTCTTTTACTGCCATTTATGCTCTTTTCTTCTTTTCTTTCTTTCGTTCTTTCTTTCTTTCTTTGCAAGAACCAAGGTTCTGACTGCCGGATCACTTTAAGGCTCCTTGCCTGTGAGAGCCCCCCAGCCCCACCCCTAGCCATCATCCCCTTTCAATTTTCGTTATTTTTGCTTGCATAAAGGTTTTGGGGATGCCAGTATTGGGTCCATTACAGGGTAGATCCTCTTGTTTTTTCCTTCCCTGTTAAATCCACCCTTCACAACCCATCTCACAGAGCCCATTAGTATTGCATTGCCTTTGTAGCACTTTTTATGGGGCCAATGCATTTTCCAATCACTTCGAGCTCCCAACTGCAATCCGAGAGATGGGTTAGCAGGATTAATCATATCTATAGAGTGTGGGAAAGAGCTAAGGGTGAAGCACCTTTCGATGGGGTGCTCTGTTTTATCTGGCAGAATGAGATCAGACTCCCATCTCCAAAGCTCTGGTCCTGCTCCTTAGCTTTCACAGGTAAGCATGAGAAATTGACATTGACAGGCGAGTCCTTCCTTAGCAGGCCCTATACACAGGCAAGAGACTGTTAGTAGTATTTCACTGTGTGCTTGTTCCTGTTCGCTGCCTGTGTGTGTAATTCTGGAAGGTAATTGAGAATCGGGTTGGAGACCCCAAACCCTGAAGGTCTGGGCTATCATTTTGGCAGTACCATCACCAAAATTTCTGGTGTATGAAGAGCAGAGACCTGTGTTTGAGCCCCCCACTGGTGCTGTGGTCTTAAGCCAGTTCTAGAACCTCCTTGAGCTTCAGTTACCTTCAAATATCACAGTACGTTTGTGAGAACCCGAGGAATTTCCCTAACAATGCCTTAGAAATGTAATGCAGCGGGTGTTGGGGCAGTTTCTGGGGCCGAGCATGGGGTCTGGCACATGGTGAAGGTTCCTTGCCCTCCTGGTGGAGGTGGTGGAGTGTAGACCCAGACAGCTGTTCCAGGTTCGAATGGTAGCTGCACCGCCTACTGGAGGGTGCTCCCAGGGGTGGTCGCATGCGCTGACTTCCTCATTTTCCGACTTCTTATCGATGAGGGCATCGCTGTGGAGAACAGGGCACCCTGCGAAGAGGGCTGATTGCCACCGACAGCCACGGTGCTTCCAGGCTAAGCAGTGGTCCTTCTTCTCTTGTAACTGTCCCACTCTCTCATGGGATTTGTTCGTGTGGTGTCTGTGCCTCGCAGCCCTGCAGGGTTGGCCTCTGTCACAGTAATTGCTTGTGTCGTGGCTTCACTTCAAAGCCCCCTGTGGTTAAAATGGAAGGCTGGCATGGAGGGGTGCTTCTAGTCCTCTCTCCAAAGCTTGTGTGGGAACCTTTCGAGGCGTAGGTCAGTGAGAGGGTCAGGACAGGGTGGGATGACTTGGTGACCTTCAAGGAGTGTGTTTTGGCCTTGTTCCACCCCCAGTGTAGGCACTGTTCCTGCCATAGTCATTGTTAACATTCTTTCATCACTCAGCCCGTTAACGGGCAGATCAGCTGCCACATCCAAGGGCTTTGAGAGGTAGCGGGCCCGACCCCCTTAGAAGATGGCTGTGGGTGCATGTAGTGTGAGGTTTTTGGCATCTTTAGAAGCCCGCTTGGTGGATGTTAAGGAATTCCTGTCCTTAATGTGAGCCTCTGTTTTCTGGTCTGTAAAGGTGGCCACAACAACCATATTTGGCTAACAAGTAGAAGGACCCCACTCTCTGGTCTGCCCAGCACAGCCCTGGCTTATGTCCATGTACCACTGCAAGACTGATGGTGACCCTTTCACTCCCAAAGGTGTTCTGATCTGGAGGATCGATGGTATGGTTGCCCCACTTGCAGGTGAGTTTCGAGGGAGGTCGTGTAAGAAGTGAGCATAAGGCTAAGCCTCCTGTCATCATGACTCAACAGACACCCACTGTTTTTGTTAGAGGAGATGCTATGTGCTCAAGAAACGTTGGTCCAGTGACCTCCTTTTGTAAGGTAAAGTTTGAGGATGTCAGAAGAGGTTGTCAAGATTGTAGGCATGTAGGGTTGGTCAGGGTTGATGAAAACGTGCTCATGCCTGTAAAGAATGTAAGAAGGTGCCAGTGCGGGAGTGGTAGAGTAGGGGACAGACAGGGTGTGCAAGTGCACGGGAATGGGTGTGGGAGTTTGTTGGAGGGGCTGGGTCTTAGGTTAGACATTGAAGGACAGGAAGACTCAGTTCAGCATGCAATGGGGCAGTTGCAATTGCTGTTGCTATTAAATCTAAAGAAATAGGATCTAAAGAAATAGGATGGATTCTCTGTCTGTGGGTCTACTCGAACTGGGTTTTTGAATCATTTATTTTCCCTTCATTGGCCCGTCTTGATAATGATCTCAAGGATCACTGTGATAGCCCAATGCAGTACTGAGTTCTGTGCCAAGAAGTCACCAGAGTAACCTGCCCTTATTCTTCCTAATGAATTTCCACTGAATATGGTTCTTACTCAGTTCCCAGGAAGCAAAACAAAACTTAGTTGGCACCTGGAGCTCTTGTCATGTTTGGTATGAAAACGAACCATTTGCAAGAAATGCAGCAGGGAGTGGCCACCCACAGGGCAGGGTGTGGGGGCCCTGACCCGTGGGAAAGGCAAACCAAAGGGACCTGGAGGGTAAGGAGCACCTTTTCTTAGAATGAGGTGAAAGGTAGGTCAGCTTTCCAGATGTCTGGTCATTTCCAACCTGGAAACCTCTTTTCTTGGCCATGGCCTCGCAGCTTTACTTGAGGAATCCTAGGGTTCCAGTAACGACAGTGGGGCAGGACCTTAAAGATACATTTGCGCATTGATCTGATGCACCCGTACTCATTCATTCCACACCATGTGCTGAATGTACCTGTGAATGAATGAGTGAAATTCTAGTCTGGGTTCTGGGGATGGAAAAATGCACGCAAGAAGTATCTGGTGGCTCATTTGGATGGTGACTAACTCTAGGGACCAGGGGGAAACTTCACAGATGAAAAGACTGTCACTTAAGTGGGCTTCGAGGGATGAGTGGGAACTTGGTGGGTAAGAAGAGCAGAGGGTAGTTAAGTAAGGGACATTATGTGGCAGAGATGCAGAGGTGAGAAAGTGCTCAGTGCCTTGGAAAATTGGGGTCACTGGAGATGGACTGCATCATACAGAGGCCAGGGCAGTGAGGGTGAAAGGTATGGTGGGGCTGAAATTGAGAAAGGTCTTGATTGCTAAGGAGATGAGGCTGGGCTATGAAAGAGGTATCTGTGTTTTAGGAAAATCATTGGTTGTGGTGTGTGGGCTGGGCGGGTGGGTCCTAGGCAACATGCACTATAATAGACCAGGCAAAAACCAAAGGGAAGCTGAGTTAGGGTAGAGGCCGTGGACATGGTGGATGTTTCACAGGTTAAGGAGAGGTCACCTAATCTCGTTTGAACAAGAGGAAGCCCACACCCTGAGCAGGTGAGACATGCAAAGTCCAACAGCCCGTGTTCCATCATAACCTCCAGGTGATCCCATCCTCGCTCAGTGTCTGTAGAAGGGTGACAGAGTGCATGGCTGTGGAGGTAGCTATTTGTCAAGGGGGAAGATCTCTATCCCTTTTTCTCTTTTCAGAATTCCATGAAGTCTCTTAATTCTGAATAGAATTGGTTCTTTCTAGAGTTGCTGAATCTCTAATCATTGGAGATATTCAAGCAGTGGCTGATTGGAATGGTAGTGAGAATTCAGGTATTGATTGAAGGTTTGATGTAGAATGTTTTTGAGGTCTGCCAACCCTGACTTCTTTTTTCATATCCCTCCCTCCCTCCCTTCCTTTCTTCCTGGAAATAGATACTTGTAACCATCTTACCTGGGGGGGGGGGTGGTGCTCTTAGGATCATGTTAGCTAAATTGGATCAGTTGCAGAGAAAGCTGAAAATGGATGATGAGACACTAAGTGTGGCATCGAGGGAATGACCATTTTGGCGCCAGTAGGTTGATACTCACCAGGGAGATTTTTTGGGCCTAGACTGGCCTGCAGGATCCTGAGCAAGATGGAATATGGTTACTACTTTCTTCTACCAGTCACCATTTTTATACTGCTTTACAGTTAATTGTGTGTTTTCCTATGAATTACAGGCAAATCCTCACAACGGTGCTGTGAGTAGTTATTTACTGTCTGAATTTAACTGACCAGGAACGGGAGGAGAGAAAGATTAAATGACTTTCCAGGGGCCCAGGCTAGTTGGATGTTGAACCAGGACTTCAACTTGAGTTTTCTGTTTGCACCATTTCAGATCCCTTCGTGCTAGCCTGTGCAGATCCCTGAGATACGCTGTAGCTTCTGTTGATATTCCTATTCTTTGTGGATCCTGATGTGTGGCAAGCATTTAATGAGTGTTTGTTGAATGAATGTCTGAACGAATGAATTATATAAACAAAGGAAGAAATGAGAATGTGAGTTTTAAGAATATGTTTAGTAATGAAAAAAAAACAAATTGAACTCGTGTAACTATTAATCAGTCTGTTATCAAAAGACAAGAAGAACTCATTTAGAATACATTCACTCAACTCCTTAAACAAAAGAAAAATCCCTCCTACCAAAACTCTTTCACCTGAAACCTGTCTCTTACCTCTTACAAGATCATAACCTGAATCTTAACCCCCGTGACATGTGTGTCCACTTTTTGTATGTGTACAATATTTCCACTTAATATTGTTATAAAAAAGTCTAACTTTTTTTTTTTTTTGGCCTGGGCTTTATATTTATCTTTTACATAATGAAAGATTTGTGGAAATTAATAAATCCTGTTTAAACATTACCTGTGTGGACAGTAGGATAGTTTTCAGTGTAAACACATTACATGCACTTTGATATGTTAAAAAGTACAGTGTAAACATCAGTGGACGAATAGCTCTTATTTTCTTCTAAATCGTTTCCTAAAGACAACTGTTTCTTTGTCACTTCCAGTTAGCCCTGACAGTGGTTGCCATTTTGTCCCTTGCATTATGTGTTCTTGCGAATATGTTTCTTATCTCCTCCGGGATGCAGTAGAAAATGCAGGGGCGCCTGGGTGGCTCAGTGGTTAAGCCTCTGCCTTTGCTCAAGTCATGATCCCAGGGTCCTGGGATCGAGCCCTACATCGGGCTCCTTGCTTGGAGGGGTGTCTGCTTCTCCCTCTCCCTCTGCCTCTCCCCCTAGCTTGTGCTCCCTTGCACACTCAAATCAATAAACAAAATCTTTAATAAAAAATAATAAAAAAAGAAAATGCATGGATGGTTGGGGAGGCAGGTTTTGGGTTCACATCATGTCTTTGCCACTTGTTAGTCATTATAACCTTGTATTGGTTACTTAGCCTTCTCCATGAAAGGGGATAATAATACCTTTCACGTAATGTGGTTGTGAAAGGAATTCTGTGGTCAGTGTAGTAAAGCAGCAGCGCTTGCCCTGTGGTGCCTGCTGAAGTGTTATCTCTGCCCACTTTCTCTGTGTCAGCCCGCCAGATGATAAGACCACCAAGATCTTTTCCCTGTAATGCATGACCCATCCCAGGGAGACCTTTATAAAATGTTTATCGTCTGACTAAACAAGTTTCAGTTCCTTCAAAGAAGAATTCTTGGCCCGAAATAACTAAATATCTCTAATGCTTTTCATCCCGGTTGCCACGCAGCCTCCAGCAGACTCCTTTGCAGTGTGGGATTCTCCTTGTTTCTCTTTATCTTCACCAGGATTTAATTGTACAACTTGCATTTGTCTTTGCTAAGCGAATATGTAAGAAATGGTATTTCATTATTGTTTTAATGTGCATTCCTTTAATTCCTGAAAAACTTTCCGATGTAGTAGTTGAGAGTGTGTTTTTCCCTTGTGTGAATTGTCAGTAGTATTTAGGTGGGCTGGAGAAGCTTGGTATCAAGGGGCTAAATGTGTTCAGCGTTTCATGTTGCCTCTTCTTTCATTCATTCATTCAGTCAGTGTTTGTTGAGCACCTAGTCCACGCCAGGCACTGTTCAGGGACTACACACAGCACAAAGAAAAACACAGTGGGTAAAGTCCGTGATCCGCAGTCCAGCCTTGTCTTTTAACATGTGGGTCTCTGAGGCCTTTGGAAGAGTGAGGTTAATTCCCTGGCAACATATGGTGCACTCAGTAGTGGAGCCAATCAGTTATTTTTGCTGTGATTTCATACGTTTTATATCAGTAGCCTTTTAAGCCATGGGAAACATCCTGGCGATTTCAGAATGGTGACATTTACACAACGTCCCCAACTTGAACCTACGTTGAGAAAGCAGACATCTGATTTTTGGTTTCGAAAATATGATCCCTGCAGTCTTATTTAGGTAGACTCCTTCCTAGACTTCTCTTCTTCTTACATGTACATTCATTTTTAAATGAATAAACTTATTATTAAAGGCTCCCGGGTGGCTCAGTCGGTCAAGCATCTGACTCTTGATTTCAGCTCAGGTCATGATCTCAGGGTCCTGAGCAGAGCCCAGGTCAGGCTCTGTGCTTGGCATGGGGTCCCTTTGGGATTCTTTTTTTTTTTTTTTTTTAAAGATTTTATCCATTTATTTGACAGACAGAGATCACAAGTAGGCAGAGAGGCAGGCAGAGAGAGAGAGGGGAGGAAGCAGGCTCCCTGCTAAGCAGAGAGCCCGACGTGGGGCTCGATCCTAGGACCCTGGGATCATGACCTGAGCCGAAGGCAGAGGCTTTAACCCACTGAGCCACCCAGGTGCCCCCCCTTTGGGATTCTTATTCCCTCTGCCACCACCCCCCTTCCCTGCTGTCTTACTCTTTTTCTCTCTCTCAAGTAAATAAACAAATCTTTAAAGCAGTACTAGAAAACAAAATAACCCAAATCCGGGCAGTTTGGAACAAGTGTGAACCTTTTTGGACATGTTTTTGGTAAATGGAAATAACAAATGACATATTTCTCTATCAAATAAAATAGTCAATTTAGATTTAATAAGGCAGTTATCTTCAGGTAATAAAAATTCAACTAACTTGCCATAACTATCTTGTTTAAAGTCAATTAAGAGCCTCATATTCCTTACTTGCTGGGTAAAATTTAATAGAACTTCAGTTAAGCATTTATTGCTTATTTAATTCAAAATTAAGTTAATCACCACAGTTGGTAACAACCACTGAGTATTTAATTAACATTCAGCAAACTATCTTATTAAGTCTAAATTAGATACAGACAGGTCTTGTTTATCCCCATCAGTCTGCAAACACCATTTCCCTACCTCCCACCCCAAAGGGCCTTGGGTTTTCCCATGGCTTTCCTCTTCTGATTTGCCAACGTCATTTTCTTCTGGATGGCACAACTTGGGGAAAGAAGGAGGGAAAGAAGTAGGAGTCCATTGTGTTGTGAGGACTTCAGGCTTAGGGCAGAGATGAGGAGTTTCTGTTCCATCCATTCTGTTCTGTTCCACTCGTCAGGAATTCCCGAGTGCCTTCTTCCTGCAAGACATTCCTGTAGGTGCGTAGGAAGATCTAGAGGAAGTTATGTCGACGTATTTGGCTTCTCATTGTCTCATCTTAAAAATGAGATGATTGGGTTTAGTGCATTTATTTAGCACATTTTTATTGACCTATGGTTTGTAAAGCTCTTTGCTGTGTGTGTCAGGGATACTGAGATGATTTGGAAAAGGTCCTTGCTTTTCTCTTCTTTTTTTTTTTAAAGATTTAATTTATTTATTTGACAGAGAGAGATCACAATTAGATGGAGAGGCAGGCAGAGAGAGAGAGAGAGAGGGAAGCAGGCTCCCTGCTGAGCAAAGAGCCCAATGCGGGACTCGATCCCAGGACCCTGAGATCATGACCTGAGCCAAAGGCAGCGGCTTAACCCACTGAGCCACCCAGGCGCCCCAAGGTCCTTGCTTTTCAAGAAGATACACAGTCTAGCAGGAGAAGTGCAGTAGAATAAATATTGGACATCTTGCTGAAGTGCCTTAAAATACTGTGATTCTGTGAGGTTATGTTGCCCGAAGTCTTAGGACTTTGTATGAGAAAAGGGTCCTGTAGCCAAGTAAGTTTTGTAACGTCCAAGTTAAACAAAATTAAATGGGTATCTCTACCATGGGGCTCTCTTAGCCTTTAGCAACCTAATGCACCCTGTGACATTTGTTTCTCAAAGTTATTTGATCAGAGAGTCCCTGTATGACCCAACTCCTGCCTTTTTTTTTTTTTTTTTTAAATGTCCCCCTAGGACATTTCTTAGGCTTAGTGTTCCTGTGTGCTTTGGGAAAAGCTACTGTGAGCCATGGAGCCCCTGTAGCCTCTGAACCTGGGAGGGGTGCTCAGATGTGCATCCTAATCACTGATCCAGGCTGGAAGTTCTACTCTGTGGGATCGGCTTGCTGACACAGTGGTTGATTTCAGACGAGGATACGGTGTGGCTAGGGTTGAGGGTGTGATAATCAGAGCAGGAGGGCTGGGCTCGTGAAGGAGGGACCATTGCGTAAGTAGAGGGGCCGGGGAGATTGTCAAGAGTTACCAGGAATGGGACAACTATGAAATTTGAACATGACTGGCTTGGTTGAGAAGTCCTTAACCCATGGACACAACTTAAACGAATCTTCGTTACAGCCTAAAATAGCCTAAACTCTAGAGAGGCAGGAGGCAGCAGGGGTTTTGGTGCAGAATTCTGCTTTAGGCCTTGTTCCAATTGAGTGTCCATCTGCAGAAGCCATCATTTCTGTAAGATGTTCTGACGCCTTGTCTGGGGCAGAGCCTCTGTCTGTGAATCCCAGTCTCTCTCAGGAGCAAGTCGGGGTTCCTTCATGGCTGGCTTCATTTTGGCAGGTCTCATGTCCACATACCCCATCACATGCCCTTTCTCCACCTTCCCTTCCCCTCCAGCTTCCCTTATTCTGATGAATCACCTGTCTTCATTTTTCCTTCTTACCCTTTTGTTTCATTGTTTTCATCTAAGGCCAGCTACCTATTTACATTCTTCCTGAAAGTCATCTGTTTCATTTAAAATGCGATGCTACCAGTTTTCTCATCAGCAGTTGCAATCAGCAGATGGAACATGCTTGATAAACTGGAGGAAAGTATATGGATCTGGCCCACAGTGTCATGGAGATCTGACCTCAGGCTGTGCTCTTTCAGTTCTGCACCTGTTATCCATTTCTGTATGGAAAGGAGCACAGGCAACAAATGGGGAGATCTGGGTTGTATTTCTTTTCTTCTTCTTTTTTAAGAAGATTTTCTTTCTTTATTTTAGAGAGAGAATGGGGCAATGCACTCCTGGGTTTTCAGTATGGATTCCCGGGAATCTAGGAAAGCTAGTTACCTGGGAAGCTGAAGCTTGTTTGGCCCACCTTGAAAAGGTAGCTTGAAGGGCGCCTGGGTGGCTCCATCCCTTAAGTGTCTGACTTTGGCTTAGGTCATGATCTTCGGGTCATGAGTTGGGCTCCCTGCTCAGTGGGGAGTCTGCTTCTCCCTCTTCCTCTACCCCTTTCCCCGTTTGTGTGCTCTCTCTCTCTCTCAAATAACTAAGTAAAATCTTTTCTAAAAAGGAAGAAAAGGCAGCTTTCCTGTTTCATTTCACCATCTACCTGGACAGACATGTCCTCAGGCAGCCGGGTAAGTGACAGACTAGTGGGCTGGTGGTACAGATCATCTGGAACGGTGTGGCTGAGAGCACAGGACGCAGCAGAAGCCTAGAGAAGTTGGTCACATGTAGAGAGGCCATTGATAATGGCTGTGAGGTTTGGTTCCACTCCCAGAAAGATTTTCAAAAGGTAGGAATTTACCTTGAGAGTTCTTTAGCTTGCTCTTTGTATTCAACATGAAACTCACCTTTTGGTCTTTTTCTAGCCCTCTGGATTTCCCCAGTTATGTATGCCTACTTGAAAAGTCCAGAAGTATTTGGAAAGGTTTGATTGGAGTAGTGCCTGAGAGCATGGGCTCTGGAGCTAGACTGTGTCCTGGCTCTACCACTGATACCCCGACTTGTTACTTCACCAGTGTAGGCCTCTGTGGCCTCATCCATAAAATGGGAATAACAAAATTATCTATCTCCTTGTTGTGAGGATGAAATGAGTTAATACACATCAAACCCTTGGAGTCTGAAATATGCTAAGTGCCCATTAAATATTAGCCACTGTGTTTATGTGTTATCCTTATAGTCAGAAAATTGTGATTTGTAGAAGGCATTACAGATGAGTGGATTTTGGGGGGGGGTCCACTTTTTTTTAGATTGTATTTTTAATTAATCTCTACACCCACCATGGGGCTCGAACTCACAACCTTGAGATCAAGAGTAGCACACTCTTCTGACTGAGCCAGCCAGGAGCCCCCTGGGTCATCTTTTTAAATAAACTGTTAATTTTGGAGTAGTTCTAAGTTTACAGAAAAGTTGTTAATGTACAGAGAATTTCCATCCATCCCTCATCTAGTTTCTCCGATTTTGGGTGTCTTGCATCACCGTGGGCCATTTGTCAAAACTAAGAAACTGGCATGGGTCCATTGCTAGTAACTAAACTCCGGCCTCTGGATTTCACCAGTTTTCCCATGAACATCCTCTTCTCCAGGAAGCAGGCCACGGTGGCATGCTGCCCTTGGTTGTCCCATCTCACTCCCTTAGTGCAGCTTTAAAGCTGACATCTTATAAAAGTGAGGCAAGGATGCTTTATAGACCAGTTAGAACCTCTAACGTAGAACAAAGAAACTGAAGCCGCTGTGGATGACGTGGGGCCAAGTGGGACCCACCTTCATTGCCCTCTTCTGCTTCTTTGATTTGAAGGGGTCCTGACAAAGCAGGGCTTAAATATCCCCACGGTACAGCCTTGTTTTGGGGAGAGGAGACGGAGGCCCCAAAATGCAGAGTGACAATGCTGGGCAGAGCTGGGAACCGGGAGAAGGTCAAGAAAGGATCATGGCAGTGCTCTCTGATCCTGTCCCTGCCACTGAATAAATGAGTGAGCAGCAGTCAAGGACTCCTTATCTGTAAAGTGGGTTCCGTGGTCAGTGCAACCTCACAGTACTGAATGCTCACACGTACCACCGTTGGACCTTGTGGAAATGACGTGAACTGAGGTGCTGACTTATAGCGTAGGCTGACACACCGTAGGTTCTCAATAAATGTTTGGAAAAAAGAAACCTCAAAAATTAGGAAACTTTATCCTTAGAACGTTTGTCAGGAAGACTGGGACAAATCGCGGCAAAACAAAGAAGAGTCATTCACAAGGAAATCTGTGACACTCAGGAATGGAACGAGCGTTTGAGCTTCTGATAAGCGGGATATACTGTCTGTTTTTATTCTCGGAGGCTTTTATCATACAATACTACATTATGTTGCAGTCTGACTTTCACACAAATTGGATCCCAAAACCTCTTACAGGAATTAAAAATACAAACTCGTGGGCAGTATGTGTTTTATAAATTACAGAAAACAGTAGTGTAAAGACATGGCATAGTAAGTATAGTTAAGTCTGCAGCAGGCACTGATACCCAGGAGGAAGACATGGTGGAGGCAGCTGAGAAGGCACGGGAGCCTGGAAGCCGGATGCGGAGAGCAGGTGCGCTTGTGGCGCTCCGTGCCAGGAGAGATGGAGGGAGGCCATCTTAGCTGGGAGACTGGAGGAAGAAGCTGGGGCAGTGGAGGCAGTGCGAGAATCCTACAGATGCCAGCCCTCTGTATATCCTGAAAACATAAATTTTTTTTAAATTTTAAGGACTTCATTTTTTAAGAATGGTTTTAGGGTCACGGCAAAATTGAGAGGGAGGTCCAGAGATTTCTCCTATCCCTCCTTCATGCATAGTCTCCCCCACGATCCACAGCCCCCATCAGAGTGGGACATGTGTTGCTGTGGAGGAACCTACACAGACATTTCATTGTCACTCAAAGTCCATACTCTATGTTAGGGTTCACTCTTGGTGTGGTACGTTCTGTGGGTTTGGACAAATGGCGTGATGACGTGTATCCACCACTGTCATACAGCGTATTTTGCTGCCTTAAAAATCCTTTGTCATCTGCCTGTTCTTCCCTGTCTCCAACCCCAACACCTGGCAGCCATTGATCTTTGTGTCCAAGGATGTTCATGTAGGGTCTTGTTGAACGGGACCAACTGACTTTTGGAACCTAATCTCCATTGCCTTTGCTCACTCTTGCCTGTGTCACAGCATTTCCTCAGTCTAGATTGCTGTTCCTTGCCATCGTCACCTGTTTGAACTGATTTTAGGATCTGACACCTACTCCGTGAAGCAGGCCTTGCTTTCCACTTTTTGCCCCTAAGCAGGAAATAATCACTTCCTCCCATCATTCCTTCCTGTCTGGAATCTGGCAGACATATGGCAGACATGTGTGGAATGGATGGACAGGGGCACAGATGGGTAGATGGACAGGTTTGACATTGTCCATAGTATGCTCAAACTTAGTTCTTTTAAAATAGGATTTTAACTTGTTCATCTCTGCACGCCTCAGGGCCAGCACTGAGAAGATGCCCTTCCTTCCATCCATCCTCTCACATACCCCTCAAACCCCCATCCATCCACAAACCCATCAACCTGCCCATCTGCCCACCCATTCCGCATCCATCCATCCATGCATCCACCCCCCACCCTCTCCACCCATCCATCCATCCATCCATCCATCCATCCATCCATCCATCCATCCATTCATTCCACAGTAGACTTTCAGGCACTATTTCAGGGTTGTAGCCATGAATGGTCTGTTTGTTGATAGTCTACATAGAGAAAGTGGTATTCTTTGGGAAGTATTTTTATACCTGTAAGGTTTGTCTGTAATTTTTCTTTTTCTTTTGACATGTGAGGGCTAAGGAAGAAATGGTTTGTTTCATCCGCACATGTCATCTGTGTTCAAAGCAAACGCTCTCTCATTCCTTCAGCTGGCTTTGTACGAAGAGAGCTCATTGGGTTTAGAAAGGCCCTGTCTCTCAGAGTATGTGGCAGTTCCTTACTGACTTGTCTTAGGGATAAATGCCCTTTCCAGTGTTTGAAAAGATGGTGCCAGGATGCCACAGTGTTCCTGGTTGGGCTTTTTTGCTAATGTTTTTACTTTTACTTTTTAATATAGTGACAGAGTGCTTACCGCTGAGGTGGTAAATGGGAAAAAGAAGTGCAGTGGAGTAAACTGTCTGTTTCTGGGGGCCTTCAGTATTAATCACAGGAGGAAGCATCAGTCCTGGCCAGATGAGAGAGCCAGTTGACTTATGTTCATGCAAGGTGGAAATCTGAGTGGCAGAATCGGGAGGAGTTTGATGGCGCTGAATTGGGGAAGCTAACAGTTCTCTGTGCATCATCTCTTCAAGGATCAGAGAGACCGTGTAGTGTCATACTTCAAAGCTGAAGGAGAGACCAGAGTCACCCTGGGGCATGTGCTCCGTTCCCCAACGCCCGCCGATTCGGGCAGCCTCCTGGGCTGTGCTGAGGCTGGTGGGAACCCCTGACCTAGTCCAAATCCTTGGTTTGTGTCTTAGAGATGGGGAAGTGAGACCTGGAGATGAGTGAAAATACTTGCCCAGAGTCACCCTGCTTACAGGAGCAAAGCTAAGTCAGAATCAGGAATCCTGACTTGCAGAATGTTCCTGTCACCAGAGACAGTCCGGGAACTGTGCTATTTTTAGTTCTCCGGCAGAGGGACAGCTCGGTTTCACTGGTGTTGCCTGATCTGGTCACAGACTCTTTTTCAGGCCCTCCCACTTAGCTCTCTCCAGCTCTGTGTTCTTACTCAGTTAAACCACATCTTGACCACCGCTGTGCCCTAGGAATCACACGGCAACTGGAAGTGGTACATGTAGCCTTGGGGGGGTCGGAAGGCAAGGGCGTCAGCTACTCTAACCTTGACTAGGTTACGTACTCATTTTCTAATCTGAACACGAGGACAGTACCACCTCCTGGGGCTGCAGGGAAAGTGCCAAGCATGTATCTGCCCTCAGTGACACTCTGTGGCCATTAGAGCGGGTTGCAATCATTTTTACTAAAGAGGACAACCGTGGGCCCGAGTTCTCATAGGAGGGGGCTTCTGGAGTCTCGTAGAGGGAAGCCGGGATTTTATGGAACAAACGCATGGCTTCAAGTTTGGAGGACTGGCTTTCAAGCCCTGGCTTTGTCACTCACTAGCTGTGTAGTCTCGGGCAAGTCACTGGACCTCTCCGAGCTGTGATTTGAAGCAAGTAGACATAGTTTATGTAAAAAAGGCAGCATAAGGAGCAAGAGGAAGGATGGAAATTGGGAAGAGGTGGAAATCTGTTTACGAGGTATAGGTTTGGGTGGGTGGGGAATGAATGTGACTGAGGAGGGGCTGGTGGAAGGTGCTGGTGGCCTGAGGCTCAGGGTTGGAAGGAGCAGCTGGCCAGGGGGTGGTCCAGTGATGGCTGAGCAGGCCAGCCTGCCCAGAGAGGGGCCTGTCCACAGACCAGGAGAGATGTCATCACTCCCATGTCAGGGTCAGTGGAGAGACTCTGGGACTGGGAGGGAGGCGGAATGAGGTGAGGTGGGCACCGGTGTTGGAGCATGACTGGTGAATCTGGCCAGGATGATGGCATTTGCTTTGGACTGGGGCCTTGAGGCACACTCAGGGTATGGGCCAGCCGAGTGATAAGACTCAGGATTGACCTTGACACCTTGGTTGCTGGGTTTGGTGAGTAGCAAATAGATGAGATTAGAAAGGTACTGCATATGATTGCTGTATCTTTCATGATTGGTTCAGTCTGGGAGAGGCCTGGCTGCAAGTTGGGATGGTCCTGGGGAAGAGAAAGATAGGATCTCCCACAAGCCTCAGTTTTCTCACCTGTAAAATGGGGATGATGCTGATGTCATCTATCCTGTATGGATTAACGACAAAACATAGTTGATTTTTGATACTGCAGGTTTGAACTGCAGTTCCACTTTTTTGAGGATTTTTTTTTGATAAATACAGTACAGTACAATAAATGTGTTTTCCTTATGATTTTCTTAACATTCTCTTTTCTCTAGCTTACTTTGTTGTAAGAATACAGTATATGATACATGTAACTTATGAAATATATGTTAATCGACTTTATGTTATCAGTAAGGCTTTTGGTCAACAGCAGGCTGTTTTGGGGAAGTCAAAGGTTATGCACAGATTTTTGACTGTGCGGAGGTTGGTGCCTCTAAGTCCTGCGTTGTTCAGAGGTCAGCTGTACTTGTCCGTGGGAAGTTCTTGCTTAAGGGGCACCGGAGCAGTGCATGGCATCCCCGTTACAGGGAAGATCAAAGAGCAGGAGAAGAATGGGAGGTCATCCTAGGGAGGTTGGTGAGAGCTGCTGCCCCCGGAAGGTCAGGGATGCTGGGAGCGTGCAGGGTTTCGGAGCCCATGGAAATACTGCTCAGCTGGGCTCTTTCAGTGCATCCTCTTCTCCTCTCACAGTGGAGCTTTCGCCACGGCTGGGCCTGGGAGCTGGGATGGGGGACCCTGCAGCATCCTTAGTGCACCAATGCAAGAGGAGCCAGGCTCACGTGCTGTCACTTGGACAATGTCAGGGCCGTGGGTGGAGCTCACCTGTGCTTATAGAGACCTGGGGATCCAGCTCATGTCACCGAGGGGGAGAGGATGGAGAGAGCCAGGGAGGTACGGTGGGAGTTTGTCTACAACCTGGTGACCCCCCTCCCCCGCAGGAGATGCCTGTGCTCTGTAAGACCCTCCCTTCCTGCCGCTCCTCCTCTCTCTAGCTGTCTTGGCTCCCCATCATGCTGTACCCCAGTGAAGCCCACCACCTGTTTCCCTTCTCCATACCCCTTGGCTGGTCTCTGTTGCCTGGAGACTGCTCCAAGCACCTTGGGGTGGATGGCTGCTGTTTGCTTTTCCAAGGTCCCAGCATCTCCCTTTTCTTTAGGTCATAGCTCAAGACAATACATTATCCTTCTTCTAGTCTTGTCTTTTGCCCATTGCATCAAACCACTCTTCCTTGGCTGGCGTTAGACTGCTGGTAACCATTTACCTCTGTGGCTCTCTTAACTCTAGGTCTCACTGTTGGACAGGCAGAGGGAGAGGCCTGCAGATGGCTTTGTGTTTAGTAGGTGCCTTGTGCATGAGCAAGGGACGCTGTGGCCTCCAGGGTTACTGGCTGCCATTCCAGGGACCGACTAGATAACACACTGGTTCAGCCATGTAGGAGGCTGTGGTCTACACAGGAAACAGACATGCAAACAAAATTGGGGCAGTGGGTGACGTAGCTGGTGGGTGTGTACCATATGCAGAGGAAGTGTCCCAGTGGCAGGGTAGCGGAGAGAGCCCATCAGGTGCTCGCTCAGGACATGCACATGGGTTTGGCCACTGAGAAGAAAAAGAGGTGTTTTGAATGCACTGATGTGGGCCCAACATAGCCACGTTCCTCCCCATTCCCTGTAATCGTAGAACTGGGCTGAGCCCCCTCCCCGGGTTTGCGAATTTGGGCTGTCTCCAGAGTGAAGCTTCTCTTGGACTCACATATGTACCTTGGATGGCACTGAGAGCCTCCCAGGTTCCCGCCTCAGCCCTCCGGCTCATTTCCCGTCTCAGCCTGGTGCCCCTGGGGCTGGGAGGGTTGTCCAGACTGGTGTGTCTCCCTTGGTTTCCTCTGGGATTGCAGGGCCCCTGCCCTTCTGGGGGGTTCCTATCTGGGACACGCTGGTCTCCCCCGTGCGTGCTATGCACTTGTACTTTCCTCTCTTGTTCTCATATTTCCATTTAAAGCCCTCTTGAGCAGGTCTGAGTGTCTCCTGCCAGCAGCATTCCTTCTGGTTTACTGGAACCCCACTTCTCACGCTGCCAGGAATGCAGCCGCTGTGCAGCCTCTTCTGTCCTCCGAGATCAGGACTTCTGGCTGGAGCGGTGACTGGCCTGGCCCTCTCTTATCTGAGCCCCCTCACCCCCCATGTGGGAGGCTTCCTTGCCCTTTCTCCTCTGTGCCCGGTTTCATCCTGCCTTGGGTTCCATCGGAAGCAACGCAGAGGGCTGGCTGGGTCTGCTTTAAGGAGGAAGTTGTCATGGTCCCCTAGCAGCGCTTGGGACAGTAAGAACGTTTTGGTTTGGCTTTCCCAGTTACTTTCATTCCAAGGCACAAATATATGCACCGCTGTGTTCAGATAATTTTTGGGAGAACTGCTTTATGAGTGGAACGGAATGAAAGGCACTCATTAGCTTCCAGTTTTTGTCCTGCTCTGCTCCTCATGGGCCACTGCAATCCCATACTCTGCTTTAGGGAAAGCTTTCTCCCCTCAGTGTCCCAGCTGGCCTCCGGGCTTCTTGCTCACCCTCTCCCATGGCCCCTGGGGAAGTCGTTTGCCCTGGTGTCACCTCCACCCTGCTGTGACCTGACCCTGCGCTGGTTCCAGGATGGTCTCCGGCGAGCCCCTTGCCAGCCGTGCTTCAGCTGTCCTGCGTGTGTTTCTGGGCACACTGCCTTGCATGCCCGTGTGTCTTAGCACGTGTGTTCCCCTTGGTCCCAAGGGCTCTTTATTTCTGTCTGATGAACCCCTGCTCGTCCTGCAAAACGCAGCACAGATGTCTTGAACCTCCTCTCAGTACCCCCAGGAAGAAGTGAAAGCAAAATATAAACCAAGATTTTATCGTGTGCAGTATTGTTCCAAGAGTAGTATGGGCTCATAGTAAAATATTTCAAATACATGGAACCAAATAAAGAAGGAAATGAGAATCACTCATAAATCCACTCTTTATCTTTATTTATTTATTTATTTATTTATTTTTATAAATCCACTCTCAAGATGCAAGCACTATTTTTTTTTTAAATTTTTAAATTTATTTTCAGCGTAATAGTATTCATTGTTTTTGCACCACACCCAGTGCTCCATGCAATCCGTGCCCTCTCTAATACCCACCACCTGGCTCCCCCAACCTCCCACCTCCCACCCCTTCAAAACCCTCAGATTGTTTTTCAGAGTCCATAGTCTCTCATGGTTCACCTCCCCTTCCAATTTCCCTTAGCTCCCTTCTCATCTCCATCTCCCCTTGTCCTCCATGCTATTTGTTAAGGCTCCACAAATCAGTGAAACCATATGATAATTTTTAATGATCTTGAGTAGTCCTTTTCATTACTTTTTTGTACATTTGCATTTTGCTGACTTGATGTCTTACTGTGTAGACAATTTTATATCTATCCACTTCACCAGACAGTAGCAGGAGCCCCTTCTCAAGGCCTTAGGAATTATTCATACATGCACTTTTTGATGACTGCGTATTATTTCATCTTCAGAATGTACTATATGTTTAATCCTTTTTTGTTGGATAGCTGACATTGGAATTTCTAGTTTTCCATTATTGTAAATAGCACTGTGATGAATGTCCTTTTTACAGAATTCTTTACGTGTACCGCTGACTCTAAGGTAGATTAGTGGGACATGAAATTGCTTGCTCAGAGGGCATGAACTTTTTTCACCCTCAATTTCAGAATAACTCATGGTCACTGAAGAAAATTAGGAACATACGGGAAAGCATAAGGAAGAAAATCAAAACCACCTGTAGCCACTTGTAAACACCCACGTGAAATTTCGTGTATAATTGCACGTGTGCGTCTCCCTATCTAGCCCGGGGATTGGCCGGCAATTTCTGTGAAGGTCCGGATAGTAAATGTTTTAGGCTTGTTGGCCTCATACGGTCTCTGTCACATATTCTGCTGCTTCTTTTTAAATAAAACTTCAAAAAAGTATATAAAAACCATTCCTGGCTAGTAGGTCGTGCAGATAGTTTGCCATCCTGGTTCTAGCCCCCAAAATGGGACCATGCTATACCCTACTGTTCTGGAATTGTTTTCCTCCATAAGGTAACTACCTTCCTACTGTCCTTCATGGTTTTCTGTTTTGTGCTGCCCAATAGTATTCTGGGGTTTCTTGCTGGAATGCCCATGTCTCTGGTACAGAATTGAAAACATGTTTTATGGTGAATATTTGCTGAGCTGTCTGTTGTTCACGTGTTCTTTATCCCTTTCTTTCCAGCCCTGTACAGTGTCTGAGTGGCACCTAGGTAGTCACTCAGTATATTTGTGTGCAAATCTACCCCTTCAAAATGCCTGTGGTCAGGACATTGCTACTCAAGATTTGTTTCTTGGGCTGGTACCATCAGCATTAGCTGGGAATTGTTGAAAATGAGGAATCTCAGCCCTAGCTCCCCCTTGCTTCCAGTTATGCCAGCCAGAGGCAAACAGAATGGGCTGTTCATGGAGGCTTTGCAAAGACATGTCATGGAATGATGTGCAGACATCGTGGAGAGACTCGGAGGTAGGGGGTGTGTTATTGGCACTCTGATTATGCAGCGGCTGGAATGGGAAGCAGGAAGAGACCGGTTACCAAGAGGGCTGCCACGGATTGAGTGCTCACTGGGCCAGGTACTCTGCCTGCTTGAAGTTTCTACTAGGCCTTTAATAGCCAGGAGGGACCTGGGAAGTTGGACGCCTTCCCCCAAGTAGCTGGCTGGGGTGTGAACCCAGCTCTGGTGGATTTCAAAGTCCACGGTCTTATTTGTCCTGTGACACTGCTTCCCTGGTTGGCTCTGTGTTGATTCCCCCTCACCTGCCGCTCCCAGGGATTTCACCGGAAAGCTCGTGGAGTTGCCTTGAACTCCATACTGAAGGACACATAGAAGGAGGTATCAGAAAATGGGGTGGACGGCATCGTGTGGTCAGGCATTTCTGGCTGGTGGAGGTGTTTAAGGAGAAACTGCGTGCTTCTTGGGAGGAGACGGTCAGATGGGGATTCAGCTGGCCAACAAGTTGTGAATCTAATGGGAGGATCCGGTCATAGAACAGTACAGAGTACATTAGATGGAAATGTATAGACTGGGTGCTGGGTGGGTGCTAAAGCTTTTGATTTTCTATGGCCTGCTTCTAGCCACGAGAGCCGTGGTGCTAAGTAAGTAAGGGTCTGCAGTGTGTCGTGACTTCAGCTCTGGGGATGTCCCAGGCATGAGGACCTGCCCATAGGGAGCTCCTTGTTCAGTAGCGGTGGGAGGGCATATTCCCATGTAGACTGAGACTGGACCTTGTAGGGACAGAGGACAAGAGTGTGCCCAAGGAGCTCAGAAGAAGGGTTGGGGTCTGTGAGCAGGGAAGGCAGGTCAGCCCCAGTGTCACGGGTCTCGGATGATAAAGGAGTTGCAGAGTGAGTCACTTGGGCTTCCTCCTGAAGTTTTTATAGGAGTTGCTAAACCAATTTTTGGCAGGGTGGTAGAGAGAAAGCAGGGGTGTTTTCTTGAATTCAGGAAGCATTTGCTGTGATTCCACTGTGGCTGAAGGGGGCAGAGCCGACCTCCCACTGAGGATGAGGAGCAGTGAGCTGGAAGGAGAGGTCAGGCGGTGGCCTCCCAGGAAGGAGGAGCTCTGTAGATGAGGGTGCGGACCAGACTCGCTTATCTCCTTGTGTATGTGGTGTGGAAGGGTCCTGTACCTCTTTGCTCTCCCTTGATCTTAACAGAACTGAAGGATCCAGAATCAGTAGCTTGGTGTGTGGAGCCAGAAAGAGTTAGGGAATTCCCAGGACTTTGGTCTCCTTCTAGTGACTAGACGCTGAAGAAGAGGAGGAACTGGAAGCCCTTCGAAAAAGTTCCATTTCATCTCTATCTTCTTTTCTCCTCCTTTAGCAGGAAATAGATTCCACTGTGTATCATTAACCTATCGGGTACTTAATCTTCCACTCCTTCCAGCTGGGAGAAGTGCTGAGGGAATGGACGAGTGTGTTCTGGCATTCCATTGATGGCCCAGGAATGCTGACTTACAGGAAATGTGCCTTGGCGGCTGGTATGGAGGCTGGAGACTGGTGGACGGCATGGTTTCAGCCACAGCCAAGACTTGTTTAATAATTTGCTTGCCCATGCCCTGCTGTTAGCTTCCATGTGTTTTCAGCTCTCTAACCAGGCAGTTCACACAGGTAGATAGAGCCTATGTCAACTGCCTGCTCGGTCCATTTTTGCCAGATGCACGAGTGAAGGACATCCCTCTGCCTTCACGTGCTAATCCTACATGTAAGTTACTCCTTCCCTCTTCTGTAGGATAAGACCATTAAGAATGAGTGAGAGAATGCCTGGAAAGCCCCTTTAAATTCCTAGGCTGGAAAGTTCTGAAGAATTCATGGAAAAATCTCATGGGAATGTCTGGGTAGCTGATAGCCAGGCGCTACGCTTGCTAATGTGTAGTACGTTTATGAACACGGGCCAGAACAGGCCCTGCACGGGTATATTGAAGGTGCTAATTTTTTTACCAGCCTTGGTGCAGATTTCATGAGGTCTAAGGAAAGGGCCACGAGTGTGCACACATGTGTGTACAAGGTGTGTCGTGGGACAGTGGATCCATGGATGTGATGTGGGGAGAGCAAGCCTCAGGCTGTGTTCTTGTGGTAGAACCCCAGATCTTGGGTATTGTTCTTGAACAAGATACCAGAATGATATCCCTAAATCATGGAGTTGCCCGGTGGAAGGGGGAATCCAGCTGGTCTAGTAGCTGAGTTGGATGTCACGTCTTCATTTCCTGACAAGGTCACAGTTCGGTCCTGTTGGAAGCCTCCCCTCTTCTGTGACTCTTTTCCTTCCCAAACAGAGGAAATCTGGCATCACTCTTGTCAAATTTAGGGGGAAAGGTTTTGATGGATATGTGGGAAAATAAGCAGATGGACATAGAGCTACAGAAGGCAGACTGCCCCGTGCTGTGTTCGGAGAGTCGTGTCAGGCAGAGCTGCTGTCTCCCTGGAGAAGCCTGGCTGTGTGGGGAGGGCCTCCGGTGGATGGAGGCTGACATGTGAGATGCAGGGCATGAGGCAGAAATTCCCGACTCTAAGCTCATGGCAGCGGGGCACAGACCTGTGGGTTTTGGTAGGTTGTTCTGTGTGATCTTTTCCTACTTCCCCAAGCAAGGATCCCTTGGTGTGTGAACCCCTGGGAGCTGGATGTGGCCCCAGTGGCCTGGGCTTGGAAAACCTCTAGATGCTGTGGTGGTGGTCAGGACAGTGTCGGACACTATGGGAAGGAGTCACTAAGCATGGACACGGCGGTGGCGTGAAATTTCAGAAGTCCATGAGCATGTTGCCCTGAGCTCTGAGAAGCGTTTGCAGAAGGTCACTGAACCATCCCTTTAGCCCTGTGGCAGAGACCCTTCTTTATCTACTCCTTTTGGTGGTACAGAGAGGAAAGACTTGGGTGTTAGAGCCGGAGAGACCTGATTTGGAATCTGTACTCTGTTTCTTTACAACTCTGTGACCTTGGGCAAGTTGTTCCTCTTCCCCTGAGCTCCACAATCTTCATTTGCATCACAGGGGGGAAGATTCTTTCCCTGTAGAGTGTGGCAGGGATTAGAGAGAATATCTGTCAGGGGTCCAGACTGGCCTGTGGGGGGCCCCAGTGAGTGAGCCACGAACACGAATGTTCCATCTACAGTGGGTAGCTCCCCTGTCCAATCGTAAGCCCCTCCATTGGCTGACTTCGTGCCTTCGCTCATGGAATTTCTACTTTCTAGAAAGCCACCTTTCCTTCACACGTTCTTATTTCCATTTGTTCAGAGCCAGCCTATGCGTGGTTTCTAGGACGCCCTCCCCGGCATCCCAGCGAGCAGCAGCCTGCTTCTGTCCTCTTGTGACGTGGCTCACGTCCCGTCCAGTGCTGTGTGCTGGCAGTTCCCTTTATGCTCATCTCACACGTCAGCTCCCTCAGGTCATGGCTTCGGTGTGACTCGTCCCAGCCCTTCTGCACCGAGCCTGGCACACAGTGGTGGGTGCCCGGTGAATGGCTCTTATGTGACTGAGACAAAGAAGTGGTTGGGCTGATGGCTGGCATACCCCTGGCTTTTGAAGGGGAGAGGAGAAGGAAAAAATGGTTTAGAAATGGAGCGTTAGACCTGCGGGTTCCTATTTCCTCATTTAGAGTGCAGGTTGGGATTGCCCCGAGCCACAGTTCCTTGAGACTTACCACCTCAGGCCTAAATCTGCCTCCTTTAATTACCTCCTTTCCAGGGAACAGAGTCCTTGTTGTCTGCCCAGAAGCAGCTAATTATAGCTCCAACCTCCAGGCCCTAGCGCTGCTGCTAGGCCACAGGACTGTGTGCCTGAGCTGTCCGTTGACTCCGGGGTTTCCTCAGGGATTCTTTGTATTTTCAGGTTTTCAATAGGGGCTGCTCTTTATTTCGAAGCCAACAAAGGAGAGTTGGGGGGCATTATCTGTTCAGAATTTTCTAGCAGGATGTTCAGGGACACTTAAGGATCTTGAGGAGAATGGGAAGAGGGGCAGAGGGGCTTTAAAAGGAGGCCTCGTGGTATACTTAGCGATGTCCACAAGAGTGCCATTTTATAATGGTTTCCCCAAGAACATTGTCTTGCCTTTGGCTTTTGTGACCTCAGGGTCATTCTATTTGCATGCATTTTCTTTTGAAATATTTTTTTTAATAAAAATTTTTAAAACTAAAATTCAATTATTAACGTACAATGTAGTATTAGTTTCAGAGGTAGAGTTCAGTGAATTCATCATTTGCATATAACACTCAGTGCTCATCACATAACCCTCCTTAATGTCCATCACCCAGTTACCCCATCCCCCCACCCTCCTCCTCTCTAGCAGCCTTCAGTTTGTTTCCTGAGATTAAGAGTCTCTTATGGTTTGTCTCCTGATTTTGTCTTGTTTTATTTTTTCCTCCTTTCCCCTGTGATCATTTATTTTGTTTCTTAAATTCCACATATGAGTGAAAGCATATGATAGTTGTCTTTCTCTGATTTACTTATTTCAATTTGTGCATCCATGTCATTGCAAATGGTAAGATTTCATTTTTATGGATGGCTGTAATTTTTTTCCCTTTTTTTTTTGAGAGAAAGTGTGTATGAGATGGAGGGGGTCATGGACAAAGGGAGAAGGGGAGAGACTCTTAAGCAGGCTTCACGGCCAGTGTGGCCTGGAGTCTGATGCACGGCTTAATCTCATGACCCTGATATCATGACCTGAGCTGAAATCAAGAGTTGGTTGCTTAACCAACTGAGCCACCCAGGCACCCCCTAATTTTTTTTTTAATTAAAAACGATTTCTAATAAATGTTCATAGTAAAAATAAAGTGAAATAATGCAAAAGCATTTATAAAAGAATAAGAGTTTTTTGTCCTATTTCTTACCACCCTGGTGTCATTCCCCACATATAGCAATTTTTTGCTTTTAATTCTTCTCATGCTTATTGTCATATCTATAGAAAATGGGCCTATGTCTTTAGTTTTTGAGTTACTAGTTTTACATAGGTCTGCTGACTTTTATGGTAGGCAGGGATGAGCTCGTTTTTCCCTGAGGGGTACTTCACATCCCCTTTCTCATTTGTTGACAGTGACATCACATAATTACTCTCTTTATTCATTTCCTTTATAAGTTTGTATATGTGCATAAATCTCCATTTTTGCGGTATCAGCTTTGGACAGTACCTCTTTACCCACCATTTTGTAAGATGAAGATGCTGGGGCTTCTCTCTACCTTTCCCGTCTCACTTCTATTCATAATTTGTCACTTACGTTTTCCGTGACATTTGCCTCTCCAGTGTTTATATAATTGATCATGTAAAATGCACTTGTACCAGGTTTTGTAACCATAACTGAGTCTCCTGTGCTGTGTCTGTGGGTTGATTTCAAAAGCTGAAAGCAATCAACAACATATACATTATGATTTCTAGGTAAATATTGCTCAACCTGGGGCTAAGTCGTGCTGTGGTTTCATTTCCTTTTCTAGGGTTCTGAGGTCACCACCTTCAAGCTACTCACAGGGGACGGAACTTTCCCTTAGCATCACAATCTAGCACATTCTCTTATTCCTCCTCTAGTTGTTTAAAATGGTCCCAGGGTTTTGTTTATTTGTACAGTGAGCTTTTTGCCTTTTCTTCTTCTTTAATAGTCTTGGAGTACGAGGTTGTATTTTTTTGGTTGGAAGAAGAAAATTAAGTGCTTTCTGCCACATTTCATGTATCTTCTGCCTTTCTAATTGTTCTCTTGCCTGTTTGGAGCCCCTTCTGTGTTTCTTTTTGAAGTTCATTAACCTTTTATATTGGGCTGGTTTCTCTAAATTTGATTATGATTTCTCATGCAGTCTTTTGTTTTCTTCTGGAGTTTCTGATTGCCTTCTTCTATTTAAATCTCCAGCCTTTATCATAGTTTCAAGTATTTCCAGGCTCTCATGGAGGAGTCCTGAGTCATGCTAGTAGCCATTAGTTATCATCATTATTATTCCAAAGCAGATATATTATTAAAATATTATCCACCAATATTTTCTTATACATATTCTTACAAGGCAGTTTTGTTTGCTCTTTTTTTTCCATTGAATATTCATTAACATTTCCAGATTATTTTATAATTCTTTGTTTTTAATGGCCACTCATAGTCCATTGATTAGGTGTGCTATTTTTAAATTTAGCCATTTACATATTTTTAGATATGGATGGTTACCAATTTCTGCTCTTCTAAATAACACTGCTGTGAACATTTTAATGCGTTGGACTTTTGTCATTAATTTCTTTTATGAGTGCTTAGTAGGGAAAGGAAACTGGGAAATCTGACATCATCTTTACGGACATAGTCCCACAATTATGCTCATGTTGGAGTCTACTGGGGGTCACTTGATATTTTGTTTTAAGAAACATTTTTTGGGGGGAAAGGAACAATAGGAAGTGGGAGAGAAGTACCACGTCTGAATCAACATGCTGAGTTTTTTTGGTAGCTTAAGAAGATCTAGTGTGTCTAACTGCAAGTTTGGTACTGCCTAGAAATCCACTGAATTAAATTACTTTCTTTAAAAGAGGCATCTGGGCTAAGCTGGGGCTGTGTGACTTGTGCCCATGATTTTTTTTTTTTTTTTTTGGCAAGTTTTATTCAGCATGGTCCCCTCCAACTGGATCACCTGCCTCCCTTATTCACTGGAATTGTCTTTCAGTGGCTGTTGAAAAATCAGAATAATTCTCAAAAATCAAAGAGGTATTCCCATTGACAATATCCTTCAGGATCTATAGCTGCTTCCATACCTAGTTTCTAAAGAAGGGACTTGAGCAGTGGCAGGATTACTAGAGTAAAGGGACCACTGTGAGAAAATCCATAGTCACAAGAAGCCTAAATTGTGATCTGTTGAAGAGACTGCTTTATTTTACTGTCACTCCACAGCTTTGCGTTACTGTACAACTTCATCAGTTTGTCAACATTTAGTTTATGGTATTTACGAAGTCTGTTTGAGTAATAACATATAAGTAAGACCCTTGCCTTTGGAAAGCTTTGCAATTCATTGACGAACACCGATCAGGTATTAAAGGATACATTCCAAGTTGTGTTCAATTCTGAGCTTAATGAATCAGAGTCTGATTGTTTTGGGTAGTGGGTGATGATATTGTACTGAGAGTGACAATGGGACACATAGATCTGGAATATCTCAGCCTGGAGAGGGCCTGGTTCAACAGTCCCCATTTAATGTGAGAAAAGGGATCCATAGGGGAGGACTCACTTATAAGGTCGTCTAAGTAGTTAGTGGCAGAACCTAGTTTTGTCTCCATACTTTCTCACTTCTAGTCTGTTGGTTTTTCTTATACCATCTCTTCTAATTTAAAACATTTGCAGTTTTATTTCTAGGTATATGAACTGTACTTCATTGGGCTGGAAATTTAGTGAAATTCTCTGTCGTGTGGAGAGATACAGAATATTTAATAATGGAGAGAATACATTTGCCTGGAATGGAATCAGGAAGAATTTAAACTCTGAGACATAAGGAATCATTCCTGAGATGAGGGAAAGTGGTAGGCCGGCCAGGGCCTTTTGTTAGGATATAAGTGGAGCCATGTTCTTATATCTAATCATTGGGGGGATTTGGGGGTTGGTTCTTGGTTAAGGTACTTCCATTCTCTAGAACACAGATTCTACCTCTGTAAAATAACAGAGTTGGACTTGGTGGGCTTGGCTTCGTAGACCCTGCAGCTCTGAGCATCATGAGTCCATGATTCTTGTTATGTTCCATGTCCAAGATGACTTGAAAAAAATAAGCAAGTCCTTGCTGAATCATTACCAGCATCACCTGCTTTGGTCTGGCTGGGAAGTAGGTCAGAGCTTGGCAGACATGAAAATGTGGTTTGTTCCAGCTGTGAGTTCTGCCTGGGTCCCCTCTGTAGATACCTGCCTTCGAAAGGGTGTGGGAGGGGGCTGACATGGTGAGGTGGGGAAGGGCCATTTGTGGCCTGGTGCTGCAGTAATGGATAGGAGAAGGAGCTGTGTGAGGGTAGGTAGGGGGTGAAGGAAGCACGGCTGGTGACTGGTACAGAAAGATAGAAGCAGACATGTGTTGACTGCTTGTCATGTGTGGAGCTCTGGTGAAATTCTTTTCTTAAGCTACCATATAACCGGTATTTAAACTACCCAAATACCCAGGAAATAGGTGTCAATATTTGGATGTTAAGGAAGAAGAGACTGGAGCTTGGAGAGATTGAGTTATTTGTCCATGGTTAGGTCGCTGGTGACTGGTAGTTCAGGGAGTTACTCTTGGGTCTGGCTTCAAATTCCCTTTTCTTTTCATGGTCCAAGTGTGCCCTGATGAAGGGGACAGGCGACAGGCAGAGTCCAAGGCCTCTTCCTGCTTGCAGTCTAGGAAGTGACACAGACAACAAACAAGTAAAGAAATCCCTGCTGTCAGAGAGTGGGAGGGGCTACAGGGGAGAACAAAGCAGCATTAGGGGACAGTGGGTGACAAAGTGGCATCCTGGTCCCACACATCCTAGGCCAAGAAGATCGTGCGTTACTGAGCTGGGCTGGCCCAGGGAGACCCAACCGCTCTGGACTGACACGCTAAGGTTAGACTTTATCCCTGGCCGTGCTGTGAACCAACTGCGTTTCTGGGAGAAGTCACCTCCCCATCACTAATATTGAGGAGACCCTGTCCTTCCTACCACACTCGTGATGAGGGAAGAGAAAGTGAATCAATGGGATGTGCACCCATTTTTTCAAACCTCAAGAGGTTATAAAAATACAAGGACTGTTTTTAACAGTTTTGGGTAACTTTGAAATGGATGGCTTCTTATGTGTACCTTGAGGGAGCATGTTCCTTTTGATCACTTCCTTGGTCCAAGAAGGAGGACCCCAGGCCAGTCTCAGGCAAGTTTGGGTTGGGTTTGTAAGCATCGGGGCCATTGGAAATGGGCAGTGGAGAGCTGGCCTCAAGGTTGTGCCATTGGAGGAGAGGGCCGGGGATGGGAGGACGGCAGCCGGGGCCAGGGAGGCAGACTGGGTGTCTGCGGGAGACGGGAGTCAGATGGGGTCCAGATTGGCACATAGTAGGGCAGTCAGGCATTTGGACAGCAAGAGCTTATTGAAGGCCTACTGTGTGCTGGGCCATGGCTGAAGAGGGAGAGGCTTAGGAGACGTTGTGAATCACGTCACAGTTTGCTCTAAGCTTGCCCTGTGCTGAGTGTTGTGGTTGCTGAGGAGTCACGCGCTTCTGGCCCTGAAGGAACATCCTACTTTGTAATTAATATCTGTCCTGTGCCACGAAGGAGGCAAATCAGCATTTAGTTTAGTGGGTAAGTTATCTACGTAGGTGGGGTGATATTTAAAGGCGTAGAATACCCTTACTCAAGGGCCACTGGGTCTGCCCGGGCATCCTTTGTGTTCGCGGATTGTGGAGAGGTTCTGGGGTCTTAAGGAGGGATTGGGAAAACTGGGGAACACCTGGTGGCTTTGAAGCAGCAGTTTCCTAACAGCTAGCAAAGAAATACTCCAGTATTTTAGCAGTGTGTGTGACCATATGTCTGTGTACTGGTGAGGACCCACCTTGCATTGGTGTGCAATACCTTTCCTGCCGTCGGTGTGTAACCATTCATGTGCACACAAAGCAGAGGAGAGAATGACTGGAAAGGCTTTCCGGGGGCGGTGGTGCAGAGTTGGCTTTTGTGAAATGAATAGGAGTATGGTAAAGAATGTTCTAGGATAACCGGAGAATGTGGGCAAGAGTGCCAGGGTGTGAAGCAACCTAGAATTTGACTGGTTGAGGGATGGGGGCATGAGGGTCCTGGTCATTAGGAGGCTCTGTGTGAGCACAGTGGCACCTGTGCTGTAGGAGGGAGGAAGAGCAGCATTTCCATGTTATCCTTCTCACAAGGGGAGGGGAAAGATCTGGACCAGGAAGGAGCAGACAAATAGTATCTTTATTTTTATTTTAAATCCTAGCCGCCATGTGCCGGGCGTGAGGCAGTTTGCTAGCCCAGTGTCTGATCTCCCAGCAGCCCCAGGAGGGAGGATTTTCATCATTCCCTCAGCTTACAGGTGAAATCAGAACTCAGTGTGTAACCTGTGCCTTGTCACACGGTGGCATGTGCAGGCCTTAGAACTTGGATTTGTTTGACTGCAAAGCCTGGACACCCCCCTCCGACACCATGTTGCCTCTGTGTTCTGTGAATTTGTAGTGACGTCTGTGAGGATCGGGCACTGGTATCTTCTGCAAAATGAGGACCAGAGTTCTTGCTCCTAAGCATTGGCAAGGCTCAGGGAAGAGGGAACCTCGGCTCAGGGTGCCTTTCAGTTTCCTTGGCGAGACCACTGGTGGTGAGATGGCTGCTTCAATGTATCTCCTGCTGTTCCTGAGCCTTTGACTTGACCTTCACTCTCGTGAGACCACTTTCTGATGGTGACAGAAAGAAAGTGGTGATCGTATGGATGCTGCGTATTTCTGGTCTTGCGACAGGTCTTTCTCAGAATAAACCAATGACATGGTGCCTGGTTAGGATTTGGCCTCTGCTCTAACTTTAGGGCAGGTGATGACACACGTCTGTGGGTTCAGGCACAGGAGGGTGCTACAGAAGGGTTCTGTGTGTGATCGGCTGGAAACTGGTTGTGATGGATGTTTTGCCAGCAGGATTTTACTGTCTGTGGAGAATGTGTGGCTGAGAAATACCAAGTGGAACAATAATTTATCTTTGGCTAGTAGAACTGAGTTTGGATTAAATGACATTTGCCTCAGAGTTTATCTGTTTTTTAATTTTTTCCTTTAACTCTGCAACCTCTGTATCAATAGTTTTATCTAGCTGGGTGAGTTGTGGGTACTTTTAAATTTGGCTTTAAAAAATGGGATCACATGAAGAGAAATGTGGAAGATGTGGGTTCGGACCAAGAGGGTTAAAGGCTCTGCTTTGCTACTCACGTACTGTATCCCCGTGGCCCCCTACCCTCCATCCTCTACCGCATCTCGGGCCTCCATACGTTCTTCTTCTTGTATCTTTCCTGCTCATTTAAGGTGCTGCTGGATAGTCAGATGAGTGTCCTCATCTCTGGGGTCTGTGAGGGACCCTCACTTTGGTCAGTTAACTGCAGAATTTTGAAGGAAGTTTTAAATCAGATTTGTTGATGGTGACCTTGACCGGCAAAAGAAACAAATTGATGATCTTCATTCTTGTCCTCCACTTGGCAGCTGTATACCTAAGAAGTCTGTCTTTCAGCGTTATACCTTTTCTAATCCCCCCAGTATTTCTGTGTTTCATACTCAAAGCAGGATGAAACCAAATAGTTATTACCATGCACATGTAGCTCTTAGAAGTTGGGTGGGGTAGGGAAGATTTTCACTGTGAAACTCTAAGTGATGTCTGTACAGGACATGTTTTGTGTGCCACCAGTAGAAAGGTAACTAAGCCTCCAACCACCCCATCTCCCAGGCTCGGTCACACCCTGAGCATCATTTGTAAGTCTCCAGTTGGGAGGTAAGCTCTATCCAGTTCTGCAGACCTCAAGAGTGTGATGACTCTGGGAAAGCCTTGTTTTTCCTCTGGGAAAATCCAAGTGGCCCCACCTTGTGCGGTTTTTGCAGGGAGAAGGGAAGAAGAGTGATGCTGGCGATGAAAATACTAGTGTTAATGCAGCCAAACCCTGTTTATGAATGTGTGCATGTGGACCTGATGGTGGCTTACCATGTTTTAAGCTCATATGGTGTATTATGTTTATGATGAAGAGAGACTTCTGGGTGATACTCGACTTCTGTATAATATCTTAGTGTCTTCACTAGTTTGAGTTGCACAGTGAGTCTATGAGGTATGCTGAGTTGAGGTTATATTTTTAGGGTGGGGGAAGTGGAGGCTCAGAGAGGTAAGTGGCCAGCTTGAGATAGATGTGAGTGGTAGGTCTTCTCATTAGTGTTTCACAGAGTTGTTTTGCTCTAAGAAAATTAGACTGACAATGTTTGTGATTTTTGAAGGAAGAGAAAAAGTTTCGAAGGAATGGATATTATGCTGTTTATGTTAATATTAAGCTATACCAAGGCTCTAGTCATAATATGACTCAAGACTGGGAATTTAAAGTACCACTGATAGAGGGAGAAGAAGCCATGAGAGTTCAGAGATTTTATCAGTGGATGACAGTCCATCCATCTATCCATCCATCCATCCATCCATCCACGCATTCATCCTTCTGTCCATCTCCTATCCATTCAACTCATCATCTATATATATATATTTTTTTTTCTTTTTTTAAACAAAAAATGTACAGTGTGCCGGCTTCCATGCTGGGCCCTGAGTCATCAAAGGTAAATCAGAATGACGTGTGGCCATTGAGGGTTTAAAGTGTGGCCAACTTAAATTGAGAGATGCTGTCAGTGTGAAGTATTCATCAGATTTCAAAGGCTTTATAGAAAAGAAAAAGTCAAATATCTTGTTAAACATTTTGTGTTCCTTACTTATGAAGTGGTAGTATGTTGGTTGTATGGGGTTAAATTAAATGTACTATTAAAATTAATTTTTCCGGCTTTTTTCTTGATTTCTAGGAACGTGGCTCAGGCTAGCAAATGACAAGTTACATTTATGGCTTGCGTTCTATTTCTGTTGGGCGGCACTGCCTCGGAAGCTTGTTGTCTAGTAGGGGAAGTAAGGTACACACCCACGTGTCCTCTGATAACATGCCATTCCCCCTCTTTTCTTCTCTGCCTTACCTCACCTTCTTCGGGCCTCTTAGTCCATTTCAGTCTGACGGAAGCTATTCTTACCCATGTCTGTGGGGGCCAAATTCATGTCTTTGTGGCACTGCTCTGATCTGGCCCGATGGTATTGTGCCTGTTGACCACTCTTGTGGCCTTCAGTCTTCCTCTGCCCCTCTGGCCCGTCCTCATGGATGCTTCCCTGGCCCTTGTTCCCCTCACAGCTCATAGGTATGGGGGCATTGTAGAGCCTTGTCTTGAGCTCCCATCACTGTCTTTGTGCTCATGATACCTGGGGGCTTACATTCAGTTTATACCTCCTGAGTCGGCCCCATCTATGGAAGTGCCTTTTGTATACCCCCGCTGGGAATGTTAAAGTTACCTCAGACTCACCCCGTCTTAACCAATGATATCCTGCTCTGTCTCTTCAGTCACCCAAGCCTGGAAACTGGGGCTCGTTCTGGATGTCAGCGTCATTCCCATCACTTTTCTCTTCTTGTCATCCTCAGATCTTATCAGAATCAAGTGTGGTAAACTCCTACCCACCCTTCCTCCATCTTAACTGTCCCACCTCAGTCCCCACCCTCAGCATCTCTCATCTATAGTGGCTTAATCATTCTTCCCTTCCCACATCCCATTCTCTGTTCTTCCAGAGCGACTTTCCAAAAATGCAAACCCACGCATGCCATTTCCCTGTTCCTAAAGTCCTTGGTTGATTTCTTCATTCGGGATAAAATCCACAATCCTTCGCCTAAAGAAGACTCTTAGTCATTTGGCCCCTGCTTCTTTCCATCATCATCTCACTAACCTCTGAGACGGATCCTGCATTCCAGGAATATCCACGAGATTCTCTGTAGCCTCCATGACTTCACACGCATTGTTCCCTGGGGAAGACCTTGCTCCTTGCCCCAGGTGATCACGGTACCTCCCATATGCCTTTCAAGATTTCGCCCTGACATCTCTACTTGGAATAAACTTCTGATCCCCGGTAACTCCCTCATTTTCAGCTATTTATTGGAGTTTGTTTTGTTTCTTTGGGAACAAAGCTCATTTCTTTTAATTCTGTATCTTTAAGTTCAAAACAGGTATGCAGGAGATATTTGTTCAATGAGTAAGTGCCAAATAATAAGGGTAGAGGTAGAAGCTTTTATAGAAGTTGTGATTCTAGCTGAGTCGGGATGGGAGCAGGGAAGGCCCCAGGAGAGGTGGCATTGGAGCTCTGCCTTCAAGTATGGTGGCATGGGGTTAGGAAGATGCAGGGGAAACCCTAGTGGTCATTCTCTATGTGCGGTGTTCTACAGGGCCCAAGAATCTAGAATAGGCCCCTCCCCTGCTCGGTACTGTCGTCGCTAGAGTAAAATAAGGAGGCCAGTCTTAGGAGTCCATCTGGGCTGGTGTCTGTCTTTGGTACTCGGCTTGGTTATATAACTCTGCAAAGCCGCCTTCCCCCAGTCCGCAGCTGGCTTGGCAGACAGGCACCCCATCCTTGCTCGTGGACTGCCCTGGGGGAAAGGAATGCAGAATGATGGCTTGCATTTTCATCTTGACTTCTCCTTTGGAGCTGTCTTTCTGGATAGTAGAGAGGTGACCTCAGCAGCCAGAGACAGGAAAGAGCAAAATGAGTCATCTCAGGCCCTAATGAGGTACATGAGGGACCCCTGCTGGGAGGGTCAGGTGAGGTTGCGCTGTGCCCAGGGTGGGTTTTGCCTCGGGGCTCTAGGCAGCACTGGAGCAGTGCTGAGCTAATTTTACCCACAAGAGCTGACTTTGCTGAAGGGCAGGGCTTATGACATTGACCTGAGCGTTCTGCGATGCCGGGAGAGCTCCCAGGGTACAGCCCTGTTACGTACCGGCCGATTTCCTCCTCTAGATGCATATGTTATTCCATTCAGTGTGCCTATCAGCAAGCAGAGTGCTCGGATGCACGGAGCTCCAGACTTGGTGGAAGGCGGTGGGGCTGGGTTTGGATCCGGCCTCCACTCCTTGCTTACCAGCCGTCCTACCTTGGACAAGTTATATAATCTCTCTGAGTCTCAGTTTCCTCATTTGTAAAGTAGGACTTTTCGCAGTGCCCTCCGCTTGCTCTTAGGATCACACATCGGGTGACACTTGGCCGACGTCCCCATGTGCCAGCCACTGGTGCAGCTGCTTTGCTCATAGTGACTCATCTAATCCTCTAAGCAGACTGGTAAGGAAGGCACTCTTGCTATCTCTGTTTTGCAAATGAGGAAACAAGGACAGGAGCAGACATTTCTGGAGGCCTACTCTGTGGAGCTGCACAGAGCAGATGGGCTTGGTCTCAGCCGGCATGCCTTTGAGGTACTCCCAGTATTCACTGGCAATTCTGGAAAACAAAGAGGTCAAGCCAAGAATTCTCGGGAAAGAGTCAGCACTTTTGCTGTGAACACTCTTTGTTTTACGTGACTTAGAGTTTAAGTTGACCGTAAACTAGTTTGTGTGGTTCTGATTAGCTTATGCCCTCTATCTCTGTTCCTTAGGTTAGGCTCATTGTGGTAAAGTGAGCTCTTTTTCTTCCCGCCACAGAGGCCAGGGAGAAGGTCCCAGTACAGGCAGACTTAAGGCATACTTCAGCAGTTGAAGCAGTCGAGGTATGGATCATCAGTGAGCTGATCTACTGTATCCACCCCCCCACCCCGCCCCAGGCCTTCTGCATCTTCAGGCTTACAGGGCAGAACAGAGGTTCCACATCATTTGAGTGGAACGGGGTTCATTTGGGGGAAGAGATGCTCACAAAATTGTTGGAAAGGCTGGAGCAGTGGCCGTAGTCCAGGGATGAGGAAGCCACTGCCGGGGCCTCCACACTTTTCTCAGTAGCTTCCCAGCTGGTTATTGGATACTGGATTGCCAAATGGAGTGGCCTTGGACTCACGATGGTGCTTGCCCGTAGAAGGAGGCAGGAAGCTTTAGCCCCACTCCCACCTTATAGGTCTCACACAAGTACATCCGATGGCTGGATGCTGGTTCACTAGCTTCCAGGCAGTGTGGGAAATGTAGTTTCTAGCAGTCTGCTTCTGCAGTACGAGAAGGTGCTTTAGGGGTGGGAAGGAGTTTTGGTGAGTCCATCAAGAATATGCACCCGCCACTACGCACTCCTTTAGAAGTGCCTGTGCAGTATTATCCCCAGACACTTAATATGTACCACCAGTTATAATACCGCAATATAATTAGGTCTGTCTGATGTTCTATTCAGTATTTGTTTATTTACATGAAATATATAACATTAATACACTTGTTATCCCCCAAATGCAGGCCATTTGCCCAGTTTCATTTTCTGAATTGTGTTCTCCTTAGTTTTTTTTTTTTTTTTTAATTCCAGCATAGTTAACATGCAGTGTTACATTAATTTTCAGGTATACAGTAGAGTGATTCAGTAGGTTAATGCATCACTCAGTACTCATCATAATGGGTTCTCCTTAGTTTTGATCAAAGTGGTTGATTTGTAATTTTCCTGTTCAACTCAGTTCCTCTTGGGAGTCATGCCCCGGACGGTTGTCTTGTTTACATGGTTTGTTCCCAGCTGTTTATTAGACACTTACTATGAGGCTGACACTATGTTGGATTTGGCACTGTGGATGGAGAAGTTACGGATTCTTCCATTGGAGACCATCCCTGGGAAGAGAATGACTAAGTCAGGTACCTGATAAGCCTACAGGCAGGTTATGATTGACATGCTGGACCGTAGGCTGAGCAAATTGAAAGAGAAATGGCTCCGACTATACTGAGAAGCAAGGCAGGTTTCATGGAGGGTGACTGTGGCTGGGTGGTTCTCGGGTGGGGACAATAACATCTGTCCAAGGGACCTGTGCAGATGTGGGGAGTGGTTTTTGTTGTCTCAGGGCTGGAGGCCAGAGCATGATTGTCACTTGGTAGGCAGGGCCGGAGATGCTAGGTGTCCTGTAAGGCATGAGACACTATGCAGATACCTGCCTTTCTTCAAAGAACAGTCGTATTCCTGTTGGGAATGACCAGCAGGCCTGGAAGGATAGCTAGGATATGTCCACTTGATCTTGGTCTGGGGAGGGTAGTAGGTCAAGCAAAGGGAACAATGCAAGCTCAGAGTTCAGAGTAAAGCAAAGAATGTGTGCTGAGTGGCAGTGGGAGGGAGTTAGTTCACGGTGAGAATAGAAGGTTGAGTCCCAGTTACTGAGAAATTTGAGATATTACATAGAGCACTTGGACTTAGCCTCTGGCCATTGGGAAGCCACTTGAGATATTAGCGCAAAGGCCGTGGAGCAGAAACCTAGCCTCGTCTTACCACCGTGTTGCAAGTAGACATCAGTGATGCCTTCTGAATGAATGAATGCCCCGGGCACGTCGTTAACAGGAGTTGGACTCGTTGGTGCCTGAATTTTTGCCAGGTACCGAGTCTGTGGTCCTGGAAGAGCCCGGCAGGCAGCATTCGGACTTCAGGAGAGTACAGGGCGGCCTGCTACATGCATCCTGTCTCCACATGAGACGAGAGGGTGGGCCTCAGGCAGTTGTCACATTGCCTCCACTGCAGAGAGAAGCTGATGTCTTAAGCAGCTTGAAGGAGACGGGGCTTCATCCGCTGCCCTCCCTTGTGGAGCCTGCAGGCTGCGAGGCATGTGCAGCGCAGACTGAGTCCGCATTAATGCTCCTGTCTCTCAAGGTAATGAAACATTGCCAGTCCCACCAGCAGTTTGCTGATAAGCTTCCTGCACCATGACCATGACTGCAGCTGCTCTTTGGGGAGTGGCTTGCTGGTCCAGGTGGGGACGCTGTCATGTGCTGTGCCCTGGGCCACCCTATAGAGTTCTGGGGGACCCTTGGACACTCTGGTCAGTTCTCCTTCCTCCTTTCAGGATGGGCTTTCGGGCTTGGGAGGGAGGGCTCGGAAGAGGACTGCCCAGACGTGTGTGAGATGCTACCTTGTTAGCATCTCTCCAACGTTTCATTCTGAACCCTTCAGGAGGAGAGAAACGGGGTGTGGATGTGTGGGGTGGCCCCGGGGTCCTCATTTTATGGTTCAGAGAAAGGAAGTGATTTGCCTAGGGTCCCACAGTGAGCTAACAGCAGGCCAGCCCAGCACCCTCATAGCACCCTCATAGCGGGATTTTGATTGTCCTCGGCTGCTGGGGGAGAGTGGGTAATGACACAGGCTTTGTGTCATGGGCTCAGCTACTTAACTACAGTATGGACCCCCAGCTTCCTCATTTGTTAAAAGGGTGTCATGGTCCTATCTGACATTAAGCATTTAAGAAGATGGGGTGTTCGAAAAGATTTATTGACTACAAAGAAATACAGAAGTATTTCTTCTTCTTTTGATGTGGGTGTTTATGGACTGGAAATGGGTGGGACTGTCTGTAGAGAAAGGATGGGAGGTGAAAACTTGGGGATCCACTTCCTCATTGCACAGGAAAAAGATTTTGCAATCAGATTTGGAGGCATAGCACTAGATATGGGAGATATGGGCAAATCTCAGGGTTGGAGGAAGTGGGGGTACATTCTTCCCTGGAGTTGGGGATTCATGTAGCAAATATAATGGGAGATGTGGCTAGAGAGATGGGTTGGGACCCATCCTGGAGATCCTGAATGCTGGCCTGAGGGCTCTGGGATATTATTTCTTGTGCAGTTCAGATTACTGGTTGGGGTCCGCTGGGAATGCCAGGGTGACCTGGGGCTTAAGCTGGCAGCACCTTCAGGATGGCCAGGGAGCCTAGGGTGAAACTGAGGCAACAGACGGGGAATCGTGCAGTTGGAGCAGGGGCCTTCAGATGGGACGATTCCCAAGTTTTGGGCACACTTTATTTCTTAGAGTGGTTCAACTCTCTCCTTGAGGTTATAATCAAAATGATGATATAGGTATAGAGCCGAAAAGTTTTCAAGAGTTTCATACCCATTAACTCCTGGGTTCTACCCAAATTAAGGGGAGATAGAAAGGAAGATTGTTCTCACTCCTCTTTTATAGATAAGGAAATGGAGACTCAGAGACAGATGGGATTTTTGAAGCCACTTGGCTGGTTGGTATGGAAGGCAGAAGCGGGGATGCCCAGTCTAACACTTCCTCCTGTGCCAATGACCTGGGTCAGTGGTTTTCTTAACCTTGCTTTCTCCACCCTTTACTGTCTTGGTTGACTTTCTTGGAAGCCTAAAATGGCCTTGGGTTTCAGAGGTTCCCGAAACAAGCTGTTAAGATTTTTCACAGATGAGCTGCGGGGAATTGGGAACACAAATGTTTTCCTTCCTCAAGCTCTTTATTGCTGTCATATTGTTTTTTCAGGTTGAAAATGCCCCTGAGAGCACTGAGCCCCAGTCACATCTTGAGCCTCTTCTTTGCTACCTCTTTCATCTGTGAATTTATATCCGTTTATAGATGAGGAGATCATAATGCAGTATTTATCGTCACATTTTACTAAGCAACTTACACGCATTAGGTAGCCCTCCTAAGAGCCCTATTTGGTAGATAACACTGTTACTTCCCATTTTCCAGATGGGAAAACTGAGGCTTAGTGAGATATGAGTAACTTGCTTAGGGAGAACACAGGTCCTAAATAGACGAAGGTCCAAGTTTCCTAATTGGAGAACTCTTTCCTCCATGCTATCCAATATATTAGCTGTCTCCCTGGTAAAAACACAGAGCTGCTTAATTAAGGAGGTACAGCTCACCTTGGAGGTTACACCATGAGAGCTGGGAGGTACTGTGAAGAGCTCAGAAGGCTGCTTGTTTTCAAGTTGTGCTTTCCTGAGTAACACAGCGTTGCGGAACTCCAGGAGTGGGGCTGGGATTGGGGTACTGGGTGGGGGAGGCGGCAAGTGGGGGAGAAGAGCTGGGGGAAGGGGAGCTCTGGAACCCAGTTGGAGCAGCTCTGGTGTTACCTCCTGTACAAGTAAGCATCTGCAGAGCATTTTGTTTAAAGGAAGGTCTCTGCTGCTGGGGAAGAAAAAAAAAGTTTGAAAACCACTGTGCTAGCCCAATGTGTCTGTTCACTAAAGCTGAGAGACAGAGTGGCTTAGCACTGGTCACATTTGTGAAGGGTCCTGGGTTTTTTTTTTTTTTTTTTCCCTTTTTTAAGGAAATGTGCATTCTGTCTACCTCCTCCTGAGGCCTTTGGGCACCTGGCTGCAGGTTCAGGGTCACGTAGCCTTAGAGTGGCTGCGGAAACTTCAGGCCACCCCCCGAACACCATCCTTGCCCTGTCTCATTCACCTTGGCTGTGTCTCCTCTTCAGACCTTGGGAACCTCACTGAGATTAGTTCCATTTCTGTGAGGGATAGAGTGGAGACGACAGCCAGTATTGTGTTACTCCCCTGGCCCAACCTTCAAAGGCATTGTCTAACTGAAAACATGTGAGTATCGAGTGTTCATTGTTTGCACAGTGCTGAGAACACAGGCCAGGCTCCTGACTCCGAGGGCCTTCCAGGGAGACAGAATAAAATCAGGAATATGGTCAACTCTTTTTGTAGAGAGTTATGCTTGTGATATATAGGATGGTTATCTGTGATAGTTATGTAAGGATGATTTCATCTCGTAGAAATGGGATAGGCAGAGTCTGGACAATAGGAAAGAAAGTTAGAAATTGGAGAGTGCATTCTAGAATTGCAAGGGATTGAGTTTGCATCGGGAGTTAGTTATTCCTGGCCTCTTCCACTTACTGGCTCTGGGACTTGCACAGTTTACTTTTCCTTTAAGCCTTTATTTCCTCATCTGTATGATGGGTGAGATTGCCTATGTCACAGGGTGTTTGATGGGGTCAAATGGGATAATATATGCAGCCTGGTTAGTATAATGCCCGGCACAGAGTAAACGTTGTTTAAATTGTGGTTGTTTTTGTGATTATTATTGTTATTATCCAGTGAGGAGCGAAAGAGACCATTTTTAAAAAACCTGATCAGAGCTTTGCGTCTCAAAAAATAGCACTCTGCTTTCAGAAATAGAATCAATCCAATCACCTTAAGCCACACTAATTATTAGCTTCAGTTTGCCTGGCTGACTTACCTCTTTTTGTCTCCACTCGTGTACCCACCTCTCTCCCGTTAGTGGCCCACACACGTAGCTGGTCACTGGACATGGCTCTTTATTGCCTGGGCTCAAATCCTTCCTTTTGCCTGGAAATGTCCTTTGTCACTTGCCCCTGTCCCACCCTCATTTACTCCCTAGCCTGGAAGTCTGTGCCTCCCACAGAGGATTCCCTGCTGAAGTCTGAACTAAAGGAGTTGGCCTCTTCTTGTCCCATGTTGCATTCATGTCTGCATCTCAGGGCCCTTTGCTGTATCCTCCCTGGGGATTCGGGCACATGTTTTTAATCACACATTAAGGTGATCACACATTGCTGTGATAAATTAATTTAGTGCCTTTCTCCAGTGTTAAGCACAAGGAAGCAGATGATAAAATGCAAACCAGAAAACAATCATCACTGAGCTGTGTGCTCATCAGCCTTGGGAATGGATTTCTTGGGAAGCTCTGGCCCCTCCTTAAATGACATTGATGACTTGGATCTTTGCAGAAATTGAAGAGAATCCTGATGATTAGCATGTTGGGAGAGGCCTGAAGGAAGCCAGTCCAGTGAACTCGTACTCTCAGAGATTCTTGGGTACCCTCTCCCCGCCCCCCCCTGTGATCTGCAGCCCACCTCTGGTATGCAAATGGACCTCTCTGTGGCCTGGGACTCCTGAATTCCAGGTTGAGCCTCTGAGAGGAGAGCTGAGCTGGGAGGTAAATGGGTTGCTGATTTCTGTCTTTTTAGTATGTGCAACTTGAAATATCCTGTGCCCTTGATTAATTCGTGCTTGGGAGCTTCCTTAGTGCTCTCTGGTAAATAGCTCCTTACTGTACGCTTACTTCCCCATGGGCTCATTGCAGAGAGACTGGAGCCTGTGTTTCTAACAACTTCTCCAAGGAGAACATCACGGGTCACGTTTCCGGAACCGAGGCTCCCTGGGAGGTCTTCCGTACCTCCCTCTCCGTATTACCTCGCTTTGGGCTGGCTTTTGCTTGTAGCTGAAAAGGGAGCGCTGAAAATCTGGAGACCAGAGTCTCAGCTGCCAGTGAGAAGCACAGAGAAGGCAGAACCCTGTAGAACGGCAAATCATTTCCCTTTCATTTCCAGAGCCTTCAGGAGTCTTTGTCTTGAGAATGACCTCACTGCTTTTTTGTATTTGTAATGGAATGCGCAGTCATTTACAAGTAATCACACAATAATCCCTTACACTTTTGGACCGCCTTCCCGTTTTCCAGAGGGTTTTAACTCTCATTATCTCATTTGATCCTCAGAACTGCTCTGAGAGGAGGCAGAAGGGCCATTTTAATCTCTAATTTTCAGGTGTAGAAACTGAGGTTTAGAAAAGTTAACTGGGTGCCTGGAGGTCATACAGTCTACCTGGCGGAATTGGACCTAGAATCTCAAGTAGTCTAACTTCTAAACCAGTCTTCCTTTCGTGATCTACTGTGGGTGTGACCTTGGGAATATACTTGGGCTCTCTGAGCCTCCTCTTTGCTGTCACGATATTGGGTCTACTACTCCCGGTGGAGTTGCCAGTAGGATTCAGTGAGACTGTCTGGGAAGGCCTTTATAAGCTGATAAAGTGGGCTGCTAATGTGAGGCATTGCTGCTGCGTGTACCCTGAATTCAAGTAGTGCCATTGGAACTGGCAGAACGGAACATTCTCAACCCCACGTGGTAAAGACAGAGAGGTCTGCAATGGTATTGGATGGGCAAGTTGGCCCCATAGTCCTGCCTGCAGGCTGCTTTGTTATTCTGAGAGTGCTTGAGCTGGCCAGGCCCTCTTTTCCTGCAGAACTTGCTCTTAATGTTCTTTGGAACCGTCTTGTCTCCTGTTTTAGGGAAGCAGAAATGGGGATCTGGGAATGGGATCTGCATCCCCGAGCTTTTGTCAGGAAGGGTGGGAATGCGCCGTGGGGGAGGGGGTAGAGGTGGGTGGATGAACAGGTCTCCAAGGTCCCTCTCCTCATTTCTCAGCAACTGGGATTTACTAGGGCCGGTGTCATGAGTCCCTAAGGCCGGCCGTCCACATGCAGAATTGGGGGTTGAGAAGGGTTGCTTAGCAGCAGTGCTTCCTGGGAAAACCCAGAAAGGTTGGCTTTCAAGTTGACAACAGATGCTTTGAGAGTTAGCAGCGGGATGGGGCTGGGAGATGGCCAGAGTGCCTGAGGGTCGAGATCGTGGGTAGCTTCATTTCTGTATCCAGATTCACCTACCAAAATTCCAAAGCAGTGGAACAGATACAGGTTGTTCGAATGGTTGTAAGGGGCAGGAGGATGAAGAACAGGAGGTTGAAAGGCAGGAGCCAGATTTTGTTACCATATAAGGAAGAACTTTCTATTGGGAAGATGGAATTTATAGCTGCAGGAGGTAATGATCAGCCCCTCACTGGAGACCTCAGGGCGACCATGGGGGGATTTAGGACCGGGACGGAGGAGGGGGGGTTGTCGGGCTTAGTGGCATGTAGGGTCTTCTCTCCTTTCAAGCTCCCAGAACCTGTGGCTCTCAGTGGTCAAGGGGAACAGAGGTACACCTACATCAGGGAATGCGGGTCCTCTTCATGGGTATGGAAACTGATCTCCAAATGTAATTTTGCAAAATGGAAGGGAGATATAAGGTCTTTCTTGGTTTTCATCCCTGTCCCTGTAGTCTGCTTATTCCTTGGTTTTCACAGTTTCCAGGCCGTCCATGGGCAACTGTTCTCCATGGAATGTCGTTTCCCTCTGCTGGTATGTTCCTGTTTGCCTATTGGAAGGGACTCAGAGCTCCTGACAGGATGACAGTCTTTCTACAGAACCACCAAGTCACATGGCTCCACATGCAGTCTTCTCAGTTACAAAGGAAGACCATCCCTTTGGCCTCTGCAGAGCTGCCTCTGGGACCTCTTGGGGGTACTGCACTGGCAGGAGTTCTGTACTGAGTTCTGGTTCTGGCTTGTGGTGACCCTGTTTCCCTACCTTATATTTGTGTGTGTTTCTTAAACACGCAATCAGCAAGAAATGCTTGCTGCTTTGTGGATATTTAGGGCATGTTTGCAAAAATATAAAGTAAATAATCGGGATAACTGTGTCATGACTGTTGGGACAGACCAAGTAGAAGCTGCTTTTAGAGCACGTCGCTGGAAAGTTTCGGGTGTTCCACCTGCTTTGTAGATGATAGAATATAAGCTACAAGAGGAGAACTGAGTTTTCCACAATATCGAGTGCCCGACCTGGGCTTAGGGCTTGGGTGCCCTGGTTCCCTGAGTGGTGCTGTTTACTGCTGGAAGGTTCTCTGGGGATGAGAACTAGCAGCATCATGGCGCAGACCAGGAGGTGGGCAAGGATTCTGAAAAACGGCTCACGTGACCTAGAGAAAGCCTTTGCCAACAGTAGAACAAGATCACTGTAAAATAATAGAACTGCTAGGAAGCCGAGGTATAGATTCCCTTCTCCGGGCATACCCCTCCTCCTCTGCACTGCCGTTTTCCCCAGCATCTCATCTCTTTCCTTTCTCTTCTGTTAGTTCCGTCTGAAGTCATTTTAGACCAGATCTGTTCCTAACTGACTTTACTGGTCCAATTTAGTTACCAAACAATTCTTGGGACCTTTTTTTTTTTTTTTAAATAAAGATTTTATTCCTTTATTTAACAGAGGGAGACACAGTGAGAGAGGGAACACAAGCAGAGGGAGTGGGAGAGGGAGAAGCTAGGCAGGGACCCTGATGTAGGGCTCCATCTCAGGACCCTGGGATCATGACCTGAGCCAAAGGCAGATGCTTAATAACTAAGACACTCAGGCGCCCCCTTCTCGGGACCTTCTGATCAACAATTTAAATTGGGCATTTAACCCTCTTTCCTCTCCCCCATCCCCACAACAGTGTTCTCCTGAAAGTCTGGTTTTATTCTGGGTTTTCCTGCCTGGTGTCTGTCCTATAAATAGCTCATGCAAAAACTAAGTTCCCAGGAGGATTATTGGCCCAAGGGAGTCAGGGAATTGGGGTCAAGGGTGAGGATTGTTTTTGTGCTCATCGGCATCAGAAGAACTGTGGACTGGCTTCTTGGTGACCTCTTCAGGTACATTCCCCCCACCCCAGATGCCACCCCCCCTTTCCTCTGAATTAATAGATTGACTCCATAAATGTCATTGTATTCTGGATGGCCCTATTCCTCAGGTGAACTTAAAGCCTTTCAACCCCGTCATTTCCTTATTTGGTCTGGGGAGCCTTTTTTTGTGGAACAGGACAGCCTGTGGAGAAGTTGAGACTCTGCTTCTTTTGGGGTTAATCATTTACTCCGAGTAAGGAATTGTTTCATAAGTGGGGGCATGTTCTTCAAGTGCCAGGGGAGAGAAGGGTGATTTTTCTGACATCCTCTGGCCTGCTTCTCCATATATGGAAATGTTTACCCACCACACTGATCTATTGGAAGAGAAGGAGGTGACTCAGGGTTTAGGAGAAGCAGGATTTGAATTCTTGTTTCCAGAAACAAAGTCGCCCCCGTCCACCACCCCCCACCCACCCCCGTCCCCTCCATTCCTTTGCCCCTTGTTCTGGAAGCCGAGGAGAGAATGTATCAGTGCTGTTCCCCTCGGGCCTTGGGACCACCTCTTTGCAGTGAGACTCAGGGTGTGTGAGAGGGAGTGAGGGCCGGCGGAGGGCCAGCTGCCTGTGGGGCCTGACTCGCGTGAGTACATCATTATTGATAGCGCGAATGGCAATTCTGCTCGCAGACCTGGGGCTTGCAGCCCTGAAGGCTTGGATGGCCATGCAACATGTTCCTTGGGAGCGCTGGCCACTTTAATTTGGGGTGTGGACAGCAGCTTTCCCAGGGGAACTCTTCTCACAGTGGGATTTAGAGACCGACTCTGCCTGAGGGAAAATTCTATTTGTATGTTTAAAAAAAAAAAAAAAGAGATATTTCCTCCCACCTGAGGCCTGGCCAGAGATGGGTAGAAAGGTAATTTGGGAATATTGTCCGATTGCTAGGGCTAGAGCCAGAAGCCAGAAGGACGTCTGTGGACACTTGGGGAAGTATAGTTTTAGCTTGAAAAGCAGAGTTACGGTTGGCCTTAAGAGCATAAAAAAATATTGCTATCTATGCAGCATTTGTATGGCTTCGCAGTTCGGATTAAAATCCCGGGGTACAGGATGTTGTGAGGTTGGATGGACTGGCAGAGCTGGAAGGGGCCTTAGAGACAACTGGGTTGGTCTGCTTCGGTTTGTAGCAGGATGGTGGGCAGTGGAGGCCCCCTGGGGGCACAGTTGACTCGCCCTATGGCTACAGGGCCGATTAGTGGGGATTGGAGCCCAGGTCTCTTGGCTCTCAGATCATTCCTCCTTCCACTCCACTTCAGCTGCCCCTGTAGGCAGAGGTGGAGAAGAACGTGCCCGTTTTGCAGGTGAGGAAACAGGGACGCTTGGTGCCAGAGCTGTCCACGCTTACCGATCTCATGGGTGAGACAGAGCTAGCACCTGGTTCAGCCAGCTCAGACCTCTTTCTGTCATGTTCATGGGCTCAGATGCCTGAATTTATTTGTAAATTTTTCCTTTTTTTTCCCCTTTTTCAGTTTCTACTTCCTTTTGTTCTGCTTCTGGTCACGGGAGTGTTATTGGAATGTGAGTTGTTGCCTTCTGATCTGCTCTGCTGTCTGTATCTTTTTCTTGCCTGAAAGGGGATGACAGCTTGTCCAGGCTACAGAACTGAGTAGTGGGGGCCCTTATTTCGGTTTGTCCTGGGCAGTGGAGATTTTGCATGGACCTTGAAAGAGACTGAGCACACTTCCCGTCTTAGCCTCTAGCACCGTTCTTGAAGCTGCCAGGATCCTGGAGTGTAATTCCCATTGAAAGGTGAGCCTGACTGAATGGATTTTATACACAGACACACACACACATACAGACAAACATACACACACACAGCCATGTACACACACAGACACACACTCATAGACACACACACACAGCCATGTATACACAGCCACACACTCATAGACAGACATACACAGACACACACGCAAATACTTGTAGATCCACACACACACAGATATACAGCACATATACACACACACTAATAAACACACACACACACACACACACACACACACACACTTTTTTGCTTTCTCTGATACCATGAGACTCTGATACCAAGAGAGACTAAGAGGGCACCACCCTCTCTTACAGTCTGCCAGATATTACCTGGCCACGAGTAGTTCTTTGTAGTTAGTTTGGTTTCTGGTGAACCTGGGGTTCCTTTCCTCTAGTTCAGGGAAGATGCTGGAGATGTGTCTTGGGGAAGCTCTTTCAAGCCAGTGGCATTAGGTGATGAATAGTAATAACACAGGAAAGGGCTCTGAGGCTCTGTCTGTCCAGGGCTTAAGGGGAGGCCCCCCAGATCCCTGAGCTGCTCTGAAGCACCAGAGAAACAGGGTCCTGCCCAGGACCCTGGGAATCTGCACCCAGCGTGTCTCCTACTCCATGACTATGGTTGGGCGGCTTGTGAGCCCAGAGAGCAGGAGGCTGCCTGGAAGCAGGAAGGCTTGGGAGGTTTCCCAGCTCTGGTGGTGACAGACAGGGGCACTGAGAGGTCGGGGCTGGTGGTGCACGTGTACATGCTGGTACGGTGAAGAAGGAGCAGTGACATGAATTGAGGGCTCTCTGGGTGCCAGGCACTGGGGTAAGCACTTGACCTCAATCCCTGAGTCGCAACTACCACTACCCATGAGTAGGTGCTATTTTTTTTTTTTTCAACTTTATCTTTCATTTTGGTAAAACATGCACTTACCAAACATTTACCATCTACACATTTCTAAGTGTACAGCTCAGTAGTGTTGAGTGCAGTCACCTCTCCTGCAGCCCATCTCCAGAACTCCTTTCATTCTGTAAAACTGAAACTCCGTAGATATTCCACACGGACTTCCCATTCCCCTAACCCTGGCCCTTGACAACCGCCATTCTCCCTTCTGTGTTGGTGAATTTGACTCCTCTCTGCACCTCTTGTGAGGTGGAATTGTCCATTATCAACTCTTTGGTGACTGCCCTGTTTCACTCCGAGTAACATCTGCGTGCTTCATCTGCGTTGGGGCGTGTGTGAGAATTACATACGTACACACCACACTGTGTCGATCCCCGTAGGTACCATTGTTTTACCTCCATTGTAGAGAGGAAGAACCTAAGGCTTGGAGGGCTTCAGTGGCCCGGGGTCACGTGGTCAGTAGCGGAGCTGGGATTTGAACCCAGGTAGTGTGATGTCAGAGCGCATTCGATCAGGAGTGAGCAGCTGTTTGATCTCAGTTAGCAAGAGCGTGACAACTACCTCTTCATACCTTGCTGTGATATTTCAGTAACCAGGTGTTCCAAAGGACCTTGTAGAGGTATTTTCCTCTGTGTTCGAGCTACACGTGAAGCCCTCCTCTGGCAAATGGTAGGAGATCTGTGGCTCTTCTTGTTTGTAATCCTTGTCCCTTTCCTTCATCTTACTTTTCTGTCTTCCTCCCCAGTTTCCTCCTGGGGGAAAAAAAATCACAAACTGTGTGCCTCTTTCTTAGATACTTAAGATCCTTTATGCGATAAGACAGACTATCTAAGTCAGTGATGTGATATCAGGTGTTTTTGTTGCCGCTGTGTCTATGGAATCTGGGTACAGAGCAGGGGACAGAAATTGCTCGTGTGATTTGTCTGACCCGGCTCTGTTGCTGGCTTAGTGTTTCACTTGGATATGATGCTTCTTTCTGAGCCTCCGTTTTTCCAACCTGGAAGATGGGATGGTTGTCCATGACAGGGAGCAATCTGTGCTGAGCCCACATGAGGTGTTCTACATGATTGATCTCCTTCTGTCCTCCCAGCACTCCACAGGGGCTGTTATCCCCATTTTACCCGAGGAAAGTCAGTTCTAGAGCAATGGGAAAATTTGCCTAAACGCCCTCAGCTCTAGAGTTGCAAGCGGTTGTGATCCATATCCGACTCCAAGGCCTGGGCCTTAGCCACGGTGCCGGTTGCTTTGCTCTTAGTGATCTGTAAGGTTTCTTCCCTTGGTGGCACATATTCATCTAATTTTATTAAATGTTTATTGGATTCCCACTTATGTGCTTCATACTGTTCTGGGCACCAAGCCAGCACTGGGTTTGGAGTGAAGAAAAAGACACACAGAACAATGATTTTTTGGAGCTTACATTCTAGTAGGGGTGTTTGGAGGAGGCAGATAATAAATGAACACGTAAACAGGAGGGAATGATAAGTAACACTGTGAGGATTCACCCAGGGCGCTCAGACGGTGAGTGAATGCAGGAGGGGATCTGGGAGGTGATGTTTAAGCTGAGCTCTGAATGACAGGGAGCCAGCCATGCAAAAGTCAGAGGGGAGAAGCATGCAGAGGGTTCTGTCAATGCCCAGGCCATGGAGCGGGAATGAGTCGGTGTTTGAGGAATAGAAGGAGCCTAGAGTGCTAGGAGGTAGTGGGCTGCGAGAGAGAATCATGATAGGAGGGCAGGGTAAGGGCTGCTGGGTGTAAGTAAGCTAGGGAAGGGTCTGACCTGAGTGGAGGGGTGATGGGAAGCATCTGAGTATTGGACCAGCATCATTCTGCCTGCTGTTGGGGGAATGGATTATAAGGAGGGGGCAGGGGTAGAAGCAAGGAAGTTAGGAGGAGACTCCTGGAATCAGGAGAGAGGTAGTGGTAACTTTGATTAGGATGGTAGAAGCAGGGCCAGAGAGCAGTGACTTGGTGCATGACGTGTTTTGGAAGGGTTGTCTACAGGATATCAAGTGCAGTGTCCTTCCAAAAAGTGTCAAGGTCAGTGGGCAGAAATCTGGGGGACCCTGATGGAGGTGAAAATGTGCAGTGGAGGGTGCACAGACTTGCAGCTGATTCAGACTAAGGAGTCTGTGTGCTCCCCGCTTTGGTTTCTAGCCCTGAACTTCTGGCCAGGGAACAGAGGGCAGTGGCTTCCTGCCTCTGACTTCCTGGCTGAGAGTTGCTGGAACGCCCCAAAATAAGCCTTACAGAACATGCTGCTTCCTTTGCTCTCCCTGGGTATTTGTATAAAGCATTCTTTCCCACCAAGCCTGCGGAACATTCAGAGTGATGTTGACTTTGTGGGCTGTATTTAACATATTGTTTTTCCCTGATGTGTCGTCTAACCCTGCAGGGATTCCCGCCTCCTATAGATTCCCTGGTGAGCAGCCTTCAACCACCCTTTAAGATGGGTCTGGAAGGCTCAGTGGGAACCCAGTAGAGCTGGGATTTCAAGGCTCCACCTTGGCTTGAGGACCCTGGTCCAAGGGGACCTCCTAGACCTCCTCTTTCATGGACATTTGATTTCATAATTTACTGGCCCTGGGCTCCCCCTTTGTAATTCCTTTTAATGGCCTGGACTTTCCTGTAAATTCCCTATTTTTCAGTGGCATGGAGAAACTGGTCTCATAGAAACTGGATGATTTAGTTACCTGGGTGGCTCAGTTGGCTGGGCATCCGGCTCTTGGTTTTTGGCTCAGGTCATGATCTCACAGCTGTGGGATCGAGCCCCATGTTGGACTCCACACTTAGTGCGGAGTCTGTTCCACATTCTCTCTCCCTCTCCTTACCCCTCTGCTTCTCCCCCTCCCCCCTGCACATGTGTTCTCTCTCTATAAAAACAAATAATAAATGAAATCTAAAAAAAAAAATAAGTTAGATGATATGGTCTATGTGATGTAGTGTCTGAGTCAGGCTGGGAATCTAAGAATCCTGACCGAGCCTTGTACTCTCTGACCACCAGACCTAAGTGACCCTGCATGGGACCTCATGTCCCCGGTGTCTCATGGCATTCGTATATGACAGTGGGCCTGAGCCTGGTGATGCTCAGAGATCATAATCAAAATAACCTGAAATTCACTCCTGGGGCTTCTTCACACACTTCTCTTCAAATGGTTTGCAGTCTGTCTTAACAGTTTTTTTTTTTTTAATAAAACCTCTTGAGCCTTATCTCTTAAAAACTGTTTTATTTTTGCTCATTTGAATTTCTTTTAAAGTTTCTTTCATATGACCCATTCATTTAGTCAACAAACATTTATTGAGTTCTTACTGTATGCCAGGCATTGTGCTAGGCGCTGGGGATTGATTCAAAGATAATTTGGAGGCGTACGGAAGGGGAGTGGATAATTACAGCACAGTGAGATAAGCGCTATAATAGAGGGATATGTAAAGAGCTAGAAATAGCACTATGAATAACATCTCCGAACAAATTGCCTTCTTTTTTCCTTTTGGATTATTCCCTTATGTATATTGCCCAAAGTGGGATTATTGGGTCATTTAAAAGATGAAAACAATTTGGCACAAAAAGATGTAATGACTTGCCTGGGGAATACAGATCAATTTTCAACAGGGGGAAATTGTTGACAATTCCAGATTTAGACATTTCTCCAGGAGGATTGCTCCGTTTTTATACCACCCCTGTCATCATGGTGGTTTTGAGGGGGGAGTACCTATTCTCAACCTGTCAGGCTGCATGTAGAAACACATATCCTTATATTTAATCTCACACATTAATTGTTAATTCTCACAAGAACCTGGCTCTGTAAGTATGATTGTGTCCATTTTACAAATGAAGAAATTTGTAACTTGATTAGGAGGAAGTCACTTGCTCAGGGTTCCATAGATAATTCATGGAGAATCCAAGAATCAGGCGTAGGGTTTTTTGATTCTAGGACTCTGGTCCTGTTCTCTGTGCTCCGTTCATCAGCCAGGGTACTTGTGCTCCAGCTGGGGCCTGGAATTCACTTAATGAGCTGTAGGGACTTTTCTCAGGAGGGTCGGCATATTCCAAAGAGGTATAGAAGTTCTGGTCCAGTGTTCTGTGTACATCAGTTGGAAGAGACCTAGAGGTCATTATTCCTGACTCTGTCCCAGGTCCTGGAAGGTTAGTGCATCGCCTTAGCTCTGAAGCACAGAGTCCCAAGTGAGGCCGAAACTGTGCCATAGTTCTGTTTTGAAGCATTTATTATTTTCCTCGTATATTCAGCTGTGTGTCCCTGACTGTAAATTTACTGATTTCGCCAATGAGGAGTAAAAACTCCTGCCCCAGTACCCAGCTCATCATAGCCGGACAGCAATGCCTGTCCACTCTGAGCTTCCTCAAGGCTTTGGCTCACTCATCCCTAAGACAGCCATGTTTCCTGCCATTTTCCAGACATACCTGCTTTTTCTCACCTTCATGCTTTGGCTCATGCTGTTCCCTTAGCCTAAAGTGACCTCTCCCATCTTCATCCAGAGAACTCCTCTTCCTTCTGTGCGCTTCTGCACAGAAGCCGCCTTCTGATCACCATCCACTCTGCACCCTGCACACTGCCCCACGTAGGAAGGATCTCTGTGTTCTCTCTTCTGCTAGCTCACACCACAGTGGGCTGTGGGGCAATAGAGTATAGCTCTGGTGCTTATGAGCATGGCGTCTTCTTTCAGATCTTGGCCATGACACTGATAGACATGTGAGCCATCAGGTCAGTTAATCTGCTTGAGCCTGAGGCTCCTCATCTGTCAAATGGGTATAAACAGTCATAGGAAGTCACAGCGTTGTGAGGATTTATCACACATTATCTGTGGTTCTTCTGTGGTTGTGCACCATATCCTACTTTGTATCTTGTCTCTCCTTCTAGACTGGGAGCTCCTTTGAAGGCTGGGAGGGGAAAAACATCTAGCCTGTGCCTTTAACAAATGGGACCTTCCACAAAGGCTCCTTTAAGGGAAAGATTCCATATGACCTAACTGGTGACGTCAGGCTCATTACTAGTTGGAAGCCCCGGTCACATGGTGCCAGGCCTGGACCGGAGCGCTGTGATAGGGAGCTTTGGGCACACATAGAACGTGCTGGATGGGCCGCTGGCTCCCGCTTGGTAACAGGACAGAAGCTGGAGCCTGTGAGCAGCCTGTGTTCTGATTCATCAAGTTGGGTAGTGCTGGCATTTCGCTGAAGGCAGAGTGGAAATCCTGCTTGGAATGTGACACTTGGTTTCTTCTCTGGGTCTTTCACGGACAGGAGTTTCAGATTAGAGGAGATCAATGGAGGTGTAGGTTTGGGGCACCTCTGAGAGCCACCTCCTCTGACTTCTCTGTTGGCGGGGCCATGGGGAAGGCGTGCCTTTGGAGGAGGAAGCTGTCCTTTAGGCACCCCTCACCCTCGGTGTGCTTAGAAACTGACCATGGAAGGGGAAATACAGTTCTTAAAGGGGTAACTCTGTCGTTTAACTTTCTCTCGAATCATTTCCCAAAATGTAGTACCCATAAGTCTCAAGATCCAAGTGTTTTAGCCTGGCACACAAGGTCATTCATGTCTTGGCCGCAACATTCCTTTCCAGCCTCCTCTCCCACCGCATCCCTCCATGGGCTCTGCCACTGGCCTCACCAGATTAGTCACTTTCCATAAGAACACCCTGGACTCCTTATGGCCCTTAGCACATCGTGTTCCCTGGGCCTCTTTTCCTCCTCCTCACTCATGGAAATCCTCTTGGGTGTTCAGGCTCGGTTCAGAGGTCAGCATCTGCACAGCTCTTCCAGACCCTCAGAACGACAGTGTATGATGTGTGCTTTGCACACTTTTCATTCTGTCTTATATATTTGAGTGTGACCCTGGTGAGCCTAGGAGCTCTTTGAGACCTCAAGGCCAAGTCTGACTCAGCACCTACACCTGCTAAGTCCATACACTGTGCCTTATTAAGGACAGGAGGTGCTAGCAAATGTCTCTTTTGAGCACCTGTGAAGGCAGGGCACATGACATCATGTCAACTAACAGCTGTGCCGGAGGGGATGTTGAGAAGCTCATGCTAGGGTTACCGCGGTTCGTTTGATCATGAGCCCAGCCATTGGAATTCTGTTGAATTGGCCTGATAGCAGCCCACTGCTCCCCTTTCTCAGGCCTGCTTCCCACATACCCAGCAGATGTCTGCCTAGTGCCAGGCCTCGGAGCTTTTTGTTTCACTTAAGAACATAGAGTAAGGTAAAAATTAGGGAAGATTCTGCTTGGAATGTGAACATTTTTTAGTTTGAAAGTTCAGGCTTTTGGGGCGCCTGGGTGGCTCAGTGAGTTAAGCCTCTGCCTTTGGCCCAGGTCATGATTTCAGGGTCCTGGGATCGAGCCCTGCATGGGCTCTCTGCTTGGCAGGGAGCCTGCTCCCCCCCACCACTCCCTCCTTTGCTTGCCTCTCTGCCCGCTTGTGATCTCTGTCAAATAAATAAATAAAATCTTAAAAAAATAAAAAGTCCAGGCTTTTTTTTTTTTTTTTTTTTTTTAAATCCCAGAGCTCCTTAAGATGTAAAAACAAGGGGGGAATTTTTTAGTCTATGTCTGCCTCTAGCAGAATAGCTGTCCATATTAGAGTTGTAACTGCAAATAATAAAACCTGGGTCATCGAGCTTGATTTTGAGGACTTGGGTTCAAGTCTTGGCTTTACCATTTGTCAGCCCCAAAACCTTGGGCAGTTGCCTGACCTCTGTAACCCTCAGTTTCTTTAGTGGACAATTGGGAAATTGTTCTTACAGGATTGATGGAAGTTATGAATGAGGTTTTGGGCATTAAATTGGGATTTTTATTCCTGTTTAATTCATGAGTTGGATTTGAAGGCCATTTTTTTCACTAATTTTTTTTTCTTTTTTTGGGTACCATCTACACATAATGTTACATTAGTTTCTGGTGTATAATGCAGTGATTCGATATCTTTATGTGTTACGCTAGGCTCACCAGAAGTGTAGCTGCCATCTGTCAACATATCCCTCTGTTACAATATCATTAACGATATTCCTTATGCTGTGCCTTTTATTCTGTGACCTACCCATTCCCTATACTTCTATACTTCTATTCCCTTTTGCCCATTGTTGCCCATCCCCCCACCCCCTGCCTGCTGACAACTATCAGTTCTCTGTATTTTAGGTCTTACTGAAGGCCATTTTAAAATAGCAGTTCCAAAATGTTTGCCTTTGAAGGAAAATGCTTGGATATGTAAGTTTGCACACACATGTTTTATTTTATGTTTTCAATGACAAGTGAATTTTCATACAGCACGCTTAGGGGACATATATAGCTTATGACACTCAGTTACAGTCCACATAAATTAAAGCCACAGAATCATAGCTTTGAGAAATTCTGGAAGCCTTCGAAGACAAGGGACTGATCATTAAGGACTGCTGCTTGTGGGCTCTGTGCTGTGCCCGCTGGAGTTGGAATCCCAGGGCATGATTACTTAGACCCCAATGGGTAGGTGGTAGTAGGTCTGTTTTGCAGACAGGGAGACTTGAGCTCAGGGAGGTTAAGTAATCTACACAAATCCTGTATCCAAGCACTCACCTGCATCCTATACTCATGGTGGCCTCTAAAATGCCTTTCCTTTCCAGACGTGACGGTGCCTGCCTTTGCTTTGTGGGTCCTTTATCCTCTCCCTGTGGGAGAGGTCCCTGGTTCTGGACCAGATAGAGCAGAAGAAATTGGCCGTGTGGATGTCCCATAACTCGTTTAATTACCCTGGAAGAGTGTCTTTCCTGTTCCTGCCAAGAATTTGCTCATTTTAAGCTCCTTTGACTACTCATTCTTCAGCCTGTTCCTGCTCTCCTGTTCGCGGAGAGATTTGTCATTGCACATCTCTGGTTTTGAGGTCAGGAGTGTATTTGAAGAGGACTTCATGTTTCCTTTTAAAAAATTATAGGTGGAAACAAACAAGGTTGCTGGAGGAGTGGTGGGGTGGGGTGGGTCTGGGGGATGGGCATTAAGGAGGGCACGTGACATGATGAGCACTGGGTATTATACAGAACCGATAAATTACTGAACACTATGTATGAAACTAATGATAGACTCTATGTTGGCTAATTGAATTTAACTTAAAAAAATGGAAAAAATTACAGGTGGAAAATAAAATTCATTCATTCATCATCTCCTCCAAACACGGTGAGAAGAGGCAGCACAGGGCTGGATTTAGGAGTCATGGCCGTCAGCCTGAGTCTGTCACTGACCAGGCAGGGGACTTTGAGCCCAGCCCTTCCATTTCTGTCAGGACCTCAGTATCTTCACCTGGAAAGAACTGAGGGCATTCCGAGGTTACGCCTAAGATTTTAAAATTCTGCATGTTTTGTGGTGTCAGAACCATCAGTTTCTGGGGAGCTGTGTAATCCTGCAGCTGTTTCTCTAATACTTTTCAATCTTTAGATTTAATGTATTCAACAATGTATAATTTTTTAAAGGGATGCTTTTATAGACACTTCTGAAATACCCGGGGGGGGGGGGGAATAAATGGATGTTAAAAAATAGAAAACAACCAATTAAATAGTATATAGCATGTAATTCTCCTTGGAAACTTACCACGAAATTGAGGAGCACTTTAACAACTAGTAATTTAAATTGCATTTGAACTCTGCTAATGGTTTGTTTGCATGGGAACTTCAATCATTTCACAGTGGTTCTTTAGCAAAGCTCCTTGTTCGCTTTATGGAAAAGAAGAAAAAAAATTATTAAGAGAGAAGCTGATGATGGAAGAGGAGAGCACTGTCCTCTGTGTATGTGTGAGAGGTTGCCCAAGGGCCAAGGTGGAGAGCCTCACCTTCCAGTTTAGAGATCTAGCCAAGCATGATGCCCTCTACTGCTGTTAGAGAAACCATTCTGATTTCGATCTCCCTCCACAAGGAGAAACTTAAGTTCCCTGGGACTTGCGGGGGAGTGATGTCTAGACTGTACCGTCCACGGTCTGTTGTTTGCCTCTGTGTACTTCATTCCTCAGCAAGCGTGAAACGATGCCTTTCTCATGTCAGTAGAATGGCATTGAGAATTCTCATGTCCTTAAAGACCACTAGGTCTCATTGCTTTGCAAGTTCATCTTGATTATGTGCCATCTTCCTGACTTAATTTCTTTTTGCCATCAGGCTATCCTGACAGCCCTGGACCAGATGGCCTGGGACCATCTGCCACTAACTGTGGCTCCTGGAGTGGCCACCTCCCTCCTCTGGCCCCAGCTTCTCCTCCTGTCAGTTGGAGCGGTTGAGGCGGGCCATTTTTAAGGTTCTTCCCAACTTTGAGTGGATCTGAGTGTTTGAGGATTGAATGAGATAATATACACAAGTCAATTTCATGGTTGGTTGAATAATGTTTAAAATGACAACAATGAAAATGGGAGTAGTGGTTTTTCTGGTATGTGGGTTCCTCCTGCCTGTACAAAGCACACATGTTGTAACAGCCGCTGCCTCGGAATACTCGTCAGTTGGAATATGTACTGCATCATCCTTAGCAAAATAGTAATAGGTCTTAGTGAAATAAAACCTGTGAGGAGGACTATCTGAGAGCATCAGGATCGTCCAGCTCTCTGCTGCTCACGGGCTGTCCTTTTCGTGGACAAAGAAACTAAGCTTTGGGGGAGGGGGGGGGTCACTCAATCCCATAGTCGGAAATTTGTCTCCAAACTCATATATATATATATATTGCTCTATGTTTATTTTTTGTTCAGATTTTGCTATTAATTTTTTCTTGGTTGGAGTGTGAAAATCTAACTATTGGTCTCTTTCCTCTCAGTGAGGAGGATGAAGTCTTTTTCTCAGGAGAACTGGGGAGCCTGCAATCTTCTTTCAGTGATTCTGTGACAAATTGGTGCAACAGAAGTGCCAGGAGCTGACTGGGGGCTTAGCAGGTGTAGAGGGAAGCCTCCAAATTTGTAGGCTTCAAGCCTGGCATCATTCCTGGTTTGGCCTAGTCAGTGAGTTCTTAAAGCTGGAAAGTTCTAAAGCTGGCAAGATCCTAGAGATTTGTTGTGTGTGTGTGTGTGTGTGTGTTTTAAGATTTATTTATTTATTTTTAGAGAGGGGGTGGGGAGGGGCAGAGGGAGAGAGAGCAAGAAACCTGAAGCCGACTCCACGATGAGCACAGAGCCCACTCGGGGGGCTCGATCTGAGGGCTCTGAGATCATGACCTGAGCCCTGAAATCAAGAGTTGGCCCCTCCATTGACTGAGCCACCCAGGCACCCAAGATCCTAAAGATTTGTAAGCAGCCCTCATCTCCCATTTTCCACAGGTGGAGACATTGAGGTACAGAAATACAGCTGAAGACAAGCCAGTCACCTGGTTCTCATTTGAGGCCTTTTCTCGTTGTTCTCCTGGGCGTCATCCTCAGAGGGAAGCAATTTTTCTTCAGTTGGTGAGTTTTATGAAGAAGAGAAGACTCTTTTCTTTTATAATTATAATTATATTACAATTTATGATTTTATAAATGATGCGTATATTTAATGATTTTAAAAATCCACGGTATCCATGGAATGTGGGGGCACTAGTAGCTGGGTGGAATAAGGGTTAGGGAAGAACCACGGTCTTCTTTCTTTTCATCTTGAGTTGATTTCACTGATCATGGACAAAATAGAACAGTGCTAATAAAATGTGTGGCAGAGCAAAGGCAGGTCTCAGCTCTTGGAAGGAGGCATGAAGAGAAATTGGAAGAAAATTGGGAGTAGTGATGAGTTTGGATTGCCAGTAATTGTGTTGCTTCCTTCTTTCTCCTTTGGCAGGGAGGGATGCATTCTTGAAATTGAAAGACTGAAATGAAAATGTCAGTGAACAGTGGTATGGGCATTTGCAAGGAAAGAAAAGTTGTATTACTGAATGATTCTTGTTTATCCCCCGTTCGAGGCGCTGCTTCTTCTGCAATCTCATTTTGTTTTCACAAAAATCCTTCGAGGTAGCAGGGGAGGCGAGATTTGCTTAGGCAGAGAGTGTGAGCCGTTGTCTTAAAGGGCCTGCTAGAGTTCCGCTGGGATTCCGTTCCACACTCAGAAAGGGGAATGGTGAACAGGTAAGGGAAGCTTTCCCTTGTGTTTTGAAGTACTTCTGCATTCAGCTGGTAGACTAGAACATCATGTTCTAGAAAATAGGTGCAGTGAAAAGGATAGTGGTGTGGGCCTCCCTTGGCTGGGCAGAGATCTGAGGAAAACAACGGGACAGTTCTGGGAAAAGCTTCCATTTAGAGTTTGAGATCGGAGGTCTCCCACCTGAGGGCCAGTCCCTGTGTACCCCAAGCACTGGCTGTATACTGAGTACATAATATACCTTGCCTGAGTTTAGGGCATAGTTTTCCAGAACAGAGCAGGTACTGTAGTGAGTGATAAAACCTAACTTCATTTAAAAGTGTGACAGTTTACAGTTACATTTTGTCACCTTCTCTTCATCAATGTATCTTAAAAGAACAACTGATCTTCTGTGTGCCAACTGATCTGCATCAGATAAAAGGCTGGCAACCACCGCTTCGGCTCTTGAATACCTTAGCTTGTTCAAATTCACACAAGGTCTTGGATTTTTGCCCTCAGCACACACTTTAGGAATCAAATGTGCATCTTTGTTACCTGCTCTACTTCCCGAGTTTTTTCAGTGTTTAAAGTGAAATTATGATTAATATGAAGACTTTAACTTGGATTAAAAACAAACACGCAGTGTATGATGACAGAATGGGATAGAACACCTAAGCAGGGGGAAGCTGGAAGACACTTAGAAGTTTTCATTGTCCGAAGCTAATTGTGAGCCAGCAGTGGCTTATGTCTCCTAAAATGCCAATGCAGGGGGTGCCTGGGTGGCTTAGTGGGTTAAGCCTCTGCCTTCGGCTCAGGTCATGATCTCAGGGTCCTGGGATTGAGCCCTGCATCGGGCTCTCTGCTCAGCGGGGAGCCTGCTTCCCCCTCTCTCTCTGCCTGCCTCTCTGCCTACTTGTGATCTCTCTCTCTCTCTGTCAAATAAATAAATAAAATCTTAAAAAAAAAAACCAAAACACTAAAATGCCAATGGAGCTTTGGCCTGCATGAAATAGAGTGTCCTCTAGAACTCGGTGGATGGGGGATCCTGCTAGAAGCTGGCAAGTCCAGAGGTGAGGTGGGCTTCAGGCCTAGTTTGAATAGGACTCGGCTCTGTCTCTTTGTTTTTGCTCCTTGCTCTGCCTTCTCTGTGTTGACTTCAACCTTGGAAGTTTCACCCTGTGGTCATGAGATAGCTGCCTACTCCATCCGGGCTCTAGGCTTCCTCTTCCCACTGCAGGGAAAGAGCCTTGTTTGCCATGTCCCCATGGCCTTGGGTTGCTGTGCATTCCCCACACAGTCACTGAGGCCGAGAGGATGGGACTATGTTAACTTGCCTGTGCATTGGTCTCTCCTCTGGAATTAAGTCTGAAGACAGCCCCCCCAAATTTCATGGCAGCTACATGGCATAGAAGAGTGGTCCCTCAAAGAATATCTGGGTGTTGCTAGGAGGTGGTGAGAGGCCTAGCGTTGTTTGGGTGACCGTGAACTTTTTTCCTACCTTCCTAAGGTATCAGATTTTAGTTCTTTCTTCGTCCTCGGAGAGGAACGTTAGCCAGCTGGACTGTCTATACAAGAATGCTGTAAAGACTAGAAATGACGTCTCACCATGAATTCTTACAGGAATGAGACTCCACTGGAGAGGGCAGGAGGCAGAGTATACATGAGGATGGCCTTTAAGAATGTAAAACCTGGGAGGTACCTGGGTGGTCCAGGAAGTTAAGCCTTTGCCTTTGGCTTAGGTCATGGTCTCAGGGTCCTGGACTTGAGTCCCGCATCAGGCTCTCTGCTCAGCAGGGAGCCCGCTTCCCTCTCTGTTTCTGCCTGCCTTTCTGCCTACTTGTGATCTCTCTTTCTCTCTCTGTCAAATACATAAATAAAACCTTTAAAAAGAAAAGAATACAAAACCTGATCAGAAGAGGGGTAGCATCTCTCATTTGTAAGTGTATCTTGAGTCTAGTGGGATCTTTAGCACATAATATGTACACAGTGCATTTCCATGGATAGAAGGAATGAATCTAAATGTAGTAGGTGAATCTTCCAAGGGCATTCCACCAGACACTGGCCATTCTCTTTGGAGAGTTTTAGGAAATTTAGCACAGATGATGCCACCTTCATGTCTCTCTGAGATGGAAACAAATGAGTCTTTGGGGGCCAGTATGGCTTAAGAAATCTGTGAGTGCCTAACAAGGCTGTGAGTTTGTGGGATGGGGTATCAGAGGCCTTCCGTTATTAGATGTACACCCCCAGAAAAACAACGTGCCCCTGCCTTCCCTGATCTGGGAGTTAGGAGTGATAATCATTGCGCTGCCCGCCTCTCATGTTTGCTTAGAGCAGATGGGTCGGTAGAGGCCAACCTGTCTTGCAGACTGTGAAGTGCGGTCCATACTTGATAGATTATTACGGTTGTTGTCTTCTTTGGTTTAATGAGTCATCTCAAATATAAAGAAGAATAAGACAGTGTAATGTGTAGTCCCCAGGACCATGCCAGCTACATGGTATAAGCTCAGTGTATGTTTTTCCTCCCAGTCCTGCAGCCCCATCATCTTGAGGACTGGATGGGCACTAATTTGTCCTCAATCTTTGAAAAGAGCTAGATCTGGAACCTTGTGTAATGGTTGTGGTTGACATTGAAATGAAATTGTGTGCTGTTAGTACTTTTCATATTTGATTTTGCTCTAGGTAGCAGGAGGTGGAAGGAGCTAGAGTTGGGAGACTGAAGAAGTCTCCATGCTTGAGAAATCCCTTAGAAGTTACAGTCTAGCTGTTCCGCTCTTGCTCTGTTTGATTAGATAATCACACCTTCTGCTCTAGGCGTCACCGGCTCAGTGGAAGTCAGGAAGGAAATTATTTTCCTCTGTTGATACTACTGTATAATTGTTGATGGTGGCCAAGGGCTTTCATTTTTAATATTTCCTCTTTGGTCCTTAGAAGGATCAGGTATTAGTCTGTGCTGGAAGCAAAGCGACGGTCACTTCCACCAGAGGTGAATGTCTTGGCTCCCTACAATCACTTGGTCAGGTGGTTTCTGGGCATGTGTGACCATCTGCTGAGCCAGCTTTCATTGCTTTTTATGTTATTGTTTCAAAAATACAAAAAGACTTGCTGGGTCTGAGCAGGAGCCCATCCAGCCACCTAGGGCTCTGTGACGGTTCTGTAACCCAAGGATGTCTTATAGGAAATGTTTGCTATCCATGAAAGTCAAAGGTAGAGCTCTCTCACTCTCTCTCTCTGTTTTGTTTCCTTCTTCCTAATTCCATATTCTTATATTTCTTCTATTTCAGCGGAGATGCCTCTGTTCTGTGTTGCATAGGGTGCTAGGAGGTCAGAGGAATTCACAGGTTCTCCTCCTTGGATTCCTGTGTGTTAGGAACGGTCTGATGCCTAATGCACGGGGAGCCCCATGAGTCCTTGGTATGGCTAGGTGGGTAAGGAGTCTCTGACCTTCCAGGTGTGGTTCTGTCTCCAGTTTTTTTCCCGTTAACATCCTGCAGCCAAAAGTGTCATGTTGACCTTGGGCTACACTGATTTTATTTCCAGGGTCCTCTCTGTGTGGCCAGAACATGCCTGGGTATATGTCACCAAGTGGGGAAGCATCTCTGCCTGGGGACGGGGGGCAAGGGTTCTCCCCAAGAGTTTCTGATAGCTAATGTCTTATGGTCTACTTCCTAAGCCTGAAAAATGGTGGAGTTGGTAGGGACCAGGCCTCTCCTCTGTGGCTGCTATCTTTATTATCCATTGCTGCATAACAGACCCTAAACTTATTGCTCAAAACAAGGAATGTTTATAATCTCACACTGTCTGTGATTTGGGACATGGGAGCAGCTTAGATGGGAGGCTCAGGGCCTCTCCCGAGGTTGTAGTCTAGGTGTCTGCTGGCCTGCAGTCTCATCTGAAGGCTCAGCTGGGGAAGACCCCCTCACCCCCGCCCCCCAGGCTCTGGCAGGATTTATGTCCTCTCAGGATTTTGGACTGAGGGCCTCAGATCCTTACGGACTGTTGGCTAAAGGTGGCCCTCAGTTTTTTGCCATGAGGGCCTCACCATAGGGCAGCTCACAAGATGGCAGCTGCCTTCCCTCCATGCAAGTGAGTAAGAGAGAATCCCCCAGATACAAGGCACAGCCTTTCTCTAACCTCATCCTGGTTGTGGCACACCTTCTCTCTCTGCCTCACTGTATTGCTCAAAGCAAGGCACGAAATCCAGCCCACACTCAAGGGGAGGGATTGCACAAGGGTATGAATACCAGGAGACGGAGTTATAGACAGCCATCTTAAGGACCGTCTGTCTACACAGATGCCTTAGGTTACATGGCATATATGAAGGTGGGAGCAGGAGTTACACGGAGCCACTGAAGAAACTCAGCACACTGCTGTGGACTAACCTTACTTGAAGGCTTTGGGGATAGAACGCCGTTTAAAATCTAGATATAAGCATTGATCTATAACTGCACAGAATGCAAACTTGGCATGGCTTCTCAGAGGAGGAACACTCACTTTCAAAGAGTGCTGTACTCCCATGCCTCTAGGTTTTTACCCTCCTGAGCAGTTAGGGCTGCTCGGATAGAAGTGCTCGGGTGTTCTTGCTGGAGCTCTTGCTCTACACATGAGATACCAAGACCTAGAGAGGGGACAGATTCCTTCCGGGGTCACGGAGCCATCAGCAGCCTTTGGGGGGCTCCCCAGAGACTCCTTTGGCTCTGGCTCCACTGCTGCTTCTCCATCTTTCCACACCGCCTCTGCTTCAGAATCAGTCCATACCAGTTTTCGGCATGCTCTTTATAGCCTCTTTCCTGTCCCAGAAACCGATTAGGGGAAAATAGGTTGAAATTTGGGAGTCTTGAGCCTTCATGTTGTCCCTTTAGTTAAATTTCAGGGTCTGCATCTCCTGTTGGGTAAAACTGTGTCTTGAAAAGTTGCATACATCAGTGTTACTTGGCTCGGTGTGTCTCTGCAGTATGAATAACATTTGTATTAAGAACAGTGAGCCGATATACAGCATCGCTGTGGGACTGACAGGATCAGACATAAACCTCAGCCAGTACCTTCTGTCTGGAAGAAAGTTCTTTTCTAGAGACTCTATCTTCCTGCTTCCCCCCTCCCCTGCCCCAACCAAACTGTCTTTTATAAAACCAAGCCCAACAGTCCATTTCATAGAAGATGACAGGTTCCCTTAGAGTTTTCCTTAACATTCCTAAAAAATTTATGGAAATGGAAGACTGAAAATTATGGTCAAGCTCATTAGTAGCCCTGCAGCCAAAAGAAGGAAAGCCTGCTTGGGTTAGTAAGACTGTCACTGGCCAGAATGTTAATACTACTCCCCTGCTCCATGGCCCTTTTTGACTCTCTCTCTCTCTATATATATATTTTATATCATTAGTGCTTTCAAAGTGTTGCTTGTCTGTTATTTAATTTCTTACTGAAAGTCCGTAACAGGAAATAGTTTCTGTTGGGTGAAGGCAACAAGGAAGAGCAAAATTTGGAAAAGGGAGACTTTCATGTATCTGCCTGATCTTACTGAAGTCACTTAGGCATTTTTTTAAGTGGTTTCCATGTCTGAAAAACAGGTGCAAAGAGCAGCTGCTCTTTGGGTTCTTTTGTGTTCACAGAGCAGATTAGTGGGTACAGAGGGCCTGTGGAGTCTGGTACTTAGCACATAGTAGGTGCCCATGAAACATTAGCCTGTGCCCTCCTTACCAGTCTGTAAGTGCTGGGAATCACCCTCAGTTCTGCGCTCTGTCAGGCCGTTTTCCCAATGCCTCCCCTTTGCACTGTCCACTTGGCTTGGACCAGACCCTCAGCATTTACATGTGTCATTCCAGAATAGGTCAAAAGCCTTTATGTTTATAATTTTGCTCAAGACATAAATACAGACATCATAATATGCTCATATTTTCTGGCATTTGGGAATATAGTAGCTCTAAGAACAAAATACTCATACCCTGTACTTCATGAGCAAGGCCTTGGGGGTACCAGTGCTGGAAAAGTAAGTGTTGCTCATCATGACAAGGTTTTCTGGTCCAGAGGATGAGTTCCACTCAGCTGCCACCAGCTACCTCTTCCTCTGTACATGGAAGCTTCTCTGGGCCTGCCCACACTGACCCTCTTTGGTTTCCTCTTCGGGCTTCTATAGGATGACATCACCTCACCCCGCTTCAATGGCGACTGGCTTGAGTTATATCAGTTATTAAAAATGATCTAATATTTCCCTTTTAAGTCTAGGGCCCTGGCTCGTCCTATGATTAAGCTAGTGATTTATTTATAATATGGTACGAGACGGCTGCAGCCACTCTATGATGTAATCTAAGAATGACATGAAAACAAAATAGGCTTTTACATAATGAAAGTGTTCCTGTAATACATTTTATAGCAAGGCTTTTTTTTTCCCATTGAGAATGGAGAGAGATTCTTTCCTTTCCTCCCACTCCTTCCTCATCTTCTTTTCCCATTTATGAGTCTTAAGGCCTTTAAGTCAATTAAAAAAAACACACACACCAGCTTTGGGAACACCACACAGACTCTGGTTTGCTTTTCTAATCTTGTCTTGTCCTCTCCTTCTTTGCTCCTCTCCCCACGGCCACCATGGTGTCCATTATGGCTATTGCTCTGCCCAGCTGCCTGTCGCCCTCGTCAGAGCCCAGCAGCCCTCATCCTTCCATTGCTTGTGCTGAACCTACTCTTGTTAATGCCTCTATGATCTTGCATTTTCTTCTGCTAAAGTCCGAGACACTCCACTGGTTCCTACAGATAATAGACCTCTTCAGTCTGGCTCAGATGTACCTCTTCCTCCAGCCTTCTCTGAAGTTTCTGTCCCCTACTTGGAAACCCTTTCTCTGTCTTTCTTAGAGAACTCCGTGCAGTGGCAGGCTCCCTATCCCCATGTCAAGGCGTATTCACAGTGTATCAGAGTTGGAAGAGGAGAAGTGACTTAGGGGAGTGGGGAAGGGGCCTCTGTAGTTCTGGTTCTGCCCTTGACACAGTCATGAGGAGGTCATGGCTTGTCTCGTAAGTGTCCGTGTTCCTCCTCTGAAGAATGAGTGGTTTGCAGGTCATTTCATGTGGCGATGTGGGAGGATTGGTTATGGCTCCTTGAGATGATGTGTTAAGGATTCTGAAGCTCCGTCTTGACGGAGTAGAAAAGAGTCCATGATCATGTGGCAATATTTGCCAGGGCTGTGGTTGGGGAAGGGATGGTGGAGGCGTACAAAGAGGTCTCTTGGCTGTTTTTGGACTAGATGATTTAGAGATCTCTTTCTCTTTTGCCTTCTGGGATGCTTTGATTTGGTGACTTGAAGTGTCTTAGCCAAGGTCACACAGCTGGCAGTGGCTAGTATCCAGTCTCCGGTTTAGAGATGGTTAAAAATATATGCTCTAATCTCACATGTATTCATGCAGGCTGGCCGTGGGAGTTGAGAAGCTGGGATAAATAAGACTAGAGGGGCCATGGTTTATTGGAGGCACAAGACTCCCCCCACAAATCTGTATATCCTTGAGGTAGGGCAGGGTCAGGAGATGCCTTTCACCTCTTTGTCTTCTTTGCTTTGAAAGTGTTGTCATGTCCATACAATTCTTATTTATGTCAGATATGGCATATTAAGGTCAAAGTCAGAAAGTTAGATGACTTTGCCAGGATCAGGGCTCACAGAGTTAACCCATGGAGTCTTTTGGATCCTCAGTGCCCCTCTCCCTGATTCCAGACAAAATGCTTAGCTCTCAGCAGAGTGCTACATTGCTCGGACTCTAGGTCAGTTCCAAACAAAAATAGGTCCTGGAACAGTGAGAGCGATGGAGGAGGGAAAGGAAGAGGGATGATTGGGATGGCTGATGACACTGGAAACAGAGCCTTTTGAGGGATGAAAGATGGAACTGGATGTAGTTAGTGTGGAGAAGAGAGAAAAGGGGATGGAGGAAGAGGGAGTAGAGTGGGACTTTGCCATGGAAGGGGACACAGACTCACTCTTTGTGACTTCAGAAGGAGTTCTGGAAGGAGGGGGTGGGAGCAACAGAAAGACATATGAAGAAGGACTTAGTATTATGGGTAGACCAGCACTGGGATGTGCCATTTTGAGGGGTTTTGACTTCACTACTCTAGTTATATAGGTGGAGGCTGAGACTGGTAGGTCCTTTCTAGAGGGAATAAGATGCCTATTAAGGTCCTCCCTGTCCCCAGAATCTGGAATTTTCTGAAGGCACGTTTTATGTGCATTTAAATAATTCCATTTTGAAATGAAGGCTTTATGGAGGAAAGTGATTCTTCCCTTCTCCATGGTCTTGGCACACATAAATGCTGACTTATCTCGGGCAATCTTTTGTCTCACTTAGCATTATTGATGAAGGAAAGCAGGCAAACTGAGGATGTATTAGTACTTTTTTATACGGAATGTATTTTTTGAGGATGATATCTGTGCTTTTCAAGGTATTTCCAGAGAATTCTGTTCTGTTGGCCTTCCTCAACCCTCCCTATCCTACTGTCAATGGTTTGCTTTTTGTGTACGGTCAGAGTGCTTTGTTTATACATCCAGTGGAATATTTGTGTCATTTAGCTCTGCTGTGTAAGTGGACTTCCAGTTTTCCATCTTTACCAGATTATAGAAGCTTCTTAAGGGCATGAATCCTGTCTTATTCCTTAAGAGGACCTATGGTGCCTAGGGCAGTGGTTTGCAAATAATAATGGTGGCTCATTAACTTAACAAGTATTGAGCATCTGCTGTGTCCTACACATTACTCCAGGTCCTGTGAACATCTAACCAGCCTTCTATTTGATGGAGACAGGCCATATACATATTAATGCATAAATATATAATATTTCAGTTGTAATCTATATTCAGAAGAAAAATAAGACAGGTTAAGGCCACAGGGGTTGGGGAGGACACAGATTTAAGTTCACTAGTCTGAGAAGTTCTTCCTGATAAGGGTCCCCATGAGTGGGGACCTGAATGGAGTGAAGCAGTAAGTCGGGGCCCAGAGGAGGAAGAATGTTTCAGGTTGAGGAAAAGCAGTTGCAAAGGCCCTGAGGCCAAAGCCTGCTTGGTACCCTCCAGAAAAATGAGGAGGCTGGTGTGGCTGGAGTAGAATACCCAAGCGGAAGCATACAGGAGAGGAGCTCACCCATCGCTCCTAAAAACCATTGCAACAACAAATGCTTGTTAATAAATACCTATTGAAGATTCTCAGGAAAAAAAAAAATGTTTGTGATGTAGAGAATCCATGGAAGTCTAACAAAAGGACTTCTCAGCTTTTCTGCTTTTCAGCTTTAAGATTCAGGGGCAGGAGGTGGGAGCTGGGACCTCAGCAGCGCATAGCTCAGAACCAGTCCAGATGCGCAGGGTCCTGGTTTCCCTGGCAGAGGACTCTCCTTTTTAACTTTACTGCCGCGGCAGGCGCACCTGCAGGGAGGCTGGGGCAGATGGGCAATTGCATGCCTAATCACCCATTCAGGCACCCACTTATTTGTTTTCCGCATGCAAATATGGGTTTTTTGCAGATGAATTTAATATATTTGTTGCTTCCTCATTTTATTTAAAACAAAACAAACGACCAACCATGTCAGTTGAGGGCAACAAATAGAAACATGAGTATTACGGTCTTGCTGTGCGTGCTGAACACACGGCTGAAAGGAATCCTAGGCAAATCAGTATTTTCTGGGCTCAATTAGATTATTATTTTATATACAGTCATTATTACTATTATTATTAAACAAAAAAAGCGTTTTAAAGAGGGAAGCGGTATGATTTTTTTCCGAAATCATTTTCTCAATATTTTAGGATCCATATTTTTACCGTGTGGTTTCCACTTTCACTTTTTTTTAGTTTCTGAACTTCTGGACCATTGTTTTAAAATAGGGCATCGTGGAATCTCCACAAGCCATGGGCAGGTGGTTCCTGCAACTTCTTTAGCCTGGAAATAAACAAATAAACAAGCACAAAGTAGAAGTATTTGCCCCTGTCGATGTGCTATTATTATTTGTTGTGCAAGATCATGCAAAAAGTCACTTCCATTCACCTGAGAGCTCGTAGGTCAACAGCAATACCAGATGGAGGGTTTGGTGGGTGTTTGCTTTGATTTCCAGTGACACTGGAGAGCTCTAGAGTAGGATGCCCCAATTCTTAGGTACTTTGGCAAACTCAGGGAAACTGAGGCCTGGAGAGGTAAAATGACTTATTCAAGGTCTCAGTGAGTGAGAGGTAGAGATTGGACTTGAACAGCTGGAACTCTGGCAGATGGCTTCCTCTTTGGCCTGGGGTGATGGAGACACTGCTGGAACCCAGAAGATGTCATCTCAAGGTAAACCATGTCTTCATGTCTCATTTCCCTCTTGTAACCTGAGTTAAAGATCCTTTTGGTGTCAGGTCTTAAGCAGAGAAGCAGCGGTGGGGAATGTGGGTGGGAACTAACAGCTTGCCTGACAAAGCTGTGGACTGTTTAAGAGTGAGTTTGTATATACCTGTGTGTGTGTGTGTGTGTGTGTGCGCGCGCGCGTGAGCCTGGGGTGCAGATGGGGGTACTCAGAGGGAGAGGGCCGACTGCTTGGCAGTGGGAACTTCATAATTAGGCACAGAATTTCTGAGCAAGAAGGAAGGCTATAGCGTACCGAATTTGACTGCTTTATTTTGTAGGAAAGGAAGCTGATAATGGGACGCCTGGGTGGCTGAGTGGGTTAAGGCTCTGCCTTCGGGTCAGGTCATGATCTCAGGGTCCTGGGATCGAGCCACACATTGGGCTCCCTGCTCAGCAGGGACCCTGCCTCTCTGCCTACTTGTGATCTCTGTCTCTCTGTGTCAAATAAATAAATAAAATCTTAAAAAAAAAGAAAAGAAAAAGGAAGCTGATGTCCAGAGTGGTTAAGAGCCTTCCCCCAAATTATTCAACTTCAATTGAGTGTGTAGAATATCAAAGCAGCAGCATCCTTTGATAGAAACTTTTATTTGGAGAAGTACGAGTCATCACTATCAGAGGTTACTTACTCTCAGCCAGTGGGCTGCTTTTATGGGATGGAGCACCTGCATGCTTTGGGGTTCTTTCTTTTTTTGTGGAGGGAGGGTTCTTTCTTGAGGTATGGTTTTGGCACGAGGAGAATGTCAGGGCTGCAAGGGCCCAGATGCAGGCCTTCTGTGTTCTTGCAGACCTCACAGATACCTGATCAGACATCAGAGGGACGCTTAGTTCACTGACCTCCCCAACGAATAACTTACAGATGACCTTCTGAAAAAGTTAAGATTGGAAATCAAGACCAGTTAAGTAACATTTTGTGGGTCTTTTATGTGTTGTTAAACATAGGACCCTTTCACTTCTATTTATTTATTTATTTATTGAAAAGATTTATTTATTTGATAGAGAGAAAGAGCGTGCATGAGCACAAGTGGGAGGGGCAGAAGGAGGGAGTGAGAGAATCTCAAGCAGACCCCACGCTGGGCGTGGGGCGGGATGTGGGGCTCGATCTCATGACCCAGAGATCATGAACTGAGCCAAAATCTCCAATCGGAGGCTTAAGGACTGCACCACTCAGGTGCCCCATCCCTTTCACTTTTAAATGTGAAACGTGAGGATCCTGGATTTATGGTGTATGGCCTGAGAGCAGGAAGGTCTGTAGGTATGAAAAGGGAAGCTTGTCAGGAACCTATGGAGAGAGGGTTCACATTGTGTGTAGTGGCTGCAAGAATGATCAATGGCCCTGGGCACAGCCTTGACACGGAAGGCCTCTAGGAGCAGAGGGTGGTGAGGGAGGAAGGGACTGTGGATGTAGCATGAATTGAACCTCTTCTGCCTGCTGATTGTGCAGGGGCGGGTCTCTGCAGCTGTGTGCTGGGAAGTACGTGCCATCCGTGTGCCCCTCCACGGCGTGCTAGATAGTCCCAAACACCGCGGCAGCCCCCGTGCCCGTGTCAGACACTGCGTGTTAGGGTTTGGGTCTCTCGACTTACTCCCCGTGTCTCTCTCTTCTCCCCTACCAACACCTCCACGCCTCCCCCTTGCAAAAAAAAAAAAAAAAAAAAAAAGAAATCCTCAGAATTGTTTGAAGGTTTATTTATGTTGATTTCTTTGTGTTTTGTGACTAATTTGGTTCTTGTTCCTCTCTGAAACTAATTCTTTTTATGTGAGACCACGGTGTCATATAGTTGAATTCTCTTCGGCTTGGAGTTCTTTTTTCTTTTACTTAAAAAAAAAAAAGAAAAGAAAAAAGAGTTTTATCCCTTTTTCCTCGGACCTCCAGCTTTCTTGTCTACATGGACAAACGATTTCTGAAAAATCTTCAGGGAGTTATTGACTGTGTTAGAACTGCTACTGTAGAAGCAATCTGATGACAGAATCCCACATTTAACTTGCTTTTCCAGAAATAATTTATTTTTACTTTAGCTTCAAAGAGTAGCAGTAGGGAAGAGGGCAGTCCGAAAATAAGAAAAACATGCCAAATGAGTTGCTGATTTCCAGCGAGGCACATGGAAAAAAGGTTTTATTTCAGTGACCTCTCTGCTCGTTGGAAAACTCGGGGTTGGTGGATTTCATGATCCCAAGACTCTGGGTGCTCGAGTTACAGTGAGTGATGAGGGCAAATCCCAGGGTAGAAGATGCTCTTATTGGGCTCATGGGTGTATGGGGACGTGCTGTACTTTGGCGTTAAGACACATTACTTCTTCCAGTTGGGTAAGGTTGAAGGACTGGCTCCACCGAATCCCTAAGTACCAGGAGCATGTACCGAGTGCAGGGCTGGTAGAGAGTCACCCTTAACATAGGTGACGTTTGACCGTGGCCACTGGCCAAAGTTGGTGATTCCTACTGGATTTGTCCAGCTCCTAGACGCAGGCCTGTTTCTCATTCCCTCCCTCCCCCAACCCCGAGTTGGTGGCTCTTTATTCGATTCTTCTTGCATTCAGATCTGTATGGTGTTAGGAAGAATAACACACTTAATAGGAGGATGGACTTGCCGAACTCTGACCCCGGCTCTGCCACAACCACCTGTGGAATTCACAAACGTTTTCATTTACTCCACAAATATTTGAATGAGCACTTTTTACACCTCAGCTGCCAGAGATACAAAAATGTGCAAGACATGGTTCTTACCTTCACTGCTTTCAGTCGGGGGGTTGAGAGTAAGTACACAAATAGAACAGGCAGTGACTTCTCCTTTCGGGTCTCCCTTTTACATATCGAAGAGCTAGAACGGGGTTAGATGATGGCCCTAAGGTCCCTTCTGAGGCTACTGTGCCATCACCTGTGCACGAGTCGTCAAATAGCCGAAAATCACTCGTTTAATGGAAAATTGGCAAACATTTCTCCTTTCTCCCCGGTTTATAGGGGGAGATGTTGAAGATGAATGAGGCATTATTGACAGAGTGCTTTAATAAGCAAGTTGCAGAAAGACATGATATAGGTTTGAGACATTATTATTAACGGAAAAATGAAAACAAGGGCTGATGTTTTTAGAGAGAGAACAGATGGTTCTTTTGTTTAGAATTTGAGTATAAAAGGAGAGGAAAAAAAGGAGATACTTGCCATATTGTTTAGGCCCTGAATGTGAGTGACTTTAAAATGCCAAAACAATCTGGTTAGGAAAGTCCCGTGGATTCAAAATAGCTCCTACACTGATCAAACTATAATTAATTTAACAAAAAAATGACAGTACGAAAAATCCTAATAAGAAATGCCACACTGACAATTGACACAACCGAACAAAAACTCCCATTTTTGCGTCAGCTCTAGAAACTTGATTTTTCCTGTGCTCAGTTCTACCACACAGAGGAACAAATTAGTGGGAACTGATTTAAAACTGTGTTTTTTTCTCAAGTCCTCCCCCCGCCCCCCAGCCCACCAAGTTATTTCAGTTTTCCGTGACTCATAAAGGAAATCTTCAGGATTCACAAGAAATTGGCAGTCCTCTCCCACCTTTGCTGTTGGATGCTGGTGGAATGGTGGGAGCTGGGGCAGTTGATTGAGAGAGCAAAAAAGGCCTTGGGGGGGGGGCACCTGGGTGGCTCAGTTGGTTAAGCAACTGCCTTCAGCTCAGGTCATGATCCCAGAATCCAGGGATCGAGTCCCTCATTGGGCTCCCAGCTCCATGGGGAGTCTGCTTCTCCCTCTGACCTTTTCTTCTCTCATGCTCTCTCTCACTGTCTCTCTCTCAAATAAATAAATAAAATCTTAAAAAAAAAAAAGGCCTTAGGGGACATGGCAGAGGGTAGGGGCTTGAGAAGGACCTTTGAGAAGTTTGAGAGAAGACTTTGAAATGATTTCTTTCTCTTTATTTCTCAATTTCTTAGGATCTGTCTGTGCAATATACAGTTAATTAATGTCTCCTTCCAGCAGCATGCTTGCCCTCTGATGGTCTGTCGCTTGGGAGGTGACAGAAAATGTGGACTTTGAAAATGAGCTTATGGACCACTAAGCTGTGGGCATTTAGTAAGATGGGCTACACCTTTCTTCCAGATGCTCTCTGACCCGTGGTGTGAGCGGGCCTCAGTTTCCCCACTATGGAAGAAGGAGGTTCCTAGAATGTTCATTCTGACTCTAATCTGAATTCATGTCCACATGCTCTCATACAGAGCGGTAGGAAGGCAGCGGATGGCTTTTCATTTGGGAAAGTTTAAAAACAAACATGCCCCCTCAAGACAACAAGGATGGAAAGTCCACTTTGCCGAGGTGGGAACCCTTTGTCCACAATACGAGCCACCTGCCGAGGTCACTCCTCAGTCCACGGCCTCGGATGGAAAGGCGGCATGGCTGGGTGTGGCCAGACCCAGAGGACCAGGGTGGGCTTGGGGAAGAAGCACCGTCCCGTCCTGTGGAGTTCTGGGTGTCAGTCCTACTTCTGCTCCTAGCCCTGTGGGACCTCCTTGAAGTTTCTGCAGGTCTGATTGGCTGGTTGGCCTGATGAGATGATATTCTTCCTGGCCCTCAAGCTCAGGCTTTGCTTAGAAGAGTCCCAGGGGCCCTTTCACGGTGCATCGCTCGTGTTTCTATCGGATGCCTATTTCCTCCGACCTTGTATCTGAGTCAGAATCATACTTGCTAGTTGTCTTAGTTGTGCTCCATTCCGTACCTTTCTGATAACCCACCCCGTCTCCTCCGAGTCACTTCCTCTCACCGCTCCAGGTGCGCACACCTCTCTTTAGACCTGACATCACCACATGGGGCTTATTCGGTGTTACGTGCTTGTCTTCCGCCCTGGTCTGTGAAATCAGCCGTGTCCTGCACGTTTCAGAAGACTCCGTGTGTCCCCTGGCACCTGGCTTATAGTAAATGTTCAATAAACATCAGTTAAATGAATGAGGGGTGGGTGATGATCCCGGGTTTCCTTACCGGCTTGTCCGTCTCCTGAGGACACGGACTATGTCTGATGCGTTTCTTTCCATCCGCAGGATGCCCAGCCCAGGGCTTCCAGCGCAGTGTGTGGTTAACTGCTATTCGTCGAATTGTATGATGAGAGGTGGAGATGGGCCCGCAGCAGGGAGGGCACAAAGAGAAACACACATGGTGTAGCTTGGTCACGGGCTGACAGAGGTCCTGGAGCATTTGTGGGTCTCTGATGGAGCACCATGGGGGGGTGGGGTAGGTGATAGCCCTTCCTCATTCCCTGTCACACCTGGTCCCCTGGGCTGGCTGTGCTAGTGACCAGGGGTCTCATCCTTGGTCTGGTGTCAGTTTTTCTTCTTCTTTGCATTCATCCTTCAAGGCTTGAATCAGGGTAGATTGTTTGCATAATCCTGCCTCATGTGATTTTCAACAGTTTGTGGGCAGGGCTGGCGTTTTCTCATAATTGTGTTCCCCACGGGTCCTGGCACAGAGCTGTCCACAGAGAAGATGCTCAGTAAATGTTTGCAGACTTGAATTTCATCCCACTGACTTTGCTCTCCTACCGCCTTTCACCTCCTCCTAGGAGCCAGCTTATATGATGATGCCACCCATACAATGAAGGCTGCAGAGTTAACTTAATAATCCAATAACAAACCTTGTTTCCTTCTCCGCATTTTTTGTAGATCAAAGTAACTTTACTTTTGGTTGTGCCCTGCTTAAAAAAAAAAAAGATAATGGCAAATATGTCGTGTTACCCTTACTGTGGCTCTTTGCTAATGAAGTTTTAGTATGTTAGGAAAAGAAAAAGATTTCTTTCTCCTTATTTATTTATTTATTTGAGAGAGACTGAGAGAGAGAGAGAGAGAGAGAGGAGGGGCAGACGGGGAGAGAGAATATCAAGCAGACTCCTTGCTGAGCATGGAGTCTGACATGGGGATCGATCCCATGACCTGAGATCATGACCCAACTGAAATCTAGTTGGTTGCCTAACTGACTGAGCCCCCCAGGTGCTCCAAGATTTATGTTTCGTGGCTGTAGCTGTTGAACTGTATAGTCAGTTTTCCTTTTATTTTTTTGACAGTTACCATAAAATAGTGTGATGTGATGTGAGGATTTTCAGGTGGAGGAATGAGTTAGAATATCCTTGGGTATTCTATCTGCTTCTTAATTGTTTTGTTATCTTGAGTAAGAGTCTTTATTCCTCATTATTTCTTTATCTCTAAAAGGAGATTACTGAAAAAGGCAATTTCCACAACTTTTCGTTTTTTTTTTCCCCTGTTGGCATTAAATCCATGGTCCTTGAGAACTTTGGAACAGATATTTCTAGGCCTCTGTTTATTTTTCTGCCCTTTAAGTGGAAAGGATGACCCCCAAGGCCCTGTCACTGTCAGCTTCAGTAATGTTCAGAAGCCCCTGGGAAGCAGACACCCTACAATTTGGTGCACTCACTTGGGGTTAACATCCTCTGCCCCTTCTCATATCCCAGGCTCAGGTTTTGATATTTAATTATAGGGGCTTCTTTCCCTCTTGCACTAAATGTCTTGTTCAAAGTCATTAATCCATTCAGTGAGTTAACGATTGATTGGTATCGCACGCTTCTTTCATTTTACCATCTCGGATGAGAGCTTACGGGGCCTCAGCCTGCTTTGCTAGAGATTAGTGAACCGAGGCCTAGAGAGATGCCTCTGGTTGTCACGGTCACCCACACGAACTAGAACAAGCCCTGTATTCAGCCGTGAAGGACCGGCAGGAAGGTCTCTGACCTTCAGAAATCAGAGAGGCATGTCAGCGTGGAGTACGGAGTCTTGAGGAGGTGCCTCACCAGACCTGCCTGTGAAATGGGGTAGTGATCTCTTTGCTGCCTGAAGTCAGAGGCCTGTCCAGATGATCTCTGGAGAACTTCTCCTACCCTGGGATCTTTGGTTCTCTGAGCACAACCCACACCCGAGATACTAGTAAGCCAAGTAGTTTGATGGGGAAAAAAGGGTTAAGGCTGACTTTTGGAGTTCCTTTGTTAGGAGGACAATACCTTTGAAAACTTAAGGAAGTGTTTCATATATTATGTAAGGAAGTTGATAAAAACTGATATTTACATATGCAAAATACTTCAAAATGTATTTGCTGTAGACTAGCGAAATTGGTTTGTCATTTGTGCCATTTTATCTCGGTGGACACTGAACCCCGGATGAGAAATAAAATGATGCTGTCCGTCCCAGTCAGAGGTCTCTGGTAAAGCCCTAGACCCTTGAAGCTTTTCCTAGAGCTTAGGAGCTGCAGAAGAATTTAGAATCTTCTAGGTCAGTGGTTTGCAAGCAGAGCCACCAATCCACATCTCCAGAGGAATTAAACACACACACAAACACGCACGCACGCACGCACGCATGCACACAACAACAAAAACAAGCTCCCTCCCTCAGCTTCTTACCTGATGTCACAGTGTCTGTGGGTCGGGCCTTGAGCTTTAGTCTTATTTTAAGTAAGTTCCTGGGAGAACCACTGATCTGGTCTTGATCTTTGACCTGTGTCTTTTCTGGCCTCTTGATTACCACCTTATTCCGTGGGGCGGACTTACCACTGCTGGGCCATCCATCTCTGGCCACCCCAGGGACAACTGTTGGAGGACAGAGGCACTGGAGACTACTAAAACAGCTTGTATGCCCGGGGAGGCCCTGAAATAAATGTTGCGTAAAGGAAGAGAAGGAGTTAACATTTTTTACTTGGGGTGTGCCTTCTTTTTATGTTTCTAAGAACATTTAAAAATGATGGCAAGGAATATATTTCATTGCTTTAATTGTCTGAGGTCTTTTTAAAGTATGTGCAATAAAATACCATTTAAGCTAACTGACCTTTATATTTTAATGCTTTTTGGAAGGGAATAATACCTAGTATTCAGCCGCAGTGTATATATATATTTATACACACACACACACACACACACACACACATTCAGTCAGCAGAGACTGTTTTGGAATCAGAGGGCTGAGAGTTTTGCTGCCTTCCCAGATATTTTACCTCTTTCTCGTTAAACGTCAAGTTCCATTTGGTTGATGGTTCTTGACCTCATAATGTCTAACCTTCCTATCTTTTTATTTTTCTTCTCTAAACTTATCCAGGAAGGAAATTTCAAGGCCCGAGTCACTAATTCTTCCTGCTGCTGGGAAGTTCAGGTGCAGAGCACAGGGCAGCACATGTGACCTGATCCATATTTTGACAAAAAGAAGGCGCCCTGCCCCTCCTCGATCATCCATTTGGTGATACTTAACCTCAAAGGCCACTGCTGATAGATTTTAAAAAATTGATTCTAGCTATTAGCTTGTTAGATACGGTTCATCCTCTTAACTCTAAATTTGCTCTTTCTAGAAGGAAAATAGTACTCGGATTGCAGAGGCGAACTGAAATTTCAGAGGCTTGCATTGACCTACACATCTTGTAATTGTAGCCCTGGTTCCATATCCATGGTGGCCTTTGATATATTAGGTGTTGTTCGTCCCCAGGGGTTTCAGAAAAGGAAATTATAGAATTCTTTCCAGTGTTAAGAAATTAAAATATACAGATTACTTTGTGTCACTGAAAAATACATGCGCGTGCAACTATTATATGGAATGAAGTACTTTGGGATTAATTAATTTATTATTTTCAAATCCAAATTGAGCTAATTTTCAAATCCAAATCCAAATTGAGCTAATTTTTCATGACTGTCTTTTTTCCCTTCTCTTTCTCAGTGGTCATTCTTTCTTTAAGTTTTTATTGTACATGGTTTCAAACATGAAAAAGTTGTAAGAACAGGAAGAGTCCGACTCATACTCCTTTGCTTTCATTGGATTCGTCTACTGTTAATATTTCGTATTATTTACATTCTCCTGCTTCCTTCTCTCTCTTCATTATGTATTATATATTTTATGTTATATGTCGTGTATTACATATATGATTATTTTCTGTAGTAGTCGATAGAAAGCTGCATGCGTCACGATACATTACAGTCATTTGCACCTGAGTACAGTGTGTTTCCTAATAACAAGGGTTGTTTCTTCCTGTTCGCACTCTGGTTACCCTGTTCAATACACCGACTCTGATTGGGTATTTTGATGTCTCTAGCTCTGTGTTGTCACTTTGTCCAGTTGACAGCATGTCCCCCTCCGGTACAGAGTCCAGCCTGGGATCAAGCAGTGCATTTAGTTGTCAGGACTCTTCTGTCTCCGTCACTCTGGAAAATTTCTACATCCTTTCTTTGTCTTGTATGGCCTTGACAGTTTGGAGGCATATGGTGTTCCTTTTCCATCCTCTCATACTCCTCATTTGCGTCGGGCAGTTGTTTCTTTGTGTTTGGATTCAGTTGTGTATTCCCTGCTAGAATACGGAATAGATTAATTAATCCTCCTCGGGGATTAATTACATCGGGAAGCTCATGGATGGTCACCTGGTCAAGGTGTTGTTCACTTTCTCCACTTTAGAGTCACTGGTTTTCCCTTGGAATTATGAAGCAACCCATGAGTGCTCTATTCCCTTAATTCCTTGCCTAAACCAGTCTTTTCTGGATGGCTGCAGAATTACACTATCCTGTCTTCTTCACCATCATCGTGAGCATTCTAGTGCATGTGCTGTAGAAGGGAGCGTCCTGGCTTTCCTCATTCGCTCTAAGCAAGAGTCCCTCCCATCTCTCTCTCGGTTTCTAATATAGGGATGGACTTCCCGACTTCTGTCTCAATCTTGTATAATTAGCGCTATGTAATTATTTTGATGCTTAGATTGCCCCAGATTTGTCCCGTGAGAGCCCCTTTATTCTGGCTCCTGTATCTCTGTGGCATGTTCCCATCTTTGTTGTTAACACTTACTTACCTGCTCGGATAAAAAGAGGTTCTGGTTTCATCTTTGTTGTCCCTGCCTGAGCTCTGAAATCAACCATTTCTTTAATACGTCCTGATTCTTTTTAGTGGAGAATGGGATTAGGGACCAAGATTTGAGTGCTAGGTGTGCTTGTGGCTATGGTGATGCCTTTGGTGATCTACATCACCTATATATACACATATACCTATAGCTATAGGGATGAAAAATATATATGAATACACAATAATGATAATAACAACAATAATAGTAATATTTTTAACTCATACCACTATACAAAACAAGCTTGCTAAAAACAATTCAGGATTTGCTCGTAATGCCCTTCCCCCAACTTTAACCCTGCCTAAGACTGAGGGTTTATTGTCAAATACTATGTTTGGGAATTGTGTTTTTGTGTTTTTGTTTTTGTTTCTGTTTTTTTTTTTTGTTGTTTTTTTGTTTTTTTGTTTTTTTTTTTAGAATAAGAGAGCAGAGCAGGGAGGGGCAGTGGCAGAGGGAGAGAGAGAATCTTGAATAGGTTTCACGACAAGCACAGTGTCCCATTAGGGCTCAATCTCTTCTCCCCGATATCATGACCTGAGCTGAAATCAAGACTCGGATGCTTAACCAAGTGAACCACCCAAACGCCTGAAGGAGTTGTTTTTTTTTTTTTTTTTCCCCTTTATGGGCCTTCCCCCAAATCCCCTAGTGTCATTATGTTGTTCATTTAAAATATATTTGGGTTTAATTCTTTTAGTTTGCTTTCAGTTTTAGCTTTCCTCCTTCCCACCCTTTCCTTGTTGGTTTAATTTTATTTTTTTGAATATGTAAAACATTAACATGCTTCCAAATGTCAAAACTAAACAAAAATATATACCCAGAGAAGTGCTACTCCCTTCAACATTCCTTCCACCCTGATACTCCCTCTGCCTCTTGTAGGGAACCATCCTTTTTGTTTTCTTTGTTATCTTTCCCGTATTTCTTTTAAACCTGATTTATGTGTGTTTTCATACTTCTTTTTTTTTCTTATATAAAAAGTAACATACTATAAAAATAAGCCTTTTGCACTTTGCTTTTTAAAAATTGTATTCTTCTTTCTGTTTCCTTCCTTCTTCCCTCCCTCCCTTCCTCATCTCTCCCCTTTCCTCTCCTCCTTCCGTCAGTCTTTCTGCTGTTCCTTCCTCCTTTCTGTCTCTCTTATACAACCGATCTATGCTTGGACAGTTGAGTGGTTTCCTACAGAGGATACTATTATTCATATTTATTTTGATATCAGTGGAGATTAATCTTCAGGCTCTATTCTTAGAAGTGGGAATGCTGGGTCAAGGACGAACGTGGTGTTAGGTAGGTAGTACCAAATTCCTCTGTGTGGGAGTGTCTCACCAGAACCCTCAATCACAGCATATTGTTGGGCTTTTGAATTGTTGCCGCTGTGATGGATGAGAAATGGTATTTTGATATCGTTTTAATTTGCATATATCCTATCATAAAGGAAATTGAATGTTTTTTCATGTGTTTAAAGACCATATTTGTTAATTTTACAAATTTAATTTTTGTGAATTTTCTGTTCACATATTTTGCCCATTTTTTTCAATTGGATTGTGGTTTTTTTTCCTCTCAAAAATGTCCTTGTAAATTAGCTCTTATTCTATACATTATAAGTATATTCTATACATTATAAGTATTTACTCCAACTTGTTATTTATCTTTTGAGTTTGCTTACAGTGCTTTTTTTGGTAATGCAAAGGTTTTCATATTCATATAGATGAATTTATCAACTTTCTCTTCCATTGCTTGGTTTTTTGATCATGGTTAGAAAGCGTTTCTCAACAGCCATGTTCACTTGTGTTATTTCCCAGTGCCTGTATAATTTCATTTTTCACATTTAGATGTCTGATTCATTTGTAGGTTATTCTTGTATATGATGTGATGAATGGATCTAATTTTGTCCGTATCCAAATGGCTATCTACGTGTCCCAACACCATTTAGCGAGAAAATTCTTTGTCTCTGTGATTTGAGCTTGGTGGTTACTCCTTAATGCACACGACTCGATGTGAAGGGGACCGAACAGTGGTGACCAGTGCAACAGGATGATCAGAGGAAAATGGGATGTTAGCTAGCTAATGACTGTGTTGAATCTAAGTCTGTTGATTTTCAACTCAGAACTCAGTTTCTCTTTTACAAGTCAGCCTCTCCCATCCATTTTTCTTATTGATAAATTGATTGACATATTTAACAGGAAAGGTATTTAAAACAAAAGAAGGGCTTAGGAATTGTCTCTGCTTTCCTTCCTGTCAGCAGTATCCATAACCACTCCCCTTCCCTGAAATAGACAATGAGAACTTGGTGGCATATGCTTTTGGGAGCACCTGTAACTTTGTGTCTGCTGTCTCTAGCACCTGGTCACATGCTGATTACTCACTGTGTTCTCTATTGGCACCTGCCTGGATCCGGGTGTCTTTCCAGGAAGCCCTTAGCCTTGTGGGGGTGGGCAGTGGACTCTGGAGGTTTTGGGGTTTGGTAAGGCCTTGTAAGTAAATTTTCATACCTTCAGGAGTCAGTACTTAAAAGTCTGTAAATTTTTATCGAAAGCATAATGAACCTTCCTGTCTTTTTAAATAGAACTCGCCTGATGATAATTTAATATTGTTGGCACAGCCATTATTGTGCTTTTGGCAAGCTTAGTTTTGGTAAATGTTAGTTTTCTATGATATGTTGATAGGTATTCCACAAGAAGGGGGATTTTGTGGTCAAACACGTTTGGGAAATGTCAGCTTAAGACATGTTTCTTTGCTGTAGAACTTCTCAGAGCTCATAGAATGAGTTTGTCAAATTTATTTGATCGGGAACCAAAATCTACCCCCACCTTTCTACCCATTAGCAGCTTTGACAATTTGACCTGCGCAGTCAAGTTTATTAGGGCTGTGATAGTGTGTCCTGTAGCACTAGCATTCCACATCCACTTTTTGTTTTTATGGTTTCCTTCTAAATTCTTCCAGAAGTAAGCTGTTTGAAGGCAGGGACTGACTGCTGCCATTTTATTCCTTACTGTAGTACAAATACCTGTTATGGTGCCTGGCACATAGTAGGTGCTCATTAAGTATTTCTGAGCTTGAAGTTGTCAGCTCTCACTTAGCTTATTGCAATGTTTCTGGTTTGTTTTCCCCTTCCAAATATGTATTTTTAACAGCAGTTTCTAAACCAATCAAATGAACATATTGCAAAGAATTATGTGTGTCATGTTTCTGGCCTTTCTAGGAGTATAAAGGTTAGCCAGGGATCATTATTAAATAAATGATTTAGCTATTGCTGCTTGTCCCCAGGAATAGGCCCATAGAATTGCCCCTTGGACAGGCCCCTCGTTCAACAAGCCAATGCCCGTGGCTGGGAAGTTTGCCCTTCTTCTTTTCCAGTTGAAGAGCCAGACCAAACGGCTGCTGGTTTTCTCTGCCCATGCATCTTCTGTGTTTGAATAGCTTTTCTGATCGGCAGCCACTCTGATGTACTCTGGCTTCAGCTGTCCCAGAAGATGGCCCCGTCTCCCAGAACTCATCCAGTTTTCCTCCACCCAACCAGGATCCCACAAAGGAGCCTATATTTTGGGTTAGTAGTGTGATGCAGCCACGCACCTGCGCACATGCAGACACATATTGGATTTTTGGAGTGAGGGACTAGGGTATGACATATCTAGGTGTAGTGTAGGCGCTCTTTGTGAACTCAGGATTCTGAGGCTATTAGTGTGCTTTATTTGTTTTCAACATTTTATTGGTGCTCTCTTTGAATACACAAGGAGCTAATTTTCACTGTAGAAAATTGGGAGGACAAATAAAGTATTAGGAACAAAATCTAGATTGCCTGGAATCCTATTGCCTCAACATACATTATAGTGAATAGTGTTCCATTGTATGTGTGTATGTGTGTGTGTGTGTGTGTGTGTGTACACTATAGCCCGCTATTCTGGGGCTTGCTTTTTAAACCAGTTCTCCATTGTTATTTGTGTCTTGTCCTTTTAACATCACAGTTAATATTTATAATATTTACGTATTGCAACACGGAACCATTAACCTTTACTTCGTGCCTACGAGGCCAATGATTGTAGTGATTGTATCTTCATTCACCCTTGGTCTTCCCAGGTCTTGCTCAGGGCCATCTGTGCACATGTTTTTGGTTCAGTGGATGCCTGATGAATTTAGGTGACTAGGCATTAAACTGGAATTGGATCTGCCCACCTGTTCTTAAGAAATTCAACTCTACAAATGATGTATTCCAAAACTACAAAAGAAGGTGACAGCCAAAGCAGATGAAGCCGCCTTTTTAAGGGTAGGAAGACTTTAATAAGACTCTAACAGCTCAGTAGGTGTTGCTCCTGGTGACTTGGAAGTCTCTGCCACTTTTAAGACCGGACCTCCCTTGATTGTACGGTTGGCACAGTTGGTATCTGGTCCTCATCATTTTAAGCCTGAAACTCCCCACCCCCCCTTTTAAAAAGAGCAAATCAGGGTTTCCATGGTGGGGAGGGGAGGAAACAGGTTTGCATTAGTCAGACTCGGAAGGCAGCCCAGAATCAACCCAGTGCCTTTTTCATACGTGCCTGGGTGCAAGACCTTTGCATTAATTGGTCTCCCAGTATCTGTGCTCTGCCTCAGATGTGGTGGAAATGGGACTGGTTGGCAGAGGCATTGCACAGTGAAGGAAGAATCAGAGCAAAGGGTCTGAAGGATGGAAAGGAGATGGTTCCCTGCCCCACAGGCGTCTTCCTCTTTGGGGCACCAATAGACTCATCCCCACCAGACATGGTGGGTGGAATTCCTTCATCGCCTCTCCTCAGGCAAGAGATGAGGCTCCTGTTGCTGAATGACCAAAACTCCCCTGGGCAACCGTTCCCGAAGGTTTATCGCCTGTCTGCAGGGTCACCTCCCCACAGGACTTCCAGCAGAAATGGATACTTAACCGTTCAGTCCCCCAGAGGCCTTGTCTTTCTCAGCCATATCACCGGTCATGGCACAGCATCTCTCTCTTCCATGTTGTGCTGGATACCTCTTCCTGGTCTGTGACATGTAGATGTGGTTGTCTCCCACATGTATTTCTCATTTTTGTCTTCAGTCCTGGTGTGGTGACGGAATGCAGTTTTGGAGACAATTTCAGGTTGGTTTATTTGCTTAATAATTATAGGAATAATGTATTTGCTGACATGCGTTGATTGAGCACCTAGTGTGTGCCAGACCGTGTACACCATCATCCCTAGTCCCAAAAGAAAAACAACACGTGAGGCTTACATTCTAACCTCTCCTTTTCAGATAAGGACATTGAGGCCCAGAGAGATTAAAGGACTTGTTTTAGTTCACTTCGAAAGTGGCAGAGCCAGTGTGTGTCTAACTGCAAAGCCTAGTCCTTTCTTACACCCCCACATGGCCACGGGGTTGATGACTGGTCATTGAGATCAATATTTCCACCTACCACCCCCGCCATGCCCTGATGGTACCACACAGGACTTTGCTTGGGCTGGTGCTGGCTGTCACTGCCCCGAGGGCCTTGACTTGTGTTCAGAGTCAAGTGCCCACCTTCACTGATTACATGGTGCTGGTGACCCTCCCCAGGCCCCTTCTGACAGCCCCAGGGGAACCCACACCCTTCTGGAAAGCGCTCACCCTGGATGCCCCAAGCAGGGGGAAAGAGGCCTTGAAAAGCCACCAGCATGTGATAAAGGGTTACTTTGAACTTGAGCAGAATAGTCCATTGGTTCTTTGTTTGACTTTTGGCTTTCTTCTGAGCATTTGTACCCAAACTGCCAGCAGTGACTCTCGATCCCGGTTTCATGTGGAAATCTCCCAGGGAGCTGCGTAATAGTGACTGTGCCCAGGTCCCCGCTTCACACATTCTGACTGGGGTAGGGCTAGAGTAGGGACCTGAGTATCTGCATTTTTAAAAATTAAGAACCTTGAGGGATAATAATGTTCAACCAGTGAGGAGAACCAATGCTTTAGGGGCAGAAAAGCCCTCTTCACTCTTGTTGATGTGGTATGCTTTTTTTCTGACCCAAGTGAACCCCCAGTTTTATGATGTTTTCATTCCATCGAGGGGGAGAATTTACTCACCAGAAGCATTTGTGCTTTTTTGAGGTGGCTCAGGCTGTGGAGAGGGTGTTATAGGGATGGACACAGATGCTGAATTAATGGCTCTGGAGAAGGGGATTGAGCCACTTAGGACTGGATCACTGCGAACAACCACAAGACAGAACCATGACCTCTTCCATTTTCCTTCCTTCCTTCCTTGCTTCCTTCCTTCGGGAGTGAGAGAGCACAAGCCAGGGGAGCAGCGGGCAGTGTGGGGAGAAGCAGACTCCTCACTGATCAGGGAACCCGATGCCGGACTTGATCCCAGGACCCCAGCATCACGACCTGAGCCGAAGGCCGATGCTTAACCGACTGAGCCAACCAGGCACCCCTGACTTCTGTGATTTTCCTTTCTAATTCATTCTCCCCACACTTACCAGATTTTCCTCATCAAGGGCGTGTGTTCCCTAGTTTGTGAGCTAATCGCAATCACTCCCATCGATTTTACTCCAGAACATATTGTGACTTATTTTTTCTAGCTTACATGTTTGTCCTCTCTGTTTTCTGCTTACTAATTTCATTTGCTACTACATGTAAAGGGGTGACTTCAGGTGAAACGGTCACTGTGGCACTCGGATGCATGCGGGGACAGTGCACCTCTCCCCTGTGGGAGTACGTGCCAACTCTCCAGCCTGGTGTCCCGTGTCCTCTCGACTGTCTGACAACGAACAGTCTTTCTCTCCAGAACGAAGGCCCTCTTTCCTGCCCCTGCGCTCCAGCTGGCTGAACGGTACCCTGGACCACAGTGGATCTGCCTCATCCCTGCCTTTGTTGGCGTTTTTCCTCCTGCAGAGGCATTAGCTCTGTCCTGAAGCCAGCCCTCATCCCGGCAGTTAGAAATAACCTTTGCTTTCCTAGATCCCCCATACAGCCTTGTACGGGAACATTTTGAGAACTTACCACATTGTACCTAGAGCTGTACTTATTTATGTGTGCATATTAATTCCTGCCCTTCCTTAGGTTTCCGGAAGGTGGGACAGCCCCTTTGCTTTGGTGTGTCCTGCTGTGCCAAGAATATTAGAGGCATTCCCTAAATGCTTTTTGATTTAATGTGTTCCTTTTAGTTCAACTCAGCAGTTGTCCAAAATTCACCTCCTGGGATGTTGGTGGCTTTGGTGAACATTTGGAGAGGTACACCGGGATGGAGTGAAATCCGGTGACCTAGTTACATTATATCCCCTGCAGGCTCACTGGTGAGGAAGGCTCATGTTTAAACTCTGTGAAAGGAGAGCCTGACTTATTTATGGTGCTGGTTGTTTACAGGTCTCTAAAAATGATCCTCTTTTTTTTTTTTAAAGTATAAAAGTTGTGCGTTCTCATGTAGAATATTGAGAAAATGGGGGTGAGAGCGAAAGCAGAAAAGAAAAATCACCCATAATATGTCCAGCTCACATGAATAAAACCTGCCCCGTGGTAACAGGATGGGATAATGTAGAGTGTCCTGTGCTTGGAGAAAGGAGTCTGCTTCTTTGTAGTTGTGATAATTGGCGGGAAGGCTGGTGCGTCCGGTGGGTGAGCTGCTTGTTATTGTTATCATTGTCGTTGATGTCCTCGTGGTCACCATCCCTGAAGCTAAACCACAGAACTACTGTGCGTGTCACTTCAGCCCCTCAAGGGGACCTCACAGGCTGCTCTCTGATGAAGCTCCTTACACTGACAAGGGGTTAACAGCCTTTCTTTTTCTTGGTACCTGTGCCTCGGCAACACCTGTGTGAGGGAAGCCTCTGTCCTCACCATACTTGTCACCACATAGTAATGGATTTCAACTAATTGGGAAAAAATAGGGGAGCACTGAGTTTAAGGAAGGAGTCCCCCCACCCCTCTTCACCCACCCTATAGCCAGGGCAGGAAGTTTAGAGTTTAGAAAACGTGTTTGGGCAAGTACAGGAGCCTGGGGGCTGAGTTTTTATTTGTTTTTGGTTTTTTTCCCCCCTCTTTTAGGTTTTATCTTGTTGTCTTGTATTTTTAAATGCTGTAGTTCGATTATTTCTGAAAAAATGTTTGCCAAGAACCGAAGAGAATTTGAACAACGCAGAAGAGTAGGACATGGGCGATAGAAGTCTCCCCAAATGCATTGTTCAAGTTTGGAAAATACCTCAAGTTAATCAATTTAGAAAGTCCAAGAAAAGTAAAAAAAAAAAAAAAAAAAAAAAGGAAAAATCACTTATATCACCCCTTCCAGGGAACCACTGTGCCATTTTATTTGGGGAAGTCTGCTGTGCTCTGTGACCCCACATAGGAAACTCACTCTCCAGGCCCTAGTTCTCGTTTCTACTTTATAGAACCATTTGGGAGGATTTAAGATTAAAAAAGGAAAGAAATCTCGTCTCAGCCAAAATGCACTTGTACCTGTTTCGACATCCCTCCCCCACCGTACAGAGACACACGCACATGCACACACACTCAGACACAGGGCAACAACCACTGCAGTTATGCGCCAGCCTCTTGTTTTACAGACGGAAAGACCCAGGCCTAGAACTTGTCCAAATTTATGCGTGAAAGAAAGTGGCAGTCAACACTCTCACCCAGGCCTCCCGAATTCTGGTCCAGGGCCGCTTCTACAGTGATACCTCCTTACTAGGTCATAGAAGCAGTGGTAGAGAGAGAAAAGGAGAAATACGTCAGTTCTAAAGAGTGCAGGTTTTTTTTTTTTTTTCCCCCACTGTGTCCTTTGGCCAAGCTATTTTTGTGACTATTCGGTTCATGTACAATGCTGCCTCTCGGAGCCTTCGGCCAGACTGAGAGGCCACTCATGGCTGACTGCAGCCATGCCATCCCTCATGGCAGGCTCCGTGGAATCTTTGGCCTGGAAACAAGATGGGAACAGACTGTTCCAATACAAAAAATCAAATCTCAGGGTCTGAGCATACACAGAGAAAAGTGTCTGTGTATCCTGTTGGGCTATGTGCGTGACAACAGAACGGTGATTGAAGAGTGTGTCTGGCTGGGTTGCGGGGGTAGGGGCTGATGTTGAGGTTGGGTCATCTCTCATTCCCTAATCCATCCATGAGCCCTGATAAATCTTATTACATAAATACAGACGATTTTCCCTAACTGTGACCTATTATCCTAGCTCTCCAAACCTTGAGTTGGTACCTATTGCCTGTAAAAGAAAAAGCATGGTCTCCTCGGTCTGGCCCTGTGGGACCTGTTCAGAGGACATCGATATAATATGGGACTGTCATAATCCCCCATTTGCAGCCAGGCTCTCCCACCACCTGCCAGCCCTCTTACAGGGGGAGGTCACTGAACCTCCCTGGGCTTTGGTTTCCTTCTATGTGAAATGGAAGTTGGCTTGTTGTGGGGATTAAATGAGTTAGTGTTTGTAAAGGCGCACCAGGAACTCGGTCACCCATCCCACAGAAAGTGCTACAGGGTATTAGTTTTTGAGGAGAATACCCCTCCAGTGCCTCCACTGATGGCATTTCCCTTCTGCACTAGATTTATGGGCGTTCCTGAGATGGGCCTCTCATTTCCCTGCCTCTGTGCCTCTGGAACCTTCCCCTGTGAACTGGGGGCTCTCTCATTTCTTCCCATCCAAATCCTACTCATCCTTTTGAGGCTGAACTCAAATACACCTTCGTCCATTTATTTTTGCACTCATTCCTTTAACAGATTATTGTAGAGGGTCTCCTGTGTTGCAGGTGTCCTCTGTAGGAAGGCTTCCATAGTTCCTCGGGCTCAGATGGTCCGTCCCATATGCCTTTCCCACCACATCACTGTTGACGTCTCTTTACTGTTGCTGATGGGTCCCCATAGAATATTAGCCCTCTCTGTGTAGGTGCTTCTTAAGCTTTATGTAAAAATGAATAAATGAATGAATAAGTGAATGAATTAGCCTTTGTGTGGGTATTTATTGTGCTCTAATGAAGGTAAAAAATAGAAACAAAACTCAATTTGTGTGTGTGTGTGTGTGTGTGTGTGTGAGAGAGAGAGAGAGAGAGAGAGATTGAAAAAGAGAGGGAAGGAGGGAGAGGGGGAAACAGAGATTGTGAATGGGAGGAGGGCTGAGACTGCTCTGAGGGCAGAGGACTACTTCCAAGTTGAAGAAACGCATGAAGACAGGGAGGAGAGCGGGGTGGAGAAACAGAGAGAAGGAGGATGAGAGAGTAGCTTATTCTCTGAATCATAAGGCGTTCACACCAAGAAATGGTTTTCCTTAAGTGGTAGAAAATGTGAAGTGAATTGGGCCTCATTTTTCCTTTCCCTCTTTAGGAGGTTGGAAGTCATTTTTTAAATGAGGTGGGGGAGGGAGGGAGGGTTTGGAGAAGGAAAGTGAAAACTGTTTTCTGAGGCTCTCTTTGCCAAGGAACCCTGGAGAGAAGGTTCAGGAGGTGGGCCTGCCAAAGCTGTCTAGCTCACTGTTTCTTTTGTCGTGGACCCTGTTGCCGTCCTGTCCCTATTCTCCACTTCCACACACCTCCCTCCTGCCTGCTTCCATCCTCCCTCCCTCACTTCCTTCCCTTCTTAACATGTAACTATTACAAGTAAGAAAATGGGGGAAAAATCAAAATGAACCAAAGTAAGCCAATGATTTCAACCGATTTGATGGGTTTTAGAACTCTTTACCTCATCACCTCTCTGTTTCCCCCGGAAGCTTCCCCTCCCGGCACCCCCTCTTCACTTAGTGTCTCTTCACCCTTCCATCCACTTTGGGCTCAAAGCAGGAGAAGAGACTTTAGCAATATCACGGGTTTGAGGAGGGAGAAGGGCTGATTCTAGAGATTTCGCAGGAGCGAATTCCCAGCCTTTTCCTTCTGAAGGTTCCCAGCTGAGTTTTTTGTTTTGTTTTGTCCATCAACTTTACTGCTAAAGATGGTTCGCTGTGGAAGGCACGGAGGATCAGTGATGGGCATATGTCCACTCAGTGCTTGGTGTATGTGGCCCTCAGACTCCCCTAGGCATCCCGAGACAGGCATAGAGGACCCCTGGTGGCCGGACACTCAGTACTGATGTGTGCACACACACTGGGGGTGCTTTGGAGAGGCTGGTTTCCAGGGAGAGAGGGTGGGCAAGGGAGTGGGCAGACAGGTGCGCCAACAAGCCACGAGTACCTGGAGGCAGGCTGCCAGCTCCGATCAACACCAGAGTTACAAGCGTGCAGAGGGTAAGGTGTCTGTTGGCTGCCAGCGGGGAAGGCTTTGCTGTGGGTGGCAGTGTTCTAGGTCTTGAAAGATAGCTAGGCTGTGATAAACAAGGGAGGAGAGCTGTGTCTTCAAGAGGGAGGGATCAGCAGAGGCATGCGAATCTGTAGAGGGACTGGGGATGGCAGGCTGAGCCTAGAAGGTACGCTCAGAGTAGGCATTGCCGTCACATCATCGGAGTTTAACGTGTCCCGCTATTGTATTTGGGGCTTTTTCCTGTAAGCAGTAGGGAGCTTTTATGGGTTTTGGAAGGAACTGTGATAGGATTACTCTGGTGAAGTGTGTGTGTGTGTTTTGTTTTGCTTTGACTTTTTCATTTTCCGAGTCTTTTGAGGAACTGTTGGGCAACCTTGACTCTGGGAAGCGTGCACTGCCAACCTTTATCTGTCTTCTCTTCTCTCTCCTGGCCTGGCCCGGCTCCTTCTCGAGATGCTTCTGGGGAAGCAGCTTGGCAGTGCTGGTTCCAGGGGCTGCTGCTTGAGCTCTCCGGGCAGCCCCTCTCTGCCTGTTCCTGTTTCCCATTCCTCCCCTCTTCTCTTCCTCCTCCTCCTCTTTCTCTGTCACCACCCCCGCCGCCAGCAGCCGCGCTCCCCTCCCTAAAATAAATAAACCAGTCGCTCCAAAAGGTTCCAGGCACATTAGTCACATATCCCAGAAGTTTAATACAGAATTATTTTGACAGCGAGAACAAGAAGTGTTTTCTAGTTGAACGCACAGAACTTGCTTATTCCAACTGGGCTTTCTGCCGCACAGACAGATGATATGTTTTTTAGATGGATCGGCCACGCAGGAGGCTGTGTCGCTTCCCTTGGATGCATGACAAACTGTTCACTACCAAAAGTGGTTGGGGAAAAGATTTGAAAGGAGACAGGGAGAGAAGAATGAAATCACATCCTTATTGCGGACATAACTTTCTCCCCGGTAACTTCAGTAAGCCGTCGAGAGATTGCTGCGTGTTTATTTATTTATTTGGCTGCCTCTGGAGCCGTGAAGTCCCTTTTTCAAGCTGGGCTCGTGCGTGTGCTAAAAGATGAGGACAGATCGAGTTATTGCAATGCGGGTGGCTCTCCAAGCATTCCAGTTGAATAGCTCTTCCAGAAATATTTCTTGACTCACTCATTTAGCACTTTCTATTGCTGTTACTAAGCAGATTGGAGGCCCTCCCTGTGCTTTTGCCAGACAGCTCTGGGGTTGATGTGGCTCCCTTATCCCTATTTGGCCTGTGTAAAGATGGAGGAATGAAAAGCTCAAGTCTGTGGTCGTCTCAGAGGTCTTTCTCCCCCTGCCGAGGGGCCAGTGTGCCGTACGCATCGTCAGAGAGAGAATGAAAGTGTGTGCTGCCCTCTGGGGCAGCTTTTCCCCCCTCCTTCCAGATCCTGGCACCAAGCAGGAAGGCCTTTCTCCCAGGGTGGCTCGCTTGGGAGTGAAGTCCCAGACATGAGCACAGAGGAGAGGAGGGAAGAAGTTCCAGACCTGGGATGTTCTGTTCTGCCTGGCTCCCATCATCCTTCACTTCTTCCTTCTCAGATCTTTCTAGAGAGCTCCAGCCTTCTGGGGGGGCTGGGTTGATCTCTCTGGAGTTTTCTTATCTACCTTCCCTGCTTGTTTCTCATTAGCCTACCATTCCCAGGCCTTCCTCCTGGAAACCTCTGTGTGGTCCAGGCATATACTGGCTGTATGACTTTGGACAGTAGGCTCTTTGGGCTTCCTCCTTTGTGGACTCCTATTTCCAGCTGCGCATGACGTGTGATGTGAAATCCCAGGATAGGAGATGACCATAGGGTAGTTCCACGGGGGTGCTGTGGTTACATTTGGGAGGTCCCATAATCTTCCACACCGGGCCCACTTATCTTTCCGGAACCCTGTGCCTCTGGGGAACCCACTTTGAAAACCACTGTCCCGGAGGTGCGTCAAGACTGCTGGCAGCCCCTAGGACCACCATACTGCCTTCTTTAAACTTTCTGCCCCCCTGGATGTCTCTCAACGTTGAGAAAGTGTGACCTGTGTCGACGAGGAAGAGTGGCCCAGAGGGAAACATAGCCCTTACTGCTTCCTCACGCTGGCTGTGAAAGTCTATGTGATGAAGGCCTTTTCGCTTGGTCACGTTGGGTGACTCTTCCCTGGGCCTCCTCACTGGGCCATGCCTGGCTTGTGAGTCAGGGTACCCCTGGCTAGCCCTTCATTATTATTCATTGGTTCTGTGCCGAGTGGCAGTTTACAGGAATCCTTGACACGTTGTGGGGGGAGGGTGTTCTGGGCTATAGCCTCTGTCTCAGGATCGTTGCTGGACGGAGGAGCATGGCAGTCAAGCTATTTTTCAGGTGACTTTTTTTTTTTTTTTTAAGATTTATTTATGTATTTGAGAGAGCGAGAACTAGCAGGAGTGGCAGAGGGGGAGGGAGAGAGAGAATCTTAAGCAGACTCCATGCTGAGCACAGAGCCCAATGCAGGGCTCAAACTCACGGCCCTGAGATCATGACCTGAGCCGAAAACTAAGGGTCGGACGCTTAACTGTCTACACAGCCCAGGCGCCCCTGTATTTGCTTTTGGTGAGGAACGTAGAACATGAGCTGTCTCATTCCTCCACTGATACTTATACGGCACCTACATTCACTTGACACTCTTACTCCCCAAGGAAGGTGCTGACTTTCATGATTGTACTTTCCATTTTTACATTGCAAGACCGTGTCTACAGAACTTCTCCCAGCTAAGATCTCAACCACGCCGGGTCAAAGGAGACTCTGTGTTTAGGCTCACAGTTCACAGTTTGGATGAGACTAAGTGTGGGGACTTGAAGCAGAGGCCCTCTGACTTTGACCCTTGCACCAAACTACTTATGGTTCTTGAAGTGGGAACTGTGAACGGTTGTTCTATGGACAGGTTCTGTTTATTAGGTGCTTCCTTACATGTCAGACACCACTAGGGCGACACTCTGTAAAAAGCCTACTTAATCTTTCTAAGTCCTCATTAGGTGGACACGATTGTGTGTCCAGTTTGCAGACGAATCACTAGAGATACTGAAGGGATGAATAACTTGCTCAAGTTCTGCTTCAGAGAGCTGACGGACCTTGGATTCTCTCCAGGACTGTCTGCTGCCATATGGGACGTGGTCTCTGTCCATTCTTACTCCTCCCTGAGGAGATGCAAAATGCACTCTTGGAAAGCAACAAAGCTAGTTTGTGGGTGGCCTTGTACCACAGTGAGGGTTGCGCACTCACTGTTAAGGGCTAACGGGTGGTTTTCTCTCTTTGCTCTCAGAGGTCGTAACGCCCTTGTACGGTACCTTCTGTTTTCTTTTTATATCTGATGTGCTCCACATCGAGATGTGCTTTGTTGTACTGACTGTGTGCCACTGGGCAAGTCATTTCTATTCCTGGGGCCTCGGTTTCATCCCCTCTCAAAGTAGCTCTCCCCTTCTGCTCTGACACTGCTATTTTAAGTTTTACGTGTCTGGGGGATGTGTGTATTGAATTCTCTTTGTATAATTCCTTTCAAAAGTATTGTTTGGAATTATAGATACTTAAAACCTTTTTTTTTAAAGTGGGAATGGCAATTGCAGATTATCCCTGTTATCAAAGAGATTTTCTGCTTCTGAAACTTATTTTGCAAGTGTTTGAAAGACACCACATGAAGAGATAACTAAGTCATATCAAGAAAGATGAGTGCCGAGGACATGTTCTGATGGGCTAGCTGGCTGTGTCTTGCTTTTCCAGTGTCGGTTTGCCACTCTAACTCTCATGTTAGCACAGTGCCCCCGTTCCCCCAACACCTGTGTGAACATGTGCGTGCATGTGCACGTGCACACACATATGCACACGCTTACACACATAATTCTTGAGATAGAGACCCCCGTGCCTCTGTTAAACTTGACACACTTTCTCTGCAGAACCTGGTTTGCAAACCTTTGGGTGAGCAAAAGAAGAATCTTTTTCTCTATGCCAAGTTCAGGGTGTGAATCAATTCTCCCTGCCTTTTGCATTTTAGTAAATGTTTCCTAGATGGATTCTTCAGATTTCCAGTAAAGACAAACAGCTCAGAAACTGGATTGCATTCATACCCGAGGCCTGAGTTCTGTGACCCAGGCATTGGAGCTCAGTGCCATATATGGCCAAAAGAGGCCCAGGGAGAGGGAGTTAGGAGAGAATACCAGACATACAGTGCATTCCTAAGAAATGTGCATTTGCAACTGACAAAATGGGACCCCACTGGTTTCCATCTTCTGCAGAACATGAACTGTGAAGTTTTGAGACAGAAGCCAATGTTCCAAGCATCTGCCACTGAGAACAGTTTATTTTCCCTTTTCTTTTCAGTCACATGTAGGTTTAATTTGGAGTCAGTGTTCAAGTCAATGCGAGCTTGGAATGAGGACTAAGAAATTATTCTTGGAGTCAGCAGATGTGGGTTGTCAGCCCATTCGACCGCCATCCAGCTGTGAAGCTCTCTCGCTGGCCTGGTTTTTTCAGTCAGAGTCGCAGGGCTGGATTTGGTGATCGCCAAGATCTCTGCTATTTCTGTTTTCTTTGGTTCTAATTTTGCCCAAGATTTTCCAGTTTCTGTGGAATTCCCTGCGGAAAGTAGTTTCTGATTCTTCCCAATACTTTCTGTGGTTTGAACTTAAAAAGACCAAATAAAACCCTAGTCTTGAATTTGTCTTTGTGATTTCCTTAAATATGCCTTGGACCCATTATTAGGCTTGACTTGGCAGATAACTTTGTACCGAGGGTGGAGATGAATACATTTACCGCGTCTTTGTGGTCATCCCCTTCCGCTTGTCCCTCCTGTGGTCAGAGAAGAATTGGGGTATGTGTAGCACTGAATTGTAGGCACAGGTGTGCACTTAGGAAATGCCGCCTCTCTGAGTGGCCTTTTTGGTAGTCTGCTTCTCTTGGAAATTCTGCCTTCCCTGTGGGAGAGGCAGGACCAGCAGGAGGCAGCCCCCACAGCTTCCTCACACCTTTGCAAAGGGAATGAGGGATGTGAAACTGAGGTGTTGGCTTCCCAGTCAGTAATTGGATGAGTCACTTGCCTGTCACGGATGTTGAGAAGGTTAGGAAGAAACAGAAATGCGGAATTCTGGTCCTAGAGCAGACCAGAGTCAGTTTCACTTTACGAGACAAGGTGTGATTTCTATCTAACGCTCTTTGTCTTTATGGGTTCTGTAGTCCGTTGTCAACACACTACAACAGTTAGGTTGCAAAAGTTTGTACTTTTCCATTCCTTTCAGAAGGCATTCTGGCCAAAGTCGATCTCTCCTGTTTTCCTTTCTGAAAGCAAGGCATTATTTTCTCTGCTGAGATAAAGGGAGGTTTCTTTGTGCCAGGACAAAATATTAGAGCCGTTGGGCTTAGCTGCCTTGATGCAGCCTGTCCCTCACCAGCACATGGAGTGGTTGTGGAAGGATATCGTGCTGAGGAAGGCATGGTGGAGGGGCCTTCCTCCCTTCTGGGGCCGAGGCTCTGGGCACCGCTGTGCCCAGCCTCGCTGCGGTGGCTTCTTGGCTGGAGCTGGCCACTGCCCAGCCGCCAAGTGCTGGGAGTCAGAGAAAGCGGTGGGTGGGAGCTGAGGATGTGGCAGCACTTGTTCCAGAGATGGTAGAAGCTAAGAGGTCTGTGTTCTCCCAGGACATGTTCACGGGCTTCAAGTCCCTGGGCCTTCATTTCTCCATCTAAAATTGAAGTGCTTCTGGGTCTGGAAGGCCTCTTCAGGCTCTCGAAGCAGGAGGGTAATGTGTTTCCAGGTGGGCCCTTCATGTCTCATATTTCTCTTGCGGGGTATCCCCAGCCATCCTGAGCTCACCAGCTTGTACCAAGCTTCGACTGTGCTGTATCCTCCTTGACTTGAAAGAGGGCGAAAACGAAGGGGTCCTTTCTGCGGACCCCTGCTCACTGGATATCACAACCAGGTTTTTTTTTTTTTGCGCAGCCTTCGACTAACTCTCTTCATCATCTTTCTCCACCTGGAGGTCTTAGTTTTTGGGGAATGGGGGCCTCCACAGCCTTTCCTTCCATGGGTGGCATTTGTCCAGAATGAGCAAGCTGTGGGCCTTCGGATGCCACAGAGGTGGGTGTGCGAATGGGAAGGGCAGACGGCACACCATGAGGAGCTGGCTTTCCTGGGTTGAAAGTGGAGTTGAGAAGAATGCTTCAGATTTTAGGGGTTCCATGATAGACTCTACCCATCAGTTGGGAGTTGTGGTTTCCATCTCAGGAAACCACACATGGTGTGCCTTCTGCTTTGGTTAAAAAGCATACATTTGAATGGTTATCAGTGCTTAGCGCTGTTATGAGAAAACCATAGGGAGGACCAATCATAAAAACAGTCATAATTTATTGACTGTGATTAACCTATTGGGGACTACAATATGTGATGTAGGTTCACACAGGGTTTTACAGTGGGTTCACCCCTTTCCACACCCCTTAACCCAGCAGCGCCTCACAATGGGTCCACGATAGTGGCAGGTTAAGGAATGTACCATCATTGTACTCAAGAGCAAAGTGAAGCTTAAGTAGAAAGAAGGCGCTGCCCAGTTTCACATGGTAAAGAAATGGCACAGGGGGACTTGCCTCCTGCTCTTATGCCTGCACCGTGTTTCCTGTTTTTCTGAAGCTCCTGCCTGGCAAGTAAAACAGGAGAGAGGCACACACCCATGTGTCCTCACCTCCTCCACCAGAGGATGGCTGAGAATGGTGTTTAATTAGTAGTGAGTTGTGTAAGCCGCAGTATTTGGTGAATCAGGCTTGGTGATGAGTGGGGTAATGTGTCAGTCAGCTTGCTTTCACAGCTTAGCTACCAGTTGGGGCACTGTGATGGTTAACGGAATTGAGGGCTTCCGGTTTCTGACTGTTTGTTCTTGCCCATGAACTTCATTTATTCATTGACAGCGAAGAACTCAGACTTGTTGGAGCTTGTTGGAACTTGTTGAACTTGTTGATAGGTGCCATCATGTTTTGTGTGAGATACTGATATCTAGAAGTGAATCGCAAACCAAGAGTTGGAAAGGACTTTCAAATTTATGTCGAATACCCCATCTTTCTTCTCATCGTGCAGTTCCTCCTCCGATATTCTCACCAGGTGATGAGGCCAAATGTATTTGACGATTTTATGTGATATTTTATAGTAGAGAGTAGAGTTGCTCCAAAGGCTATCATCTTTAATGTTTAGGGATATACACAAACTATTTGTAACTTCCATCAATGGCAATTTATGCTTCTCTTAAGTGGCATTCTGAAAACTTAAATTTATGTTTTCTTCTTAGAGTAAGTTTCTTGGGTTGGCGACGGGCTCTCCCGAGAGAGATTATGAACTCATTTGTCCTAAAATTTCCTCTTCGGTGATTTGGGGCTGCGTGTCTTAATTCTGAAAATTGAAAATTGGGGCAATAAGCCCATACTGCATTCTTCTTTTTAATTCCATTTTTGGGACTAGAGTTATACCTATAGAATTATTCAAATTTTGAGTCATGTAGGAAGCTGTTTTTGCATGTAATATTTGAAACCTATTATACTTTACTAGAACCACAGAATCCTCGAGTGGGAAGACACCGTTAAGTTAATCTCAAATAGCCCTGGACGATAAATTCGTTGAGGTCCAGAGCTATGTCTCATTTATTCCTGTACCTCCTCCTGCTGAGCTCCAAACACCCAGTGTCGTGCCGGGTGGCCTCTGTGAACAACTGTTCGGTTGAATGGGAAGTCTCCATCTTGTGCTTCCTTTGCCCCTGGTTCAACTTGTCCAGTGTTCGGGAGATGGTGTGTGGACCCGTTGCGTATGATGGACGAGTAAATCAGGGGTTTTCTGCCGTCCACTGGGGTTTTAGCTGTGTTTAGATTTAAGAATGCTGAGTAACTAATAAAAAGCGATTCCAAAGCACTCTGCAGATGGAAAGTGCTTCATGTGTAATAAATAATAATGGTATCTCAAGATTAGGCACAGCCACAGAAAGAAGTGCTGATCTTGCAGGCTATCGAAACGTCCAATAGACCTCGCAGTGGAAGAGTGAAACGGAGGATATTGACCCTTCCTCCTTTTGTAGTGAGCACTTTTATCGCCCAGTCACCATATTCCTCATGATGGGCACAGTTGCCTTTCTGAACTATCTGCAAACCTTCCAGTTATCTTTTAGGAGAAGGACTGGAGGAACGACCTGAAAATTGATAGACAGCCTTCCAGGTGAGACTTGAAGCCAGTCCTTTCTGGATCCTGTCCTCTCCTCTCCTGCTACTTCTCCTGAACAGTCTGTAATCACCTCTGTTCTCAAGAGGTTGAAACTGGCACCTTTCTCGGAAGCAGGCAGTGGGATGGCCAGGGCCCTTCCTGGGTTTGGACCGTCAGAGTCAGAGTAAACATCATTTGCCTGGGGAGACGGCATTTTCCCAGATAGCCTCTCAGTCTTTTACCGAGAGCCCCTGCCTTTTCTGTTGGGGTTGTATCCGGGAACGGCCTCCCTTTCCTTTGTCTTAGAGTGTGGGTCAGTCTGATTTAAATTTGGTGAATATACGGTGACTGCACCAGGAGCCATGAACTCGGTTTGCACCTGTGTTATTCCACACCTTATTTAAGTGAGTGCGCTGAAATACAAACAGAGTCTTGCTCTTTTTCCTGGTGACTGGAAAAACCTCTTTCTTCTCAGGAACAGCGACCTACTCTAGCGGGGCATTATTCATTCAGTCTGTAAATATTTATCGAGCACCTGCTATATTCCAGGAATGCTTCGTGGTGCTGGGCAGAGACCAAAACAAAGTCCTCTTGACTAACATTTGAAGGACTTCACAGAAGTAGGGTTTTTACAAAATGACCTGACAGAAGTATGCTTAAAGAAATAAACACAACAAGCCCCAAACACAGCAGTTTCCTTCCTCTTGTTCTTTTCTCTTGTCTTCTAATTGTTTTTTTTTTTTTTTTTGTCCCTCTTCATAACCTGAGTCAACAGGCTTTCCTCTGTCCCCCTGCCTTACCACAACATCTTTTCTTCTCAGTCCCCTCTTTGTCTCTTCTCTATGTCTGCTTATATGTTGTCTGTGGAGATGAAGCAGATGAAGCTTAACGCTGCCTCAATCCCAGCTCCGTATTCATTCCCTAGCTCCACCCCCAGTCACGGTATGGTGGATAGGTACTGTGTTGTGAACCAGAACCCGGAGGCGAGAGTGGCCCCTGGCCCTGGGGCTTCTGGGTGCCTTGTCACGATCCTGCTGGAGAAATGGGTGGGGCCCCGGCCTGTTGTCAGCTCAAAGGGGCTTCGCTCAGGAAGTCTTCTTGACTCTCTCTTCCCTCTTCCTTTTTCTAATGCATCTTTGCCAAATAGGAGCTCAGTAAATTTTCATTTCTTTCCTCTCTCTGTAGGCCCATGCCTCTTTATCTGGGCTTGACCTAAGGGGGCTTGGTCTGGAGTTTCTTGGTTATTGTGCCTTGCTTTATTTCTGTGGGAGCAGGCCTATGTCCATGTGTGTTAAATGAACTGGTGCTGGAGGAAGCATTTTCCACCCGTGAAAACTAGGTCCTTCTTTTGCGATGAGGATCTTGCAGCCACGTTGAATACCCAGAATCCTAGAATTTTAGCATTCAGCTCAAATGCAGAGAGCTGACTCTGTGCTGATCAAGTGGTTGGATTTCCAGTGCTCTTGGATTTCTACTCAATTTTGAGGTTTGCAGGTGCCTCACCAGCCCTGAGCTGATGTCATCCTAAATTAGGTATTTGGGAATGGGGCCAATGATAACTCCTATGTAGATACAAAGTAGAACCTATGGGATAGATCTTTCCCTTATCGTCCCAGCGATCTTGACCTCTGACTTTATGCCTTACGTCTTGCCATTGGTTTTGTGCTAGATTCTAGCCCTAGATCAGCCATGGTTAGCACAATAACTGATGGCTGTTGCACACATACTACGTGTCAGGCTCTGCATTGCTTTCCATACCTCATTTCATTTAATCCCTGAAGCCCGACTGCAGTCAATCCTAGTGTCCTCCATATTGGATGGAGGAGGAGCCTGAGGCTTAGTGAGGTTTGAATAACTTGTTCAAGGTCATGTAACATGTAATGGCAGGGCCAGGGTTAGAATTCAAGTCTCTCTGCTACCGGCTTTTAATTTCTCAATTACTCTGCTCCCCTGTTTCCTCTCCTGCGCTTCTCTGTTCACCTTGTGTGGCTCCCATGCGAGAACCAAGGACCACACAGGAGTGCTTTACCCTCCCCTCTTTTCTCCCATCTGCCTGAGCCCTTGAGTGTGTGCTGTGCTATCCCAACCTCTCACCAGATTCTAAATCGGCTCTCAAGGCTAACTTCGCTGACCAGCACTTTCTAGTGGGTTCATTGTTTTTCATGGTTTACTTGGTTTATTACCAGCTAGGGACAGCTTGACATTTGCTTTCCTGCCTGCTGGATCCAGACCTCCTCTCACAGTTCTCCGTACTTAGTGAAGACTCCATGACCGTACGAACGGACAGAGAGGACATTTCTGGGGATCCATCCTGACATGATGTGTCACAGCAGTGTCTAGAGGCACACTTGAGAATCTGAGGGAAAGGAGAGTGAGGTAGTGCGAGAGGCGTGGCCTTCCCATCTTCTGGTGGGTGATGGTGGGCCCAGCCTGGCTGCTTGAAATCCTTATGCTCTTCAGGGAACTGCCTTCGCCTGGGCCGCTCCTATTATTGGTGCTTCGCATTTTTGTATTACTTTACATTTGCAAAGTGCTTTCCAGTGATTTATTAGCTGTTCTTGTTTTTAATAGCCCCTGGAGGTAAGTTGATATTCAGCCTTCTGAGAACGTCAATGCAGCGAGAAGGCTCATCTCATCAGATATTATTGGATCTGGGGTCAGGACTCTGAACTCCTGGGATAAGGCCGTTTGGGGTCACTGCCTCATGAGGATTAATAGGAGATCAAGTGGACTTAACTTCAGCTCCCAGAGTCTCTAAGGCAGGAGCAGAATGATGGCAGCTATTTCAAGAAATTGCACAGAAGCCATTATCAGAGGAGCGGGATTGCCGTCCTAACTGCTGTTGGCCAGCTGTGTTGACCTTGAGCTGTCACTTTGCCTCTTTTTGTTTTGGATTCACACTCTGGTCCCTTTAGGCCCAACATTGTGTTAGATCTAATTCTGTGACTCGGGACTCCTTCTCTGGAAGGGGTTGCCAATGAACTGTGTGACAGGGAACCCTGGGGAAATGTATTAAAAAGTCGCTCACCTTCCTTTTTCCAGGATGCAAGGACTAACTGACAAGGATATTGCCTTTAGATTCATTTTAAGAGGCATGCAGTCAGTCCTCCTTCACTCTAAAACCAAGAGAGCGAGTGGGGCTGCGGGAGGAACATCAGACTGGAGCCGAGACCATCAATCCTGCATCGTATGGGTGTTGTAGAAAGTAATTAGCAGGCTTGATTATCTCACTGGTTCAACACACGTTTTCGGGATGTGATGTAATGCGAGGAAACATTTAGTTGTCAGATTTTAGGGCTGTATCAAATTTATTCTTGCAGGAAAAGTCTAGTTGTCCTGGCAACCTGAAATTGATTTTCTTTTTGCTCTTGTCAGCTGAAATTGGTCCCCTTTGAATCATTCCTCTAATTTAATATAGAGAACTGTATGTCCCCACCTGGTGACCAAATCGTTCTTAATGACAGGTAACCCCAGCAAATGGCTTCTCTTTCATACCTGAGCCAGGAGCTATAGTTTATTGCTGCCTTGCCCCTATGCTGTTCTCTTTGTGCTTATATTTATTTGTCCGTGGAGTCAGGGGTAGACGTAAAAAAAGTGGCATCCGGTTAATTAAGAGTTTAATCAGGCCTGTGGAGCAGTGATGTAATTGGCAGCCAATCAGGCCTTTCCTTTCCAGTTACCTCCTGGGCCAGGATGGGATTAGAATGGGCTCCAGGAGGGGGGAGCTTTTTTTGGGGGATGCCCAGCTTTCTGTAACCTGGGGAGGGTGATGTCATGGCCCAGATGACAGAGAAAACGGAACTGTGTGCCTGATTGTCATTTCTATCAAGGGAAGGGATAGTGATCTTCAAACTGGGGAAGGCGGAATCGACGTCATTCAGGAGAAACTGATGTCTGCGACAGTGGAGGAGGTCATGTGCGAGCAGGGTGCTCAGCCCACTGATTGCAAAGACTGCGGGCCACACGCACGACGTCTCAGGATATGCAGAGAACTTCCGGTGGTAACCGTGGGACTGCTGCCAGGAATTCTGAGGAAACCTGGAAATCAGCAGAAATGCCAGAAGTGAGAGATGAGGAAATAGATATCAGTTATCAAAAAAATCAGGTATCCGGAGTCCTCAGTCTGCTGACTCTATTGTGATTTCTGGTATCATTTTAGACAAGCTTATTAGACAGGTGATTTGTGAGCCTTTGAAAAGAAGCTGTGTCCACGAGGAGCCAAAATGGAAATAGGAGTCAGCTATTTCCCTTTGTGTTTTGGCTAACCGGGTGGTGGGTTAGAGGGACATCCTGGATGCAGCGTGGACAGTGCTGGCTTTGGAGTCACATCATCTGGGTTTACCCAGGGTCCTCTACTTCGTAGCTGCTTGACCTTAGGCAAATTGCTGAATTTCTGTGACTTGGCTTCCTTTTCTCTAAAATGGGGCTGATGATAGGACTGAGGAAGAACGCTGTGAAGGCTGGAGGAGATCATGCATGGGAAGGTCTTACAGCACCTTGCGTATGTTAAGCATTCAATAAATGTTGTACCATTACTCAGAGTAGGAATACCTTTGAATTTAGTATGGATAAGATGGAGACCTACAAGCTGGAGTATGGAATAGGCAGTGGATGAATTTGTGGATCCACGAATGAGTGCACATATGTTAGTAACGTGGGTAGAGAAAGAGTCCACTTTTTGGATTGGGCAACCCTCAAAACTATATCGCAAGGGTGAGGATGCAGAGACTGGGAGAGTCTGAGACCATTTTTTTTGCAACTTACCAACCCCGTCCTACTCCCCCTTTTTTCTCCCAAGAAGTAACCACCACTAAAATTGTTATGTGTCTAGTTTCCCCCCATAGGTTTCTATTTCTGTAAATACATATTTATTTTTTTTGGTTAAAAAAACCCTCAAAGATTATTTTTACAAAGTTTACATGCTTTGTTCTTTCTTAAAATACCCGGACTTTCAAAAGAAAAACAGTCACTTGGCGCTGCAGTCCCACATTTCATTTACATTTAACCATCCTTATATTCATAGGCAGAGTGGTACCTGTGCCACTTTCCCTTCTCACTGTGGCCCTTGGGAGACTTCTTTCTTTCTTCCTTTTTAGGTTCCATCCTTATACCTACCTTCTCTTCTCTTCCTTTCCCATCTGTTCCCTTTCCTTCTCATCTGTTCCCTTTCTTTTCTTCCTCCCTTCCTCCCTACCTTGCTATCTACCTCCCTGTCCTGCCTTCCTTTCTTTCTTGTCTTTAGCTTAAATTGGGTCTTAATGACTAGGCATTTACATGATTGGAGAGTCAGGCCCCAGCTACCCAATGCCAACACTGAAATGTCAGGTCTTCACCAGTATGCTTTCTTGGGCTTGTTTCCTTGTCTTTTACATTGGAGGTTGTGATACCATGGTCCAGCCTGAGAGGCCAGGTTAGGGTCGGGGGGGGTGACACTTGTCTTATGTAGTTTTCTGCCCTGAATGCTGGGTGTTGGGTTGGCTTGCATACATACACGTTCCTTAGGCTTATGGGGGAGTAGGTTTTATTTTGGTGGGCCACCCCTGGGTGCAGTGAGTGGAGAGGCTCTGTTGTGAGACTTGCCATGTGTTGTTTTGGCTTCCCCATGTCCTTAGCATAAGTGACATCCCTGCACAGGGCTCCACCCAGTAGGGCTGCCTTTCTGCCTGCTCCCTGACTCCCCCCACCCCATCCACCTCAGGCTCATGCCCTTCACCCCCAAGGGGAGGGCCTTCTTGCATGGCTAGCTCTGCTGGGCACCTCCCTTCGTACCTAGCTCAAATTCCACCTCCTTAGAAACATCAGCTTTCCCACTGGGAATCATCCCTCCCCCAAAATATTCCTTATCCCCTGGTTCATGCTTTCATTCACATTTTCACAGACCACCTTGGATTTTAATGAGTGGCATCTGCTTCTAAGCTTGGATTTCCAAAGTGCAGGCATCTCCGCCTTTGGAGCCCAGCTCAATGGCTGGCAGTTTTAGGCACTTCGTAAATATGTGTTGAGTTGGAGGACCAAGGAGGTCTGAGGAGTTGGGAGGCTAACTACAGTCAACCCCAGGAGCTAGAAGGGCCTCTGGGAACTGGTGTCAGAGCATGTCGCTTTTCTGAACAACTCTTCAGCTTTTCCCTGGGCTCCTTCTTCAGCCTGTGTCTCTAGAGGCAGAGGAAAGGTGGGGCCTGGTGAAGATGCTGGTGACATTCCCAGAGAGATTAAGTCCATATCCTTCCTCCTTGCCCTTGAGTTGTAGAATACGAACCTTTCTTCTATGGGAAAAGCTCACCTTTTGAAGAGAAGGGAGTGGTTTACATGAGAACTCTTGATTTCCTGACTTTGATTATGAACTTTGTTGAAGAAGACTTTGCAGGTGTCCCCGTTGGCCTTTATGAAATGGATGGAAAATCCAGCCTCATTTTGTGACTCGGACCTTCGGTAACAGTCCAGGGATAAGCTCTGCTCACATGGTGTGCTTGACAAATCCATTTCCCACCCTCACTGTGGGATCTTAACTCAGTTGCTGCTTGCAAAGTATCTTTCCCTGACTTGCAGTTCAGACTCTGCATGTAGGGCTGAGTGAATATTGGTTTTCAGAGACTCAAGCGCAGAAATACTCTACAGTTACTGCGCTGTGGATAGGAATTGAGGTGGAACAAGGTAAACGATGCGGGGGAAGGGGAAAAGAGCACACCTATTACCTCTGGTTCTGGTTCTGGTTCTGATCAGCCAGGGACACGCTGTGTGTTTCCACGTCTGTAAGGTGGGACACTGATAATTATTAGGAAGAGTTCTTAGAGAAATGAACCGAGGGGAAGCATGTGCAGGACACCTGACACATTTTAACAGTAGAGTATCTCAGTGAAGCTGTGGGGACATGTTGGGAGTTGCTGGGAGATGTCTCCGTTCATGAGCCCAGGCTCCCAACCGCCATTGTTACTGGGACAATTTATAGAACTTCAGTGACACTAAGGTACCAAGCCTCTTGGAGTCACGGTTTAAATGGATTTTATTTTCAGTTAAATGTGCCTTGCCTGCTAAGTTACAAAGATTTGAGAATGTCTGTAGAAGGTCTACCACAGTGATGTGTCTCAGCACCTGGGCTAGGGACTGATGCTCATCACTGCCCCCCAACTTCTCTGGAAGGATCCTGTGCTCTGTGGTGGATAGGCCTCAGGGGTGGTGACTGAAATTCCCCTCCGTGATCCTGTTTCATCCCTTTCTGTCTTGAAACCAGACCCGTAGACTAGACCTCATTAGGAGATGCCGGGTGTGGAAGGATATAGACCGTAGCCTGTGTGGACAGTGCAGCCTGGATGGTGGAGGGTGTTTTAGGAGCTTCCCCATGAAAAGCTGTTGAGGAGTCGGCAATATTTGACCCAGAGAAAGATGGCTTTGAGATGGGAAAGGACAGGAGGATTGAGATTGGTGATGGAGGGAAGAGTGGGTTCTTGTCCATTGTGGAGAAGGCCAGGCCCGACCCAGGACGGTGGCAGGTGGCAGGTGAGGAGGGAGAAGTGGGGCTGGTGGGAGGGGCAGAGTAGAAGGAGGGGGATGGGCTCTTGGAGGCCCGAGCCAGAGGGTGGAGGTTTCTGCTTGGAGTGCCGGGTGCAGAGGCTGGAGGGCGCTACCTGAACCCATGAACTGCTAGTGTTTAGCTGAGGTGTTTTGCAGGGTAAGAAAGATAGGGGCTCTATGCGGTCACCATCCCTCCAGGTAAATGAAGGGATGGTTTTGTGTGTGTGTGTGTGTGTGTGTGTGTGTATGTGAGTATGAGTGTGCGCACGTCTGTGCGTGCGTGCGTGTGTATGAATGTGTATAGGTAAGAGGACCCGAGAGGTCGGGGACTTACCCAAGGGCGTACAGCTAGGAAACAGCATTCATTTGCTTAAAGAGCTGACTTTAGTAATGACTGAGAGCGACTGAAATGGGCAGGGGGAGCCTGTAGGGAAAGAACCTTGGCCCCATTTCCTGCTCCCCCCGGCGGGTCGTGAGTGGGAGTTGTAAGTTTCACTGTTTGATGCATCACCTCCTCTGCTTTCCCAGAAGTTATTCCTCGAAGGATGACTCGAATCGTGACTCTGTTGGGAGATGTCTCCGTTCAGAGAGGACCTTCTGCTCTGGTTGTTTACTAAAGAAATGTGGCCCCAGCGGATCACGGGCATCTGAAGCAGGTGGAAAGAAGAGGGCATTCGGGGCCAGGGCTCTGGGTCTGAGTGCTGGCCCTGCTTTTAGAGACTGTGAGAACTGGGCAAGTGCAAATACTTCTCATTGCCTTGGCTTCTTCCTCCTGTAAATCGGGGGAGAATGATTTCTACTTGATAAATTTGTTGCCACGGTGCTTTGCCAATTGTGGTATTGGTCGTGGTGCAATAACGATGAAGGGATATCTGGCCTTGGGTCTCATTTCTGTGCATGTGACCCAGTGGTGGGGGGTGGGGTGGGGAATTGTTCAGCATGGTGGTTCATGACTGTAGAGTCTATTGACTTCTTGGTCCTCCGCTGCCTGGGCTAGCCACCCTACCAGCAGTCCCCTGATCCCCAGCTATGGGCTGGAGGATCTCTGAGCTCCTGTGTTACCTTGGGAGAATTTCTGAACACCTAGGCCTTAATTCTTTCTTCTTCAAAAGGAGGAAACAGCTTAGTTTCACCTGCATTATGAGGGTTCACTGAAGAAAGGGATATGAAGATCCTTTGTAAGTTCCATTGAACTCTTTGTATTTTGGGACCCCATTTTCTCTTTCTTCTCCCTTCCTCCAGGGCCTTGGCCAAGGGACCTCTTTGGTCTTGAAAAGAGAAACTTGTACAGAGGCAGAAATGGGCCTTAGATAGTGGGAAGTGACTTTTCAAGGCCTGGGACCTTTGCCCAGTTTTTTACAGCATGCCAGATTCCACTCTGTGCTGTGAGCCTGACTTGTCCTTTCCTCAGACCGACCCAGAGGGAGACAGAAGCTTCTGGAAGGGCTTCAGCTCTTGGAAGCCGGGACAGTGGTGGGAGAAGTCTCTGGTGTGGCTACTGCTGAATGTGTTGAGTTCCCACTCACCTCCCTGTTTGTCCAGTGGTGACTAGTTACTTAAGTATTTGGGTTTTGGGTGAGTCAACAGGCCCGTGACCCAGAGGACGTGTGGTGTGCTGGAATTAGTCAGAGGGCATAACTGCTCTTCCTGACACCAGAGCCCATGTACTCAGTTCCCTTGCCCATAGAATAAAGTTTTCTCTCTTACTGATTCACAGTGTTCTTATGGAAATGAATGGACGGAGGACTTTTTTTTTTTTTTAATAATATTGCGATATTTAGATGTCACTAGTGTCTGCCACTTAAGCCAGGTGTCTGACTTCTCTTTTTTGCTCCCAGCCAGAGGAATAAAAGAAAACCGGTTAAGTTCCCAAGTACTGTTGGTAAACAGTCCAGTCTTTTTTATATTTGGCATCTGAGGTCTCTGAATTTAAACCTGGACCATTTCAGATATATACTGGGGATACGTGGTAAGAGGGGACAGTGTAAATCAAAGCACAGGTTCAAGGATTTCAGGTTCCCGCCTGCGTTATCTCTACCTTGGCTTATGGTGATACTCAGTTCTTCTTAGACACAGGGGCTTTGGTCTCCCTTTTTCATGTAAAGAAAGGTACAGAGACTTGATTTTGGGGCTCCAGATGGTTCCTGTTTAAGAAACTGAGGCCTGGCAAGGCAACTCGTTGAGGAAATGGCAAAAATGAAGACGAGAGACTGGTTCTTGGGACCCTCCATTCCCTGCGCCTTCTTCCCCCTCTGTCAGGTGTGGAGAGCAGCCAGATGGTTTGACAAATGGTTCTTGTTGCTGTCAAATCTGCCTTTTCTTCTCTCTCTGACACAGTTCTTACCTTCCCTTTTTTGGGGGGATTAGGTGGAGCGGGCAGAGAGGGTGAGAGGTGGTGGATGAAGGAAGAAAGATTTTATCACCTGGTTCTTTATGTGGCTGAGATGACCAGTAAGTTCTCGTTTCTCTGTGAAGAAGCAAAGCTGAGGCAATGAGTAATTGTCACCTTGAATTTAAAGCACATAAAGGCCTAGACATGGCAGGCTGTGTGAGGAGACAACATTGATTTCATATATATTCATCTTTTAAAAAAAAAACATGTTTAAGATGCCATATCCATAAATACTAATAAGGCTGTCTGATTCCAATTTTCAGGTGAGATTAGCATTTTATTGAGTATTTTATCTGTCAGATTCAATACTCGATGTACCATCCTCCCAGGCTTATTAGCATAATTGCTGTGCTTAAGCAACAATAAAAAATTCAGCAATAAAATAGCAGTTAGTGCAGGCAATTTGTTATCAAAAGCTTTTACTTAAGGACAGCTCCAGCCTGCATTCATTATCAAGTTAGGGTTATAATTTATTTTTATTTGGAAAAACAAAAGGGGGGGGGAGATTCTGCTTTTTTGTTTTGGAAATAATACAGAATTAAAAAGCAGCGCCTCTTCGGGACATGGTCTGTGTCCCTTCTTCCTTTGCTGATAGCAGCCTGTGAGAGGGTTAGACTCTCCTGTGAGGCTCATGGGCTCAAGAAGTCACTCTCCTTGGCATTGGGAGAAATGGGTAGTAATGCCCGTGTGTGTTCGCATGGGTTTCTAAATCGCTCTCAGGGCTCCTTTGTCACTCATGTCTCACACCAGTTCTGGCAGGGCCCCATTCTGAGCATAGAAGAGCTGAAATGCCGTGTTCCAGATGAGGCAGCTGACCAGCAGAGCCCCGCTGCGAGACCCCGCCTTTTGGCCCCCAGACTCTGCTTAGCATTGCGACCCTTTGCACTGTTGCCCAAACATCCTGGTATGGGGGCTCTTTCTTCTGGTCTGTAGGGGGTGGTTTCCTCCCATCTCTTTTCCATGGATGCACATGTGTGCATGTGTATACCTGTATGCACACAGATGCCTATACATGCACACACGTGCACATCTATACATGCACCCATCTGTGCACACATATGTCCTACATGCACCTACACACACATCTGTACATGTACACACCTGCACACATGCACAGCATACACACATACCCCTATACATATACACATCTGTCCACACATACATCTGTACACGTACACAGCAACCCCCCCCCCCCCCCCCCCCCCCCCGATTTAAAGATGTGTACTCGCAGCTGTTTTTCCTTTGAGGTCCTGGTTAAAGCAGTTCTGCCGTGCGAATTTTCTCATGATGACAAATGTCTTCCATTTCTGGCATTTACAGTCCCTGTCTCTCCCATTCTCTCTTTCTCTCACTGGTGACTGATTCCGGAAAGCACTTGGGATTACCATCTGTGAAGGACCTGGTACAAAATAAATGCTTTTATAAGTAACGTGGCTGTCTTTGTAGAGAAGACAGAGATAAGATTGAAAAGGGTGGAGATTGGGAGATCACTTTTCTTTATTTCTTGTGGAATATATCAGAAATAAGTAAGAACATTAAATTGTGGCTTCTTAGTGTGTCTTAGACTTCAATTATGGATAATGATTTTAAAACTGTAGATAAAATTTGGGGTGAAAATTGATATCTGAAGCTCCCAAACTTTCAGAGAAGCCATCTCAGTATCTTAGATTTTCTTCCCTTCCTAAGTTCAGAGAAAGAGCATAAAATCAGTGAGTCTGAACATCCCAAGTGTGCAGGGTGCTATGTGGCTATGGGGCTGTGAGACTCAGGACGTATTTAGGCTGTTAGGATATTAACGATAAATGAATAGCGTTTTTGTTTTTGAGCTGCTGTTATATGACAGGAACTGTAGTAGGAATTTTTCTGATTGTCCCATTTGATCTTAATGTTTCCTTCAATTATTCATTGGATTAATTTTTTTGAGCCCTTACTATGTACCCATCATTGTTCTAGTGTTTTAAGTGCATCATCTCATTTAGTTTTTATAAGAATATTATGAGATGATGGGCAGGCACAGTTAGCATTGTTTTCACTGGTTAGGTGAGGAAACCGAGACTCAGAGAGGTTGGGTCATTTACCCAGGTCTCGCAGCTAGTGAGTGGTGGAAACTCTCTGGTTCTCCTGTCCCCTCAGTCCCTGTTCTTTCTGTTGTACCACTTGGCAAGACATGCATGAGCACATGGGTAGCTATACTTATGATGAAGGCTATGGAGTTTCTTGATGTCAGGGCTGGTACAGAACCTAGATATTCGTAAGGAGCACTAAACTTGAAATTGGACAGGGGTTCAAATCCTTGTGTGCTTCTTAGGCTTTGTGAAAAACGTTGGTTGAATGACCTCTTGGAGTCTCAGTGTTTTCTTTTGACTTAGGCATGATAAAATCTCTCTCCCAATGTCATTGTGAAAATAAATTGGAAAATGTAGGGGAGAGTCTCCGAAGGTGCTTGCTTCATGGTGGTGGTTCAGCCCGTGCTGGGAGTGCCCACGAACAGGCAGTGATGAACCACATAGGGTAGCCTGGGACATAGGAGTTGCATTTGGGCAGCCACTAATGACCCTGGAAAAGGTTTTGGCTTCTCCGCCCTAGACCTTTGCTTATCTGCAGATGTAGTTTGGGAGTGTAAACTTCAGATGATAGAGTATGCGTGAGAGTGGAATGCGTCCACGTCCTTAATGGAGTTGCTTCCCGGAGAGCTGCTCTGTGGCCACCGAGGGTCACTTTGCTGGTAAAAGATGGCTGGTAGGGGGTTATTTTCCCTGTGTCATGCAGGCAGGTTCCACCCTCCCTCAGTCTGCATGTGCCTGGCTCTTGTCCTCACATCTGTCTCCCATTTTCCTTCTCTGTAGAAAGCACTGTTATCTTGGGGCTGCTCTTCCTGAGACCATTTCTCCTGTACCCAAAGGAGGTGAGCAGGGACATTTGTCTACCATTTTTTGAAAGGTGATCCATACTGTTTTTTTTTCTTTAAGATTTTTATTTATTTGAGAGCGAGAGAGCGAGAGTGAGAGAGAGAGAGCATGAGTGGGGGGCGGCAGGGCAGAGAGACAGGGAGAAGCAGGCTCCCTGAGACGTGGGACTTGTTCTCAGGACCCTGAGACCATGACCGGAGTCATAGTCAGAAGAAGGGCACCCTCCAGGTGCCCCTGGAGGGTGATACACTCTTTTTTATTTATTTATTTTTTTAATTTATTTTATTTATTTGACAGACAGAGATCACAAGTAGGCAGAGAGGCAGGCAGAGAGAGAGGAGGAAGCACGCTCCCCGCTGAGCAGAGAGCCCAATGTGGGGCTTGATTCCAGGACCCTGGGATCATGACCTGAGCTGAAGGCAGAGGCTTAAGCCACTGAGCCACCCAGGGTGATACACTCTTAATATGTTTCGCGTACCTTCAGAAGAATAAGAATGTACTGAAGGACACTTAATGTTAAAGTCATGCTGCTGAGGATATCTCTTAAGGCAGAAGATTCTTGAGGATTGCTTGCTTTCTTGGGCTTGTTGTCCTAAGTAGCGCTTCTCCTTACAGAGCGTGCGTGTGTGTGTGTGTCTGTATGCGTGTGTGTGAAGCTTCCAGGAATTGGTAAGGTTAATTTTGGGGGTGTTTCTTTGGCTTATTCAAAATAGAAACAGAAAGGCAAAAGTTTTTGTTCATGTCATTTAAAAATGTCTTTATAGGAAAGGATGTTAAGATAATACCTCACATTATGTGTGGAGTTTGTGGTTCTCACAGTCACTGAAAACACATTTTCTTATGCGCACCTTATGGCATCCCTGTGAAGTGGGCAAGGCAGACCTTCTTGTTTCCCTTTTGGAGATGCTGTAACCCAGGTTCAGAGAGATGGAGTGAGTTTCCTTAGAGCAGCGGTGGATGAGAATCCTGAATCGCTGACTCAGGGGTGTCTTTCTGCTTCACCACCCGGATTTGGGTGTAATGAGATCGTTCTTACCAAGCGTTCCCCAGATTCGATAGAGATGTAATAAATCTGAAAAAATTTGCCTTTCTCTCTTTTTTTTCTTTTGGTTAAAAAGTTAACTGTTATTTGATATGATTCGTTTCTCCCCAAGTAGAAATAATGATGAATCTCTAGAATTTTTGTAAACCAGCATGTGCTTTTCAGAAATCAAATGTCAAAGTATTTCCTGAAACTTGCTTTAATGAACAGGAGAGGTGAAGGTAAAAGTCTTCTTTTGCATGAGTTAATTAGGAAACAGGATGTGAGAACTTGCTGTGGGAATTTAAAGAGGAATACTTATACTGATGTGCATACTCGATCAGTATGTTCTGGAGGGTTTATGCTGGTAGAAGATTTAAGTGAAAGAAGCTTTCATTAAGTAGATCCATTGTTTTTGGTGTGCATGAAAACCTGATCTGTTCCATGAGTTGGATCCAAAAGGGTTAAACCTGTCTACACTCCAAAAAACAGAAGCATGAGTTGGGCTTTTAGTTTTGATTGTGAGGTGCCTTTATCTGGAAACTCCAGTGTGTTCTCCCAGTACAGAACAAAGTGATGCAGGATGCTCTTGAGTTTCTTTAAGCCTTGGAGTCAGTGTGGCTCTCACTTGGGACATGGGAAGGACTGAGTTTTCTTTGGCAAATGTCTTTGAGTCCCTCAGACACATGGCATCAAATAAGCCCAGGGCTGTATTATTAGCCTCATGCATTAGAGTATGGGTTCGAGTACATGTATTTTGGAACCTATTACTTTCCTGCATACTGCATGGTTTCTTAGACAGCAACTTCTGGGTGGCTTATCAGCCTCCTGATAGTGTCCTGGCTGCTGAAGAAGGAGGCAGAAAGTTTGAATTTGGATAGATGACTCTCTCTACTTCTGATCTCTGATGGCGTCCTAAGTCCACATGGTCTGGTAATGTTACTGATGGGGGTGCTGAAATTGACTCTGACTTATACCCCAGCTTGTACGTTTTCAGGAAACACATCTATGAATGCTTGACATTCATGAAAATCTGCCATCTCCCCTTGTCAGAGAATAATTAGCTCCCACAAGGTTAGCAATGAAATCGCTAGCACGGCAGGTGAGACAGAGCAAGCCAACAGTTCCCTTCTCTGAATTTCTCTTACAGCTTTAATTCTGTTCCATCTGACATGACTCTGTCCTTTGTGTGTTGGTTTGGTCTTTTCTGCTAGATTCTGCACTCCTGGAAAGCTGGTGTCATATCTTATTAATCACCATGAGTGTGCCTGGCACACAGTAGGTGCTTGTTACTAAGTAGTGGGGTCAGATCTGAAGAAGGGGGGAAAAAGAGAGTGTGAGTGCTGCTGCTTGAGTGCATTCCAAGCTTTGCTGGGAGCCTAGCGGAAGTCAGAGGTACTGATAGCACAGTTCTTTGTGTAGGGAGCCACAATGTAAGCTGTATGTGTCTGTGAGAACACCTCCCAAACTGTGAAACAATGCACAGGTGGGTCGTCCTGGTGAGTTTCCCGAGCAGGATGGCTTATGCTACAAGGCTCTGCTACCCGCTGCCACATTTGAGAAGTCCCTTCCACGGGGTCATTTCCTTTACATGTGTGAAGGGATAATCTTGAATGGATTTTTGAGGGAATAAGGAGATGACCTGTCCAACGGAGTGCTAAGTAATTCACTCTTCTGATGTAGATGGGGGTCTTTTTTATTTTTAGAGGGTAGATTGTTGAATGGGTAAGTGAAATGTGGCATGTCTGTATAACAGAATAGTATTCAGCAATGAAAAGGAGTAAAGTCCTAATACATAAACTACCAGATGAATGAATCTTAAAAACATGGTAAGTAAAGGAAGTTACCAAAGACCACATATTATATGATTCCCAGTTATATGAGATGTCCATAATAGGCAAATCCATAGGGTTTATAGAGATAGAAAGTAGATGAGTGTTTGTCCATAGGGGTGGGGTGGGTCCTGGGGAGAGACTTCTGTTGGGTATGAGTTTCTTTCTGGGGCAGTACAAATGTTCTTACATTACACTGTGATCATCATTGTACAACTCTGTGAATATGTATACCAAAAACTGAATTACAGATTTTATTATTATTATTTCTTAAAGACTTTATTCATTTGCCAGAGAGAGAGAGAGAGAGAGAGAGCGAGCTCACAAGCAGGCAGAGTAGCGGGCAGGCAGAGAGAGAAGCAGGCTCTCCTCTGAGCAAGGAGCTTGATGTGGGGCTCCATCCCAGGACCCTGGTATTATGACCTGAGCTGAAGGCAGTGGCTTAATGGACTGAGCCACCCAGGCATCCCAATGAATTACAGATTTTAAATGGGTGAATTATATGGCTTGTGAATGGTATCTCAATTAAAGCTGTTAAGAAGTAAATCAGTTGCTTCTCAGTCTATAATCTCTGAGGGTTGTTTCAGTGAATCAAAGAGGGAGGGCAGAGTTTTAAATTCATCTTGATTTGTTTGGGGTCCGGAAGTCATTCTTCCTCAACAATGGTGACCACGCCTAAGGGAAACTTGGTAACACCCAGAGCTGCCAAACTGGACATCTGTTCCCTTCCCCCACAAATCTATGCACAATCTTTTCAGGAGCTTTAAAATTTTATACTTCCAGAAATGTTGATTAGTGAGATATCCGATAAGAAATAACAGGGTACTGACAGCCCTGATTGTATAAATAGGCGTTTGGGATTGTGTTCATGGTTCACTTGTCAGTACAAGAGAGATGTGTGATTATGTTGAATGATGGTTAATTTCCTTATCCACCCATTTTAAAAATAAAGACGTATGCCTGGAAGACAGGTGCCCGGGGAAAGAAGGAACCCTGTGGCTTTGATAAGGAACCCTGGGCAGGAACGAGATCGGGTTTGGGAGTAGGAATTTGAGTCCTGGCGGAGGTCAGGATGCAGCTTATGAGCTAGGGAACTGCAGCTGTGCCTCAAGGAGCATTTTTCACTTACTCTAGTTTCATGTTTGTCGGGATGGCTTCTCCCCACTCCTCCTCCCAGTTCACTGTTCCCTGCCCTAGGACTAACTTAGTGTGTTCACCAGGTTAGAACTACAGGGAGTGGATGTGCCTAGATGCTGGAGGGAAGTGGCGCTTTCTAGCTTTGTATGGGAACAGTTCAGATACAAACACTTCACTTTGATTAAGTATCCGGTGAAACCAATTCACATGAACTCCAATTAAACTTTAATGAACAAGTGGGTGTATTAATATCAGCTGAGTAATGCAGGCAGCACAGATTCCAGTAAGTGACTCACTTCTCTGAGCCGCTCATCCCCCCATGCATGGTTGGAGTTACTAGAAAGCTTCCAGCTCTGTTTGAGCGGGTCCGGTGTGGGCCTTCCAGTTCTTGCAGTCTTCGGGCTTGTTGTAAATCTAGTGACACAGCCTCAGTCATCCAGGCCTCTGTTTCCAGAGTGAGGACTGGGGATTGTGGGGGAGACTTGCTCACTTTTGTGGACTAGTGACCATATGGACTTTTATTTTTCTCCTTCTCCTTGTTCTTCTTCTTCTTCTTCTCCTTCTCCTCCTTCTTCTTCTTCTTCTCCTCCTCCTTCTTCTTCTTCTCCTTCTTCTCCTTCTCCTCCTTCTTCCTTCTTCTTTCTTCTTCTTTCTCCTTCTTTCTTCTTCTTCAAGTGGGACTTTTCTCCTTAAACCCAGGGGCTGTATGGCTGAACATCAAGGCAGTGAGGGCAGAACCCGTGGTTTTGAGCTAACCTGGGCCCCCTGGTTCTCACTTCCTGGCCCTGTCTGCTCTTCTGCCTCACCTCTACAAGCATGCCCATAGCTACACCACAGATGGCAAGATGCACTTAGATGGATGAGCCTTTTTGGGCATGGGTCCTGTTCCTTCTAGAGAATAACTGTATCTACTTCCTGTATCTATTTATTAAACCAGATAATGTATAATGCCCTTAGTTTCATGCCCCGGGAGTCGTAAGTTTTTAGTAAACGTTAGTTAACCTGCGCCAAAGATTGAGGCTGTGGAGATGAAGGGAGATCAGCTCTTGTCCATGAAGGAACTTAGACCCTCCTAGAGATGTGTCTTCTACTTAAAAATGGCTTTGTAATTACAGTGTCAAAGACCAAAAGCCCAGAAGAGATAATGCACAGAGAATGAAGAGATCCCTGAGGGTAGCTGCGTCTTAGATAGGGGGCAGGGCAGGGGCTGAGCAGGGTTCGGGAAGGTACTCTGAGGATGAACGAAAAGCATGAGTCCCCATGGGCACTTGCACAGTACGGTGCTGTAGGTGTGGTTAGAGTAGGTGATACATTGGGCTTGAGGAGGCTAATGGAGACTGAGCTTAGCCTCTTCCTGGCCCCCGAGCCTCAGTCCCAGCTTTCTTTGCTGCTTTGCCTCCTGTCCTTTTGTCTCCATCTAAAACCTAGTTGAAAGTAATGCATGGGTCAGGCAGCTGGAGATAAAGATTCGGTTGTAAAATGGGCTTTATGTCTGCAGCATTCCTGGATCAGAGTTTCCGTCTTCTTTCTGATAACCCCTGCATGTGACAGCTCCCCATTAGGGGGTAATGCCTATAAAATCCATGACCTTAGCAGGGGGAAGTATATGCTTCCAGCACTAGGGTTAAATCCCAAGCTTAAGGGGAAGAGTCCCCCCTGGAGGGGAGGCGTGCTTGACAAGGCCAAAAGGGAGGTAGAATGGTGCTGTGCCAACACCAGGCTCCTCGCCCCCAACTCTTACCTGCATCCCAACATGGTTTCTTCAGGGGAAATGGGTAGGACAGGGCCATAGTGTGGGTAGGAGGGACAACTTTCTCAGCAGAGAACACTATAATGCCGTCTGTAATTCAGGCTGCTGGATCTGCTTGAGGACACCAGCTGAAGGACACACGTAGATAACTCAGCCTGGAGTAAGCAGGTCTTGTGTGTCATGTCGTCAAGGTCTGTGGTGGGAGAATCAGCCCCCATATCGGAAATAGCGACCACAGTGAACATTGGATTCTTTGCTTCCCTCCCAGTCTGCTTCTTGAGAGATTGTCACAGGATAAAGAAATCCATGAAGTGAAGGCATAAATTCTGTCATGATAGTAGAGGTGGGAGAGTCTCATCAAACAGATAAATTCCATGTTTGGAATTTTGGATAAAGCAGAAGGGATTCTTGCAAATCAGAAATCGAATAGGCTGATGATGTAAATTAGGAACTCTGTGTTGCTTCTAGAAAACAAAGGAATGTATATTAGGTTTTAAAAATTACAGGTCAGTAGTTAATTTAGCAATTACAGCTAGATGTTTCATTATTTGAGAACTCTCTGGGACGTTATTTTTTTAATATACTGCAGGGAAGAGTTTGTTATTTCATTTTACAAATGAAGAAGCGGTAGACAGATATAAAAGTCATTATCTCAGGACACTTGGACCACGTTTCATGAACTACCTTATTCCTTTGGTTTTTATTGGAGATTTCATATGGAAGTGAAACAGTAGGATTTGCTTATAGGGAGTCATAAGATGACTGAATTACACTTGGTTTCGCTATCCAGAGAAACCAGGGAGATGTAACTAGTTAAGTTCTCTATCTCGTTTAGCTGAGGAGGTTTGTCATAGCAATTTGGTAGCTGTGATAGATTATACAACTTTGATTTGGGGGCTTGACAAATTCCTTCCAATTCAGGCTCTGTCCAGAGCCTGTTGTTTTCAACAACATACGGGCCATATACAGCAGATATGCTTCCTGCCTTTACCTCCTGCCTTTTTTTTTCAAGATCACAAACTGCGTATATTGTGTAGTTGCTTAACTAGCATGCCGAAGGTGAACGCCTTTTTTGTAAACCTGTCCCCGCCAAACCTAAATCCTGCCCCAGTCTCCCTGTTTACCTCATTCCTGGGCCCCTAAGTGGATCCTCTTTTCTGGAGATGTTTGACAGATGACTCTGCTCTTCTCTTGGAGGCCACTTTCTGGCACCTTGAGAAGCCTCACTGTCCCCCCAGTCATTCCCTGCACCTCCTTTCCTTTTGTCCACCATGAGCACAGGTTATGTGCTAGTCACGTGATCCTCCCGGGGACTCCTGTCCAGGTACCCCTGGTGCTCTTGAGTACCCAAGTTGGGGATTGCTTCATACGGCAGTATTTCTCGACTGAGTTCATGGACTGGCATTCATTAGGGAAATTCTACCGGAATTCAGATTTTCACTCTGTATCCCTAAATCTTTGGCTGTGCGTCTGGGCATTTGCATTTTTAAAACCTTTTGGGGTAATTCTGATGGGCACCTCTGCTTATTAAAATCTACCATTATCAGTTTACTTCTAGCGTGCTGTGATTAGAGCTAAAGCTGTTTAGAAGACACTTCATTCATCGTTTCCAGGACGAGAAAGCCACACCGAGGGCCTGAAAAAGAGTGAGAAGGTTTTTGAAAGGCCATGGCCTCAGCTGGAGAGGAAGCTGGATGGTGCTGCAAGGGAACAAAGGCTCAATGTCCTGACCATCTGCTGCTTTTATTCTCCAGGCTCATTCCCATAATGAGTATTTATTCTGCCCAGCAACACTCACTCCTACATGTATGTGACTATGGGTTCCATTCTAGAAGTTTCCACAGGAGGGGGACTCAGGGCAGGCATCTTTCACTCAGCCCCACCAAAGGTGAGGCCAGTCATCTTATCCTGTAGGTTCTAGCCTTTCCACAAAGATTCACCTTCTTTTCTTGCCCCTTTTCCTCTACACATTTCTACATATAATTAGTCTGTCTTCTGCCTTTAGTAATGCACCAGATTTTGCCAGACTCCGTTAACTCATTAGTCAACAATCTATAATAAACAGATTTTGGTGAATTTGGTCACGGGTGGAGGTGATGTGGGGGCTGGTGTTCCTCCAACTGAGGTTACCCTCTCCTTGGGCTTTTCTGAGTGTACTAAGTGGAATCGGTGTTACGACTTCTCAGTCATATCTTCCCCATTTTAAAACTGCAGACGGATCTTACCACCTCACTGGGGAGCACATAGTCAGTAAATTCTAATGGAAAAACCTGTCTGATGAACGGGGCAGGAAGGTGTCACAGACGTACTGGTGAGTCATCTCAAGACCAGCTAGATTTGAGCTGTGGTGCCTCTTCCATGCTGACACTGAACCTCCCTCTGTATTCTGTTGCCCGAAGCAGCTTTCGAATCTTTGTCTCAGATTTCCTGATCTAGGTCAGACTTTGTCTTTAAAAATGGTGCCTGTCCATGTCCTTAATAGATTGGACTGGTCCCGTTAGGATAATTGACTTAATACATTTATGAAAACAACAACACTGGGAATTTTGTTCTCGTACAAGGTCTTTCCCTCCCATCGTGGGGCGAGGTACTAAGGGGCCCAGATGTGTTGTTGTGTTGTTGATGTGATGTTGGTATTTTGGGGTAGTTTTAGAGCACAACAATTTTGGAGATCCCGTTAGGGGAAAAACAAAACAAAGCAAAACAACCAATAATCCAGAGACGAAGTTTTTCCTTGGGTAGATGAATGAATGGTCATTGTAAAGAAGGCTATAGAGCTTTGGGAAATGTTGAGTCACGTGTGCTGTCCCATTTCGCTTTGTGAACCTGACTGCCTGGGTGTCCGTGGGGATCCTTAAACCCATCTCTTGGAGTTGTTGAATGGATCAGATGAGTTCCTGCATAGGAAAATACTCTGTAAATGGAAAAAACAAAAAATCAGCATTCTTACTTGTTTTCTTAGCACAGGTGCTGGTCTTTTTCCTAAAACAAAATAACCTTTCTTTTTAAATTATAAGTTAAATATACTCATCTTAGAAAATGAAGATGCTGAAAAGTATGGAGAAGAAACTTAAACACCCATATTCACCATCCAAGATAATTGCTGTTCTATATTTTACACATAAAACCACAGTATTCTTTTTTTAAAGGGAGGGGGTCATGTTATATGTACTTACTCTTACATTTTTTAAATATAATATTATCTTATAAACATTTTCCAGTTCATTGAACACCCTTCAAAAGTATGCATTTTAATCATTACATCGTCTCTGTCTTATGTGAGCAATGCATTTGCATGTCTTGTGATATATTTGGCCATTGATTCCATTTTTCCGTAGCACAGTAAACAGTGGTTCTTATTTACCAGGGACGGAACCTGCTATAAAACAGGGCAGAGGGAGTCAACACTGTTTTTGCACTATTGGAATTTGGCATCTTTTATTTCATCCTGAATTAAAATGTATTGGGCTGCGGTTGAGCAGTATTTTCAGTTAAGCTCTCAGTCAAGGTAAAGTTAGACCTGTAGAATTGTTAATTTAGAGAAAATTCTGACTGCAACCCAATCTATAAGGCCAAGTTCTCTTAATTAACAAACATTAATTAGAGAAACATTGAAAAATAGTATGGTTCTTCTCCTGAATACATTGCTCTCGATAAGTTGCTTTATGCCTTCTGGAATACTTGTTATGTCCTCTTATTAGGAGGATGTGGTAAATTTGTTTTGCCCAAAGGATTCATTTTCTGTTGCTGGGCACATACATAATACTACAGTTACCACATTTTGGGATGTGATGACATAATGATGGAGAGAGGCCTTTGGATATTTTAAAATGGAGATTTAAGGAGCAGTAGGCTAGGAGAGGGAATTGTGCTGGTATTTCAGTCTTGAGATTAATGTTTTTGTCATGGATTTATGTCTTCACCTCTTTTTTTGTGTTTCTGTGTCTGCTTAGCGTCTTGCCAGGTATGTTTGCCTGAGTTCCTTACCCCCATTTGTCCATGTACCCACCCATCCTTCCTCCCACCTGTCCATCCAGTCATCCGTGTAATCATCCATCCTCTGGCCATTCTCACCTTCCCCTCTCATTTATCTCTTTCCATCTTCATCTGTCTCCCGCATCTATCTACTCACCTGTCCACGTTTGTCTGTAAATGAATGGAGACTGTTTTGATGGGAGCATGTGAATTTCTTTGTTGCATTTTACAAAAGGGATCACAGGGGCCTAGGGCACCAGAACCAGAAAGTGAAAGTGACTAGAACTTGATCATTTTTGTTTCGCTGGGAAATCTGGAGGGACGTTCAGAACCGACCTGATAGCCCACTCTGATACTCATCAGGGTGCTGTTAACATAATGGATTTGGGACAATGTTGTTTCAAATACTATTTTGCTAGAAATCCGTCACTGGGAAATAGAATAAACAAGAGCTATTGTATCACTTCTGAGTAGTAAATTCAGAAGAGAAAAGAATTTCTTGAGTTTAGACTAGGAAAGAGTCAAAGATGTAAGATGTCATCTTTTCAAATTTATTGAGTCAAAGAAAATATTGTAACACTTTCAGGGACTTTAGGTATATTATACAAAGATATTTTTGGGGCGTGGGGACCAGTGTTACACTTGATATGGATAAAATGGGAGGAAAGGAACCAGCTGTTACTGAAGACCTGTTTTCTTTTGATTCTGAGAAGGCTGCTTTGCACTTCCCTATCCTTAGGATGTTCTCACATCAGCCCTGCAGTGTAACTTGTGTTCGTCTCATAATATAAGGCAGAGACTGGTGGAGGCTAAATGATTTGCCCAAATTTATATGGTTAACAAGTAGAGAAGCTTCAGTGAAGAGAAGACTTGACTCTGAAACTGTTACTCTTTGCAGTAAACCACACCACACTGTGCTTTTAAAACCTTAGCTGTGTATCAGCTCTCCACTTCCAGTTTTATAGTAACTCAGCCTCTGCAAAGCAGCGGGCGCATAGCACAGCTCTCAGATCATTTGGTTCGTTTTGTGAACCGTGAGAAGGTTTGCATAGAGATATGATAAAGAAGACAATTGTTAGGATCTCACTATAAGATTGAATCTCTAAACTTGACTTTGGTATTTGACAGAATGGGGTTTTCCTTAGGTGCGCCCTGTGTTTATGTTCCTCTTAACAGGAGTTTTTCATTAGCTTGATCCAAAAGGCGCACAGATCACTTCCCCATGATGCATCTTAGGGAGGCAAACAAACCAATGAAATACGATAACAACTCTCCCCAAACTTTGGTAAGCTCTAGAAAGCCAGCAGGACAGATATTGTAATGTATTTTTGCCAGGCCAGCTGTTAAAATCACAAATGAGCCTGAAATAGTAACAACTTTTGATGACAGAGCATATCGATGTCCTTCTTAACTTTTCCATAGGTTTGAAAGCTTGCCCCCTCCCTTTTTAATCATGCTGAAGTGTAGCATTGCTACTATCATTCTATCCTGGATGAAAATTCATGTTGTGTAATTAAGGCAGAAGATGGTGACTGGACAAAAGATGTTCTGCCTTAGGACCTGCTTATATGATCTTATTCTCACTTTCCACCTTTATTTTATTATCTAAGCATCTATTAATTGCCTACTGTCAACCAGTGCTATGTGGGAAGGATATGCTAGAACAGGGGTCAGCAGACTTTTCTGTAAAGGAACAGATGGTAAATATTTTAGCCTAAATATTTAGGTCCATATGGTCTCTGTTGTAGCTACTCATTCTCCTATCTGACAATATAAAGTAAATATAAATATTATAGTGTAAAGAATAAAATACTTAACTCTGTTATAGGCAATATGTAAATGATGGAGTGTGGCCATGTTTCAATACAATTTGACAAAAACATGCAATGAGCCAGATTTGTCTGTGGGCCACAGTTTTCCAACCCCTTTGCCAGAATGCCCATGAAAATAGGGAAATTTGTCTTGTTCATTGCTATGTCACCAGGGCCTAGAGTAGTGCCTGGCATATGGTAGATGCTGCATAAATATTTGTTAAATGAAAGAATGAGTGAATAAATGAATCACAATCCACCTTTGATCTCTAGGCACTCGTTATCCAATTAGAAAATAAGAAATACATGTATGAGAGTGTTCAGGCTAGTGGAATTGGGTAGTATTCTAATTGGGACCTGAAGGATAGGGAAGTGTGTGTCACCAGCCGGAGATGGGAGACACATGTGGCCGGTGGAAGAAACACACAGTGTGGACAAGAAGCAGGGCATTTGTAGTGAAGAAAGAGTAGTTTGAATGTTCTGTAATAGGATTTCCCTGACTTGCTTGATCATGGTCATCACTTGCTTGAATAATACAGATTTCTAGCACCCTCCCTAGAGATTCTGATTTGGTAAGGCAAATTTGACCAATGCTTGTTAATAAAATAAAGATTTGAAAGGAAGTAAGAGTGGGAGATGTCATTGGAAAGTTATGCTGTGGTCATTTCTGATGGACAATAGGTTCTTCCTTTTCTACCAACTGAATCAGTACTGACTGTTGGCAGCTGGACCTAGAATTTCTCTGTACCTTCTGTGCCATGGAATGGAGAGGGAGCCCTGGTGGAAATCCATCTGACTTATCTGTCTGCCTTCATATGTCCCCTACTGATCTTGTGCATCAGCCTTTATGATGAAGCGATGTATAATTTAGTCACTCATTTAAAATGTAACAAAAATAACCAATTCTGTGTAGCTGCTAGACTTAATTGCTTTTGAAACTCTTGGTTGACTCACATCTAAGGGACAAATGGATTCAAACACACAGAAAGCTTACTTTCTCTTGCCATAATTCTAGTTCAGAAGGTTATTTAACTTAATACCCAGATTTTTAGAATGTGACCACTGGGAGGGCTGTATGTCTCCTTTTTAATGATGGCAGAAACTGAAGTCTGAAGTGTAGGCAGTGACTTGCTCAAATTCTGTCACCAAATTATTGGCAAAACCGGGATTATAATGCAAATGCCAAGTTACTCAATTTAGTTTTCTTTTCATAGTGCTATGCCACATTTATCAATAGAATTCCTAATTTACATAATTTCTCTCCCCCTTGGATCTCATAGCCTTTTGCCCACACCTCTTCTATGCTGCTTATCATAAAGTTACATCCTAATGTTTTCTCCTGGACCAATACCCCACTGTTACCCCAAATAAAGACTGAGCTCTGTTTCCTTGGAGAGCTTAACATATTTCCTGGCACTTAGCATGTGTTCAGCAAATAATTGTAGACTTGAAATATCTTGAGCATCTTATTCTTTCTTGTGTGTTTTGACTCAAGTTTCTTTGCACTTATATTGTCAAGAAAGTCAAGCTCTTCTAGAATTGCTGAAATACAAAGCTACTTTCCTTTAAGCTTCCTTTAAAAGAAAAAAGTTGAATTCTTTTTGAACCCATTATGGTGGAGACCTTTTTTAACAGCTCTTTTGATAAGTGTCAGCAACTTCAAAAATGAAATGTCAGTAAATTATCAGAGAAAGAAATTGCATATTTGTTTGGGTAGGTATATTTTAATTGACCACTTAAAATATAGATTATAGCAAAATTCTGAGCATTTTCATATCTTGCACATTTCTCTCAACTGCCAGGACTTTTTTTGTTTTGTCTCTTTGAAGATTTAATTTTAATTTTTTTCTGCATTATGGTTATGGATTTACATTTTTCTCTTCCAGTAGATGGTATGCATCTTGAAGTTTAAAAAAAAAACTAATTTCTGTCTCCCCACAAAATCTTGCCCTATAGGTGCTAAAACTAAATAGGCATTTGCTTAAACATGGTTAGAAAATGGGTGAATCTTATTTTCACTTACTCACTTATTTTTGCATCTGACTATGTGCCGTGCTTTGTGCTTATTAACATTGGTGATGGGGCTGGATTGGGGTGGGTCGATGAAAGTGAATGAAAGTTCTCTTTTTCAGAGAGTTCTAATTTGGGAGGGATGTTGACACATAACAGATAAATATGATGTGATTTACAGATCTAAGGTATGTACAGTAACCTGTTTTAGAATCGGGTGGCAGGGAAGTTCTGACAAGGTGAATCGAGGGAGGCTTCAGCAAAAAGACGCTGAGATGAACCCGAATATGTCTTCATCCTTCCATTCAGTCACTGGTTTTGATCTTCATCAGCAGAACATGCGTACGGACACGCATGCACACATGCGCGCACGTGTGCACAAACACACACACACAGTTACAGTAACAGTTTTCTTTTGTGATTTGTTTGACTGTAGATTTAAAAGTTGAGCAGTCTTTACATAGGACAAAAGAAAGACAGGAACAGGTTTCATTGTGTGGTCTGCAGGTTTCTCAACATCTGAAAGACACAGTTGCCAGAAATTTCTTGGGATGGTCTTCACCATTAGTGGCATGGACTGCAAGTACATTGGCCAGAGTGAGAAAGATATACTGTTCTAAGGAGTTGTCCCATCTGGTGGTTGTTCTCTTCAATAGTTAAATTACACCAAATAGGGACGCCTGGGTGGCTCAGTTGGTTAAGCAGCTGCCTTCGGCTCAGGTCATGATCCCAGCGTCCTGGGATCGAGTCCCACATTGGGCTCCTTGTTCTGTGGGGAGCCTGCTTCTCCCTCTGCCTCTGCCTGCCATTCTGTCTGCCTGTGCTCGCTCGCTCTCTCTCTCTCTGACAAATAAATAAAATCTTTAAAAAAAAAAAAATTACACCAAATAGTTCCCTAGGTGGAAGAAGTGTCGGCTTTGACATCAGACAGTTCTGGTTCCATAGCTAACTTTGCCATTTATTCTTTACATACCCCAGGACCTTTGCTCATCCTTTCCTAGGTTCAGTTTCCTTATCTTTGAAAATGGTGATAATGGAAAGTACCTCTCAAAGTTGTGAGATGATGGAGCTGTTTGCCGAGCTCCTATTTCAGTGTCTGGGACACAATAGGTCCTCTGCCTACAGGGCCAGCTAAGTTATGTAAAAGAGTGAACAGGTGACATGCAAGGTTTATGGTTTTGACACAGATACACTTCGTTTGCATAGTTAATATACAGAACTAACCTTGACTTCCACAAATAAATACTTATAGTGTCTTCTTGAAACACGACACCCTTTTAGCTAGCTTTCATTTTCCCACTTAGGAGTCTTGGGTAGAGGTAACACTTTGTTCTCCTCTTTCCTGTAGAGACGATAACAGTGCACATGTGTTAATGAGATGTGACTGGCTCTTGGCCAGAGTCAGTGTGCAATTTGGGACAAAAGCTATGGGATGTGGTAGGGGACATGGATAGCTTGAGAGGACTCTCTCTGAAAAAGATGGCAGCTGACTCATGCTCATCAATTATTGCCTGTGGGAATGCATTGCCATATTTATTTTTAAAGATTTTATTTATTTATTTGAGAGAGAAAGTGTATGAGCGGGAGTAGGAGGGGCAAGGGGAGAGGGAGCAGCCGGTTCCCTGAGCAGGGCGCCCAGCCTGGGACTTGATCCCAGGACCCGGGATCATGACCTGAGCTGAAGGCAGATGCTAAACTGATAGAGCCACCCAGGCGCCCCACATTGCCAGATTTTTATGTGAGATTGTTTTGTTTTTAAATGTAACAACTCATTGAAATTTTTCAAAAACGCTATGAGAGACACTTCATGGAAGGAGAGAAATGCAATTTGTGATCTCACTCAGTAACCTCAGCTTTGGCTCTTAAAAGCAACAACAAAGCCCTTTAAAAGTGCACACCATGGCAAACTACAGGTTGGACCTTAGCCCTCTACTGTGCATCTCCTGCGCATATTTTTAATTGATAAAGATGACAGTACATCGTGGCCAACACTTACTGAGTCCTCTCCATGAGCTAGGCACTCTGCCAGAGATATAACATATATGATTTAATTCTTACAACAACCCCAAAAGGTGTGTGTGTTACTGTTAGTATCTGATTTTTTATAGATAAGGACACCAAGACTCAGATTTAAGTATCTTTCCTGAGATCAGACAGATGGTACATAACACGTGGACTTCAAGCCTGGGCCTCTTTACCTTCAAAATCAAGCATACCAGTGGTTCTCCACCCTGATGCTATGTTAGAATCATGGAAATACCTTTAAAAAACACTGTTGCTCAAGTCCATCCCCAAAGTAATTAAATCAGAATGTCTAGGGGTGAGATCGGACATAGATACTCTCTTAAAAGCTCCAAATCAATGGTTAAAAGTAGAAGTCATAGAGATGACAGCACCTCTCTCCACACTAAGCACTCCTATCTCCTATACCCTGTTTTAGTTTTCTTTTAAGTATTTATTGCTCTCAGGAAATTATGTGTTCATTTACCTGTTTGTGAATTTCCTGCCTTTGTAGGCTCCCGGAGTACAGACATTTAGTCTTTTCTCATTCTTTGCTATATCTCTACCATCTAGATGAGTGCCTGACACATAGTAGGTGCTCATTTAAGTATTTATTTGACTGAAGAGGGCGCCTGGGTGGCTCAGTGGGTTAAGCCGTTGCCTTCGGCTCAGGTCATGATCTCAGGGTCCTGGGATCGAGTCCTGCATCGGGCTCTCTGCTCAGCGGGGAGCCTGCTTTCCTCTCTCTCTCTCTCTCTCTGCCTGCCTCTCTGCCTACTCGTGATCTCTGTCTGTCAAATAAATAAAATAAAAAAAAAATCTTAAAAAAAAAAAGTATTTATTTGACTGAAGAAATGGTCCTTCCCTGCAGAGAGCTTACGGTCTAGAGAGGGGGGCAAACAATACAGACTTAGAGTCCCATGAGATAAGTTGGTAACAGTGATGGTCAAGCCAACGTCATTGAAACTTGTAATTACGACTGTTATGTCTTAGACGCTGATAGGACATTGTCCTGACCTGTACCGAATGAAGTGTGGAATATTTTTAGACACCTTCTGTGCTGGGCTGGATCTGTTCTGTTCGCTGAGGTATGGGTGTGGGTGGGGCTCTGTGTACATCGAGGCACGCTAACACACCGGTGTTCCTCTGTTTGGGCACGTTGTTTTAATGAGGCAGCAAGCAGGGCATTCTGAGTTTTATTATCCAAACATCAGGTCCTAGAACTAATTCAGGACTGATGGTAGAGGTTTACCCAGTCATTAGGGAATTTAGATATTATCATCTCTTTCTAGGAAAGCCAGCTTCTGTAGGGTACTCTGCTCTCCTTATCTACAGCAAAAGTCCATTGCCTTTACTCATCAAAATCTCTGACAGTGGAGTATGTTCATATGACGGCACCCTATAGGCTGGGACCAAGGGAAGGCAGGCAGAGGTTACCTGGAATGACTGTAGACCCATCCATAACTCTGCCTCTTCATCTCCTATGTGAGGAGGTACTGAAAGCGTGAGTGACACTATTGTAGAGATAACCTTGAAGGAGTGCTGGTTTCTAAATAAAAACAATTCATTTGGAACTTTTAGGACTTTAACAATGACTAGTAACAGGTTGCCTGTGACACAGCTGACAGTCGATGGCCTCCTACTCATTGTGAAGATACCTACTTCAGGCCTGGTGTGGCCCAAGCACTGAGCAGTCAGAACCAACCCCCCACATACACAGTTGTGCCCCCAAGTACAAGCTGATGGGCAGCCTTCCTGGTGGAGTCACAGTGTGTCATGAAGAAGCAGCTAAAAGTCAGTGATGTAGTGTTGAGGGGAACTCCAGGCAATTCTCCTCAGCATAGACAGTGGGAAGAACCCTTGCTCTAGAACAAGAAAACAGATGGAGGACCTGATCTTGCTATTTATTGCAGGAGGCTCCTGGGCCATTCGCTTGCCTCTATTGAGCCTAAGTTTCTTCTAGATGTGGTAGAGGAGAGTAACTTTGGCATTTCCTATTTATCAGGCTTGACGGGATGGTTAAGAACCTGTGAAGGGGCTTCTAGAGAAGTTACAGAGTAAGTTACCAAAATAAGGATGATGATGAAGAAAACCATGACAGTGGTGGCTTTTCTCCTGACTGACCTGCCCTGATTTCTCTGTTCCAGTTTAGCCCAAAATGAAGGTTGAGGGAACTCTGGGGGAAAGGGGAAACAAACAAAGGCAGGACTGGGCTTTCTTCTGTGCTTCTCCAGAACAGTCTCCAGGACATTCTTCAGAATATCCAAAGACAAACTTTGGGCATTTTGGTTTCAGGCTGGGGATTGTTTAATGCAGAAAACTGGATCTAAATAGGCTCTTACCTTTGGGGTATTCATGAAAAGTACCATGTTCGAGGTGGCCTGGTTGTGTTAAAGATGTCAGAATGATTTTGACAAAGGGGAAAAAGCCGGGATTCGTTTACTGTAAATGGCAAGTAAGAAACAACAGAAAGTTGAATATTAGAAGAACTTTGCTATTGCCAAAACCACACACTTTCACATTAGTAAAACACGGAGTTCTGTCGGAGTGAAATGTGAAACTACTTGCAGACCACAGAGAGTAAAAAGTACTTTTGTTTCATTATTAATACCATCGTCCTTATTTCTTTAAATGAGAATTGATAGCCACCATAATAGAATCTTTCTCAAAGACCAAACACAGAAAGACAGAAAAATAAAGCAAAATAAACACACAAAAACCTCAGTGCCACCATCACCACGAAGAAAACCTGGTGCTCTCAGGATGCACGGTCTCCATCCATTGTGAAGTCATTGGGTTCTAGAAAGAGGGTCCCCGTTTCCTTCTGTCAGGATCAAGTACTTCATTCAAGTTTGTTTTTTTTTTTTTCCTCTCCCCCCCTCCTCTTCTAGAAGACTGATAAAGTTGGCTTTTTGTTACATAGCAGGGTGATTTTGTCCTCTGATGTGTGTGAGAATGAAGAGGAGGCCTTGTGGGCACTGGAACTCTCCACGCTCACGAGGGAGTGAGGCTGGGCTGCCTGATGGAGGGGTGTGCTCTAGGGCCTTCAGAGTGAACATGGAGCTCTTGGAGGGGAAACAAGGTAACCTTGAAAAACAACGGGCTATTGGCCTTAAGGGAAAGAGGCCCATTCTTTGCCAGCGTGTGAAATTTTGTGGTGGAAAGTCTGGAGGTCAATAGACTGGAGTTTTCATCTGTTTCCCCAATTCCCTAACTACAGCTATCCTCTGCTCATTCCTCAGTGAAATGTGGGAATTGACATACATATTTTCTTGTTATTCTCCTGATTGATGTTTAGAGTTGGTCATTATTTATTTAAGCTCTTGCTTCATGGGGACTCGGAGTGTTATGCGATGAGACGGAAAACAGAGGCCGGTGGGGGTAGGGTGGCTACTGGGTTTAATGTATGTGGTTGAGGAAAACAACACTAGAGTTATTATTATTATTTTGAACATATGTTCCTTGTCAGGCCTTGGATTAGGTGCTTGATATATGTTATCATGCTTAATTTTGACAGCAAGTTGTTGAGGTGTAAATTTTAGCTTTCTGTTTTACAACTGTGGAAACTGAGACGATATAAGAATAAAGAACTTCCCCAAAGTCAAGGGCCTTATATAGCTGCATTAGGCCTCAAACCTTAGCCCCTTTATCATCCTCAGTCTGATAGGCCATAGTAAATTGCAGAGCTGGAAGGTTCCAGACCATCTATCTGGCTGAATCTCTTGCCCTGCATTCAGTGTTCTCATTGGTACATTGTTGTCCAGTCTTTCTTTAAAGAAAACTAAAAAATAATGGAATAATCAACACAAAAATACAGTAGAATATTAAAAAGTCACAAAACAGAGGCATAATGAAAAATAAGTTTTTCTCTTATCAGGGTCTCATTCTCTCTACTTTTCTTACCCAGAGGCCAACACTGTTCCTTGTATCTCCTTCTGGAAATAAACTGGGTCTAAACAAACATACAGTGTATTTACATTCCTTTATATTTCCATGCTTATAGAATATTCAGACAAAAGGGAGCACACTGTGCACATTATTCTGGCTCTTGCTTTTCTCATATAATCCTAAAGCTAGATAATCATTTCTGTATCAGTATCATTTCTGTATCAGTATCTTATGTCTGGTATCTTGTAGTTTTTTTTTTTTTTTAAGATTTTATTTATTTATTTGACAGAGAGAGAGAGAAATCACAAGTAGGCAGAGAGGCAGGCAGAGATTGAGGGGGAAGCAGGCTCCCTGCTGGGCAGAGAGCCGGCTGTGGGGCTCGATCCCAGGATTCTGAGATCACGACCTGAGCTGAAGGCAGAGGCTTAACCCACTGAGCCACCCAGGTGCCCCTCTTGTAGTTTTAATGAGCATTTCTATTGCCATTAGTGGCTTTTAACACCGTTTTAAATAGGATAGAATCATTTGTTTTTTGTTTTTGTGAGTTCTCTTTTGCCTTCATTTCTATTGGATTGTTGGACTTCTGCTTATTTTTTCAGCTAAAAAAAATTAGTCTTTAGTGTGTGATAAGAATTGCAAAACCCCATCAGTTTGCACTTGTCTTTTTAAACTTGCATATAAACTTTTTAAAAAAATTATATACTCCATTCAGTCTTTTAGCTTATAGTTTTTGGGTTTTGTGTAACACTTAGAAATGCCTTCTCCCCCTTGGTTATTAAAAAAAAAATTACCAATTTATTTGTTTTTCATTTGGTTTATTTTTTTCTTTTACCCTCTGTCTTGTTTTTTCTCTAGCTCAGTCTCTCAGCACTGGTTCACTGAAATTATATTTTGGCAAAAGATGTAAGGTAGGGATCTATTTTTTTTTTTTTTTTAAGATTTTTTTTTATCTGCGTGAGAGAGTACGAGCAGGGAGGGGCAGAGGGAGAGGGAGAGAATCCCCAGCAGGCTCCTGCTTAGTGTGGAACCTGATGCAGGGGCTCGATCTCATTGACCCTGAGATTGTGGCCTGAGCTGAAATCAAGAGTTGGACGCTTAACCAACTGAGCCACCCAGGTGCCCCCCACTTTGATATTTTCTGGATCCACCTGTCCAAATACTATTTATTGAATAGTCCATCTTTTCCACACTGATTTGAAAAGCTACCTTTATTGTATATTAAATTTCTTGATCCTTAATTACTTAAATGTTTAATACTTAGGGATTTGTATCATTTTGGGGATCTCCTCTTCCATTCCTGTGTCACTTCATGCACCATTTTCATGCTTTCAGTTACTGCCCTTGTATAGTGTGTTTTGTTACCTGATGAGGCTACTCCCATCTCATTAGTTCCTCTTTTTCTAAATTTTTCTGTCTTTTAGTACTTTGTTTCTCCATGAACTTTAGAATGGACTTGTTCAGTTCTGAAAATAATGTCCTGTTGATTTTTTCATAGGGATTGCTCTAAACTTAATCATTTACATTATATGTTGTAAATATGTCATTTCTTTTTCCTAGAAGATAATGCCTTTCTGTTTATTGAAGTCTTGTTGTATGTTACCAGGAGCATTTAAAGTTACCCTCATGTAGACTGTGCATATTTCTTATAAATTTATTTTCCTAGGTATTTTTTGCTTTCTCTAACTAATGGAATTGTTATATCATCTAATTGTACGTGTGTGTATGTAGCCTCTTGATATCAGTATATCGATTTTCTACCCCCCCCTTTCCTGAATTTTCCATTATTTGAATAACTTTTAGGTGAATTTCTTAGAGTTCCTAGGTCAGTAATCATATAATCTGACAATAACTGTAATTTACCTTTTTCTTTCTAGTTTTCATAACTCTTACAGATGTTATTAATTGTATTATCTACTCCCTCTAGAAAAGTAAATCTTAAATAGCAATGTTAGATTGAATGTCTTTCTCTTTTTCCTCACTTTAATGGGTATGCCTGTACTTACAATATTCCATATTAATTGTAATTTTGGCTTTGGCTTGAGAAATATACTGTGTTAGAAAAGTATCCATCCCTCTTCTGACAGTGTTCTTTTATTTTTAAAATGGAGATGGGTTGTTAAATGTTTAATACCTTTTTGGAAACTATGGAAATTATGCATTGTCTCCATTTCTGTTTGCTGAGAAAATGTCTTAGATTTTTATATTTTGTTCTGTAATTTGGTGAAATATATAAATACATTTTCCAAACGTTAAATCATGCTAGTGTTCCTGGAGTAATATGCACTTACTCATAGTTTGTGTATTATATTTTTAGTGTTGTTGGAATGTAGAGGTTAATAACTTATTAAAAGTTTTGCATCAGCTTTCCTAAGTGAGATTATTTGAAAATTGTGTGGGTGGGTATATGTGTATATTTGCATTGCCAGATTCCAGTATAAGAGTTATGCTTAAATCACCATAAAATAATCTGGAGGCCTTCCTTTTCCTTTGTTTTTGAAATTTTTGAATGCCACTTACATGATCTGTTCCTTAAATATGTGAAAGAATTCCCCTGTGAAACTGCCTTGACTTGGTGCCTTTTTTGGAGGGGTGGAGGTGTTTCCTCTTTTTATATTTCTCCATTAATTCAACTAATTTGCTTTTATATCTTTTCTGTGGTTACTTTTGTTAATTGTATTTTAGGAAAGTCACCTATTTCATGATTTGCATGGAGTTCAATAATTTCTTATAATCATTTTCATTTTCGTTGTGTTTATTACTTGTGTTTAGTGTGTTATTACTGAAAGTTTTGTGGTTTTGTGCTTTATTTCTCTATTCCCTCTTTTGGTTAATTTAACACAGGTTTGTTTATTATTTATTAAGAAAACAGTCCTTATTTATTGGCTGTACCATTCTTAATTTTCTCTTTCAATATGTTTTCTTCTTTTTTGCCCAGGTTTATTTTGTTGTTTTTCTAATTGTCTGAGCTTGACTCTTATTTCATCTGTTTTCATTTCTACTTTTTTATTAATGTAAATAAAAAAATGCCAGATCCAGTCAGAATAAGCCTCATGGGGACAGGAACTGTGTCTGCTTGTTTGCTTCGAGACTACCGTAATGCCTATCACATAGCAGGTGTTTAAGCAGTATTTTTGTATGAATAAATAAATCCCTGTGAAATAATTACAGGATTTGTGGTGGGTTTCCTTCTGTTGCTTTACTTCTCCTCCGCTGTCTTTGGTCATTCTCTCTAGGTATCTGCTCATGTGGAGGCATAAGAAAATATTGACATGCTTCATATTACATTTTTGGAGTATGTTATTAATGTCTTTAAAGTCTACCAATACAATTTCCCCCAGTCAAGTAAAACTAGGTAAAAAGATCTCTGTCAAGATTAGCCTGGGAGAAAACATATCTGAGTAGAATCAGAATGTTAAGAGCTGACAGGTTAGTAGACATCATGCCCATCAGTTTTGTGAGTCTGGCCCCTTTGTTGAAGCTAAATCTTACAGAGAGGCCCGACTGTAGATGGAAAATGATGAAAACAGATGTGCTGCTGTTGGCGGGGAGGGCACAGATCGAGGGAAAGCCCAGCACCCTGCTCCTGGCTACCTTCCCTCCTGATCTTATCCCATGTCTCATTTGAAAACCAATAGTTCAAAAACTCTCAATTTTCAGATGGGAACGAAAACAAAAAATGCAAAGAAGGCAAATGATTCATTCAAAGTTACTCAGTGAATTAGAGCCATCATGTGGGACTACAACTCCGGCCTTCTGTTTTTGAATCTTGTGGTATTTCCAGGCTCACGGGAAGCTTCCCGTACCTTGCTTTGCTGTGTGTTTTTGGATGGACCCGGTGTTTGATTACCTCCCGTGGCAGGCCCAACAGTCCTTGCTAAGGCACAGACTGCATATTTGCTGATCCCCGAGGGGAAAGCTGTGATTCAGACTTTGAGGTCTAAGAATTGCAGACTTAGTTTCTAGTCTCCCGATGAAACTGCTAATCTGGGTGCCAATGGTGTTTCTGCTACACGGACACCTGCCCACACAGCATGATTAGAAATTATAATGATGACGGCGATGAGTCTTCCAGGACACCCACGTTCTTTGCAAGATATTTCTGCTAATCGTCTCTACCAGAATCAGTTGGAGAACTTTTTTTAGTTTTTTTTTTTTTTTTTTTAATTTTTTATTTCCCCCTTTCTAAGTCAAGTACAAATACTAGTTTAATTCTGGTGTAGGGTAAAGACTGGTACTCACCATTAGTGGCGTGTCATTTTTTTCGTGCCTGGGCTCCTAAAACCTCGGGTACATGGAGTGATGGAAAGCATCCTGGGCTAGATGTGAGGGTATTTGGATTCAGATTACAGCAGTGCCCCCAAATTTCCTGTGAACCCTTGGTAGGGGTTACTTCCCTTCTTTGCACCTTTGCTTGCTCTTCTGCTCAATGGGCATCTGATTCTGTTGTGTCTAATTTACTAGAGTCCTGGGAGTCGAATAAGTGACTGAGTAAGAAAATGCTTAATGAACTCTGCCCTTTAAATTGAGAGCATTGTTATTGAAGATCTTTTGCAGTGTTGGTATCTTAGCTTCTTGGGGTTTTATGTCATATACTACAATCAAACCGTGTAGGTGTGAGGACTGGGAAGGTAATTCTGATAAAGGACCAGAATCATGCCTAAAATGTTATTTTATATGGCCTCTACCTTGAACCGGGGAAAAATTATGCCAGGAGGAGATGGCACACAGGGAAAAAGGGAGGATCCCAGGAACTGAGAATCTCGTTGGAGAAGTAAGAGCAAAAACTAGAGGAGGGGGAGTAGGAGGCTAGAGTCTGGCTGTGTGACAATGCAGTCATTGGCCTAGTGGTGACAAGAGGCATCGGAAAAATGCTGACGCTGGCTTAGGGCCCTGTGTATCTGGCGTGTAGGGGGTCAGGAACGTGTAGATAGAGAGGCTGCAGGAAAACCCAGGTCCTCACAGAAGAGCCATGTCCCAAGAAAGCCCACCAGATGCCCACTAAGGAGGAGGGAAGCACTTCCAAAGCTCCTTAGGGCCAAGAAGAGCCTGGTATTCTTTGTCTCTGCTCTTTTATTTAGTATGGTACTTGGTTCCCACTACTTGCCTTTTTTTTTTTTTTTAATTGTTTTTGGTCCCACTTTTTAATGTAAAGTCTGAATGTCTGAAGGAATGTTTAAGAGGGATTCTTATAGGAAAGACCTGAGTTGGATAATTCTGTTTCTCTTTCTGGTGCACTGTTTCCTCATCCAAACAGTGTTGATCTCCATGACTTGGTTTCTATAACACTCACCACCTTTGTTGAAGGGCAGACATTTTTCTCATGTAGGATGAGAAAAAATACTTGGTGAGTATGTTGATGTTTGTGTTATAGTGTTGAGGGCTCAGAAGGAATAAAATGGTTTTGGAAGTCCTTTTCCTTTAGCAGAGGACTAGCTTGTAAACTGGGCTCGGATAACTTCAGCTTTTATTCTTGTCTATCTATCTATCATCTGTCTATCCATCCATCCACCCACCCATCCAACCACCTACCTACCCACACATCTATCTATGCAAGATGGTAGAATTTAATTTTCTTATTCTTTGATCTTTGTTTGGTTTGCTGGATCAAATAAACTGAGTTGAAGAAAAACTGACTTTTGAGAGAGAAATTTGGGGAGAAAAAAAGGTATCCTGATTTTTTGAAAAGAACTTTTCCCAGGATAGGTTATATAGTTTCTCTGACACTTGGGATGGGAACTAAAAGGTCTGGACACATTGAATCTCTGAAAACCCCGTGAATGTGTTGGCTGAGCTTTTTTCCTTCTTAGCACAGATGGAGAAGCCTTTTTATTTATTTATTTTTTCTTTCAGCAAAATAGAGCCAATATAATATCTGAAACCTTCAACCATGATTTGGGGAGATGATTCTCTATCTGTTGCTGGTCTAAATATAAAAGAAAATTTTTAAAAATTAGCAAAAACACAAATTTTTCAACTACAATTTCTTTTTTGGCAAAATTGGCCTTTGTCATTCTATTCCTTTATTTATAATTTAAAAAAAATTCTATAATTGAGCTAATTCCTAGCTTCCAGTGAGTCTTTTAACTAATCAAATGCATTTGAAATACTTTTTAATTTATTACAAGAACAATACAAAGCAGGAAATCATTTTATGTAATGTCTTTTCTTGTCGTTTTTCGGTGTTGTCAGCTCTTCTTCCTGACGGACTTTTGGTTTGGCTGGAAAGGGCCTTGGGGTATTCATCCCAGGTAATGTTTAACCATGTTGCTGTTGGTGAGTTACAAAAATAGTAACTAGTGATAGTAACTGGTAACAGAGTCCCTTTATGCCTTCACCTAGCTTCCTCTAATAGTAATATCTTACATAACCAAATACATTTGTCAAAGCTAAGAGATTATCATTAGTACAACACAGTTAATTAAACTGTAGTTGCATTAGAATTTCTCCAGTTTCTCCATTAATGCCTTTTGTCTCTTCCTGGGTGTCCAGCTTAGGCTACTACTCTGCATTTATTCATAGTGTCATTTTAGTCCATTTCCATCTGTAACTTACTCAGCCTTTCCTTGTTTTTCATGACCTTGATACTTTCTAAGTGTACTGGGCAGGTATTTTGCAGAATGTTCCCCAGTTTGAGTTTATCTGATGTTTTCTTATGATTAGACTAAGGTGGATTCTTTTTTTTTTCCCAAACAGGAAGAACTGCTATTATGTGTAATATAACATAAACATGTAAATATACATAAATATTTTATGCATTTTACATATAATGCAGTGACTAAAATTAGGTTTTTGACGAATATTTGATTGCATGCAAAAAGTGTTCATAATAAATTTAAGTGAAAATATAGACTCAAAATTATCATTCCAATTTTTAAAAAAATTTATTTTCAGTGTTCCAGAATTCATTGTTTATGCACCACACCCAGTGCTCCATGAAATACGTGCCCTCCATGTAATACCCACCACCAGGCTCACCCAACCCCCTACCCCCTCTCCCCTCCAAAATCCTCAGTTTGATTCTCAGAGTCCACAGTCTCTCATGGTTCGATTCCCTGTCCAATTTCAGCCAACTCACTTCTCCTCTCCATCTCCCCATGTTTTCCATGTTATTCCTTATGCTACACAAGAAAGCTAAACCATGTGATAATTGACTCTCTCTGCTTGACTTATTTCACTCAGCATAATCTCCTCCAGTCCTGTCCATGTTGATACAAAAGTTGGGTATTCATTCTTTCTGATGGAGGCATAATACTCCATAGTATATATGGACCACATCTTCCTTATCCATTCGTCCGTTGAAGGGCATCTTGGTTCTTTCCACAGTTTGGTCACTGTGGCCATTGCCGCTGGCCATTGGGGTACAGATGGCCTTTCTTTTCACTACATTAAGACCACCATCCAGGCAAAATGCCCTTCTTAGGGATTCATATCAGGAAGTACATGATATTAACCTGAGATGACCTATTACAGAGATGTTCACCTTGCTGGTGATCAGTTTTGTTTTGTTAGGTCTTAACTAACAACCATTTGTCTGAGACTATTAACATTCTAACATTTTTGCAAATTAGGGTGACAGTTGCTGACTAGTCTTCAAGCCACTAGCTTCATTGCAATGGAGGACCAACGCTTTCAAGGCAGGCAGCTCCCACAGCTCAATTAGGGAACATGGTGTGGACCTGAAGCCTGTGTTCGGGTTTGCCAATCTATCCTTCTGTCTTAACCCTGGGGGCCTGCCTGAGGGAAGACCTGAGCTACAATGCTGGCTTTGTGTATTCTTACCTAGGGAATGTACAGGGATCTAGACCTGCTTTAGAAATCAGATGTCCAGCAGAAAGGAGAACACTAAGGAAAGGAGGTGGAAGTGAGAGGTAGAGCTTGTCTATCTCTCCTACTGACTTCTAGAGATGATCCTTCCTTTGATTTTTATAGTGTCGTAGATGCCAGCCATTTACTGGTCAAATGGAAGTAGTCCTCTTCCTATATGAAGGAAGTATGGAGAATGATGGAGGGAGAGCTCTTCATCATTTGACGAGGGAACAGAATCTTCCATATCCATGGACCAAAACCAGCATCCCAGTGGGTAGAGCGGCTAAGCTGCCATTTTGTTGGTAGTAATCCTGGTCTTGTTTGGTTCTCTTCATCTTCACATTCGGGGTGGGGCCATTTGCTAGCAGTGTCCTGCAGTCTCTCGATCGTGAGATTTAAGACTGAGAGACATAATTGGCAATACTGGGTGGGTTGGCTCTGCCTGTGGGAATCTATGTGTCTTGATGTCTGTTGTAAAACTTGTCTGTCTCCACCAACCATTTTGCTTTGTTCACTTACTGGGAGGTACAAGTTGAGGAGAGGCTGGGGACCTGTTATCCCATGTGATGGCTCATAGCCACGTATGACCACTGAGCACTTGAAATGTGGTTAGTGCCACCTGTTAAAAGAATAATATTCTGTATGCATTTGTGAATTAAATCTTTTTCTACTCATTTTATTTTATTTTAATTTATTTTCTATTCCTACTAGAACATTTAAAATTGTGTATGTGGCTCACATTATATTTCTTTTGGGTGGTGGTGTGAGCCTGGGAAGAATATGGAACACAGTAAATTGACCTTGTGTTCTTCTCTGAGTTCTAATAATGTTGGCATTAAAAGTAAAAGCTTCAACAGTCATAATTTTCATTAAAAAAAATCTGATTCAGAAGAATTGGCTCATTTTACATTATTGCTTGGACTGGAGAAGAATCTGACATTTGGTATTTTCATAATTGAGAACATAACTTGATGACTTAAAAAAAAAAAATCACAACATTTTGTGCTTGGCCTTAGGTACCAGACTTTGAGCTTTTTGAAAATAGGGATTGTGTCCTTTTTTCTTTCTACCATCCTTTCCCCCCAAACCACACATTAACTAGCACATGAAGGTGGTTAGCTGGCAACTATTGAGATACAAAATAACTTTTAAAAAAGTAAACCTTAAGAAACTACCCTATATTTATGGTTGGAAGAGAGAAATAGCTACCTTTATAACCCTTTTTCTTAAGTCATCCACCAAAATTAAAGAACATTGATCCGAGTGTTTATTTACTTCTTGATTTGATTATCATTCTCATCAGGTGTCCCTGTCAGCTCTGCTTATGATAAAGAATCTTTTCAAGATGCTTAACCTCATCACCCCTGTGAGGAAGGGGAGACAGAAAAGGATGCTGCTTACACATAGTAATCCTCGCCTTGTTCAGACAGTGTATCTAAGGCCCTGAAGATTGGATTCTTCTTATTATCTCTCCTGTTTGATCCTTTCTAACATCTACTGATCCAGTGGAGGGCATGGGAATAATAATGAGAGATGAGTTTAAGCTTGACCTATATTAACTTTTCACCTTTTTAAAAATTTTATTTTACTTCACAATGAGCCAGAGCCTGTGTGAACCCGGGACTTACAGGCCCTCAGTCTTCATTTTAGGTACTCCCCTGATTTGTTCTTCTTTGGGCAAGCCCTGGAGCTGGGTGAGGGGATAGTCTTTGCTGGATGTTATTTGTCCAGAACCCTGTGCTGGGAAATCAAGAGCTTCTATGTTTCCAAGTTAGACATGATTCTAACTGATTCCTGAATCCAGCTGTAGTCAAGACCATGTCGCCTTGGTCAGGGGCAAGCGTTCTGGAGTCTGTGATGGCTTTGTTGCTCATGACTCCTACAAAAGGCCCCTTGAAAGAGCCTTTTTGGTTACAGACAGCCTTATTTCTAAGAAACATTTGAAGCTTTGATTCTTCTGCAGAACAGCATGGAAGATCCGGGTTCTCTTGGAGATGTGTACAGGACAGCTGTAATGTGTTCAGAAAGGATTGGCCTTGGAGTGAGAAGGCCTTTGTTTACTTTCTGACTGCTTGTTGGATTCTAGGCAAATAACGCATCATCTCTGAGCCTTAATTTCTTCATCTGTCCAAATTGGACAATATCTGCTTCCCAGGGTGGTCATGCGTTGATGTAAAGGGAGTGCCTATTTTAGGGACCAATCCTTAGGCTTTATAAACACTAAAAGAGTTGGTTTTTTCACATGTCTTGTGATTGTGGATGATAGACCAATAACCATCTTCTGTCTTCATTTTGGAGGTGAGGAGGAGGAGGGTATTGGGTAACTGTGTGGTAAATTCCACTTTAATTCTAGCTTTGAGAAAAAGAGCAGGGAGAATGTGGTAAGCAATTGCTTCTAAAAAGCTCGGACTAAAAGCACTTGATGGATTTGTGCCGGCTTCCCGGTAGACTCATCTCTGCACTGCCCGCATAGCACAATTAATAGTTATTACTCAAGAAGGAACAAATAAAAAAAAAGCGAGAGCAGGCATAAAAACATCCTTTCATCTTCCTGATGATGGTCCCCTCTGTCAGGTTGGTGGAGCCATACCTGTGAATCATCCTGGGAAAGCACAGTGTGGGTGATTAGAAGGAAGATCTTGTGGCTCATTTCTTACCCACTTCCTGGGCTGGGGAAATGTCTCAGCTCATCTTTCTTATCTACTGATGTCTTGTCAATATCTACTACCGTTCCCCATGCATCTTCACAAACAAGGGCCTCTTTCTCACTCCAGACCATAACTGTGTAGAGAGCCAGTTCCTCTCTGTGCAGACACAGTTGTAAAGTAAATGTAGATTAAAGCTGAGAAGAGAAGAATGGGGCCACGGAAGAGTCCTGGAGAAGGGGTACAGAACAGAGTCTGAGCAGAAGCATAAAAATGCTTAAGCTACGTTTGTGTTAGGAAGCTTTGACATGAGTCACAGTTCTGCCACAGATCAGCCACTTGACCTTGCATACTTCTCTCTTAAGCTCCTAGAGTCCATGTATCAACTTTTGCCACTTACAGACTTGAAGATTAGTCAGAGCCCAAGGAAGCCCTGACTTTGAGGATGGATGCCCCAAGTGGGCATCCGATTCTCCCATAGATGCAACTTGTTAAGCAAAATGGAGGTTGAGGTAACAGATTTTACGGTTTGTTCCTGTGGTTGAATCTGGCTGAAGCAGGAGTGACTCTGGGTGAGCTACACAATGTCTCTGAATTTCACTTTTGTCATCTATGAGATAGGAATAGGGTTGTCGGAACTGGAGATCATGCATGCTGTGATGCATTTGACACTGAATAAGCTCTCAATAAGAGATTGCTGTTATTATTGTTCTTATTATTATCTGTCACCACAGTCTTTTCCTTGGCCCTCTCTCATAGGGATAGACTGTCGCCAGGGGCAGTATTCATTGTGAAAGTGGTTTGCACTAGATAGATGGAAACTATCTGCATAGTGAATAATGCAATTAAAGAAAACTCAAGATCAGTTCCGCCATCTTCTTTATTTTTGCTCATGGGTTATTTGTCGTCAAGTCTTGGATTGTATCTTTTTTGCTACCGCTCTTGGATTTTCCCCTTCTTCTCTATTTCCACCGATTATTCTTCTAAGATGAACTCTCATTGCTTCCTGCTACTCTGGGGTTCCTGCCTCCAGGCTCTCCTAGAACCCTGGTTCTAAACTGTGTGGTTTCTGGGCTTGTGGCACCCCAATAAGCCTCCCAGCTTGCTGGTAATATAGCATCTCGAGTCCCACCCAGACCTGCGGGATCAGGGGCATGTTTGCCACCATGCTATAGGGCTTCCATCCACATGCTTAGCCAGTACTTGTGTGTTCTGCCTTTGGGCTGTTCCCTATTTCTGGTTGCTCTAGTACCTTTATTGCCAGAGGTGGTCGAGAGGGTAATAAGCATGGGGCTTTGGAAAGGCACTAGAATAGGAGAATAGTGGCTCAGTCCGTCACCATCCATTACCTTGACTGCGACAATAGAGTCTCTGAAATGGTTTCTATACTTTTATGATTTCCCTTTATTGCCTTTCTCTACACCACAGGGGGAGATCTTCTAAAGTTGTTAATTGGATTGCATCTCACCCCCACCATACATTGCCTTCCGTGGTATCTAGAAACATTCAGAAGACCTTCTTGTAGCCCACAAAGGCTCTGTGAGGTGGGCTTTCCTTATCTCCCACTCCGTAATCACTTCACTCAGTAGGGTTTTGTCCTGTGTGTAAGCCAATTTTGTTCCCACTTGACCTTCTGATTCTGCAAATGGCTGGCTTGGACTCTTCATTCTAGGGTCAGTAAAAGTATCTCCTTGGAGAGATCTTCCTTAACCTGTAGCTAAAGTAGCACACCTCTCCGCTTCCCATTTCTTTCTCCCTTTATCTTGCTTTATGTTCTATATAACACTTGAGGTTCTCTGGAAGCCTGGTTACCATGCCTTTGTTTTCTTTCCTTATTTGGCAAGCTCATTTGGTGAGAGCTGTCTTAGTTAAAACAGTGATGGTGATGACTTGCTGAGTGCTCCCTATGTGCTAAGCACGGTCTTAATGCAGTCTAATGGATCAGTTTGGATTATTTCATTCTCTTTAATGGATTCTTTGTTTCTGTCTTTGTCTTCCCTTCGTCTTAGGATGTCAGCTCCCAAAATGTGAGGATGGTATGTATTTGTTGGCCCTCTGTTCCTAGCCTATAGAAGGTTGCCCCAGCATAGGCAGAGAAGTGGTGCTCAGCAAATGGTTGTTTAGAGAATGTGTGGACCCCAGAAGGTTATTGCTGGGGAATGAGTTTACATGGAAGGAAAAAGAAAGAGACTCTCATCGCCTGCTCAAGGAGAAAATAGCCTTAAGTTCATCATTATCTTTAGTCTAAGGGAGCAGACGTTGGAATTGGAGTTGGGATTTGCTGTCACAACCTTGGGTACAGAAGCAGATCCTGACAGTCTAGGAGAGGGGTTTTCAAGTTGCACCTTAATGAGAACAAGTCGTTGCTAAACTCTTCAAGTCTGGTGTGTAGCGTGGTTGGAAATACAGGGCCTTATGACTTTTACGTTCTTTGCGCGCACGCTGTCGATGTGCGTATGTGAGCCTTTTATTATTATGGACTCAGCCGGCAGTAACCATGGTGAGTAGACCTATCACACAGCATTTTTTCTGAGTCGGTTTAAAATGCTGACAATTAAATATACCGTACTCTTTTAAGCGATCCATCAGTCTCCCTTGTTGTCATGGTGACCGGAGTATATTTAGAAATGTGACAAGTACACTGAGTTCAATTGCACTTTTGCCAAAACATAGTTTTGCAGCTAAAATTGAATTTCCTGATTGAAGATCCAAGTGCTGTTAAGGGGGCATAATCGTTTCTATACATTATTCTGGAAGCATAACTTACATCATTCTATTAAATCAGCAGTTAAAGTCTTATCGGGCTAGTAAGATACTGACACTTGAGTGGTTGTGTGTGGAGTTGATGAAGTAAAATAAAGGTGGCATCATGTTTTTTCCTTTAAAAATGAAATTGGGCCTCAGCAGTATAACTAGTTTAATGATTAATTCCCTTATATCTTTATAAAGAAATTATAGGTAAGCACGCATGGTTCTTTTCTTCCAGATTATATTTTTAATTGAAAGAAATTTATTAGCACCTCCTCTCTCCTACATGCAATCTATTCTTAGCAGTATGAGGGCATCTCTTTTTCTTTTGGTTTGACCTCGGGTTGACGAGCATCCTTATTTTTCCCAGCCCTGTTCCTGCTGGGCTTTACATGGGGTAAAGAGATGAAATGAACATGACCTTTTTGCCCCTGGGGGCTGGGGGTAAGGGAAAATGAAAGTCCCCTCTGTTGTCTGATCAAGAACTAGGTCCAGATTTCTTCCTCCCTGTCCTTTGACCTGTCACTACAGTGCCTGGAGAGTGATGTTGGGGAGGCAGTCCTTGCTCGGTCCACTACCAGAAGCTGGAGGAACTTAAGCAGTGCCTGGTCACTGTGACCACCCTGCTTCCCTTCCTGACCAAAGACGGATTGTTTTCACTTTGGGGATGAGAAGTGAGGACTCCTGGATACTTTTGCTTCTGAGTTTTCATGGAGCTGAATGTGTCAGCAAGTGGGGTAGATTTTGAGCCCCTGATACTATATGGTTAAGTTGTGTTTATTTCTTTCATGTACATCGCAAACAATGAGAGACATCTTAGTTATAACAATGGGTAAGATTTCCTGAGTTTTTTTCCATTCAATATGCTAGGCATTGTGAGTTGTAGGGTTGGATTTATTTATTTATTTGAGAGAGAGAGAGAGAGAGAGAGAGAGAGAATGAGCCGAGGAAGAGGAAGAAGCAGGATTGGAGTACCTGACCTTGGGCTCGAATCCCAGGATCCTAGGATCATGACCTGAGTTGAAGGCAGATGCCTAACTGACCGAGCCACCCAGGTGCCCCTGTAATAAGGATTTGTGGGTCATTTCAGTGGGACTACACAATAAATCTTATGAAGTAGCTCTATTGCCATTCTTATTTCACATTAAAGAAACAGATGCAGAGAGATTTTGTATTTTGTTCAAGAGGATGCTCCAAATAATCATGGAGTCTGGATTCCGATCTAAGTGTCCTCTTAACCGGGGCCTGCCCCACGGAAGGCACACAGTAGATATTTGTTACTAATAAGGGGCCTACTCCGAGAAGTCGCACAGATGTTTCAGTGTTTCCAAACATTCACGGATGTGGCCGCTACGTAACGGTGGACAGGAGCAGGGTCCGAAGGCATCACTGAGCCACTCCGTGTCTTCCCTTGTGGTTTAGAAGCAAAGGAGATTGATAGTGGGCTGGAAGGGAGCATACGTAAGTCACATCCAAGTGCTGTGGGTTTGGTCTCAGGACCTGTTTACATTCTTTAACATGAGTTTTTGTTTATATGGATGATAGCTAATGATATCATCTTAGAGATTAAAACAGAAATAGAAAAGATTTGAAAGAAAAATGTTTGTATGAAAATGAGTACATTTTCAAAAAAATAGGGAGAAAAATGTCAATTTGTCACAACATATGCTTTGATTAAAGTTTATAAAGAAAATCCTGAAGGAATTTACCAAAGGACTGGAAGAAGAAGTAGAAAAGATGTAATTATGGGTTTCCTTTTTTAATATTACACCAAAACTTGACAGGTGGTGGTTCCCTAATGTGAAATCTGAAATCGTTTCACTAAACTTCTTTATACTGTGTTATATTAAAATTCATTGGTCTAATATTCACTTTGAATTGATCTCCACCTCTGTAACACCACAAATTGCTCATTTGGAAATACTGGCTCACTGTAATTTTCCAGATGTTGACAAGTTCTGTTCTATAACAACAACAAAATCACATTCATTAATATCACCACTGCTTTCATCAAAAAATATATTATTGTTATATGTATTTATAATTATCATATATTATTATAAAATTATTAAGAATATACCAAGTATACAATAATAGTAGATGCAAGGTTTTTAAAATTCTAATTTTTACCTTAAAACTGATTTTTATCATTGGCAACAAATTCTGTTAGTTTTTTTCCTTGAAATGATGGAATCTCTTGGTTTATTTTTGAGATAGTGTCTGGCAACGCGAAGTCTGAATGACCACAGTTTGTCAGTCATTCTTTCAAATAAAAGTGAATGTTCTATGCAAAGAGCTGTTGGGTTAGCTCTTGATTTGGACAATCCTACAAGTGCATTTCTTGAAGATGACCATTATTGTTCAGGGTTCAGCAGAAGGTCTTTGTGCCTACTTTATATTTTGTCACGCAGGATCTTAGCGAGACGGGTGCTCAGAGATTGAGTTTCATAAAATTAATCATGTTTAGTGCATGGCAGAGCGTTATAAATGGAACTAGCCCCGTCTCCCCTTTCCTGTGGGGACCTGGTGGTGAAACGTACAATGGCTCTCAGGACATTTTGGTGCCACTGCTCGATTTGTGTTACGACTTTGGCCATTTTTACCCTCTCTTGATTGCTCTTGCCCCATCAGTGCCAGTGTCAACACTGAAGAACACTCATCATAGGCATTGAGAGCCACTGATCTAATCCTGTCCTTTCGTTTTTTAGGCGAGCAGAGCCGAAAGGGGCCTAGCCAGGACCACAGCACTGGTTAGTGGCAGAGCTTGGACAAGAACCCGGTTATTAGTGAATTCCTCTTTTCTTCTTTTGATTTCCTGTGCCAGTTTCAGGAATCTCAAGGTAGATGTTTCTGAACTTCTTTTGTGAATATGGGATGCCAAATATATATAATTATTGAATTTATTTGGGAAGATTTCCATATATGTGTGTATATATATATATATATATATTTTTTTTTTTTTTTTTTCTTATGAAGCCCTTGGCGTATTTTTCCCACTCTGTGCTCAGCCCTGTACCATGGCCCTCTTTTCCCACTCTTCGTAGTGACCACTGCTGCTCTTTAAACAGAAAGGGTTTTGTGTTTGCCAAGACCTGAGAGAAGTTGAAGGAGTGGCTCAGTGCTTATTCATTTTCTGGTTTAGAATTTCAGCCTTGTGGGGGAAAAAGGACTCAGGGACTTTGGGTTGAAGTAGCCACTTCCTTCTTCACCTGGCTTAGCTCAGAGTCCCAGGAAAAGTAACTGCACACACACCCGTTCTCTTATCTGTCACGCGAATTCATCTTGCTGGAAGACCCCTGCCTCCCACTTCTTTACTAGAATCCTCTCCCTCCCTTTTTTCTTTCCTATGGGAGGGAGGTTGTCCAGTAAAAATTACCCTTTGCTTTCGTCTTACCGATGTTAATATTTTATGTGATCTGTTTTCTTCAGTAAAAACTGGTCAGACTGACACTGTGATGGTGGATGCTGGGAAAAGCCGTAGCGCTCCACCCAGATATCATGTTTTCTCTTCAGTTCCCCTCTCTTATTTACAGTAGATTTGGGGGGGATTGGGGTCAGACAGGTCATAGTGTATTAAAATGAGTGAATCTGGCTGATTATAAACTTTGGTCCAGTGCACTCTCAAATGGATTCTTCTCTCATTTTCCAATATGTTGAGTTTTCTTTTGCGAGATCTCCTTTGTTCCTAGTTCTCATCCAGCATTTCATTGCGCTCTCCCATCTGTCAGCTATTTTGCCTTTTTTTTTGTTTTGTTTTGACTTTGTTTTCTAACATTCTTCTGCTTCCTCTGTGACTATCTTGGTTACCAGAAGTGAGCTCTGATGTGATCTTCGGTCATCCTGTGAATCAGCTCTTCCCTACACTTAGGCCTTCCATGACTTCCTTTTCTTTTCATAAAACAGATATTTTGTACCTTTGCTTCGGTGTGGACCATTTAGGTTCTTCTCTTTCTTTCTGAGACTTCGGTTGTGGCTCTGTCTAGCCATTTATGAGGCTCATGTATTATGTACCAGCAGTTCAGGTTTAACTCTTTCAAATGTGTTTTCTGCCTGTCTTGTGTGTGGCGCATCCTTGCCTCTCCGTGGAGGTGCTGAATGGGCGCTCTTTTCACCCAGGGGTCTCCTTTTTAAAGGCTGTTCTTCAGATTGGTATCTGGAGATCTGAGCTGTTGTTTATCTCTCAGCACTGGGCAGCTAAATCTCTGAAGCACAGAGCCGCAGTGGCCCATCCTCGGATGCTGACTCCCTCCCACTGCTGGGGTGCTACACACGCCTTCCCTGATAGATGGCAATTGAGCCTCTACTTGAGCACTTCAGTTTTTGGGGAGGCCATTTGTTCTACTGCTGGACGGCTTCATGTTTAAAGTTCTCCTCTGCATTGTTCTGAAACTGGAGTTTTCATGGTTTCAGCCCTAAGAGTTCTAGCGCTATGTGTTTTGCAAACGTGTAGGGTGTCTTATACATGACCAGTCCTCCGATTCTCAAGGGTAGCTTTGAGTCCTCCATCCCCTTCACTGCTTGCTATGTCTCTCTTAGGATTGCAGCAGATTTGGATGCTTATATTCTTTATCCCCAACCCCCTCCCCGCCAGGTCCACATCACTTTCTAGATTTCTGCCATGACTTCTACCTCTAAAGTTCTCTTTCCAGCCTACTTCTCTGTTCGATATGGAAACAGTATGAGTCTGTGGGTCTAAAAGCTGGGATATGCATAGGGAATAGAGTCAGTGATATTGTGATAGCACATAAGATGACAGGTGGTAGCTCCCCTTGTGGTGAGCATAGCAGGACTTACTGTTGGATCACCATGTGTATCTATGGAACACTTGTGCACTTGGAATTAATGTAACATTGTGTATCAAGTATACTTCAATAATTAAGGAAAAATAGCTAGGATATAAATTCTAGTACCATAACTTACTCGGAGGGGAACTCAGCCAGATTACTTAATTAGGCTGAGCCTTGGTTTATTCAGATACAAAATGTATATAATAATGACTTCTAAGAATATTTTTAAGGATTGAAGTATGCAAAATGCTTGGCTCAGTTGCAGAAATGTAGTTTGTTTAATAAATGTTACTTTTTGCTTGATTAACTCTTTTTGTCTTTAATCTTTCCAATGATTTCATTTTTAAAAATTTTAATTCCAGTACAGTTAACATACAGGTAATGTACAGTGTTACATTAATTTCAGGGGTACAGTATAGCGATTCAGCAAGTCCACACATCACTCAGCGCTCCTCGTGGTAAGTGCACTCTTAATCCCCAACGCCTGTTTCACCCACCCCCTCACCCACCTCCCTTCTGGTGACCATCAGTTTGTTCTCCATAGTTAAGAGTCTGTTTCTTGGTTTGTCTCTTTTTTTCTTTGTTCATTTGTTTTATTTCTTAAATTTCACGTGTGAGTGAAATCATATATTTTCTTTCTCTGACTTATTTAACTTTAGCATATACTCTCTAGCTAGGTCCATGCCATTGCAAATGGCAAGATTTCATTCTTTTGTATGGATGAGTACTATTCCATTGTATATGTATATGACATATGCATATATATTTTTATAATATATAATTATATATTTATATAATACAAATAATAGTATATATCTATAAATATTAACATAATAGGAACTTTAATATTAATATTAATAGACATGTTAATAATATATAATACAATAGATAAAATTAATAATATATAAATATATAAATATATATTATATATATTTAGGTATATGTAAATGTCAGGAAAAGCATGTGTAGCATCCTGACAGTGGGAAAGAGTCAGCATTTAAGATGGGCCACTGTAACTCTGTGTTTCCAAGACTTAGCTGCCCAATATTGAGAGATAAACAACAGCTTAGATCTCCATATACATATGTATATATGTACACCACCTCTTCTTTATCCATTCCTCTGTCGGTGGACACTTGGGCTGCTCCTATAATTTGGCTATTATAAATCATACTGCAGTAAACATAGGGGTGTGTATATCTTTTTGAATTAGTGTTTTTGTATTTTTTGGGTAAATACCCAGTGGAATTATTGGATCATATGGTAGTTATATTTTTAAGTTTTTGAGGAATCTCCATTCTGTTTTCCATGGTGGCTGTATCAGTGTGCATTCCCACCAACACTACAAGAGGATTCCTATTTCTCTACATCCTTTCCATCGCTTTTTATTTCTTGTGTTTTTGATTTTAGCCATTCTGACAGGTGAGGTGATATCTCGTTGTAGTTTTGATTTGTGTTTCCCTGATGATGAGTGATGTTGGGCATCTTTTCATGTGTCTGTTGGCCATCTGGATGTCTTCTTTGGTGAAATGTCTTTTCATGTCTTCTGCCTGTTTTTTAATTGGATTCTTTGGGTTTATTTGACATTAAGTTGTATCAGTTCTTTATATATTTTGGATACTAACCCTTTATCAGATATGTCATTTGCAAATATTTTTCTCCCATTCAGTAGGCTTTTAGTTTTTTTGATTGTTTCCAATGATTTCTTTTTATATTTTATAGATATGTGTTGATTTTTAGAATTCATTATTTTAAGAATTTCTCCCTGTCTCTCTCCCTTTCTTTTCCTATCCTTTCTTTCTCGATTTTATTCATACCTACAATCCTAAAAAAAAATTCTTGTTACTTCTAGATCATTTCTAGATGTTTCTAGATCTCATTCATGTTACTTTGTATAGAAATTACCTTTTTTTTTTAATTTTGCAAATCCTATTTTTATCTACATGAATTTATTCAACTCCTGCCTACATCTCTACTTGTGTGTTGAGCTTTTATTATTTTTCCTGTGAAGAACATTTGTCCACACCTTTAATGGGTTAGTGATGACTGAGCTATTGCAGGTTACTCAAGTCCTCATTGGACTCCTCACTCAGTAGCTTTTAGAGTTGCTTAGTTGAATAATATATTTTAAATTAAATATTCAGTTAATGTCAATTCAACCAACATTTACTAAACACTTCTAATAGGACATGCGTTGAGCTAGGTGCCCTAGGAATTACATAAAACACTGTTTTAATTTGTCCATGCATTCAGTCATTCAACATTTTCTTGAGTACTAAAGATCAGATTCTGGGTTTGGGGTTCAAAAAACTGAGTTAGACAGGGTTTCTTACCTCAAGACACGTAATCAAATAAACATATGAAGACAGGGTGGTAATTTTGGTGATCTAGAAATAGATCCTACCAGGGATATGAGAAGGGCTACTTCACCAAACCTTTCTAGGTTGGGAAAAGAGTCAGGTCTAGGTTGGGATGCTTAAAAGTTGAGTAAGGGGGGGCGCCTGAGTGGCTCAGTGGGTTAAGCCTCTGCCTTCGGCTCAGGTCATGATCTTGGAGTCCTGGGATCGAGCCCCGCATCGGGCTCTCTGCTCAGCGGGGAGCCTGCTTCCTCCTCTCTCTCTGCCTGCCTTTCTGCCTGCTTATGATCTCTCTGTCAAATAAATAAATAAAATCTTAAAAAAAAAAAAAGTTGAGTAAGGGTCTTAAAGTCCATTGGAAAAATAAGACCCTACTAGGGTTTAGATTGTGTATGGTTAATAATAAGCTGATTCTGTGAAAATCAACCACCAAGTTCCATATGTTCCCCTTGACTCTCCTCCTCCCTCCAATGGTATTCATACAACATTTTTCATTCTTCTGTTTATTTTAGGGACCTTAGAACCAGCAGAATAACTGAAAGATAGATGTGATGCTAATATATATAGGTTTGCTTTTGGGACCTAATTACTGCCTGAATGCATATTTCTGCATTCCAAAGTAGCAATAATAACATAAATACATAAAAATAATCTCATGATAGTATGACATATTACAAAGTATTTCTCAATCCATCATTTCATTTACTTCTTATAGAACAGCTTAGTGCTTGTGGGTTTCCTGAGTGTCTTAAGCACTGTTACTGATAGATAAGAGCATAAGAGTTAACACTGAATAATTATGGATGGAGGGTTTGCAAAGAATTTTTTTTCTCTCTTTTATTCCAAGATGATCATTCTGTATTTCTCATTTTATGCAGATCACAGGCCCTGGTCTGCCCATAAGGAGGCATCTGGGAAGGTGTCCCTTCACCACTCTGTGCCTCAGCTTTGTTACTTGTCCAATGGGACTATTGCTACTATTACTAACAGTAACACCAGCTTCACCCCACTGGATGGAGATACAGAGTAGAATCATTAATCTGTGTGAGAACATAATGTATATAATTGGTCACAATTGTAGATCAAAATGCACCCTTTGAGTGATCAGATCATCAGCTCCTTCAGTCAAAATGAGTTCAACTTCATTTTTACCTGTTTCTCCATGCTTTCTAAGGTAGCTTTATGTCTTCCTCTCTTCCATTTAGCCAAAAGGAACTGCAGGCACGTGCTGTATGTCTTTATAATAAGCACTTGTTGATTGAATTTTTTTTTTTTTTAAGTCCTGACCTTTTAAAGTCCAGTGCTGGAAATCTGTAAGCTACTTATATTTTTGCTTAGGATTCCTAAAGCCTCTCATCTAATTTCTAGATTATAAGTTCATTGATAGAACCCTTATAAATATCACATTAAGAAGCTGAGCATTACCTTTAGGCCAAAGCAATTTACTTTTTAAAAATCTGATTAATTTCAACACAATCAGCCAGGATGTCAGAAGATCTCAGTGCCTCTGATAGATGCTGACAGGTGAGGAAATTAAAATCAGGGAGGGAAGCAATTAAATACTGGCAAACATTACTTTAATGAGACAACCAAATCATTCATAAGCCATGGAATATGTTGTATTCTTGATAAGTATCTTAGGGTGGCGGGTGAGAAAGTAGAGTGCATTTAAAAATGCTCTTTATATGGGATCTGATGATGGGAATAGAGGCCTTTCTGTGTTTGTTACCTGATGCCTTTGGTCTGGTCTAACATTCCTATTGTTTTCAGAGACAGACTTCCTAATAATCATGTTAAAGATTATGAGAGTGTTTAATTTAAGCAAATCTAGTATATGATTTAATTTAAGCAAGTAAATAGTTTAATTTAAATCGATCTTACTAATCCTTTCCCTCTACCTCTACCCCTACCTAAAACTCAGGCAGACACACAAAACGCAAACAAAGTAATTTTTGGACTTTCACAGGTGGTTTAGGGACAGCCATGGTCAAGACCTATGAAAAGAGATACAAACAAACACATAAAAACATATTTTGTACAACTTCTAATACAGAAGATTTGGGAATTAAAGTGCTAAGAGCAGAACCCAGGCACTCATTCCCCATCCAGCTCTTCTTTTCAAGATAACACCCCCATATTCAGGAGGGACATCTGGGACCACGGTGCTCAAGAGTTAACCGTTTGTTGGCTTAGTGCAAGTTTTTACAAGGCTCTGTCATGTTGGTCATTGGTACTATAGCACTTGTAAAATATCAAGTATTAAGAGGTATTTTTACATTGGCCACAGTGGTTCTGGTGTCAGTTGGTTGGAATTTGTGTTCATACTGTGAGGTTCATTATCGCAGAATTGTGTTGGTTAAAAATTGTCCTGCAGTATCGGGGTCTGTTCAGAAGCCACTGTGGTTTGTGAAAAACCTACTGGAACAGTTTTCTCTGCTCTCCTCATTTCTTATATCTTCCATTCCTTTCTGCCTTTTTCCTCTCTCTCTTTTTCATTGGCTTCATTTGTTCCTTCCTGTTTTTCCCAAAATACAGTGTAAATTATCAACTATTCCATCCGAGCTCCAAGTTGACTTGGTGAATCTTGCTTTTGCCTGTACTTTAATGAATAGGTTGAAGGTTTATAAATTGAATGCTGAGCATACAGGTTTCTTCCTTTTGGGTTGAAATTGCTTCTGAAGATGAGAATATTTTTCTTGAGAGAGGATGGGTGGTTTGACGAAGGATGCAGACTGCCAGGGTCTTGGTCAGCAGTCATAAATACAGAGGTGGCTAAGGATGACTGGCTTTATTAACGAGATGCTCCAGTGGGGTTTGCCACTGGGTCTAGTGGAGAACTCCATTGCATTAGATAATACACCTGAGTTACTGAGGACACTTGACCCTTGAATCATGTGAAGAGGGCTGGTGAATTTCGTAGCGAGGGGCTTCAGCTTCTCTACAGCTGAGCATTGAGACCTCTTGATGAGAGAGAATTCAGGGGTGCTGGCTTCTTTGTTTCTGTGGCTTATGTTTTGAGAATTTGCCAAAGATGATGCATCTCTGAAACTGCACTGGGGAGAGCTGAGAAAGTCTGCATGGTAACTCTGTATTGAACAGCTTCATAATGTGTCACCTTCTGGTTATGAAGATATGAAGTCGTCTCTCTCTCTCTCTCTCTCTCTCTCCTTTCACTTGTCAAGGAAGCAGGGCTCAATACTAAACGTGCTTTGGTGACTTTACAGTTGACTTTTATATGGTATGTACTCCCAAATGGGAGGCTGCATCATATAACAGAAGGGTCCTCACTGGTTCTGGTGTCAGGATTCAAGGTTATATTTTGGTCTGCTCCGTATTAACCATATGATCTTGGAAGTTTGGTTTCCTTCTTGGTAAAATTGGTCATAATGACCAATTTTTGGTCATTTGACCAATGAGTTTGGTGGCCTGTGACAAGACTTTCTTGCAAGGTATCTTATCTACCATGTATTATTCTTAATCCTATTTGAGTCCCCTATGTTCTTCTGTTGGAAGCTCCATCTCTCTGAACCTAAGGGATGAACTTCCAGCCCAAAGGCACAGACTTTCAAACGATTTGAGATGCACCTGCACATCCTTTACCTAAAGCAGCATCTCTTGATTTCTGTGGTCAAGAGGATACATAATTTTTAAATTTTGAGGTGTTGTCTTTTGAAACAAACATTCTCTGTGTCATTGTTAGGGGAGGCCGTGGGACATACATATAGGTAAATATCACAGTGGTTTAGAACTAGGCATATGAATCGAAGAAATTCCCAATCCAGAGATATTCTCCAGCATTATGTGCTTATAATGTCATTCTTTGATCAGATAAACATGGGCTCATAGGAAGAAATATTCATGCTTTGTATACCACCACTGTCCATTCCTATAGATACGAAATAATGGAGGGAAATCCTATGGGGTGCGTGGGTGGCTCAGTGGGTTAAGCCTCTGACTTCCGCTTAGGTCATGGTCTCAGGATCCTGGGATCGAGCCCTGCATCGGGCTCTCTGCTTGGCGGGGAACCTGCTTCCCCCTCTCTCTCTGCCTGCCTCTCTGCCTACTTGTGAAATAAATAAATTAATTAATTAATTAAATAATTAATTATTTATTATGTTAAATAATATATAAACATTATAATGTTTAATAAATAAATAAATAAACTCTTAAATAAATAAATAAATAAAATCTAAAAAAAAAAAAAAAAGTTTGCGTTTTGGCCAGGAAGTAGATATTATAATTTCCATTTACATATAAGGAAATTGACACTCAGAGAGTTTAAGTAACTTGCCTAAAGACATCCTTAAGAGGAAGACAAGTCTGACTAGCTATAAATCCCATGTGTTTTTTTCTACTTTCTCATGTCAATCAGATGTTCTGGTTTTATTGTATTATTCTCTCTCCTACCCAGTCTAGTGGATAAGGTCAGTGTGGTGTTTGTGTTTTCCTAACCTAATAGCCCAGGAGAGACTAAGCTATACAGGAAAGATCGCTGGACCAACAGGCAGAGACTGAGAGTCCGAACTTGTACACTGCTGTATGTACTATGTAGTCTTGGACAAGTCACCTACCTTCCTTTCCTGAACTTTCCATTTCCATATCTATAAAATGAAGAAAGTAATAGTCACTCATAATATATTTGTGGAGTTAGTCATGAGAAATATGTTTGTTCCCTTCTCCTTCTGTCTGTTCCTCCATGCCTTTTTGAAGCCAGGTCCTTCACCTAAAGCAGCATCTCTTGCTTTCTGCGGGTTGAGAGGACATGTAATTTTTAAAATTTGAGGTGTTGTCTTTTGAAACAAATATTCTTTATGTCGTTATGAGGGGAGGCCGTGTGAAAATGTTTTACAAAACAAGAAACTGCTCTATATATCTGAATTTATGATAAATATAGCTTAATGCCTAAGAGTAACGCTTACCTTTTTCATTTACAGACACCGGCATTGCAGTCTGCCAAACCTTGTGTTGTCTGACCATTCCAGGAACTTGCTCTCTGAGGTAAGAGAGGATTCATATTTATGAAAAGCTAATAGGCATCCTGGCGATGATGATGAAGGTTGATTTTACAGAAGAAATACAAAAGTATTTCATGAGCTCTACAACCTGAAAAAATGGCCGAAGCAGTGAACAGCCTTCCTTTTCTCTCTCCTTGATTTAATATTACCCTTTCAATTTGTAGCCTTCCTGGTTTAATACCAAAAGCACAAAAATCTGGGCAACACAGAAAATTCAGATTTTACAAGTATTTAAGTGTCTATAATGTGCTATGTACTCTTTTTTTTTTTTTTTTTAATATTTATTTATTTATTTATTTAGGGAGAGAGCATGAGTGGTGGGGGGTGGGCAGAGGCCACTGAGCATGGAGACCAATGCGGGGCTTGATCCCACAACTGGGAGATCACGACTTGAGCTGAAACCTAGAGTTGGATACTTAAATGACTGTGCCACCCAGGTGTGCTATGTTCCTTTCTACTGTCTATGTTCCTTTTCTACTGTCTCTTTGTATCCCTAGCTAGCATATGGCAGGAGGGCTTCTCTCCGGTTTCCTGGCCTTTGGTGGAAGGGAATTTTTCACTATACTGTTCTGTCAATGCTTCCTGGCTCTGAAGGGACCAAACTCCGCTTGTCGTGTCTGTCACTGTCTTTTAGCTGCCCCCACAAGATCCCCAAAACACATTATTCAGGGCTACAGTGGCAACACCGGAATCCTAAGAATACAGAAAATGAGTTAGAGGTTTTTGAGACTCACACCCCTGTTCTGGGGGGGACCAGTGCTAAGGAGCTGGGCCTTTGGCAAAAGAACATATTTGTCTGGAGTTTGTCAAGAAAACAGGGGCCAGAAAGAAATTTAAAGGAAGCATGGTGGTTGCAAAATTTGCAAGATGGGAGTTTTCTTTTGCAGCTAACCAGCCAGTATTTGCACTTCCCAGTCAGCTCTGCTGGGTTCCATGTCGTCTTTGAGAAGTCTTGGGTGAAAAAGCGGTGACACCCTTGATATGGTGTTCCTAACGTTGGGCCCTGTAGGATAGCAACTCTGTGGAAGATTTGATATCGGCACTTAAAATACTGTAAACGTTTGTTTTGCTGAATATTTCAGTCATGGCTTTGGTATGTTTTTTCCATGATCTTGAACTGTCGGTGTGACGTTAGTTACACAGACCTTTGAAAAAAATTAAAGTTTGTTGTCATGCCTCCCATTTGTCAGAATCAACAGTATCGAGTAGAAATTATGGTGTTATTAATATAACATACGTTATATTATATTATATATATTAACAACATATATTAATACTTTTAAAAATCAATACAGTTTTTAAAGCTGCTATTCACCATACACGTCACATAAGAATGTGTCATGGGCAAACGAGGTCGGTGATGTATGGACTGTGGAACTCCTCTGTAATTAGATCAGACAGAGAAGCTGCTTATTGTTTAGATTTTATTCTCATTCCTACGAAAGTGAGGGTTATACAAAATGGTAGTGGCCAAAAACATAGGGATGACTCCTGCCCATCTTTTGGTCCCTCTCTAGTCCCTAAATTACTTCTGCAAAAACTCCTTTCTAATATATTTCATGTGTTTTTGTGGATAAACCTATCAGAAAAGAATGTCGTGTAGACATGTAATACTATAGTTTTTGATAGCCCTGTTAGGCAGAGATCTAAGTGGTTCATTTAGAAGCTCCGGTTATATTAACTTTTCTCCAAATGCCAGTTGTTAAATATTAATAGAGTAAGCTTGGAAACACTGTAAGTATGCCCCTGTTCAGCACGGAAACCCATCTTGAAACTACAAATAGGGGTTTAAGCAAGACTTGAAAGGTTAAGAAATAATTGCTCTTGAGAAAGAGGGATTTCATCTCTGTCTTTTCACCCGTCCATCTAGCTCTCCATCCATATTTTGGAGGTGGGGATTGGTGGGCAGAGAAGGACAAAAACTTCCCCAAATAACCTTTGGGAGGTAGAGAAGTAAATATTCTGGGGGCATGCTGTAGAAACTGAAAATAATCTTGTGGTAATCATTGGTATCAGTGGCAGTAATGAAGAAAGAATAACAGTTTAAATAAATAATTAGACTTGACAGTAGATGTGTCAACAGGTACCCACTTAATGAGTGTAATCATGTTTTTCTCTGCTTTCAGCGTTGATCCACTGACTGTGGTGTGCTCCCTGTTCCATTTCCAAACCAAATCTATTTAAAGCTGCACTTCATGGAATCTGAAACAGTATACCCTGTTTACTATTTAGAGCTGATACCCAATGTTCTTTAATAGGCAAGATCTGTACTTGAACAAGAATAGGCTTCTGGCCTGCAGGAGACCACTGATGATCCTTGTTTTCCACAGGGTGATTCATTAGCGAGGATGAATAATACTGAATTAATTACCATGGACTTGTCTATATTGCTAGAGTGAATTTTTTATTATAATTTGATGGAAATGGCCCTAGTCTACCTTAAATCTGTTTAACCAGTTGCTGCTTTTTGAGGTGGAGATAGAGGCAGGTGTGATACATGAAATCATTTCTGAGTTACCTGGGTAGAATAGCATCGTTTTGGGGAGTGGAGCCATGTGTTTTATGTCGTTCTGTGCGAACCAGAAGTCATGTGAATCTAGTTCTGACCCCAGCTCTGGCTGTGTCACCTTGGCCAGTCACTTTCCCCCTCTAGGGCCCATTTCAGCATCTAACAACAGATGTTGATCATGGCATGACTTCTAGTCAAATGTCTTATTGTCTGTGATTTTTATTTCTTAGCCAGTCTTTTCTTTCTCCTGCTGTCACTTTTCTGAAGTCCTAGGTAAGTCTTAGGACCCTGTGACAGAGCCAGTGCTTTAAAGTAGTATTTGTCTATTAGCTTTGGATCTTCTACGTATCAGAAGAGTAGTTCATGATTTGGATTCTATCTATGCCATAGTGGGGTGTGTATGCACTGGCCATCCCTTACCTCCAGCAACATTCAGGTTCTGGTTAGAAAGGAAGAAAACAAGTCCATCTCCCTCCATGTTTCTCTACTCCATAGTCTGGGTCTCATTTTGAGAGGGTCTGGGAATCTTAACCACTGGTTAACGTCGTTGGGGTCTTCTGTTGGATTTTTCCAGGTTGAGTCCTTGACCTGTAAGGAGAGCTCAGAATGTCAAAGCTGGAGGGTGGGGACTCTAAGAACCAGTCTAGCCAAATTCCCTTATTAGAGACTGAGACTTGGGGTCAAGGAAGGAGTCCAGTTTGTCTAATGTATTAGTGGCAGATCCTGGTCTAGACTTTTCATCTCACTCCATAGTTCTGTCTCTGTTTGAGGAGAGAGGTCTCTTTCTATAAATTCTCCTTTCTCGTCCCAGGATTTAAAGGGCCATTGTGTGGCAGTGCAGGGGTATGAGATGCTTTCAAAGCAAAAGTGGATTCCGGCCATTCTTGTTAATTCCGTGGGGCAGTGGAGTAAGAGATTCTGGCTGGCTTCTGTTGTTTGTGTTTTATTAGGACACTATGGATTCCCCTGCAGCCCTTCCTGTAAGAGATTACTTGACCCTGACATCACCTCTCTTTCCTCCACCCGCCTCCTTCCCTTTTTTGATCCAGTGAGTTATGGGAGGCTAAGGAGGAGCTCCTAGCTGGCTGTTTACTGTGCATAGTTGGGAGCATTAATAAAGAGAAGACGGATGAAGGATTAATAAGGAAGAGGACAGGAGAGTAATAGCCAACACAGTGAAATCTAGTTCAAGGCCTGTAATTCCCAGGGGCAGCGCTACACAAGATTAATGGCAACATCTCTCATTCTTTCAGACCGTCTCTCTGCCTTGTTCTTATGGGACTGGGCTGGACTGAGAAGCAGCTGGAGTGATCTTTGCCAAAACCACACTCATGTGTTCATGAGATTTCCAGGTCCAGAGGAGGGAGTTGAAATTATCCATCATTTAGGAGTCCGTTTAGAGGACACTGGATCTAAGCACGTATTTTGGACCTTCTGATACTGAAATACAGAGTGTGAAAATCATTTTGCCGAGTCTGAAGTTCAAATTCTGGCTTTAATTAATTTGCTTTGACTCCAGTGAAGCCATGACCTTGCCCTGAACCTCAGTTTCTCCATCTGTGCGATGGGAGGAGACGGAGGTGAAATGGTTAATGTCGAAGTTTCTCTCCATTCTGATTTCCATGAGTCTCCCCTGGTCCCAAAGCAAATGTGCAGCTGAGCCAGGTCTGGAATCCAGAACCACCTATCTCTGGGTTTGTAGCGCTCATTATCTTAACTTTCACTGCCCATGGAGGTTCTAAACAGTGTGTTTGCCTCCCTCAGCCTTTTAAATATTAAAACCACCTTTTTTTTCCCCCTCAGTGGGAAGGTCTCTTTTTGTCAAGGGACTTGCCTAAGGCAGTGTTTTTTAACTCTTGTGTGATGCCTGTGTATGTGGGGGGGGTAGGCGGAAGCATAGGGAAGAGGATTATGGAATATTGAAGAAATTAGGTGAATCTATGAAATAGTTAGAAAATGCATATCTGCATAGAATGTTGGCTATAATTTTAGGTGGATTCTAGGGCTTCTGAAGGCCAATGTAGATTCTAGGTTAAGTAGAAGGCGTTCTTTGATAAGGAAGGCCCAAGATGACATTTGGCTAACATACATTTCCTGTTGCTGCTGGATTTTTTGTAGTTCACCTGTGGTTCTCCTCTGAGTCTCAGCCTCGTTTATGAGCCTTACCCTGTGCAGTTCAATGTCTCAAACTGTTGAGTGATATTTTAACATTGAGACTGCTGTTCTGCTCTCTTCACTCACTCACTCACTCAAACTACTACTAACCCAGAATCAGTAAATGATAGCCATTTTTATATATTATTTCACTTAATCTGGCAAAACAGAAAATTACTTTTTTGTCCGTTTTTCGTGTACAGAAGCTGAGGTCAGAGTGATTGCGTAATCTGTCCAGTCATACAGCTAATAAATAGCAAAGTCTGGATTCCAATCCAGATCTGGTCCCAAATATGTGATTGCCTCTGGGAAGTCATACTGAATATGCATAGGGACAATGAAAATTCTAGAAACCATAGACATCCCAGGTAGAAAATGGTCCGTGGGCCCCAGAGGAGTACAGTCCATGTGTGCTGTGGGAGTTCAGAGATGGACAAGATCACATATCCTGAATCATTTAAACAATAATTTATTAATTGAATGCTTATCTGGCACCTTAAGGCAGACTAAAACATGTTGGACAGTTGGATAAAATGCATTGTAAATAACTCTTTTTTAAATTTTTCTTTTTCTTCAAGCTTCTGTCAAGTTAGTGGTCTCAATTTCTTCATTTTTGTCGGTGAGATGAGGAGGAGACAAAAACAGATTAGAGTCCCAATACCCTGATAGCTGTGAGTTATCAACTGGATTGGAATGTCAATGCTTTGGGGAATCTGCGTATTGTTTTCTCTCTGTTAGACTGAGCGTGGGATTTTTTTAATAGAGATAGACTTCTGACCGTGCATGAATCAGCACAAATGCAGATGTGAGCGGCTAGAATTTGGATTGTGCCAAGATGTAATGTCTGCCATATGTGTGAAGCTAATGCTTCCTGCTCAGTGACCCCCTGTGAGTGGGCGTGGGAGCTCTGAGAGTGAAAGGTGGTGTCAGAGGGTTGGAGAGGCCCCAGAGATTGTCAGGTGCCATGTCTTCACCTCACCTGTGGGGAAACGGAGGCAGAGGAAAAACCAGACTTCATACCAGCCTCTGTGGGAGTGTCAACCTAAGATTTTCTGTCTTCCACTTCCTGATGCACAGCAGAGAGACTCGATAGGCCAACACACCTGGATTGGGAATCCGGCATTCTTAGTTGCGTGACCTCTGATACATGACCTGATTTCTTTAGTTCTCGGTTTTGTTGTGTGTTGAATGGAAATCATACTGCCAGGACCATACTGCCAGGACTCTGGCGAGGACAAATTCAGTACGTGGCGGCATGATGGTTAACAGGACTAGTAATCGCTATCGTAGCCTGAAGAGACAGGCACCCTTGTCCTGCTTCTCCAGATTCTACTTCTGATTTCTTCTTGGTACTTGGTAGGCTCTGGCTTCTCTCAAAGTTTTGTCTGAAGACCATGGGCATCAGCATCACCTGGGAGCTTGTTAGAAATGCAGACCTCAAGCCACACTGCAGACCTCCCGAATCAGAATCTGCATTTTAACAAGATCCCCAGGTAGTTCCTATGCTCATTAGAGTTGGAGAAGCATTGTTTTATGCCTGAGATCAATGTCAAGACCATTGGCCATGGCCTGGTGCCAGTGGCTGGCACGCTGCCAGCCTTTTTGGGGCATGCCTTCCCCATGCCTTGCGATGGCGGGAGGGAAGCCTGTGAAGTGGCTCCCTGGGAATCATGGAAGGCTGGCTTGAAGGAATCCAGCAGCCTTTATCTTTTCAACACCTTTCATTTCCTCAGAAGTACGACTCACAGGGGTCAACCTGGGATTGGATCCCAAGTCTTTCTGCTCACAAAGTCCATGTTCTTTTCATTAAACCATGATGTCTCAGTTGAGAGGCACGCCGGGCTGTGCATGTGAGAACTCCCCATTCTCCCACCGCGCTGATGTTTCCACACTGGCTGTTTTACTCCGTTACTCAATTCCTAGAGAAGAATTTAAAAAAAAAAAAAAAAAGGGAAAAAGGAAAAGAGCTTGAGTTGAAAGCCAGGATCCTGCAGCTTAATCAGTTATTTTTGTGTTTTAATGAGGGTGACTATTGTGAAATAAGTAATTATTAATTACTCAAAACTAATGAAATATTTTAGTTTCCTTGCTAAAAAAGCATATGGAAGCTAAAAGAAAGCATATGGGTGCTTTTCGGGAAGCATATTGGTGAATGGACAAATTACAGTGGTGCCAATATGCCTTTGCTGTCTGGCTGGGGCCATCACTGTGTGCTGGCATCTGAGTCCTCGTGTGTTTAAAGAGGTTTTTTTAAAATTTCCATCTGATGTGTGCCTTGAGTTGCCTCTGGAGTTACACAGGTCTGTCTCATAATTCTTCTGCCATGATGATTTCACTCTGATCTTGCTGGTTGCGTGTCTCTCGGTACACGGCCTTTGCCATAGGTGGCTGCCATGCTCTTCTTTGCCAGATGGCTCCCATCCTCCACTGGGGACTCAACGGGTCTGCCCTGCTGACGGCTGCCTGTTGAGACCATCCACAGTGGTAGAGACAGACCCTTTTAGACTGCAGAAAAGGAAGTGCTTGCTCCACGGGGGAGCCTGTGTGAGACCCCGGGCCAGCCTCTGAGACTCCCTGCACAGCAGGTTTCCTCCTTGTGAGGCTGGGAGGACCGCGCCCATGCTCCCCAGCTCGCAGGCACCGTTGTGTATCCAGTGCGTGGTCCGCGCACCCTTTGCTCCTCCTCTCCTTTCCTCTCTGTCTCTTCCCTCTTGCTCCATATTTAGTCAGTCTGGGAAGTAGCTTGATGGATTTGGAGGTGGCTGGAGCTATTTTCGCTACTCTGGGGATTGCACACTTCTAGGCTTGGAACGAACAGAGGCAGCAAGATATGTTTAAGAAGGTGCTTAGCCGAATGTCAGAAAACTGAGGTTGCAGACCAGCCTGACTTGACAAGCATTTACTTGGCACCTCCCTAGCAGGGTGGGTTGCTAAGAAATTGAAGAAGGGTGGTGGCAGGGGTGTCGAGGTGAGTTTGAGTCCTGGCCAGCCAAGACTCAGTGTGACACATGAGCTCAGTAGTTACACCTTGTGAGGGAGAGAATTTGAGGAACTCTTTCTACCTGGGGGTTTCTTATAGAAACTGGATTGGAGTTGGCGTTGGAAGGCGGTTATATGGACTTTTGATGGGTTGTTAGAGGAAGTGGAGGGGAAATCTTGGGCAGGCCAGAATCATCCTCAGGTAAGGCCCAGAAGCAGGTGACTGATAACCAGCCATGTCCAGAGAGCTTGAAATGGCTAACAGAAATATCCAGCTAAGAGAAATCTCTTCTTTTTTGGACTCAGTCTACTCGTTTGCAAAATGTGCGCTTTGGATAAGACAGTTGTCAAGAGGTTTCAACCCCGACTGCAATTCTGTAAGATCTCCTATCCCACAGCCAGATGAGCCATTTAGCTCCATCCTGCTGGCTGACTGTGGCTGTGGGACTGGGCCCAGGGCTCACGTGTCCTGTTCCTTTCCTACTGCCTCATGTAGCATCGTGATGAGGGGTAGGTGGCGTGACTATTACTATTACTATGCCGGCCTTTAATGCAGAAAAACACAGAATGTTAAAATGATCTGAGACATAAAACAAATAAGACATTTAACCATCCAAGTTACCGCTAACCCTTCTCCCGCAGAGGGCCAACTCCTATCAACTGTCACCTCCCTCCATTGTGCCTGTATGAGCCTTGCTGTCCTGCCTGAAGGACTGGCTCAAAGCCCCCCTCCCAGGGAAGGCTTCTTTTTGTACCCCTTGGCTCTGAAATACGGTCTTAGCCTTGGACTTTGTTTTATAGTGAAACTTTATTTTGATTGCCATCTTTTCATGTTTCCTCATACCCCTCTGCTGCCCCCCTCCTGCACACAGAGTATAAGGATTTTGAATATAAAGGCTGTTTTCTGCTTCTCTGATTCCCCTTTAGCTCCCAGCCATGCTCCAGACATAATGTTCAATAAAGAAGCGTATAACTGTATTCTTCAACCGTTTTTCCCACTCCCTGTTGTTTGTGTTTAAGGTAGATATGAGGCTTATCCCTATAGGCTTAGAGAATTGCAGAACTGGAAGGGTACTTAATAGCTAAGAGCCTTCTCTCCCAGGGAGGAAAAGACTGACCATAGTTTACCTGCCCAGTTAGCAGCACGTCTGAGAATGGCATCCCCATCCATCCAAACAGTAGAGGGACAGTTGCGGCCAGAGTTCCTCCTCACCACTCAGGCCTAGGCTGGGTTCCTTTCCCTGAAGACCATAGGAATAAAGGAGTTACCCACAGCACTGCTGTGTGAAACCGAGGGAAGCAAGCAGACATTTATCAGGTATCTGTTATGTGACGGGCCCCACAACAGGTACTTTCATAGACTTGAGCTCAGTCCGTCAATTGTAAGCTAGAATTTGCTCTCTGCGTGAGGGAGGGGGGTTGTAAACAGGATATTTAGCAAAAGCCCTTCCTCAGCATCTCTGATGAGTGTACTCTAGTACATGGGAGCTTAGCTCCCAGAAAATGGGCGCAGAGCTCTGCAAACACCCGACTGTTTGAAGGGTCACTTATTGACTGTGAAGACAAGTGTAGTAAGCTAGCCGACATTGTGATCAAGACTGAGGTGGGCAGTGGTTGGGAGCCTGTGGGGCTCAGTGGGTTAAGCCACCGCCTTCGGCTCAGGTCATGATCCTGGAGTCCTGGGATCGAGTCCCGCATCAGGCTCCCTGCTCAGCAGGGAGGCTGCTTCTCCCTCTGACCCTCCTCCTTCTCGTGCTTTCTCTCTCTCTCTCTCTCTCTCAAATAAATAAATACAATCTAAAAAAAAAACAAGACTGAGGTGGGCAGACCTGTGTTCTCCCCAGTATACAGCTGAGTCTTAGGCAAACCAGACTCGAGCACCTCCCACACGAGCATTTGTAACATTTGTAGCTTGTCTTTGCTCTTATGATGTCTCTCTCCCTCCTTGCCCCATGCCTTTAACCCACCAACTGTATATTTCCCTCCCCTGTTCATTTTTCTTCTCCTTGTCTCTCCTCCTCCCGAGCTATCCCTAGGCGGCTTAAAGTTCTCAGGGCTCTCGGGTGGCCGAGTCCTCTGCTCTGGACTGTGAAAATGCTGGCAGGGAAGATGAGACACAAATCTGTTAAATACATAGTAAAAATAGCTTATGATCTATGGGGCTTGGTATTAAGCAAGATGATATTAACGAGGTCTGAGCGCTGCTCTGAAATGTGGCAGCTGCGCAGGCATCTTGGCTGCTTTTCCTCCCTACCTCTGGCAGCTTGTGAGCAGTGTTGCCATGACAGTCCTTGGGCTCTGTTTAGATCAGCTATTTTCTGAAGGAGCCCCTGACCTTCCCCACAATAGAAACCATCGGTGTGGTCATGTCAGTGCCTCTTCAGAAGCAGTGTGACTGGTGAGCCCCAGTTGTCACTTAGAAACCACTGGAAACTGTAGGTCAGGACACAGATATGGAACATTCTGGAATAGGATGGGCTTTTAAATATCCTCTGCTCATGTGGTGGGTAGAACACTAAGGCCCATTGAGTGGCAGTGACTTGCTCAAGGTTGCAGAGTGGAAGCAGAGATGAGGCTGGGATGGGAACTCGGGTCTCCGATTTCCATCCAGTTCCAGCTGGGCTGCACTTGCCCTGCCTGAGGGCCCCTTACAGCCCAGGAGACTGTGGATGGAGATGGGCTAGGCCTGGGGACATCACAGTCTCTAGGAATGGGTAGGGGAGGTGAACAGGGATAGGCACTCAGTGCAGAGGAAGGAGTGAGAAAGTGACGGGGAGTTATGGATAGCATGGGGCTGACGAATCCCACAGTGAAGGCAGCTGAGTCTCTTCTATGGGATTGCACAGATGAGGTCATTGAGAAGTAGATGCTTAAGGGGAGGTGGTGGAAATGTCATGTTTTCTATTGCTCTGAACCCTTTCCTGATCTCCTGTAGGACTGCACGGAAGACTGCCTTAAGAGCCATTGTCAGGACTATCCTTTCTTGGCAGGTGCCTTATCGTATAGTGTTAGGCATTCTTCAGATGGCTGGTATATGAGACGCTGACCCTCTGCAAGATTGCAAACCCTGAGGGGATAGAAGGATTTTCTTCCCTTTGTTTTTTTCATCTTTCCTCATCTCCCTCTTTTCCTCCCTCTCTACTATCTTTCAAACATGGCGTCTGGCATAAACTTAAATCACATGTGATGGGCATACTCAACGTTTTTGTGGAGTTGAACTTGGTTGAATTCAGATGACCTCTTAAAATATTTTTAGTTGACATTGAAAGTTGGCAAATTATGATTTGGGAGAACAGTGTTCTCACAGTTTGGATTCTGTGTGATTTCTCGTATATTCTTAATTTCCGTAAAACGCAGTAATGCTGTCCATTATTACCATCATTATGCAGTGAAGACATGAGTTCACTTCAAGTAATAAATGGTGGAGTTTTGATTTGCATACAGGTCTTCTGTTTTTAAATAATGTAATGTTACTTCTGTTCTTCACCACTGCTTATGGGGGAGGGATATTGTTCCACAGACAGTGGTTCAGCCTTTCCTTTAGTTTCCAACCTTTTAAGGTTGTAACGTACCTCCTTAAGAGTTTGGGATAGTAGCCCTGAGGCCTCAGGTTCGAACAGTGATTTGTCATAATGCTTTGGACAATGATTTAGTTTTTTTTGTTTGTTTGTTTGTTTTTGTTTTTTCAGTAAGCCAAGGAAAAACAGTGCATTTCTATATTCCTTAATTTGTTTGAATTGGATAAACTTCAGAATAGAGTGTAAGAATTTGTAAACTTTTAATAACTTTGGATACATCCAGGATAGGGGCACAAAAAGCCCTCTGCTCAAAGGAATTGACTAATTTATCTAAGAACAAAATTAGATTACTGTAAGTTACAAAGGAAGGATGTAAGACTTTTTTAATGCTGCACTTAAAGCCTGGACTTTGGTTGATATTGTTGTTTTGTAGGTTCTTCTCAACATTTGCTGTATTCAGTAGGTGATATCCATTCTGCTTTCCTAACTTCTGTAGGATTTGGATGAGTTTGATTGATAGCATTCTACATTCTTTCTGAAAAACTGTAAATGTGGAAGAGTCTTATTTTTTATGTATGTGTTCAGGAAGGACACTGTTGCCTAATTTAAATTTCAGAACAGAGGCAAAGCTTATTTGTAGTGAGTATAGTTCCTTAGATATATATTATATCATATATAGCTATAATATCCATATCTATATCTGTATATATATACTTAGACATACTATATAGAGATATTATATATATACCATGTTTCCTTTTTGTATCTAACTTTCCAGGTGTTTAAGGAGGAGGATGAGTTGAATAATAATGGCATAATGTCCAGAGAGAAAATTGGATATATAAGACAAATATGTTTGTAAGTCTGTCTCTGTATACAGAGTGTGTGTGTGTTTGTGTGTGTGCGACATTAGCTTCTGGTCTTTTTGTAAAGTTGTCTGTACTTTGAAAGTATGTAATAACTTTGGAATTATGAAGGGAAAAATTGAAATGTAAACTTGGATGTTTAGGGAGATGAATCTTTTACCTTTTGTTTTAGAGCTGTAGGTAAAATTGAAAAGTTAGAAAATTGTATTGTTTGGCGTTAGGTGGAAATCAGATACTATTTTCTTGGAGAAAAAAGTTTATCCAGGGTATCTTGAGTACTCTTGCAATTGTTCTCAATTTTTTGGCCCCCTCTGTGTGCCTATACTTTCATTCAGTTGAGTCAGTTTATTCTAACAATGGCTAAGAGAATATATCATTCACAGTAAATAATGCACTCTGAATAAGACAAAGGAAAAGAGAAAAGAAAAACGCAGCACTTTGTGGCTTTCTTCTATGTTTGAAGCAGTTTACCTTGCTTCAGAATTGCATACGTTTGTGTGTCTATTTCTCAAAGCAGATTAGAAGCAGCCTGAAGACAGGAGAAGTGTTTTCTGTATGTCTGTGCCAATGATTTTGAGAATTCAGGTGCAGTAAATTACAACAACTTTTATCATGTCCTTTGCTTGGAGTTGACAGGTTTCTTTGGAATCTCTTTAGAAGTCATCCTATTACTCTCGAAATCCCTCTGCTTCATTCCCTTTCTGTGGAATGAAGAAACATTGTCCATCTGCCTACTGAACAAGAGAAATGGGTGGCCTGTTTATACACTGGCCCAAACTGTTACTGGAAGAAAAGGTTTCGTATATTTCAAAATGTTACAGAGCTAGGAAAAATATACACATGTGATATATAGAGTGCATATATATGTACATATATATATGATCTGTTCCTTGTCACAATATTTAACCCAACATGCTATTTACAGTAATGAATCAAAATGTCAGTTTTTAAAAATATGAAGTGTCAAAGTGTTCCCACATTGCAGGAAAGTTTGATGTGACAGTTTGTTAATCATGTGACTATTATATCAAATGTGTCTCACAATGTTTTTGCTCAGTGTTCTCTTTTGTAGACTCCTCACACTTTTTTCGTGATTTCCTAGTTCAAGTTACTAACCCAGGGAGCACATTCAGGTTACATGTCTCCCACACCTACCTCACAAATGCTCTGTTTTTCTGTACTTAAAACTGAATGGATTTCACATGATTTTTGAGTGGTTTGATTTTGTGCCTGACACATTTATGTATAGTGGCTAAAAGAAAAAATAAAATTCCCCTACTGTAATTTTGTTGTTTTCACTGCAGAATCATTACTTGAAACTTTAACATGGAGAATGGATGTTTTGTGTTTCCACAACTTGGGAGCCCCAAGGTCTAATTCAGGTGTCCTTATTTGCTTTTTGCCACTCTTTAACCTTGGGTGCATTTAAAAATTTTGTTGGGCACGCTGATTATACCAACTTCTTCATCCTATTAAAAGGGTAGAAATCATAGATCATAAGTGTCTCATATTTTGGAAAAGGAGGTGTGGTTTTTCTCAGGAGAATTTATGGCTCTGCTACTTGGTAGCTCTGTGTCCATGGGCTACTGTTCATCTTTGGGCCTCAGTTTCCTCTGCATAATTGTTAAGGTTGAAATTAGATCAGATCAGCGAATTTTTAATCTATGCTTCATGGAACCCTGGGGTCCTGAGTGGGTATGTGGCCTTGGATCCTGAGGTACAAGGTGAGCAGTGAGGACCCTGGGTTTTTCTACCTGAGTAACTGCCCTCTTGGATTTGTTTTAATTTAGTTTTATATGCTATTTCATATAAGTACATATAAGTACAAGGTTCTGTGTCTTAAATAACGTTTGCCCACTGGTTGGCACCCACCCTACTAGATGGATCTAGAGTAGGCATTCTTCCACTCTGTGGCTCATTTCTTGAGAGTTTTCTTCGGTGGGAAAGCACCTGTTAGTGGGGTAGTCTGACCTCAGTTTCCACCTGTGGACCCGGAGGCCCCCATGGAAGTCCTTTCAATGACCAGGGGTTCTCCATACTGAAATTTGTGGCAGGGGCCACTAACTGAGCTCGCATCTGTGTCTGAATTTAATCCTTAGGTCTTTGTGGTCTTAATAAACTCACTTTCCAATTCAGCAGATTTTTGGGTAGCAAAGACCATGATTTATAACAAGTCTTGCCAGAGGAAGGGATAGGAGTTTTGCGGATATTTTTGTCTGCTTCTGGTCAAGAATGGGAATGTTATCTTTAAGCTAGAGAGGTGCAGATAGTATGGAGAGGAGTGTGTGCAGCTGCAACTTGAGTTTTTAATTTATCTATGACTTTCCCCTCCCTCCCACCCCATTATATGTAATTACTACCTGGATCCACCGTTCAGGGCATGTTCCTCTCCATATACCCCTGAATGGTGTGGCATGAGAATACAAAGTTGTGAATTAGCAAATCAAGGCAGAAATGGTTAAGAGAGCAATGATTGAGGCATATGACTTAGTAACACTATAGAAAAGCCTTGAAGTATGTGCATAATAAAATCAAATTGGAGAAAATATTTCTCACAGATTAAAAAAAAAAAAAAAGAAGTCCTAAAGATGGCAAGGAAGATGAATGTCTATTTTGCAAGATGCAGAAGCATCATTTTCAAAGTTCTGTAGGAATCAAATTATGGGATTAGTTTGATTTAACTCTTTTAATAGCTGGAATCCTGAAGGGAGAGGATGGTCAAGTCTCCCGGTCTGTGCGTGACACTTTCTTAGAGTGAAATGCCCCTCTGGTAATAAATCTCATAAAACCGGTGCGAGTCCAGAAGCAGCAGCTGAAAGCCAAGACAGAATATTCTTTTATTGAGTCACATATCAGCCACTGGGGAGGCACCTGGGTTTATTTGGATGAGGGGAGGGATAACCCAAAATGTGTGTGTAGTATAATTAGGAAAAACCCCGAACTGATTCCTGACTCCCTGAAGAAACTGGTGAGATCAGGCAAAATGCTCTAAACAAATGTGGAGTTCTAGAAATACAGTTTCAAATCAAGCAGGAAACGATTTGTGCATACATTTCGTCAGCATGGAATACTGTGAGGGGTTTTTAGGGTGGAGGGAGATGACATGACAATGAACCAAAACAAAAAGCATTCATCTGTCTTGTTTGTTTAGTTATCTTACTTCTTCATGGACTCCTTTCTGCCTCCTTTTTCTCTTGCTGGAGTGTAGGGACCTTGAGTTTAGAGTCTTGTCTGTCTTTGTTTCCCAGTTGCCTAGAGTCATGCCGGGCTCATTTATGAGCTCAATAAATATTTACTGAATGGATGAGCAATATTGAAAGATAACATTATGGACAGAAGAAACATGACAGAAATCTGGAAAATTCTCACCTGGCCACATCCAAACTCCCTGGGACTTTTACTTAATGTTTATTGAGTTAGGCATTATTCTAAGCACTTAGCACCATTCACTCACTCAGTCCTCCTAACCGCTCTCTGAGGAAGTGTTATTCCTACCATTTTACAGAGGAAAAATTGAGTACCAGAGACTTGACACAGCTAGCTCAGGTCGTATGTTCATGAAACGCAGAGCCAGGAGTTGAACTCAGATAGTCTGGCTCTAGAAGCTGTCCTCTTAACCACTAAGCTATATGGTCTCTGCACCGTGAGTGAAATTAGACCTGCCTGTTCTATGCCCCAGCATGTGGGGAGGCGGAAACAAGATGATAGGTGTGAAGTATTAGGGAAGGGGTGAACCACCGGGTGAAGGTGAGACGGCTCTCAGATAGCTATGATTTAAAGTAGAACGTAGTTGGGGCACCTGGGTGGCTCAGTGGGTTAAAGCCTCTGCCTTTGGCTCAGGTCATGATCTCAGGGTCCTGGGATCGAGTCCTGCATCAGGCTCTCTGCTCAGCAGGGAGTCTACTTCCTCCTCTCTCTCTCTCTCTGCCTGTGATCTCTGTCTGTCAAATAAATAAATAAATAATCTTTAAAAAAAAGAAGTAGAAAGTAAAACCTTGGTGAGAAAGTTCAGAGAAGAAGAAAGAACCACTACTTCCAACTGGGATGCAGGGCAGGGGATGAAGGAAGTCTTTGAGGGGAAGTGATGTTTGGGTAAACCTTGAATGGATGGGATTTTGGTAAAAGGAGATGCTTTCTAAGCCAATGGAACAAATGATAGAATCGAGGTAGCAGTGTGCACGCTGGTGGAACAGTTAGTTCATCAGTGGTGGTTGATTAGTTAGCAGATCCTGTGTGTGGAGGCCTGGGGAAGGGAGGGGGCTTGTGGAGAGAGGGGAGAAAACCGTGAGCAGGGTAGCGAATGGGAAGATGATCAAGCATCACAGAAAAACTTGAGCAGCCTCACATTCTTTCTGGGGGTTGACTATGGGCAGAGAGCTAACGCCTGCCTTCCCTAGATCATGCGTTGAGTCATCATATTCTTTTTTTTTTTCTTTTTTTAAGATTTTATTTATTTATTTTACAGAGAGAGAGATCACAAGTAGGCAGAGAGGCAGGCAGAGTGAGAGGGAGGAAGCAGGCTCGCCGCTGAACAGTGAGCCTGACGCAGGACTCGATCCCAGGACCCTGAGATCATGACCTGAGCTGAAGGCAGAGGCTTTAACCCACTGAGCCACCCAGGCGCCCCGAGTCATCATTTTCTTATGCATGGTCCATAAATACTTGTCCAGGTTGATACCACTCTAAAAAGAGTGGCCGCAGAAGCCTGGGAAATGCCATATACTCTGGCGCCCTCTTAGGTATTGACAATGTATGTTAACTTCTCTTAGGAAGCCCCTTGGGACGACAGTCAGCTTGGCCTTCCTTTGACACTGGCACTTTGTTTTTTTGCCTTCGAGCAACCCTAGTTGACATCTCCTAGGAGACATCCTTTGGGAGACCCCCCAGCCAACCAGCTGGGCTGATTCGTGTCCGTTTTCTGACAGATCGTCTGAGACTAGAGCCAGGTCCATCCTCAGGGCAGCCGCGAGTCCCATCTGAAAGAAGAAGTTAGAGCACTCTTGCCTGTAGAGATGGTGCGTCATTTAGAAAGAAAGCTGTGCTCAAGATAAACTTGAGAACCTGCAGCCCCTCTGAAAAAGTAAGAGTGAGAAGCAGGAAGCGAAGGAGCCTTAGGTCTTGAAATGGAATGTGCCCGCCTGTGTTGGTTACACCAACCACAGGAACTCCCCCAGCAGGCTGCCTCGTGAACATTTTTTTTTTTGAGACGACAGCGTCAGTGTCAGTCGCTCACCACCTAGCCCCAGAGAGTTCTCGGTGCCTGGTTTACACTCTCCATTGGCCTGACAGCGAAAGGAAGGCTGCACTGTCTGCTCTGTGCCAGACCCTCCCTCAGGAGCTGCCATGTAAAAATGACCTCACTTAATCCCCTCAACAATGCAAGTAGGTCAGGATTAAGAATCTCTTCTTTTATAGATGAGGATGCTGAATCCCAGGGCTTGTGCTGAGTAGGTCACGTTTTTTGTTTTTGTTTTTTTAAAATCTGAGACCTTTGTCATGGTCCTTTCCCTCCCTGTCTGCCTGGTGAACTTGAGTTCCTTCAGGCTGTGGCTAAAAGAGTTTCTCTTCTGAAGAGTCTCTGAACCATGTGTGGCCTCTTGTCTTGAATTGCATGCTGACCTTGTTCTTTACGTGTGTATGCTTTCTCTCCAGATTCAGAACTTGGGTCAGAGTGACCGGAGAGTCCATGTGCTTCGGTGGCCATGCTGGCCTGTATTTGGCATTCTCTATAGTCCTGACTTCAAAGGAAACTTCTCAGACCTAGTCCTTCAGGGGATGCTGCCTCTCCAGACCATTGTTCTAGATCTGGCTTAATTTTGAGTTGTCTAGATTCTAAGCCTCCTTATTTATAATGTCATTTCCACACTCCTGGAATCTACCTGGTACCTTTTTATTCATCCAGGTCCTGTCTTAATTATCAAGCACTAGTTTTCAAACGTGGCATGCATTGGAATCACCTGGGGTGGTTCAGTTGCTGTAAAGCTGTATTACATTGGAAGTGTAGATTACACTCACTCTCAGAGATTATGGTCCAGTAGATCTGAGAATATAGTGTGGGAGAGTTTGTATTTCTGATGAGCTTCTGGATGATTCTGAAACTGTCAGTTTGTGGGCTCACTTTCATTAGCATGTCTTTTAAGTACAGTTCAAGACCCCTGTTTTCCAGGAAATTTAACTGACTATCTTAACCCAAAGTAGTTTTTTTTTTTTCTCTTTCTCGTTCTTCTTCTTCTTTTGTATGTTCCTGGAACCCATCTCAGACTTTATCTGAATTAGGTAACTTTTCATTCATCTAAGGCTCAGGAGCTCCATTGCTGACTTCTAGTGCCTTACTAAACACTTTACGTAAGAGAGACCACTTTGTATAAACGAATACAACTCTGGGTAGGGTATCTTGAATCCTAAGTTCACATCTTGTCATCGCCTCCATGAGCTTTGTGTTTTGGGGACAAATCTTATCTTGTGGAGTCGAGTTTCCTCATCTCTAAAATAATTATTCCATTTCCTCATGCTGCAGAGGCTCATAGAGAAGATCAAACGAGATAGTGATGTATGAGTGCCATACAAATATGATATTCATAGTAAATTATTGTTGGCATTCTGTTTTGTAGAATTGACTCATTCAGCTTATCATCAGTGATGAAGCATGAAGGAAATGCTGTTGTTTTCAATGAAATGGGGACTGTCAGTAGGGCTGAAGGGACACTGGGATTTCAAGAAAGCACTGTAGGTTCCTGGAAATGATTTTCGCACCAGTAACTGTGAGCCCGTGTTCAGGACAGAAAAGCAGTGTACATTTATACTGTACTTCCGTCTTTAGGTAGACTAGGGCAATGATTATGAAAATCTGTTCATGTTCTAAACTTCTCATGTAAACTTGAGCAATGAAATATTGATGGTGGTTGTCACTTATAAGGGTTTGTAGGGTGATTGCTAGTGGATAAGTTACTAAATCCTTGAACTTTGGTTTTCTATAATAAGAATACCTAAAAAAGGAAGTTTTCTCTTCTCAGTTTTCTTAAGAAAGCCTGTCCATCCCTTTAAAGCCTAGAACTGGTACTGAGGGCCAGAAATAGGGGTAAATGTAATTTCTTCTTTCATGGAGTTTATAATCCAAGGGGAGACTCAGACACATAAATAACCAGCTGTTTTACCAAGCAAAACAACGTGGGTGACAAAGGAGAGGTAGAGGCAGCATGCTGTGGGAACCTGGAAGAGGGTTTCAGTGGGTACAGGATAGGGGAAAAGCTTTCCAAAGGAGGTGGCAGTTGAGCACACCTTTAAGAACTAAAAGGATTTCGGCAAATGGACTTTTAGGTTGAAACAAGCCAGACGAAGAGACACTACGTTAGTGCTCTAGGCATTTCCGATCGTGTTTTATCGCCAAGGCTAGGGGAAAAGTGTCAGTGCACAATTTTAAAGATCTCCTGCTGATTTCCTGATCCAGCTGACTATGCTTACTTTATTTCTTTTAGTACATGCATCCCTTCTTCCCACAACGTTCCATGCTTAAGTTTTTTCTCCTGGTTATTCTCCTTTCTTTCTTGCAGAATTGGCTTACTCTCACTACCATATTCCTTTGGACCACCTCTTACTCTTGTTCCCAAATATTTCAAAGTCCTCTTCCATCTTCCCTGTATCCATTCCACTGATGTGTTTGCCTTATGGAGACACTACTCTCTCTTCTCTGGGCTCTGGATCATCAAGCCTGTAATGTCAAAGTCAAGTCAGTACTTCCGTGTGAATGGTTCCTTTGTGGCCCAGAGGAGATAAGGTCATGGCGAAAGGAAACAGGTTGTGAAGAGCTGCTAGAATGAAGAATCAAGTCCTCAGCTTGTCCGAGAAGGCAAGGTAGTGCAGACATTCTGTGGCTGGCTTTGTTAGCAGCTTTTGATGTTGGGGGTCTTACATTTGGATACTTTTAATAATGTCATATAACTTTACATCAACTGAACCCAGGCAATTTCAGCATCCATTACATTATTAATTCCAGATGGGAAATTTCATTAGGGTTCAAATTTTGTTTGAGGCCCAACTGTTTCTTACATTATTATTACAATTATTATCTATTTATTTTTTTTACAACTGATGGGAAGGGAAATTTAACAGCTGTGTGATTAGCAGGCCATGAAATTAAAAATGTTTTGCACAGAATCAAGAGGTTGTTTACTACAGAATTCCTCATCTGAGAATTAAGTATCATTAAGATTGGCCACAAGATGCTCTCTTTCACCATTTAAGTTCGATTCCTCACATCTAGTTCTTTGCTAAAAGGCCTTTAACCTTTTCTGGAAGACAAATGCTGGTCAGATCATCCCAAAGCATTTCTGATGTTTACAGTCAAGATAACAACTGTGTTTCTGTCACTCACAAATTAACCGTGCACCTTGAAGTTCAGCCTCACTGCTCACAGTGAAGAGTAAGTCAGTCCCAGTTTGAGGAAGTCTGGTCAACTAGAAAAGGCTGTCCCTGTCAATATCTTGAGTCTTCTGTTCTCGAATTCCTGGAGTGTCCCCTTTCTGCAAAGGCAGGTGGGCGATGTCTATCCACACCTTTTCCCCTTTACTCAGGTGATGCCATTTCTTGGGCCCCTTTCCAAAAATCCCTCCTTTGGGTTACAGAAAGTACGACGTGGCACCTGCTTTGTGTGGGGTGTCAGCAGCCTGTGGCAGAAGCAGAGAAGCAGGAGGGTCCAGAACATTCGCTGGAGTCTTTTGCTGAGTCTGAAGCCGGTTCTTCTGTTTGCTCCCTTGAGTGGCGTGTGCTCTCGGTAGTTCCTTTGCCTCATCCTCTTGTTTAATGGGGGTGAAAACACAACCGGCCTCCAAGGTTACTCTGAGGATTAGAAGAGTTAGTACCTGGAAGACGAAAGGCTCTGCCTGACTTACCGTTCACGCTCAGTCGCTGGTAGCTGCCTCCATTTCTTAAGGTGACGCATTGTTCTGTGTGTGGAGGTCTTTCCCACACATCCAACATGGCCTTGTGGAGCTTTCAGCCTGGAATTTCTCGTCTCTCCCTGTCTTCTTTGTCTTTAAGTAGAGTCTTTCCTGTATGAAAATTATTTATATACTTGTCTTAACTCTTTAGATAGGTTTTATCTTTATATTCAATAAATTCAACTAGACCCAGTCTCTGCCCTTAAGGGATTTTTTTGGTGGACCGGAGTGGGTTGGTGAAAGTTAACGTGGGTAACTCTTATTGGAGAGAGAGTTGGCTAGACTAACAATCTCCCCAATAAGAGTTATGATGTTTAGATAGTGTCTCTAATGGGGCGATTTGTGGTCATTGAAGGAGAGAGATGTTAGTTTTGGTGGGATTGGAGACAGATGTGGAGAGAATGAAGGAAGTCTGCCTGGAGGAGGAAGCATTTGATGTGGAACCTGAACACGGGGTGAAATGTGACCTGGTAGAAAAGGGGAAAGGCCTCTCCAGGCTAAGTGAAGGGTATGAATGGCACCTGGTTTTTTCGAGTTTCCTGTGTGCTGACCACCATCCAGACCCTTTGGAGAGCTGCTGTTGCTGGTGGAGCCTCCCCTGGAAAGCCAATGAGTGTGTGAGTGAGGCTTTCATAGTCTCTGGGTCCTATGTAAAAGTGGACAGAGGAGCCACCCCCTACTCCCACTTATATCCTAGGTGTCTTTGAAAGGGGGTTTGCTCTTAGGTGGGGGTGGGGGAGAGGAAGACTAGGAGGGACAAAGGCGAGACATGAGGGACACTTGTACACAGATTAGAATGAAAGCTGTCACGTGTTCTTTATCTTTCTCTCACAGATTACTTTTGGGGTAATATAAGTACTTTTGCTTCCCCCCCTTTTAAATATCCAAGTATCCCTTTTTCTCTCTTTATCTCTACTTTTTCGTAAGAGACATTATTAAAATTACTCTTGTCCTCTGCCCTTAAACATAAATCTGGGTGGGGTTACACAAGACAGTATTTCCTGAAATACATTCCTTGCTGGACAATAGATCTGGGTGTTTAAATACCTTTCCTGTCAAAGAAGGTCATTCCAAGTGGGGATGCGCCCAGAAGGTCTGTGGTGGTAGAGGAGTGTGTTTCCACACTGTGGCTACCTGTCTCAGCTCTTGGCCATGTCAGGGTGGTTTTAAATTTACTGTCACTTTTAGCAAGTGACCCGATGAGGCACCATCATGGGCCTCCGGGTGGCCAGATGGTACCTGGTGTAGCTGCCCGATACCGAGGCTACCCTGGAACATGTCCTCGCAAGGGTGAGAGTTAGCCAAGCAGCACTGTTTCTGGGGGTGCCATTCCAGCCTGGGGAGGGCTGGTCCCGAAGTGGCTGCCATTGCTCAAAACGTTCGTGGCATTGTCTGCAGAGGTCATGATGAGCTGTCCGTAGAAGTCAGAGACTCATGAGATACGAGAGTGTGACATCCACTTACCTTGCTCCAAGTGTGGGAAAAACTGAGGCCCTGATAAAAATATTGTTGAGCACAGGGGTCTTTTGCTTAGAGGGGTGGAGCAGGGGAGCATCAGATCTCCATGAGCTCTCTGCTTGGTAGTTTCTCATCATTACGGAAAGACGATGAGAAAATGGATCCATCCATACAGAAAATGGATTCTGAGTAAAGCCTATGCGTCATTTGAAAGAAAAAGAGAAAGATAGAGAAAAAGGAAAAAAAGAAGTTCCCTTTGCATTGCCTGCTATCACAGAATCTATCTGTAGCTTAGGGAAAACCCAGGCCCCTTGGGGTGAGGAACCTTCTATATTACAAGAAAGTCTCAAGAAATGGAAGTCACTTTGAGTGTCAGCATCTTTGGTTGGTTGCGGTTGCATTTGTTATAAAATCTGGGGTAGGTAAAGGTAGAGTCAAACCCAGAAGTTTTAGGGTGCCTGGGTGGCTCAGTGGGTTAAGCCTCTGCCTTCAGCTCAGGTCATGATCTCAGAGTCCTGGGATCAAGCCCCGCATTGGGCTCTCTGCTCAGCGGGGAGCCTGCTTCCCCCTCTCTCTCTGCCTGCCTTTCTGCCTACTTATGAGCTCTCCCCTGTCACATAAATAAAATATTAAAAAAAACAAAAACAAAAACAAAAAACCCTAAAAGTTTCTACTGGAATCGTAGACCTTACCTTCCAGGGGTAGAGATGCTGTCAGGAATAGAGCTGTGTCCTTGTCATAATCCATTGTCACTTACATGGCAATATTTCCTGAAATGTGCTCCCATGGAACGCTAGCTCCACAAATGGCCAGATGAATTTGGGAATCAGCTATTTTTATAAGCCACTCATTCTGGAGAATTCTCCATGCATCTTCAGCAAGATTAACTCAGAGAAGTCCTGTAGGTAAAAACATTAGCCACAGCATTCCTTTAATTCAGGTTTTGTCAAATTTATTTTATAATGGAACCATTCTGTGGACAGTTTCCCAGACTCGAGTTTTGTGGAACATTCTTTGGATAGCATGGCTTTGTGAAAATTCTTAAGGTTCACATCTGTCATCTTGTAATAATCTGTGAAATACAAAGTCATTTAGGCTATACTACAGATCTTCCTCTGCTCTCCCTTCACCATAGGAGGAATTATAGGTTTATTTCAGGATCAAACACATTGCAAATGAAATGTTGTTTGGAGGGGATGGAAAAAAAAAGAAACCTTCTAGAGCCTAATAATTGGAGAAAGAAGACAGTGTTATACCAGCCAAAACCAATTTTGTGAAATAGGGCTTTAACTTGGGGAGTTGTTCCTGAAAATAACTTGTTTTTAAGCAAGACTTTGTTGCCTTCTGGTGGTAGGCTTTTTTTCACCATCAAAGACATGAATAGAGGAGATTTTAAACTGTGGCATGTTTCTTGCATTCAAAACCAAGGCATGGAGGACACAATATTTTTTTTTTTTTTTAACTTTTCTGAAAAGTTAGTTTGACCATTATGGTGTTTTCTTCTGTTTATTTAGGATATTAGCTTTCTTTCTTTCATTTTTTGGTTCTTGTTCTTGTTCTTCTTCTTTTTTTTTTTTTCCTTTAAGCTGGAAGGGTCCTTGTTGATCTGCCCAAACCTGCACTTGACAGATGAGGAAATAAAAGTCTCAGAAGGCTTCAGTAACCTTTCTAAATTCAGTCTCCTAGTTATTGACAAAACCAGAACTAAAATCAAGATCTATCATTTATCTGTTCAGTACTTTTTTTTTTTTTTAAGATTTTTAAATTTTTTTATGAGAGAGAGAGAGAAAGAGAGAACAAGTTGTTCAGGAGAGTAGGGACAGACTCCCCACTGAGTAGGGCGTCTCACACGGGACTTGATCCCAGGACCCTGAGATCATGACCTGAGATCATGAGGCTTAACCGACTGAGTCACCCAGGCGCCCCTAATAGTATATTCTTATGAAGAAAGGAGTTATTAGGGCACCTGAATGGCTCAGTTGGTTAAGTATCTGACTCTTGGTTTTGGCTCAGGTCCTGATCTCAGGTTTGTGAGATTGAGCCCAGTGCCGGTGCTCAGCGGGGTGTCTGCTGGAGACTCTCACTTTCCCTCTCCCTCTGCCCCTCCTGCTGATGCTTTCTCTCTCAAATAAATATAATATTTATATAAATAAATAATTATATATAAATGTATCAATATTATATATCGTATATCATATTTATATATTTATATAAATATAATATATGATAAATATAAATATAAAATATAATTAAATAACTTTTTTTGTTTTAAAGAAAGGAGACATTTGCGTGTCTTGATTAGATAGTAGGTAGCTAGATGCATCCATACATACAAAACTACGTGCATGGATGAAAGATAAAAGCCCGTAATTAGAAGCTCTTTTACCTTCAAGGTAGGAAGACTGTTCCTCGTCCTTTGGCTTCACCCAGGTCAGGGCAGTCCTTTGTTACTATTTGCTTGAGAAATTTATTCACTTTAGTGGAGGAGATATGCGTGAAAGAGAGGCTCGTGCCCCACGTGTCATCTCTCGGTCTCTGTCGTGGCTGAGGGAGTCCCTCGGGCGAGTGGGAGTCGAAGTCTCCGTGGTGAGGAGGACTAGCTCATCACCAGCTGCTCCGGGGCTGTGGCTTCATTATCAGCCACATGTGGTTATTTCTCTCCCTCGCTCCCCTTGCCTTCCAGTTTCAGCCTCTTCTTTGCCCATCACTCGTGTCTCAGCAGGAAGGAGATCTTATTCCATTGGCAGGGCAGGCAGCTCGGTTCCAGAAAAGATACTCCTGCTTCCAGGGGTAAGCCAGCTGCAGCCAAAGCACAATGAAATTCTTGTGCCTCTCAGTTTCTTCCTTTAGGTAAGAAGATTTGTTTTAGTAGAGGTCATGGGCAGGCCCCCATGAGAAATCTCTAGTCCTTTCAGAAACACCAAAAAAAAAAAAAAAAAAGAAAAAGAAAAAAATCTCTAGTCCTGTGCTAACTGTTATCTGTGCTGTGGTAGCACGGGGAAGGAAGTCCAGTTGTCTGGGTGATGGAGAGCATGGGTTTCGGGCTGCATGTCTCTGTCCATGAGCTATGGGATTCTTGGGAAAACCAAGACACCTTGCTGAGCCTCATTTGCCCCCATCTCTGTGGGGCTTGGGGAGTCATGCTTCCTGGAGTTGTTGTGAGGATTAAATGAGATAATGGATACAAACAGGCTTCATAAATTACAAAGCACCCTATACATACATTATTTATACCGGCATTATTATTATCAGTGGTAATGATGTCTGCACGGCTGCCTTTGAGCCAGGTAGCATTTTAAGCATTGTGCATCTGTTAGCAAACAGTGCAGACGGCAGCTCTGTGTGCCTGTGGACAGCCCCAGGCATTGTAAATCACCGGGCCCGGCTGCTCCCCGGGATCGGGGAAGGTGGCTTACTGAGTGGTTATGGGCACGTCCTTTCCCTTCCCTGGGCCTGTTAGACTTTTGGTAAAAGAAGAACTTGGACAGTGGTTGAATGTCCAGCCCTGCCCATTCTGGCATTTGTGATTCTGTTGGGCAGTGTTCTGTCCCTCACTGGCTCGGTCACATTAATCAGAACTCACATGTAACTGAGGGCTGCCGTAATCTTCTCACACGAGCCCTGAGTGTTTGTGTAACTTTCCCAAGGCCGCACAGCCTGTGAGTGTTGGAGCGGACACGGAAACCCTGCTCTGGTGCCCCCGAATGGGGGCAGCTGAATGATTTGATCTCGGTCCAGTGATCCCGGGTGCCGTGCTGTCAGACTGCAGTCTAATCAGCTTCATGATTCTCATTGCTCTCTTTCAGGTCGTGGGTCTTGTTGTCATTTAAGTGCCCAGTTAGCTCCCCAGCATCTTGACTGCCAGGTTTGCAGCACTGGAATGTGGATGCCAGCCACTGATTCAGGGCGTGGCCCACGCTTGTGTCCCCCTTTCCCCACACATTTTTTCTGTCCCCACCCCCAAACTCTTCCAACCCCTCAGGGAGGCCTGCTGCTGGCGTCTACCTAAACTGTGTTTGGCAGCGTGACCTTTTCACATCAGAAACCACTTGAAGAGGCTGCTGGGGCACGACACCGGACAAGTCTCCACAGGGGAGACGTGTTTCTAGCCACAGCCTGTTTGTTTTCTGTAGGGTGTGCGCACTCTGACCTTCTCACAGTTGCTTAACTCTGCCAGCCTTGGCTGCTCCAGCTTTGGTTTTGCTCTGAGTGATTTTATTATTTCTAAAGGCCTGGTTTTCTTGCTGCAACACAAGAGTTGGAGCCTAGTTGCATCTGGGAAAAGAGTCACACCCATGGGAGTTGGTAGAAAATGGACTCTTAGAACCCCAAGGAAGTTGATATCAATCTTAGACTGTGGACATTTTCCGTCTCTGTCTCTGCCTTCTGTGTTGGTGTGGTGCTATTCCAACCTCTCTTATTGGGTCCAGCTTTCTTGGACAGTTGCCCTTTGCTCCTAACCCATGCAAGTGTGCTGTTGTACCAGGAGTACACCATGAATGGTGTGACCCATTCTGTAGCTTGTTTATTCGTCTGCCTGCATATGAATTATGTGATATTCTCTATAGACACTGAGCCAGGCATGGGAGTTGATACCAAAATGAATTAAACTCAATCCCTGTTTTCTTTTTAAAAACATTTTTCTTAAAAAAGATTTTATTTATTTGACAGAGAATGAGAGAGCACAAGCAGGGGGAGCAGCAGGCAGAGGGAGAGAGACAAACTGACCTCCCACTGAGCAGGGAGCTGGACACGGGTCTTGATCCCAGTACCCTGGGATCATATTCTGGGCTGAAGGTAGATTCTTTTTTTTTTTTTTTTTTTAAAGATTTTATTTATTTATTTGACAGAGAGAGATCACAAGTAGATGGAGAGGCAGGCAGAGAGAGAGAGAGGGAAGCAGGATCTCTGCCAAGCAGAGAACCCGATGCGGGACTCGATCCCAGGACCCTGAGATCATGACCTGAGCCGAAGGCAGCGGCTTAACCCACTGAGCCACCCAGGCGCCCCTGAAGGTAGATTCTTAACTGACTGAGCCACCCAGGCACCCCCCACCCCACCCTGCCCAATCCCTGTTTTCAAGAACCTAATACTTTGATCAGGGAGGGGTCATTAATTCAATCAATCACTAGTTCTTGAGTGCCTACTGTGACCAACTATCAGGCCTTTAACCAGAATGGTGGGTACTAGGCAGATACAGGCCCTCTCATCACAGGGCTTCTGGTCCAGGAATGACAATGACCACATTCATAATTTCACAGATACATATGTGATTATGGTTGTGGTACATGCCACAGAGCACAGGTGCAGGCTGTTGTGGGAATATTAAACACTTTGTGTTTTTGGCCTGGTTTGTGGGCAAGGTATATTTCCCCAAAGAAATGGAGTTAACCAGGTAACTAGAGAGTGGGCTTGGGCATAGACACCTCTCATCTGAGGTACGGAATGGTCAGACTCAGGTCAAGTGTGGAAGTTGAGAGCATCAACCTGGGTTGCTGCTAAAATTCATATATATATATATATATGCACATATATATACAAATATATATTTGCTGCCCCCTCTAAAAATGGCAGGCTTTCGTAATAGCATGACCTGTTGTAGTAATTGTAAATTGACTTAAGAAAAAAATTTTCTGTTTTTCCTTACTACTTAAATGTGTTAAAATAATTCACTGTATTTCATATGTATGCCCAAGGTCTTTGAATCCAATTAGTAAGACAAACATTTTTTTTTATGTCATTGTTGAGAAACACCAAAATAAATAACTGGTAAAGAGAAACCCAAATATGAATGCCTTGAGCTTTCTGCTGAAATCTGGGAGTGTCTTGTTGTTCGACATGGTTTCAGATGTATCATTTTCCTTCTGAGGGTATTAACTTATTTATCTAGAGTGTCTCGCTTAGGTTAAGTATTTTACTGGACTGTTGGAGGTGAGAAGAAGGGTAGAGGCAAAGTGGCTGCTTACTGACCTTCGGATTATGTCGTGCTCGATGGCCTTAGGGCGAGTGGAACTCAAGTCCTACCCTCCCTCTATTTGCCCACCCAAGACCAGGCGCGCTTGTCTAATGTGCACAAAAGAAACTAACGGTTAGCAGAGGCCTGGCTATGGAAGTGTCTGGCACAGGTTTGGTTTCCTCTGAAAGCACTCATAGTTTAGTAGGGGAGGCAGACACGGGAAGAACTAAACATAATTATATTGCCAGCTAGAATGAGAGATGTTAACCGAAGGTACAAATAACATTCTAAGGGAGCTCAATTGAAGGATTTTGTCTCTGACAGGGTGGAGAGAATAAATTTATACAACATTCAAAGAGCCTAGGCGTATGGGTACGTCTTTTTTCTTTCTTTCCTTCTTTGTGTTTTTTCTTTTCCTTCCCCACTCTTCCTTCCTTCCTTCCTTCCTTCCTCCCTTTCTCTTTCTTTCTTTCTTAATAAGAGCTTTATTGAGATCTAATTCATAGATCATACAGTAACTCTTTTAAAGCATACAACTCAGTGGTTTTTATTATATTCACAGAGTTGTACAACCATCATGAAAAATCAATTTTTGAACATCTTCCGCATCTCAAAAAGAAATCCACACCCGTCGGCAGTAACCCCTTACTTCCACAAACCTCCTTCACCTAGTCCTGAGCAGCCACTAATCTGCTTTCTGTTTTGTAGCGTGGCCCATTCTGGACATCTCCTGTGAATGAAATCATGTAATAGGTGATCTTCTGTAACTGGGTTCTTTCACTTAGTATGATGGTTTCCAGTCTCATCCTTGCTGTGGCACGACGAGTAGGTGTTTGATTGCTGTAGAGTGGAAGAAAGTTTGCCCCCAAAATGATGCACTAGCGTGAGCTAAGACAGAGACCTTCTTAGAAGGTATGGAGTGCGTTTGAGAGGTTGATAGTAGAATATTGGATGGACTCCACAGTGTAGGGTCTATGGGGGGATGTATTAGGGAAATGTAGTCGGAAATAGAATTTGAAAGCAGAATATGACGAGTAGGATGAATAAGTTCGAACTTTTTTCCCGGATGCAGATGGTTTTGAAAGGGGAGTAATATGACTTGATGGATATAATATGAAGAAACATTGATAATTAATACTGTAAAGTCACCCAGGTTAGCTGTGGTGAGCCAAGTGTGAGATTAATGATTCCTAATTCCCAAGTACTTTTTCCTCCTATTCTGTTGCCTCTTACTTTCTTTATGTTTGTTAGCTGGAGTAAGTAGAAAAAGTGCATATGACTCTCTCCATTATAGTTATTTTTTAAACTATTAGAAGCATGTGGAAAAATAAGCCTGCTTAGGTTATAGTTAAAAATGCTCTTCCCTCAGCACTTGGGATGAGATAGTGTTTTCGTGGTAAAGCCCGCTATGTATATTTTATCACATTGCGAGGAAACAGGCCCTCTCTCGCCCCTTTGGTTGCCTCTATAGGCAGGCTTTTTGGGTAAAGAATCTGTGTCAGTCAGGGCGGGTTGCCATAACAAAATGTCATAGCCTGAGTGGCCTAAACAACAGAATTGTATTTATTGCTTCATATACTTCTTTGTGGTTCTGGAGGCTAGAAGTCTGAGATCAGAGATCAGGGTGTGGTTACGTTCGGGGTCTAGTGAGAGCTCTCTTCCGGGCTCGTAGAAGGCCACCTTCTCACCATGTCCTCACAGGGCAGAGGGGAGATGGTACAAGCTCTCCGGGATCTTTCCTTTTTTTTTTTTTTTTTTCCCATTTTTAAATTTTTTATTTTTTTTTTCAGCATAACAGTATTCATTATTTTCGCACCACACCCAGTGCTCCATGTAATCCGTGCCCTCTACAATACCCACCACCTGGTGCCCCCAACCTCCCACCCCCCACCCCTTCAAAATTCTCAGATCGTTTTTCAGAGTCCATAGTCTCTCATGGTTCACCTCCCCTTCCAATTTCCCTCAACTCCCTTCTCCTCTCCATCTCCCCTTGTCCTCCATGCTATTTGTTATGCTCCACAAATAAGTGAAACCATATGATAATTGACTCTCTCTGCTTGACTTATTTCACTCAGCATAATCTCTTCCAGTCCCATCCATGTTGCTACAAAACTTGGGTATTCATCCTTTCTTTCTTTTTTCTTTTTTTTTTTTTTTTTTTTTTTTTTTTTTTACAGCTTTATAAACATATATTTTTATCCCCAGGGGTACAGGTCTGCGAATCGCCAGGTTTACACACTTCACAACACTCACCATAGCACATACCCTCCTCAATATCCATAACCCCACCCCCTCGGGATCTTTTCTTAAAAGGCACTAGTTTCATCATTTGGGCCCTGCCCTCATCAAAATCTAATTCTCTCCCAAAGGCCCCACTTCCCAATATCGATCTGGAGGGTTAAGACCTCAATGTAACTTCTCTAGAAGCCTACAGAAATCCCTCAGTGCTTGTTTCTGTGCTGCTCACGTCACAGGCTTTTGTGAGAGGAGGGATTTGAGAGACGATCTGATTGAAGGACTGTGAAGTGAAGGGTTAGTGGCCCACGAGTCTCCTGAAATTGTTGGCATAATTCTTGGTGTTTGTGTGGGGGTGTATTCTCACCCCCATCTCTGTCAGAATCTCAGCAGCTTTGTGTCCCTCTGAAGAGGAAATAAAATTTCCATGAATAATTTTGAGCTCCTTACTTATTCCATTAAAACTTTACAACTCATCTTCATGGATTAGGAAACTAAGTACAGAATTCAGTTGACTTGCCCACGGTCGTGGAGCTAGGAAGTGACAAAACCCAGTTTTGGACTGTGGGGTCTGATGCCGGAGCCTGTGGTCCTCACTCTCATGCATCCTTAACCTGCACATCCTTTGCGTTGTTCTGGTCTGCGTGTTTTAGACCCTGGATTTGACTGGCCCTCGTCTAATAACTGGGTTATAGAGACCCAGAAACATGTCCACGGTGGTGCTGTGATTACAGGCACACAGCCATCAGCATGTGGCTGTGGTACAAACCCAAAGTCAGATCATGAGACGTCAACACAGAGTTTTAAATTAAATTAAACATGCGGGGCCCCTGGGTGGCTTAGTCGGTTGGGTGTCCACCTTTGGCCTGGTTGTGATCTCAGGGTCCTGGGTTGGAGCCCCACATCGGGCTCTGTACTCATAGGGAGTCTGCTTCTCTCTCTCTCTTTCTTCCCACCCCCTTTCAAATAAGTGAATAAAATCTTTAAATGAAATTAAGCATGCTCCATTTTGACCTTTGGTTCTGCCACTGAGTATCTTTTTGTCCTTCCCTCCCTTCTTGTTGTCTCCTTTTCTCCCCCCTCCCTTTTCTGTCTCTCTTTCCTTTCTTTCTTCAACAAGCACTATTGAATACTCCCGTCATTCAGAGCTGGGACGGAATTATTAGTAATTGAGTGTTTTATTATGTCTAACATGACTTTATGGCTGGGGACCTGAGGACTGTCCAACTCTCCAGTACTCTCTAGAGGACCCTCCCGGGAGCTGTCATACCTGAAACCATGTTGAGGAAAGGCAAGGTACCTGAAACCAGTGCCTCACCCTAGTACAGCGTGGACCCCCCGATCTCTGATTTTGGGGACTGGTTGGTGCTCGTCATTAAAATAGGCAGTGCTGAAGGAAGCTGCACATTTCTGCGGGCATGGAGTAGATGGGAGGTTTTAAGAAGTTTTTCAGATTTGAGGCTTGTGGAAATGGATTGCTGATTGTTCTGGCCTGGAGTTTAGAAGAAAGGTCAGGACTGGAGTTGGGAACGTCAGGCTGTGACAAAAACAAGAGTAGTAGAAGATTGCTCAAAGGATCTGGAGAGGAGCAGGGCCTCTGCCTCCTTTCCTTCCAGAGCTGGCACCTGTCTCTGGTCCCGTTTCCGCAGTAGCCCTTCCTCCTCTTACTAACTCAGGCCGGGCCACCAGTCTCTGGCCTCCTGTACACGTCATTTTGTCTTTTCTTCCCCTGTTCACCCGGGTCCCCTGTGTTTTTAGTAAAGCTGGAAGGGAGGGGTCATGATACAGTGGAACTCCTGTTTATTTTGGAATCTGTAGTCTTGTTCTCTGTATCCAGGCTTTGTCATTCGCTGTTTATGTGATTGATCGATTGATTTTCTCAATAGCAAATTCCAAGTCTGTAAAAATGAGTTAATAATGTCTGCCTTGTCTTTGTCACAGAGTTGCTGTGTACTTTTTTAACTACCATAATAGATATGAAAGCTCTTTAAAAGGGGTCTTGGAGGAAATCATCTTTTAGGGCACCTGGGTAGCTTAGTCATTTGAGTGTCCAATTCTTGATCTCAGCTCAGATCTTGATCTCAGGGCTGTGAGTTCAAGCTCCACGTTAGGGAGAAAAAGAAAAAGAAAAAGGAAAAGAAAAAACAAATTGTTTTTTTTCCACACTAACATATATAGTACTTATGATGTGTTTTTCATTCTCTAGGTAAACTCTAGGCACCTTTGGATTTATATACACTTTTCCTTTTATAGCCTCTTCAACACCCAAAACAATGTGCATGTGAGATGTTGATTACATGGTAATAATTAGGGTACTATTATTTTTTAATTGTTGTAGCATTTTTTTTTTGAAGAGTTTTTCCCAGATGTTAGTGGGATATTAACTTCTCCATAAAAAAGTTTGTTCTTTGACTTTCCTGGCCCCCTTCCCTTACCCTCTGCACGGGTGCCCTCTTCCTGCCATTCATGGTTGTGTCTCCTGGGAGTCTGACTCTGCCCCAGCCATGGTGCCCTCACTGTCTCTGCTGACACTTAAAACCCCGTAGGAACGGAGGGCCCAGCTGCCTGATAGAAAACTCCAGGCCCAGACAGGGTTCATCCATATTTGATTCTAGTCAGCATGGTGCTGGTTTATCACCAATGCATATTCTCTGCTTTCCGCTGAGGCCTACTGGTGTCTGGCTTCTTGCTTGTGTTTATTTTATTTTTTTTTTTAAAGTTCTTACTATGAAATTACTGACTTCTTTCAGATATTCAGTTTTAGGAGGATTCTTCTTTGAATCCAGTTCCGTTCTCCTGTCGCTTCCATTGTACTTCCTTTTTCACCCTGCTATGGTGCATTTGTTCTTAGACATTCAGGGATGACACCGGACCCAGAAAATATTTTGTTGCGTTTCCTGGAAAACTTAGTACGTGTGTTAGTGTGGTGACTGTGGGTAGTGTGGACACATACCCATTTTAATTGATATTTTTGGTATTAGCCTTCTCAGTGTTCTCTACTTTCTCCTCACCTTCTTAGCATGCCCCCAATAGATAAACATTTTATCTAATAAAATGTATTTTCTTTATTAGGCACTGTGTAAGATACTTTCTGACTTGAAAACAGGATTAAAATACAGTTTCTGCTGACATTTCAAGGACCTTTATATCTGGGGGAGGAGACAGGCATTTTAACAGGAAGGTTGTAATGCCAGCTGGGCTAGGACACGTCCAACATTAAAAGCACAAAACTTTGTATTAGAGGAATATGTGAGAGGAAAAGAATAAACAAGAGTGCAGACGTTGCCAGTGTGTTGAGTAATTCGTGCTTTCTGCTGAGGTTCTTTATATATAATGTATATTTTATCTGTAATTATCATAGACTTATGTGAATATATTTAATTTCAATATATTTATGTGTATTTGTTATTATACTATGTAAAATGTTACCTGACCTCTGCCTTACCCTAGCCCCTGGCCCTTCAATTTTTATTTTACTGCGATTTGAATAGTACCAGACAAACTGAAAGACTTACACATTTTTTTGAGAAGGTGACCAATAAAAGCAGTTGTTGGGATGATTGATATGTATCTCGATGTTTAGAAAACTGTAGGGATTAAGGAGAAAGGTCTGTGGCATATTAGGAGATAGGAAACTGTCTGGCCGGTTGCTGGAGATGGTCGCTCAGACGTGCCTTCAGTGGATAATGCTTAAATACTAGTGTGTGGACACACACACACAGTCTTTCTGCCTTATTAACCATTTATTCTTACTGTTTTTTATTAGATGATTTCTTTTACCCTGTTACTTTCTAAATATTACCTCCACTGGGACCTAATTAGAATCCCTCAGAATTCACAGAAGGTTCGAAATGCATGTGGGCTCCAAATGTTGTCTTTAGACATTACAGGATATTAGAAACTAATTATGGTTATCCATTGTGTATACAGGTACATAAACACCTCTCTGCCAAATGTGTTGTCAGGCTGCGTCTCATTAGCTTTTGAATTTGGAAGGGATTTTTCTGTCCTGGAGTGAGATATTGCAAGTTGAGACCTAAAGTGAACATCCACAACTGAAGTCTATCTTTTTTGTTAAGCTTCCTTTAGCACTGAGGTTGCTTTGTGACTTTACGAGGGAGGTAGTACTTCTGCAAAAGCAAGCTTTGTAGTGAGCAAGCTTTTGTAGAAAGACATACCGTTGGCCCTTGAACAACACAGGTTTGAACTGTGTGGGTCCACTTAAATGGGTTTTTAAAAGATAAGGACAGCACAGTATGGTAAATGTGTTTTCTCTTCCTGAGGATTTTCTTAGTGGCATTTCCTTTTCTCCAGCTTCCTTTCTGGTGAGAATGCAGTGTATGATACATGTAACATACAGTATATGTGTTATCGACTGTTTCTGCGATTGCTAAGGTTCCCAGTCCACAGTGGACTATTAGTAGATAAGTTTTGGGGGGTGTTGAAAGAGGTACATGAATTTTCCACTGCCTGGGGGCGTCCGTGGCCTTGACCCCTTCGTTGGTTAAGAGTTAACTAGACGGGACGCCTGGGTGGCTCAGTTGGTTAAGCAGCTGCCTTCGGCTCAGGTCATGATCCCAGCGTCCTGGGATCGAGTCCCGGATCGGGCTCCTTGCTCAGCAGGAGCCTGCTTCTCCCTCTGCCTCTGCCTGCCATTCTGTCTGCCTGTGCTCGCTCTCTCTCCCTCTCTCTCTGACAAATAAATAAAATCTTTAAAAAAAAAAAAAAGAGTTAACTAGATGACTCCTCTGTGGAATCCCCATATTTAGAATAGAAGTTTCATTCAAACTCCAGCTAATCAAACCATTTGGTAAGATGTTTAAAGCACGGCTCTCTTAGAGAGGTAACTGAACATCGCTCTTTTCATTTACGTATTTATAATATGTAAGAATATTAAAATGACCCCAAAGTTGGTTTTGCCCCTAGAAAAATGACACCACGGAGTGTGTGTAGGAAAGAATATCACCTCTCCAGTCTTGAGACCTGGGCTCTAGGGCTGTTTCTTCCTGTGACTTGGTCTGTGCGTCTTCAGAAAGCTGGTGCACTTGCCTACGCCTCATTTCCCCCCCTTTAATAACAAAAGAGTTGGAAACTGTTGATCTAGAAGACACCTGAAAACTGGCCCGCTCTGTTTTATTTTTTTAATTGTATAAATAATGTTGTAATGTTGTGTAAGGCTCAGAACACTTAGTAGAAAAAAAAATGTCACCCATAATTCCACCACCCAGATACAGGTATAATCTATCATTTTTGTGTATTCCCTTGCAATCTCCAGCCATTAGCATAAATTTCCATAGTGCTGTGTATCACTTGGCATCATACATTAAGTATTTTCTGTATCACTGCATATTCTTGAATGATTACAATTTTAAAATCTGTTTAATATTTCATTGAGTGGTTATACCATATCTTTCTTAATTATGCCATTATTTTTATGTATTGCTGTGATTACCATTATTATGCATAAATGTAGCGTAGTCCATCAAAAATTTTAAACATGGCGTCAGAGAGTGGAGGTATCAGGGTCAGAGGTTAACTTTTTGTGGTCGTTCAAATCCACTGATGGCTTGTGTTCTCAAAGGGAAGTTTCCATAACTGCAGCAGGAATGTGTGAGTGAGTCAGAATCTTGCCAGTTGTGCCAGCACTAGATACGTCGTTTCCTCGGTATTAGCATTTCTTTGGTTATTGTAAGGTTAAGCATGTCTCCTCACGTCTCATGTGCAGTTACATCTTGTATATGGTGTTTGAAAATGAATACTGTGCCATCTCTGGGAGCCTATTCACTGCAAAACAAAGAGACCATATTTTATTTTATTTTATTTATTTATTTTTTAAAGATTTTATTTATTTATTTGACAGAGAGAGATCACAAGTAGGCAGAGAGGCAGGCAGAGAGAGACAGAGAGGAGGAAGCAGGCTCCCCACTGAGCAGAGAGCCCGATGCGGGGCTCGATCCCAGGACCCCGAGATCATGACCCGAGCCGAAGGCAGAGGCTTTAACCCACTGAGCCACCCAGGCGCCCCAGAGACCATATTTTAATGAGAATGGTACGTGACTTGCATGAAGAAGAGGTTCTAGAACTCTTTGAGTCCCATGAAGGGTGCCTTGAGTAAATGGAAAGCCGCATCTTATTCCTACATGGAAATAAAGAGGTGGTGAAGTCGTTTGTTTCCCTCTACATTTCATGTCATTTCAGCACAACTTTCAAGTTTATTGTTCTCAACTCTTCTCAGAATTAAATTCTAAAACTGTCTTGATGAAAACCCAGGCAAAATAGCTGAGAGAAATTTGATGAACAGGAGTTATGAGGAATGGGGACCAGCCCGGCCAGATGCTGAAGCACATTAGAAAGCAGCCCTCACTGACATGGTGGTGTTGGTGCTGGGGTGGGAGACTGTTGCCGTGCAGAACCCCCAGCTATACAGAGCACCGGGGCGTAGAACTGAAGATGCAGTCAAGCAACACCTAGAAAGATTCTGAGGAGGGGGGGATTATTCTTCTAATTGGCCTTGGGGTAGTTGGTGAGCATTAATGAAAATGGTCCAGTAGACCCTGATAGGAATTACAGGGTATGTTAAGCAGCAACCAGAAAAGGCTGAGGAAGAAAGAACAGATTTATTATATCTGTAGTAATTGGAAACAATACTGCTCTTAGTTTAGAACTGGGGGTTTGCAAAATTTGTCTGCAGAGGGTTGGAGAGTAGCTATTTTAGACTTTGAGGGCCAGGTGGTCTCTGTCATCAGAGCCACTCAGCTCTGCCATTGGAGCAGATGTGACATCAAATATACGTCAAATACTTGCATGGCGTGCATGCATTTATTTACTTTCTTATTTATCTTTAAAGATTTATTTATTCATTTTGAGAAAGAGTGAGGGAGCTAGAGGAAGGGGTAGAGGGAGAGCGAGAGAGAATCTCCAGCAGACTCCCTGCTCACTGGGCAGCCAGACATGGGGCTCCATCCCAGGACCCTGAAATCATGACCCGAGCGGAAATCAAGAGTCGGATTCTTAACTGACTGAGCCCACCTGGCACCCACACAATATTCATTTGTAAGAAGAAACAACATTTTGCGTGCCACTTTCCCCACACAGCTATAGCCAAAGTAAATTTTCTGACTCTTTTAATTTTTTTACCATACTCTGTGTGAAAAGCACTATCTCATTGTTGCCCTCACTTGTATTTTCCTTCTATTGGAGTTGTGTAAATGTGTGTATATTTTATTCTTATTTATTTATTTTGCTATATTTGTTTGCCACTGAGGCCTCTTCTTTGGTGAATTACAGGTAAAGTTAATTTGTCTTATTTTAGCTTCTTGTCACTTGATGTCCTAAGGCCCTGGACATCTATTGGGTAATTCCAGCCCATTGCATACCAGTGGGGTGTCATTTTGCTTGGCGACACGTAACTCTTCTTGTCACTTTGTGTCTATGGGTCTGGGAGGGGATTTTCAGCTCCTCCCTTAACTGAGTCCTAAGCAGGCTGCTTGCCAATAGACTAAAGATGGAGAATTACTTTGCCACTACTTTGCCTCTTGGTCCTGAGCTCAGATTTTGTTTTGTTCACTGACTACTTAGGCCCTCCGCCACCTTGAAAGTTCACTGTTGCCCAAATGACCCGAGTCTGCCTGTGCTCCTGGGATCCTGAAATCCAGCCACGGGCAAGGTCTGCCTTTGCATTTCTGTCCATCCTGGTGAGCAAACCTAGAGCTTGGGCCTCACACCCTCTCCTTGTACAGTTTCACAGAATGGTCAGTGTTCTGTTTCACCCCTGAGTTATAAGAGAGATTTCTATTTTCCAAGAGATACAATGGAGAAAATGATGAAATCGCCTGCACAGAGCCACACAAAGATTCTTAGAGGACGTACACTGCGAGATTATTATAATTACCGAGGTGGAAATGTCACTTTCTTGGTCCAGCATGTCCATGGCCTTCATGTGCCGTCTGCACAAAGGCTGTCCCTGCCCCTCTCTGAAATCTTTCCATTGTTGTATGTGCCACAGGAACTGAGACAATTATGACAGAGCTGAGCTGGTTTCTCTTCTCTTTTGGACTTGATTGTTTGTCACAATTCTGATCACCATTTCTTCCTCCAGATTATAAGATTGTAAAAATATGGCTATATTTATATTTCCTTTTGCTGCTTTGGGCTTGAAGAGTACCGTTCACTGCTTTTGTTTGACATTCCTCTGTTAGTGACCCGTCTTCACATACATCATCCGCTGCTTATGGAATGTTCTCGTGTTCAGTGTTTCACCTGATCTCCTTAAGCACCTGCGAAGTAATCAGAGCAGGGTGGGTTGTCTCCATTTTGCAGGTGAGGAAAGGAAGGCCCAGTGTGGTCTGGGAGGCGCTGGCCTGAGGCCACCATTGGAGCTGGTACCACAGCTGCCCTTCGATGTGTGACCATGTTTCTCCTGACATTTTTCTTTCTGTCCTCAAAACTGCTTCTTCTTAATGAGTTTCAGAGATTTTCTTGTCTGGGACATGAAGAAATTAATGACTTTTCTTGAGAGATCTAAGCATTAGTGCTTTTACTTATTACTTTTTTCACTCTGTTACTGGCCTGAGTGCTTTCAGAGAAGAAAGGACATGAAAATATTCCCCTCCTCTTCAGACAGTAAGGCAGACATTTTCAAAGAAGATAGAGACCCTGAGGAAGCTGTGTTAGTTCTCTGGTACTTTTAACAGCATTGCAACCACAGTTTTGGATTTTTCTCCCTGTGGCTTTCTAGCTGTAGGCTGCTACCATACATAACATTTGGGGGTCGCTGATTCCTGTTCCTATTTTAACTGTGTGAGTTCTGTGTATTATGTGACCTTTGTCTTCTGACCTTCAGATTTAGAGAACTGGAAATTTAGGAAGTTTTGTTAGGACTTGAATCCAAGTAAATTCCCTCATGAGTACAAAGACTTGTAGAGATGTGGAATGTTAGAATGTAAGGGGACTTTCATCCACGTAGCCCCCTTAATTAGGAAACGTGGCTGGTTAGTGACAGAGCTGAGGCGAGAGCACCGAGATTAGGTGAGGTTTCCTATGGGTTTGCTCCATGTCACTGAGTGCTGTCCCCACTGTGGCATGCCTTTTTCCACCAGACTCGGGGCTCTGAAGGCTGGCGCTGTGATGGTTCCATGCATGGCTCTGCTTCCTAGCGATAATCAGTGCACTTGCATAGGCCCTCGGGATTTGTTTGTACCATGAATGATTTGAACTTGTCTCTTGGTTGGTATTGTGCCCTTACTGTTATTGGCAAACTTAATTTTAAGGAGAATTGCGGGGTTTAGTTGTGGTTTACTATGGGAAACAAACACTCCAGGTATATTAGGCAGAAAGGATTTAAGACACGGTATTAAGTACTTGTAAATAATTGCAAGGATTGTATACAGCGGGCTCAAGGCTGAGCTTTCAGTAATGAAGCTCAGACCCACACAAAATTATTATATTTTCCACCATTCGAACAGCGGAAAATCAAGAGGCTACCACAGAATTGTTGGGTTGAGGAATGCTGCACTGTGAATAAGAAGTCAGGAAAGTAGCACCTGGACCCTGAGACATAGAGTCCAGCCACCCATCTGTCATAGCTGCTATCTGGCAACTACAATGCTAATATGGGATATGGGAATATGGATGGAGAAAATTCCCATCTCCTTGGACATGCTTCCAGAAGAAAGTAAGCCAGAGCGGCAGGAACATGGCCTTTGTCTTTTGTCTTCCAAATCTCAAGCCAGTATGTATATTTTGGCAGAACATCTTTTGGGATCAAGCCCTACTTACAAGACATCCTCTGCAATATGGCAAGTTTGAGTGCTAATCCACCATATGCAAGACAATAAGGGTTACAGTTTTCACAACTTGGGCATGTCTTCCATAAGCCTCTGTGTGTTGTAGATAGTGCACTGAGGGTGGAGTAATAATTACGTTCTTTGAGACCTCTATTTGTCAGTGCAATTAATTATATAACAGAAGGTAATGCAACCACTTTACTTTAGGGAATCCCTAAGGGAAATTCCTATTTATCAGAGAAAATGCCATAAGGAGGGAAGATCCTGAGCTGGGAGAGTATTCTAAACTGTTTTGGTTTCAAACATCTTGGAAAGTACTACAGGGAGACATGCAATATTATGATTTAACAGTGCTTACCGTGTGTGGGGGGAGTTCCGTCTTTGGCACGGGTTGTCAACTTTCCCTCTTGTGTGCTTCCTCCCTTCCCCCGCCCCTGTAGAATATACATTTAGAATTTGCAATGGAAATCAATATAAAATAGTTTCTTTAAAGTAAATTAAATTGATTTATACCCTCTGGGACTCCATTGAATGCTTTTGACTTCATCTTCCTTAACTCTTGTGTAACCCCTATTTAGAAATGTAAAACAATTATAAGCAACCCCCCCCCCACCTTTACTCTTGTACCTTAGTGAATAAATTTGGACACATTTTATTTCAGTTTCTTGTCCACTCCTTTGTTTTTTCCTGTTGCCAACCTGTTGTCCTTCTATTTGAAGCCTAGCAGACATGATAAAATTACTGGTAATATAGGTTGGGGTAGGGGACATGAATGGGCAGATGGTAAGGATGTAATTGAATTAAATATTCTGGTTTTCTTTGCAAGGGCAATATTCTTTACTTAAAAGGAAAGGCTGAGTGAGTAGGATCGTTGATACTAACTTCTGCTAGATTTTTGCTGTATCTTGCATTCTTCAACTCCTGCAGAATCATTCTGGTACATTCTCTCTTACTGGGAAGCACATGTATCTGGAACAGGGAAGCCTGAAACACTCCTCTCCTGAGCACCGCTAATTGCTCAGCCCTCTTAGCAACGGCAGTAATAATTTAAAGTATGGGAGGTCTTTGGCTATATGGAGCCTTTGGGAGAAGACCCCATCATATTGAGAATTCTCTTGAACTCAGCAACCAAAATCTCATTATCACAGTGTTATAAGTAAATGACTGTATGTAAGTTACCATCTAAACTGGGACACCTTTGAGAGTGAAAAGGGACATTGCTAATAATTACATCAAAACAACAAGCATACGTTGGATGTTTGGTTACCCTGATTTTAATGAACTGTGGAGGACAGTGTTTGAAATGTGAGCTAACATGATGCAAAAACATTTTAACTCTTTACATTCCCAGACCTTTACCTTCTTTTTTATGTAATAATCACTTTCTGAGCATTGATGATAGAACAGATTCTGTATTAGTCAATAGGAAAATAAAGGGAGATGTCATCTTTGTTCTTTATTTACTTGCAGTCATTGTTGTTGTAATATTAGAGCAGCAGGTTTTCAGCCTGGCTCCTGGCATGGCCCCTATGGGAAGGCTAGGGAAATGATGCATTTTGGACACGCCTCCTCAAGATGAAATGTATTCTGCCAAAGGACGAACATTTAAATAGGCGCGAGGAACTGCTCCATCAATTCGTTTGTTTTGTTCTTGGGATTTTTCTTAAAAAGTTGGCACAAGGAAACATTTATTTATTTATTTTTCCAAAGAAACTTTGAGATCAAAAGTTTGGTTTGAGGTCGAAAATTTTATGTTATTATTCTGAAATCATAAGGCTAGTTGCAAAAAAAATAAGTGGGGGATTTGGACTTTTAAACTTGGAACACAAACAAACTGAGGATATCAGTAGAAAATTTAAAAGTAAAAAAAGAAAAATTAAAACAAAAACAAACTATTTTAAGTTATTTTAAATATCTGGACGGCTGCTCTGTGTCAGAGGGCCTGTGGTTACAGAGGGCAGAGGTAGGACTGATAGGTCATTTTTATGGGAACACGTAATTCTTTTGGCAGTTACAGTTTTCTGCCATGGAAGGGGCTGCCTTGTGAGGTAATGAATTCCTGGTCATTAGATATGTTCAAGCAAATTCACAGATGGTGGTTAAGTTTCAACTTCAGCTCCACATAAGAAGAAATATGTTCACGGACAGTTTCATGTTTCTTGGATATTAAACTTCTGTATTCATGAATGTTGTTGCCTACCACCTTGCAAATGTATACAATGTGTGTGTGTGTGTGTGTGTGTGTGTGTGTGTGATTTCCCAGAGTATTAGCCAGTCTGTATTTTCTTCATGTGGTGCATTGTCTAGTTTGCATGGTGGTCAGTAATTGATAAAAATGCAGAAGGCACAACATTAGTGCTCTCATCGAGGGAAATTTAAAAGGGAATAACATTCACCGATATCATTCTGAAACCTCTCTGAAACAGCCTGGCTCGTTTTTACTCAGCTGCCATTGGTCAGTGCCTCCACAGATTATGTCTCTGTTTCAAAATCTCGAAATAAAAGTGGAACAACTTCCAACGTGCCTTAAGAAAAAGGTCACCAGTTGAAAATGGTTTCAATTGTTTTGCTGTTAAATGTGATGTTGCAAAACTACCCTTTCTTACATAATTTGAATTTATAACACATTCTAATGAGAAGCCTGTTTTTCATACGATTTTTAATACTGAGAAATTTCTCCAGGCTCTTGGACGGGTGCTAAACAAAAGTTATTATTTCAGAGCATATCATGATGCATGAAGTTGAAATTGAATCTCTTTGTTTTCTAAAACTGTATCTTGTGGTACTTGAAGGTTAAAAATCTGTGTCTGTCTCTCCACTCTCCCCTTTATTTATCCAACATCTGGGCATTTTCATTTGATTTTACAGTATCCTTATGTTTTAGCCTAAGAGTGAAATAGATTTGGGGTTTGGCAGAAATTTAAGATGAAGATTAAGTAAGAGGGCAACAAAGATTACATTGGAAACCTTATAGTAATATTACCAAAACTCTAATTCAAATTACAGTACAGATTCTAAACTGTGCAGAGGCTCTAAGCTAGTTTATGACCAGCAGCTGTGACATTAAGGTACAAAGAGCATACTTGACAGGTAACAGGTTTTTGAGCGATGGAATATTCAGGAGGCTGAAGTATAGATGAACTCTCGTCTTGCAGCTATGATTACTCTTAGTGGGATATATGGCCTGAATAAACATTGCTTCACACCGTCGCATGTAGTATTGTCCAGTGGAAATATGGCCTAAGGTTTGTCAGTGGTGGACTCATCTTCAGTGAGGACAAAATTAAATATTTCAACTTTTCCAAGTTATATCTAAAACAGACCCATTTTCTGTTATTCTGTTTGTATTTATTGGGGTATTAGAGTGAATTTTTTTTTTAATTTTTTTTTTATTTTTTCAGCATAACAGTATTAGAGTGAATTTAAAAAAAAAAAGATTTTGTTTATTTATTAAAGAGAACGAGTTAGAGAGAGAGCACAAAGGAGGGGGAGGAATAGAGGGAGAGGGAGAAGCAGACTCCCTGCTAAGCAGGGAAGCTGATGTGGAGCTTGGCCTCAGGACCCTGAGATCATGACCTGAGCTGAAGGCAAGCGCTTAACTGACTGAGCCACCCAGGCGTCCCTTAAAGTGAATTTTTAATAAAGGAAAGTGCAAAAAATTATTAATAAATTGAAATCAATTAAATATCCCTCAAAGTGCTAATAAAATTCCATGACCTGTTTAATGGGCACGACAGAATTGTAAACACATAACTAAAACATAGTGTTTACGTATTTCATTACAAGTGGGAACAAGCTGTTGGGGGAGTGCAGACAAATGAACAGCGGTTAACTTGTGGACCAGTGGTGGGTTTGGAATGAGAAGATTTCAGGTACCACTGGAGAGATCGCTAGGCCTCATTAGAGTTTGTATCTGTGACTTTTCCATGCTCCCTGTTTCATCCTAGTAAAGGAGTAAGACATAAACTAGGATTTTAAAACCTTTATGAACTGGACACTCAGAATCTCATCTTTGTAAATTCAGATGTCCACTTTTAGTAGATTTCTGAGCTCAAAGTCTCAAAGTACTGTTTGGCCCTTTCTCTTAGCCTTGGACAGAAACCAGTCTGTTAGCATCAGAGACTTAGAGAAAACCTCCTTAGGAACACATTTTTTTCCGAGCCTGGTACACTTCACAGACGTGCCGTGCTATTATAGAACATAAAATGATGTAATGAGAGGGAATTTTGGAGATCACCTTCTTAAGGCTTACTATTGTAGAGCTGGAGAGACTGAGGTCAGGGAGGGTAAATATTTTCTTGATCATTTAGCCCAGTAGAACCATTGCTGTGAAATGTGGCCTGGGGTCACACGACTTTGATGGTGATTTTCCATGGCATGATTTTCCCCTGACTCTTGGAAGAGTGATTCTTTATTCCTCTGTTCATTTCCATACCTTTTAGCCACTCTAGTTATCCAATAATCAATAGACTTACAGACTTGCTTCGTGAAAGTTTTCTACTGCAAACACTTTTTGTAGGCAGAACAATTGGGTTTGAATGTGTCCTCTGATACATATTAGGGGCTATGCGACCTTGGAAGAGTTGCTCCAGCTTCTCTAAATCTTGGGTTTTGAATTTTCGAGTTAGAAGGAATAAATCAGTCCCTATGATTTCTCACAGTTAGACTCTTGGCCATGGTCCTGGCTATTGTCATCCATGCCTATTTTTCTGTGACTGATGGGAGTTGTGGCAAAAAAAGATTAGTTAGTTAGTAATTGGTTTGGTTCTATTCTTCTTTTTTACCTTCTCCCGAGTGTCCTGGTCTTTCCCTGTCATGGTTGATCTTCCCTTGCTGGGTGACATTCTCAATCTGAGATGAAAACTCAGTGAGGACGTGTATCTCTATCCTGCTTCATTTTTTTGTCAGAAGCACATGTTATTTGTCTGGATGGATGCTTCCCTCCCTCCTGCTTCTTTGTTTCCCCGGATCTACCATGCGGTGGGCAGGTTCTTGTCACCCACAGTGTTGCCAGCAATAAAGATTGCGCCTTTGCCATTAGTTGACATTCATACTAACTCTCTGCAAGGCGGGTTGGGATTTTATGTGTGGATTCCTGTCCTCCCTCCTTTCACTTGACACTCCCTGGTCAGTGGGACTCAGGGGAGTCCAGACAGGTTTATAAGAAACCTCAGTTCACTCCACTTGCAGACTTGTAGGAGGAATCATGGAACATGAGAGGTGGAAGGAATGGCAGCAGGCATCTAATCGCTTGTTTACGGATAGGGAGAGCCATCGAGGTTCCAGGAGGTCAATGGACTAAAACCATCATCGAGTCAATTAGTGGCTGAGCTAGAAATTACACCCGAGTCCTCGCATTTAAGTCCAGAGCTTTTTCCAGTATTTCCAATTGTGTCTCCGATAGCCTATATAAAGGTTTGGCATTTCCGCAGAGTTGTTCTGTAGTCACCCCTTCCAAGGAATGCCAGCTGTCCATGCAGAGAGTGGGGCGCTTAGCCAGTGCTGGGCCAAAGTTGCCTGTAGAGAGAAGTTGAGTGAATGCATTGACATTTTCAGCCCATGGCAGATCCCGCTTTGCCCTTCCGGCTCTCTTCTGACCTGGTGCTTCAGAGGAAGAGTGATTACATTTGCTGTTCAGCTAACAATTTGTGTAATTTCCAGCCTGCCTCATTCTTTAATGTTGTCTTCCCACGCTTCCATCACATGTCACAGTATATCTGCTTCATAATTACACTGGTAGAGACTTACCTCCAGTGCTTGGAAAAGGTTTGCCTTAAGTACTTATTTACTTGTGCATCATAAATCTTGATTGATACCTTGGTAATCTCTGTGATCAATCTATGATTCCTTCCTGCAGTGGTGAGGACTGAGGAGTCAGGGAAGCAGGTGACAAAAAGAAAGAAGAAGAATAACTAAAAAAGAGGGCTATGCTTTCTTACTGATGAGCTGAGGGGAGAATCGTAGATGATCTGGAATTTCCACGGATTGGCTCATTTGGGGCCTGTTCTACAGTCACGATCTTCCATGGAATCAGAAGTTTGTGAGCAGGGTTAGACCTCATCTAATCCAGTCACCTCATTTTCAGAGAGGTAGGCAAGGGTGCCTTGCAAGCTCGTGGCGGAGCTCTGCCTAAAAACTGGGTCTAATTCAGAACATCAGGTATCCTCCAGCTGGATACCGAGCTATAGAAGGATGATTAGCTGTAGCCCAAAGAGGAAAGCACATTGTCCCATTTTAATAGATCGTTCAGAAAGGATGTTGGGGAGGGTATGTGCTATGGGGAGTGCTGTGAATTGTGTAAGACTGATGAATCACAGACCAGTACCCCTGAAACAAATAATACATTATATGTTAATTTAAAAAAAAAAAAAAGAAGGAAAGCAGTTTTAATATTGTAGGAAGGTGCTGACTTTTAGGGGAAAGAAGGGTAAAGGTGAAACACCTCCAAAGTCATAGAAAAAGTACCATTTAAATCTTTATTGCTTGTTTTATTTTTTATTATTTATTTATTTGAGAGAGAGAGAGCAAGAGACTGCGAGCATGAGGGAGGCAGTGGGGTGGGTAGTGCAGAGGGAGAGGGAGAAGCACGCTCCCCGCTGAGCAGGGAGCCTGACACAGGGTTCCATCCCAGGACCTTGGGATCATGACCCGAGCCAAAGGCAGATGCTTAGCCGACTGAGCCACCCAGACGTTCCCTATTGCTTGTTAAAAGAAAGAAAATGTTGCTAAGGGACATGGATCCTGAACTTGAGTCTGCCATTAGCTACTTCTGGTCGTTAACTCACTTAGCATCTCAGTTTCTCAAATTTCCTACCACTAAAACTTGTCTCCTCCCTCAGTATCATTCATTTATCAGCAAACACTGACCAAGAGCTAGGCTTTGGCTTAATTGCCAAAGGAGATTTAGGGACTAAAGCAACATGATTTAGAGATTAATGTAAATGCCCTAAGTCAGTTATTTTCAACCCTTCCATCAGAAGAGACGTATAAAGATCCGCATATGAATCTGTTGTACAGACAGTCTTGAAAACTACTATTTAAAGCTTATAGTACTTGGTGTTAGATGGTGACATGGGATGATTGGTTGGTTGTTTTTAAAATTTTGATGACCTATGTAAGTGTTTAAAGAAGTGTACAATACTGATTTTAGGAAATAGAAGAACTTGAGCCAACACTAGTTAGTTCTATTTTTGTGGCTGACAATGACTTATCTTTTATAGGATATCTTTAGAGAGGTTGAGTGACTTTTTTTCTTTGGTGTTAAATCTCACTTGACCTGTAGTCCTATGGTCTCATCTGCAGAGGAAGGGTCTTGGTCATCATATGGCCTTTTGTGGCTGTTTGTGATCCATTGTGCTTCATCAGTGTATATGATCCTGTGGCTCATGATGGTTATCATTTGGTGGAACAGAGTAGAGGAGACATGATGGCAAGTAATATCTGGGAGCTAGGAATGGACACAAGTACAAAATCTACTGTTTCTAAGTGTGACTTATTTTGGATTGTGATTTTTTTTTCCCCGCTCCAAACAGGAAGGTAGTGCCATGATGAAGACCATGGATTTGGGGTTGAAGACTTCAGCTTTGCTATTTGTTAGTGTGAATATATAAACATATTAAATAACTTGCTCAAATATATGCATATTTGAGCAAGTTATTATATACACACATACATGTTTGAGCAAGTTATACACACACACACACATACATATATCTTTGAGCAAGTTATTTAATTCTTCCAGTCTTACTTTCTTGCCTTGCTGAATGTGAAGAATGATAGCTCTACCTCATATAACAGTGAAGACTGTTAGAAAATTGCTTGACCTATGGAGAGTCCTCAGTAAACCCTTGCTATTTATTTTCAGTTGCGTTTTTGTACCCATTAAACAGCTAGGAAGAGAAGACAGAGAGCGATGGAGAGAGGATAATAAGTGAAGCTTTTTAGGGGCTTCTTCATTGCTTTGCATGTGACAAAAGTTCCTGAAAGTCCAGTGCCTAGGGAGCCCAGCTCTCAGCCTCCCTTTACTTCGACAGGGGCCATTTCTCTTGTTTGCCTCTCTTTTGATGGTGTTTGCGTATTTTCACAGCCTCTGTGGAGATCTTCCCTTTCACTTCTTGCTTTCGCAATGATTGTGAGCTTACAGTGAAACTGACCTAGAACCAGAGGAAGTAAGTGCAGGGTTGAGTTTTGGTCCAGCAAAACCAGCTCTCACCACTGCTTATCTTCGTGTTTATGTTGGTCGTCCTTAGAGAAGCTGAGAAACCCCGACTGACATGTGCTAGTTCATGTGTTCACTAAACTTGTGAGGTTTCCTCATACCCATTATCAAAATAAAGGGCTGTAATTTGGGGTTCAGAGAAGGAAAGCAGTATAGAATATTAGAGTGCATTGGGACTTTACAGACATTCATTTTGCAAATGAGTATCCTCTCTTGTTAAAGGTCACCCTGGCAAAGTTGAGACTAGGGAACTGGGGATGTGGAAGCTGTATGTCTATGCCATTGTGTTTATCACCTTCCTGGGATCCATCCTGAACTAGTTCATGTTTCGTACATAGAGTTTTTATTCTTGTTAGATGATTGTATAGAGATTAAAGTTCTAGCTTTTTATTTCTCTGTATAAAACCTTTAAAAAACAAGGTCAATTTATCTTCTGAACCTTTTCCCCAAATATTCTCCTTGAGTTCCTCATTTTAATACAACTGGTCTGCTTCATGGGAAGACCTCGTTTCTTCCTTGAGCTTACAGCATTTCCAGGCATTCTCTTTGTTGTTCCATTTATCTTCAGAACCAGCCAGCTTTCAAAATCCTTGTCAAGGGCCACCCTCCCTATACTAGCTCCCATCACATACACCCGATTTCTTTTTGTATGCTCTGTATTGCTCTCTTTCTCTTTTCACATATATAAATATCTCTTCTGTAGGTAGGCCTTAAGCTTCTTGAATATGGGATGAGAATCTGATTCATCTCAGTACAGGATGAAAATCTGATTCATCTGGAGCCCTAGTGTCAGGCAAATACAGTTATTCATTCATTAAATTAACAAATTTTTAGTGAGTATCTATTACATATCAGGCCCTAGGAGTTGAGAGTGATAATTACTTCTGCTCTTCAGGATCCAAGAGTTTAGTTTGGGTTACAGGCAAGCGGAGAGACAGAGATGTGTGATGAGTACAGCACTCTGGGTGTTGTGGACATGCAGTGAAAGGGCATATAACTTGATCTGGATGATAGAAAGCATGAATGATGTCTTTAAGGACCAGTGAGTAGTGATGCTTGGGATCTAAATGATGCGTAGTAGAGGAGACATCATTTTAATTGAGAGGTAGTGAAATCGAAACAGAGGGAGATCAAACCTAGAAGAAATGGATGAATTTCCAGCAGAATATGAAAATGACCTCAAAAGAAGCATAAAATGGTTTCAACTACCATAGAAATTACTGGAAATAGGATTAAGATTGATTATTAAAGTATCATATCCAAATGACTTTACAGTAAGTTCTGATAAACTTTTAAAGATCAGATAATTCCAACCTCATCATCATTAAACAAATCCGAACAGTAGAAAAGGATGTAGAACCCTCATATGAAACCTAATGATGAGAACTAACACAAGTAGAGAAACAACACTATAGAATGATCTTACTCATGATTCTATGTACAAAAATTCTCTATAAAAAAGCATATTTAATTCATCAATATATCAAAACATTGCAACTGTGACTAAGTAGGATTTTTTCTAGGAATGCAGAGATGGTTCAATATCTGGAACTTAGCAGGATTCTTCACATTGCTAAATTGAGAGAAAAAGAGATGACCGTATCAGTGGAGGCTAAGAAGGGAGATACAGAGATTGTAAAGAGAGAGGAGTAACCAAAGAGATGGGCATTCATCCACTTACTCCTTTGCCCATAACATAGCTTTCTAGAGGTTTCCTAGCCAGACACTGTGCTCGTTTTGTGAGACTGTTCAGAAGCTTCCAGCTTCCTGGGTCAGTCCATGTGGATTGTTGTAAGTATGGTCCAAGTACGCGAGGAACCTGGAATTAAGCTACTCTTTTTCTGTGGGAGGGATGTGAGGGAAATATTCACAGCATCAGAGACATTTGAGCTGGGTCAAGATTAAAAAAAAATTGGGCTTGGTAGAGAGTGAGGGGACTGAAATGGCAATGTAGATGGTAGACACAGCATGAGCAAGAGTGCAGGGTCAGGAAGATTGATTACAAATCCTGTGAATGGTGTCACTGGACCACTGTGGACATACAGAAGAATGATATGAGGGGGCTGCATTTGAGGTCATCTCTAAACAGGTGGATGACCAGACTCTGGTACTGTCAGGAGGTGGAGCTGGAGGTGTGTTCATGGGGAAGGCAGCATCAAGGTAATATGAGGTATTGGGGATAACTGTAAAGATGATGGAGTCAATTAGTTGCATATTGATGCTTAAATTTTCATTTTTTATACTTTCCCAGAAGTTGCCTGTTCTTTTATATCTATGGCTTATCTGAAAAAGCCAGGATTCTACAGTGAATTGGCAATGTGGGATTGATCTGGAAATGTGCCTTTTTGCTTTAGAAATCACTGAATCCTATATTAACCCATTTTTTTAAGTTTCTATTTTGGAATTACTTTAGGTTTATGGAAAAGTTGCAAGGGTGATATTAACCCGTTTTTATAATGTACAAATAACATTTATGCTACACATGTGCAGAGTGCATTAAAGTTTTCATATCTTTATTCTGTGCTCCTTGGTTCTGACCTATGCTCACTTTAGTCATGTTGAAAGCAGAACAGACACTTTCATCCCCTTTCAGTAGAAGACTGAGACTCAAAGAAAAATACTTATACAAAACTAAGTTTAGCATTTCTCAATCCTAAGAGATGGGATTTTTTTTTCTTTTCGTTTTTTTAATCTCAGATGATTGTGAATGCGCAACCAGGGTGAAGAGCCACGAGTAAACCAGATTCGTGGCTGTTTTTCTCTATTGGTTTTGTGCTGGGCCTTCATGGTGGTTTTAGAAATATGTTAGATCTGGTTCTTGCCCTTTCAAGGAACTCACAGTGTAGCAAGTGTCTATGTGTAGCCTGTGTAGACGGGACAAGGGAGGAAGAGGAAGAGCAGGGCCGTGCAACCAGGCGAAAGCCTGTCACCCTGGGTTCGCTGCTGGAAGCTTCCAGATTCCTAGTTGAGAGCCTTCCTCTTCCATCCCTGTCATCCTCTTTTACTGCAAATACTGCACTTCCAACACTTTTCTTTCTAAAACCCTTCACAGGTGTTATCTCATCGATTGTCTGAAAACTCACAAGTTAAGGAGAACAGGGCTTTATCTTAATTTCGAGGGAGTTGAGGTCCCCGAGGCCCTGATGTGGGGAGGGGACTGTTCAAGGTCACGCCACTCCCTCTGATGCCACCTTTGCCTCCATGGTGCCCCGTCCCTCTCTGTCACCCCGCATCTTTGTGACCCTGCTGCGTGCTAAGGCCTTTGTTTTTTCTTGCATTTCCAGTGTTCTTTGTCTTTACAGACATCTGGAGGTAATCATGCAGACCTCTCAATTAATTCAGTTCAATTAATAAATTACGGGGTGGATTTGGGGCTGGGAGCCGGCGCAGGGTGCCTTCCGGGCCTCCCTGTGCTGGAGAGCTGTTGCAATCAGACTTGGAGAGCCCTCCTCAACAGCAAGCAGTCTGGGAGGCTCAGCCCCAGCCTGCAGGCTGCCTGGAGGGGTGACTGGCTTACCCTGACAGGCAAGACATCATTTCTCTTTCCTCACACGCTGTATTGTAATCTGATCAGAATAGCACTTTGGCTGGGCTGCTTTGCCTGCTCCTGGTTATGTTTTTCACAGATGTTCCCTCTGAGACTCACTCAGCAAGGCTCCTGATGGTTGTCCCGTGCGGCCGGCCTGTTCATTATGGGTTAGGATATTCCTAGCCCTTGGCTATTAAGTGCCAGTAGGGGCCCAGGCTCTGTGGCCCCCAGGGTTCCCCTCCCCCCAGATTGCAAATGCCCCTTGGTGGGGAGCATAACCGTTCCCACGAGAAGAATCATTTTTAAGTATGCTGAGACATGCTGGTTATGCCTTTGTTTCGAGAATAAACTGTTGGTGCTTCTTTGATGTTGACCCAGTAAATTCAGGTTTCCCTGTCTGTACTTTGGTTCCATCCCATGTTTTAGTTGCTTACTAGCTGCTTTTCCCTCGTCCGCCTCCAGTCACACCAAACACGAGTGCTGTGTACTTTCTGGCCTATGCTGACATGGTTCAGGCCAGCCCCTGCTCAGCACTCAGGGTCCAGTCTGAGGGGCAGCTTATTAATGAGGTCTTTGTTCTGCTCCGTTGCCAGAAGTAATCTTACTGTGTTCTGCACCCCAGAAACTTTTTACTTATTTTTATCTCACGTAGGCAATATCACCTCATTTAGGGAACTTAATCACGACTTAATTGATGTGGTATTCATTTCAATAGGTTATTAATAAAACTTACGCTTTCTTCCAACGTGGCTGGTATCAGACTCTCCTACCTTAGAAACTTCTTCAGGTTAAGTAGCATCTCTTACCATATCTATTTCCTAACGAGAATTAGACATTAAATAGGTAACTGTCAGAAGACGTGTTCAAGATTGGCTGAGGGGAATGTGCCATTTTCTTCTCCTCCAGTGAAAGTCAGTATTTCATCCTCCTCCTTCTCCCCTCATTCACCATTTCTCTTTCTCTTTCCTCTTCCTCAGAGAGCTCTGTCAAGATTTCATCAAGTACGAATTCAGAGGATATAATGTTGAAGTGCAGTAGGTTGCCTGCATTTTCAGGCTTCCATAAACCAACTCTATTTATTTCTCTTTAATTCCAGATTCCAACAATGTCTCACCCATCTTGGCTGCCACCCAAAAGCACTGGTGAACCCCTCGGCCATGTGCCTGCACGGATGGAGACCACCCATTCCTTTGGGACCCCCAGCATTTCAGTGTCCACACAACAACCACCCAAGAAGTTTGCACCAGTAGTTGCTCCAAAGCCAAAATACAACCCGTACAAGCACTCTGGAGGTGAAGGTAAGTGGAGGGCTTCAGAGTCGGGTGCCCAGAGTGTGGGAGAGTTCAGTGTGAGAAAAGTCATCTATCTGCACTATGCTGTGTCAGAAAAGGTAGCTCAGGAATTCAGTGTGCTTATCATAGTTACTAGACTGTCAAAGGTTGAAAACTATCTAGAAGCTATCAAGGCCAACCTTTCTTTTAGGGATAAAGAGAGTGAGACCTCTTAGGGGTTATATGGCTGTGGTTATACAGTGAGTTAGGGCCAGAGCCAGAACTAGAACCCTGATCTTTTCATTCATAGTTCAGTGCCCTTCTACTGTGTTTACCTTCCGCTCCATCCCATTGTCCTAGAGAGAGGTGTCTGTCACCCGGTTGCACCTCCGCCTGGCTGTTGGACACGTGTCTCCACATGCTGCCAAGAAGTGGTCTGACGGGAAACCCTTAAGGAGTGAACCTCACAAGGCACCTGGAATTGTTAAGACTAAAATTGTTAAGACTCCCCTAGGCTGCTGTAGGATAAAGTTGTCTGGAGAGCTCAGTAAGATCTGCATTTGCTGAATGTGAGCGTAGCCTAGTTCCAGGGGTGGTGACAGCAGTATGCTCAATTTTCATCAAGCAGCATGGGAACTCAGCATGTCAGGGGGTGCTCCTTCCGGCACCGAATGTCATAGGCAGCACGAAGAGTGCCATACTGTTGGGTTGAAGAGCTTCTGTATTTTTACTGATCAATGTCAGCATCTCAGCCCAATCCATGAAACGATGACTTGTAACTGACAACAGAGGAATGGTGAACTTCTGGGAGTGGAGAACTGAGAGACAGTGAAAGGAGATTCAGCACCCTCTTTTTGTGTTTTCTCTCTTACCCCACCCCCACTTCAAAAAAATGACCTTACAGTCCCCTCGCTGTGAGGTTCCTTATTGCTTCTTGGGTGACATGCGTGTGTTTCTTCTGGCAAGTTTTTGTGATACTGTTTTACACTCTGTGGTATAGTTCGGTCTTTCTCTTTTCCTCCCAGTTCTCTCCCTTCCCCCAGCAAATACATCACTCGTCCTTTGGTGTTATCATTAGAATCGGGTGACTTCGGGAGTTAGAAGCCTCTTCCAGATATCTAGCATGTGTGAGGGGGGCTGGACGCTTAGGGAGGTGGTCGGGAAGTCGGGCATCAATGCACGCTCTTGAGCTAGGGCCGTGGATCTTTGGGTATCCTTTTTCCAGAGAGGGCAGCAAGGAGACCATCAGAGAGCCACTCTGGAAAAACAGGAAGTGACACTCTGGGTGCTCTACTAATCTCCATGGCAGTGTCTTGAGTTTTATCGGTCTTGAACGAGACTGCCTCTCCACAGTCGATCTAAGATTTAGGGGAACTGATTTTCTTTTTTCTTTAGTGGTGGTGTTTTAGTGGATGCCAGACTGGGGCTAGGATTTGGAAGAGAACACCTCCTCACTAGGACAGGAAGGGCCGTATTTATATATGTTTTTCCTCAACATTTTCCCTTATTTGCTTGTTTTTAATTTATTTTTAATTTTTATTTATTTATTTTTTATTTATTTTATTTTGCTAGGATTTGGAAGAGAATCCCTCCTCACTAGGACAGGAAGGGCCGTATATATATATATGTTTTCTCAACATTTTCCCTTATTTGCTTCCTTTTTATTTTGTCCCCTAATTTTTTTTTTTGGGAAATCTGAAATGGACTTCCCTCTCATATGAAAAGAATAAGGAGTAGGAAGTAAGCATGTGAGGAAGACTTCATTGTTTGACAGCCTCTACCTACCTCAGGGGTGGGGGGGCAGGTCCTATATGAAGTAGGCTAATACATGGCATATTTGAGGGAGGAGGAGCAAGCAGCCATCTCCCTTCAGACCCCTGTATTCTGAATGCTGTGAGTTGAATGGTGTGGCCCCTCGGGTGACTCTTGCTCTTGAGATGCTCTGCTCGCTTCACTGTGCTCTGTGAGGTTCGCTTACTGCCTTTCTACTTCTCTGGGGACACTGGCCACCTCTTCAGACCTCTGCCCCTCACAACCATTTGCTCTTTCACAACATCCCACCCCGACCCTTTTTGTTACTTGTCAACATCCTACGGGTGTTGTCCTCTCCAAAATGGCCAGACATGGCCTAGATCAGAGTTTATCATTTCCTTCTCTGGGTTTCCATATACATCATATTCCTTGAGTCTCACAGTTATTTTTTTTGGTCATTCCTCTTGCTCTGTCACTGTTCAACGTGTGGTCTCTGCAAAACGCTCTGCTTTCTCATACAACCCTATGAGGTAAGTGTTTTTCTCACATGGGAAATGGGAAATGGGAGTTGAGAGAGGAGAGGTGACCTTCTCTATGGTTTTGTGGCTCCTACATTTCTGAAGCAAGTCTGTTGTCCTCACCCAGGTGCTCTCCTGCTTGCCCTTCTCTTCCTGGCAGTTCTGGCTCCCAGGCCCCATGTGATGGTGATACTTCCTTGTAAGAATGTAAGCTTTGTTTCCCCATTTAAGCAACAAGACATGGTTTCTCACTCGTCCTTATGTTCCTCTTGGCTCCTATTATGCTACTGTGTTTTTAGTAGGAATGATTGTGTATGGTCAAATGTATGTCTGTATGTTCTTCTGTATGTATATATTTGGATGGATGGCGGATGGCTGGATGGGTGAGTGCTCTGCTCAGTAATTCTTCTCTTGCAATAAACAGTTTGGAATATGGCATCCTCATTTGAAGCAACTCAGTCTCATTTAATTTCTGAAGTCTTGATTCTTTCTTGCAATTCTGCCAATCTCTCTCTCTTTTTTTTTTTAATATAACCTTTTTTGAATACGTGAAAGAAGAAATTTCCCTTGCATATATACATTTTAAAGATAAATATGGGGAAAGGTTCATGGATATTCAGACTTTGTTTTTAAATGAAGCTGCATCTCTTCATCTGCTCTGTATTATGACATGATATTGGTTGGAAGTGTGAGATTTGCTTTACTCTCTATTTAATTTAAGTGTTAGTGCATTTTCTGTTACTCTAAACACTTACGATTTATGTTATTTTTTGTTTATATTTTTATACATTTATTTTAAAGTTCATATCTGTTTTCCTTTTCCTTACCCCCACCTCCCTGAGGTCCATTTAGAATGCTCTGAACCCTTAGTGAAATCCCCAGACAGTAGGTAACACAGTTTTTACGCACAGGGTGAACTGAAGATGCTGGGGTCTTGTGCCCTAGCTCACCTGTTCTTTGCCTTTAGTACATACTCTCCCTTAGTTTCTCATCCCTAGAGTCTTTTCATTCACAGCTTAGTTCAGAGCCTGATGTCTAAGAAGCTTAACTGCAAAGACAGCAAGTTAGAATTAATAGAAAGCATACAGTCTCTCCTTTTCTGGTGGAAATGTGAGAAGTGCAGGGCACAGGGTAGAAGTTGTTTGCTCAGAGATGCACGGCCTGCTCAGGGCTGAACTCGGGTCCCCTGTGTCTGAGTCCAGAGTTACACAGGACCTGGGACTATATTCTAGTGAGACCTCTTTCTCACTGTGCCATAACCTCTTCACCCACCTCGTAGAATTCTTATCACAATGTGCCTTCCAACGCACTTCCTTGTAAATGAGCCTGTGTCCTTGGAGACAGGTAGGCTTGGAGTTTGTGGAGGCAGGGGCTGCCTGACTCACTCCTTTGCTCCCAGGGACATGGACAGGATACCTACCACCTAGTAGGTTCTCTGCAATGTTGGGAATAATGGTTAAGCCGTAGCGATAAAAACCTACCTATTCAGGCACAGATCCCGGCTTCACAGCTACCTGTTAGGTGTTAGGCTTTGTGTTTGAATTATTTTTATCCTCCTACCCCCCATTCCTTGAGCTTTTCAAGTCCAGGAGTGATGGAACCACTGCCACCTGGAAGTTTTCGATGCCATTTCTTACCTTTGTGTTATGTCTGCAGTGTCTGGGGTGAGCTTTCTCATTTTTGTATTCTGACTGAGAGTGGCCAAGTACCTACATGTTCTGCATATCAGCTTATATTTATGGGATCCCATATGTCATGAGTTTTCTCTCTTTTTAAAAACAATATATGTATTTTTTTATTTAGGTAATCTTTATACCCAACATGGGGCTCAAACTCAAAACCCCGAGATCAGGAGTCACAGGCTCTGCTGACTGAGTCAGCTGGGAGCCCAACTGTCATAAATTCCTTTTAAAAGGTATTCTGCTAATAACCTTTCTCTAAAGGGCTTTGTTGTTTATCCTGTTTAGTTAGTTGCTCTTTAGGCCTTCAGATCCCCGTTTCTTGCTACTATTGTTCTCAAACTTTCTGGGGATCTTCTTTAATGACTTGTATCTAGCATCTCAGTCTTCTTTGAGTAACCCTGCATTTCTTTTCTTTTTTTTTAAAGACTTTATTTGTTTATTTGACAGACAGAGATCACAAGTAGGCAGAGAGGCAGGCAGAGAGAGAGGGAGAAACAGGCTCCCCGCTGAGCAGAGTGCCTGATGTGGGGCTCAATCCCAGGACCCTGAGATCATGACCTGAGCTGAAGGCAGAAGCTTAACCCACTGAGCCACCCAGGCGCCCCTAACCCTGCATTTCTAAATGCCTTCTTGTGTTTAATACATTAAGCTTATGAGCCCATATATATTTTTTATTATTTCGCCTGCTTACAAAGTTTATACTGTTAAATACCTGTGGGTGGGTTTTTTGTTTTGTTTTGTTTTGTTTTGTTTTTTTGTGGGATGTTTGTTATGTATGTATGATTTTTGTCTCATCATCCTCTATTTTTGGCTGATGAGGACAAGATAATTTTTCTTCCTGGTCTTTAAGTACTTGCCAGTAATGTTCTGTATTCTGTAATATGGGTCTTCCCTCTTCTCCAGATTTGCAAAAACAAAACCAAACCAAAAACACAAAGCCTTAGACTTTGATGGCAGTACCAGGGTATGGATCTTTTTCTGTTCTTGGTAGATACGAAAGTAAGTGAACTTTCCTACTTTACTAATACATTATTCTCTTGAGATGGTTCTGAAATGTTCCTGTCATGACAGCTCTGGGAATTGGAAATATACAATCACATATACATGCATGCGCACGTGCATGCGAGCGCGCGCACACACACACACACAAACACACACACACAATCTTTTTTTCTCTTTTTGTACTCTGGCTGAATGAGATATGATAATTATAATAGATTATCATGCAGAATCATTTGTAAATTTGTAAATTTGGGGTTGCCTTGTGAACTGAAATTTACTTTCTCCATTTTCTGAAGTTCCTTTGAAAAAGATTTTTTTATATGAAATTTTTGAAAAATTGACTGCCTAGGGTATGAAGTCAAGGGAACTCTTTCAGTAGAAGTCCTTTGTGTTTGTATAGCCCTTTATAGTTTCTCCTATACTTTCTCCTACATATTTGCCATCATTTCATTCTCCATAGGTGATTCCAACTCTATGAGTTAGGTAGAACAGATGTTATTCCCATTTTGCTGAGTGGTAAACTACCAGAAGTGAAATAACTTATTCAGTAATAACCCTGTAGCTAGTAAAATAATAGAGCCAGCTTCTACTTTCCATGTCTATTGCTCTTACTGATGTTAAAGGGTTCTATTTATTGGAAATTGGGATAGACAGCTTCCTCTCCTCTAACTCCACTACTTTATTATTACATGATTTTTCTGGGATTGATTTCAAAATGGTTGCTCTTCTCACAAACTATTTCTACATATATTACCTTTTGTACTTCTAGATAATATACGTAAGACCTCTGCTTTCAAGCTTTGCCTACACTGGTTCACCTAGACTTGAAAAATCCAATCAGAGTAGGTGAAATGAATTCAATGAGAGTCCTAAACCTGGAAATTTGTGACTAGATCTCCATGCTTTCTGCTCCACCAAGGTTATTCATCCATTTTGAGGAGGGGGAAATAGGTATAGGCAGTTTGCTAATCTGGAGTAGACGTAGTAGCTGAAATGAAATGCCATCACCAACAATGGAATCCCCCATGGTGGAGATGACAGCCACTCTTCCTTCATTTCTGCTTTCGTGACAGAACGGTTCTTCATGCATGAATCACAAAGTCTTTGTGAGCAGCAGAACTAGAAAAGAGTTTGAAGGTCATGTGTTCTAGTTCTTCCATTTGTCAGATGTGACAACTCAGAATAAGAGGGAGGGGAATGGCTTCCCAAGTTAATCCAAGGGTTTAGGGCTGAACTGGGATCTAAGCCCGGGTTTCCCAAACGTGCACATTCCACTGCATCTGCATTGTTACATATTGGCTCCTAGGAATCGATGAGTCCCAGATTATTGATACTTGGTAGAGAAATAACTGTTAGTGATATGACACTGGTTTGGCTGGACATATCTACTTTCTCAATAGAAGCTAACATGTGAGGGAAACAGATGACCACCAGTGGCAATACAGTTAAATAACATAGCATGGACTTTCTCCACCATTTTTGTGTTTAAAAAGGCCAATTTGGTGCTGCTTCTTTTCTTATGGTTAGTAAACTTTTTTCTTTTTTTTGGTGAAACTTAGAAGAGTAGGTGGCAGAAAATGTGGGAGGACTGATTGTGAACTCTGAACAATCATATCTAAATATTTAGACTCATAGTTTGCTAGCTTGTCTCTGGAGTCCTGTAATTTCTGTCCCCCACCGTGAAAGGTGAATCCGGCCTGCGACTTTGCAGGTACAAATGGCGGACGTCTTCTTTCCATAATCCTGACAGTCCCGTTAAGTTGCCAGCAACCACATGAGAACAATTGCAGCTTCTTAGACGTTTGCTATAATTATGCATGGGTTGTCATGAGGACAGTCACAAAGTCATGGAAACATCAGGAGCTCTAATGACACTCAGATTTGACTGGCATGCTCCTTTTCTGGTCCGGGGTAAGTGTGTTGAGCCTAATCTATCACTGTGGAGTACTGTACATGAGTTTTAATTTTCAGAGCCTCACGGCAGAAAGAAAAGGACAAGCTGTTCATTCATTAAAGGGTCAGATAATAATTGTATTAATTTGATCTTCACATCACATCTTTCTGAAGGGAAAAGAATTTGTAGTTCTGTGGGGGACATTAGATTTGTACCAAATATTCACAGGCCTTATTGACACTCCAGAGAGCCAAGGTTCATGCGATTCGGGGGTTGGGGTATTCACATTGAAGCCTCAGGTTCACCACCTGACCTTGATGATGACATTTTCCTTACTTTATAAAAGTAGCTGACGATGTTAATTACCTGACAAGATTGTTTGAGCATCGGATATAATAACGAGTATGAAAATATTTTATAAACAAGAAAATACCTTACAACTTTAAGGAACTGCTATGGTGTGCTTATTCAACAGTTGTTTCCTTACAACAGATTTTTGTATCAGGCTCTCTTCTAGGGGCTGAACGAATGGCAATGAACAAACCAGAGATTAATTCCTGCCTTCATGGAATGTGCTTCTTGCTATAATAAAAATAATTAACTGTTTTTATTCATTATAAGTAATATTGAAAAAAATAGCATTTATTTAATAAATGCATTTCATAATCTTATACATACTATACTAATTATCCTAAATTATAATACTAGTATTATAAGACTAATACATGCATAGTAATATGACTCTAATTATTAATAATAAAGGTATTAATATATACTGATAAAGATTATTCAAGTAGTGATGATGGGAATCACGGTGCCTCAATATTACATAAACTATAAAATTCTAGAACCAGGATAAATCTTGCAAATTATCTCATGCAACCCTTTCGTTTCCTAGACAAGGATAGTTATTTCACTAATTTTCTGGGAGGTGTCAGGCCTTTGCCCTAGGAGTGCTGTAAATAACAAACAGAATTGGTGAATTGAAGGTAAGGGTGGTTTCCCCAGTTTTAGAGGCTCAGAGGTCAGGGGCCTTGTTCAATATTACAGATCAGTCAGTGGTCCAGCTGAGCTTTGATCCTTTGGATCCCTTCCACAGTAACCACAGTTTTGTGTCACTGATGTGTTTTGGATGACTTGTTTAGAAGCTACAGCAATATAATTCATTTATGTGGACAGAGTGGATTAGGTGTTTTAGAACAAAGAGAAGTTCATGGATTGTTAACAAAACCTCTTTTATTTTGTAACCTGTCAGTATAATTATCTGTGGAAGTAAATTCCTTAATAAAGTAGAGGACTTCCAAAACGGTGAAAAAATGCTATGTTCTGTAGTGAGGTGCTCTTTAATTTTCTTTATTTTTAAAGTCTATAAATATATAATATTATCATCACTCCATATTTTAAATCTCAACAAAGCTTAATTTCTTTTTCAAAAATAAAAGTAAATATAAAAATATAATAAAATATCACTACACAACTATTGGGATAACTAAAATAAAAAAAAAATGCTGGTAGTGATGTGAAGGAACTGGATCACTCATATATTAGACTGTGCTAAATGGTATGACCACTCTGAAACTTTTAGGCAGCTTTCCCCCCAACATCTATCAACCATATGATTCAGCAGTTGCACTCCTGGAAATTCAGTTCGGAGACATGAGAAGTTATGTTCACCCAGAAACTTGTACCTTAAATGTTCATGGCAACTTTTTTTCATAATGACAAGATACTAAAAACAATCCAAATGTCCTTCACTGGGTAAATGTTTCAACAAACTCTGATACATCAAACAATGCAATAACGCTCTTTATCAATAAAAAAGAATGAACTGTTGATATGTGCAGCAACCTGGATTGACCTCAAGGATGTAATAATGCTTAATGAAAAAAGAAGTCAGTCTCAAAAAGTTACATATACTGTATGATTCCATTTATAAGACATTCTTGAGATGACAAAACTCTAGAGATGGAGAACAGATTCATGGTTGCTAGGGAACAGAAATGAGGGATGGAGTGGGGCAGGGAGTGGGTGTTCATACCAAGAAAAAGCAACAGGGAGTCTTCTCGTGTTGGTGGAACAGTTCTGTATCTTGGTTGTAGTGGTAGTTGGATTAATCCGTACATGAGATGAAATTGCATAGAACTGTACAGACACACAAGTGAATGCAGGTCAAAAAAAATGGTGAAAACAGAGTAAGGGCTAGCTAACAATAAAACAATAATGTCTGTTTCCTGGTTTCCATATTGTATTCTACTGTGTCAGACGTTACCATTGAAAGAAGCTGGACACGTGGTACATGGGCATCTCAGCAGTTTTTACAACTTTCTATGAGTCTAAATTCCAAAATAAAAATTTCAGTGACAAGAACTACATCATATATATGGATTTCTAAATGTTTTCTTCTTCTTCTTAAGTGCCATAATACATGGACAGCAAATTGCACCATACTTTAATGATTACTGTTATAATCTATGGCTTAAACCAGAGGTTTTCAAAGCTGACTAGGCTTCATAAAGACTTGGGGAACTTTTTTTTAAGATTTATTTATTTATTTGAGAGAGAGAGAGAGAGAAAGTGGAGGGAGGGGCAAAAGGGGAGGAGAGAGAATCTTCAAGCAGACTCCCTGCTGAGCCAGGAGCCCAACGCGGTGGCTCAATTCCCCGACCCTGAGATCATGACCTGAGCCCAAACCAAGTGTTGGATGCTTAACCAACTGAGCCCCCCATGTGCCCCCGGGAACATTTTTTTTTTTTTTTTTTAAAGAGAAAACACACAAACCCTGGGGCTCATGTCACAACTACAGATTTAGAATTTCAAGGCATCGGCACCAAAACAAAACAAAACTCCCCAGAGAGTTCAGATTGAGGCTCAACCAAAGTTTGGAAACCATTCATTTATTTCAGTAACTCCAGGGAATGGTGTTTTAATGCCTGTTGAATCGTTTTCAGGTCCTGTGGGTACACACTGTCTTCTTAGTTAATGACATGGCTTTTGAAGTCTTAAGTATCTTTTATCATGTGAACAATGGAGAGGTTCAGGGACTCAAATCATTCTTCACCTTGCTGTGCTTTTCCCTCTGTGCTTTCATTATAATGGAGTTTTCTGCATATGTTGTCTCAAGGAATTTTAATTGGGACCCAAAAACAGAAGAAAGAAGATTTAAAAAAATTTTTTTTCTTCTAGAATGCTTTAGCAATGCCCAGGCTTCTGCACTATGGAGTGCTTGGTATTGTGTTATTTCAGGTAGCGATGCCTGAAACCTCATCCGATTTAGGGTCATGATAGGCCTATGTTAATCATCTATAAATGGATTCATTATGGATATTATAAAAATATTATTATATTTATATATATATATTTATATATATATTTATATTTATATTATAAATCTGACACCTGAGCCTTTGGGCAAATATACCATATAAGGAAATCATACCCTAGAACAATGGTTGACCCTAGGAGCTGCAAAAGAGAAAAAAAAAATCACGATACTATACTTTTATCACTTTTTCTTAAATTTATTGTAGCTGGAGACTGGAAGGCTAAGCACAGCTCCAGGACAGAAGAGTACAGGTCCATGAGATGTGACACCTCAAGCTTTCTAGCACTTTGACCACCTGTATTCTCCATTGCTGTCTCTTCTTTGCTTTATATGTTGCTGATCTCAAAGAGAGTAGATGGCTCATTACACAGGATAGACCTAGAATAGGCACCATATCTCCATAAAGTTCTGTAAACTAAGTGCCGTAAAAGAATAGCAAGGATATGTTGTAGGAGAGGGCTTCACCGAGGAGGGGCCATTTGAGCGGGGTTTTGGAGAATGGGTGAGTTGTGTGCCACGTAGTAAAAGGTGGTGAACAGCAAGCAAAGGAAATAACATGCAAAAGCTGAGAAGGATACCCATTCTCATCCTTGTAATTTTGGCAGCCTTTTGCTGATGTCTTTAAGCAGTTAATCTGGTCTTCTGGAAGTCCCTTTTGTAGTAGGAGCCAAGAAACTTCATCCTGAGTAGACTGAGATTCTAGCATGCTCTAAAACATAGCTGTAGGAATAGCTCCAGGAAGTTGAGTAGCCAAGAGGAGGAAGCACCAAGAAAAAAAGGAAACTGACCTTATCACACTGTGGGCAAGAAGCCTCTGCCTGGTCCTGGCAGGAAAGACATGCCATTTCCACCAAGTGTCTATCATGGTTGAGAATGAAATATATCTGTATAGATAGATGATGAGACAGACAAGAAGAATAAAGAAAGCACTCCCCAAATTAGGTCAGACCAGCCTTATTTACCTAGGCAAACAAATGTGTGAAGTGAGGAAACTTGAAATCTTTTTGTTGTTATGTGTTTCTTTCTTACTTATCTGCATTTTGGATGATCCTGAGAAAACAGGAAGTGATGAAAGAAGGACTTTATTATGAAATATTCATTACAACTTGCCACTTTAAAGATGTGTGTGTGTGTGTGTGTGTGTGTGCCTGTGTGTGAATGGATTTAAATTCCTTTCCCACGTAATATTGTGTTCAGTCACCACCATATGTTGTTAACATTATTTTTTTTTTTTAAGATTTTTTTATTTATTTATTTGACAGAGAGAGATCACAAGTAGAGAGAGAGGCAGGCGGAGAGAGAGGAGGGAGCAGGCTCCCTGCCGAGCAGAGAGCCCAATGCGGGACTCTATCCCAGGACCCTGAGATCATGACCTGAGCCGAAGGCAGCGGCCTAACCCACTGAGCCACCCAGGTGCCCTGTTGTTAACATTATTATGGTTCCTACATTATTATAGTTCCTAAAGGCAAATGAAAAATCTAAGATTCAGAGGACCCACAAGCGAGGCTTATAAATGTAGAAGCCACATGTTACCAAATTTTAATTCTTTGCCTCAAGTAAAATATTACTAATATACATAACCACTGTGTAATAGTCATTGATTATTACTACTACAAAACAATTTCTTTGGCAGAACATTGTCATAAGGATGGAAAAAACTTTTTTGTAGGTTTATTAGCCTATTTCATCTGAAAGCTACTCTGCTTTACTATTAACCTAATTTTTTAGCTGCACTGTAAAAGGTAGGTATCATCACCCTCAATCTCCAGAGAATATAATACAAACAACCAGCATAAGGCAAAGCTGGGATTTGAAACCTTGTCTCCTAATTCCACATATAAAACTTTTCCTTAGCAATACACTGCAGTTAGTGTTAATGCTATTCATAATTTGTATTAAAAGAAGAAAAACTTACCACTGTAATTTTCCCCAATCATTACCATTCACAGCTGTTAGAAATTTGAATTCGTCCAAATAACATGCAAAAATTACCTGTGCATGGGTGTGTATAGGATAACGTATGGAAGTATAAAACAGCCAAAGTAATCTCAAGAAGTCATTACTAAGAAGACATTTCAGAGAGCTTTTGAATAATTCTTTGAAAGCTCCATTAATTCAGGTGAATTATGTCATCTTCCCTAAACTTGTTAGATATCACTAGTAGTCTTATTGGCATTAAAATGAAATTTAAATGACATTTAAATTTGCTGGTTTTGTTATTGATAAATGTATATGTCAGATATGTAACAGCTATTTGGTAGCTATTTGATATCTGATATATGACATATTAGATATGTAGCTGTTTGGAGCTTATTGAGTGCTTCCTTTGTTAAAAATTATTTACTAGGAAAGATGGCCAATACATGATGTATATCTGGAAATATCGCCATTTGACCTTGGAGTGTCCTACATGCCCATTTCATATGGTCCCCAGTAATGGCTTTTACTTTGTCGCACCTAACCTTCTGCATTTATTCTGGTTCCTCCAGCAGGGACACTTTTGGAACACTTAATGGCATTTTATTGAATGGGGCTCTGTAAGTGATCGGAAAAGAGCACAAACACATCCTCGTCCTTCAGTGGGTTATATTTGTATTAGAAACTTGACATATGGAAAGGACAAGTTAACTAACAGTAAAGAGCTGTAAATTCTGTGAAGTGGCCCTCTGGCTATTTTCTTGGAGGACTTGGAAAGAAGAGTTTACTTGGGGGCAGGACAGGGCTGGAAGGCTGCTAGAGGAAAGACTCAGTACAGGCAGTGCTGAAGTGTGGAGACTCCAGCATCAGATAGACCTGGGTTTAAGTTTTGAGTTTACCTCTAATTAGCTAGGAACGTGGGCTACTTAGGTTAAGTAGCTACTTAAGGTCTCTCAATTTATTCTTACTTAAAAAAAAGTATGTATCTTTAAAAAATATGTATCTCAAGGAGTTGTTTTAAAAAATCCAGTGAATGTGTTGACAGAATATTGTACAAAATAATAGCTAACCCAACAGAAGCCGCCATTGTTACTGCCACTGTTATTAAAATTAAAGCATGAATATTAGATCTGGGAGTCATAATCCGTAGTTTTTCACCCATAGATTTTTTAAAATCATTATTGTCCAAATGTAACTCTTGCTGGCTGTTTTTGAAAATAAACTTAGTTTTCAGGGCACTTGGGTGGTGCAGTTGGCTAAGCGTTGGACTCTTGATTTTGGCTCAGGTCATGGTCTCAGGTTCATGAAATCGAACCCTGCTTTGGGCTTTGCGTTCAGCGTGCAGTGCTTGGGATTCTCTCCCCTCTCCCCCCACTGCTCACGTTCTTTCGCTCTTACATAAATTAATTAAAAAAAGAGAAAATAACCTTACTTTATCCTTTTTTGTTCTATAGAGATTTATTAGGATTGGCTTGTCTTAATTTGTCCCCACTAGAATGATGATGTTTTGGTATGTCCTATTTTGAATTTGTAGAACAAGTTTCTCAGAGACTTTACTTGAAGCGTGCTCTTAAAAAAAAAAAAAAAGATTCATATTTGTGGTCTCTTTAAGAAGGAACATTTTTATTATTGCACTATCATTGTAGATAATAATGTCAACATAATACAAAGCAAAATATTTAAACTAGTGGTTTTTATTAAATTTTAAAATCTTTTGTTTTCCAAAATATCAAATGATGCAGAAAGAGCTTAGAGATGTTATTAATTATATTAGCAGAGAAAAAAATAATTAGGAATTAATTAGGAATTCCTTAGTTAGGAATTTTTATCTTGGGTCCAGTTCATCTCTGGGATTTATACTTGGGATTTCACCAGTCTTCTGAAGTTGTATTTATACTTGGTCCATGTATATGTCTTTTTCAGGGAAGGGGTCCATATGTCCTCAGACCCTCAAAGAGATGCTTAACTCACTCATTAAGTAAGATAACACCCCTTGCCTAAGAGGTCACCAGTGTCTCATGCCAGTCATATTGGTGCTGCTTAAATAAGAGCCAAATTTCCATTTTTCTCTTGCCAGAGTTAAGAGGCACTGTGTGAAGAGAGAGCTGAGTATTTCATGGTGGTGATGATGGTGTTTCTAATAATTATACCAGAAAATAAATGCTTATACAATACAATGTACACCATGTATGCAATTATATCATGTTATATGATTTTTGTATACCTTTATACCATTTATATTTGCACATCTCCTCTGGGTACTGCAAATGCCAGGTGTGGTATGCGGATGGCTGAGGCTGAGTTCTTTCCCCCGAGAGGGATGCAAAGCAGGGACAGTGACCTGGAGGCTGGGATAGTGACCCCATTTGGTAGCTGGGGAGATCAGATCTCTGTGATGAGATTGCTTGTACCTGGTCTCACAGGTAGAGAGGAGATTCAAGAATACTTCTTCTGAACCCAAATCAGGTTCTTTATATGGCAGCATGTTTTCTGTTGCTTAGCATAGAACTATTCACCCATACATTTTTACTTATTTCTCTTATATGTGAATTTCAAATGTCGTATTTGTTCTGCTTCCATTATTGCAGTTTTGAATGATGATTCATTCGTGCAGTGGCCTATTTTAGTGAACCACAATAGCTTGGGTAGAAAGGAAAAAAAAAAAAGATTCAACATACTCAGGAATGGAAAGCAGCCATCTTTTTATAGCTAAAATTGCAAACATCTGGCAATTACTCTATTCTACCTCCCTTCAAAAAAGAAGACTCGTCCCTTCAACTGGAGCCCGCCACTGTGTCTAATCAAGGCAGCTATGTGAGCCTCAAGGAGCAATAGGTTTTGATGCAAGGAGGCCATTGCCTAACCCAGTTGGCCATAGTCTCTTTGGAAAGTACACTATTTAATGCTCCCCATATGGTACTGTATTATGTAATGATAATAATGGTAATATGGCAATTAATGGCTGCAGAGAATCCCCTTTTGCTTTTCTGCCCTGGCTAATTTGTGGTGGCTCTGATGGCAGCTTTCATATTTTGCAAGTTAACCGTTCAGGTCAACTTTGCCTCTCTCTACTCTCTGAAGCTTTTTGTACTCATGGACAGAAGAGTCAGCTACATAAGTCCAACCAACAATTACCCACTTGACTTTATTCTTATAAACTGGTCTATTAAAATGTTGAAGGAACAAATCAATTTCTTTCTCAAGCTTGACAGTGATCTTTGAGTCAAAAAGCAATGTCACATGGTTATGGTCCCTTAGTACCCCACCCTGATTTCTTAGTGAGATAATTGTTTGTGAAACTCATTCTTCCCTCACTGGCAAAAGTCAACTCTGTTGGCAGGGGAAGTGAGAATGGCTGGTGGTTTGCAATAAGGGCTGAGAATCAGAACTTCTGCATTTTTCTCTTGGGGCTAATGCCAGCTTTCACTCTGGCCTTGACCAATGCATTTACCTTTCTATTCCCCATTTACCTTTCTCTTCCTCTAGGCCACTGAAGGGTAGAGGTGGACCCTCCTTTCCCAGGTTCTGCCAACCTTACTATTGTTCTCATTTGCTGTGGGGAATCTTGGTCAATAATCCTCAGTAATTTTGAAGGAACAGAAAAGCTATAGTAGGAAAAAAAATAAAACAATGTTCAAAAGCATAGTGATATTAAAAAACAACCTCAAGTACTAAAAATAGGCTGTTTTCTAGTGTTAGCATATTATGGTACTTGGAAATCATAGACATTCAGTGGGGGCCCTAAGCTTATTTAATATGCCTGTCTCTTGCTTTTATGCCTTTCGTAGTACTTTGTTCAGTACCAAAAGCCACAGCTTTTCCCTTGCTAGAAGAATTTTGCTAAGTGGTCTCTCCTGCCAGTCTTCCCAAAATCCTGGTGAATTTTCTAAACACCTCATTAACCTGAGTATAGCTTTGGTAGAGGTAAGACTGTAACTAGGAATTTTCTGGTTAAAGAAAGAAAGAAAGAATGAATGAATGAATGAAGAATGAATATATGAATGAATGAATAAATGAAAGAAAAAGAAAAAAAAATACTCCTAACAACCTAAAATCCATCTCTTACTCAATACAATTATTCCACGCAGAGCCGTAGTGATCTCTGGAATCTCTCAAAATGGTGGATGTCCCCTTTTCTCTGTCTCCATCCAGTGTGTTCTTGATAGTTCTAGCCTTTCTTCCTCATGAGCACATCGTATTCCTTGGACTTGTTTATTACGAACTAGTGTTGTAGCTCATTTGCTCTTCTCCTTAAAGACCTTGCTTGTGTGGAAAAGGGTATGCCAGTGTGCCTTCCCCTTTGCTTTAGTCTGCACACTTCCTAGAATGTAGCCAGTGCCCTATTGTGGGGGCCACCATCCCTTGATGGTTCTCTACCCTCACTATACTAAACGGTCACCTGGGACCTCCAAAAATTACCAAGACTTGGGCCTCATTCTCAGATATTCTAATGGAATTGGTCTGGGATTGGCACCATTTTGGGGAAGCACTTCTCAACTTTCAGGAACTACTGAGGTAGGCCAGTCTCTTACCTGATACTGATCATCTGATACCCCATCTTTCCCAGGGTGTCCCTCCAGCTTTCCTTGGATATTTCTAGTGCAGGAAACTGAAATTCCCTCTTCTGCCTTTGGACAGCTCTGATGTGTTTTGAAAGTTTACCTTTACTTTGATTTGAAATCTGACTTCAGAAAATGCGACCATATCTTTGAGTTTTACACCTTTATAATCTCTTGCCACAGAGTTTACTTAGTACTTAAAGCTATAAGCATCTACCCTCCAAGAAAAACAATAATAACAGAAAAACAACTTTTGGTCACACCTCCTTGATTGTGACCCAGTCCTCATTAGATGGGACCTCCCCCTTTACCACTTTTGCATTATAAATCTCTGGGAAAGGAATAGGGAAGAGCAAAGGGACAAACCAAACAAGGACTTACTCTGGTGAGGTAATGTCAGACAGAGTTACCTTGTCAACTAGACAGTTTGATTTGTGAACAGGAACTCTGTGCTGGTCAGCATTAAATTCACAATGTCTAACACGGTCCAGGCACAGAGGAAGCATTTAATGAATACTTATTGAATAAATGAGAGTTAAAAAGTTGATTAAGGTGGCTCAGTTCAGATTAAATATACAGAAACTGATGGTTTCAAACATTTATCTATTTGTGGTGGGGGGAGAAAGAGAGAGAGAGAATGTGTGTGGGGGAAGGGGGACAGAGGGAGAGCGAGAATGCTTAAGCAGACTCCCCTCTAAGCCCACAGCTTGATCCAAGTCTCGATCCCAGGACCCTGAGATCATGACCTGAGCTGAAATCAAGAGTCAGACACTTAACCAACCAACCAACCATCCAGGCATCCCCCCCACAAAAAGAAACCCTGATATTTTAAATGTAATAATACTTTACACATAGTGGCAAAATTCCCTTTTGCAGAGGGAGTAAAGCTTAAAATATCTACTCACAAATTTAATAAGAGATATGAGGGTTCTATATCCAAACAACACTAGCAAACCTAAAATAACAGCTCTCAATCTCCCTGGAGGGACATAGCCTTCGTAGCAATCCCCTGGTTCAGATATGTCCTCTTAGGCAGTCTTAAGTTTGCTTTAGCTTGGATATCCAGTGGAGGTGGGAAGAGATTTAATTTATAGTGTCACCTGCATTACCTTTAGATTAGAAAGGTATTTCCCTGTACTTACATGGAATCAGCTGCCCCTCAAATCTATTTTTGGTCCTAGTTCTGCCATTCAAGCTTGTAGTACCTTCCCGATGAGCCCTTCATGCCTTTAAGATCATGATAGCTCTCTCTTCTCCTTCTCCTCCCTTCCTTCAAGCTGGACAGTTCCACTGCAGTGTTTGTAAAACTTTAAAAAAGATTTTTTTTAAAAAATTGAGATCTAATTGGCATATAGCATCATGTTAGTTTTAGGTGTACAACAGAACGGTTTGATGTATGTTTCTACTGCGAAATGATCAGCAGAGCAAGTTTAGTTACTATCCATCCATTCATCACTCTGTGTAGGTACACTGTTTTCTCTTTTTTTCTTGTGAGGAGAACTTTTTTTCCTTTTTTTAAAGATTTTACTTATTTATTTGACAGAAAGATCACAAGTAGGCAGAGAGGCAGGCAGAGAGAGAGGGGGAAGCAGGCTCCCTACTGAGCAGAGAGCCCAACGTGGGGCTTGATCCCAGGACCCTGAGATCATGACCTGAGCTGAAGGCAGAGGCTTTAACCTGCTGAGCCACCCAGGCGCCCCATGAGGAGAACTTTTAAGATCTAATCTCTTAGTAAATGTCAGATGTCAAATACTGTATTATTAACTGTGGTCGCTATGCTATACATTACAACCCCAGGACTTATGTATCTTGTAACTGGAAGTTTGTACCTTCTACCAGTTTTAATTATTTGTATCCAGCCTATCCTGGGAAGCCTCGACTGTCGGGAGCCAGAACTGAACACGAAGCCATTGAATGCAGATGGAGAATGACAGAATTCTCCCAAGAGGATCCCTTGTCCTCAACAAAGATGCGAGTACCAAGAATTGCCATTATGATTGATGGCACAGTCAGGCTCACTTGGAGCACCGTTCTATTGGAATAAAATACTGATATGTATATGTATATTGACTAATTTATGTAGGTATATGATATATATATGTACTAATACTGTGGTATTTTCATGGTGACCTTTAAAAAAATCATGTGTATATTTCTTAAAAATACGATTTTTCCTTTACTATACATGGAAAAGAATACAGTGTCTTGGAAGGTAGTAAGGCCACAAATGAATTAAGATCATTCCTGTGATTCCATGAAGTAGTCTGAGGAGGACAAATAGCACTTACAGTTGGAGAAATAGAGTTCTTGGAATCCGAGCAAATCTAAATTTTGAGGGAACCAATTGGAAAAGCTAGAGTGCGGGATAACCGGTCGTAAGAGCAAAACTATGGATATTAAGAAAATTAATCACAATCACCTGTATGTTCTCGGCAAGGCTCTTCCTGGTGTACCTTGCTCATGGGTTAAGTTGTTTTGCAGCTCCTTAATCTTTATACTTACTTCTTTTTTTTTTTTTTAAGTTTTATTTATTTATTAGAGAGAGAGGATGAGAGAGGGGAGGGGCAGAGGGAGAAGCAGACTCCCTGCTCAGCAGGGAGCCCGATGCGGGACTCGATCTCAGGACTTGGAGTCATGAGCTGAGCCGAAGGCAGATGCTTAACCGACTCAGCCACCCAGGCGCCCCTCCTTTTTTCTTAAGAAGGATAATCTGCTACTTTTCTTCTGCTTGTGCCAATGATTTATTTGGGTATCATAGTCACACGCTACCCTACCTGAGTACAGTGTGCCTCAGGCATAGACTCATTGGAAAAGTGAGCAAAGCTCTTCAGACTTTCCCTATACAGTTCAGGTGATGAAGTGGCAGCAAGTTGTTCCACAGTTATACTCCTCTTTGTCACTTATGAGTCCCTATGTTTGGTCACAATGTAAAGAACACACAGAGTTACAGAGGCAGGTGATTCAATATTCGTAGACATCTGGAGAGGAAGCACTGACGAGATCATCTCCTAGACACTTCTAAATATCTTTCTGTGCCAAGCTGAGAAGGCACAGGCATGAATCAAAGCCAAGTTCAATAAAATTGAAAGCTCTCATGATCTCAGGGTCCTGGGATCGAGCCCCGCATCGGGCTCTCTGCTCAGCAGTGAGCCTGCTTCCTCCTCTCTCTGCCTGCTCTCTGCCTACTTGTGATCTCTCTCTCTGTCAAATAAATAAATAAAATCTTTAAAAAAAATAAAATTGAAAGCCCTTTTATACCAGCACTCGTGACTTTGAGTCCTCCCCCCACTCCAGTTTAGATGTTTTTTGGGTATAGATTTTATTTATCATGGCCTTTTTCTTTCAATTAATTGAACCCTGTCAACCATAATTAAGGTTTTTTTTTTTTTAATTCCAAGTGATTTTATTATTTTGGAGGGCTTCAGCTGTATTTCTCTTTAAAGATTGGGTTACTTGAGGCATTGTGTTTTTGTTAGAGGTGAATCTATACTATTCCGAGGTACTTTATCTCATGTATTTTGCTTTCTCCTGGATATAGCCCAGATAAAAATTAACCTGTATGAAAACATTGTCCATTCTTCACTGAAATTGTCATTGGGAATTACCTCTTATTCTGGAAAACAGTATTGTTCCAAGGTTGAGAAAGGAGACATCTTAGGACCTGTGCCCATATTAGGGGCTGCCAAGGAATTTTTCTTCTCTGGAACAACAGCCAGGACACTTGTTGCTAATAGACCAGGGTATTAACTGGGCATTTTGCTGGAAATAGAGGAAGGACAAAGCTAGAGCCATAAAGGGAATTTCAGGGCAAAAACCTCATAGTTATGAAGCTGGGCACTATGCTTGAAGTGCCCTTCAAACATCCTGTTTTCAGAAATAAACCCAACTGTCATAGCAACTGTTATTTTTTCCCCAGACTGAGTATAAAGAACCATGATTCCTAGTTAGTAGCTAGGATCTATTGCAAAGTTTGACTTTGTTCTGAATACAAGATCAGAACTGTGTATGGAAACTCCACTGAAATGGGAGAACAAAAGGACCTACTAGAATAAAGGTAATTTTACCTAGACCACACTGAAAGGAGGTGGCAGCCAGTCAAGAAGGCAATCAGCACACGTGATACAAGCCAACCGGATGGAAGTGTGTCCACGGGAAAGACGCTTTTGCGGCACATTATGGCTTACGCATATCACCGAACCACCCTGGGTTGGGTTCCTCAATTGTAAAAGAATGAGATTGAACAATATTGTCTCTTCACTTCCTTCCTTCTCTAAAATTATATGAAAGTATGATTCAGCTACCAAAATTGCATAAAATTGGTTACTCCTGAAGGGCATGGGCTAAAATTGTTCCCATGGAATATTATAAATTTAGTTAGGCTGTGAAATGGGCCATCGGCGCTCCATTTCTGTACCTTCAGTGTGTTCCTCTGTCACCTCCGTGCCCTCTTGGCTCTCTCATTGTAGGCTAATATCCTCAAATGTTCTTTTCCGTACACCACAGCGAAGTAAAAATTGATGTTCTTAAGTACATACAGTCTGTGAGGGAGCTAACATTTTATTTGTTCCAACTATATGCTAGGTATCTGATAAATCATCTTTATAACATCATTTGAAATTTGCTACAAATATTTCCCATGTTCAAATAGTAAAATTGAGGCTCAGGGGAATTATTAGTAACTGGCCTGATGTCCTGTGGCTAATCATTAACAAATCTTCGCTTTGAATCCAGCCATCTCTAAATCCAAATTTCATAATCTCATTGTGTTTCTATTTTATACGTTGACTCACAGACTGTATATGGGAAATATCCATTAGATGTGTAGCCACTGAGATTTGCCTTCATCTGCATGATTATCTGTCTTATCTCCCTCTCTCTGTCTATCCCTCAGTCAGAAAGAGAAATCTGTATTCTTGATAGTATGCCCAGTGGAACCTTGCTAGAAGGACTTTCCCTTTCCCTTTTTTTTTTTTGTCAATTTTTAATATAAATCAGAAGCTTAAAGCTGATGGCATGAAGTTCTAATGATAAAATTCTAGGTATCACTTATGGGGGATCTGGGGGGCATGATGTCTTTGGACATATGCCATAGATGATATGTGAACTTGGCCTTGTGATAAGAAAAGTGTTAAAAGTTTTCCAGGTTAACCTTGTGGTGGGGAGGAGGGTAAAATACATACATGAATGAATGTCTGGCTGGCTTCCTGAATCTTCCAGGTAGTGTGACGGAGATATAAACTAGGGCCCATATACTGGCTAAAGATCCAGAACCTTTTGTTACTTTCTTACATTTACTAACAACAACAACAACAACAATAACAACAAAATCCTGGTCTGCTGGGGCACCTGGGTGGCTTAGTTGGTTGGGTGTCAGCCTTTGGCTCAGGTAGTGATCATGGGTCCTGGGATTGAGCCCCACGTTTGGCTCCCTGGTCAGTGGGGAGTCTGCTTCTCCCTCCCCCTCTGCCTGCTTGTGCTCTCTCTCTCTTTCTCTCTCAAATAAATAAATAAAATCTGAAAAAAAAAATTCCTGGTCAGTTTTGAGGGCATCAAAACCTTTAAAAAGGAGGATGTATTTATTATCCTTTTGCTGAAATGTGTGCATGGGGGGGGGGGGTGGGTAGAAGCCTCAAGGGATGGGAAGAAGACCTTAATCTGGATACTAATCATTTATTTATTCAACAAACATCTATGCCAAGAGCTATGTTGAATTAGAGATAAACAAGGTGTGTACTTTACTTTGGCAGTGTATGCTTGAGAAAGAATGGTAAACTGGAAGACCCTGGCTAGGAAGCCTTTTTAGCAGCCTTTTCCGTCCTTATCCAAGCTGAGATTAACTCACAACTTTTTTTTTTTTTTTTTGGTCTTTTTTTTAACCTGTGAAATACACACACACACACACACACACACACACACACACATTACAGAGATGGCATGAAACCTTTGTTGAAATGCATTTCAGTGTGAATATTGGCCTCCGTGATGGTAGATATAGTTCATCTGTCATGACCACCATTGTAAAGGAAGCTGGGAGAATCCTTAGACCCTTCTTAAAAAAGGACTTGGGAAATCTTGGTCTGATGGCTATGAGAGGGTTAAGAGACCCTGTCGTTTTGTAACCAGGTCCAGTGATCTTGTGTGAGCCATGTCGGGGTGTTGCCTGTGTGCTGTCTTTGCTGATCACAGTAATCGGGTCATAAGAGAAAGAGAAGTAATAAAGTGTCTCTTAGCAACCAACCCCAGGAGAAAGAGAAAATTACTCAAACCCGGCCATCTAGCCAGGGAAGTGGAAAGAAAAAATATTCTGAAGGTCTGTTGAAAGTGCCCAGGGCCATGAGTCCTATGTGGCATCGCCTATAGGCTGGCCTGGGTCTCTTCTTATAATGAAGGAAAGAAAGAAAAAGCAATAAGTGAACAAACAAAACCCCTCTAATATGGAAACTTTTCTTTGCCTTCCTTCCTCTCTCTTTTGGTAAATTTTTTTTTTTTTTTTAAATTTACAAAGAGGGGGAAAGAGGCAAAGGGTGGGCAGAGACCAAAGTAACCTTGTTCCCTATATGGGACTCCATAGTCCTAAGCGTGAGTAGATGTCTGGAAGGGAGGTGGTGGCTCTTCATTGGGCCTAGTATTTTCAGTTGAGATCTGGGTTGCCCTTCTAAGAAAGAGGAATGAAAAATCTAGATGTGCTCTTATTAGTTGTAGAAGACCTGATTTTGCCTGCCCTTCTTGTTACCTACGTGGCAGTCAGCTCCGTAGCTACTAATATTTATTGCTACAGACTTTGGTCTAGGGTAGTAGCTCTCTAACTTATTTTGAGACAAGTGGAAGTAAGAAATAAATTTTACATTGATAATTACACACGTGCACGCATGCACACACATGTCCATATATATAAAAATATGAAAGAAAATGTTACTTATCAGTGTAGGCTCTCACTTGACGTGATGCACGCTGATGTTTTTGTTCTGCTTCAGTTTTCAAAAATACTTTTGGAGGTCCAGTAAATTGATTTTATGACCTTTTAACGAGCTGCTTTATACAGTTTGAAAAGTGCCAGGCTAGGGTCAGCATTTGCCTTCCATTTTAATTTTATCAAAATGTTGCCAGACAGCAAGTTCAGCCCTGGTGAAGAGCCCTTGGCCAACATTGTGATGTTCAGAGTAACGGTTATTTTAGCTAATATTTCCTTGTTGTCTGTTAGGTTGATGTATCCAGAGATCCTAGCTTGAAGTTTAGGGAAATAAACTGAGTCAACTCTTGGACTTACAGCAATTTAGAAAGGTACTATATTGAGGCCAAGAAGCACTGGGCTGAACTCAAGCAACTTAGTTCTACTTGGACACATCCTTTTCTCACCTGGAGCCCCTTGTTCAATGAGATTGAATTTGATAATGCCATAAAGTCCTTTGCAGTGTCATATCTGGTATTTATAGCTGGAAAGGGTCCCACAAATCATCCAATCGAATTCTCTGTTTCCAAGATTTAGTCCTAGGGAAAGAACATGGATAGATTTCCCTGTGTCCTTTAAGACTTGTGTTAGAAAGAAATGTTCACAAGAGACTGAATCCTGGTTCCTCACTTCAAATACCCCAGTTTAGTATGGGAGCAAAGACATGTACACAACAAAGTTCCTGATGAGGTGCAATTTGTTAAACACTGCACTTAGGGTAGAATGAAAATATAAAGACTCAGAGGAATGGATAATTTAATGTGACTGGAAAGATGAAGGCTGAAGGCTACACTAGCATAGGGGAAGGGAGCTTTTGCACTTGATTTCGAGGGAAGGGAAAGATTCACACATGGAGAGGTCGATGATGGTAGATCATTTCAGGCAGACGACACTTTGTAAGTCATGGGAGAGGGGAGACTTAATTGCCTCCTCTGGGTTATTTTTTGACTTCCCTGAACTCATCAAAGTTGATGAGGTGGGTTTTTTTTCCCCCCATCATGAAATTTTCTATATCTTAAGGGACTTTTTTTCTTTCCAACTAACATGATTCCTTGATTATGACCCATTGCTCACTACTCAGTGATAAGGTGAAGTTTGATTAAATAATCTCTGTACAGTATTTCCTGCTGCTGGGAGACCCACGCTCATACAAATACAAGGTGTTACTACAATGTTTTTGTCCCTCAGGGGGCTAAAAAGTAAATAAGGAAATACAAATTAATACCTGTGATCTTTTTTAGAACAAGTAATGTTTGAATATATATTTTTCATTTCCTCCCTCCCCCTTAGATCTTAATATAGTTTTCTCCAACCTTTTAGTAGCTTATAAACCATAGACATACTCTACATTATTACGGATGCTGGAAGTAATGTTCTCACTGATGGCACTTTCTGAAGTTTGGCTGGTTTGGTTATTAAGTCAGTTAAGGGAAATAAGTGCAACAACCAGAATGGACTTTGTAATTTTGCTTCCATTTTGTGCCTTTCTTTAGGGAGGCTCTGGGCACTCAAGCACCTCGTGCAGCCACCTGCTTCTCTAGAACTTTCCTGCAGGCAGAGGAGACAGAAAGGTGTGCTGCTGTCTTGAAGTGCATTTATTAACCTCCTTCCTCTCTACAGGCTTCTTCTGGAGCAGTATTCCCCCCTGGCCTGTACTCCCAAGACTTCCTCTGTCCCCAAACATGATTTAATAATGACAGGAGTAAATACATTTCCTTAATATTCTGGGACACTCTACATGCGTAGTACCCATTCACAGCTGTTATTTTTTTTTTTTAAAGATTTTATTTATTTATTTGACAGAGAGATCACAAGCAGGCAGAGAGGCAGGCAGAGAGAGAGGAGGAAGCAGGCTCCCTGCTGAGCAGAGAGCCCGATGCGGGGCTCGATCCCAGGACTCCGAGACCATGACCCGAGCCGAAGGCAGCGGCTTAACCCACTGAGCCACCCAGGCGCCCCCACAGCTGTTATTTTATTTGATCTTTAGAACTCTTTTTTTGCTAGGTAAATGGCATTTTGTTAGGTAAATGGCAGGGTTTACTACTCCCATTTTGTAGATGACTGAGCCGAAGTATCCAGAGTTGAGGTCCCCTGGTATCCCTTACTTAGCCAAATCATGGTGCCAACAGCAGAGTGAAGGGATCCGGACTCCAGACCCAAGGGAGCGTAGTAGGATCTTGGAAGGTCCCTGCTGACGGTCAGTTCAGATGACCCGTTGGAATGCTTTCCATTTTAGATGAAGAAACTTGAGGCTAAGAGAAATGGAGGTACTGGCGTTTCGGAGGTCAGTACACAGAAACGGAGTTTCCGCTCCCTGTCCGGGAGGTGGTTAACATAGTATCTCACAGATTTGATCCCTGATCCCCTGCCTGATCCCCGGTTGTGACCATAGCAAGGGACAGAGCTGTTGTTACTGGACAAGTGTGTGTGCACTTCATAAATAACACCTGTTTATTGTTGGTACCATCTATATATAATCAATTTTCTTTTAAGCCTGTATGTGCTTGGCCCACTATTTCTCTAGTACTATCAATTGCCTTGGGGGAAAAAATCAATAACAGAAACTTAAGATTTGGAATTTATATATGAAAGCCTCAGAAGTACTTTTGGTGAGATTTCAAAAATAATGCACTGATTGGAAAATAATCGAGACTTTAAGTTCAATAGGGATTTTGAAAAAGGTCCTATATGTTTAGGCCTGTATAGACAAAGGGAAAGTGGGTCCTGAAGGCTGGAACGGTACAGTTGGCTAAGGGGTGAGGAATGGGGAGAGCGAGGTGGGCTGGGAGCATGGGGGTGGCCAGCAGCAGTGGAGGCCCGTGACCGTGGTAGGGGTATGAGACGAGGTACATGGGCCGGTGGGGAGTTCTAGGTCTCCCAGGTGGGGAAGGGGTAATCAGAGGAGGGAAAGGTAGACTCTTTCAGCCTTTCAGCCTGGAGCCTGGAACCCGTGTGAGGTCAGGATGTAAACTCCTTGGAATTCAGCCATTTCTGTAGCTGCTCACATGGTCATAATTAGAAATTAAGATGATGCTCTTTGAAGTTAGCAACTTTCCTAAATAGCACTTGATGCTGCTGATGAATGAGACTGAGGCACATGACTTCTACTGTAGGCTTCAAGCTAAATGGATCTGGGAGGATGTGAAGCTTCCGTTCCGAAGTGTCTGCGTTTGACTGACACGCTAAGTAATGCCTGGATATAATTTGGGGAGTACTTGTGTATCCTTCAGAAGGAAAAGTTCCTGCTATTAGGATAATTTGTTACACACTTGAAGTTTTCGAATATATTTCAGTCAGAAAAATCCTCCCTGGATATGTTTTTCTTTGTGAACGCAGGTAAATTTGAAGATTTTCCATACATTTAAAAATGTGCACAAGTTATTTCATAAGAACAAGAAAACAAATTCATTTTCAAAAATATAATCATAATCCTGTCTCCCATGATACAATTCCATTTTCTATGAACTGATTTATTCTTTGGCAATATGCATTTGCAGTTTTTGTAAGGTGTAATCAATAAGAGAGAGAATTTTTAATTTTTCTATTTAATATTACAGAGTAAGAATTTTACTCATGATATTAAGCAGTGACATTATAGTTCTTAGAGAAGCTATACCAGAATTTATTTAACTGTTTTCATATTCCCAGTCATGTGTTGCTTCCAGTGCTTTTCTCCTAGAGGACATAATGAGGGCTTTCATGGGTACAGCTTTTTGGAGAGGTAGCGTTTGAGTCGAAGAAACTGGGAGCATGTTTATTACCGGCTGATAATTGGCACTTGCCAAAATACCGTCTTGCGTAAATCCCATTCTGCGGTAAGTACAACAGTGTTGTGAAGTACTTGGGGCCCAGGGAGAATATTTGGAAGTGGTTAGAAGATTTTTATGTGTGTGAGGTGGGTGAGGATGAGGTGGGTGGGCTGTTTGCTGAGTCACAGCCGTTTAATTTAAATAGACCATGGAGGCAAATCAGCTGGGATGAGGGAGAGAGGGTCCAACTACATTGCCTGGATATGATCTCCTTTGGGGCTGGGTCATGTGGTTCCATTGCAGTCAGGATGGTAGAGCACGGTGACCGTGATAAGGGAGTAAGCAGACGGAGATCAGTTAGCATGTACAACCAGAGTCTGTTTCTCGGCAGACTAATGAAAAACCCCCACCGTGGACCGACTGGTGTAATAATAATAATAATGAGAAAAAGAAGAAGGTTTTCTGTAGTATTAACTATGTTCCAGATATTATTCCAAGCATTTTATATGTAAATATGGAAATATTCTATTTTAATATATTTTTTAAAAAGATTTTATTTGTAGGGGTGCCTGGATGGCTCAGTTGGTTGAACAACTGCCTTTGGCTCAGGTCATGATCCCGGACTTCCAGGATCAAGTCCCGAATGGGGCTCCCAGCTCCCTGGGGAGTCTGCTTCTCCCTCTGACCTTCTTCTCTCTCATGCCTCTCTCTCACTCATTCTCTCTCAAATAAACAAAATCTTTTAAAAAATTTTTTCTTAAAAAAAAAAGATTTTATTTATTAGAGAGAGAGAGCAAGCACTGGGTGCACAAGCAGGAGGAACAGCAGAGGGAGAGGGAGAAGCAGGATCCCCATGGGAGGCCTGATGCAGGGCTGGATCCCAGGACCCTGGGATCATGGCCTGAGCTGGAGGCAAAAGCTCATCCAGCTGAGCCACCCAGCTGCCCCTATTTTAATAAATGTTATAGTAAATATATTTATTGTAGTTCCTTCTTTTGTTTGGTACTTTGTTCCTTAGGGAGTATGAATCTGGAATATAGTAGTAGGTGCCCATTAAATACCTATTAATTCAAGATTGGAAGGAAGAAAGGAAGGAATGGATGAATGGATCACTTCATACGTATACCTATTTCTTGGAGGTCTAATTGTGACCTTAAAAACTTGGTTCAGCTATAACCAGCTCAGAGTAGGTATGAGCATTTCACTACAGCAAAATCTTAGTTAAAAGCGAACTCTGCAGTGTGTGAGAGGCAGCTGTTAACTAGTTTCCAAATGTATTAGTTTGATTTATCATTGCCTTTTTCTGATCAAGAAAGAGAGTAGTCTCCCCTAAAGTTTAGTGATTAAGTCACCAGCCGCCTTTTCTATTTTGGTAGTTGTGGTAATTGATGTTTCCTGGAAATTTTCCCCCTGTTCTATTAATACTGCCAAAGGGGGTTACAGCCGTGAGTCACTCCAGGAAGTCAACCATCGTTCGCTTCCTCAATTTGCCAAACAGCCCCCATGTACAAAATCAACAACTTCTGCAAATGAGTTGCTTTATAGCTCTCAAGAAAGTTCTAGATAATGCAGCTTTTGTGGTTCATTCTATGCTTCCTGCCATGATGGGGGATAAAACAAAAGTTGATGTTTTGCTTCTTGGTATTCTTGAAATCATTGACCATTTAGGTCACCAGTGTGGTCTCTCAGTTAAGAGAACTCCCACCTGCTGTCTAGCAAAAGTCCCTTGGCACTCATCTTTGCAAAGTTACACCTGGGGACAGAGACATCAGCAGTTGGAACTGAGTTCTTGAACTCCAGTGTAGTCTGAACTTCTTAGTGGTGTACACCTGTTTCTATATTCCTTCATTTGCTCACTTTTAAATTAATTAGCACATTGATTCATTCAGTACCTACCGACCTGTCTCTTGAGCACTGTGTACTGGATACCGTCCTCTGCACTGAGGATACAGCACAGAGTACCTGTCCTTAGGAAGTTTCCAATCTAGTTACTGTGAACCGTATTACTGAATTACCCACTAGAAAAACTAACTCGGAGACTGTATAGCCTGTAGGCTTGTCCTGAAGGAATCAAGTTCAGCTGACATGTATAAAGTTGTGAAGAATGTAATTCATGTTAATTATGTAATTTTTTTATGCCTGGACTTCTCATCTGTGCTCCTCTTACCCCGATAAACACTGAGGTGGTACTTAACTATGCATTTCTCGTGGTACTTAAATTTTTCTGCCTTGGCCAATTAGTAATTTATGTTCATGTTTTAGTTTCTCTGCAGATTCTTTGAGTAGAATCAGTGTGGGACTCATTCCTGGGTCAGTGATAGCTCCCCTTTGACCTTTCCCCTCCTCATCACCTTTCCTTGCCATCTAGCCTAGTGCCAGATGAGTGGTAGCTCTTCAGTGTGGGCAGTGAATGCCTGCTGTGTGACCTCAGACAAGTTAATGAACTTCTCTGAGTTGCAGTGTTCTCCTCTCCAAACAAAAGAGAGTACTAATTCTGACTTCCTAGGTTGTTGTGAAGGTTAGGAATTAAATTGAAAGTTCTTTTAATAGTGCCAGGCACTTGGTAAGCACTTACTAAATGTTATCATTAATAAATAATTTTACTGCTGCTTATGAAGCGGCAGCATTTCCTTCTAGGATTTTCTTGTCGTTCTTTATGATTGATAGAGGAGAGACATGCAGTCTAGGATTTCATGTCAACCTTCTTTATATAGGAAACTAGATGGAAATGTGCTGTTTCAGTCGTATACATCTTGCATTCTTGTATGATTGTTGACAAGCCAGCACGTAAAAATTATGCTACCGTTTCCCCTCAGTATCAATTCGTGGTGTCATTAAAATCTCTGAATTTTTCTAGATCCCTGCTGTGGACACTGATTTGACCAGATGTTAGGTGAATCAGTGTCCTCATTGAGTAGTGTGACTTGGTCTTTGAGGTTTGACTTTGATCCTTTGTCCTTTGTTTATTCTGGCGTAGGCAGAGGAATCAGGCAGCAAGACTCTGACATCCTCTTTCCTACCTCTCCCAGTTTCTGCTGGCCGAGAAAATGTAGTGTAAGTTAAGGCAACAGAATGACTGAAAATTGCCGGGATGAAAAAAAATTGTAGCGTAATGAGAAATCCTAGTATATGTGCATGTTTGTATATATTTTCAGATATGTGTGAATATATGTGTGTATGTTTGTCGATATCAGACTTTGGGGTTGACATATTTTTTTATGTACAAACAATAAGTACTTTTCAGATGTGTTTCTAATCCGTTTTCATTCAGTCCTTCTACACCAACCCTGTCTGTTAGTCACAGCAGAGATTACAGTCTCTGTTTTATTGATGGGGATGTTCGGAGTTAACGACTGGCGTGTTCTAGAGCAAGGGCGGAACCCAGATTTTCAAAGTTGTAAGGCAGCTACTTTTTACCTCAATCTATACCTCTATCTGTGATCTGGATCTGGATCTCAGAAGATAATTTAGAAGCATCGATACAGATTCAAGTTGAACATTCACTTCTCTTGTAATGCCTTTTAAGTATTTAATGGAAACAAAACTACAGCAGAGCTGCATTTGTCATCATTTGGGGGTCCCTTCCTATATCTTCTTGGTATTGTGGCCGCCTCTGTCTGTGTTCTGATAACTGGCTGGTGGCAGGTGCAACATCAGAGTTGACTGAATGCTCCCTGACCCTCCTGAACCTATCTGTTGCTGCCCTTAGCACGTTTTGTAACTGTGTATACGTGCAATTACTTGATCACTGCCTTCCTCCCAGACGCGACTATACACTTCACAGGGGCCCCGTGGTCTCTTAGGGGTCTGAACACAAAGGATGGCGGGTAATGGTGCTTTGTAAGTTGCTGTTTGATGAATGACTGAATAAATGATTAAACGAGACGCCTAGACTGAAAGTCCAGAACGTCAGCACTAGAAGGAGCTTTCGAAGTTGACTTTGAGTTCAACTTAATGAAATACCACTAAAAACCTCATCTGTTCAACCACTGACAGAGTTGCCTTGGAGTTCATAGAGACAAACAAGACATGCTTTCCATGCTCAGAAACTAATGATGTAATGGGGGGCATTTAAAATATGGGAAATGAATCGTAACAGAGCTCTAGGCACAGCCTGTTGGGAATGGTAGAGAGAGATAAGATATTGCTTCTGATCAGGGACATTAGGCAAGGCTTCCTGGAGATGCATTTCATCTGGGTCTTGGAAAGGACACTTTCCGTGAATGGGAACAGTGTTAGGAAAGAGCAGTGTATTTAGTGAATGGGTCATGGGGATGAGTCACTGGGTCTAATGGAGGGACTGCGGGAGCCGGGAGCCTGATGTCTGGCCTCAGCGTGACTGTGCAAAGTGAAATGTGCTCATTACTCTTTCTCCCTTTCCACCCATTCTTGTGTTTCTTTAACACCTCTTTCAACTCTCTCCGCCTGTCTTCTCCTTTACTGTTCTCCCCTCGCCTCCCACCTTTCTGGCCCAAATCTGATACTTAGATAGTGAATAGTTTGTTGCACCAACTGTCGCTGTTCATAAATTAATGTGACAGATGGGTGGTCTGGGGAACAAGACACTTTCTGTAATCTGTAGCATGAGGCTGAGTGAGGTGCTTCCCGAAGTAGGTTTCTTTTGCTATTTTTGCTCAGATTGTGATGTGGCCGCGGCTTCAGTTCATACTTTCACTGTGGGGAATTTCTAACCTTGAGAATCCAGCCCTGGGTACGCATTTTTTAGAGAAGCCCCTTTTTTTATGGAAACTGCTCTGCCAAGACGCCTAGAGATTTCTGCTGTCGTCTGCCAGGCTGAGGTGTTCGGGGGCTGAGCATGCTGGCTGGCTGTGTGGAGCTCTCATTGGTTCCGAGGGCCTCCTTGCTTTAGGAACACAGTGCAGGGTGTATGTGTCTCTTTGTACAACTCTTGTGGAGGTGACAAAAAAACGCTGTAGGGAATATAAGTTTCGCTTCTGTTTCAAAGGCTGGGTAGAGGCAGAGGGACCGGTCACTGAAGGCACGCTTGTGATCGCTCCTCTCAGAACTTGATTTTCACTGCTTGAACTTCATTTTCCATGCTTTTATGACCCACACACCTACATGCAAAGGAAAATGTAATACTTGCTCAGAGTGCAAGAAGCCATTTCCATCCTGGAGCTCCATGTAATGGTTCATTTATTTGCCATTATTCTGACAACATAAATGGCACTCCCTGTTTGTTACTGGAAACAACGAAAGCCAAGCAAAAGAGCAGAGGGTGAGTTCTTGCCTATAGGAGCCACACTTGAATGTGGCATTAGATAGTGAGAAAGTACCGGCCTGCTCTTGGGGGCTGGCCTCGTCTCTTACGGGCTCCGTGACATGGGCTAGGTCACCTGTCCTGCTCGCCAAATGGGGATAAACAGAATCGGCCTGCACTGACTTCTACTTCAAATGGCAATTGCGTGCGAAAGTGAATTGTAAATTGTAAGTGCTGAACAGATATGAAGCGGTGTTATTAGTTCACCCCCTGGCTACGGAGAAATTGGTAGCATGAATCTTACGTACCTTTCTTTGCTATTTCGATTCTGCAGCACACCGAGGGCTTCAGCGCTCTTTTGCTGACATTCCTAATTAGCAATGCTGAATTTCAGCATTGTATCAATCCTCCCCAAGCCTTAAGATGAAAACAGGTGTTCCCGTTATAGCTCTACCATGTGCATGACAGGAAAGAATCGTGTTGCCGTCAGAAACTTAATTTATCAATCTTACTGACTTAAATTTTAAATTTGCAAGCTTAAGATGATTCATTATCAACGTATTTTTCATGCCTGAGCTTTTCTCCAGGGAACAAAAGGAAATGGCTCACACCGGCACTTCTGATAAGCTCTCATTCAGCAGAAGATGGTGTGCCCTTAATTTTGTCAGCATGTGTATAAAGAACGTACTTTAAGTAGAGATTCTTTACGCTGCAAATACGGTGCATAATTTTCAAATATGCCTTTAAATCGGCCTCCAACCTCTTCTGAATCTGTGTTTTTTCTCCCTTCATTAAAATGTTCCAGCCTGGAAATTTTGTCTTTGGAAACTCAGATACTTTTTACTTCTGAAAAGAACAACCGAATGATTTCAGTACTTTAAAAACTACAAGGATGACATATTTTCAGCCTGTAGTGCATTGATACGGTCGAGCTCTATTTTTCTTCTAATGATACAGATCATCTCTGTGTGTCTATGTGTGTTTGGTTTTGTATCTATGCATGCATATTTTGAAAAGATCAAAGGTATAGAGGTAAATTTTGAGAAATTAAAACAGTTATGGACAAAATCGTCTCATCACTTTAGCAGTGCGTCTCAATTTTAACCTTGAAACCAAAAGGTTGTGTCTGCTTCTTTGATTGTATACTAACTAGGAAAACAGATCTGCTGTCCCTGAGCTAGATTTTTCTCAGGATTTTGTGGAAGAAAAGATGCAAGCATAAATTCATTATAGAAAAGAAGAAAGAGGGGTGCCTGGGTGACTCAGTGGGTTAAAGCCTCTGCCTTCGGCTCAGGTCATGATCTTAGCGTCCTGGGATCGAGCCCCGCATCGGGCTCTCTGCTCGGCAGGGAGCCTGCTTCCCTCTCTCTCTTCCTGTCTCTCTGCCTACTTGTGATCTTTCTGTCAAATAAATAAATAAAATCTTTAAAAAAAAAAAAAAAAAAGAAAAGAAGAAAGACTAATCCATTCATTCATTTAGCCAAGCAGTGTTTGAGAACCCATCATGAGCCCCAGATACTGTTTTAGGTCTGAGAGTAAGCAGTGACCAAAGTCCTTACCTTCCTGGGTTTTACTTCGTAAAAAGAAGGAAGATAAGGCACGAAATATCTGAGAGCTCAAAGTGGAGAAAATCACACATGCACACAAAGACACACACACACTCATTGGATTTAGTGGATGAAGAATTCCCTGGTCGATTGTGATAAGGAATAGGTGTCATGATTCCATCAGTTCCATCATCCTTAAATGCCTCTCTTCTTCTTCTTCTTCTTCTTCTTCTTCCTCTTTTAAGATTTTATTTATCTATTTGACACAGAGAGATCACAAGTAGGCAGAGAGATAGGCAGAGAGGGGGGGGGAAGCAGCCTCCCTGCCGAGCAGAGAGCTCCATGTGGGGCTGGATCCCAGGACCCTGAGACCATGACCTGAGCTGAAGGCAGAGGCTTAACCCCCTGAGCCACCCAGGTGCCCCGAGGCCTCTCTTCTTATGAATGATTTAATTTGCTCCATCCGTGTCCCATCTGGTGGGGAGTAGGAGTTGTCTCTCATTTTTGCACCCAGTTCTTTCATTTTTTTGGTAAAAACTTTCTCATTCTCTGCTCATAGGTAGTGACCTTGCACGTGTGTTTTGTGCTTAATAATCTCAGGAGAGCCCTGTCCACAAAACTTACCTTAAAAAGGCTTGTGGGGTACCGCTGAAATGACTAGGAACAGCTCTCTTTAGTAAGCACGCTGGGATTGTCTCACTATTTGAAGCGAGCTGCAGGTCTGGCTTCCTTTTGCCACTCAAATCTCACCTGGCCCTTTATGAACCAGTGAAAGTAGCAGGTGGCATTGAGCTTGTAGTTGTTTTGGAATTTGTTTCTTTCTGCCACTCCCTAGTGGGCTGTCAGGGTCAACCCCTCATGAAATGGACCACAGACCATTTCAGCTCTTCCTTTGTAAAAGCTTCTCTGGAACTTCTCTGGAACTGTGGATGCCATTTAACTTCTCTGTCTTCAGCTCCTGAAGGAGCTGCTTTGATGGTCACCTCTGGAAGTTTTTGTGGGTTTTTTCTTTTGTTTTTATTGTTACTTGTTATTTTCATTTGTTCTTTAATAATCAAAACCCAGTTGACTTGTCAAACTCAATTTCCTCAAGTTTCCTTAATTTGGGACTCACTGGCTGATTGAAGTACCGTCCCTACTCCAAACCGTGTCTCCTCCTCTTTGGTACGTCGTGTTCCTTGCCAGCCTCCAAGGCCTGGCTCACCTTCTCCCTTTTTCAAAGCCTTTGCTTGTTAACACTTACATTTCCAAAATGGCAGCTAGGCAGAGCTGTCCAGAGTAGGACTGTGCAGTTCTTACGGCTCTGTTTACCTTTTCTCCAGGTCTTGGTTAGCTGTAATTCTTATTTTTCTTTCCTGAACTAGCATGTTTACTATAGAACTGCTGTCTTCATAGTTGTTTTCTAAACTGCAGACACTGGTAACCACAGGACTATGGCAAGAGGAGGTGGTGTCTCTCCTTCATCTGCTGGCATTACAGAGGATACTGGAAATGTGGAAGTGTGGGAGCTTCAGGAAGCCTGATGTGGGGGTTATGGCCTGAACGATCTGAGTCTTTGATTCTTTGGGGTAGAGAATCTTGGAAAGTCTCGAGGATTACCTGGGCCATCGACCCAGCTTATACCTTAAAATCGGGAGCAGAGCTTTTATAAAATACAAATGCAGGGCTCCCCCCCTTTCAGAGACTCTGACTTAATTGTCCCTCAGTGGGTCTGCACATGCTTTATAGAAGTTTTGCCTATGAGTCTGTGAAACCAGGTTTGAGGACCGTTGAGTTCCTCTCACCACCTGACTTTATCAGGAGAAGATAAGGTCTGAAGCAAAAGTGACTTCTCTAGACTTTCCTAGCAGGATGGCTGGCTGTTCGAGTAGGGAACATCTGTCTCCTGATTTTGAGTCAGCACTATATCCACTACCCTTAATCCCATTTCTTCTCATTTCGTGTATCAGATTGTCTGCTGTGGTCTTGGGTAGGGGGCAGAATTCCAGAGCCCGAACTACACAGGAGAGTAAGGGGAGGTTGTTCAGTGCTCAACATGATTGGACCTAGAACAGGTTGAGCTTGTAGGCTCTTGACTCAAGAAAGAAGGGGTATCTGGATAACTGGGTGTATTTGGATTCCTGAGGGAAGGGTCATAGGATTTAGTTTTAGGGCTTGATACTTCAAAATATGATTGTATTCATAATAGGTATGTGTGGTGTGTTGTAAAAGTAGCGTATTTATTGACAAATGTCTTGGGTTCAGGTTGTGGTTCTGTCCTTAACGAGTTCTGGAAACTTGGACAAACTCTGGCCCGTTTTGAGCTTTGTTTCCCTTGTTTTTACAGTGGACATACTGCCCCCATTTCTTTGAGTTTTAGGAAGTTTCCTGGAGATGACATATGTCAGTGCTGCCACATGATAAATACTTCATGAGCGTTGCTTTAGAAGTCAGGCAAGTCTAACATTTTGCTACAGCGAATAAGATAGTACTAAGTATGTGGCCGAATCAGAAGGGTGGCTTCTGTCAGCTTTGCCTAGGACAGTCAGTAGGACTGAAGTGGCACACTGTAGCTAGGTCCCAGCTCGTGAAACGTGCATGGTGTATGGTACCAGAGGAAGGAAACAGTCCAGACTGTAAGGCAAGTGCTAGTCCTCTCCCTGACATTCATATCACAAGTGGCTCCTGTACCGTTTCTTAGTGCTCAGAAAAACTGTAGTGAATTCTAGAATCATGCATTTCTGAAAAACCTTGGATGTTCACTAGTTCAGCCTCCCCTCCCGAGTTGGCCTCCCAGATCAATGATTGCATAGACTCTGTTTGCACCTCCAAAGTCGTGCGACTCTTACTCTTTGGAGCTTGTTCATTTGCTGCGTATACCACGTTGTTGAAAGACATTTCTTTTATTGGACTCTGCCTTCTGAAATCCTTGTTTCAAGTCGGCTCCATACCCAGCATGGAGCCCAACATAGGACTGGAATTCAGGACCCTGAAATCAAGACCTGAGCTGAGATCAAGAGTCGGACACTTAACCGACTGAACCACCCAGGCGCCCCACTTTCTTAAATCTTTTTTCTGAGATAACCCTGAGAAAGTCTGATCTTCTTTCCCTGCTGAGGCCCTTCCTTAGTTAATAGTATAAGGTAATAGGAAACAAGAGACTAGCTCACACGAGCCAAGTAAATGTGGTTTGCCGTATGTTAGTAAATCCCAGGAGAGGTTGGAAGCGATGATGGTGGGAACCACAGTAGCGCCAGGCCTCTAGGAACCAAGAGTTTCAAGACTTTCACTCTGTTGAATTTCCTTTGAACATCTCTGCCTTTCCTCCTTATGGATATCACATGCATTAGAGTAAATGAAGGGTATGACTCCAAGGATGGTCAGGTTTCATTATTGGTCCTTGTAGAACATTCTTGTTTTCATTTTTATGTCTCTTCCATTTTTTCCTTTGCTTCATGCTTCATCCTCATCCCAGTTTCCCTTCTACCTCATAGAGTCCTGCTCTCATGTGTTTGGAATAGTCCTTATATCTGTATGAATCTTCTATAGTATTTTAATTTACATAAACTCACATAATAATAATGCCCAACACTTGTCGTCCACTTCTCACATGTGACACTCTCTTCCGAATCCTTTAAATGTATTAACTCCGGTGATTGCCACGACAAACTCTGTGAGGCAGGGACTATTACCTTAACTGATGTACAGATTAGGAAAGTAAGCACAGGGAAAGTAACTTTCCCAGGGTTACATAGTTGGCGAATCAGTTGCTGAGCCAGGATTCAAACCCAAGCCATCTGACTTTGCACAGCTCATTCTTGTTTACTTTGCTCTTGTGTCTGTAGATTATGGGACTGTGCTATGGACCTGGTCCCGTTTCTTTGCCTTTTTTGCTATTATTATGGCCCAGCATAGTCTTTCTTTGGTCCCCAAATGAAGCAATAATTTTATTATGAGCCATATAATACATAGATGACATCTGTTGAGAGTTCAGGTTGTATAAGACATTCTTTGAGTGGGTTACATCATTTACTTTGAGTGGCTCCAAGATTTTAGTATTATTATTATTTTTTTTACAGGTGAGAAAGAATTCTATACATTTCAAAACTGGCCAAGCATGTGTGAGATACATTGAGTCATATACATAAGTAATGCTCAAAGAGCGTTTAATGATTGGGACTCCTACAGCATCTCTGAGACACACTCTGCACACAGATTGTCCTTTACTACTGCTAATGGGTTTGAGCAATTACATTAATTTATATTTGTTAATATGACCAGCGCAGTCTTTTAACGATCTAGAAGTTTACTGTTAGTGACACTGCAGTGTATTCCGAAGTGTGTATCCATTGCCTTCCATGGATTTATTTCCCTGCTAATACACCTTAAAGCTACCTCCAACTCTCTCTTCCCACAAACCTGGTTATGATGAACATCTTTGTATGATTGTTCTTTTTTTTTTCTTTAAAGAATTTATTTATTCCTCAGAGAGAGATAGAGAGTGAGCACAACTAGGCAGAGCAGCAGGCAGAGGGAGAAGCAAGCTTCTTCTTTTTTTTTTTTTTTTTGATTTTTTTTTTTAATTTTATTTTTTATAAACATATATTTTTATCCCCGGGGGTACAGGTCTGCGAATCGCCAGGTTTACACACTTCACAGCACTCACCATAGCACATACCCTCCCCAATATCCATAACCCCACCCCCCCTCTCCCAACCCCCCTCCCCCCATCAACCCTCAGTTTGTTTTGTGATATTAAGAGTCACTTATGGTTTGTCTCCCTCCCAATCCCATCTTGTTACATTTATTCTTCTCCTACCCCCTTAACCCCACATGTTGCATCTCCTCTCCCTCATATCAGGGAGATCATATGATAGTTGTCTTTCTCTGATTGACTTATTTCACTAAGCATGATACGCTCTAGTTCCATCCACGTCGTTGCAAATGGCAAGATTTCATTTCTTTTGATGGCTGCATAGTATTCCATTGTGTATATATACCACATCTTCTTTATCCATTCGTCTGTTGATGGACATCTAGGTTCTTTCCATAGTTTGGCTATTGTAGACATTGCTGCTATAAACATTCGGGTGCACGTGCCCCTTCGGATCACTACGTTTGTATCTTTAGGGTAAATACCCAGCAGTGCAATTGCTGGGTCATAGGGTAGTTCTATTTTCAACATTTTGAGGAACCTCCATGCTGTTTTCCAGAGTGGTTGCACCAGCTTGCATTCCCACCAACAGTGTAGGAGGGTTCCCCTTTCTCCGCATCCTCGCCAGCATCTGTCCTTTCCTGACTTGTTAATTTTAGCCATTCTGACTGGTGTGAGGTGATATCTCATGGTGGTTTTGATTTGTATTTCCCTGATGCCGAGTGATATGGAGCACTTTTTCATGTGTCTGTTGGCCATCTGGATGTCTTCTTTGCAGAAATGTCTGTTCATGTCCTCTGCCCATTTCTTGATTGGATTATTTGTTCTTTGGGTGTTGAGTTTGCTAAGTTCTTTATAGATTTTGGACACTAGCCCTTTATCTGATATGGCATTTGCAAATATCTTCTCCCATTCTGTCAGTTGTCTTTTGGTTTTGTTCACTGTTTCCTTTGCTGTGCAAAAGCTTTTGATCTTGATAAAATCCCAAAAGTTCATTTTTGCCCTTGCTTCCCTTGCCTTTGGTGATGTTCCTAGGAAGATGTTGCTGCGGCTGACGTCGAAGAGGTTGCTGCCTGTGTTCTCCTCGAGGATTTTGATGGATTCCTTTCTCACATTGAGATCCTTCATCCATTTTGAGTCTATTTTCGTGTGTGGTGTAAGGAAATGATCCAATTTCATTTTTCTGCATGTGGCTGTCCAATTTTCCCAACACCATTTATTGAAGAGGCTGTCTTTGTTCCATTGGACATTCTTTCCTGCTTTGTCGAAGATGAGTTGACCATAGAGTTGAGGGTCCATTTCTGGGCTCTCTATTCTGTTCCATTGATCTATGTGTCTGTTTTTGTGCCAGTACCATGCTGTCTTGATGATGACAGCTTTGTAATAGAGCTTGAAGTCCGGAATTGTGATGCCACCAACTTTGGCTTTCTTTTTCAATATTCCTTTGGCTATTCGAGGTCTTTTCTGGTTCCATATAAATTTTAGGATTCTTTGTTCCATTTCTTTGAAAAAAAATGGATGGTACTTTGATAGGAATTGCATTAAATGTGTAGATTGCTTTAGGTAGCATAGACATTTTCACAATATTTATTCTTCCAATCCAGGAGCATGGAACATTTTTCCATTTCTTTGTGTCTTCCTCAATTTCTTTCATGAGTACTTTATAGTTTTCTGTGTATAGATTCTTAGTCTCTTTGGTTAGGTTTATTCCTAGGTATCTTATAGGTTTGGGTGCAATTGTAAATGGGATAGACTCCTTAATTTCTCTTTCTTCTGTCTTGTTGTTGGTGTAGAGAAATGCAACTGATTTCTGTGCATTGATTTTATATCCTGACACTTTACTGAATTCCTGTACAAGTTCTAGCAGTTTTGGAGTGGAGTCTTTTGGGTTTTCCACATAGAGTATCATATCATCTGCGAAGAGTGATAGTTTGACTTCTTCTTTGCCGATTTGGATGCCTTTAATTTCCTTTTGTTGTCTGATTGCTGAGGCTAGGACTTCTAGTACTATGTTGAATAGCAGTGGTGATAACGGACATCCCTGCCGTGTTCCTGACCTTAGCGGAAAAGCTTTCAGTTTTTCTCCATTGAGAATGATATTTGCGGTGTGTTTTTCATAGATGGCTTTGATAATATTGAGGTATGTGCCGTCTATCCCTACACTTTGAAGAGTTTTGATCAGGAAGGGATGCTGTACTTTGTCAAATGCTTTTTCAGCATCTATGGAGAGTATCATATGGTTCTTGTTCTTTCTTTTATTAATGTGTTGGATCACATTGATTGATTTGCGGATGTTGAACCAGCCTTGCAGCCCTGGAATAAATCCCACTTGGTCGTGGTGAATAATCCTTTTAACGTACTGTTGAATCCTATTGGCTAGTATTTTGGCGAGAATTTTTGCATCTGTGTTCATCAAGGATATTGGTCTGTAGTTCTCTTTTTTGTTGGGATCCTTGTCTGGTTTTGGGATCAAGGTGATGCTGGCCTCATAAAATGAGTTTGGAAGTTTTCCTTCTATTTCTATTTTTTTGGAACAGTTTCAGGAGAATAGGAATTAGTTCTTCTTTAAATGTTTGGTAGAATTCCCCCGGGAAGCCGTCTGGCCCTGGGCTTTTGTTTGTTTGGAGATTTTTGATGACTGTTTCAATCTCCTTACTGGTTATGGGTCTGTTCAGGCTTTCCATTTCTTCCTGGTTCAGTTGTGGTAGTTTATATTTCTCTAGGAATGCATCCATTTCTTCCAGATTGTCAAATTTGTTGGCATAGAGTTGCTCATAGTATGTTCTTATAATTGTCTGTATTTCTTTGGTGTTCGTTGTGATCTCTCCTCTTTCATTCATGATTTTATTTATTTGGGTCCTTTCTCTTTTCTTTTTGATAAGTCTGGCCAGGGGTTTATCGATCTTATTAATTCTTTCAAAGAACCAGCTTCTAGTTTCATTGATTTGTTCTATTTTTTTTTTTTGGTTTCTATTTCATTGATTTCTGCTCTGATCTTTATGATTTCTCTTCTCCTGCTGGGTTTAGGGTTTCTTTCTTGTTCTTTCTCCAGCTCCTTTAGGTGTAGGGTTAGGTTGTGTACCTGAGACCTTTCTTGTTTCTTGAGAAAGGCTTGTAGCGCTATATATTTTCCTCTCAGGACTGCCTTTTGTGTCCCACAGATTCTGAACCGTTGTGTTTTCATTATCATTTGTTTCCATGAATTTTTTCAATTCTTCTTTAATTTCTTGGTTGACCCATTCATTCTTTAGAAGGATGCTGTTTAGTCTCCATGTATTTGGGTTCTTTCCAAATTTCCTCTTGTTATTGAGTTCTAGCTTTAGAGCATTGTGGTCTGAAAATATGCAGGGAATGATCCCAATCTTTTGATACCGGTTGAGACTTGATTTAGGACCAAGAATGTGATCTATTCTGGAGAATGTTCCATGTGCACTAGAGAAGAATGTGTATTCTGTTGCTTTGGGATGAAATGTTCTGAATATATCTGTGATGTCCATCTGGTCCAGTGTGTCATTTAAGGCCTTTATTTCCTTGTTGATCTTTTGCTTGGATGATCTGTCCATTTCAGTGAGGGGAGTGTTAACATCCCCTACTATTATTGTATTATTGTCAATGTGTTTCTTTGATTTTGTTATTAATTGGTTTATATAGTTGGCTGCTCCCACGTTACGGGCCTAGATATTTAGAATTGTTAGATCTTCTTGTTGGACAGGTCCTTTGAGTATGATATAGTGTCCTTCCTCATCTCTTGTTATAGTCTTTGGCTTAAAATTTAATTGATCTGATATAAGGATTGCCACTCCTGCTTTCTTCTGATGTCCATTAGCATGGTAAATTCTTTTCCACCCCCTCACTTTAAACCTGGAGGTGTCTTCGGGTTTAAGATGAGTTTCTTGTAGGTAACATATAGATGGGTTTTGTTTTTTTATCCATTCTGATACCCTGTGTCTTTTGATTGGGGCATTTAGCCCATTAACATTCAGGGTAAGTATTGAGAGATATGAATTTAGTGCCATTGTATTGCCTGTAAGGTGACTGTTATTGTATATTGTCTCTGTTCCTTTCTGATCTACTACTTTTAGGGTCTCTCTTTGCTTAGAAGACCCCTTTCAATATTTCCTGTAGAGCTGGTTTCTTGTTTGCAAATTCTTTCAGTTTTTGTTTGTCCTGGAAGCTTTTAATGTCTCCTTCTATTTTCAATGATAGCCTAGCTGGATATAGTATTCTTGGCTGCATGTTTTTCTCGTTTAGTGCTCTGAATATATCATGCCAGCTCTTTCTGGCCTGCCAGGTCTCTGTGGATAAGTCTGCTGCCAATCTAATATTTTTACCATTGTACGTTACAGACTTCTTTTCCCGGGCTGCTTTCAGGATTTTCTCTTTGTCGCTAAGACTTGTAAATTTTACTATTAGGTGACGGGGTGTGGAATTATTCTTATTGATTTTGAGGGGGGTTCTCTGAACCTCCTGGATTTTCATGCTTGTTCCCTTTGCCATATTGGGGAAATTCTCTCCAATAATTCTCTCCAATATACCTTCTGCTCCCCTCTCTCTTTCTTCTTCTTCTGGAATTCCAATTATTCTAATGTTGTTTCGTCTTATGGTGTCACTTATCTCTCGAATTCTCCTCTCGTGGTCCAGTAGCTGTTTGTCCCTCTTTTGCTCAGCTTCTTTATTCTCTGTCATTTGGTCTTCTATATCGCTAATTCTTTCTCCTGCCTCATTTATCCTAGCAGTGAGAGCCTCCATTTTTGATTGCACCTCATTAATAGCTTTTTTTATTTCAACTTGGTTAGATTTTAGTTCTTTTATTTCTCCAGAAAGGGCTTTTATATCTCCCGAGAGGGTTGCTTTAATATCTTCCATGCCTTTTTCAAGCCCGGCTAGAACCTTGAGAATCATCATTCTGAACTCTATATCTGACATATTACCAATGTCTGTATTGATTAGGTCCCTAGCCTTTGGTACTGCTTCTTGTTCTTTTTTTTTGTTGTGAGTTTTTCAGCCTTGTCATTTTGTCCAGATAAGAGTATATGAAGGAGCAAGTAAAATACTAAAAGGGTGGCAACAACCCCAGGAAAATATGCTTTAGCCAAATCAGAAGAGATCCCAAATCGTGTGGGGGGAGAAAGGGGATATAAAGGGGTTCAGAAAGAAAAAGAAAAAAAAAAAAAGCTATTAAAAAAAGAAAGCTGATAAAAAATATAAAAAGGAAAATATATATATATTAGATAAACTATTTAAAAAACGTTAAAAAAAACAGTAAAAGTTAAAGAAATTTAGCAGAAGAAGAGAAAAAAAATTGAAAAAGAAAAAAAAATTAAATTAACTGCAAGGCTAAAGAATCATGGGGAGAAAGCCATGAGTTCCATGCTTTGCTTTCTTCTCCTCTGGAATTCCGCCACTCTCCTTGGTATTGAAACTGCACTCCTTGGTAGGTGAACTTGGTCCTGGCTGGGTTTCTCGTTGATCTTCTGGGGGAGGGGCCTGTTGTAGTGATTCTCAAGCGTCTTTGCCCCAGGCGGAGTTGCACCGCCCTTACCCAGGGCCGGGCTGAGTAATCCGTTGGGGTTTGCTTTCGGTAGCTTTTGTTCCCTGAGCGCTTTCCGTAGAGTTCCCGAGGACGGGAATGAAGATGGCGGCCTCCTGGTCTCCGGCCCGGAGGAGCCGAGAGCCCGGGGCCCCACTCCTCAGTGCGCCCTTAGAGAACAGCGCCCAGTGACTCCCGTCACCCTGGCCTCCGGCCGCGCTCCGAGCTGACCGAGCCTGCGACCGGTTCAAGGTAACCCCGAGTTTAGAGCTCACTCCTCGGCTCTGTCTCTGTAGCCGGCTTCCCTGTTCTAATACCTGTAAGCTCTGCGACACTCAGACACCCCCGATCCTTCTGGGACCCTGTGGGACCTGAGGCTGCGCTGACCCCGCCTGGGCTTCACCCCAGTTAAGCCTCTGGAGCGATGTCCCTCAGCGGAACAGACTTTTAAAAGTCCTGATTTTGTGCTCCGTTGCTCCGCCGCTGGCCGGGAGCCAGCCCCTCCCCCCGCGGTCTATCTTCCTGTCGCTTTTGATTCACTTCTCCGCCAGTCCTGCCTTTCAGATAGTGGGTGATTTTCTGTTTCTAGAATTGCTGTTCTTCTTCTCTTCAATCTCCCGTTGGATTTGTAGGTGTTTGCAATCTTTAGATAAGCTATTTAGCTGATCTCCCGCTACCCAAAGTAGTCTCAGCCTGCTACTTCTCCGCCATCTTGACTCCTCCCCTGAGAAGCAAGCTTCTTGCCGAGCAAGGAGCCTGATGCAGGACTTGATCCCAGGACCCTGGGATCATGACCTGAGCTGAAGGCAGATGCTCAACTGACTGAGCCACCCAGGCATCCCTCTACGATTGTTTTTAAGGATTGGCACGAGTTTGCTCTGAGTTTGTAGCTAAGAGTGGGGTGCTTGGTCATAGTACATTTTCAGACTCAATTTCATGAGGTTTTGACAATTTTTTTTTTCCCATAATGGCTGCACCAGGGTCCATTTCCCCCAAGAAAACAGTAGGATTCTTGTTTTCTCTGTATAGTTCCCAACCATACAGTACATCATGTACCTTTATATTTTTTATTAATGTCATGGCTATAGGTGGTAGCTCCCAGTTTCTGCTGCTCTTCCATAGGTGGTAAGCTGACTCAGTCTTTCAAAATCACTGGGGAGCAAAGGGATTTCTTTTATAATGGTGAGGTGTCCATTTCTGGTCATATAGATCTCAAGGATTGTGGTTATAGTGGGAACAGAGTCTCTGAAAAAGTGTTGTCATCCATGTAGGCTGTTCTGCTGATGTTACTGACAAGTCCTTCTTTCATTCCTTCCTTTTTTCAGTATTTGTTGAGTGAAACTGAGGGACATAGTTGTGAGCAGAATAGACATGCCCTTTGGTTTCCTGGAACCTGTCACTAGTTGGGAGGTAGCCATTAATCAACTCATGGAAATGTGGAACCATGGCAAGTCTATTCATGAGAAGCAGAGGCAGCAGTGGTATCTAATAGGCATGGCTGATCTCTTTATGCTGATTTGATACAGTTATATAGGGATGCAGAAGATATGGTGAAGTGGGGGGGAAGAATATTGAGACAGAATAAACTGTAGGGACCCAGAGGAAAGAGGGAATCTGATGTCCTCAAGGAATGGAAAGGCCGGGATTGTTTTGAGGGCATTTATGCATGTATTTAACACATTTTTATTGAGTGCTTGCTGTGGTCCAGGACAACATAGGAGGAGAGTGAGACGAAGCTAGGAAGGTGTGTACAGGGCTCTGTCATGCCCTCATCTGCCTTAGATTTTCTCAAATTCAAGCAGCCCATGTTCCAGTATTTTGTTTGTTTTGTTTTTGTTTTTAATAATCTGGCTTCAGATCTCTCTTAACCTTGACTTACTTTTACCAGAGGGTGGTACAGTTCGTCTCAGACCCTCTTCATCAGAGGCCTGCAGAGCGGGGAGTAAGATTTTCAGTCTTATACCATCCAGCAGAGATGGATGCTTGATGCGAGTTAAGTTTCCTTGCTGTTCCTAGCAAACGTCACTCCTTATTTTTCTTCTTTTGCTGTTGAGCCAGCGGTATATTAGGCGGTCTTCAAGGGCACATGGTGTGTTTGTACAGAATGGCTGTGAATGTAGTTAGCCTTTGGGATCGGAGCTTGTTGTCCATGGCCTGATCTTCACATGTCTGCCTTGTTTCTTTCTTTCCCCGGAAGGACCACACTTGACAAAGTCAGGCTATTGTGTGCTTCCTTTTATTGTTCGGCAAAAGGCTTACAAGCTGTTGGAGCTTATTTTTCTTTTGTCCACTGATGATGAAATCTCCTTTTTTATTTTTATTTTTGTTTTTTACTTGACATGTGATGTGAAAGAAAAACAACAAATAAGAAAAGGCCCTTGGACAATTTCCACCCGCTCCTGATTTCCCGATCTCATAGCTTAACCCTTTGTATCTTCGACGTTGGCCACCTACCCTCAGAGTCTGTGAGGGGGAAAATGGTTGCTGTCAAAGGGAGATCCTTTTATTGGCCTTCGCTTTGTTTTCTAGGGGGTGAAATGAACATAATCCTGACCAGGATGGAGATGGTGTGTATTACGGGCTAGTGACCCCAGCCTGGTTTTGCCTTGTCTTATCTATTTGGTGGACTTAGTTTGGGTCCTGTGGAGAACCCCCTATATGATCACATCTCACTCATATTTTATTATTTCCAGTGTCTCTTTTCTTCAAGTACTGCCCCATGCCTGAGTCCCTTCTTGATTACAGTCTTTAGCTAGATCCAGAATCTCACCCCTTAATTCATCCCAATGTTAAGTCAGCTCCACATGGTTCCCATTTGTATGTAGACACCTGCAGGAAGGAGACCGTGACTGGTTATTTCAGATTCCTCCCTAGATGGACCACCCCTTTTGGATTCTCTGGTTTCATCTCTTTTAAATCTGCTTCTCCGCAGGCAACTGTTCCGGGTCTGCAGAAGCACATTCTTTCTCCCTGACTCTTCCTTCTTTCTCAGCATTGAGACCTCCCCGTTTCGTGTCCCCATCATGTCTGCCCTTCCATGGCATCACTCCCTCCATTCTTTGGCAGAAGCTTTGTTTAGACCCTTCATGGACTTGGAACTCCTTATCTCCAGGTCCCGGGTGTCCATTCGCTCTGTACCTTATACTCCGTTTCTCCTACAGTATCAACCTGATCCTGCTCGTGGCCTGTTAACAACCTTCACTGTATCCACAGTCCCTATGGGCGTAAGTTCCAGTCTGGCCAGGAATCTGTGATCCCTTACTGACTGAATTGGCTTGTTTAACCTCAGCGGCAGTGGCTTCCCGTTACACCCTTTGTCCTGACCAGATTGGACTGTGCGGCTGTTCTCTGAGAACATGCCATGCTTTCCTTTCCTTTCTGTGTTTTCACCCAAACCATTCTCTCTGTCTAGAATACTTTTTAGTGTTTCTACTTCCACCTATCTGTTCTACAGTCTTTATCAAAATAGTACCTTTTCAAAAAAAAAAAAAAGTACCTTCTCAGTAAAGCCTCCTCTGCTTCCTTAGCAGAAAGTTATTTTGATTTAATCTGATTTGTTACATATGGGGACTTCTATTTCTCAGCATTCTACAGATGAGGAGACTGCACTTGGTCTCAGTGACTCCAAAACTCAAAAATGTAGCAGGTGGAACTGTGGAAGTTTTAACTTACATTCTAACTAAAAATGCCCTATTCGTCGCATAGGGCATTTTTATATACTTTTATATACTTTTATATACTTTTCCATGTTCTTATCATTTCATATCATGCATATAATTCTACCTTCTACAGTACAGTCGAGGACAGGGTCCTGGAATAATGTCTAATAATAATAATAATTTCTTTTTTTTATAAGTTATTTTTTTAAAAGATTATTTATTATTTATTTAACAGACAGAGATCACAAGGAGTCAGAAAAGCAGGCAGAGAGAGAGAGAAAGAGAGAGAGAGAGAGAGGAGGAAGCAGGCTCCCTGCTGAGCAGAGAGCCCGATGTGGGGCTCGATCCCAGGACCCTGAGACCATGACCTGAGCTGAAGGCAGAGGCTTTAACCCACTGAGCCACCCAGGCACTCCTAATGTCAACCTTTCCTTGAGTGTTTAGTATATTTCTGATACTGTTTTACATATTTTATGTTTATTTAATTAATAATCATAAAATTCTGTCAAGCAGGTAATCTTATGATCCCCTCTGCCCATCTGAGGAAGGGAGGCACGGAAAGCCTGAGTAAGTTGTCCGGGTTATACAGCTAGCACAGGGCAGCCGAACTCTGACCCGTCCTGGCTCCATAGCCTGTGTTCTTTAACTGCTCTGCAATGCTGTGGATAAGCAGGAGCTCGAAATAGAAGCCTAAAGCCACTGACATTTTCAGTTAATGATATTTGACAATTGTGGGCTGTAATATTTCTCAGTAACTTTTCTCCATGGAAAACCAGTGTGTCTCTTTGATGTGTTCCGAGACCTTATGATTTTCAAAGATTCTTCTCTTGTGGATGCTTGAAATTTGTAACTGGAGATAAACTAATTGCTAACACTTTCCTACCTGGAAATAATTCAGCTCTAAAGTATTTGTGTTCTTTGAAAACAACTCCAGTTTTAGGCATTATCCACAAGGATGAGCTAATTACTAGTGTTCCAGAAGGTATTCATGACATATTGGTGGAACACAACTTCTCTTAGTACTGAGCATTTGGAGAAGTTTCTTTTATACAAGTAAGTGAGATGACACACATTGTTAATGCCCCGTCTTTACATTCATTTTTACAAGAGCTGAGCAAGAAGAGAATCATGTTTCTTGGGACAGACAGAGTGGAAGAGAGTTTAATGGATACCATAGGTGCTATTTGTCAAGCTCTATCATTTCAGGGCAGTTTATGTAGAGGACGTTCTTGGTTGAGAGCCTGGTAAAATCTCAAGGCCATTATTAATAATAACATTTGGGGACTAGCAGAGGGCTACCATGATAAGCACTGACATGGAAAGTGAAAGGACATATTGACCTGATATTTTTGGCCTTCTATTTGTTTGTTTGCTTTTTTTTTTTTTTAAAGATTTTATTTATTTATTTGACAGAGAGAGATCACAAGTAGACAAAGAGGCAGGCAGAGAGGGAGAGAGGGAAGCAGGCTCCCTGCCAAGCAAAGAGCCTGATGCAGGACTCGATCCCAGGACCCTGAGATCATGACCTGAGCCGAAGGCAGCAGCTTAACCCACTGAGCCACCCAGGCGCCCCTGTTTGTTTGCTTTTTATTTATTTTTTATTTATTTAATTTGTTTTCAGTGTAACAGAATTCATTGTTTATGGCCTTCTATTTTTGAGAAAGATTCTTCAGTGCTTCCTGTGAAATGCAATCTGCATACGCTCAGGAAAATGTGATTTTCTTGAAGCTGAAGACTAGTTTTCCACATTTCGGATAACAAGACTTAGTTAATGTTTGGAATGAACAAAACACAGAGGAAAAGGGTTCAAATCCTTAGTTTTCCTGATTGGGGACGTAATCACTATCACTTATAAGATTTGAGTCAGTGGAATTTGATCACTCATCTGCTTTATGTAAGACATGGGCCATGGCTGAAAACAGTAGATATGTATACTTGATGTAAAAATGAGGCTGGAAGTAAGCTCTGTCATTATATTCTGACTGGAGAAGAAGAATGCCAATGTTAGTGAATCTGTTAGAACAAAAAAATGAATGTGACCTGCTTTGAATATGGTATAACCCCCTCTCAGTACTGAACTTGTAAAGAGGATATTACTTTTGTCCAGAATTTTACAGGGATCTTTTTATTAAGGGGACAAAGAGAACTACAGTTGCAAAAATGGTTGTGAAAAAGTAAATCTGTTTTTGTTGGCTGTGGCTCATTCATTCATTCATTCATTCACTTGGCATCTATTGGCACTAGAAGAAACCCTATACCATGTGCTACAGGGAGTGTTACCATGTGGGTCACAACCAGTCGTAGGTCCTGCATCACATTCGGAGGTTGTGATATGACCAGCAACAATAAACACATATAGTAAGTAATGTTTGGAAAACCTGTTTGAGTTTGCATGCCTTGTATGCGTGTGTGTGTGTGTGTGTGCACGTGCACACATGTGCTTATGTATGTGCTTATATCTGTGTAAAATGCATTTTTTATTTTGGATCATACTAAAAGAATAACTGAAAACTTGCCGTAGAAGGCAGATAAATTAATCACAGTTTCCATCAACAGAGAGCTCACAGGTAAGTAAGTGTAGGTACAATTATAAGGTAGAAAGTAGTAAGGCTCTAAGGGAGATATCTACTCTGAGAATGCAGTGAAAACAAAATAATTCGAATGAAGAAATCAGCAAAGGTTTAATGGAGGAGCTGCCCTTAGTGTTGGACTTCAACAGTCGATTGATGTTAGCAGGGTTTAGTGTATGGGAGTCAGTTTGGGGATTGGTGTGTGTTGATCTGTTTGAAGGCACGGAATCATTCCATGGTATTTCTAGGAAGTATTGCATTTCTCTTGGCTGCTAATGGCAGAACTTGGCTTTTGAGTTTAAGAAGAATGTGAGCACACTGAGCAGAGAAGTCAGGGAGCAAGTGGACCTGGGGTATTAGGAAATGCCTATTGATTTATGAGAAAAGGAGCTAAGTCCAAGGAAGAAAAGTGCATGGAGCGGCATGATAATAGTCTAGAATTCCTTTTATGTAGAAGACGTGGCAGTCATTTAGTTCCTCAGTCCTTCTAGTAAAGGGCAGGAAGTAACCGTCCAGAGCTGGAGTTACTCCTTAGAGAAAATTAGGGAGGTTTCGTATTTGCATTAACTCTTTAGAAACGGGGACACCCTTTCGGTCCCCAAAGCAGAAGCAGACTGGAAAATCACAGAATTTTACATCTGGAAGAGAACCATTTGAGAACCATCAGAGAGAAGCATTCAGGTTTCTCTGCGAACATTCAGAATGCACATGGGGGGTTGATTTGGAGTGCTGGGCTCTTCCCAAGAATTTGATCCTGTTAAAAAATGGAGCAGGTTTCTTCAAAAGGTGCTGAAGTCTTTGAGTTGAGTTTGGATGATACCATTCTTGGAAATCTAGGGGAGGAGATGCTTCAGTAGGGTGAGAACTCGGTGGCATGAAGATCTTTTTCTATTCTACCTGCAGCCTCCCCTTCTATGCTCACCATCTCGTTATTCAGTTAAATCATGTAATCAAAAACAGTATACAGAAAAATGGACTAGAGTACTGAGACATTTGGGTACCCATCTCATTCCAATTACATCTGATTTTTTTAAAGAGAGTAAATGCCATTAACGTGCTAGAATTTGCTTGGATGGAGTTTCCGCACTGTGAGTGCCATGGTAGCTCTTCGCAACGATGGGTCTAAGCGCATGAACTGTGCCTATGTCTAGAATCCTGTTGTCGAGGGGCCGTTGCTCTCAGTGCTTGCATTTGACAGGGGAGGGCGGGTGATGTGAGAATTACAATCTGGGAGTGTTCCCCTTACCTTCTGAGGTCACTGGCTTGGTGCTATACAAATAATAATGGTGTTATTGATAGTAATGTGCAGCAGATTGGTATTAAAATACGAGCTGCTCTATGGAGCAGTAGATATTGTATTTTTAGTTTATTTCCTTAGGCATATGCAAATATTGTGCTTGCACAGTTACCTCGGGCATTCACAAGTTGGATTTCCAGTGCAAACAGTTTCCAGTAAATATGAACCAAGTGGTACTATTAGTTTTGCATCCACTAGGCGCCTTTTTAAGCTTCTGAAGAGATCAGTGAAGGAGAACTCGGGTATGGGGTAAGTTGCGTATATGTATCAAAGATTCAACAGGGATTTAAGGCACTTCCAACCCACATGAAACATTAAACATACTGGCTGAGACGAGCCTGAAGATGGGCTTTTCTTGATCCTGAGGAGTTGTCTACTTTTTTATTTTATAAAACAAGATGAGGGCACTGCATTTCCCTAAGCAACAAGGAGAACATGGTTAAGCTGTATTACCCCCCCCTTTTTTTTTTGCCTTAGGGGTGGCTTATCATAACTTTAAAAATACATACTTCTCATTTGTCAAGCGTTTTAGCATGGAAAAATTCGAATGTATACAAAAGTAATGAGAATGCTCTTATGAGCCTTCATGAATATATGATGCAGCTTTGGCAATGATTTGCCTTAAGTCAGTCTCCTTCCATCTATATACCTATTTCTTTTCTTCACCCAAGACTATTTTGAAGCTAAGCCCAGATATCATTTAATTGCCATTGTAAATTTTAATCATTAGTAGGTGTATCTACAAGATTTCTAAAAGATGAAGAACATCTTAGGGGAGGCCTCGTTTGAAAGGTAGTTATTGATCTTGTGGCCTTTGCATGAGGATAGCAGTGGTAAGTCTTAAGCAGGAGGAGATTAGAAAATACAGTTTTTGTTTTGCCTGTTTTTCTGTGTTCTGGATGTAGTCTTAGCTTTGGGGACACTATGTGGGGATGTTATTTGATAAGGGTTTAAATGTTCAGTCACATATTTAGTTGAGAGAGACACCAGGTTGGTCTGATTTTGTCATCAATAGTTATTTAGATAAACTAGATGAACATTAACCCTCCTTCTTTTCTCTTTTTTTTTTCTTTTCTTTTCTTTCATTCTTTTTTTTTTTAAAGTACTCTCTGTATGTACTCAGGAGGGGGCTGGAACTCATGATCCCAAGATGCTCTACTGACTGGGCCAGCCAGGTGTCCCAAACATTAGCTATCCTTTTGCATGGAAACCCAATTACCCAATTAGTATTCTTCACTTATGGAGAATATCTATTTATAGCCAGGTTGTGGTCTTAATTTTAAAAGTACTGTAAGTAAAGATACCGAAAGTAGCTGGGTTGAGCACACCCTACACACACTTTACTGCAGTGATTTCTCCCATTCCCTAAGCCCAGGAAGTGGGTCTTGGTGTACCAAGCAGAGTACAGCCTAAGTGCTTGCTTCTGACTAGATTACCTACAAAACAGAGCCCAGGGCAGGACCCTGTGTTGCTTGATGGAAGGAGCAGACCCAGGGAAGCGGGAGAAAAGGAGCGAGGGCTGGAAGGAGGGAGAATGGATACAAAAGGGAACATTACCAAGCTGTCCAGGACTTGCTCGCTAACAAGTACCACTGATTGCTTGGTCTTCCAGCACGTGTTCACCAAAGCCTCCAGCCTAGTGAGTCTCAGAATGACTCATTAACAGGAGGCAGGGGGAAGAAGGTCTGTATTGGTTCCTCGTTCCCATTTTTCCAAGTGTTTTACCTGCTCAGTTTGACTTCCCAAGGAAGCTTCCTTTATTAGCTTTATTTTCCAAAATGGCACTCTTGAGTATGGTTTGACTATTTTAAAAGAAAAACCATGGGAAAAAAATTCTGAGACTTCATTTCTTAGTGCCTTTCTTTTCTTTCTTTCTTTTTTTTTTTTTTTTTAAGATCTTATTTATTTATTTGACAGAGAGAGACACAGCGAGAGAAGGAACTCAAGCTGGGGGAGTGGGAGAGGGAGAAACATTTTTCCTACTGAGCAGAGAGCCCGAAGTGGGACTTGATCCCAGGATTCTGGGATCATGACCTGAGCTGAAGGCAGACGCTTAACCACTGAGCCACCCAGGTGCCCCTCCTAGTGCCTTTCTAATCTAATGTGGCCTTGTGAAAGACAGGTTTTCCTAATATTCTGCACCAAACCTAGTTCTGAACTTTAATATCTGGTTATTATCACTGGAATCAGATTAAAAGCATACTGATTTTCCTTTTAGTAACATATATTGATTATTCACTTGGGATCCTTTGTTTTGAGATCAAGAGGACCCAGTCCTGTCCATGCAACCAGTATTTTAACATGGGAGATTTAGGTTTTCAGTTTTTTACTGTCTCTTTTTTTCACTGTTTTCAGTTTTATTAAAGTCTTTGGACATGTCACTTCCCCTCTGTCCCTTTTCTCTACCTTTATTGTTACACCCAGTATTTCAGATTGATTTTCATGTGTGGGATTATTAGAACAAGTGATATGATGCATTTTTAATGCTCTGGATTCATTTTAGCAAAATTTTATCCTAAAGTTACCAAATTATACTTCCATTAGTAATGCATGATAGTGCCAATTTAACCATATGTTGGTATTTTTTTTTTATTTTTTGGTGCAAAATGGTGATTTATTAAAGCATGGGGACAGGGCCTGTGGGTATAAAGAGCTGCTTTGCTGATAATTCTTTTAAAGTACATTGTTTTCATGAGAACATGATTTTTTTTTTTGAATTATTAATATGGTAACTTTTTTTCACATATTTGTAAACCAATTATACATTTGGTACATAGGGTTAGTTACTGTGTTAAATTCCTTCTACATGTTATCTCTTTTATTTTTATTTTTATTTTTTAATTTATTTGAGACAGAGAGAGCATACAAGTGGGGAAGAGGGTCAGAGAGAGAGAGAGAAGCAGACTCTCCACTGAGCAGGGAGCCCGATGCAGGACTCGATCCCAGGACCCTGGGATCATGAACTGAGCCGACGTTTAACCGACTGAGCCACCCAGGCACCCCCACGTTACCTCTTTTTTAAACTAACTTTTAAAATAGATACATTATGGTTATGATTATGACTGTTGTTATTATTGTCAGTGTTAACATTCTCATCTCTGCCCTGGGGAAACTAAGAGACAGAGAAGCCAAGTGATGCGTACAATGTAATGAAGCTAATTTGTGGCATGTTTATGGTTTATTCTAGACTCTGTACTCTTTAGCAGGACACTCTGCTGCCTCTCACATGTACATCCTTTTGATCAAATTGGTTTAAAGAAATCATTTGTATATTGTTGCTGTTCTCAAAGTTAGTTCATTGCTATGAAATTTATATGTAAGTGTTTTATTTTCAGTTTTGTTGTAATTTGGAACCAGGCACAGAATGGTTTCAATTCTTAAAAAAAAAAAAAATTCTGCTTTTAATCAAACTGACTAACTTTTGGTTTAAGGCAAGGTTCTAAAGTTATGTTTAAATGGCTTGTATATTTTTCCAGATACGGTTGTTGAGGAGTCTTACCATTCCTTGGTAATTTTGCTTTCTCTTCTACTATCTATTTAGTGTGTACACATGCTTCTTTTCTCCCATTAATATCTGTTTGTTCTGGGGCACCTGGGTGGCTCAGTGGGTTAAACCTCTGCCTTCTGCTCAGGTCATGATCCCGGGGTCCTGGGATCGAGCCCACATTAGGCTCTCTGCTCAACAGGGAGCCTGCTTCCCCCCCCCTCTGTCTACTTGTGATCTCTGTCATATAAATAAATAAAAATTTTTAATAAAAAAAAAATCTGTTCTTGTATAAACATATCCCCTCTGCCAATTTCATTTGAGATTTTCTTAGCCACCTGGGTACTGTTGTTAAAAAGAGAGTACCTGCATGAGTCCAGTTCTGTCCAACTTAATTTTACTAAATGCTCTCTGTTTCCAAGGACCTGGGCAGCATGCTAGGTAATTATGGCTAGGAGAGGACCTGAGCAGAAAGTTCTCTGGTTGCGTGGTCATCTTGACCTTCTTCGTTTGGTGAGCTGGGGAATAGGCTTTCACCAGGTTTCATTCATTGCCTGATCCATGCCAGGCTTTCCTGAGAAACTTTTGCATCCGTGAAGCATGAGAACTGGCTTGTGTGTGATTTGCCCCAGGATTACACTAAGCCCGTGGTGGAGCCAGCACTGGCCTCTGGGACTTTTCTCTGGGCTGCTTTCTCCTTTGCACTATATGCGGCATGCTGGGAACGCTGTCCCCACGTGCAGTCTCTCACTTGTGAGTGTGCTTGACACAGGACTGAATTAGCAGTTTTGAGAGAAAGAAAGGCATAATGCTTCTTCCCAAAGAATGTAATGAACTTAAATGTGTGCTCCTGTTTCTAGTTCTTAATGGAAAATCTTCGATAAGATTTAATTAATTAATTTTATGTCAGCTGGAATCAGGAAAGTTAGATTTCTTGCTTTTGTAGCAGAATTTGGGAGGAGATGGGGAGTGGCGCGAACCATTTTAAGTGTAACGTGACTAAATCTGCCAGGTGTGATTAAGTACCTACAAATTTGAATTTGAGTCTAACTAAGTTAATTAAACTTAAAACAGAAGTAGTCTCTCGGTCGGCAGAAAGTTCTCTTGTACAAAGAACATTGATCTACGTGGTTTAACAAATGGAAGAGTTGGGGAAAAGGAGCAAGCATAGAAGTATGCTTTCTTGGTTTCTGTATGTTTTAGTGCAAAGAACCCTTGCTGTAAAATATTATTGGTGACTGATAAAACATTGAGATACCACAATTTCAAATGATCTCTTAGACGCGAATCAATAGAGCAGCAAGATAGACTATTGACTGTAAGAATGGATCAATACTTATTTTACCTATTTTATAACTGAAGGAAATAGTAGGCGCTCCACAGCCTAGGCCCTTAAATATCAGAGAAACAAAGACTGAGGGTGTTTGAATGGATTATCAAAAGTCCTTCTGTTTTTAGAAATGTGAGTCTTCTTACACTTATGCTGCTGTTGGTTTGGGATGAACTGCCTGCCATCGAGAGTCCTTCCTTTAAGGAAGTTTAAAATAGGACTCTTTGAACTGGGCCCAAGGTTTAATTGCAGATCCAAATTCAATGCAGAAAAAGCCTTACTGTGAAAGCAAACAAAGGAAAACAAACTAGACCCCCAGTGGATGCCATGATCTTTCATCCAGTAAAGGAAGTATGGGATCAGATATAGAGTATGATCTGTTCTGGGAATTTATTATCTCAAGAATGCCTCTGACAAATTTAAATAAAAAATAAAACCAGGAGCATATCTCCCCATTTTAAGGATAGGTAGAAATGAAATCTTATTGAATCCCATTTTTGGAGGACTCTGCTTTCATTTTCATCCCTTGGTACTTAGGATCCTGTGTGTGGTTTGTGACTAAGATGCGTGGGTGGGGGTTAACATGAGAAATTCCACAGTGAGTGAGTTGGAACCATTTGGTATTGTGTCCAGGATAGCTCACATGTCCTAGTTAGGCTGTGCGAAGTGAACTGGACCCTCCCAATGTGGTAGCCCCAAAGATTGGTTTAATCCTCTGGTGTGACAGCATTCACAAGTCTTTTCAAGAGCCTAAGTACCATAAAATACTCTCACAAAAGCCTTCATTCCAAAGAATGTGTGTGTCGGTTCTTGTCAAGAGCTCTTAGTAAAGAACAATGTGCCTAAAGCCATAATCTAATAAACAAACAGATAATCTAGTTCAGTTTTGTCTAAGTAATATAATGTCTCTATCAAACTATTTCCTGCACCTTGAGCTCTATTCACAAGGAAAGGGTTCTGCGTGGGAATGGGTATATATTTTTCTCTTAATAGGAGGGCATTTAGCTCTTGTGACTGGATGTCTTGTTTTTCTCTTCTGGGTAGCTCTAGTTGTTTATGGTGGGAATTTTCCGTCTTGGTAATTTGGTATTTTACTTGCTTTTTATTGTAAAGGATAGAAGTGTGTACACCTGAATTTAAGAAATATGGTTGCCTCACCTTCATCTCAGTTAACAGGGGTCGGGTCAGAAAGTTCTCACATGTTTTGAAGCCTTTTTACTAGATCTTATGTACCTATTGAGTCAAAGGAAATAGGCTGTTTTTGTGAAGAAAGTTTATGAATTCCTTTGCGGGATGTGTAGGATTTGCAAGGGTGAACAGCCTCCGTGTCTCCCTTCACACCACCAGGTCAGCACCCATCTGTCCTTTGGAGAATTATGGCCTGATAGTGAGCAGAATATAGCTCATTAGGAAACTCGGAATACAAATAGCTTCATTTTCAATGGCACAGTGACACGTGGGAGTTAGGGTCAGACGTAGGTATTATCTACATTACAAGTTGCTTTTTGTCTAATCTTGCCTAGAGAATTATTTTCATGTCCTATTCTTGGTAGGCATCTATTTCCAGTTAAGATAACTGTCCAGTCATGGACTCAGGGGGCATTTTCTGACTGTAACCATTAAAGAGAAGCCTCAGTCTCTCATTGCCATTAATGGGCCCTTGTACTTTGAGTCATGGAATCATAAACTGTCAGTGCTGTAAGGGCCTTTAAAGGCCATTTATGAAGCTCCTTGGATTTATAAAGCCCGAATCCCCTTTATAATATTCATGTCAAATAGTCTTCTTGCCTCTACTTGAATATTTCAAGTTATTTGGCACTCACACATTCTCAAGCTAGGCTGATTTCTTTCTCCTCAGATGAGCTAATTTCTCTGTTGTGTCTCAGCATCTATAAAGGCAGTTACATTCTGTTGATACACTTTTGTTAATATTTATGTGAGACGCTTCCTGTTTTTTTCTAAAGAAACATAATTTTTCTTTCATATCATAAGAACAGTAGAGGCTCTATTTCTGTGTCTTTTAGTCTTATATTTTTGTCTGAAGAGGTAAACATATTTGAAATGAAACATTTCTGTCGTTTCAGGTATGTGCTGTATCTAGTGCCACTTCTTTGCCAAATCGTAACAGGCATTTTTCTCAAAGTAACTGATTTTATCCATTCCCTACCCCCTTTAAGGACGTTGCCATATAGATTACCACAGGAACATGGCATGAAATGTTCCTCATTCCATTTAGGAGGTTCAGAGAGATGAAGGAATGTTCTTTGGGACTTAGCTGTGGTCTGTGTGGGCAGGTTTCTGGTCTTTCTGAGTTTATTTACCCACAAAGGGGCTGAGGAGAGCGATCCCACAGGGAGAGTATGTGGCTGGTTTTGTTGCATTCTCATTCAAACTTGCTTCTCAAAATTTCTAACCTAATATCTAATAGGATTTTGTTTTGTTTCTCTCTTCTTAAATACGGCGTCAAGATGCTAGTTGGAAAAATGAAAGAACAATGTGTATGGAATACGGTAGAACTATTTTTAGTAATATGTATGTAAATCTAAGAATACAGTAAAACATGATGAAATTTTCAGAAAATTGTGGGAAATTCCAGAAAATTTGTGCCATGAAAGAGCTTTTGCTTATGTCTCCATGGTGGCTCTGCACTGATGAATTATCTGTTGAGGTTTATAGGACTGTGTGCACACTTTCCTTCTTCATGGCACCTTGGGGTTAGCACAATAATGACCCCCCAAAGATGTCCACCTTCTAATCTCTGGAACCTGTGAATGCATTGGGTTGTATGGCAAGGAGGAATCCAGGTTGCAGATGGAATTATGGCTTCTAATCAAGATAGGGAAAATTTCCAAGGATCTGTATGGGCCTTATAAGTGGACCATAGAGACAAAAGAGGTTTTAGAGTGATGCAACATGGGAAAGACGTCAATAGTCTTTGCTGGTTTTGAAGATGGAGGGAGGACATCGCAAGTCAAGGAACGAGGGTACTTTCTAGAAGCTAGAGAAACAAGGACATGGATTCTACTAGAGACTCCAACAAGGAATGCAGCCCTGGAGTCACTTTGATTTTAACCCAGTGTTACTCATGGGAGTCTTCTGAGTTTTAGAACTGTAAAGTAATAAATTTATCTTATTTAAATAAATTGTTTGTGGTAATCTGTTGCAGAAACAATAGAAAACCAATACATACAATATGATGTTGAAATTCTCTATTTATATGTCTGTTCTCCCCTCTAGACAAATTTCTCAAGGGCAACAGTGTTCTAAAAAAAAAAAAAAAGTCTCGACACAGTTCCACATTTAAGAAACATAAAATTTCCTGTCAAACACTAGAGAGAACTAGTATTTACTGAGTGTGTATAAACCATCTGCCCAGCACTGCCTTAGTTACTGTGCTTTGCAGATTTTACTGACTCCCTAGGAAAGTTGTTCAGCCTTACTGAATCTTTATCTTCTCATCTGTAAAAGGAGTTTAAGGACTAGATCAAGGTTGGCAAACATTTCTGTAAGTCTGAATAGAAAATATTTTAGGTTTTGCTGGCTAAAATGTCTTTGTCTCAACTGCTTGGGTCTGTTGGCAGAATTTAAAAAAAAGAAAAACAGCCATAGATGATAAACAAATGAATGACTGTAGCTGTGTTTCAATAAAACTTTATTTACAAGACCAGAAAATGGGCTGGATTTGACCATTTGGCTATTGTTTGCTAACCAGTAGACTAGCGGACCCCCCTCCTTCCTTTCTAATCTGATGATTTTGTGAATTTATAAAGTTGTACCATTAGTGCCAGTTAAGCCATGAAAGTGCCAGCAGGACTTGGAGAGGTAACCTAAGTGATGTGATGGGTCTGTTTATAAGAAGCGGCATAATATTGCAGACTCAAGTGCCAGGAAGGGAACTGCCACCATGTCCTTGGCAAACAGACCTGGGACAAATGCTCTTAAGGATAAGACATAAGGAGATCCTTGAATGCCAAGGCTGAGCTCACTGAACTCAAAACTCAGAGAGCTGGAAGTACGGTTGGAGAAATGAAAGGGAGCGATACACGCATTGCCCTCTGGAACGATAGCCCTTCTGAGGCAGCTGGCCAGATGAAGTGGGAGGAGGGGATGAGTTTCTCACTCAGCTAAATTATGTCTTTGGGCAGCCAGACTGGGTCTGCTAAAATAACAAGGTGCCTGAACTTCTGCCCAGAACACGTCACCAAGCTTTGCATTTGGGACTGTCTTCCATCACATGGCTTCCTAATGTGAAGCAGTGAAGAAAGCAGAGTGAATAAAGTACAAGGAATGGGGTTTTTCTTGGAGTGCCTCCCTAGAGACAAAACTTGATTTTTTAAAGAGATTACTTTTTGAATTTTCCGTTCTCATTCAAAAATCGTAAGTTCCTGGAGGATAAGCATCCAGTCGACTTTGCAGGCCTTTTGTTTTGCCCCTCATATCGGACTTGCCCACCGTAGATGGGGGGGTGTGTGAGTTTACAGATCACAGTGGGCGAGGAGGAGCCCATCCAGAACCGAGCAGAGGGTGCTGGGATTTGGGGATGTTCTTGTGTGTCTGACTTCCTGGTTACGCTTCTTGTGATTGTTTTGACTTGGCCTTTCCACTGGGTTTTGAGGACAAAAGTGACCTCTTTGATTGATGTGTCACAATAGCTGTTTGTGCCTTAAAAATTGTTCAGGAACAGTTTGTCCATTAAAGAAAGAATGACCTAGTAATACTTCCAGACCCAAGGAAATGTCGGGTTAATCAGTCACAGAAGTGCTTGATGTGCCAAGATCGTGCCACCTCAGGGCTCCTTACATGGTTCCTTTCCAAGATTTCTAAACATTCTGGGGAGAGCACACTATTTGTTTATTTGACTGCTAGGACTTCATTTTGCTATTGTTTAGTTACTCATGCTCTTCTTCCTCCCTGCCTCTTTCCTCTCTCTCTCTCTTTGCCTTTACCCCAACTCTTTGGAACCCCTGCACGTGAGGAGCCGTATTAAGATTATAGCATCTTCTCAGTTAATAAATGTGTTTTTATTTGAGTCTCTAAAGGTGAAGAAAGGGTTTTATGGTCAAGGTGCATAGAGAATCACCTCAAAATAAAAGTAATTTGTCTTTGTCTAGGACATTATGATTTTTAAATTATTTTTAATTTTATCTCTCTGGTCTGTACAGCTCTGGGCAGTATAAAAGACACCTGCTATTATTCTCATCTGACAAAAAAAAATTGAGACTTGGAAGTTTCATGATTTGACCAAGTTCACACAGCAAGTGAATAGTTCAGGTGTGACTGTAAGTGATGTATTTTAATACCACAGTGCTGTTTCTTTTATATTTCTAAGGCAGCTAACCGAGTCACTGTTCAAGTCAAGAACATGTTCCATTTATAGAAAACATCCCCATGGGGATGTTCAGTTGAGTTTCTTTCTGTCTTTCAATCTCTCTCTGTCTCTCTCTCCCTCTCTCTCTTTCCCTTTCTCCCACTCTCTCTCTTTCTTACACCCCCCCTCAACATCACACCACACATGTATTTCGGGAATGATAGCCACTGACTTTTTCAGGTTCTTCCTTTAAAGAATAAAAGATATTATTTGGCTAGGATTCAGCTTGCACTTGTCAAGAATTCATGCCTATACCCACTTGGCAAATATTTCCTTAACTCTTTTCAATCTCAGCTGTGAGGCATGGAGAGTGATGCTATTGGGCTGGGGTGCCAACTCACACGTGATGGGGCCGCTCAGGGAGAACACAGTAAAGTTAGGTGAATGGCTCCTGGATGCTCAATCAGACACACTGTGGGCGTGCCCTAGAGGTGCTGAAGAGGGTGAGCGGTGGGAAGGTGCCTTTGTTAGGGGCAGCCAAGAAGGCTATGTGGGGTTGGCAGGTGACCAGGGCTTCAAGAATAACCTGGGCTCTGCTATGAAGGCATGTTAGAGAGGGAAGTCCTGATGGAGGCAAGGAATGAGCAAATTCTTGGAGTCAAGGAAGCAAGGAGAAGCTGTCAGGCAGAATACTGGGTATGTGGCATAGGAGCTTTGGCATTGTAAAGTACCAGATTTCCAGAGCTTCTGTGTGCAGCAGTAATCTCAAGGAATGCAGACTTACAGAGCCTTCTAGGAGAGCATAAAGTGAACCGAGCTTGTCAAGTTTCTCTCCATTTCCTCCCGGGGAGCCCATCCTCTTTTAGGATTCTGCCAGTCCAGGATGAGGTCCTGTCAAGTCCTGGGAAACCGGTAATTCTCTCAAACCATCATTCTCTAAGCCTCCAATGCAACTGCGTAGAATCAATTGACTCTACATGTGAGGGATTATGTCTAGGCTCTCTCCTGTTTCCATAGGCCCAGTGCTCTTTCCATCGCTCTGTTATGTCTGCTTTTGGGCCAGCACCACACTGTTGATGCTTTGTGGTGAGTTTTGAAATCAGAGAGGGCAAATCCTCTTTGTCCTTTTTTAAAATTGTTTTGGTTTTTAGGGGACCAATGGATGTTTTCAGTCTGGTGACGGTATCCTAGATTATTTGGAAAGAACTGAATAAGGAATAGTGGGAACCATCTAGGCTGTTTACTAAGCCTCCATAAGAGGTAACGTGGTGTTGATCATTTTGGCGGCAGGAGAGGTGGGGGACTCAAGTAAATGGACTTGAACAGTTTGGTATAATTCAATATAGCTTGCTATATGCAGTGAGGATGGTGGGACAAAAAATAGAGAACAGGGGCTCTCTCCCAACCTGTATGATCGGGAGAATCATATGATGTAATGAAGTAAACAGAAAAGTAGAGGACCCAGGGAAGGTGAACGGGTCCATGAATTAGGGTATCTGCTTTCAGTTTGAGCCCTGCACTTGAGATTCCGGTGGAGGTCAGAGATGCAGACATGGGCTAAGTGGGTGCCATGTTTATTCTGGGTCCTCTGTTGCTTATAACCGGTATATTCATTTAGAATTGCTTTTTCAATGTAATGCATTTATGGTTACCATGGTGGCAAGAGCCAAACAGAAGGAAGTGGTCGGGGACAGCGGCAAAGATGGAGATGTGGTTAAAGGTAATTTGTGAAGCTTCTGTGCCTTGCTTTAGTGAAGAACAAACAGAATGCTAGATGCTGTTGACATGTGTTTTATTTTGAAGTGACTGTTACTACTCGGGTCTGAAATCCTTAGCCTTGATCTCTTGGAGCCTAATGTTCCTGTTCTCCAGCTGAGAGAGTAATTCACCATCTTGTGTTGTAAACACTCACTCATTTTAACTGATTACACCTCCAATGATTCTCAAATCACTAAAATTACTAATTGCTATTCCTTACACATCAAAGAGTGAATCCTGAATAATTAACCCCAAATAAAATTAGATGAATTGGCCCTTTTAATTAGAGTCCCTGCTGTTGTTTGTTCTGAGCTTCCTTTTCTTACTGTTAAGAGACTTTTAGAATGATTAAAACTGTTTAAGTCTTAAACAGCCAGTGACCTTTTAATACAATATAAATCCGTGAAAGCAATATTTCAGTTAGCAGATGGTGAAGTAAATTTTTAGAGCAAGTACCTGTCAGCTCTAGTACTCCTTTGGAAAAAAAAAAAAAATCATGCCGAAAAACAACCACCTTGAAATGAAATGAGTGTCTCTATTTGATTATTTTTAAAGCATTTATGCATTTGCTAAGCCTCAGTCTAGATGAAATGGCAGGGTTGAAGGAGAGTGAGTAATGGTTGGCATCATTTTATATAAATAGTAACAAGAATTTCTCTGTGAGAAGAATTTGAAGTCGTTTGTGCAGAAAAGATGAAGACTGGAGAAACCATAGAAAGCCCCTGGCCATGGAGCCATTTTCATTGTCAGGAGTCTCCTGAAGCAGGGGAATGGGTCCCATGGTGGAGACAAGGAAGCTTTATGGGATTTCACTGCTGCTGATCTAACATCTAACATGCTGAGCTAACATTATTGGTCTGCCCAGGTTGCAGTCAGCCTGGATTTAGTTGAAGATATTTTATATGTTCCTGATCTATCTGTTCCAGGTCTCCTAAACAGCAAGGGCCCCTTCTCTTCACCGTAGTCTTCTGAAGCTGTAGGGGCAGAACAAGTTTCCTTCTTATTCCCAACAGATTTCAGAGTCTCACACTAAATCTGTCATGTACTATGGGATATGTGTCCTTAGCTGGAAGTTAGGAGATTTGGAGTCATGGTGGATTTTTTGGTATGGTTCTATACCACTTGTCCGTTTCCCTTCACTACACGGGTCCAGAATTCCTCCATCTATAAGATAAAGTTACAGGACTAGGAAAGTTACTTTTTCTTTTTCACCTAAAAATTTAAAAATAAATTTCGAACTTTCATTCTAAAATAATTTCAGACTGTACCCAAACCCTGGAAAATAGCGTGAAGAGTTTTTTGCTTTGTCTTTCCAGTTTCCCTAATTGTTGACATCTTACACAATCACAGTACAGGTACCCAAATCAGGTAATGAATACACTGACACAAGGCTACTAACTAATATGTAAACTTTATTCAGATTTCTTTACTGTCCTACTAATCCCCTTTTCCTGGTCTAGGATCCTATCCAGAGTCACAAGCTACATTTGGTTGTTTTGTCTCCTTAGTCTTCTTTAACTTAGGCCAGTTCCTCAGTTGGTTTTTCATGGAGTTCAATGACTGCTGAACAGGGCTACACATCAGCTTCAGTCAGGGAGCTTACCAGGATGCTTGTATGTCAATCCTAACCCCAGGGATGCTGATTGAAGAATTCTAGAGTAAGGCCTGGCTGCATGTAGTGGAAAAGGAAGTGCCCCGTGAGATTTGGATGTACACCCTCAGTTAAAAGTCAGATTTGTTCCAACACCTCAAGAACTGACCTTTTGAGATTTTGTCCATGTGACATCTCTCTTTCATCTTCCTTCATGTCCCTGTTCCTCCTCCATTCCCATTTCTCGTTTATGGGAAGAATTCTGACTCTTCAAAATTCCTGGAGGATTTTTCAAGAAGTTTCTAGATACTTGGTGGGGTATAGATACTGTTAAGACCTATCTACAGATCTCTTATTGTGGAAGAAAGGTCAAGAACGATACATATGATGTCGCATGTCTGGAGGCTGGGACACCCCCGTAATCAGGCGATGACTTAGGAATGTGGACTCATTGCCTGTATCTTGAGGACATGCTCTGAGTAAGGGAATGTGTAGAAACACCACCGCTACCAACAACAGCAAAACTCAGTGGCTATTTTAAGACTGATATCATTAGCTGTCCAATAGTTAGCACCTTGCGGGACCTGTGACCCACCAGTACTGTACTGTATTAACCTTATGTCAATAACTGGAAAGGGACAAAGTTGTCCAGGGTAAAAACACATGTAGTCTAGTAGGATAAACCAGTAGATACGTAATTAAACTTACGAAGAGCAGAATGCTTTGCTCTAATAGAGCTAAATCAGGACAGAGAGGTATGTTGTCTTCAAAGTGGGGATGGTTTACTTTATCCAAATACAGCAGTGGTTGAATAAGTTAACTGAGATAGTTCAAGTGTTTTTATTGTGAAAACTTACCCCCTTAAGCTTCCCACCATCTTTGGGGGGAAGGGAGGCTTCTGCCCTCAATGACTGCCATGGGGCGATGTCCTATCTCCAGAGGACGGGGGTATTTTTTGGAATTGTCTTTCAGCACACTATTTGTTTTCCACCTTCCTTTTTCAGTGGTAAATGAAGATTTGTTGTTGTTTCCCTGGACTGTTGCCTCATTCTCTGTCCACAACATGAATTTTTAATTTTCATTTCAGTTTGGAACAGAGAGAATTTCACTTTTTGATGTTGGGACCGAAGATATCTCAGTAGCTGGTAGAAGATTGATGCTTAGGCTTACTTAGGTCATTGCTCTATTCATTTTGAGTGCCCATCTTTGGAAGCCGAAATATATGGGTTGGTTTGTTGTTTGGGTAGCAATTAGCACGTTTTGTAAGACAGATGACAATTGGTGGATTAAAAATGTTAGTTCTGGTTCTAGTCCATTTGCAGAACCAGACCGTCCTCCTAATTTCATATTACTTAAAAATCATTCAGTGCTTTTGACTAAGAAATTGAATTTATTTTCAACAAATGGAAACTGCAGTAAAATAGAGGAGTGCAGTATGCTTAGATGTATTCCAACTTCACACAAATAATTTATTTGTGGGGAAGCATGGGGAATGTTGGATTTAGTGAAGACCCAGGGATTCTGTATTAGTGAATTGTAGAGTGAAACTGTCCATTTGAAAATCAGGGAGACTTCATCCGCTTTAGGATAAATAATTCTTCTTGCTTTTAATTTGAGAATCACAATGAACATTTCAAGCTAAAGTTATTTAGAAAGATGACGGAGACATTACATTTGGGCTTGGGTAAATATAGTGGCACATTAAAATTAAACACTGGGTTTGAGTCGATTCTGCGATTCATTTCACAGTGTCTTCCTTTGATTTTTAAAAAATGCATGTCTGTGATTCACATTTATTGTATAACAGTTGAACCAAAAGGAGAAGGATTAAAAAGGAAGGGAAAAAAAAAAACCCCACAACTCTTCCCATAAGCTCTAGACAACCATTGTTAACATACAGGTTTCTACAAAAATAGGACCATGTGATGAGCACTATTCAGTAGCCCACTATTTTCCTCATATGATATGTCAGAAAGTTCTTCAGGTTCTTCTTCCAGATACTCCGTGACTCACTCCCTCACTAGATTTAAGTCTTTGTTCAAATACCACATTGGTGAGGCATTTCCCAACCGTTCTCTTAAAAATTTGGTTTTCCATCCCCACCCTTGCACTCCCGTGATTTCTTTTTTTTTTTTTTAAGATTTTATTTATTTATTTGACAGAGAGAAATCACAAGTAGGCAGAGAGGCAGGCAGAGAGAGAGGAGGAAGCAGGCTCCCCGCTGAGCAGAAAGCCCGATGTGGGGCTCGAACCCAGGACCTGGGATCATGACCTGAGCGGAAGGCAGCGGCTTAACCCACTGAGCCACCCAGGCGCCCCAACACTCCCGTGATTTCTTTGCTCTCTGTTTCCTAGTGCTAATCACCATTTGTGACTATGTTTTTTTTTTTTTTTAAGATTTTTTTATTTATTCATTTGACAGATAGAGATCACAAGTAGGCAGAGAGACAGGCAGAGAGAGAGGAGGAAGCAGGCTCCCCGCTGAGCAGAGAGCCTGACGCGGGGCTCAATCCCAGGACCCTGGGATCATGACCTGAGCCGAAGGCAGAGGCTTTAACCCACTGAGCCACCCAGGCGCTCCTGTTGAATTTATTTTTAAGGATTCCTCTCCTTCTGATAGACTATAAGTTCCATGAGTACATCACTTTTTTATTTTATTTTTTGTTCTTAATGTTTGATTTCCCCTCTTATGTCTAGAATAATGCCTGACACATAAAAGGCACTCAGTCCATGAGTAAACAGATATCAGATCTGGATGAAAATCATTATTTTGATGGCTACACAGTTTCCCAGTGTGTGATTGACTGCAGTTGATTTTTTTTACCAATACTTTACTGATGAACGTTCTGATTAATTCCATTATATTTCATTGTGATGAACATTCTTTACTGTGCTTCTCTATGTACTCTTCAGTTACTTCTTTTGTAGGACAATTTATTAAAAGTGGTGTTGCTGCATTAAAGTGTGTAAATATTTTATGGCTCTTGATACCTGTTGTCAGATTTTGTTGAGAAAAGTCTTATCTTAACCCTCCTCTATTTATATATGACTAGCATAGAAAAATGCAGATTTTTTTTTTGGTCATCAATATTATGTTTCATCATTATATTTTTAAAAATTTTACTTATTTATTTGACACAGAGAGAGAGAGAGATAACAAATAGGCAGAGAGAAAGGCAGAGAGAGAGGGAGGGAACCAGGTTCCCTGCTAAGCAGGGAGCCCAATGTGGGGCTCGATCCCAGGACCCTGAGATCATGACCTGAGCCGAAGGCAGAGGCTTAACCCGCTGAGTCACCCAGGTGCCCCTTCATTATTATTTTTAATCTTAGTCCTACCATGTAAATGACATTGATTAGAAAATTAAGTACTATTACAATCAACAATCTGTTTTTTAGTTAAGCAGCAGAAAATAAAAATGGAAGGAAAATAGAAAGGTTAATTTTCTAATGTATAATTATGTATAATAAAAGCCTGAACTCCAACAAAAGTGTTTAGTGTCACAGCTGAGGAATTAGAATCGCTTGCTTAAGGTCACATATCTCCTCACTTACAGATGAAGATGCATTTTTTAAGGGGGCTGGTGGTGGTGTTATTTGGATGACGAGGACAGGGAACTGGGAATGCCCAGCGTTGGCCTGATAATTATCACTTCTCCCAGAGAGTTTTCAAAGGGGCTGTCTACTCAAAGAACGGGAGCAAAATGGGAATATAGGAGCTGCTTTATTAATAGCTCCATGAGGACTTAATCTCTCTCTAGGACAGAGGTCTGAGGTCACACTGAGATGGTGCATAGGCTTTGGCTCTAGGAATAAGCAGGCTTTTTATTCTCTATACTATAGATAACTGGTTGACAAAGTCAGGGTATTTCCTTTCATATTTTTAGTTACTACCAGTGGGTAGTAAATCCTTTGAGAAGCCTGAGAGGTGATGCATTCAATGGGACTTAGCCTCAATGGTTTCTTGATCTCTGCCATATCCCAGTGTTTCCTGGTAGTATTTAAAACCTTGGTCAGCTCAATATTTGCAGATGACACATTTCTAGGTACTGAGAATTTCTCTTTGGTTTTGTGTATACATGTTATTTTAAAAATAGTATATAGTTTTCCTTCCCTTCCCCTATGTTCATCTGTTTTGTTTCTTAAATTCCTCATATGATAAAATAAGATGAAATCAGAGAGGGAGACAAACCATAAGAGACTCTTAACTATGGGAAAGGAACTGAGGGCTGCTGGAGGGGAGGTGGGTGGGGGGATGGGGTGGCTGGGTCTTGGACATTCAGGAGGCCACTTGATGTAATGAGCCCTGGGTGTTCTGTGCAACTGATGAATCTCTAAATTCTGTCTATGAAAATAATAATGCACTGTATGTTAATTAAATTGAGTTTAAATAAAAATTTTTTTAAAAATACCATGTAATTTTATTCACATGAGGACTTGAAGGAATAAAATAAATGCACAAAGGTAAAAAAAGAGATAGACCAAGAAGCAGACTCTTAAATGTAGAGAACAAACTGATGGTTACCAGAAGGGAGGTGGTGGTGGGGAGTGGGTGAAACAGGTGATGGGGATTAAGAGTACTGATTAATGTGTGAATTGCCGGATCACTGTAATGCACACCTGAAGCTAATATAATATTGTCCGTTAACTGTACTGGAATTCAAAAACAAAAGTAAATGGGTAAAATAATGGCAGTTGAAAATTTTGTATCACGAAGAGTAAGTTTCTTTTCTACTCTTGTTCCTAGTGATAAAATTCAACTTCTTCATAGAGGCAACTTGCTGTTAACAATTTCTTAGAAATCCATTTACAAGATAATCCATGACAACACAGGCATATATATTTTCATGCAAATGATACCATTATACATGCTGTCCTAAACCATGAACGCCTCATTGTTTTAAGCAAACTCTACACCCAATGTGGAGCTCAAACTTGCGACCCTGAGATCCAGAGTCGCTGCTCTACAGACCGAGCCAGCCAGATGCCTGCGAATGTGTCATTTTAAAAAATATTTCACTTGGTGTGTTTTCTGGTGTAATTTCCTGGGTGGCAAGTGTGTTTCATATAAAGTGAAGATGGCGTTGAGGGTGGAATTGTAATGGGTCTTTAGTTGCTTTGTTCTGTAATAAATTGCCTCTCATCTCTAAGGAGGACTCTACAAGGGTGATGCTGCTCTGTCACCTATGGAGACGGCCACTCCTGTCGCTTTTGCTTTGTCTTCCTCTCAATCTCTTCAACCTTTTCAGAGAGCTTTGCCTTCTCCGACTTGGTCTCTTGAGGTGGCAGCTTTAGACTCAGTTGTCCCCTCGTGCCTGTGTGGAAAGCAGCAAGAATGGCCTCCAGGTATGTAGACGTGTTACAAGTCACATTCAGATTCGCTTCCTGATGTTTTGGTTGGGAGTTGAGGTCGTTTTCTGAGTTCTGGGTCACAGTCACTGTAGTGGTGGTTACTCCATGAATAACCAGCGGTTTGTAAATAAATACATCTAATAGAAATTTCAGTGTGTGTAACGTGTGGGAAGTATGGCTTCGTGAAATCCTCGTTTCAGATATACGTGTACTTAGATAGGGCCGAGTGGTCGTATTGCATCATGATATAAAAGGGTATTTCTTTACTCCTGGTGGTGGTCAGAAAGGTTCAGAGTCTCTGTTTAAACTGCTTTGATCTGGAGGGTGACACGGAAGTGGATATGGTCACCCTCATTTCATAGGTGAGGGAGGCCGAGCCTGAGATGGTAGTATGGCCTCTTCTGGAGTAAAGGGTAGAGCTGGGGTTTGCATTTCAAGTTCTAGGCTTGGGATCTTGTATGATTTTCTTCTGAACATATTTCTGTCCTCTATTAGTGACTATAAACAGAAATGGATAACTTTTTACTGGAAGCTTATGATTTGGTCACTGTAATTGCTTATGATTTGGTCACTGTAATGACATTGTGCGTGTGTGTGTGTGTGTGTGTGTGTGTGTGTACATGTATGTGTGTTCCAACCCAATTTGTTATATACTCATAATTTAAATACTTAACTTGAGAAGCCTATAAGTGATTTTCTTCATATGTATACCTTAATGTTTATTTCCTTAAACAACCAGAAAGTAGCCACATAAGAAAGTCGGAGAACCAACAGCAGCCAACTGGAAGGGCCCTAAAGAAAGCCATGCTCCTCCCTGTGGCACACATGGGCCTACAGCCTCAGTCCCCAGCGAGGATGTTAGACATGCAGAGTCTCAGGCCTTATCCCATACCTGCTGAGTCTGAGTCTGTGTTTTATCTAGATATCCTTGGCCATTTGTACATTGACATTTGACATTTGAACACTATGTAAGGCATCAGGCCATTTTTTAAAAACATCAATTGAACAATGAAGTAGCTTTCTATGTATGTCAGTAACTCAGCTAATCTATTTACTGAGAGAGTACTGTGGCCCAAATCTTATCCTAGGATGTGGAGCTAGAAAGAAACTGTAAGAGGGCTCTCCTTGCTGGGAGCTTCAGTTCAAAGTGGGAGAGAATGACCACAAACACCTAAGTATTAGAGGTGCTGTGATAGACCCCTATGTGAGGCACACAGGGGGCTGCTGTGTGAATCCCCATGTATGCGTGCAGGTGTACACGGATGCTGGAAGAAGAGAACGATGCTTTTTCTGTTGTTGTTTTTTAACTATAGTCAATTAATTCAAACGTCACTGATGATCTGAGTTTAATTATTTCCCTGAAGTTTTTCACTACCATCACCTATAACTAGTAATTTATCACCTTCTTTGCTAGTAAATTCTTGCTCTTTTTTCCCCTCTGATGTTGGCCTTGATTTGATGAAGCGAGAAGTGAGCTCTGCATTCAGGGTGATAGATGACTTTCGTAGGTGCCCGAGCCATGTCACTATGGCACCTGCTGTGGCGGATAACTCAGTTCCTAGAGGGTAGCTGTATAAGCTTCTTCGTGCTCCTGCCTTCTAACCCCTAGACTAGAAAGGGTGGCCGGAGAAAGGATGCATACCTGGGGTTTTGGCAGATTCACCTTGCTTGCTTCTCAGGTTAATGCTAGGGCTCTTTTGTGGCAGCGAGTTGGCATAAAGTGGTCTTTGAGAGTCAGAGACACACACTGTTGTACTTTAGCTGCCTCATGGTGCTACCTCTGGCACAAAGTAAAAATCTGTCGAATATTAGCTGAATTCTTTGGGATGATACAGAGCAGATTAAGTGAGATACCTCCTAGCTTTTCTGCCATGCAGAGTGACGATCCATTTCCAGCTCCGTATTTCACTAGCTGTGTAGCTTGAGTTAACTCTTTGCCTGGCAAGTGAGGGATACATGTATTTTGTATGTGGGTAGGCTTTGGATGGCTAGGAAAAGGGTAAGGAGGACACCAGTCTATAGGCATGTGGTTGGGACTACCCTCTTTCTTTTGTGGGTTTTTTTTTTTTTTTTTTAAGATTTTATTTATCCATTTGACAGAGGGAAAGCACAAACAGGGATAACAACAAACAGAGGGAACAGTAGGCTCCCCATTGAGCAGGGAGCCCAATGTGGGGCTCGATCTCAGGAGCCTGGGATCACAACCTGAGCCAAAGGCACCCGCTTAACTGACTGAGCTACCCTGGCGCCCTACCCTTCTTCTTCTGAAACTAAATATTTTCATCTTAGATTTTAGGTATCCCTGCATTGTTCAGTAGCCTGATGGTGTGTTCTGTTTTGGCTTGCTTGCTTGATTTATTCCATGCCCCTGTAATTCATAGGGTCTGAAAATTCCATTTGGATTTCCCCTTGCAAGCAGAGAGGAGGACAGGCCATGCACTAATGTGAAGGTCTATAGCTTAGCATTGCTAGTCGCAAGGTCCTGCAGCTGATTCCTTGTGGATGTGTTTCTGGAGGGTCACTACCTGAGCTTCTAAGATGCTCCCTCATTGTTGGAAAAAATCTGCAGAAATGGAAAGGATCCCTCCCCCACCAACACAGACACAGAGACACAAAGACACACAAAGATACACACAGACACACACACACACTTTGTTGTTTTGTTCTTTCCATTTTACCATCTTCTTTAACAGAGACACAAAGACACACAAAGATACACACAAACACACACACTTTGTTGTTTTGTTCTTTCCATTTTACCATCTTCTTTAAACATGTAAATTTGCTTTCTCTCTTATGCAGTCTTATTTTTCCTGCAACTTAGAAGCATTTTCCTTTGCTTAATTGCCTGTTAAAATGGTGAACCATAAATCAGAGTTCTTGAAATAGTTCTTAGTCTGATTTAAGATAATTATTAAGAGCTTTTCATTCCAACTATCTCAGCTGGTTGTTTCCCTCCAAAGAACCCATTTTCTATCCTTTATCATGTGTGTATCTGTTTCTTAGGCATTTGCCTGCTCCTCCACACCGTTTTAAAATGTGAGCTCCACTCCAAATAATGAAGGAAGAGGCCTATGATGGTCGAGCTTGAAAAACTGAAAATTATCTGATAATTATTATGAACGTATCACTATTTTAAAAATCTTAATCTAATCTTCACCTAGAATAAGCAGTCTAGATTTTTGTTGTTTTCAAGTTATTTCTTTTAAGAATACATTCCGTCTTCCTTTTCTGTTCCTTTTCACCTTCCCAGGATTGTCGACAACCTATCCCTCACTATATATTCAATTTTTGAGGTAGAAATAGAGTCAGGAAGGATATGCAGTTCACCCTTGACTGACACAGGAATGAAGGGCTCTGACCCCATGCGGTTGACAATCCACGTCTTCCAACTCTCCATAAACACTGACTGCTAATAGCTACTGTTGATCCTTTGGATTCTTGGCCAATAAACGAACACTTGGTTGTATGTATTTTGTATGTTATATATATCATATACTGTACTCTTATGATGAAGTAAGCTAGGGAAGAGAAAATGTTAAGGAAAACATAAGGAAGAGAAAATACATTTACAGGACTATGCTATACAAAATCTGTATATCCGTCGACCTGTGGAATGCCAACCTATTTTTTCCAAGGATTGACTGTAAGTGGAAGGGGCTGCAGACACAAGCAGTTGTAGTTTTTATTCTAAGACTAATTTGCTGAGAACTTGGACTGTTCATGTGGCTTTCATGGGCCTCTATATCTACCTTTATGATATGATCTCCAAGATTCCATTCCGTTCTGATCCGGATTAATGTTCCAACAGTTCTCTGTGACATAATAAATGGTGCTAAAGTATAAGAAGGCGCTCAGAAGTTTAAATTAGTTATGAAGAAGGCATAGGTCCGGATAGAACATTTGAACCAGAAAAGTAGGCCGTACACTAGAATTTGGTAGCGTCAGTCTCTATCAGCACAGACCTTTGCTGATCACTTAAGATTTCATCGTGAGCATTCTTCTCCTAGGTTCTGACTTTTCAATTAGCAATAATCGTGCTCGGATAAACCCCATTGGCTATGATACTGCCACTGCGCAAAGCTGGTTCTGACTTTTCAAGGCAGAAAAGAACTTGGTGACAATTCTTGTTATTTAACAGGTGTTAAATCTATCTATCTATCTATCTATCTATAATTACTATATATGTATATATATACATATATATATACTTATTATTACTTTTTAGTGCAGTGTTTGGCCAAAGGAAGGCCAAGTTAGTTTCTCAATTCAGACTGCACATTAGTCTCATTTGGGTTTTAAGGGAGGAGTGGCACCTGACATCTCCTCTCTACCCTCTTTCCCTCATCCCCAAGATATTGATTGGATTGATGTGAGCTGGTATTTGGGCAAGGGCATTTTTAGATAAGCTTTCTTGGTGATTCTAGTAAGTAGCCAGTGTTCAGAACTACTGGGTAGAGTTACTGAAGGTTTATGAGACTTATAACCCCAATAGGCACATGGACAAAGCATGTCTCCAGATGTGCACATCTAGAAAGTTAAGAGAAACAGAAATGTTTCTATATGACATAAGTCTTTTAACCTTTCTAATCCTATGGAGTCTAAAATAGGAATAATGTAATAATTGGCTTAAATGCAGTGGTTCTCAAAGTGTGGTCTCAGGACCAGTACCATCAGGATCCCCTGGGCATTTATTAGAAATGCACACTCTCAGATGCCACTCTAGACCTACAGAATCAGGAGCTCGGTTGGGGGGACATAACCATCTGTGTTTAACCAGACCTTTCTGAGGTACTGACGACCTCCAAAATTTGAGAACCATCAGCACGGAGGGATGGAGAACTAAGAGGTAGCCTTTGAAAATCTTAGAAGTGACTGGTGCATAGTGAGAGTCCAAAAAGCACAGTATTCTAAACATAGTGTGTTTGATTGCTTGGGAGTCTGAATATAATGGGGAGCTAGATTGGACAGCTACTCTTCCAACGCTAAGACTGTTATTTGTAGGGCAAATAGAGCCCAAGTGAACCATCCCCAAGGTGTATCAGAATATTGAATCCACTCTCCTTCCAGTGCCATTTAGTCTTTTTTTATTAAGGCTTAAATTGTGATATTTTGGTACTGTCCAGAAGCAACTCACTGGGTGATGGAACTTGCAGCCTTACCAGTAAGTGTTGAGCATCTGAAATGCAAAGAAAGGCGACTCATATATGAATATTATCTATTATTATTATTATTATTATTAAATATTATTTTTTGAAGGAAAGGCAAATCAAGAATTTTTTTTAAATGGACATTTCCTTTTCCTAATAGGATTTCTTGCAAAGTATTTTTTTTAACTATTAATACATGTAATTTCTTGCAAAGTATTTTTTAAAAATTCCATGTCATGAAGCCACAGAGCTCTTGGGTATATATATATATATATATATACCTCAGATCTTAGAGGTTAGGCGTTCTCTTACAACAACATAACATCGGTATGCTGTTCTGGTTGGCCAGTGGTTTTGAGGTTTCTTGATATGCTGACCCCTCATAACATCCTGCCTGGATTGTCTGTAGATTTCAGTGATATTACTTATTTTAGTTTCTCCTGATCGGCCCTACATGGACTTTTAGATTAGTCTTTAGTAAATCGTATTGGGAGCAGGTTTTTTTCTTCTCAGAAGTCCTTGTTGGATCCCTACCACATGCATGATAAAATTCAAACTACTTACTAGACATGCAACACACTTGAAAGTTGGGTTTTTTGGTTTTTTTTTTTTTTTGGGGGGTCACCACACTTATTTTTATTACCTACTAGTTTTATTTTACATTCCCATATTTATGCTATCTTAATAACTTGCTCCTTATTCTTAGGCCCTGGATGTTTTAATCTATGCCTTTGTTCCTCTGTCTTTCTGCCAGCAGACTTGTCCATATCATAATGTTCAGGGGCCATTGTAATGCTCTAGTATAAGCCTTTTTCGGTCCCTCCACCTGGACATAAACTTTCCTTTATCTTAGCTTCCAGAAGAATTTGGTTTTCCATCTCAATATATTTTATCTTGTATCATCTTCATTTGTGTACACATTTTTTCCTCCTCTACTTGACTGTGAAAGTCTTACACACCTCAGCCACTGCCCCCACAACCCCAAGCACCTTCTCTGTTCTGGCTAAACAGTCCTGCCCCCTCTCGACTAGCTTTATGTCCCTTCTAAGTATCAGATCTGGTCCTCGTTCTTCTCAAAAGTAAGGCTACTGATGAAATTGCAAAGAGCTATCATGGGGGATAACTGCTCGAAGAGACAAAAAGGTCTATGTCCGTGCGGTAAACTTGAACAAATGTGTGATTTTCAAGAGTCCTGTGCGATTGCCTGTATATTCACTTCCTGTGTGCATGTCCTTTCTGTAGGTGACTTTCTTCCACCCCCGCCTCCACCTCTAGATGATCCTGGTGCTCTTCCATCCAGCCCCGGAAACTTCCCTCCTCCACCACCCCTTGACGAAGGTGCTTTCAGGGCACAGGTAAGATGTGTGGTTGAAGTCATATCAATGAGCCGTGCTTGGAAGTTGGTGAATTCAGTGATTGTTTCCGTGGTGGATGAACATTTATTCAGAGCCTGAAGAGAGCTTTACAACTCACGAAAGCTCAGGTCCTTTAATGCCACCTCCCCAGCTGAAGCTTCTCAGAACTCTGCTGGCTTGCATTCGAAAGCCCCAGAAATCCTTTTACCCTACTAATTTTGTTTTGAAACTCAAAGCCAGTTTTTAGAAATGCCACTTGAGAATTCCACATTTTCTTGTTATCCTGGGGACCCAGCCATGCTTTTTTATTGCCTCATTTCTCTATCCACAAACATTGCATTCTGCGTGAGTAAGAGTGATCTTCAAAGGCTCTGGTTGGTCACTGTGGTCACTTAATTGGTCAGCGGCATCATTCTAGCAGAAGCACCAGCAAACCTTCTTGGGGTATTCTTTACTGAGTGAGGTCAAGGATGCACATTAGAGTATGTATTGATTATGTATAAGTGGTGTGCTCTAGAGAGTGCTGATTGCAAATAACTTGGGGCTGGAATCAGAAGCACTGGTACGAATAGTCAGTCTGTAATTGCGTAGAGTCACTGGTGACCATATGCCACCATTTGGCATCCAAATGCTATTCATATCAGGAAGGAAAACTAAATAACAAAGTTATAGAATTATTGTTGTGTTTTACAGGTGAGGATGTTACTATAGATATATAGAAAAAAACAGCCCTTGTCTTTCAGAGAAACATCAAAAATATTTGGGGAGGAAATTAATGGTGTCTGGTATGGTCTTCAAAATAATAAGAGGGAGTTGATGAGTGAGAAAATAGGTGAAAGAAAGATTAGTTATGAGTTGATAATTGTTGAGTACATGCAGGTTGATTCTATTATTTGGTCTACCTTTCATACACACACACACACACACACACACACACACACACACACACACATATATATATTTACAATTTTCCATATTAAGGTTTGGAATGGACAGGTCATGGGAACTAGTTAAATGGTTTAGTCCATTGTCCGGTTTTCTTTCTCCTAAATTTCAGGTTGGGAGAGACAAAGGAAGAAATGATACATTCATTCAGCAAAGATCCCATGTGCCTGTATGTGTCCCTTTATAGCACCAGGAATTCTGTAGCAAAAAGACATACAGGGTTCTGCCCTCACAAAACCGGCATGTTACTGAAACTGGTGGATATAGGCAACATTTGTACATTGATACAAAGTACCTTAGAATGAGATCAGGGCTGTGGGTTGGAAGACAGGGTGATCCGGAGGCCTTGCTGAGAAGGGGACATCTAAGCAAAGATTTGGAGGGGGGAAAGGGGAGTAACCATGTGAGTTTCTTGTGAGCATATTTTCATATAGGAGAACTTAACGGAAGAGACTTTTCATGTTATTGAGAAGTTAAAATGATTACGTTCCGGTTATAACCAGGGACTTCTCATTCACTCTGGAGCCCAGATCTTTTAAAACCTATTACAAATTTTATATCTTAGAGCTACGTATCATGGATTTTCTACAAAAATCATGACTTTCCTATAAATCTTGCTGATGAAATGGAGTGAGCTAGTAAAATCAAAGCTCAGATTCCACTGAAGGGTGGGAGTTGTACAAAGTTTATATTTATTTTATGCAGCAGCTATTTAGCAAAGAGAAATAACATGATTTTTTCGTACTTTTAGTCATTTTTTATTAACAATTAAAAAAAAAAAACTTCTTACATTTGTCTTTTATATACCTCTGCTCTTATTTGGTCCTGGGCTGTTCTTTGCATATTATTGAATTTACATAATTAAAAATTTCATTTTGTCTATTTGGTCTCTTAGAATGTTATGGAAACTGCTTTCTTGCATTTTAAATCTTGAGTTCTGAAAAGCTTGTTTGACCTCGTGACAGAAGACTTGGGTTTGATTGCTAGTTTAACAACGTAATCTAGTTATGCGGGGTTTTTTTGTTTTGTTTTGTTTTTAAAAATTTTTAACTTATTTTAGAGAGAGCGCAAGAGAGAGAGAGCACATAGGGAGCAGGGGCAGAGGGAGAGGGAAAGAGAGAATCTCAAGCAGATTGTGTGCTGAGCTCGGAGCCCCACATGGGGCTTGATCTCATGACTCTGAGATCAGGATCTAGCAGAAACCAAACGTCTATATATTTAAATGACTGCACCACCCAGGTGCCCCTCTAGTTACATGGTTTTAAACAGGTCACACTAAGTCCAATTTTTCTTATAATTAAAAGTAAGGTAACTGTCTGCCTCTAGTAGCTAGATGAAATACAGATGGATTTGAAATTGCCAAGTTATAATGGTTATACAGATATTTTGATGTTTTAACTGTTACTATATAAATATAACAACAGCAGTAATCATAAGGCTTTCCCAAAAGGTTTAATTAAGAAAAACTCAAACATGGGCTTTCATAAAAATTACAAATATTCTTTTCCTGTGTGGACTGCATCCTGATAACGATACTAAAACCATGACTTTGTTTTTTATTATTTTTTTTAATTTTTGAAAAAGATTTTATTTATTTATTTTACAGAGAGAGTGAGAGGTAGAGACAGAGCATAAGCAGGGGGGAGGAGGCAGAGGGAGAGGGAGAAGCTGACTCCCAACTATGTAAGGAGCCCGATGTGGGACTCAGTCCCAGGACCCTGGGATCATGACTTTAGCCAAAGGCAGACATGTAAGCAACTGAGCTGCCCAGGTGCCCCCATGACTTTGCTTTTTAAAAGGAAGGAAATAAAAATCTGGTTGACATGTTGGCTTGTTTTTTGCAAAATACAAGGAGGGAAAAACATAAAGCCAAGTTTGCCAAATGGGAAAGGACAGATCTGGTAGGAGAGGCATGTTATTCTTGAATATATGGAAGATCATGCAAGTTCAAAAGAAAACAGGCACACCCTTCCCTTGTGTGAGAGTGATAGTGACTTGGCCCTGCCCTGGCCATATTTGAACCACTTTGGAATCTGAACTGTAATAAAGCCCAAAGTAGTATAATCACCAGAGAAGATTTTGCACTTTTTCCTCTCAGCCATGGTGAAACCTCGTGTTGCCAAGTCCAAATTATAGCTGGTAAATGGGTGTTTTTATGTAGAGATCTATTTATGTTTCCAGCCAGATTTTCAGGTCAGCATCAAAAGAATGTCTACTAAGTCTGGCTATAAGAATTATAAGATTTTCAGTGCTGAAAGGGACCTTAGGGATCAGGTAGTCCATCCCCTGGCACTAGCCATGAGTTACAGCCTCTTTGAGGACTTGCTAAATGAATTAATTCCCTGTATTCACAAATGGGGAAACTGAGAACAAAGGAGGTGGGCACCCTCTAATCCATACCTGTGTTTGAGGAATCTTGATTTCTTGGTTTGTCCTTCCGGTTCCATCAGAAGGCCTTGCACATCACACACGCTTTTGCTTTAGTCCTCCCCCAGCCTGTAAGGCTCTGAGTTTCAGACAAGGGGATTATAGGCACTGCTGGGGTTTTGCTTGGTGCCCTGAATTTTCGATACCTGCTAGGCACTTATTTTATTTTATTTATTTAGCAAAAGGCAAATATTTAGTGTCAGTAATTCTTACTTTGATAATTTTTTTTTTTGAGGAAAAAAAATGAATCTTGGAAATCAAATGAGTGCTTTATCTTTTCTTTTCTGTCAGGATCTGTTTGACCTCAGTACCTGTGAGGTTTGGAGTGACCAGTGGAGTGGCCCCTTCTTTCGTTCATTTGTTCTTCCTTCCTTCATCATGAATTGAATACCTTCTGTAAGTCAGGCCCATACACTAGGGATTGTGGCCTCAGATGTTGGCGTCATGGTTCTAGGGCCCTGAGTCTTGACCTTGGGACTGTCTAGCATTATTCTGCTCTGATGCCATAGTTGGTCATTGGTTCTTATTCTGGCAGCTGATGGGAAGGTCTGTGGTATCACTTACAGTAGTTTCACAGGTGGAGAGTGTCTCACAGGATTTCAGGTTTACAAGGAAATTAGAGCTCATCATTTAAGTCCCTTTCTTTTGTTCAGATCTCCTTATTCTTTTTCCCCGTTGAACAAAATGTTTATGGGTGACTGTTGCAGGTGACGTGATTTTGGAAGATAAGAAGATGCTGGATCCCATATGGTGCCTCTGAACCAAGTTTGGGAGATGCACACAGATGCAGCTTTTAAACTAAGGTGTTCTGTCATAAATTACACCTTAGTCACCACGCTGTGATCAGAAGCACAGTCTAAGTCCTTAGTTGTGGTAGAGGGTGAAGGAAGCAAATTAACTGGCTGGAGAACTACAGGGATTTTTAGAAACAGTTGCCATTGCACTGCACTTTGATAGACGGGTAGGACCTTAATTTTCAGATGCAGGAGAATAGATCTTTCGGCAATAAAGTAAGAAAAATAGATGTATTGAAGGAAAGCACCAAGCAGTGTGATGGGCCTGCCTGCATTCCAGACTGTGGATTTTGCCCTTGATTCTGAAATCATTGACAGTTTATTGCAGATGTTTGTTAATATTGTAATTATAAGGGTGACATCCCCAGATCTGTTGTTGGGTGCCATGTGGTGCTTTCAGCAGCCCATCAGGCATAACCTGTTGCACGTGTGGGAAACCCCGTGCAGAGAGCTCTGAGTTGTCTGGCACACTTCCTTGAGCTCTCAGGTTCTTATCTCCTGATACCCAATGGCTTCGAGTTCAGGTGCCCGGTATTTAATGGCCACTTTTCCTAACATCTGTGCTTGCCTTTCTAGTTGATGGCTCCTCACTGCCTCTTTCTGTGAGCCCGCCCTCTGTCTTGCCTTTACTTGCCCCCTCTCCAGGGATGCGTATACTTCGGGTTTTCATCTCCCCTTTTCCGCTCATCCTGGCAGGATGGCCAAGACCCCATTTGATGCTGTTGCTCCAGCCTCTCCACCTTAGAAAACAGATGTGATGCCTGTCACCGGTTACTCCCTGTGTTAAAAACTTCTCTTATTGGGGCGCCTGGGTGGCTCAGTGGGTTAAGCCGCTGCCTTCGGGTCAAGTCATGATCTCAGGGTCCTGGGATCGAGCCCCGCATCGGGCTCTCTGCTCGGCGGGGAGCCTGCTTCCCTCTCTCTCTCTCTCTCTCTGCCTGCCTCTCCGTCTACTTGTGATCTCTCTCTGTCAAATAAATAAATAAAATCTTTAAAAAAAAAAAACTTCTCTTATGGAAGTGAAATTTGTCTCTTTGTGACTTCTTCCCAGTGATTTTCTTCCTACCATCTTCGAGCCCATGGCACACCTGCAGAGTGACTGTTGGGCCATTGAGGGATAAGTGAAGTCTGCCTCCAGAAGCTGATACATTAAGTCTGCTGAATGAGGTGACTTTTTTGAGGACCGAGTGAGAACAGTGTAATGTGAGCTATGCACTGAACTTGGGCCAATGCCCAGGGTTAATTGAAAAGAGAAGGGAGAAGGAAAATCTCTGAAATCATTTATGGTCTTGTCTTAGTCTGTCTTTAAAAGTTTAAGGCCAACTCATTTCTGTTCTGAGGAAAACATGTTCAGAGCTCATTTATGTACTTGGTGGATGGTGGCTTACCATCAGTTATCCGCTTATATCAGTAATAATTTTAAAGTCTCCCCTGGTGTTAGCGTGGCTGGCACTGGATTCCGTGTCTCGTGACTCTCGGTCTAGTCTCATGGTCACGGGTGTAGAATGTCGGATTTTTACTTGTAGACCCAGAGGACTCAGGCCCACGGCCATGGCCACCTTCTTCCACGCACCCACAGAAGTAGGCAGCGGGACTTGCTTTCTGTGGCTTTGACATGCCCTATCGTAGAGGTCCTTCCTTCTGCTGCCTGAGAGTGCACTGACGAAGCAGGGGGCCATGTCAAAAAGGAGATCCAGGCAGTAATGGCGAAGAGCGGAGGTAATGTCCAGTCCTACTAGAACAAACCACAAATGGTCACAAGCTCTAATCCACTCAGCACTGGGAAGTGCTTGTCCTTTCTGCACAGGGAGAGGACAGGAGTATCTCCATCCTTGAGAACAGACCGAAGGAGTGATTGAGATGCTTCCTGGCCCTTTCCCGCGTTCCCTGGGCCTCGGGTTAGCAAGCCCTTGTCGGTTTGTAGAGTTGTTTGTGACCCCAGCAACAGCAGTAGCTTCACGGCACTCTCCTCTTTGGTCTGTGCTGGGAGGCCAGTGTGTATTTAGAGGGAACTGGAGGTTCTTGGGTTTTGGTAGTAGGACTTTTCTACAGGTAAATTTCAAAGGTTTTCTGTTTGCTTTTCTCTCCGCATCATCATCTCATTGGGTGTCCCGATGAGCCAGGAAAGAGATTTTTGGTGTCTTGACTTATAAGCGCTTCTTTGAAAGTAGCAGACCTAGAGCCCCTAGAGGGTATTTTAGTATTTCATTTAGCAATTTGAACCTTTTTCATGGAATGTCATAGTTTTCTCTGCCTTTTTCTTAAGGACCTATTTTAAAGAGGTAAACCTGTTCCTGGGGATCAGGAGTCGAGTGTGGTTACACACACACACACACACACACACACACACGCTCTTTCACACTTATCAACCCAATTACCACTGCCTCCACCACCTTCTAGTGACCTAGGGCATCCATATTCTTTCTGCAGGGAACGACTTGAGGAATAGCCAGGTGAGAGTCCTCCAGGGAGATGGGCTATGGTCAGTAATGCTGTAGGTCAGGGTAACCAACGAGGTCAGGTTTGCTCTAGCTCTTGAGCTTCTGAATGGGGAGTAATTGACCCTATTTGCATATTTCAGAAAATGTCCTTTGCCTGGAGATAAGTGAAGGAACTGCAGTTGGTCCTTGTTTCACCCATCAAAAATCCTGGTGGTTTCTTCAAAGCTCTAATATGCCTAGTTATATATTTTTTAAAATGTGTTTTGTCTCTGGGGCGCCTGGGTGGCTCAGTGGGTTAAGCCTCTGCCTTCGGCTCAGGTCATGATCTCAGGGTCCTGGGATCGAGTCCCGCATCGGGCTCTCTGCTCGGCAGGGAGCCTGCTTCCCTCTCTCTGTCTCTCTGCCTGCCTCTCTGTCTACTTGTGATCTCTCTCTGTCAGATAAATAAATATAATATTAAAAAGAAAAAAAATAAAATGTGTTTTGTCTCTTAATGTAAATGAAGCAAACAGTATAGATCAACTATTTTCCATCATGTTTCTCTATCAAGGAAAAATTAGAATCTCTACACCATGTGAGGTTTGAGCGTTCTTCTTCCTGGTGCATCCAAACGGTTAGTAATACGATTTGGAGAACGTGCTGTAATGTGCTGTAATATTTTAAACGTCATAACTCAACCTCTTTTGAAGGGTTCATTTCTCACATTAAATTGTATCACCACTTTATTAATAACTTAGAACTTTTACTTGTTTATGGCAGTGTCTTGTTTGCTGTTTCTCTTTCTTGAATTCATATGCTGATTCTTTTTTATTTTTTTCTCTGCCATTAGTACTTTATCAAGTAATTTTTTTGTGGGGGGAAGCCTACATGAATGACCTAGCTCCTGAGTTTTTATATATCTGAAAATGATTTATTTTTGCCTTTACATTTAAGTAAAAGTTTGGCTGCAGATAGAATTCGAGGGTCAAATTTCCTTTATCAGTATTCCGTGAAGATTTCTATACTGTCACTATAGTATCATTTAGCATTGCAAGTGAGAAATCTGGTTCCAGTCTGTTCCCCCCCCTCCGCTTTATGAACGTCTCTTCGTTGGATCTGCCAGCCTTATTTGTAGGAGTCTGTGGTTTCCCCGCCTTGCACCTGGGCTTAGGTCCCTACCCACCCCAGTGTTTACACTCATCATTCAGTGGATTTGTTTGATTGGAGGGGTCCAGTTTTTAATTTAGCTAGGAGGGGTCTTCTTATGTTACTGGGGGGGGAGCATTTTAACTTTTCATTTGCCGTTTTCTTTCTTACGGAGCCCCTGTTTGATCATTTTGGATTGCTTTTCCATTCTTCATGTTGGTATTCTTTTTCAGTAGTTCTGCCTCTGGAAGAATCCCCTCGGCTTGCTTCCTTTCTTTCTTTTTTAATGTTTTGTAGAGATGGTCTGCTCCTGACTTACAAATGCTACATCCCCCTGAATTAGGAGAGGGAATGTGGTGGGAGTGGCTCTGGATCCGCTGGTCTGGTAGACCTCCCTACTGTGTACTCCAAACTTTATGTTTTACCTTGATCAGGAATATGCGGTCCTTTGAATAATGTGGTGACCACGGAGTGGGTGTCTGCATCTGGTCTTCACCTTCTGTGTGTAATTAGGGGGGGGCAGGCCAATGAAAGGGTGTGCCTTGGATGCACAGACCAAGAGCAGACCAGCAAGCTCTGCTGGAGCCCTCAAGGCTATGCGTGTATGAGCTTCGAGGATCCCCTGGCAGGTAGCAAATCCCCAGTTGCACTTGTCACATAGATGCTGAGTGAGGGCAGCATCCAGTTGTGGGGGGGTGGGGCAGGGTCTCTGGTGAGTTCTCCAGGCTTATCTGTTCCCTCCCTCACTATTTTTCCCCCTCCATGCATCTCAATGACTATGTCACCCAAAGTATCAGGGAATGTGGCAAAGAACTTTTTATTAGAAAGGATGAACTCACTAAGTGATTTTACTGCTGTTATGACATTCTATACTCCAAACATCCTTTCCCAAGAGGCTCCCCACCCCCTCACCCTTCTTGTTGTGACAGCTCAGAGTCAGCTATTAAAGTCAGGTGTTGCTACCTTTTGTTTTTTATCTCAAGCTCACTCTCCTGCCCTCCAGGGCTTCATCAGGAAGAGGCCTCCTTGGTTGCATCATCTAAACCAAGTCAAGCTCTAGGGATAACCTAGTATGTTGGGGAACACGGTCACCATGGGGTCCAGACACCAGGCCCCTCGCTTACCAGCTGTATGCTGATGGCCATGCTATTTAACCTTTCCACACCTCAGTTTGCTCATCTGTAAACTGGGCAGTTATTGAATCTAACTCTTCGGATTGCTGTGGGGTTTCAAAGAGATGATGCATGTAGACAATATTGTATGTGCCTGACATATCCCAGCACTTAGAAAATGTTTTCTGTTGATGTCATCACTTTTGGGTTAGTTCTGGGCTAGCTGGCCTCTGTGCTGAGTTCTGGAACAGTTGTCAATGTCTTTGGTTTGCTTCCCTAAGGTTCACTGGTGACCCCACTCCTTACTCCTGTATATGCTTAGGGATTTGGGGCCTTTTGCTAAAGATGTACTTTCACAAACTCCATCTGTAAAATGAATGATTGGATTAACTCATCTTTTTAGGTCTCTTTTAGCTCTAAAATTCACTGCTTTAGTAATAAAATATCACCTCTTTATAACTTCATAGTGACTTACAAATTGCAGAATACTTTATATTGTCTTATCTGATCTTCACATATAAAAAAAGAAACAAAAATATTTTAACCAATTTAAAAAAAAAATTGAAGTCCAAGTTGTTGAGGCGACTTTTTTAGATCTCACAAGTGTCATGGAAGCAGTGATTTATTTTTAAATGGACAAAAACAAAAACAAAATGTATTTTGGGGACTTTTAAGCCTCTTGGCTTAGTATCAGTTCCCTTACAAATGAGAGAAGGCAGATCATTTTGAATTCTCAAAAAGCAGCCAAAGTCATCAACAATATGTGTTCATGGATGGTGGCCAGGGGCCACTGAGATAGCTTTCTGTGAGGTTCTTTAGTGGAAATAAGCCACATCTTCCATCCTACCCGTCAGCATATTCTCTGACAATCCCCTCACAGATTGTACCATGTTCTTCTTATCCATGGATTTGGTAGGAGGCTCTGTTGGGCTCCCAAATCCTTTAGTTCCTTAGTAATTTACATAATCCACTCAACATGGGCACAAAACAACTTGATCTGAAAGAAGGGGTAAAAGAGGGAGTAGAAGATGCCAAGACTGAAAACCCAGGGCATTAACTCAGATTTTATTTTTGAAACTCCCAGTGTTTTGGGGAGATTTTCTCTGCATAACTGATTTTGCTCGAGCCATTCAAAAGTCAAGTATTCATGCATCCCAACTAGATAATTGACAGTGTGTTATCGTGTGCCATACTTATACTAGTTTTGAGGGGTTCCACTCTTCTTATCATTTTTATCCTTCGCTTTTGTGAGTTTGACCTGTTCAAGGCCTACAATTCCGTAAATTCCAAACTGGACTTGGAGTGTCTTTTGTTTTGTTTTTAAATAAAAGATTTTCATACACTTGATCTCACTTGAGCCTTTAAATAACTTATGAAACGGGAAGGGTAGGGATAATCTCCATCCTGTGCAAGTGAAGGAGCTGAGGCTCAGGGACGCTAAGTAATATTCTAGGTTTCCATGGTATTAAGTGTCCCAGGCAGGGATCAGACCCTGAGTCCTGTCAGTCCATTCCATTTCTTTCTCTCTCTCTCTCTCTTGCCATCACTGCTTTATTGTTGCTTTTCTATTATATTTCTTTATGATGAAGGGCACAAAACACCAATTGTCACCTTCCTTGCCACATACTCAGTATTTGGAAGCTCTTCCTCTTATGACTTATGCTGTAGAATTCTCTAGGGCAATATTGTCTTCAGCCTCCGTTTTATCCCCCTCCTCCCAATTGTCTGTATCATTGTGGATTGTTAAGAATGTACTTTGGTATTAAAATATTGGAAAGAGGGGTGCCTGGGTGGCTCAGTTGGTTAAGTGCCAGACTCTTGATTTCCGCTCAGGTCATGATCTCAGGTGCTGAGATCCAGCCCTGTCTTGAACTCTGCGCTCAGTCGTGAGTCTGCTGGAGAATCTCTCTCCCTCTCCTTCTGCCCATCCCCCCACTCAAATAATAAATAAATCTTTAACATATGGGGAAGATGTTTATAAACCTTTAAAATGGAATTCTTTCCATAATTTTTGTTTGTTTTTATATTTATTTTACCAATAAACTTTAGTAAATATAACAATTTTTATGATGTTGGAAAATGAGTAAAATCAGTGGTACCTGGTATAGATAAACTGTTTCTATGGCAGTTTTTTGAAAGGGGAGTTGGGAGTAACATGTTACAGATGAATTCACATGATAAGAAATGTGATTTAGCTGTTATTTTTAGAAGTACAGAATTTGGCTAATGAGCCACTCACTCCAATAAAACAGAAGGGAGAGAGAGAGAGAGCGAGCGCTCTGGAGGCATAAGGGTGGTCAGAGCCCTTTCTTTGACCATAATTTCTGATGTTCCTTCCAGTGCTTAAAATAGTCTGTCTCTGCCCACCTTCTGATTTGAATCCTTCATGATATATCAAGATGATATGTGATCTGGGGCAGACCATCCCCAAGAACCAAGTTTCAGTTTCTTTAGCCATAAACTAGTATGTTGCTTCCTATCTTCTGCTTTTGTTTTGTTTTGTTTTTAAATGATTACATAAAAATAACCCATTTGATAGCACTTTCTAAAATATCAATTACAGAATTTACCTTAAAAGTAATTTTTTTGGGGGAGAGTAATATTGTTTCAACATCCTTGAGCTTTCATTCTAACTCTTAAAAACTATATAACCCCTACATTTAGAGCAGTACATTTACTACATGGCCTTTCAGTGTTGTAGTCGTCATCATGGTAGGTATCGAGAGGAGAAGGGCCAACTGTAGCTTGGGCAGCCCTCACTGACTGCATGAACATTTAAGAGTTAGGGTTCTGACTTTGAAAGACCTGTCTCAGAGCTTCATAGAGTACCTGGCTGGCTCAGGCTTAGATAGTCCTGAAAGAGATGATCAAACAAGTAAATAAAAAACATGGCCGCCAGCAGAGTCTTTCATGATGCACATTCAGGAGACTTCATTACTTTTATGACTATTTTATGTCAAACCATTTTGTGAGTCAAAATGTGCCCGGAGGATTGTTTTCATTTCCTTTTCACCTGTTGAGAGTCGTACAGTGTCACTTTAGTCATTCTTTCCTGACCCGGTGGGGATAGAGACCAGTTTTGGGCCATGGCAACTACAGAGAGGTATTTTCATGGAGTTACAGATTCATTAAATGAGTCTGTCTTAGCCTTCCCTCCATGCCTGCCATGTTTCTGTAAACCGGGACTTAAGTCATAGTCTCAGCATTGACTGAAGTCATTTCAATGCTACTGAAACGGCCCTTGTCCACGTTTGCCATGTCCTCTGATCCCCCAGTGACTGTTCTTTTTCTGACATCCTCTACCTCTTTTAGGCAGGTAACACTTGATTTGAACCTCCTCACTTCCTCCTTCAAGTTTCACAACAGAGAACTCCCTGAGTTCCCCTTCTGGATCTGTGATGATTCCTTTTCTCTCTCTTGTACCAGATCCCCCTTCATTTTTTCATCTCCCCCTAAATTTAGGTGTCCACTCAGTGTTCTCCCTTTTGACCTCCTGTCTTTTCTCAGTAGAAGTCATCACTCTGATAGAGTCATCTTTGATCTCTTATTTAATGACTTGAACTGGTTATGACTTTTTTCCTTAGACAAGCATTGTGCCATTTATCAAAGAGTCTTTCCACAGGGAAAACCTGTCTCTTCACCTTCGTTATATCCCAGAGCTACTCATCGTCTTAGCACAAGACTTCCTCTCTGTTAAAAATACCACCATATTTTCTATTCTTCCAAATTCGAAACTCTGGTCGTTGCTGGTATGTCTTACTTTTTTTTTTAATATATCTGTTACCAACATCTCATATTTTTTGGTTCAAAAAGGACTGTCAGGTTTGCTCTCATCTCTTATTTTCTTATTCATTTTCCTAGCTTCTTCCTTCTCTGAAACACAATAGACTCATTGCTTTGATTTTTTTTTTTTTTTAATTTTTGTTGTTGTTTTTCTCTTCCAGCTGCATATCCCTAACCAATTAGTCTTCAAAAAATGATACTTTCTTCCTTTGGCTTTTTATTGTTTGCCACATTAAATTTCTTTTTTTAGTCGATTTTCAGAGTATTCTCTGATCTCCTGACCCTTTAAAGCACACCTCCTCTCCCACTGGGCTCTTTGTAGTCTTTGCTCTTGTGAGACAGATGCATTTAGTGTCAGCTTCCCATGCTGAGTTAATCTTCCTTGTTGTCTTTCTTGCTGCCTGAAACATCCTCATTTCTCACCTGATGAGAAATCCTTCCCATTTTGAACAGCTAGATTCAAACCTGACTTTCTTCCCTGTAGCTTCTGATACCCCCAGCTTACCACAGTCCCTCCCTTCGGTTTTCCCAGACTGTTGACTGGGTCATGTGGGGTTGTGATGTGACCTCAGGGTGCGGTGCCAGGAAGCTGTGCTCTGTTGCTAACCAGTTGTGTGACCCATCTTCACGAGCAGAATGGGAATCATGACACGTTCTTAGAAAGTTATTTTGAGGATTAATTAAGGTAAGGAGTATAGAGGATCTAGTAGTGTCTGGTTCATTCTCATGGCTACAATGAATCAGTTAATGATGTCTCATTTTTCTGCCATTTAATATATGTTTCTTTGTGACTGATATATTATGTACATTAATATTGCCTCCAAACTATATATTAAAAAAGCCAGAGTTAAACTATGACCTGGAAGAGACCTGTAGAAATTATTGAATATTACAAATCATAGAGACTCAAATTTGAAAGGGTTCTAATCCTGCCCCTCTTTCTTGTGAAGAGGAAATGAGGGAAGGGCTAGATTTTTTAAGCAAACCACCCAATGTGACCTTTAGTATGAGATCTGGCCCTAGCACCAGCTGGAAGGTTCTGAATTCAAAGGCTTAAACTCATTCAGTTATCCTCTTGTTCATTCCCCTTTTAGAAATGAGCTAAAGGCTGGGTCATGGTTCATATTCCTATATCATCCATAGTCTGTATCTCATTGAGGGATATCTGGTTGATGTTTGTGGATTGATTGATTGACTCAGTCATTCTTCGTCTTGGCAATAGGAATTTTCTGGAAACATCTACGGAATATGCACTATACACAGGCTTATCACTCTTTTGATGCTTTTGATGCTGTTGTAAACAAACAAAACTGTTCGACATGTACCACTTCTGTGTACTGGCTCAGGGTGGTGGGGAAAGGAAGTGAGAGAGGAAGTTATATACATCTTGAGCCAATCAAGCTTTCCTATTTTTAGTCCTTGCTACTGTTTGGAAAGTACAGCCCCTGTTCATGGCAGTCTGGCATGCATTTCCTCAGTGCCATTTCAAAAAGGGGAAAAATAAATATGGGAATTTTTTGTAGTGAAAATAGTTACTCAGTGAAATCACAGAAGTTCCTTCTTTTTCTCTTGATGAAACCTCAAACCCACTAGGCACACAGTCCTCAACCTCAACTATGCATGGCGGAGGCTCACGCAGAGCAGGAGACTGGAGTTAGCAAACCCTCCGAGAGCAAGATGTGCCAGGGTGCCTACGAGAGACAGGATAGGGAAGGTGGGGGACGGGATGGTGACACTCCTTGATCAGTGGCTGGCTTGGCTGGCTGCCAAATGTTGTCCCCTGGAGAAAGTTGGACCCTGAACCGCAAAGAGACCTAGCTTTATAGCCCTCGCTTTAGCTCTTCCTTCTGCCAGAGGGTCTCTCTCTGTCTTCCCATCACCCTCTCTGCTCTGTCTTTGGTAAAAACTCCCGGACCATCTTACAGCCTCTCCCCTAATTCAACTAGATGGATTCCTTCTCTTTCGTAGTTTAGAGGACAGTTTGGGGGCATTTTTCCCAATCATCAGGGAATGATAACCTTACAAAGGAGAGTGAAGTGACCTGATCTCCATTCAGATGGATTTCTGCAGTGTAGCAGGACTTGACTTGTGGGAAGTGCCGATGGTAGAATGGCTTGGAGTTGACCGCAAGAATCTGATGAGGTCGGTGAGGGCCTGAACCGGGGCATGGGCCACCACCCCGGCGAAGGGGAGCTAGAGTCCAAAGCCATATGGAGCGAGGGAGGGCGGATATGGGAAAGGGAGCATTCCCAGAGGACTGTAGCATCCTGCCTTTCTTCAGGGGACAGAGATTTGCCTCCTGCCCTTGTGTTTGCCAAATGGGAGGATCTTCTGAAAAATGGGTGCTCTGAGGCAAGTGTGATAGGAACTTTCCTAGAGGAAACGCGGATGCCGCAGAGCGGAGATTGCCCTCGTTAATGAGAGGGTCTGTGCTGTCTCTAGACATAAACAGCCCTGCCTAGATCAGATTGTGGCAGCCGGGTGAGAGGAACAGAGCGCTGTAATTAATGCTAATTGTGGATATCGCTGTATTGTTGTCATTGTTTTTTAATTGAATATGTATTAAGCTCCAACAGGGTGCTGTGAATAATGCCAATTTATAGTTGATTTATCAGAACAATCAGAAGACTTTATAAACACCAATAAATGGGAACTCATAGCACCCCTTCGAGGTGGTAAGTGCTGTTGCCGTTTCCACAAATGAAGAAAAGTGAAGGAGATTGTGTTTGCTCCGTTGGCGCTGTGGGTGAGAACGGAGTGCTGTCGGATGAGAGACAAGCATTTTCCCTGTCCCCGGGAACTGGGTTAGAATACATTAGTGAAGAATTCTCCTTCAGTGCGTTCAGAGTTGTGGGATTTTAATTAAATTGTTCCAGTTATTGTTAGCACTGCATTAGCACCAGGCAACCAAATTCTAGGCCAGCAGATTTCAAATTTAATGTGAAAAAGAATTGGGGGAGGGACGAAAGGCGCATCAAGTGCAGACTGCTAGGCCCCACTCCCCAAGGTTCTGATTTTGGTAAATCTGGGAAGGGGACTAAGCATTTTTCCTTTGAATGGGTGTCTGAGATGCTCTTTTCCTCAGAGGAGGCTCAGCCTCCCTTCAGAACCCCAGCCTTTTTCTTCTTAAGAGATCCGTCTTCAGCCCCCCAAGTCTAGCCTCAGTCTGAGACCAAGGCTTTCCATTTAGTGTCTGTAGGGTCTGCTGGAGCTCACCTGGTATAATCCTGCAATGTTCTTACTTACAGAACACACAACTAGATGGTGTTTATAGGAGACCACAGTCCATTTGCCATTCTGCCGGGCATGCCTTTCCTGGGACCTTATCCCACGGGGTTTTCAGAATATCCCTATGGGGTTTGTACTATGATTCCCCGATTTTGTAGGAGGACATAAAACTAAGAGGGGATGTGACTGGCTCAAAAAATATCTCACGACTTTCAGTCCTTTTCATTTAAATCCAGGCAAGGGCCCCGGGGTCCACTTTGAACCACAATGGGAACAGAACCCCCAAATGGGTTTAAGTGGAATTTATCGTAAAGAAGAGAGTTCCCACTGGAAGAGGGGAGACCAGGGAGGGAAAGGTAGGGGCGGCCAATCCTGATCTTTCTTATTCCTTGGTTATTTGTCCTGGTTCTGTAACGTAGCCTGGGTACTGCGTTATTGATGAGTAAATGGTATCTGTTTGATCGTGGCTTGATTCTTCTGTGAACAAGGAAACGTCTCTCAGGAAAGCCTGAGGTGAGGTATGAGCAGAATTCTGGAGTCAAGAAGGGCTTTTAAAGTGGAGATGAGAATGGTGAGGCTGGGGACAGCATCTTTCCTCACTTCATATCCTTCCCACTTTCTGTAGAGGAAACTCCACCTTCTCGTAGAGCTCAGTTAACTTGTATTTCCAAGGACAGAGACACAAATGCCTGCTGTCTCTTGGATTCACATTCATTCCCCATGAAGGGGAAACCAGCAGCTTCCTGATATAGTCCTGTACTTACTTTTTAATCAATGGCAAACTTTTTTTTTAAATTTTTTAAAAATATTTTTATTTATTTATTTATTTGACAGAGAGAGAGAGAGAGAGATCACAAGTAGGCAGAGAGGCAGGCAGAGAGAGAGGGGGGAAGCAGGCTCCCTGCCGAGCAGAGAGCCCCATGCGGGGCTCGATCCCAGGACCCTGAGATCATGACCCGAGCCGAAGGCAGAGGCTTAACCCACTGAGCCACCCAGGCCCCGCGGCAAACTTTTTTTTAAATAAAAATAGGAATTCCTGCTAGGAGCGTCGTTAATGTAAATTGTCTGTGCACCGCCTAAAATATATGTGATTCATACTACGTGTTTGTTCCCACATCAGCGCTGCGTCCCTAGATACAACCACTCCTGTCCACCTTCTCCTGAGTCATGGGGACGTGCTTACCCTTTGGAGGTCTCTACCCTGCATGCGGGCCAGGGTCCCGCCTTGCAGTCCCGGGACACCTGCATTTTCTGACCACAGCCCATCCTCTGAGTCTGCTCTTCCTTTATTTTTACCTAAAAGAACATTTGTATTTGCCAAGGACTGGGACATGCCCTGTGCTCCTCTGGTGTCTATGCTCTTGTGGTAAATATCTTAAGGATCTTTTCTCCATTCAAGATCTTCTTAGTTCTCTCTGAATCCATGCAGCCTTTTCTGATCTCTATAATTTGTGCTCTGGCATCGTGATTTCATATCCTTCAATACTTACCTGCCTGTATTCAGCTCCAAGATATATTTATTTGTGGATAAGCAAACTTTTCTAATGGAACTGTAAGCACTTGGAAGGCAGAGAACCTTTTTTTTTTTTTTTTTTGGTTTAAATTCCTGTCCTTCATATCAGTGGGGCCGGAATATTTGTAAATATTTCTGGAAAAGTGGGTGAAAATTGTACTATATGAGGAAATAGAAGGTGAAAGAGAAGATGGGAGCTTGGCTTTTTTAACTGTACTTAACAGCCATAACCTAATTCACAGTGACCTGATAGGATAATCACAGTATGATGCTTGAAGGGAAGACATTTCCAGCCTGGTATCATGGAAGGTGTCAGAGCCTGAGCTTGGCACAAAATGTCTAAGTCCCAGATTCTAATTCTTACATTTTTGGAAAATTCTTCTTATCTGTGGTATCCTTTTTTTGTAAAACAGGAATCCTATCTACCAATCTCTAGGTTTTTTTTTTTTTTTTTTTCCCCACAAACAGGAAACTGCCTGAGCAATGCAATGAGAAATATTTATGCAAGTGCCTTTCTAAACTCAGCTACTTCTCTGTTGATGATGACAGTACAGAGGGAGGTATGATTTCCTTTCCCAATGTTCCCGGCAGTAATGGCGTCCCAGGCTGTGCACAGTGGATGGAGTGGCTGTGAGGACTAGTGATGCTACTACCTCATAGGCCATTTCCCAGAACCATCTTTGAACAGCACGTTTGACCAAGATAAAGTGATGAACAGATTTGGGACAATGATTAGGGAGAGGATGCCTCTTTTATCATTAGAAAATATGATTCCTGACATTTTAGGTAAACCTCCCTCTCCATATCTTATCCATTTCTCGCCTCTGAGGTAAGAGGTAATGTGTGTGTTTTATCTTGTCCTCTCCTGCCTGCTTGCTAGGACATTGTCATCCTCCCCTATCTTGTTCTATTTCCTTGGATCAGCTGCTGGCTCTCCAAACAATGTAACATACGAATTCCTTTATAAAGTTGCTATCCATGACCCTACTTTTGAAATGGGTGTTTCGAATTGTGTCTTGTTAGTAGCTGCTCTCTATCTTCTGTATTTTCAACTACCAAAGTACACTTAAACTAAATGGAAACAGAGTAATTTGGTTCCAGTAAATGGCTGTAAGTGAGAAAAACTATATCAACAACAATGAATAACTTAAAATTCCTTTTAATGGTAGGTAGATTGCACTTATGCAACTGTGTTGGAATAACAGAACTTTTAAATCCGAAGAAACCATAAATATCTAGTTTAAACCCATCATGTTGCTGGTGAGCAAACGTAAGGTTAAAAGGAAAAAAGTGATTGGCCTAGTGTCACCAGAATGAATTATGGCAGACCCAGGATGGAATGCCTAGTTTACTGCTTCTCTACTCTCCTCACCACCCCCATCTCATCTGCCTCCCTGTTCACAAAAGAGAATTCTCTGGTTGTTCTGGGTAGGTAATCAGGATCACTTTTCTGGCCCTAAATAGTCATCTTCTGACATTAGCAGAAGTTGTAAGTTTCATAGGAGAAAATTTTATAATACTGACTTCTTTTACTTGATAATTTTGAGTTATGAGTGGGAGGACTAGGACCAGGGGGCATTGATTATTCAGGTCACCCTGTTCCATCCTTATCACTTGGCTCTTTGACCAACAGCAAATCACTTAAGCTCTCTGGTTCTTTGTTTCCTTTTTGGTACAACATGGCATCATAGTAGAAGCTAGGTAAGATTCTTCCTGTCTCCAATGTCTATGAATGTAAGTATCTCCACACATTCTGAAATCTCCATTCTAGGAATTTCTGTAGCTCTTATTTGCACCCATGTGTCAGTATTTTATTCTGAAGTGGCTCGAGGGTGACTCTTCTTCCTTCATTTTCTTGATCTGGTCCCAACAGTGAACTGGAAATCCTTGGGGAGTGCTTCTGCTCCTGTCTTCTGTGAAGTTTCCTCATCTGGAAGGTGGGACAAGGGTGACTTTCTCTTTATATCATAGGCTCCTAAGAACAACAGTTGAAATAATTTATGAGCTACTGCTTTGGAGAAGATGTTGCCTAGTAAAGGATGTTCAGATTCTAGTCCTTTTTCAACCCCTTCACTAAATTGTTATCTCAGATATCTAAATCACTTCTTTGGGGGCACTTTTATGATATTTCAATGAAAATGTTGGAATAACTCCTCAAATCTCCGTTCCAGTTCTAGTATTTCATAAGCCCAAGTTACCCTTTTCATGCTAATCATCTATAATCTAGTCACACTTTGCCTATACATCCTTTATCAGCAAGTCGTGCTAGATGGTGCTTAGCACATAGAATCCCTACCGCCAATGTGTAAGAGAATGTCTCCCTCCTCCGCTTGGTTGGCATGCCCCTTGTGTTTCGGCTCTGGCTATCTGACGTGGAATGCTTCAGCGGGGACTCAATACTTGCCTTAGTTTTTTGATGTTGGTCCCTTTTTGAGGGGTCATGAAAGGATTCAAGAAAAAAGGTGGGAGGACGATGAGCTGCTACAGAATGTTAACATCAAATTTCTAAGTATTCACACATTTGCTTTTGGTTACTTCTGTTATGCGATGGCGGAATGTGAAAAAGTAGCTTCTGGTATTTATTGAGCCTTAACTCACTGACCCCACAGCATCAAAATGCAAAAGAAGAAAACCATCTTCCATAAAGTTTTAAAGCAAAATCAATAGCAAAAATAAATCTGGCATGTCCTGTTTTCTACTGCGTATTTTCTATAGTGAGAAGCAACAATACTTCAGTCTGTTCATTTAATTCACAGGTTCAAACGAGTTTTTGTTCTCCCCCCTGCCACGCCTCAAATTAGTGTTTTCTTAATGGAAAATCAAAGTGTTTCTTTTTTCTCTGCCTTTTAAAACTTGGACTTGCATTATTTTGTATTAATTGTATTATGCAAAGCATTTCTGGGAATGTTTCCCTAATCCCAGATGACTTTATGGATACCTTTATAAATATTTCAACAGGATGTTCACCATACCTGGTCCTTTACAGATATTGTTTGTTTCTGTTTGTTTATCTGTTTTGTTTTTGTTTTTGTTTACAAATTAAAGGTTTGTGGTAACCCTGAATCGAGCACATTAATTGGTGCTGTTTTCCTGCCAGCACTTGGTCACTTTCTGTCTCTGTCACCTTTTGGTACTTCTGTAATATTTCACATGTTTTATTATTATTATATTTGTTATGGTGATCCGTGACAGTGATCTTTGACATCCCTATTGTTTTGGAGTACCGTGAACTAGAGTCATAGAAGAGGACAGACTTCGTCCATCCATGTGTGTGTTCTCACTGCTCCACCGACTGATCGTCCCCCTGTCTCTCTCCCTCTCCTTGGGCCTCCCTGTTCTCTGAGACTCAATAATACTGAAATTAGTCCATTTAACAAGTCTACAGTGACCTCTAACTCTTCAGGTGAAAGGCAATGTTGCACCTCTTTCATCTTAACTCCAAAGCTAGAGATGATTACGCTTAACGCGGGAGGCATGTTGAAAGCCAAGCTAGGCTGAAAGTTAGGCCTTTGGACCAGTTAGCCCAGTTGTGAATGCGGTAAAGTGAAGCACAATAAAATCCTCGAAGGAAATTAAGAGTGCTACTCCAGTGAATACGTGAATGATAAGAAAGCAAAACAGGCTTATGGCTGATGCAGAGGAAAAATTCAGTGGTCTGGATAGAAGATCAAACCAGCCACAACATTCCCTTAAGGAGAAGCCTCATCCAGAGCAAGGCCCCAACTTCATTCAGTTCTGTGCAGGCTGAGAGAGATAAGGAAGCTGCAGAAGAAAAGTCTGAAGGTAGCAGGGGTTGATTAATGAGATTTAAGGAAAGGAGCCATTTCCAGAACACAAAAGTACAAGGTAAAACAGCAAGTGCTAATGTAGAAGACATAGCACGTTCTCCAGAAGATCTAGCTCAGATAATTCATGAAGGTGGCCACACTTAACAATAGATTTTTCAGTGTAGACAGAACAGCCTTCTTCAGGGAGAGGATGCCTAGAGACGGCTAGAGAGCCGTCAGTGCCTGACTTCAGTCCTTCAAAAGCCAACTCTCATGTTAGGAGCTAATGCAGCTGCTGACTTTAAATTGAAGACAATGCTCGCTTACCATTTTGGAAATGGTAGGGCCCTTAAGAATTATGTGAAATCGGGGCACCTGGGTGGCTCAGTTGGTAAAGCAACTGCCTTTGGCTCAGGTCATGATCCTGGAGTCTCAGGATTAAGTCCTGCATCAGGCTCCCTGCTTGGCCAGGAGTCTGCTTCTCTCTCTGACCTCTCCCCTCTCAGGCTCTCTCTCCCTCATTCTTTCTCTCTCTCTCAAATAAATAAATAAAATCTTAAAAAAAAAAGAATTATGCAAACTCTACTCTGCTTGTGCTCTATAAATGGAAGAACAAAGCCTAGATGACAGCACATCTGTTTACAACATTTTTTTTTAATGTTATATTAGTCACTATATAGTACAACATGGTTTACTGATATTTTAAGTCCAGGTTGAGACCTACTTTCCGGGGGACGGGGAGGGGGAAGATTCCCTTCAAATTGTGACTGCTCAGTGACAATGCAACTGGTCACCCAAGAGTCTCTGATGGAGATGGACAGTGAGTTTAATGTTTTCACACTTCAAGAACACCTGTTCTTGGCCCATGGGTCAAGGAGTGAGTTCAACTTTCCAGCCTTACTGTTTAAGAGAATGCATTTCCTGGGGCTACAGCTACCATAGGCAATAATTCCTCTGGGCAGAGTTTGTCGAAAACCTTCTAGAAAGGATTCACCTTCTAGATGCCTTTAAATACATTCATGATTCACAGGAAGAGCTTGAAATACCAACATTAACAGGAATTTGGAAGAAGTTGATTCTGGCCCTCATGGATGACTTGGAAAGGGGTTCAAGCCTTCATTGGAGAAACTGCAGGGGGCGGGGGGAACAACAGGAGAATGAGGCTGACAAGTGGAGCCTGAAGATGGGACTGAATTGCTGTGATCTCATGATAAACGTGAATGGATGAGGAGTTGCTTCTCATGGAGGAGCGAAGAAAGTGGTTGCTTGAGATGGAATCCACTCCTGGTGAAGATGCTGTGAAGATTGTTGAAGTGACAACGAGGGACTTAGAATATCACACATACTTAGTTGATAAAGCAGCAGTGGGGTGTGAGAGGACTGACTCCCAATTCTGAAAGACGTTCTGTGGGTACAGTGCTATCAAACAGCATCACCTGCTACAGAGGAATTGTTCATGAAGAGAAGATTCTATTAACGCAGTCAACTCCATGGTTATCTGATTTGAAGACACAAATCACACCACAGCACCCCCTTCCCCAAGCCCTTCAGCGCACCACTGCCCCACAGCATCGAGTGCAACCCTCCACCAGCAAAAAGAGACTGGCTTGCTGAAATCTCGGATGAGAGTTAGCATTCTTTCACAACAAAGTATTTTTAAGTTAAGGTATATACATTATTTTCTTTAGAGGATGCTATTGTACACTTAATAGACTACAGTATAGTGTAAACATAACTCTTGTATGCAGGGGGAAACCAGAAACTTCTTTTGACTTGCTTGACTGTGATGTTTGCTTTATCGTGGCGGTTTGGAACCAAACCCCCAGTATCTGAGGTATGCTGGTGCCTCCTTTTTATACACACACAGAGAGACACACACACACATACACACACACGCACGCACACGCGCGCACACAGTGCAGAAGAGGCAGCTTGGTATAGTGTTTGCTAAACTATGTATGTAGGCTGACTGGCAAGGTGGCTCTTAAGGATCGTGTTTCTCCATCTGTAGCTTGCGTAGAAGATCTGCCACAGTGATTTTTCAGGTATCTGTTGTAGCAGTGTTTCAGGGACATTACTGGAGGCAATGGGGAGGCCCCCCACCCTCCAGGCGGAACCCCAGGTCTCCCCTGCCATAGTTGCAGCCAGAGCTGCTCTGTTTTTATCTGTGTAAATCATGGGGTTCTGTGTGTAATTTCATTTTCAGCAGAGGGTTCTTCTGATTTAAAAAGGGGTGGCACGTGTTTATTTTACTGTGGAATTACCTGCTTGTGGTTATTATGATTTGCATTTTATTGATAGATAGATAGATAGATAATGTATTTTCCATGTGATTATATAGCTATTCTCATGCAAATTGATCTTATTTTAATTGTAAGGAGCTACTTTAGGAGTAATTATTTTAATTTTGTAAGAGTAGAATACAGTAGCAGTACTTCTGGAAGTGAGTACACTGAAAAGTACATTTTTTGGGGGGTATTCTGTTGTTTTTGCTTTCTTCTCTGCATAGAGCTGGGAGAAGTGAGACTGCTGGTGCGTACTGGGGCACAGACCACTTTACCATGCCCCTGCTCTTATTTACAACTAAGTTAGCTTACACTCTGAATTGGCCCATCTCAGGTGGGTTTAGATCCGGTTGCAAGTGGGCAGTAATGATCATAATGGGTGAGTTGTGAAATGTCAATATAGATCCAATGAGAGAACTGAAAAAAAAAAAATAAATAAAAGAGGACCTAGAAGGCTCATTCCCCTCATTTTATAGAGGAAAAAGTTGAGTTTTAGGAAGCAAAAGTCCGTGCTTATGATGTCATAGGTAGACTTAGCTTCCCACTGTCGTCCTTTGAGTAAATGGGTCTTGTACTGGCTGGCTCAGTCTCACTGACTGGGGAACGGAGACCCCACAGAGTATCTCCATGTCAAGGAGTTTATCTCAAGAATCCATGTGATGGGGGGTGCCTGGGTGGCTCAGTGGGTTAAGCCGCTGCCTTCGGTTCAGGTCATGATCTCAGGGTCCTGGGATCGAGCCCTGCATCGGGCTCCCTGCTCAGCAGGGAGACTGCTTCCTCCTCTCTCTCTGACTGCCTCTCTGCCTGCTTGTGATCTCTCTCTGTCAAATAAATAAAATCTTTAAAAAAAAAAAAAGAATCCATGTGATGGGATCTGGCAGCAGAAGGCTCTGTGCTAGGGCCATCTCTCTTTGCTTTTCGTTCCTCTTCCCTCCCTTCCACTCCTCCCTCTTCCATCCTCGGCTTCTCCATTATTGGCATGTCTGTTACTCCCCACCTGCCCCCCGTAATTGGCTTCTTAACTCCTTGTGTGTTTTGACTATTAGTAATTAGTCATGATCGTGATCTTCTTGGCTTACCATGACCACAGTTCATCCTCATGTTAGTTTTGTGACATGCGTCTTCATTCAAATTTATAAGGGAAGGAGTTTTATTAGCCCTTCTCATCTTTGTGTCATTGGCCCAAGGTTGGGTTCACCAGCCTGTTTATGGACCTTTGGCCAGGTGACCAGCCTTGTTTCTGTGGGTCACAGTGTTTTGAAGTGGAGTTACATGGTCCAGAATATGGACCTTTTGGCAACTAGGGATAGTGGCAGGACTGTTTCCTTTTTTTTTTTTTTTTTTTAAGATTTTATTTATTTATTTGACAGAGATCACAAGTAAGCAGAGAGACAGGCAGAGAGAGAGGAGGAAGCTAAGGGGCTGCTCTCAGGACCCTGGGATCATGACCTGAGATAAAGGCAGAGGCTTTAATCGACTGAGCCACCCAGGTGCCCCCAGGACTGTTTCCTTTAAAGAAATGTGGGTTGGCCAAACATTTTCAACTTTGGGTGTGTTCATACTGCAAAATATGAGATGATATTGGATGTGAAGGAAAAAAAAATTGAGGTATGGATCGGGTCTAGTGTTTAGGTTTTACCTTGATGTTTTGCTTCAGCTATACGAGAACCATGGGAAAATCTCATTGTCTCCTATTGTTACCCTACTTTCTGTTTCTTCAATGCTCTGTTCCCCGTTGCCAAGCTGTTACTCTTTTGAATCATAAAAATGTTGTCTCTATTTTGAACACAACAGAGTTTTCTCCAAAGATGGCTTTTTGTGGCACTTTTCACCACTGTCCTTATCCCGTGGGTAGATGAATCTTTTTAGATGCTAAAAAGACTGGCGTTTTAGCCTGATTTTGCTCATTAAGAAAGTGGAATAGTATTTTTGCCAGCCATTGGATAATAGGCTTCTTAGGGAAGGGGATTGCTTTTGTTTTTAAATCTCATCTTTTCCAAATGGTTTTACGAAGGGTCTCAAAGAACATAGTGTATTTGATACTACTAGGCAGATATGAAAGTAACATTATCCAGTAGTCTGTAAACCCCTTGAGGTTAGCGATCAAGCCTCCATGCTTCTTAGCACAAACATTTCTTAGAGCAGCATGGGAGATATGTTTGCGCAAATCAGCAATGAGAGTTACACTATGACTATTGCTATCCCACAGAATTAGACAAAGAGCCAGTTATCAAGTCAGTAGGTTATCAGTAATGTCTTCTTGGAGGAGAGTACATTTGATAAGGTGAGTGGGTTTCAGAAAGGTACGCCCTTCAGCTAACTGAGTAGGAAAGAGAGTACGCAGACATGAATTAAAGCACTTTTTCCCTCTCTTCAATAAAGTGACATTTCTCTTAGATAAAATAGGTCATATTTTCTGTAATTTTCACTACTGTATGCTGCCTGTCGACTCAACATTATCAGAATCAGTGTGATAAGGGGACTTATATTATTATATAGCGTGGGGGATAATGGTAAGAAGCGGTGTTACTGGGGTGCCTGGGTGGCTCAGTGGGTTAAGCCGCTGCCTTCGGCTCAGGTCATGATCTCAGAGTCCTGGGATCGAGTCCCGCATCGGGCTCTCTGCTCAGCAAGAAGCCTGCTTCCCTCTCTCTCTCTCTGCCTGCCTCTCTGTCTACTTGTGATCTCTCTCTGTCAAATAAATAAATAAAATCTTTAAAAAAAAAAAAAAAAAAAAAAGAAGCGGTGTTACTGTTTCCACTTTATTTTTATCCAGATCTTTGTTATCCATTATCTGGATTGTCTCTTGGTATTTTCAAGGTGTTCATTGTGTTAGGAATCTCCTCAGAGCAGTGGTTCTCAAAGTGTGGTCCTCAGTCCCTTGAGAACTTGTTAGAAATGTAAATTCTTGTGCTTCAGGGGGCATAGAGAGAATCCAAAACCCTGGGAGTTGGATCCAGGAATCTGTGTTTCAACAAGCTCTCCAGGTGGTTCTACAACAGATGACAGTTTGAGAGCCCATGCTCTACATTTGGTTCTTCATAGTTCATTTCTAACACCATCCTGGTTAAGAAGCACAGGAGCCTCATCTAATAGAAGCTTCAGTCTCTGAGTTTACTTTGAATCCAGATGCTTTTAAAACTTACATACTCACTGTGACTGTGTCAGCCAAAGCATTTATTTTGAGCTGTGTTCAAGGTAATAGTTGAGTAGCTACTGTTTATTGAATACTTAAGATGTGAGCAGTACTTGGCACATATAAATTCATTTAATCCTTTTAACAGCAGCATGAGGAACTGAGGCCCAGAGAGTTTAGGTAGACTGCTTAATGTCACCAAACTGACAGGTGGCAGCTGTAAGTGTCTAACCCCTGCAAGGCTGACACCAGAGTCTTTGCCACTACTCTTTGTGTGGTAGGGGAATTTCATAAAAATGATCACAAAGAAATTCATTGATTATATTCTCAGTTTCGTTAGAGAGAGAGAGAGATGATCAATGATAGATACATAGTTTTGTTGTTTATAGACTGTACAGCTTTTTGGTATCCCTTTTGTTATCACCGGCCACATTCGTTTTTTTCATTAATGTTAGAAATAAGGGAGTAATGAACTTCACCGACCCTAAAAGAAAATAAAAATGAACTGAAATCCATGCTGTATTATTAATACTTAATTCCACTGAAAAGAAAATCAAAATTGCATGTGAAAGAATGTACTGTTTTGTGTTCCTAGCCTTTTAGGGTTTCCTGAGATGAGGTAGTTTTATATTTCTAAGCTATCTGGGAATTTTCTTTTTCCCCTAATGAATCACAAAAGGAAGCCAAAGCTTGGGTCCTGTTGGGATTCCCTTGGTGTTACACATGGGGTCTGCTCAAGTTCCCTGTGCGTTGGGAAGCATGGTTTTTAAATATCATCGATTTAGTACATCGAACATCAAGTTTTATTCTCTGATGATTTGGTTTCTTTCACAGGTGTGCTTTTGAGCGGTCACATAAAAATCTTGGCCCTTGAGATCCCCCTTCTGCGATGTGTCATTGTGATTGCTTGGCCACCTCAAAGATTCTGGGCATTGCTAAGGATGAGGTCAGGCCCATGCATGGTTTATGTGTGATACTGGGTATGGGCTGTAATTCTAGGAAATAAACTTCCTAGGACAGACAGTGGTTCTTAATTAGTTAGACCATTCCCCTGAATCCTTTGTTTCTCTTAACAGCCTGAATAGGAATTCTCTTTTTAACACTCTTGATTTGATCAGGTGGTTCCTGATGTATTTTCATAGCAGAGGATTTCCTGGTTTGTCCTCCTCCCCTACTTCAAAACAGAAATGAATACTTAACAAATGACTTGTTATTATGCTATGCAGAATGAACTGGTTTCCACTCATTAATAGTGAACACGGTCCCCATTTTGCACCCACCGATGCAGTAATCAGTCCAAGCAAGGACTATCTCTGGGTGCTAAAACCTTTGGGAGGAAGGTTCCTTTTTTTTTTTTTTTTCTTTTTTAAACTTTTTTGTTTTAAGATTTTATTTATTTATTTATTTATTTTGAGAGAGAGAGAGAGAGCATGAGAGGAGAGAAGATCAGCGGGAGAAGCAGACTCTCTGCAGAGCTGGGAGCACTATGTGGGACTCGATCCTGGGACTCTGGGACCATGACCTGAGCCAAAGGCAGTGGCTTAACTAACAGAGCCACCCCGGTGCCCCAGGGGTAAGGTTCTTGATGAGCAGAATAATAGCAGGGTTTTAAAGTGTCACCTCACATTTAATTTATTGATTGAAAAGGGAAGAGAGCAACTTCTACAATTAAGAACTCTGGTAGACACCACCTGAATCAAGGCATCGAATTTGATATCACTAAACCAAGCCCAGCTGTCATCCTGAGCTTCCTGTTGTGAGGTGGTGGGAAGGACCCAGCTTTGTGCACATAATATTCTTGTCCAGCTTGTTTTAATCCACCTCTAATCAGTAGACAAAGCAAGATTGTTGAACTTTTTATAAGACACCTGGCCTGAATTCTTAGTCAGTTTCATGAAAGATGAAAATAGGCTAGGAGGGAGGGTGGAGGGGAGAGGGTAGAAGAACTGTCATCTCAGCGTGTGATCTTCGATTGAATTCTGGATGGAAAGTAGTAACAATAAATAAAAGGGCATTACTGAGATTGCTGGTGAATGTGAGCATGTGTGCACATTGGAAAATTCTACACCCGGGGGTACCGGTGTGCCTCAGTCAGTTGAGCATCCAACTCTTGATCTCAGCTCAGGTTTTGATCTCAGGGTCGTGAGTTCAAGCCCCATGTTGGGCTCAGCATGGAACCTACGTTAAAAAAAAAAAAAAAATCCACACCTGTGTTACACTTCCCAGGTGTGATCATGGTATAAGGAGTTCCTAGGAGATGTAAGCCAAAGTATATGGGGGGGTGGTTTGCCAACTTCTTTCAAGTGGTTTAGCTACAATAACAAATGGAACAAATAAATTTATTTGTTATGAGAGAGAGAGACAGAGAGAGAAAGAGAGAGAATGCAAGAGCAAATAAGTATGGCAAAGTGTTGGTTATTAATGACCTGTGGGAAAGGTATGCATGTGGGTGGAATTCAACTTTCCTGTGAGTTTTTTTTTTTTTTTTTTTAAGTAGAGACCTTTGGATATAAAGAATGAGTAAATACAAGTGAATACTCTTTCCCAACTCAATGCGGTCACTCCTTGTCTATCACTCGTAGTTCATGGATAAGCAGTGTGTGGGCAAAAACGTTACCCATTTCAAGTTGGACTCTTGGAAATAGGCTTCCATGCTATACACTTTGGTTCCTGGCCCTGCTTTCAAGTCTGTTCTTACATGTTTGCACTTGGAAAGTCATCACCCTATAATTCTGCTAGTGGCATGAAGAATTACGATTTTCCAAGTTATAATAAACCCCAGTTGTGGTTTGGTGAGTTTTGTCACAGACAATTTTTTTGAATGAATGAAAATAGATACCTTATAGAAAAATAATATCCTATGGATGGCTAACTCATGGGGGTTTTAGAGCCATTAGCGAGTGAACAGACAGACACAGTCACTGGACCCCATTGATATCCAGCCTCGGGTTCTCTCCTCCCACCTGCATACCCCAGCCACTGCTCCGGCACCCACCTCTGCATGGGTATGACCTAGCAGCTCCAATACCATCTCTCACTTTTTGCCCTGACGGTTTTCTGCCACCGTTCTACTTCTTGGCATGCAAACAGGAGAGTTTATAACCCATAGGCAGCCCTAAACCCATGGGGAACTGGAGCCTGAGGATCATGGAGCCCTAGTTGCCCACCGTACCGGCCAGCTCACTCCAGCACCTTGGAACTGGTCTTCCCTCCTCCCCAGCTTCAGTCCTCCAGCATTTCAGTCCTGTTTCCTGAGTGTCATTCCCCAAGCCAGTGACCTACACACTAGCTTTTGTCTCAGGCCTTGTTTTTTGGCAGAACCTGGACTAAGACACTGGAATCTCTCCAGTTATGGTTGATGAGCATGAGGATTGTTAATATCACAGTGACCCCTTCACAGGAGGTTATGCGGAATCTAGAAAAAGGGTTGCTTTTTTTTTCTTTTTTTTTAATTTTAATTTTTTTTTTAAAGATTTTATTTATTTATTTGTCATAGAGAGAGAAGCGAGAGTGAGCACAGGCAGACAGAGTGGCAGGCAGAGGCAGAGGGAGAAGCAGGCTCGCTGCCAAGCAAGGAGCCCGATGTGGGACTCGATTCCAGGACGCTGGGATCATGACCTGAGCCGAAGGCAGCTGTTTAACCAACTGAGCCACCCAGGCGTCCCTAAATTTTAATTTTTTATTAGCATATCACAGCACTCACCATAGCACATACCCTCCCCAATGTCCATAACCCAACCGCCCTCTCCCTACCCCCTTCCCCCACAACTCTCAGTTTGTTTCGTGAGATTAGGAGTTTGTCTTCTAATCACAATTAGGAGATTATGGTTTGTCTCCCTCCCGATCCCATCTTGTTTCATTTTTTTTCCTTCTGTACCCCCAAGTCCCCCACTTTGCCTCTCAACTTCCTCATATCAGGGAGATCATATGATAATTGTCTTTCTCTGATTGACTTATTTCACTCAGCATAATACCCTCTAGTTCCATCCACGTCATCGCAAATGGCAAGATTTCATTTCTTTTGATGGCTGCATAGTATTCCATTGTGTATATACACACCACATCTTCTTTATCCTTAGAAAAAGGGTTTTAAGCCAAGTGCCAGGGGAATCTTCCTTAGTGTTACCGGGCCTTGAGCAGGTAATTGTAAGGCTGCAGTGATAGGAAGTTAGAAAGACATGTTGCTAAGCATGTACCATTCTATGAGTTGGTTGTAAGACGGTTGCCTCTGAGATGTAATATAGATTGTTGAGAGTAGAAGGACTGTTCCTGCCTCTACAGGTTTTATAGAGGAGACGGCCAAGAGGAACAGTGGTGGAGGAAATGGCAGGACTTCCATTATTTGAACTGAGGCATAAAACAGAGACACAGCTATGAGAAAGAGACCTGTTCTAATTTATGACGGGGATTGAAATGTGGCAGCAGAGCTCTTACAGGAAGGTCAGGCTGGGCAGCAAGTTGCTGGGGGTCATCGTGCACAATCACATAGCACTAGGCTGGGGCTTGTTGAATTATGTCAACTTCCTAGGAGGACCTAAAAATGGGGAGTAGTCCCAACTTGGAGGGAAGAGAGGATAAGGAGGCTAGATACCAACTGAAGCCTTGCATGTACAGGCTCGCTAAGCACTATAATTACTTGTTCCGTTGTATAGTTCAGGCTGATTCTGCGACTTTTGAGTCTCTGTTGTTAGGTACCCCAGTACTTAGAGCATGGGCAATTGATGTACTTTCTACTGCCGTTAAAGTACAGATGTTGAAGACCGGATTCTGTCTCTTCACTGTTACCCCAAGGGGACACTTAATGAATGATGCTCCCTTTAAGAAGAATAATTAACAATAGCTATATTATTCATATTAATTTATAGTTACTGGTTACTATAATTAGTGCTATTTAAGAAAATGATCGTAATTATAGCACTTTACAATTTACAAAGTATTTTCCCATCCATTTTCTTATCAGAATCTTGTAACATCCCTCTGCCTTAGGTAGGGCAGGTGAGGGGGAGGAAACTATGGCCCAGAGAAGCATTTAACCAGTCCTCTACCACTACCAATATATTGTGCTGCCTGTGAAGCTATGGAAATACATAATAGAAGAACCAGATTCACGTAGTTCTCTGTCGCCTTCCCAAACTCTAATGTCCCATCTTTTCATGTTGTGCCAGGACCCATTCCCCAGGATGTTTACACGAATGTTAAATTTTAAAGGGGCTTCATTCTTTATGATAGTGCCATATTTCATAGTTATTACTGCTCAGTGAGATAAGTGAGATCACCTCTGATTGAGGGACTAACACTCTGAAAACTTATCTTCCTAGGACAGAGACCCATGGGCCTTGTAGGGCTTGGTCAAACTGGAAATTCAGACCTTGAGAAAACATAACCCACCTGCTATTATTACTGTTTTCCATTTTTGGCTATGGCAAGCGAGCAATGGAAAATCCCTTTTCTCAAGGGCGACCTACAAATTTGGGCCATACAGCAGGGATATAAAGACACACACAGATGTGCACACACATGTATCCTGGGATTTTGATTCACTTTCTAGAACCTATTGTATATTCCATATACAAGAGTAGCCCCTGCCCTAGTCGTGCCTCTAGCCGTGTTCACCCAAAAGATGGTGGATATGAGAAAGGTTGCTGATGACCTGTGGCAGAGTCTCTCACTACCCATTCATTTATTTACTCAAATAATTTATTGAACACTTCCATGATTAGGACCCAAGCAAGATTCTGGGGAAACAGCGAGGAGCAAAATGGACAAAATCCTGTCTTCATGAAGTGTGTGTTCTCTTCAGCAGACTAACAATAGACAGCCAAATATATATAAAAGATACTGTTAGATGATAGATATTATAATAGATAGATATTATGAGATGATAGATATTATGAGAAAAATACACAAGTCGGGGTGAGGGGTTAGAGTGCTATACTAGGGTCATAGAAGTACACTCAGAACTAGAAAATGATGAGGGCGCTATGTTAGATAATGGGATAAACGTTACCCCTATTTACCGAGGGCTCACCAGTAAGGATGCCACTGCCTCTGGGATGGTCAACAGTCTGTGTTTGGCTCCATGGGGCTGGGCCATGACTTCATAGATGTTGATGTTATCAGTATGCCTGGGACAGATCAGGTCCAGAGGGATGAACTCACGTAAGCTAAATTCACAAGAGACTGACAGACACACCAGATCCTATTAGGTCTGTTTTCTGCAGAGACTTAAAGTTAAGTTCCAGGAGTCAGGAAAGGTGGGTTGGTGAGCAAGCTACTAGAGGAAAAAGACTGAGTGATATTAATAAGCAATACTATTATGCTATTGTTACCCAATGCAGTGTACTCACTAACATTTACTTAGAGGACTATAATATTTAATGGTAGCTTATCAGGGTACCCTATTTTTTGTTGTTGCTGGGGATATTCTGGTTTCTTGGTCAATGCTTTTTCTGAACTCTTTCACATCCTATCCCGATATTTAACGGCCTTAGACAGTTCAACAGGGTTGATTAGATTATAGCAATTTCCCATCATTTCATTTTGATTGGGTCTTGCTATAGATACACTTTGGTTTCTTTCTTTCTTTCTTTCTTTCTTGCTTTCTTTCTTTCTTTCTTTCTTTTTAATATAGATTTTATTTTATTTGTCATGGAGAGAGAGAGAGTGAGCACGCGCCCAAGCAGGGGGAATGGCAGGCAGACTGAGAAGCAGGCTCCCTGCTGAGCAAGGAGCCTGATCTGGGACATGATCCCAGGACTCTGGGATCATGACCTGAGCTGAAGGCAGGTGTTTGACCAACTGAGCCTCCCAGGCACTCAGCACTTTGGTTTCTTCATGGAGTCCTAAGAGACACTCTCAATGCAGTCCATAATCGGTATGCTTTGTCACCTTAAAATATTATTTTAACTCACCCTGCTTCCAGATCTAAGGACCATCTCAGTTTTTGTTTCCTTGCCTTAAGCTCTAGGCAGACTGTTTGCTTGTTTTCCCCAAGCTTGTTCAGGATTCCTGGGAATGCCCTTGTGACAGCTTCTTGCCTTCCACTCACCTCCTGTGCTTCTGAGTGTAGGTGGAGACTGGTACTTGTGATAACACGGGGTATTGACGGGTGAGGTCCATAGATCTCCAGCTGCATCATCGGTGACCACTGCCACATGCTTTGTCCGCAGCCCCTTGGCCAGAAATCTGAGCAGACCCTTTCTAGGGCCCTTTGAAAGTGCATTGCTTAGAGTGCACTGCGTCTCTCTCACAGACACATCTAGTATCCACACTTAGACGATTCCTCTTCCTAGACCATCAGTCTCTCGCCTGTGCCCTGTCCTGCTCCATCTCAAATGCTGTCATTCTGTGTGATGGTTTCTGAATACGAAGAACTTGTAATATCCCCCCCCCCCAGTTGAATCTGCTCTTTCAGCATGGGGGTAGAGACGTTTATTTCCTTTTACTTGTAAACTCACACACACACACACACACACAAAAGCCTCTAATGGGTGTGATTTTAGGCAAATCACTTCATATCTTCCAGTTTTCTTTTTTGTCAAAACAGGATAATTCTACTTCAGATTTTGTAAAAGCTAAAATAAACAAAGTGCAAAAAAGCCTGGACAAAGCCCCACTGTAATTCAAGAGATTTGCATGCAGACTGATATCCCTAGATGCTGGAGATGTTTTTTGGGTAACGTGTCTCTGTTGCTTCCAGCAGGGAAATCCTGGAGGCAAGACCCTTGAGGAGAGGCGTTCGAGCCTGGATGCCGAGATAGACTCGCTGACTAGCATCTTGGCCGACCTTGAGTGCAGCTCCCCCTACAAGCCTCGGCCCCCACAGGTAAGAGCCTTCTGTAAACAAGTCTGCACTGCAGGCCACCCAGAGTCCACAACGACCTGAGAGAACAGGCTGCGTCTTGTTGCCCTTCCATTCCTGTGTGATCTTCTCAGAATTAGTGTTCTACCTTGTCTTTTTTTTTTTTTTAAAGTATCAACGTATGTTCGTTAACAGAAACTTCAATTGAATTTACAAGTTTTTTTTTTAAAGGAACGCAAGAATATTACACAAAAATGTTGTGAAAATTACATCTTCTCTTATTTTGTTGCCCTGTCCTCTTTCTGGCTTTCCCTAGGAGGGGTATTTTGTTATATGTTGGTCTAGTGTTCACAGATACGGTTTAGCATGGCTAGGTTCAAGTTATGGTGAGGGCTCTGTCTTCCGTAAAGAAACCCTTTATGTTGGGTTTTGAGGTGGCTTCTATATTGGGGGGGTTCTTGTAAGTAATGCTCTGAGGGACATGTTCATGTCCATATTCTCTGGAGTTCTTTCGCTGTCTCAGACTCCTCATGGTGGGATTTCTACATTGAGGAACATGACCACTTACTTTTCTTTCCAAAGGTTGTGAATGGCTTCTACAGGCATCGACACTTTGGAAATACATATTTCTCCTCCATCTCACCAAAATTAGTCATAGCAATTAGAATCTGTATTTTCAGTGCTAACGGAGCCTTGTCATTAGTTCTTCTGTGCATTTCTTTGCTCCCTTTGGGGCTCGGCTTTTTCTCGGCTCCTCAGTTTACTACCTACATCACAGAAGCTGGTCTTCCACCGTTGTGGATCATTGTTGTCTCTCTCGGGTCTCCAGACGGTCATGGTAAGATCTCTTCAAGGGCTTCTAAGTCCTCAGAAGACACAGAGCAGAGTTCTAGGTGCAAACATGAGACTGGCACTGTCGTCACTGTTTACTCGTGTAATGTTTGCTTCGTATGTGACAGTGCATATGGCACTCTAAAGCCTGCTTGATACGTGACAGTGCGTGTGGCACTCTGAAGCTCGCTCTGGTTCTTGGACAACAGCTCCTGTATTCACAAGGATTCTTTCATGAGCTATAGGCCGATCTGGCTTCTCCTCTGTCAGTCATTTCCACACAGAAGATGGCAGTCCTTTCCTCATTAGACATATTCCCATTACCTTTTCTAGACACATCATGGGGCTGTCCACCCTGTGGGGACACAAGGCAAAACACCGGAGCCTCGTGGTTCCTCAGCTGTCTTGGCTCTAGCAGGTCTGTCGGTGGTGGAAGAGCATTTCATTTCTGTTAACATGCCCTGAGCAGCAGATGTGGAGCAGGCACTCTGGTCTTTGGGGGGAACTGTTGGGAGAAGGAAAGTGAGTCAGCAAAAGGGAGGAAAAAGAACCAAGCTGCAATCTTCCAAGGGCCCATGATTTTAGAAGTCCTACTCTGGCAGATATGGTAGAAGCTCATGAACGTGGCAGACTCTGAGAAGGTTTATCAGAGAACCTGCATGTTCAGCGTCAGGGTGCCGTGTTGGGGGCCAGAAGGGAGAACAGCTTGAGCTGGAAAGCAGGAAGGTCCAGGTGCCTTCAGGGCACTGCAAGCACTGGGTGGCTGCAGAGGGCGCCACTGAAGGTGGGCTCTAGGACCAGAAGTTTCCCTGTTGAGAGCCCGTGGACACGGTTGAAGGCCGGATTAATATCCTGGCCTGTTGCTTCTAAAGATAATGGGGAATATTTGAAGGTTCTCAAACAGGGGGACGTTTAAAATTCATTCTAGAAAAAAAGCAAAAGCAAAAACATAGAAATGAGACCAACTCTGGAAAGATCCAGGAGGATGAGCCCAAGTCTGAGAATGATTCTTCAACAAGCCTTACTTCCTTCGTCATCCCTGGCCATTGTTTGATGTTAAACGTTTTTCCTATTCCACCCAACACATACCTCAAGTCCAGTTTCTTGGGATAGTGAGACCACGGACATTACAGCGGGATTCACCTGTCTTGTGCTTAAATACCTCTATTCCCCACCACACTGACCTACCTTTCTGTAATAGGGCTTTTCTTTTGTCTTTGTTGTTGTTGTTGTTGTTGTTGTTTTTTATCTCCTAAATTCTTATACCCTGATATACACTGGGGATGTTTTGCTTAGAGGTTTTTGCTTAATATAGGTTTCATTCTTTCAGACTGTGTCTATGCATGCCTCCCATAAATCGCTACATTTTAATGGGTTAGTTAGCAGCTACCTTTTTGTTTGAGCCATCTTACTGTGCAAACAAACTCATAATCCCTGATGTTTGGACAGTACTTTACTGTTTGTAGTGCTTTCACATATGTTCTTGCTTGAGTAAGATACAGATGCCTCAACTCTAAGACACAGAGGGTGTGCTTAGTTCGTGGCTGAGGAAACAAAAGATGTGGCAGGTAAGTGACATGTCTCAGGACATATGATGATAGTATGGGCCCAGCGGGACCTTGACTTTAGTGTGTGTTTGGTTATAAGTTCTAGAACAAGATTGAGGATGCCAGGACTTTTTTGTTTTGTTTTGTTTTGGTTTTGTATTTGATGTTTGTTTCGTTTTGTTGTGTTTTGTTTTAGTCAATGACAAAACTATGAAATTAATCATATGAGTAACAGTATCCCTTAAGAATGGCTTCTCATAAAAAAATAAAACATTTAGAAGGTTAAAGAAGCTAATAATGGTGACCCTTAAATAGAAGAAGTTGAGGATTAGGAGAAAATCTAGTTTCAATATGCCTATTCCATTCAGAATGTAAAGAGTGATCCTTTCTAACTTTTTTTTTTATTATTCAGACTCAGGAAAGTAAGGGTTAGTTGGGAGATACATCTAATTTTTCTGAATTACCTTCACTCTGGTGGAACTGAATTAGATGTGTTCGTATTTATTGGTTAACATAATTATGGGCTGTGAGAACAATAATCACACACTTAAAATATATAAAAAAATTATGTGTCAAGAGATGATGCTTGCAGGAAATGGTGTTGTGTTGTAATTAAAAGGTACTTGGAAAGTCCTAGAAATGTAGACTGTTAATGCCCAACTTTGATGTTTCCATTTTTGATACAAAGAAAATTACAGAATCTGTTGTGTCATCCGAATACTTAAAGTAGGCTAGTAGGTCCATGTGTTACATGTGTACATGCTAGTAGTAGCATGTGTTTTATGCTTACCCAAGCCCACCTCTGAATCACATTTGTTAAGCTGCGTTGACTAATGGATCTAAGGAAAAATGATGATAGATGTGAAGTATTTGCAGAAAGAGAGGTCCAAAGGAGCTCTATAACTTTAAAAAATGCCTGGGCCAGGTGGTGGGTACTAGGGAGGGCACGTATTGCATGGAGCACTGGGTGTTGTGCATAAACAATGAATTTGTCATGCTGAAAAGAAATAAAAAAAAAAAAAGTCTGAGCTATTAAAAATATATTTTATGGGACATTTTCCTCCTTTTCCCTAGAGACTTCTTCGTGCTCTCGGACTTCCCAACTTTAGTTCTGTGTGTTTATTTATCCATTTTTTAATTTTGGGAAATTTAACTTAATTCTACATATCCGTTCACTCACCTAACATTGATCCCACTGTGGATTAGGCATTGGAAATATAAAGATCATCATCAACATGTCCTTGTTCTAGAGTAATTCCTAGTCTTGCAGAGGAGACAAGCCCATAAACAATTCAAACGTACACCAAAGAAGCATTTCTCTGTGCTACATGAAGTTATCATGTGACTCACCAGATGTTGAAATTGTTGAAAAATCAAAAACAGGAATATCAGCATTATACTTTATACCTTTCTAAGGAAGTATTAGGGCAGACTTTACAGAACATTGCATTTACTTGACTGCATACATCATGGGAAGGATATAGGTTTAAAGGTACCAGAAAAATGAAGAATTCAAGGAATGTTGAAAGTGAATGCCTTGTTTGAGGAATGACTTAGGTCCTTTGTGACAGATAGGATATGTGGAATTCAAAGGGGAATGGTAGATGAGGAAATCACCCGTACTTAATACCTAGGTTTCCCTCTTCATGCCCAAGGACTCAGAGTAAGAGGAGGAATGGACAGTGTGTGGGGTGGGGCAGGGGTTTGGGGGAGATAGCCATAGCAACTTCTGGCTACAGTGGGATTGGGAGTAATTTTTTAAATCAATTTTATAACATAAAAATATACATTTGTGATACCACACAGAGTTATGCAATGAAACTACCTCAGTGTTTGAAACTAAAATTTCTAATCATTTTATAATGTATGTAATAGGAAATAGTTTTAGAAGAATAGATGTGAGCAGGTCAGAGGTGGTTATGGGGTGAATCACAGACCCAGTGTGATCATAGAGCTTAAGTGAGCTCTTGAGGTCATGTAGCCCAACACTTACTTTACAGAAGGAAAGCTTTTCCCTAGAGAGGGAAAGAATATTGTTCAATGAGGCTTGCTTAGAGGCAAGATGAATGATTCTCTTTTTCCTGAACCATGCTATAATGGTTCTCTGTGGATGATAACAACAACCAAGGGACAGTTTGGTTCTATTCAGCATCTCAATTAATTTATTCCACAGTGTCTCTCTCTTGTGGTACTTTCCCTAAAAATATGTCTTGGAAACATAAGAAGGAGGAGATAAAGAACATACCTCAAAGGTAGAGAGAAAATTTATGACCATATAGCATCTGTGAGTTAGTATATACCTAGACCTCACCCACTGAGCGTCATTTCTTGGTGGACGTGCAGCTGTGCAATTCTGACAATTCCTTAGAAGACAAAGGATAGATCATGAAGTTTTTCCCCCCTTCTCTGAGCAGAGGCAGAGGTAGAGTGCTGTTCTTCTCATTCCGAGTACAAAGCTGCCTGTTCTTCACACAAGGAGTTGGGTAGTGCTGGAGCTGGTCCCTAGGTGACCTGGAAGAACTTTTAGGTATTTTATGTTAATAGTTCATAGTACCTGGGGATTTAGTAATTTTTCAATTAAGTCGATTTTGAATTGATGGGAGTGAGATTTCACTATCCTCATTTTTGTAAGTATGAAAATCTTGGAGAGATTTTGGGGATAAGGATAGGCCCTGGCATAGTTTGAGAGCTTAGACTCCGAATTTGCTGGACAGAAGACTACTGTCTTCTCCATTCCATGTGCTCACCTCTCTAGGAAGACCTTCATTTGTGGGAACCAGTACATCAACGGGCTTACCTTCCTTTCCTTTTTTTCTAAGATGGACATAGTGACTACAATGACTTCCCTTTTGCAGAGATGCAGTATTGTTCTAGAGCTACAAGAAATAAGGTTTTGGCTCAAAGCAACCGACTGTTGACGCAATTATCCCCATTTTGCTTTGAGATTGTTAGCTTGTGTCTGGAGCTTGCTTTAAAGCTTTGGGTCTTTGAAGATTTGGAGCTCATCATTTCTGCATGCTGTTTACCCTATAAATGACATATTTATCTTCCTAATTTAAGGCATTTAAAAATGACTGTAACTTCTTAGTCTATTTGGAAACGGAGAACATGCACACTGTTTGGTCACGTGGACACATCTTTAATTGCAATCCCTGGGCTCCCACACTAAGTTCTTTTCATAGAGCAATAATCTGTGAGGCCAACTGAGAAAGTATTTCAGGTGTGTGCTTGTTGTATGGAAGGCTTTTTATTAGGAATTCATGTGGCCCCGAGGGCTTGGGACGGTGTAATCAGGGTGGAGTCTGGTGGTGCCGTGGATCTTCTATTCTCTTGCACACCCTGTTCTGGCTTGCAAAAGCCATGAGCAGCTGCAGGGGAGATTAATTAGTAATTAAACTTTTCATATTTCATATTATTTTGGTGAAACTCAAACATGTAGGCCACTGGGGGACAAATGCTGAGCCGCGGCGCCACTCTAGTGGGAGATGGGCTATCGCTGCACACTGGGACCTTGTTGGGTCCTTGCTGGGCTCCTTGAGAACTGAGATAGGAGCTGGGTCTTAGGCTGTTTGAGAAAGGGAATAGGTGTGGGCAGTGTTGTCTTCCTTTTCCTATATTGTCCCGGGAAAAACTTAGGAGGATGCTGTGATTTGCTAGGGAAAAGTAACACCCAAGTTGTCTCTAGATCTGTAGTGTCTGTTTACTAATAGCTTTCTCTGAGAGCTATACAGAAAGTTGAAATACTATAGAAACTATATATATATATATATATATATATATGTGTGTGTGTGTGTGTGTGTGTGTATATATATATATATATATATATATACATACATGAAATGAGCCAAAGTACAATAAAATAAAATGTCTGAAAACACCTCTTGAGAAGAAAAACAGATCTTATTCCTTGCACTGTCTGCGTTGAGAAGCTCTGGTTTATTTTGAATTAGTCTGTACCTGCTAGGAAACTTCAGCAGTTAAATAACAATGCGATGGGGGTGGATGAGTGGTTAGCTGACTCAGACCTGTATGCCAAGAGTTTGATGATGGGCAATTAATTTTTAGATTGTATATAATTGCATCTCAATAACATTTTTACCTCCTCCCCCCCCCCTTTTTTAGAAGGGGATGCTTCTGTTTGTGTCATATGTGACAAATAATTTATTAATAAAGTTAGCTTTTAATCTTTGTTTTGAGTGCCATGAAAATGTAACATTTTTCAGAGTGGAAATTTGGGCCAAAAATATACCTTGGATTGCACCTCTACAAAACTTCAGCACAAAAATGCCCATTTCACCTGCCCCAGTGTAAGAATGTGTTCCTGGTGTTTGGTGTAGGGTAGGTCCTAGCAGTGATAGGAGAGGGAACGAAGCAGGTCACTGCTGTTGAACACCATGGAGAAGCCAGGCCTGCTAGAGCCTGGGATGGGTAGGGGGTTATCTCTGGTGCTTTGGCTATGGTCCCTGGGGTAGTCTGTAATTGATTTCTTTGCCAGACCTGGATGAGTCCTTGGCTCAGAGTTGATTGTCTTAATTACACCGAATCTCTCAATCCAAGCTTTGGTTTAAAAAGAAACACACAAAGCTGGCTGTTGATTTTCTCCCATTTTCCAACAACATCTTGGTGAAAATGATTAACTCTCCACGCAGAAGCACACATTGCATTTGCAAAATTAAAGAGCTTTCTTGTCAGGACTGGTTTCCCCATTTCTTTCCTCCTCTCGCACTGTTTAAGTATCTATTTTGCAAGTAGCCTTGGTCTGAAACCCCATGGTCTCCCTGTCCACCTGTTTTTTTTTTTCTTTTTCAATTTAAAAAGAAAACAACAAAATACATATCCAGCTGTATTTTTTACTTAAGATGATTAGACTTTACCGTGGCAAGTACATAAGAATATTGAGTTTTAAGAGAAAAAGGCATACCTCGGGTAAGATATGGTCATCATTTTGTCCATTTTGATACACATTTCCTTTATATGCTTCATAGCCAAACTAAAGTATAATGATAATAATGATGGTCTCTCTAGACAGAAGATTGGAGGTAGTTAATTACCAATCCCATGGATCACCACTTATCAGGGTGAGTAACTGGTCTGTCCTCCACGCAAAATACCACAATGGACAGTAACTGCTAAGGTTCTTTTCACAACGTGGAAAAACTACCAGGGAAGTCATGCGTTGCCTTTCAGGGAATCTATTAATTACGAACCATAGTTTGTTGTGTTTCTTAGTTTGAGCATGCATATTTCCTTATACAGTTCTAACCTAGAGTTTTATTGAAATGAAAAATACCAATTGGGCACATACTTCTATTGGATCAGCAGGTAGACTTCATTAGTAAGTACAGAGAGGGCCACTTGTAAATTTTGGAATTCATTTCCCTGCTTTGGTTCCTGGGCCCTCACCGAAATGTGCTCCTCAGTTATGCTGTCATATCAGAGTTAAAGGTCATAGAAGGGAATTGGATTATGTTTTGCTGTCCTGAGCCACACATTGCTTAAAGGTAAAGTAAGACGTCTTACAACGGCACTCACAGAGACAAGATCAAAGTGTGTAATGCCTTAAGCTTGAACAGCAAAGAAACAGTTGTGATAAATACCAGACTGTGAAGTCCTTGAGACATGATTATCTTTTGTTTTCTGGCACACAAGAGGCAGACAAATTCATATTTACTGACTAAATGAGTAAATATTGTCATCAAGTCCAGTAATGGTGTAAGTATCCACACCCTAGAGGTCTGGCAGAGAATGCAGTCTAGATTTGACGTCAGACTAGTGTGTAGCAAAGGTACTCTTTGTTTTCTTATTTTTACATAGTGGGCATGTATTTGCGTCAATACAAAATAAGTAGAACTGAGGCCAGTGAGTTCTGTTAAGGACAGCTTCATGATGGCTGCTGATTCAGCCGGAATAACCTTGGATTGCCTTTTAACACTTGAAGGCAGTGCACTTGGTTGAGAAGATGATACTGTCCTACGTTATAATTCAATACAAGACCATCCTCTTATTATTGGGATGGGATAAAAAATAAACATCAAGTTATTTTCTGTATCCTCTTTAGAATGGCTGAAATGAGAAAACCATTGTATTACTTAGTGTTTCCTAATACAGAGATCAAGGTGATAAATTCTTTGAATTCAGTGATAGGACATGAAAGTTACCTGAATGATGAACTGATAGATATTTCCTTTCTTCAGGAAAAAAAAGTGCAAAAGTATTATATGATTCTTTTGGGTTTCTAGGATTCATCTTCTTCTTTCTTTACCACATTGTTTCTGATAGCTCCTGACCAATATGTGAAGTGTCATCAATAAATGCCAGTGCTAAGCCATTTCAAAACTAATGGCTTTTCCTAAATCTAACTCTGGCTTTTAAAATGCAAATAAGTTCTGTGTGTCTGTACATGTGTGTGCCCATAAGCATCCTTCAAAATATGTAAACTTAAAACTTTGCCAAAAGAGATCATTTAATTCTAAATGGATTCTTTGCTTATATTGATGGCAAAAATGGCTCCATTAAAGTAACATATTTGCTGGTATAAATAAAATATAAAATTTAAAGTGGGCTGGGGCGCCTGGGTGGCTCAGTGGGTTAAGCCACTGCCTTCAGCTCAGGTCATGATCTCAGAGTCCTGGGATCGAGCCCCGCATCGGGCTCTCTGCTCAGCAGGGAGCCTGCTTCCTCCTCTCTCTCTGCCTGCCTCTCTGCCTGCTTGTGATCTCTCTGTCAAATAAATAAATAAAATCTTTAAAAAAAAAATTTAAAGTGGGCTAAAGAAATAGAATATTTGTCTCTTTTAAGAAATGTGGTCTTTCAGAAAGCTTGAAGGACTAGTAGTCATATGCATGAGTCCGTAACCTGAATCATTTGTGGAGTGTCTTAAACTTTTCCTAATTTCATCTTGATATTGTACTACTTATATGAAAATACTGGAAAATGCTGCTTCCTAGATGCTGTGAGATGTGCTAAGCTCCTTAGCAATAAGGAATCTTCTTGGCTCTCTCTACCACCCAACCTACACAGAGTGATGTTTTATTTCCCAAATGGCCAACTTATGTTAAATTGATCCTTACCCAAGCAGTCAAAGACAGGAAACAGTTTTTATAAACAGCATCCTGGATGACATAATATTCTATGTAATATTAATTTTAGGTCTCCTTTTCTCATCAGCCAACCTAGCATAGCTAAAAGTTATGATGTTTAACTTTGTTTATGGGCAAGTCTGTTTTTACAGTCACTTGAGATCAGACTTCACAAACAGCAAGGGGAGTAAAAAGAGGGAGAATTAGGGTGGTCTGCTTGCAGCTGTGTTAGAACAAATTTCCTGAAGTACCTTCTGAAGGAAGGGTGTGAACGGAGATGTGGCATTCAGACGATCACTCCTCTAGTACTGTCTATCACAGTACTGTCTATGTACTATCTAGTACTATGTACTATCTGGTACTGCCTATGATTGTACTGTCACAGTACTATCTAGTACTTTCATCAGAAGGCTGAAAGAGAAAGAAACAGCAGAACTTACTGCTGAAGATCTGAGAAAAAGACCAAGCTGTATCTTGCAAACTGGAACTCATAAAGGGTGGCTTTATGAACAGGGAAATGGGATTCAAGAACATGGTGGCCATTGCATATGATTTTCCAAGAGCTGGTTGGATTTTCTCTCTCTTACTTATTGATTGGTTTGTTCACTCATTTATTCATTTTTTTCTTTTGTTGATTGACTACTAAAGTGAACATAAAATTTCTCTTGAGGTGTTGAGACATGTTAAGGAAGGCCTGAGTGAATGGAGAGGCTTCCTGTGTTCATTGTTCGGAAGATTTAATATTGTTAAGATGTTGTACTCCCCTAGTTGTTGTACAGACTCAAAGCAATCCCTATCAGAATTCCAGCTTTCTTCTTTGACAAGCAAATTCTAAAATTCATATGAAAATTGAAGGGATCAAAAATAGCCACAACAATCTTGGGGGGAAAAAAGAAACAGTAGAAGACTCACACTTCCCAATTTCAAAACCTATTACAAAACTATAGGAATCAAGCAATGTAGTACTAGCCTAAGGATACATGGAGATCAACAGGATGGAATTGAGAGTCTAGAAATTGACCTTTACATTTATGACCAACTGATTTTCAACAGGGATACTAAGACATTCAATGGGGAACAAATAGTTTTTCAACATATGATATTAGAACAACTGAATATCCACATGCAAAAAATTGAAGTTGGACTTCTATCCCAGATCATACACAAAAATTAACTTACATTGGATCACAGTCATAAATATAAGAGCTAAAGTTATAAAATTATTTGAGAAAACATAGGAGTGATCTTCATGACCTTGAATTAGTAACACCAAAAGCACAAGGCAAGGAAGAAAAAACAGATACATTGGACTTCTTCAAAAGTAAACACTTGGGGGCACATGGGTGGCTCAGTTCCTTAAGTTCCTGACTCTTGTTTTCAGCTCAGGTCATGATCTCAGGGTCCTGGGATCAAGCCCTGTGTCCTTTCCACACTCAGTGTGGAGTCTGATTGAGATTCTGTCTCTCTCTGCCCCTCCCACTTACGCGCTCTCGCTCTCTCCCCCTTTCTCTCTTCTCTAAAATCAATCAATCAATCAATCAATCAATCCTTACCAAAAAAGTAAACACTTGTGTGCCTGAGGTGACACCCATCAAGAAGGTAAAAAAAACAGCCCATGGACTGGGAAAATACATTTGCAAATCATATTTCTAATATGCCCTGTATCAAGATTCTTACAACTCAAGAAAAAGATAATCCAATTAAAAAATGGACAGAGGATCTGCGTAGATATTTCTCTAAAGATACAGAAGAGGCTAGCACGCATAAGATAAGATACTTGACGTCATTATTCATTTGGGAAATGATCAGATGAAGCCGTAATGAGATACCACTTGGTAACACACTAAGATGGTTGTAATCAAAAACATCGATAGTAACACACTTTGGCAAGGATATAGCAGAGTTAGAACTACCGTATATTGCTGGTTGATTGTAGGACAGTGCAGCCACTTTAGAAAAAGTCTAGCAGTTCCTTGAAATATTAGACATAGAGTTATCAGAAGACCAAGAAGTTCTATTTCTTTTATATCTAAGATACTTCAAACATATATCAACACAAAAACCTGTACATGGATGTACATGGCAGCATTATTCATAGTAGCCTGAAAATGGAAATAACTTTAAGTATCCACCAGTTGATGAATGGATAAATAAGAAGTAGCATATCATTGAAATTGAGTATTATTGAGAAATAATATGGAATGGAACACTGATACATGCTATAACATGGATGGACCTTGAAAGTGTTACACTATAGGAAGGAAGTCAGACACAAAAGACCTCCTATCCTATGATTCCATTTATATGAATAGGCAAATCTATAGACACAGAGATGGGTTACCAGTGGCTGGGTGGAGGGGAGAATAGGGAGTGACTACTGATACATATAGGAGTTATTTTGAGCATGATTAAAATATCCTGGAATTAGGCAATGATATTGATTTCACAGTCCTTGAATATGTTAAGAACCACTGATTTTACATTTTTAAAGTGGATTTTATGGTATGTGAGTTAGATCTCAATTCAAAATATTTTTTTTTAAAAAAAGCTCTGTGTTGAACAGTATGCCTGGAATACACATACAAAATTGTGCAGGGCTCCTGCTTTAAATAAGCTCACCATCTATTGGGAGAACACAGACTGACAATTATAGCAGAGTATTCATCCTGAGGAAGAAGCACTTTCAGGATATTGTTTCAAGAAGAAGAGGTAGTAGAACTTTGCCTGGATATCATGGACACTGTTCCTCCTATTTTTACTTAGATAGGAATCTCTGCAAGTAGGGTGACATTTCTGTGTAGCTCCAGAGAGCAGAACAAGGATCACTATTTAGAAGCTGAGAAAAGCAATCAGCAATGCAACATAAGGACAATGCCTTTCTAATGGGGGCGGGGGTTAGTTGAAGTTAGGCCACCTTAGAAGATGGCAAGTTCACCTTCCTTGGGGACATTTGAAATGATCCTTTGGCATTTATGAAGTGCATTTTTAAAAATTCTCTAAACCTCAGTTATGAATCTGAGTCAATAACATCTCTCGGAGTTGACATGAGGACCACGTGAAGTAATGGGTGGATGTCTAACGTGTGAATACACTATCTTGCACGTAACACTGTGATCACTGTCGCCCTCACCACCATCATCATTATCAAATGAATTTTGGCAAGAATTCTGGGAAAGGAATTCAGGCAACAGATGGGAAAAATTGATTTGAATGATGCTAGTATTTCATGGTACTCTCATTCTTGGTTACAGGGCTTGGAGTTTTCTGTTCCCTGATACAAAATTTGGAAAGAAATACAAAAGACCTTGATTCTATTCCAGGTCCTTAAATTGACTATTTCTGTTTCTACGACAAACTACTCAGCCTCAATAATGGCTTTGTGCAGTTTGCCATGATAGCTAGTACAGATGTGTGATTTATTAGGGTTATTACTGACAAGAATCTGCAGTGACCCTGGAAGATGGTCTTTGTGAGTATCAATAGAACTCTGGTTGATACTGGGAAGAGTTATACGTGAGACGCTCTGAGGGTCAAGCAGGAGGAGGATATTTCCTTAACCTTGCAAAGAATACGTCATTTCTTAAAAACAAAAATGTGAAACAACTTAGTTAGACCTCTGGAAACAATTATTTAAGATGTCATCAGAAGTCCAGAATTTCCGTGATTGGCCAGGATGTCTAGCAGATAGTTACTACCTCTCTCTGGGTCTGTTTCAGTATCTGTAAATTGGACTTCAGATGATTTCTTATGGTGATTCTCGCTTTGAATTGGCATGGCTTTTGCCCTGTATAACAGAAAAAACTGTATTGATTTTCCTCTCTTTTTATTATTTCACTGTAGAAGATTTTTTTTTTTTTTAAGATTGGATTAAAGTTGATGTACAACCCGAGGGAAGTTTCTGCAATCTGAAAGACCCAAGTTCATGTTTTTTGTAAGAGAATTTGAACCCAAATTCATGGTGTTGAAGATGATTTGGAACCTACCTTGTAGAGTTTAGGAGTATTTGAAAAGCAGTATATTGCTGTCCCTGAACCTTTGTCTAGTCCTTTCAGTTATTTCCATGGCTTCTAATGCACAGATTCGAAAGCCAAAGCTAGAGCAATAACCAGTCTTATCCTTTCATCTGACATATGCATGAATCATCAACATCTGTTTCTGTGCATTACACCATAATCCCTCTTGTAATTGAGCAAGGTTCACTTTAAAAACAAAAATCATGACTTATGAACTTGTCACAATTTAATAAGCCTATCATTGGACTCTTGGTGTAATTTATTCTCATTATATCTCTCCACTGCACAGAGACTAAAGCATGTAGAACTATGGCCGAGTTACTGTTCTTCAGAATGCCCTGGAGGGCTTGTTAAGCACAGATTGCTGGACTCCACCCCCTCATTTTTCCAGTGGGTCTCAAGAATTTTTATTTCCACCAAGGGCCCAAATGGTGTTGTCTTTGGGATCACACTTTGAGAACCTTCAAAGCTACTTGTCAGCTGAATGTTTTGTAAGCAGCACCTTCTTCCTCCTTTCTTTCTTCTCTACAGCTGTCTACCCTTAAGGCTCTGTTCTTGTCAACAATGGACACTGGTCTAATGTCTTCATTTTCTGGAGGAGGAAACCCTAACTTAGAGAAGTGTCTTTCTCTGGTTACATAGTAAATTGACAGACCCTGGCAGATTTTTGTTGTTTCATTGAGAATGATTTACAACTGCAATTCTTGGACTCCGCATTTAGATTTAAAAAACTAGAATTACAGTTCCAGCTCTGTCATGCTGGGAAGCATGGATTCAGTTGTTTTATCTCTGAACTTCGTGTTCCTCATCAATGATAGGAATACATTCTCTGTTTACTATACAGGGTTTTGTGAGTAGTGAATGGTGCACTGTGCATTCAAGGGCTTTGTAATTATGAAGGGCTATGTAAATATTTCTCACCCTCATCCCAATTATCAGATGCCATATCAGGTTAAACATAACGTATCTTATGATAGACACATTGTTCCCCGATCATCTAGGATAAATACTGTTCTAATTTTTTCAGGAGGAAGTAGTATAGTATAAGCTTGTCACCTTTTGCATCCTTTCATTTCCTTCCTGCGTTGATTTTTCTCCTAATATGCCTTTAAAATAAGCAGTTAGAACTTCTCATTAAACTGTTTATGCTTCCAAATACATATGTACATGTGAGATGCGATCACGTACATAGTCACATTATGATTTTTTCTCCAAGTACCCTGGTATCCTGATAAGATACCTACAAGTCACATTCATTGAGAATAAAATAAGGGAGTTGCTATTTTGCTTAAAATTAATCTTCTTTTGGCATTTGCACTAGAAGTAAAACTGAGTTGTGCCAAGAGAAATGGATTCTCCTCCTAGTTCTGCAGTTAACAGGTTGTGTAAAATAAGTCAGTTCCTCTCTCTAAGCCTCAGGTCCCCATTTGTAAATGAGGCTAGTTCTTACTCATTCTTTCCACTCTCAGTGTCTATGATGTCGGAGTTATAAGGCAGTTTTTAAATGATGTCCCTCATTTTCCTGAGAAATTCTGGTAGAGTACGCATGTTGACCTGTGTCTGTTCTAGTAAGATATTTTCCTTTTTTAGGCCCAAGGCCTAACTGACATTTGCTTTCATCTTGATGCAGTAAAGCTCCCCCATACCTTTCCTTCAGCTTATGGCTAGTCTCTAGGGAGAGCTCTCTGGGTTTCTGAGGGATGTGTTTCTATTGGTACGGTTGGAAATAGAAGAGGACTGTGTTCATTTTTGGTTCCCTGGGATGGGTTTGTTAGGGCTGGGGAGGTGGTGGCAGCAACAGCTTTCATGTTTTTAGTGAGCTTTTCCATTCAGTAATATTCAGAGGATCTCCCTTATTAACACATAGTAAAAAGTACTGGTTCTCTGTTGCTGTGCAATGGATTGTTTGAAAACCTAGCAACTAACAAAACCCATTCTTGCATATTTTTCTGTAGGTCAGGAATCTGGGCACAGCTTAGCTGGACCATCAGTTTTTTTTCAAGTCTGCAATCAGGCTATTGTCCCAGAGTCTCCAGTCTCATCTGAGGGCCCGACTGGGGAATTATCTGCTTCTGAGCTCAGGGAGTTGTTGCCAGAGTTCAGTTTCACCTGGGTTGTTGGACTGAGGGCCTTAGTTTTTAGCTGGCTCTTGGCTAAACACTGTCCTCACCTCCTCACCTTGTGGACTTCCTCAATATGACAGCTCATTACATCAAAGCATGGAAGCTGGGAAGGTAATAGTTAGAGTCTGCTCATGAGATGTAAGTCAGAATCATTGGTAACCTAATTGTGGAAGTGACATCCCATCCCCTTTACTGTATTCTTTTTGTTAGAAGTAGTGATCAGGATCAGACCACATGTAAAATGAGGGGATTATGCAAAGCTGTGAATAGCAGAAGTGGGGATCATTGGTGGCCATTTTAGAAACCTGCCTACCACAGGCCAGGGTAGCACTTCTGGAATCTGGTGGATGTGTGAAGTTAAGGAGTAGAAGGGGCAGGTGAGGTATCAAGAGAAGAAAACAATCTGGGAGAAATAAGAGGTTATGAAAGGCTACAGATGTAGGATGAATTTCACACTCTGAGAGCATTAAAGCTGGACTGGGCTTTAGTGGTCTTTTGATCTAACACACCTCATTTTCTCAAGGAGTCCAAAGCTGATAGGGAACCTTGATGAAGCCACAGTGATTGCAGCATCTGAGCCAAGAACTAGACCAAAGTCCTCAAACTCCTTTCTTCAGATTGCCAGCTTGCTGTAATGGAAATAATTCCAGACTGGGAGTAAAGAGATTTGTCTTTGTAATTTTTGATTTGCTTCTGAGTCGCTGTGTGACATTGAACAAGTTAATTCCTTGAGATGTGATTACTCAGTCTAACATGACGCTGTCATTTGTTATGTATATTTATTTATGTCTCATGAACACATTAGCTCTCATTGGTGAAAGTTCTTTATAAACGTTAGCAGCCTTTAGAAGAAAGCATGTTTTTGTTGAATTGATGCATATTTGAGGCAAAGCAAGTACCTCCTATTGCCACAAAAGATGAGTATCCGTTCATTAAGATACAGATAACTTTTATCTGTTTCCAAATCAGTGTAAGTCATCTATTTGTACATGAGGAACTACTGAAAAACATAGTACTATTTATTTTTCTCATAAGTCTCCAACTCTGGTCATGTTCCATGAGGATGACTTATCTCTGCTCTCGGAAACCAGCTCAGGTGGATTAACGCAGGGGTGGATAATTCACTTTCAAGTTAGATGAATAATGGCCAACACATTGCCACAGAGAGCTTGGCTGGAGCTATGGTTGTGGAGCCATGGTTTCTCTCCATGTACATCTCTCCATCGGTCAGTGGGGCTTCCTTATAAAATGATAGCTGAGTTACAACAGCAGAGGTCCTGCCAAAAGATGGTAGAAATCATGCATTTTTATGACCTAGCTTTAGAAGTCACATTGAGTGCCATTTCCACTGTATAGCGTTGGTTGAGGTAGTCACAGAGGCTTGCCTAAGTTCAAGGATGGGGAACATAGACCCCATCTTTTGATGGGTTTGGGGCAAGGTTCTAGAAGAAAATGTGAGCAAGAGATACTGTTGGGGCCATCTTTGGAAAATAAAATCTGCCATGGTATAGCATTGTATTCTTATATGCTGTGGTTGATCCTAATCATATGAGAATGATTAATGTGATATGGGTTTTTTTTTTTATTAAGTACTTACTAAGTGCCAGACATGTTGTAAGATCTGTAATTCTCTTAAGAGTTCACCTAATTCACACAGCAACTCTGTGAGTTAGTCATTATTCCCATTTTCACAGATGAGAAGACCAAAGGACATAGATGTTAAGTCAGTTGCCTAAGGTCAAAGCAGTTCTTCAGTGGCAGAGTTCAAATTTAAATCCCGTTGACCTAATTCTGAAGTCCCTACATCTAATCCCTCTGCCATATTGCCTCTGTGTTTTGATCTATATCTAAATCTCCAGTCATGTGCATGCCATTCTCTTATGCACTCTTGCATCCGCATCTGTGTCTGTTGTAGCAAGAATGAGTGGAGAGAGAAGGAGGCTGATGAAGGAGGAATCATTTGCAGTAGTAATACCTGTGGGAGGGATAGGGCTGAGCCTGTCCTTAGGTACTCCAGGGGCTAGTGCTAGGAGGCCCCAAGAAAAGAAACAACTTAACATGCCACACTAGTTCCATACAGAGTTTACAGGGGCCATGGTTGTGTCTTTAATTTAAAAAGACTTATTGGAGTCTAAGGAAACCCAGGGAGAACAGCTAAGTGAGAAGATTAAAAAAAAGAAGAAGAAGAAGAAGAGGGAGAAAAGAAAAGAAAATGGGAACAGGGGCTAATATTTGAAAAGTAAAGGAGTTGAGAAGCATCTCTACTTGTCCCCCAGAAGTTCAGCTCTACTATCTTACTAGACGTGACAAGCTATCTAATACTTAAATCCTACTGGTTTCTGTGTTGGGATTTTTTTTTTTTTTTTAAATCAAAGTTCAACCCACAAATTGAGAAAGTCGCAATTAGGTTTTGTGCTAGTGTGTATCTGTTTTGACGCTTGGTTTATTCACTGAATATTGTACTTTCATTCATCCAGCAATGGTTAAGTTCCTCATGAATGTAGGTTAAAATCAAGGGAGAACAGTTTTTACCATTGCCCACTCTACAAGGAACTTCTAATGTGGGAAACAGTTGAGCAAAAAGATGACAGGGTATATAATAAATACAGTGTTGAATGAATGAACATGCCTGTTTGAATGCGTGGAGGAAGGTGCTCCAATCCCCCTCTGGATAGGTCAGAGGAGGCTTGATAGAAGTGGCATTTAAGTCAATATACTAAAGAGCTAGAAATAGTTCAGCCTGTTTGGAGATCAGGGTACGTAGGGCAAGTGTTATGAGCTAAACCTGGGAAAGAAGGCAGGTTGATATGTTTGTGCAAATACACTTCCCACTTCTGTCTTCCTGTCTGCCTTACATATGTAGTGATGACTCAGTCCTGGGAATCTCAGGCAACAAACAGTGTACGTCCACGATGTGACATTTCTCTGTGATCCCTCAGAGATCCCTGGGATCTTTGTCCTCATTGCAAATATCTCAGTGCCAGCAACTCATCTGAAAACTGTCAGGATTGGGGCCTACAAAGTCTGGTGTCCCATCAGGGTAAAATCAAACCAGTCGTAACTCAGTATAAGACCTTTAGGGTCAGCCTTCTTTCCTCTGGCATCCCTTCTTTGGAAGCTCCAAGGTCTGTGCAGCGCTATCACGTGGTAACACTCGTGACTCGGAAGTGCTGTACTGCAGACACAGCACATTGGCGTTGTCTCCTGTTTTACTCAGCACATGTGAGTTAGTTGTTACCTCATTGGATATCTGGCAAAATTGAGGGCCTGAAAAATGATGACTGACTTTTACCAAAAAACACAAACAAAAAAACATCCTAGAGAATCTAGTGGTTAAATTTGTTTCTTCTGTCTCCAGTTCCCAGCATGTTTCTAGCAAGTTCGTGGTTCTCCATAGCTGGGAACTCTGTTCATGAAATCTGAACTGGAAACTTAATCTGTCAGAGGGCTGCTGTGGAGCCGTTCTTGACTGAAATAGGCACTTTGGGGCCCTGAAGCCTTGCTGAGTCACCTTCTGCTCACTCTGGAGGCCATACTGAGGCATTTATGTCTCTACTGTGAAAACCAGTCCCATTCTACTGTGCGAATTCTTCATGTTGTACCTTGGAGCTTTCAGGAAAGACCTAATAACTATTTTTTTGGCTAGGCTGGGATTAATGTTGGAAGGGTACAGCTGTCCATGTGGGGTTGGCCTCATCATTCCCCACTAATCCATCCATGAGTTTCCATGGAGCAAAGCCAAGCCCCAAAGAGAAAAAAGCAGACAATGAAAGAATCAGAGGAGGGGCGCCTAGGTGGCTCAGTGGGTTAAGTCTCTGCCTTTCGCTCAGGTCATGGTCTCGGGGTCCTGGGATCGAGCCCTGCCTCGGGCTCTTTGCTCAGCAGGGAGCCTGCTTCCATCCCCTTTCTGCCTACTTGTGATCTCTGTCAAATAAATAAATAAAATCTTTAAAAAAGAAGAAGAAGAAGAACCAGAAGAGGATGAAGGCAACGTGGTACAGTGGACAGAACTTGGAAATTCTCATCTTAATTCTGCGCCTAACATGTTGTGTGATTTTTACTAGGCAACCTGCTTCCCTTCTATTGTGCCAGCATTTCAACTCACAATACTAAGAATTTGAAGCCTGGAGCCCCTCAGGTTCTAATAGGAAATATCCCATGAGGAAATCATTCCCTGAAGAAGACATCTAGCTTGTTCCTTACCTCAGACCCCAAAAGGAGGATTGACCCTACTGTTTCACACTCCTTTTCTTGCCCTGCTATGGTAGGTGTTTTGGAAATGTCCTATTTCATGGATAGAGGAAGCTTGACCTCTGGTTCAGTGAGTTCAGTGAGTTATCACCATGCAGGAATTTAAGTACTTTCTCACTTTTTATCCATAAGGTGGTTCATTGTGTTTAAACATTTCAGTAGACTTCCTGGCTTATTTTGCTGCCTTTAATACAGGGATAATAAATGAGGAAATCCTTGGAGTGAAGAAGAGGGAGGGGAAAGACAGAATAGGAGGAGGGCTGTATGTATATGAATTGTCAGCTGCTGTGTTTCTTGTCCTGGGAAGAATCAGGCTAGTTTTGATTCAGATCTAAAAGGTAGAAAGAGGAGGATGGTAGAAACTAGGAGGGCATAGGTGCTATCAATGGCAGAGCTTTTTGTAAAATGCTACCTGTTTCAACTTGTCCTTGTCCCACTCTCCAACATGGGATGGGCCCTTGGAGGTCTTCTGTATCGAGTCCCTCTGTTTTACAGAGGAGGACCTTGAGTCCTGGCTGGGGGAGTGACTTGCCCACTCATGTTGCTACTAGGCATCCCTCTCATAAATGCACCCCACTGGGAAACAATGGTGCAGGGGGCCAGGGGGCCCTACAATGCACCAGTACTAGTTTGCCCTCTGTCATGGGTTCACCTAAATCATCACGAATTTGCTTGACACTAGGGATTAGAGGCCAAGAGAAGAGACCAAGCCTCCCACAAGAATGGCAGGAGAAGAAACCCATGGGCATGATATTTTGATAATAGTAGGGGCCACTGTCATTCTGGAATATACATGGTTGATGTGTTTAGAGGCCTTAAATTTATAAAATAAATTTATGAAAACTATAATGAGATGCCCCAACACAAGGCAATGTCCGTGTCAGCCAGATAGATCTATGGACAGCTTAAGAGAAGTCTATATTTCATTGTTTTATTTTGTTGTACTCACTTTTGATTACATTGGAGGGGTGGAACATATTAAGGTATGATTACAGCACCAGAATATATTATCTCCCCCTATATATTAAAGCTCCACATTATTAATTTAAATCCAAGAAAGGTATAATTTGAGAGCCTCACTGTGTTGCTTCTACTTTTTCAAAACCTTTTTTTTTTTTTTTTGGCCATTGATGCCATCTAAAGGGATAAGAGGACGTAGACTTGCCTGATAGCTCAGAAACCTGCAAATGGTGATTTTTTAAAAATATAATTTTATATACTTTATGTACTTTTGTAGCTCCAAGCCTGACCTCCAGAACATTCTGCTTTATAGTAATGCTCTGGCTTTGCCACAGAAAACTGTAGCACTGTGCTTTATCTCATTATCTCTAGACTGTACAATGCGAGATGTAGAAAAGCCTGATAAACCCAATAAGTACAGATTCGGCTTACCCCAGGCTCAGTAGCACAGAGGCCTCCACTCCCACCCATTTACTGGGAAATAGGCTTTTATTTATTTACTTTACTATTTTTTTTTTTTTCATAAGAATTAAGCCTACGCTCTTATGACTGCTTTGCTCCCTTTCTTGAAGTGGGTAAGAAACAAACATGCATGGGCTCAGACATCTGTTCTTGTTCCTTGTTTTGCAATTTCTGTGAAGAAAAGGCTTTCAAATGGGAGAATAGATTCTGAAATTTAATCTGAAGATATGTCATTGTTGTGGTATGAGATCTCTCATTGCCCTTCTACTGGTCAGGATATGTGCTTTTAGAAATATTTTCTGTCGAGGCCTTTATTTTTATTTGTAATTTAGCTTCTCGCCATCTCCCTGACCCTGTCTTCTTAGTTTTTGCCTTCTTCTTTCCTCATTTCCTCCAGCCCCTTGTACACACACAAGCAGACACACACCGGCTTATACAGCAATGCGGGTGGTAGAGACTTATGCACTTACGTACACGTATGCAGAGTTACCCATAAACACACACAGATGCCATGCACATCCCCATTTCCTTACACATGTACACACATGTGCACACCTACACCTATAACGTATGCACACACAGCTGCCTGTGCTTTCTGAGCCCGACTTAGAGGTGTGATCTTTTGTGTCTCAGGATATAATAGTCCTATTTAGTATTACAAGTTCTAATTATCAGGATTTGTGCTCAATGTTTTGCATGTGTTGTTTTAATGTTTACACTTAGGAGGTGGTACTAGCTGTATCCCCGTTGAACAGAGGAGGAGACTGAGGCTTGTGGTGTGGTGGAGGGGCGTTCAATAAGTTTCCTAAAGTCATACATCTCATAACTAAGTGGTAAGTGCAGCTGTGGATATCTGCAGTCAAATACTCTACCACTGAGCTATACCCCCACCGTGCAGCTGTGGATATCTGGTTCCAATGCCCACACTCCTATCTGCCCTCCAGTGGTACTCTGAAATAGGACCCAGAAAATATTTGGCTCCCTGAAAGAATCTTCAAAATTAAACCAATTAATTGCACATTGCAATGGATATCATGTGATTTCTCTAGACAAGGAGGGGAGATATTCTGATGGAATAATCCAGACTAGAAATCAGAGCGCGTTAGGTCCTTATCACTTTCTCTGTCACTTCCTGGGGACTCAGGGAGATCCATAAATGGGGAAAACAATGCCATTTACAGCCGTATAGAAGTGCAACTAAGTTCTGTTGAGAGTATGCCAAAAGAAGGCTGTTCAAAAACATGCAAAATGATCTGCATTTGAGATATGGTGACTCTTGTCCTTTACCTCTGACACCCTTCTTGCCACATTCACCTGGTTGTTGGCCAGGGAGGGAAGCCATGTCAGAGCACATCTCTGGCCTCTTATTTATTCTAGCAAACACTTGGACTGGCTTCACTATTACCTCATTGCAGGGACATCCAGAGCCACGACATGGCTCTTAGCTGATACGCTTTCCCACTCGCTGGAAGCACCAGTATCTTAGGCTTTCCCCGTGGCATCTTCCCCACAGCACTGCCACACATGTATTGTCCATCCCGGAAGTGAGAACATGGAGACGTGCGACTGAGTTACTGTTGCAGAGGTGATATTTACAAGACAGGGACTTTAGAAAATAGGACTTGCAATTACCAGTCAAGTTCTTTTCCCCTTCATCTCTCATTCCTGCCTTGGAAGTTGTGGATGCATAGAGGTTCGCGATTGGTGTGCATTCAGAGATTCGTGCTAGGTGGCAATGCCCACTTTTGTGAAAAGTGTCTGTCACTGTATTTATACCTTCAGTTGGTACAGTGGTCAGGAGGCTTTCCTGAACTGTGGGAAGGTCTCAGATTATGTAGTATTCTGATGAGGTACTTTAATGGTCAGAGAAGTGAACGCATGTGTGAATGTGACCAAGATACTTCAAAGGCAATCTTTATTGTACCAGGATCTTAAAAGAGCCCTCCTGCTCCTGTTCACCAGTCTCCATAACTTCTCAAATTGAACAAGACTCCTGTGTTACAGTGATTTGTCCAACATTTTAAAAGCGTAGTACACCATAGAGCAGAATAAGAAATCAAATAAAGCGGCAGCCAGCAAAGCGACATTTTTTGAAAAATCAGGCCAACAAAACAAACCTTTGGGTATTCACCATGGTGGGCATATCGTAAGCACTCATTTATTTTTGGCAGTTGAAATCTCTGAAAAGCACAGATTAGCTGGTCCGTTGCATTACAGGCTTCAGGTTACTGGCAAGTGGGCTGGCAAGGCTGTTGGTTACGAGTGGTAGGACACACAGATCATGTGAGAAAAGTTGCCTGAACAAATATCCCTTATTTCCAGAATAGAGGCAGTGGGAGCTGTGCTGACGAATTCCTGAAGTTGTGTATTAAATGAGATATCAGTGAAAATTCTTTTTTACATTTCCAAACATTAGTTGGTATCCATGTATCTTTTGGCAATATGTCTCTTTATGAGCCTCGGGGAGCTTTTTGGATCTGGAGAAAGCAACTGGGTCATAGGATGTTTTCAGTAAGAACTGCATAAATCTCTCCATAGAGAAGTAGTGTCCAAACTATGAACTCTTGTAGAGAGTTTATATTCTATTATTAAATTTAATAATAAACCTACTTGCTTATAAAGCGTCTAGTCTTTCCAAATACTTTAAAATATTTTGGCTCCTCATTAACTAGTACGAGTATATGGAACAGATCCTATGTTGGTTACCAGGCTATAAAAAATACACCTTCCATTTAGGGACTTCCTTTCAGTAAAGAAACCATCACGTTTGTGCTGCTAGAGACTATAGAAGAGTATCGGTAGGAGGATGATGGAGCCTAGACATCTTGTGTGTGTTGGAGGTAGGAGGGGTGGTGGCGGCTCTTGAACTTACTTTCTGGATTATTCTCCACTAAAAATGTCCCACCTGGCCTTGGCCTTTATTTACTGGTCAGCTGTGGGCATTCAGTAATGTCGGGGGTGAGAGGGGGAAATGCTGCTTCAGGAGCAGAGAAAGCTTTGTCCTGGGAGTAGCGTAGGAGCAGGGAGGAGTTGTCAAAGTTCAGATTAGAAAGATGTGATACCATCTTGGAGGTCTTTGCACATCAGGGGGCGGAGCTTGTGTTAATACTTTGAATATTAACTGGTTAACTGAAAGAAAGGTATATGGTGTCCAGGAGGCCGTTCCCTCTCACAGTTTCAATGTCTCTGTCTGTCAAATGAGGGTTGTGACTCTGATCTCCAATGTTCCATAGATCCTTGAATCATTTTATCATCAGTACCGATAACGGCAGTGGTTTTTCTAGTGGATGGACATTACTGTATGCTGGTTGCTAGGCATCCGTCGGTGAGTGAGCACATGTCTGTGACCTAGGGCTGGTGAAATAGTCATGTGTTGCTGATCTCAATATGATCTGGAAAACTCTTGAGAAGTAAGAGAAGATGCCATAAGGACAATCATCAGCTCATGAAACTCATGAGCAAAGGCCAGAAACTGGGAGTGAGCTTGGCCGATGTATTAGTTTTTTATTGTTCCTGTAACAACACCACAAACATGGTGATTAAAGCAACACATTTCTTTATTATCTTGAAGTTCTGTAGTTTAGAAGTCCAGGATATGTCTCCTCACCTGATATAAAGGTGTTAGCAGAAATGCATTCATATCTGGAGGTGTTAGAGGACACTTTACTTGGCTTTTCCAGCTTCCAGAGGTTGCCCATGTTCTCTGGCTCATGGCCTATTCCCCTCCAAAGGAAATTCCCCAGCCCTTCCAAAGACAGCACTGTTGCATCTCTCTGACCACAGCTGAGAAAGCTTCTCTGCTTTCAAGAAGTCATGTGATCAGACAACACCCACCTAGATAATCCCAGATAATCTCTGCATTTCAAGATCTTTAGCCTTAATCCCATCTGCAAAGTCCCTGTTGCTAAAGTAAAGGGTCATATTCCCAGGTTCTGGGAGTTAAGACTGTGGACACCTATGGGTGAACCATGATCCTGCCTTCTACAGTCTGTTTATGGGAATGTAAGTAACTGCACATTGTTTGCACATGGACAGTAAGGCTGTCAGTGAGAAGAGATAGAGTGGACAGACCATGAAGTGTGTTTTGTGCTTTATGTAAAGAATTCTGAAGTTACTCTGATGGCAGTAGGGAGCTATTCAGTTCTTCTTAGCACAGGGATATTTCATTTGTAATGAACTATTGAAGTGAGCAGCTCATGGTATGCAAAAACCCTTTGCGTATTTTTCTATGGGAAAATTAAATCTAAATTTTTTGACTCATCATACTGGGTTACAATGCAGATCTGCCATTCTCATCCCTTTTACCATGTTCTTTTCTACATGATCTCCTTACTTGGTTTTTCTGGAGCCGGTGGGAATGCTGTTCATGGTCTATGACTTGTTGGGTAAAAACCTCAGGAAGGTTTTCATTGGGCATGGGTGTTTCAGATTTTGGATTCGGGAACGTGGTCACAGCAGAAGGAGTTTAGGAGGACAAAGGGATTTCTGTCCCTTGGAAGACCAGCACAATGAATTTGTGCTTTCTGGAGCTGACAGAGCCTGAGTGTGGAGGGGAATAGCCTCTTCATATAGTCAGCACAGGTGTAACACTCTGTTTTCTCTAGGGTCCCCTAGGAGCAGATCTAGGATGTCTAATGAAAAAATTGGCACTGATTCCTTGTACCTTCAGTGTGTGAGTGGGCAGTTGACTTGTGTGCTTGTTTAAGAATGATTTGTAACACACAGGAGGAGCTGGTGAATAGAGGAAGCCCAGTAAATGGAAAGATTCTCCTGATAGAACTGGGAAATTGAGATTTTTTTGTTCAGGCAGTTCCAATTACACTGTTGTGTTGCAGAGGGAAACAGCTGAGCAGGACATTGGCTTGTAACACCACCAACGTGGAGTCAGCCTCCAAGGAGAGGGTTGTCAGAGCAATGTTTGATGCCTGAGCTTCTACCAAATGAATCACCTAGGGAAAGATAGAATCGAGGTGCTCACATTGTATCTGATCACAGAAATGTGAATGCAGAATAGCAAACTGGCTTTGATCTTCATGGGACTGCAGGCTGGTGAATTAAGAGGGGGTGTATTTTTAAAGGTCATCTCTGCTACTTGGGAGAAAACACATTTCACACACATGTGAGACTGCATATCAGGATGAGAAATGAGTCCATTTGAAGGAAAATTGTTTTCTTGACGTGAATGTTGTGTGTGTATGTGTGCGTGTGTGAGTTTAATGTGTGTATGCATGTGTGCGAATTTCATGTGTGTGCATGTATGCATGGGTGTTTCTGGAAGAATTAGCATCCTGAGTTGTTGTTACTTCTCTGTTGTAGTTGATAATATCTACGCCTACTGTGGTGCTTGGGGAGGAATAACCTTCTATCTCCCACTTTAGATGTCAGTGATGTGGCATAATTTTACAGAAAAGGCACACAACTTGAAATGTGACTTCTTTCCTCACTTGTAAGGAGAGTTGACAGCAGTGATTCTCGTCTGTGTAAACTCAGAAAGAGTGCCTTGTGAATGAGTGGTAGTTGAATTCATACCAATGCACATTAGCACTTGGGGTGAATCACTCTTTCTCTGGATGACGAGGAACATCTGTAGGGTTGAGGCTGCTTGTCTGAGGTCATGCAGTAGGTCAGCAGCCTGCAGGATTGGGGCCAGCATCACCTGACTCCCAGTTACACCGTAGGCCAGCCCAGCTGCCTCCCACGTTTGACAGTCTGTGACTCACAGTCCAGATCAATGGTGATGTATAATATTTTACTCTGATTCTAAATCCACAAGCCACTTTTAGAAGTGCTTACACTGCTGCAGTCCATTTCATGCTATTCTTACGGATTCTTCAAGAAGCTGAATCTAACTTCTAGAACCACCAGCAAGAGTGACCAGAGAAAGCACGTATTCAATACAACAGCCCCCCCCCCCCACTCCTTATCCATGGTTATGGTTCCTACAATTTCACTAACCTGTGGTCAGCCTGGGTCCAGAAGCTGATGATCTTCCTTCTGGCCTATTGTTAGGTTACTAGTGTCCCGGCATTCCATCACAATGCCTTGTGCCACTCAACTCACTTCAGTCATCACGTAGACATTTTATCCTCATACATCACAAGAAGAAGGTACAGCCCAATAAGGTATTTTGGGGGATAAAGAGAGACACCACCTTCCCATAACTTTTGGTACAGTATATTGTTATCATTGTTCTACTTTAATATTTGTTATTATTGCCAGTCTCTTACTGTGCTTCATTTATAAATTAAACTTTTTCATAGGTATGTGTGAATAGAAAAAACAATATGGTATATAGACTGTTCGGTATTATCCGTGGTTTCAGGCATCTACTGGGGGTCTTAGAATGTATCCCTCATGAATAAGGGGGCATTATTATATTATTATATTATTAATATGACAAATATTTTTTGAACCCCTGTTGAATGGCAGGCTCTCTTGTAGAAGGTGAAGGTGCTGCTTTGAATAAGAGAAAATTAAACAGTTCATATTCCTCTGGGGAGAGGAATAAGAAGCAGATAAACAAGTAAATGTAAAATCTGATGGAGTGAAGTGCTATAGAGAAAAAGTGAGATAAACAGGGGGAGGGAGTACTTTGGTAGGAGTGCGGGAACACTTGCTATTTGACATAGGATAGGTAGAGAAGGCCTGATGAGTGGGTGATATTTGAGCAGAAATCTGAAGTAGGTAAGGGAGTGAGCCCCGCAGATATTTGGGACAAAGGGAAGCATGTTCTGGGCAGAGGAGAGCACACATGTGGATGCCTTAGGAGAGGAGCAGGGCTGCCAGCTAGCCTGTTTCAGAAAAAGTAAAGTGGCCAAGGGTGGCTGGAGCTGAGTGACCTTAGGGAATGAGACAAGATGGGGTCAGGGACGTACTGGGCCCCTGCTCCTCACCCAGGAGCTCACAGGCTGTGGAAACACGTTGACTCTTATTCCCAGTGAGAGGGCGGCATTTGGCGTCACGCGATCAGCTGATCACTCTGGCAGCATTGTGAGTGGACAGTAGGCTCCAGTGATGATCCAAACTAGAAATGACATTTGGTTGGTAGGTACGGGGCAGTTGCTAATGGGAAATAGAACAAAAACCTTGTTTGTTGGGTTCTTGAAGCAAGTTTTTACATCTAAATGAACACTGGGCCAGGAGGACCATGGTCAGCAATAACCCCAGCAATGGGTGGTGGATTGTAATAGCTGTGTCTCTCGACAGAGTGAGATACCATGAGTAAGTATCCCTCCAATTCCTGTGCTTCCTGTCCCAGGTCAGGAAATGGCAACTGGTGTTGCTCGGCTTTCTCACGTGGCTGTAGTCTCAGTGGTAAAGGCAGTCTCTTCACCATCTCAGGTTGCTGGGTGAGGAGTTCCTACTGAGAAGGCTATAACCATACTTCCCAGCAACCTGTCCTTCCTCAGAGCACTGTGTAGCTTGTGCCCCTGTGACAGGACCTTGGCTAACATGACCACCTGAATAAGCATTAAGAATCAGGAAGGACCTTGGGGGAAGCCAGAGATTTTAGAAGTCTTATCTTATTGTTGCTCATGCCGTAATTGATTCAGGTGTGTAGAACCACACTCATGGTGTTCTGGTATTCTCCTGTCTGCCTGTCATGGTGCACTAAGCAGAACAACAGAGGACACGAGAAGAGCCCAATTTCAGTACTTCATGTCAGAAGTTACCAGAACGTGCAGAAAAGTGAACTCACTTGTACAAGATCCCACAATCCGATAAAGAACAGGTATTATCAGTATTCCTTTTTTTAAAGGATTTATTTATTTGTTTGACAGGGAGAGAGGGAGAGAGCGGAGATGGGGTGAGGCAGAGGGAGAGGGAGAGAAAAACTCGAAGCTCGATGTGGGGCTCAGTCTCATGACCCCGAGGTCATGACCTGAGCCAAAACCAAGAGATGCTTCACCAACTGTGCCACCCAAGTGCCCCATCAGTATTCTTTTTTAAAGTTTTTAGTTAAATTCCAGTTAGTTAACATTCAGTGTCATATTAGTTTCAGGTGTATATTTAGGGATTCAGCACTTCTGTACAAGACCCAGTGCTCATCATAACAAGTGTACTGCTTCATCCCCATCAATATTCTTCTTTTAAACAAGATTTATTTTATGTGAGAGAGAGAGAGAGAGAGAGAGAGAGGGAGCATGGGGGGGGGAGGGGCAGAGGGAGAAGGAGAGAGAATCTCAAGCACACGCCCCATTGAGCATGGAGTCCTTTGCAGGGCTGCATCTCAAGACCCTGAAATTGTGACCTGAACCAAAATCAAGATTCAAACATTTAACCACTGAACCACCCAGCTTCCCCCCCCCCCATTTAATATTCTTGATCAGAAAGCAAGCCAAGTGCATGTGTACACATGCTTGTTTACTCTCACATAGATTACTCAGACAAAATATTTTCTCCAGTCCTGGCCAGTAAGTTCCTTTTCTGCTTCTTAGTTCTTTTGTTCTCCTGTAGAAACACAAGCCCTTAAACAGACTCCTAATTTGGGGTAAACTATTATGTCCTAAACACACAAGGATGAAAAGCTGTATCTTCATACCTTATCTTTACACCTGACAGTGCTATAATTTAATGAGTTAATAATCTCTCCTACCGCACACATCTCCAATGGGCTCTATCATTTCTAGTTCTGGGTCTTCCGCTTCCTATAAAGACTGTACTATCTTCCTGCCACTCTTATCCTTGGAACTTGCATCCCTCCCCATTGGACTTGATGTACACATTTCTCCTGGCACTTGTCACGTTCTGTACTCTGTGACAGTGAAGGTCAGCTGCATATATTCCCCTTCTGATAAGATCGGAAACTTGTAAAGTGTGTGTGTGTGTGTGTGTGTGTGTGTATTGTCTCCATTTCTGAATTTTCCATTGTATTTAACACATTTGGACTTGGTATGGGTTAGGCACTCAGCGAATGTTTGCTGAACAAGTGAAGACAATTGGGGGGAAAAAATCAAACCTGCAACAATCTTTAAAACATTTCAGTGAACAGAGTTACCAGAACTGCTGTGCCACAGTTATTTTGACATTTTTACCTCCCACTTGCTGTTCTGAATAAAAGCAAAATAAAACCATAGGTTCTCCCAAATGTCAAAAATGAATTTGATGATCTAAAGTACACTGGGTCACACTGATTACATTTGATTAACTTTCTGTCTACTGAGAGACATGTGTATATGACTCTCCTTTTTCTCGGAGTATCAGTGCCTTTGTTCTGAATTCATGGGGAAAAAGAGGAGTTATTGATCAAACAGAGATCTTGACTTTGTCGCAAATGGGAGACAAGGAGGTATTATGAAGATTAGGAAACAAAATATCTGGATTCCAGTATGTGCTCTGCCTCTGTCTAGCTATGCGTCCTTCAACATGTCCCTGTCCGGGCCTTCGTCTCCCCAGATGTCACATGCAGGAGCTGAAGTATAATTTCCAATGCTCCTTCCAGCCCGGAATTCTAGGCTGGGACTGAGAAGTAATTCCTTCCGATGACATATGGCCCAACCTTCAGCTCTTAATTGGCCCACCATCATGATCACAATTACCTGATTATTCACACACTTTTGAATATATGAATTGCATAAAGCTGTTCAATGATGGTGAAAATTGAGTCCTAAATATTCTATCGGATGTATATGTAATGTAACCTATTCAAGATCTCATTAGAGTGTAAAATGATATGTGAAATACGCACCAGGCGAGAAAGACTTAGAACATTATGATAACGGAGTAATACAATTTGATTTTTATGCGTTAAGGATGATGGTATAATAAGAGCTTCAGTTATATGAAGGCTGGGGATGAAGTCTGTAGAGCTGTGTCTAGTAGGGAAAACCAGTGAGAATGTGCTGTTTTTATTCTTGTATGTCTGTGCTCACAGAATCAACTGTTTCACTCGGAACTAGGAAACAAAGCTGCTTATTATTAGCCTCTTGTTCGAGCCATTCTGACTCCTCACCCACTCCAGTTCAATTTATATTTATGCATATTTTATTATTCTTTTGCCATACCAGTGCCACAAAGAGAAGTGTTTGCACTTTGAAAAAGGTACCCAGCATCCCCTGATTTTGGAATCAGGAAAAATAATAACACTTACCTCATGCAAACTCACTTCAGAAAATGTGAGTGTAACACTGTTCCCCAAACCAATTTCTCCTTTGAATGCGCACGCAGCAGCTGCACTGACCACCCGAGCCCAGCACCTGAACCCCTTACCTGCTGGGCCAGGGCTGGTGTAGGCTTTATCTGGCCTGGGAGAATGAGCTCATGCTCACATTCGACTGTCTGGGACCTGGAGTCTCCATCTACCACTCAGTAGCTCTGTGAGTGCTAGAGGGATACTTCTCTACATCCTAATTTGCTCTTTGGTAAGAAAGGAATAAGTATGTTACATTATGACATGGCTAGAATTATGAGAGAGAATGCATAGATGGCCTTCAGCTCTGAGACTGGCCCTGAGTAGGGGCAGCTTTACTTCCCCCTCTGTAGGTGGCCTGGGGTGTCTTTCTTCACCTGGTTTTTCTCTGTGCTCTTTTCTCTGTGCTACCCCCAAAGGGTCTTCCATTGCTGTGATAAGGAGAGAAAGATAGCCTGCAGTCATCCCAGACAATCTCTTCCAGTTTAATGAGGCTGCAAATCACTACTCAACAATCTCTGTGGTGCTAGGTTGTCCATTTCTCTGAGTGTTTCTTAGGGCTTCTCTTGTTTCATAGTCTCCTTTGAATGGAATGTGGGATCCTGAAGACCTGGATTCCAGTCCTCTCAGAATTACCTGCTCGTTGACCAACAACAAGTTGTTTCCTTCTCTGTATTGAAATGACAGTCCTATCCGTTGGGTCTCTCTAGAGCTGCACAGAATGTCCACATTGATTCACTTACCCCTTAGTCTGTTGCATACTCAAGCACTGAGAGCATCCATTTCTGTTTGCTTCCTTCTCTGTGAGTCAAAGTTTATACATTCCTGCTGTTATCCCTGAAATAGTAAACAGGTAACATTTCTGAGCCTGGTGGACCTAGAGGCCCTTGGAAGGCTGATACTCTTTCTTGATAATGACATTTCAGGGCTTTCACTTAATATCTTAATATTTACAGAGTTTCTTCATTTAGTCATTAGTACTGAAATCTCATAATAAGTCCTGAAGATGGGGATACTTATGTACACTTTAGAGATGAGGAAACAGGCTGATAGATGAAATGATGTGCTCTGGGGGCATCTGGGTGCCTCATTGGTTAAGCATCTGACTCTTGATTTTGGTTCAGGTTGTGATCTCAGGGTTGTGAGATTGAGCCCCACTTCTGGTGCCTTGCTCAGCAGGGAGTGTGCTTGAGATTTTCTTTCTCCCTTTCCCTCCGCTCCTCCTCCCACTCGAGTGTGTGTGTGTGTGTGTGTGTGTGTGTGTGAGCACATGCAGTATCTCAAATAAAAAAGTAAATATTAAAAAAAGAAAAAGAAAGAAATGATGTGCTCTGGAGTCGTATAGCAAATGCAACATTGTCTAGATTTCACACAGCAGCCTTTTCTAGGTCTAATGCCCTGGCCTTTGTTCTGAATGTAAATGGGACTTCCAGCCTGAGTTAGGATGTCTGTGTGCTCTTTAGTCCCTAAGCAAATCTGTCTTTTCTTGCAGGAGAATGAAATGAGACTTGGAAGCATTTTCTTAAGCCTATAGGATCTGCATTTGCTTCCCTTTCTAATATATTCCCAACCTTAAATTCCTTCTTAAGCTCCAAGAGCATGTTACTCAGTGTAGGAATTCACTGTTGCCAATGGCTTCTTCAGAGCTTTAGTAGTGCACATTTTCTTCCACTGTGATGGGCAAGAGAGGTGTACTTGGTACCTGAATGTACAACATCTTGGACATTGTCTCAGGAAGCAGTCACGGTAAAAGAAAGTATGCTTGTTTTAATAAGCACCCTTGATTTTTTTTCCCTTCCTTTTAATGGAATGTCACCTATGCCTGCTATTACATTGAGCTTGTCAGTGCATGTCCCGGTCACTCCTCAAAAGTGTAAGGGAACTGCGTGCTGTAGACAGAGCACTGGACGAGTCAGAAGAGTGCATTACAAACCCACTTCTTCCACTACTTACTTGACTTTGGAAGACCACTTTACTTCTCTGAACATTAGCTGAGCTATTATGAAGGACCAGACTAGACCATTTCTCAGGTTCTTTTCAATTCCAGTGTTCGGAAAATTCCCTAGCAAGTCGATCTGCTTCCTAGTTACTGAGTGCTGACTATGTGCAATATAGTGAAAATGGGAGGGAGACAGCCACAAAAGGAAACTGTATGAGTAGTGATACAGCAGTTTGAAAGTGCACATTTTGGTGAGAATGGGGCATCCCTGCGAAGCTACAGTGCACGGCGGCGAACAGGGGGACACGAGACTATGTGGGAGGGCAGACTGGGCCTCCGCTGGAGGATTGCCGCAGTATGTAGCACGCATGTGCGCACGCACACACACACAGCCATACTCCTTTCGAGAGTCTCCCAACTGTTCTTTTGACTTCTGCAGGCAAACTGCCAGAATTAAGTAGCATCTGAGAAGGAATTACTTTAAAAAAAAAAAAAAAATGGGGCACATCAGGTGTACCAGAAACTTTGATCCCATTAGGAATGTCGTTTTGGCTTGTAAGAGTTTATCGCCCCTGTTGCCTATGACTTCCGGCAAGACGGGTATTTTTATATATTTTTTCTAGAATTGCTAAGAGCAAGCCCAGTTCCACTGTAGTTGGTGCTCAGTAGTAAATGCATGTTGCACCGAAGTGCTGCCTGCTTACCTTCCTGGGGAGGAAGACGGTAGTTTTTCTCATAGAGAAGAACTAGAGGCATTTTTTATTTTAAAGGAGCTACCAATAACAAAAACAAAAAACAAAAACAAAAAAAACCTTCAGTGGGAAAATTGACAGCCTGGATCTGTAATCTAAGTGACCTGACAATTAAAAGAACTTATTACTGTGTCAGCCTGCCAGATGGATCTCCTTGAAATGTAACGTGCAGTGCTTCTGAACACAATTCAAGTGCAGGCTTCCTTTTCTCCCCGCTTCATGTTTGTTGAGTTTGGGAAGGAAGCAGTTTTATTTGAACTAAACCCACTCATCTCAAGTGTGTTTAATGACAGCAGTATGTGACAGATAAAAAAAAATCCTATGGCCTCCTTTGATGTTTGTTTTAATTCCAGACCTTAGTGAAAGGAGACAGGATGAAGTGATGTGGTTCAAACGGACGAGTTTAAAGTGAATTATCTATTATCACAAACTTAGCTGTTTCTAGGGGAATTTAAGAGGTCAAATAATACAGACAATAATGGTGATTGTAGTTGAGATTTCTAGAGCACTTGGAGGCTCGTAGACTGGATTTGTGTTCATCTTATTGTACCTTCACATCGAGTCTATGCTGTGAGTTTGCTTGGCAAGAAACTGTTGTCCCAGTGTTACACACGCTGTTGAGTGAGTTGCCCCAAATCCTACTTTTGAAGTGACAGAACTGAGTCTCATTCTTGGTCCTTTTGATTTTAATCCAGTGATCCTGCCACTGATCAGTGCTGACCCACCAGTCACATATGTGTACATTGCGGGTGTCCTTTTCCTTAACTTTACCGAAATGTATATATATGTATATATGGAGTATGAGAATACATTCTCATCACAACCTATTCCAACAATCAGAAGCATATAGAATAGACCTTAAAAGCATTCCTTCACTACCCACTCTATTGATTACTGCTGTGTACTCGCCCCCAACTCCATATTTTTGTCATAATCAGTATCATCTGTTTGTCATGCATCTTTGCCATCTTTTAACAATACCTAAATACACATGGCTATGGGTATGATTCCATAGCTAACATTTATTTTAAACATGAATGTTACGATATTATCTCCAATTTGCTCTTTGTTTCTAGATCTTTTCAGAAAGGGTTTGCCATGTTGTTTTTAACACCTGTCCCTTACATCATAGTATGAGAGTACCATCATTTGCTTCTTCTGATAATGGGCATTAAAGGTTGGCATTTCTTTATTATAAATATTAAGAAGAGCTTCTTGCATGAATGTCTGTGTTTTTTGTGAATCTAGAATTAGACATTCAAAACTGGAATTGCTTGTTTTCTTAATTTTTTTAAAGATGTACTTATTAGAGAGCACAAGCAGGGGGGCAGAGGGACAAGCAGACTTCCAGCTAAGTGGGGAACCCTGTGTGGGGGGATTGATGCCAGGACCCTGAGGTCGTGACCTGAACCAAAGGCAGACACTTAACTGGCTGAGCCAATCCCGACACCCCATCTGCTTGTTTTTTTTTTTTTTTTGAGATTTATCAAAAGTTAGTTTTAACCACCATCCCCAAATGTTAGAGTCTTCATATTAACTCATATTATTGTCCTGAGCTTCCACTTTATTGCTTTGTGATGTGTTGTTCAGACCAATGCAGACACTTCTCGAAACAGAAACTTGTGGCCAGGAGAGTAAATGTTGGGGAGGTTATTTTCCATGGCTCTGCAGTTTGGACACAGGCTCTCGCCATGGAGGAAGAGTAAGGTATTCTCGTGACTCTTCTGTTTACTTAAAACAACCACACTCTTCACTCAGCTAGTATAAGGTATTTAATTCAATAAAGATGTCTACTGTAATTAAAAACCCAAATTGTACAATGTACTGCAAAGTACCTTTATCTTATTCTTTGTTAAGAAGCAAGTATTTTGCATAATCAGGCTTGAAAAATATATGATTCAACCTTCTGTACTGTTTATATGATCTAACTTATATGATCTAATATGATTAACTCCAGAGAGTTAATTCTACTCCCAAGCCTCCTGCCTCTTGCCGCCTTTCCTAGCTGCTTTGGACTAGAGATAATTAAAAGGGACTAAAACCTGAAAATGCGCATGGAGGAGAAGAGAGCTAATCTGAATGATTTGTTTGGTGTTATAAGATTGCAAGCAGACATGCAAAGTAAACTCTCTTTCACCTTGCTTCCATGTTCCTTTTCATTGTGTTAAAAGACTTTGTTATTTTTTAAACTATGATAATACCAGTATGGTAAGAATCATGATTGTCCAACTTCTTTTAAAATAAAAAGAGACAGTTCCTCGGGTCTGTTGTAGTTAGGATCTTTCAGGTTGCAGGAAGTCAAGATGGGCTCAGTGTTACCTCAGTTTACTTTACCATGTCAGCAGCCAGACAACCAAGCCACATGGAAACCTGGAAGATCACTGAGGACACAACAGTAGCCGATTTTGTCATCCCCTCAAAGTAAACCCCCAGTGTTTCCTTAAATAGTGGTCTCCATTCCTATGGCTTAGCGTCTCTCAGTTTTTCTTTCTGTTTCCTGTTGCTGTTTCTGTCAGTGGTGCCGTGTAGCCTTCTTCTGGATAGGACACCATGACATTCACTCCCTAATGTGACTTCTGCCTTCTGCCTCAGAGCTGCTTCCCGCTACCCTGTATATCTCTTGTTTCCACTCCTTTCTGCTTCTGCTGCCAAGGAGCTCTGCCTTGCCCTCAAATGTTTGAAACAATAAGGTCCATTATTGTAGCTGGTTCTTCTCCAGGACAAATTGGGAAGGCATTCTTCCTTCAGCATATCTTATGTTGCTGGTTTGGGTTCAGTCTCTTCATCTAATTAGTTGTGGCCAGAATTTCGAATTACCTATTACAAAGCTGTGGGAGATGTATTTCTTAAAAACAAACAAACAAACAATGTTTTGGAGCTTTTAACCTTAAACAGAACTGTGGATATGGTAGAGACTCAACCTTCTATGTCCTCCTCCATCACAATGGGTTCTTAAGTTAGTCAGGGTGTAGCATTCAAGTCCACCTGCTCCAGAAACTTCAAAGATAGAGATTCTGATTCTGACCTGGCTCTAACCAGCAGTAGAGTTGTTTTTTGTTTGTTTGTTTTGTTTTGTGTGTGTGTGTGTGTGTGTGTGTGTGTGTGTGTGCGTGTGTGTGTGTGAGTTTTGCTCTCATCTCTAGGCTTTTATCTTCTCAAGAAATTTGCTGGAAAAGAGGAAAAAGCTAGCTTTCGAGAAGAGAACTAACACTAACTTCCCACTACCTCCAAATCAAAGTGAGACCTGTGTACAGATGCGGAAGGGAGGGCTTGCGTGGGGTGGGAGCCATGGAAGATATTAGTGGGTGTGGAGAAGGGAGTGAACAAGGGAACGGGGTCCTGGAGGAGGTGGAAAGGATGGGAGTAAGAACACAAATGGGAAGAATCGCATAGTACAGAGATAGGGCATCTCTTTTTTTCTATTCCTGCATGGAGAAGAGTCCATTAACACAAACAGGTTGTTGAACAGAGTGTCACTAGAGGAGAAAATGTATGCTACGTAGCCTTGTTCTTCTCAAAAGAAGAAATGGCAGTTAGGTGTGCAGAAGAGGGTGCCTGAGGTTGTGTGAAGCCAAGGAAATGGAGATGGACCCTTTGGGATGTCCCCTAAATGGATTCGTGCAAAGGTGTGGTGCTACACTGAAGTCCTCTGGAAATTTGATGAACAGGTCTGCTCACATTTCTTGGCTTTTTCAAGAATGCATACAACTGCAGAGGCACCAAAAACCAACAGGGTAATGAGTGACTTAGAGATAAAGGTCAGCTGAAAGGCTGGGTGAGCATTCACAAGGGACACAGTAAACAGTGCCCCTCCTTTCTATCCTTGCTCAGAAGCCATTGAGAAAGAGAGGAGGCAGACAGATGGAAACCAAACTGTCAGTCTTGGGACTGATAAAACCACCTTGGCTGACTTCATGAGCTTTAGGTCAAGAGAAATTACTGTTTCCCCTCCGAACAGACAGATTTGCCCTCCTGATAGTGGTCAGCACAGGTCCCCTGCGGGCTTCTCCTGAGGTGACTGCTTCATGCCCAGACAGTATGGAGTCTGAAAAAGCAGAGAAAACCACGCTCTTGCAGGCAGCTGTTCTGAGTGGATCTTGGAAGAGGCCAAACCATACATGCCCTGTTGCTGTCCTCAAAGTCAGCAGTCCGTTAAGTCAGTGCACTGACTCCTCAGCAAACTTATCATCAGGAGGAGAATGTGTGAGGCATAGACATGTTGTGAATGTTTCTCCACAGAAGGTCCCTCCCCATGACATCAGGGAGTGGATCTCTCCCCTGCATTTAATGACAGCAACCCTTGAGGTAGTGATTTGTGGGCCTACCTCCAGCCTGGTATAGGGTTGGAGGGGGACCAAATAGGACTTCAGAGATTACAGGTAAAGATGAAATGAGTCGATGTCTTATAGAGGCAAAGAGACTCCAGCTGGCTTAAGGCAAATGACTAAAAGAACATATTCTGAGCTAGCATGGCGATAGGGTGGAGGGGAGGTCTGGAATGTCACTGGGCAGTGGGGATCGCTGAGTGGACATGCATGGTCAGGGGTTAGGATGTCAGTGTGAACTGAGTATCGGAGATGGGATTTCTCCCCCGATGTTTCCAAGTTAAAAAATTCTGTAATGTAGAGACTTGTTCTTCTCATTTTCCTACTGCCTTTTCCTTGGCTCCAGACCCACGTTCCCCCAGTACTAAGTTTTCACTGTAGTTTCAGAAGAATAACAAATCCACTTTACTTTTGGGTGCACTCTCATCTGGTTTGGGTTAACTGAAGGAAAGCGTGGACCCTCCGATTACTCCTAACATTTAGATTTATATGAATGCTCACGTGGCCTTGCCTCCAATGTCAGTTCATATCACAACTGTGCTCCCTTATCTGCAGTAGGATGTGCCTTCCGTGACAGATTTTAAAGTGATTTTGTAAAATCATCATGTTGGTTGCTCCAGACATTAAGAGGAATGCTTTGTGATATGTGGTCGCAGCAAGTACCATGGAAAATATCCCATAAGAGACCATTAATGAAGGAAATTACTGTTGTCAGTAAAGATTTATATTTCAAGTAATGTTCACATTTTTTTAAAAAGATTTAATTTATTTATTTGACAGAGATCACAAGTAGGCAGAGAGGCAGGCAGAGAGAGAGGAAGGGAAGCAGGCTCCCTGCTGAGCAGAGAGCCCTATGCGGGGCTCGATCCCACAACCCTGGGATCATGACCTGAGCGGAAGGCAGAGGCTTTAACCCACTGAGCGACCCAGGTGCCGCCATCATCTTGATAACTCTTTAAGGTATATAAGAACAACTTTTTGTATTTGCCTTTTTTTTTTTTTTTTTTTTTACAGATTATAAAACAGCCAAAGAGATTTTTTTTTTTTTTTTTTTCCAAAGAGATTTTGTTAAAGCTCGTGTGGTAAAATCCTTGCAGGAGAAACTGGCTCCCTTGATGCTTCTACGTTGTTTATACCATCATGATGAAATGTCAGGTTCCTCACAGATGCCCCTTCATACACAAACGCACCTATGTGTATAGGGCAAGTAAGCTCCTGTCCAAGAAAGCATTGCTTCAAATGCCAACATCCCTTAAAAGGGATGAATTAGAAATATATATATATTCATCATGCTTTATGAACTTCTGATAAACAGAATTAACACAGCAATGAGCCCATTAGAAAGCAGCTGTGGGACATTATTAGAGCTTTTAAAAGGTTTTATTCTGTTTGTCCATTCAAAGCTAATATTTCTAATAGTTTTCTTAAAACCCTGAATAGTATTTTTATTTGTTTATAAATGTGGTGTCAAATCCATATTGTGTCTCAGGCACCGTGGAGAAAGAATTTGAAGAACCAAATAGGATAAAACACATTTAATATTAAAATAACTGAAAGCACTCAATATTTGATGACTCAGAAGAGACTTTTATTATGCCTCAAGGTTATTTTTATTAACATTTATTATTGGAAAACTAATGGATGTTCCTTCTCACAAACTTCCAGACTTTTCATATATGGACAAACTATTGGCCAGAATATGCAAGTCATTTCTACCTGCTACTAAGAGGTGGTGTGGGTGGGTGCTTATATACTGACATGCAGGATTTAGAGACAAAGCAATTTTGGAACAGTTCTTAACCTGTATGTGAAGAAAGGAAACTTTTCTAGTGTAGTTAATAGAACTTTTTGTATGATTGCAAATGGATTAATAAGGTTTTTATATTCTCAGTAACTTCTCAACTAGCCAAGATCTCTGATGAACAATTTAAAAAAAAAAATGATAGAATTGTGTTTCTTTTCATTCTTCCCTACATGATTATAAGGGATTTATGTCTTTTTTTTAAATTTTATTTTTTCAGAGTTCCAAGATTCATTTTTTATCAACCATACCCAGTGCTCCATGTAATACATGTCCTCCTTAATACCCACCACCAGGCTTACACAGCCCCCGACCCCCCTCCCTTCCCAAACCCTCAGTTTATTTCTCAGAGTCCAACTCCCTTCTCCTCTCCATCTCTCCATGTCCTCCGTGTTATTTCTTATGCTCCACAAATAAGTGAAACCATATGATAATTGACTCTCTCTGCTTGACTTACTTCACTCAGCACAATCTCCTCCAGGCCCATCCATGTTGACATAAAAGTTGGGTATTCATCCTTTCTGATGGAGGCATAATACTCCATTATATGTACAGACCATATCTTCTTTATCCATTCGTCCATTGAAGGGCATCTTGGCTGTTTTCCATGTTTGACGATTGTGGCCATTGCTGCTATGAACATTGGGGTACAGATGGCCCTTCTTTTCATTGCATCTGTATCTTTGGGGTAAATACCCAGTAGTGCAATTGCAGGGTCATACGGTAGCTCTGTTTTTCATTTCTTATGGATTTATGTCTGAATTGCTTTTCCCAATAGTAAGTATTTTAGGGCGCCTGGGTGGCTCAGTGGGTTAAGCCGCTGCCTTCGGCTCAGGTCATGATCTCAGGGTCCTGGGATCGAGTCCCGCATCGGGCTCTCTGCTCAGCAGGGAGCCTGCTTCCCTCTCTCTCTCTCTCTCTCTGCCTGCCTCTCCGTCTACTTGTGATCTCTCTCTGTCAAATAAATAAATAAAATCTTTAAAAAAAAAATAGTAAGTATTTTAGAATTTCATGGGAGGTTTAGAATATCACATGTCTTGACTTTCACATAGAGGATCAGAACACCACAAACAACTTACCTGTGTCTGAGGTGTTTTAAATGTTAAAGAATATGGTTTTAGAAATGTGCATTGATGGTGATTGTGCTCTTTTAAATCTGTGTCCTATTTCATATGTTAAATTTATTAGCTATTTGATAATCGGGCTTGGGTCATATATCACAGCCCCATCTCTGAAAGTGGTGTATGTTTCAGCTTTCCTCCTGCCACCATACATACCACATCCCTGGATTCTTCTGCATGGCTCGAAAAGCCATGCTCTCTCATTATGTAAGTCACACCAAGATTGCCACTAATCATATTTGGGAAGCTAACGATAGTATATGCTTGAGTTGTGTTTTTTCATTTTTAATATATTGTGCCATGAGATAGGATGCCAAGTCACATTTCTTGCTTGGTTTTAATTAGTCAGCAACATTTATTTAATGCCTCGTAAGCTCAGAGCAAGGAGAGAGGGGAGTGGAGAAGGGCGGAAAGTAGATCTAAACAGAAATAGACGGTCATTTCCAGAATAGCTTTCAGTGTCTTTATGAATACAGAAAACAGATAAATGAAAGGATTAAGAAAAGTTAAAAGCAAAATCTAAATGAGGAGAAGTGCGTTGGGGGAAATTGGAGGGGGAGACGAACCATGAGAGACTGTGGACTCTGAGGAACTAACTGAGGGTTTTGGAGCAGAGGGGTGGGAGGTTGGGTGAGCCTGGTGGTGGGTATTAAGGAGGGCACATATTGCATAGAGTACTGGGTGTGGTGCATAAACAATGAATTCTGGAACACTGAAAAGGAAAATAAATAATAAATAAAAATTTATAAAAAAGAAAAAGGGTCAAATTAAGAAAAGTCATAAATGACATGCCAAGAAATATGGGCTCTCCTTATGTTTTTGGAGGGTAGGAGAAAAAAAATCTAAATGAGTGCAAGTTGGTCTGGTGAAAACTGAGTTATATAATTGCAAAGAGGAGGCAGATTAAGAAAACTGGAAGTTCAGTGTGTAAAACTGCTCTCTCTCTACTTTTATTTTCATAATACTCTGCCATGAGCATTATTAGAAGTCAGAGCACCTTTCACTTCAGGGAAAATTTCCTGGTTCATTTCTGTCATTTAGAGAAGTGAACCTAACTCTTGATACTTTATAGAGAGTTGTAGCTGTAGAGCTTTGTGAGTCCCTGTTTGTCTTTCCTTGTTATCATTAAAACTCCTATCACCTTGAAGAAGTAACTTAACCTCTCTGTTCCTCAGTTTCCACACCTGTAAAATGAAGATGCTAACTGGACCTATCACATAGGATTACTAGAGGAGTGTTAAATGGATAAAACTGTACCTTATTCTATGAAGTACCTTTTTCTCTTCCATTAATTTCTTTGAGATTGAAACTCATCCTATAATCAGTATGATGAGAAATCATCATCTTACAGATTCACCGGCACTAATTATTTCTATATTAGTGGTAAAAACATAAGAGTGCATCTTCTAGTCAAAGGCCTATGTAAAGTGCTCATTAAGAGCCTGGCCATACAATAGGTCTTACAGAGTGTTACTGTTATCACTGTCTGAACCATATTTGTGGTTTATAAGACATTTGCTCCTAATATTAGGGATTTCTGCAGTATGAGGCAGATGTATTTATGATTCCTGGTCTTTATTCAAGTAAATAGGGCATGGAAGACTTCCCAGTGACTTCACAACTGGTAAGTAACAGATCTAAGTTATAAACTCAGGTTGTTTTATGTATTCATTCATCACACCTGAGTGCTACTATGTTTTATGAACTTTGGGTACTAGGATTAAAGGGTAACTAAGGCAGATGAGCTGCTTTCTCTGGTTGACCGTAAATGCTTGAGGAGAAGCTAAGGGAATGTAAGACATAAGCAGTAAGCCAGTAAACATATTCAGATGGTCAAACAGGATCAAAGGTATAGATGGGGAGTCCTCTGGAGTGATGTTTACCGGGAGGGTCAGGTAATGCTTCTTAGAAGAGCTGGCTTCTGAAATGACACCTCAACGCCAAATTGAGAAGGAGCATTTGCTGAACAGGGCATGTGCAGGGAAGGGACGTGGATCTTCCAATGAACTAGAGTGATCCTGGATGGGCCGTGGGAATAGATGCCTTCAGTCCTACGATAGGAAATAGATAGTTGGGACTTTAATCTTCAGATCATATATGCTGAGTTTTATCTCCGAGGAGCAAACAATTTGGGTATTCCATACCTCATAAGCTTGTGTTCTGGGGGTACTTCAGCAAAGTTCTTGCATTGTGAAGAGACATGTGAGCACACGGACTATTGTATTTTCTAGAAGAGTATGCTGAAAAACAGACATTAAATGATTTTCCCTAGTAAATTCTCCAATATCCTAAAACACCAGTGATATCTAGTTGAGTCACATACTTACTCCTAGGTGTCAGTTTTGGAGGGTTTTTAAAAGCTTAAAATCATGCAAGTGGAAATTTCCAATACTATAATCCTTAAGTGGTAACTCTTCATAGTCTATGGAATTGTTCCATAAAAGAAGTCATTAGTGATTATTTTCCACTTCTGTGGTTCTTTGGTGTAGCCTCTCGAGGTATCAGCCACTTAGAAATATCAGGTCTGTCTTGAAATAGACTATCAAATAGTGACTTATGTCAAGCCAAGGGTTTGTTTATTCCTCTTTTCATGATTAGCAACACCTGTTTAATCTAATCATATGTGTGTGTGTGTGTGTGTGTGTATATATATATATATATGTATATATACATACATATATATGACTTATTTACTTCCTACTTTTATTTTTAGTATCTGGTGCATGCACAGTCCATACTCATAACTCGAAACTTGGCTTCAGCTATGACATAAATCATTCTAAGTCAGACACCCAATTGATTGGGGAGGAGGTATTCTTTTGGAATCCTATCAGCATGATCATGTATATTTACTCCTTTTTTTACTGAGCCCAATTTTTTAAATTTATAAAATGTGGATGTTGAAATAAATAAATTTTCTAGCTTGGCGATTTATGAGATCACTATCAATTTACCTACCAAGGAGCATCATATAAATTTGTTGTTTATAGAAAGTATTCAGTGGCTTAGAATCGGGCATAACATTTCACTTATGAGATCTCAGCAAGTATAATTGAGCATCCTACATATACCAGGTTCCATAATAAGTATATAACACCCTTGTCCAGCAATTGGAAAGTGAAGTTACAATGAAAAATGTAGATTGGTAACTCAGATTTTTTTTAATGGATTTTTTTGAGATACAGTTTACTTAACCATATAATTCCCAGACTGAAATTATTATTTTTTAAAGATTATTTATTTACTTATTTGTCAGAGAGAATGTGCAAGCAGGGGGAGCAGCAGGCAGAGGGAGAAGCAGGCTCCCCACTGAGCAAGGAGCCCAGGACCCTGGTATCATGACCTGAACCAAAGGCAGATGCTTAACTGACTGAGCCACCCAGGTGTCTCAGTGAAATTATTTCTAAAGGAGATAATTAGTACATTTATAGAACAAATATCTGCCATGGACCAGGGACTTTTTAGGTGCTGGAGTTCTAGAGACTGACAACAGTTCTATGAGACCTAGTCTCTCATGGAGTGTTCCTCGACAGAATATTTTCCATATGGTGTTAGAGGCCAGTTTTTAGGATCATCAAAGGGTGCTCTGGGAACACATGGGACAGATAATGAAAACCTAGTCTTGGTAGACCTATAGATGTTTCTGAAGGTGGTTGTCTCTAACCAGAAGTCTGAGAAACCTGTAGGAGTTTGCTAGGTTGCTGGAAACGAGCCCTGGGTTGTGAATGAAACTCAGAAGTCAGTCACTTGTATTGTTTAGGATAGTTCTCATCTAGCTAGGGTTTTACAAGAACTCTACATCAGTGACCCTTTGCAGCAATGGCTGATTATTTTCAATAATAAGAAATTATAATTGACTGAAACACATGGGATGATAACCAAAAGGCATTGAAAACTTACTGTCACTACTTGCTGCTCTTTGCAACCTGATGAGGTCATCTGCCATTTCCCTCCATTTGACAGATGGGATTGTGGCCCAGAGAAGTCTAACTTGCTGGATTAGCAAGGAGCAGAGCTGGCATTTTAACTAATATCGTCTACCTCCAAATCTAAATGACTGAATTAATGACTGAATGAACAATCCAAAATACTAACGGTAATTGTGTTTGTGAAGAGAGATTCCAGGCAAAGGGTTTTGTTTTGTGTCGTTGCAACTTACAGTTTCAATGATTTTATAACCATTACCCTGAGCTAATTTTAGAATGTCTTTTGCTCCAAAAAGAAATCTCATACCTATTTGTAGTCATTCTCTGTTCTCACCTCCAACCCTAGGGTAACCTCCAGTCGACTTCAGTGGTGATGTCTTTAAATGAATATGACTATAGTTTAGTGACAGTTTCTTTTGAATAGTAACAATTTGAAAGCCTAATTCAGTAATTTAGGAATACGAAACAGTTTGAACTTCTAATTTCTAATACCGGCATGCAGTTAGTGTTCTCTATTCAAAATTTTGGGCAAAGAAGGGTTCAAGTGCCAGGTCCCAAGTCAGTCTCTGTTCATGTGCACATGAGTAAGATTCTTCAGAACCCCCGCTTTGAACTCTCCATCTGTCCTTTAGACAGACAGACATATAAATAGACACATTATTCAATGACACTGGAAAATGGGACTCTTCTAGAATTCCTGATGCATTTATTGAAGGACTTGTGTGAAACTTCTTCCTGCTGGAAGCCATAGGATTGTTTGTAAAAATCTTGTATGTATGAAGCATTTGGAATGCTTAGCATTTTGAGAATAAAATCCCCATCAATTTGAAATATAATAAAACTCCCCATCCAGAATAGAGTAGTAATTGCCAGGCATAAAAGAGCCCAGCTGTGGAGTGGCTTAGAGGACAATTGGTCTCAGGCAGAGCTTCCCCGATAGGACACTGGGACAAGTATCTGTCATGCTTGAATCACTGTACCTATTTGGTAGCACATTTGTCTACAACGGCTTACAATTAAAAAATCGCAAATGCACCAGATTTGATCATTCTTAGTATTTCTTCCTCTTGTTCTCCCAGTCCCAAGTTAAAAATAAAATCCGCCTGCCTCCATTTCCTGTGCGTGAGGATTAAGTGTAGTTCTCGACAGGAAAGCAGTCGATGTAGTAGACGACATTGTATAGTGGGTGCGAGCCCGGTAGAGATAATCATGCAGTCACTCCCCCTGTATTACCGTTGAAAGAAACTGAGCCTAATATTCTTCTAAGCAATTTAACCTACTTCTAAGAAAATGTATAAGATATTATTTAGAGAATGAAATAGCTACTGTATGTAATCAGGAGGGAGAATTAGAGCAAATTATAATACTCATTTGATAAGTGTATAAAGAACTACACTCAAAGCTCTGTATTATACCTCCTAAGTAATTATTCAGTGGTGCTGTCCTTAAAATAGGAGAGGAGATAAAGAACTGCTGGAAAAGAAACAGGGAGGGGGGGACTCAACTGTTAGGTTTGTTCAGTAAGGTTTTCCCCTCTGGGCATGGATTGAGTCTGATTTCATGCTCCATGAGGATCAAGCACGCGTTTGGTCTTCCTATTTAACAGGGCTGATTTCTTTGCCTTTTCGAAGACAATGTCCATGTAGAAACACAGACACAAATAAAACTAAACATGTTAAAAATGTATTTGAAGATCTTTCCCATGTAGGTTCATATACATATGGGTGTTTTGTACCTGTGTTCGCTGCACATATATCCCATTATTTTCAGAAGATAGGCATAGTTGCAGATCTTTTCAGTAATTATTTCAAGATAACCAGAAGAGGGCCCAGACATCTGCTAAATTGTCTATTTATATCAAAGGGAGTTGGAAATAATATAAGGGTCAATTTCCCTTGGGTTTGCTTTAAACAAAGAAGAAGCCCACTATGTAAACTTCAAGAGACTTAAATCTCTGAACACTTTCTGGGGAGTTTGTAATTCTTGTGCCCCCACTGCTGGGGGGTGAGGAGGAGGAATGCTCATCTAATTGCTATCATGAGAAGCCTGACCTCATATTTGCTGGGAACAGTTGCTCTAAAGATGTCAACTACCTTAGATGGAAAACCTTAGACCCTCCGCTCACTGAGCTGTGTATTCTTCAGCAAGCAGAGTGATCCCTCCGGTAGACCTCAGTTTCTGACACCAAGATGGTTATAATAATACAGAGCCTACCTCGTGCAGTTGTTATGAGGAATAAATCAGCAATACACGTTGATAGTAAAGCACTGCATCTCTTAGCATTCTTCCAGCTCACCAGCTTAAGTCCTATATTTATGCACATCCCAAACATTTCTGACAGATTTCTGTTACTGAGGTGGCAATCCTGGCATGGTTGTCATCGTCCCACCTGCATGTCGAAACTTACTTGGAAGAAAATCCCGGAGACCAATGACTTTGGTCATTGCTCTTGTTGGCCCAAAGAGGACAATGTCATGGGTAAACAAAACAAAGCAAAAAACATGGAAATCCCATGATTTTCAGTTGAAAAGTGGTATAAAGGGTTGAATTTGAATAAGAAGTTTTAGGAATGCTTCAATTTGCTTCACTTGTATTTTTCTTTTTCTATAAGTAGTGGGTGACATATGGTAAGAGAAGTACTGTGTCTAAATAATTTTAAGACATTTCTTTAAATAAGCATATAACAAAAATTCTGCATCATAATAAAACACCATGTCATCATTTCTGTAGCAGTGTTTGTTTCTGGTAGTGCTGTAACTGATGGTACGTTTTGTAACCTGTGGCATCTTTTTCGATGGGATATTATAGTAAGTACTCAGTAAGTATTAGCATCTCTCATTAGTGTGTGTGTTAAGGTTGATGTGGTAGGTACACTTTCGAGGAGTCCTAAAGCCTTTGAATTGGAGTAGCATGTGTTGCAGGAATACCAGGGATTGACCAGAAGTCCAGAGCACCTGACTTGTCGCTGTATTAGCATGACTCTACACATTCCGTGAATATTGCACTAAGCTGGGCTGAAATTCACGTCCACCAAGCGCATGTACACTTCACTTTTCTTTTTGATTATGAGAATTACATTTGAATAATGGAACCGAAAGCACTTGGTAAACCCAAGTAAGAGGTGTCAGTGAGGGTAGTCGAAGTAATGCTGTGGCCGCAAACACTCTCCAGATCGCCATGCTTGAAACGGAGGTTTATTTCTTGCTTATGCTATGGGTTTACTGTGGGTCGGAAGCACTTCTTTGCGGGCTAAGGTATGGGCACCATCTCAGACACTGCTGGCCCCCACCCCAGAGTGAAAGAGCTCTGAGGATCTTGACCTTGCCCATGGCTCTGGCCTGTAAGTAACAGAACTTGTTAGCCACAGCTATTCATATGGTTCCCCCCTAGCTAGAAAGGTGCCAGACAGCAGTGAGTGGGAGCCGTGCATGGAGCAGCACTTATGGCTGTCACATTTGTAATAATGATAATGGTTGCAGTCAGGGAATGTGCCCTGTGTACCAGGCACAGTTGGAAGCACTTTCTGTGGGCAGAGTCCTTTAAGCCCTCCCAAAGATGGGCACGCTTGTGATCTCCATGGTGCAGGTGAAAAACTGAGGCACACAGAGGTGGCCTACCCTGGGGCAAAGGAAGCAGAACAGGGATTTTCCATCTCTTGCATTGATACTTGTATCAAACTATAATGGACTTGAATGCATTTTTTTTTTAACCAAGCAATTAAAGGAAAATACAAAGAGAGTGGAGAATTCTTCTGTTCTGAAAAATGAGAGAGTGGACGAGGTGATTCTCAGGCTCCCTAAAATTTCACCTGGATCAGCCTAAAATGACCCAGCCAGAAAAGTGACCCGTATGTTTCTTTTATAGCCTCCTCTTCCGAAGCAGGGGCCCTCCCCCGGCCAGCACACTTGCCCAGTAGCTCAAGAGAAGAGTGTCGTCTCCACTGATGGGCTGCCTGGGTTTATGGAAATGCTCGCCCTTTGACTTACTTGAACTTTCTATTAGGGAAATTCAAACATATGTAAAAGTCTGAGATTAGAGGGACCCCAGGATACCAAATCATTACTTATCCATACACAATGATTGGCGCACCCCCAGTCTTGCTTGTTTTAGCTTTGTCCGTTAATCTGGCCCCCTATCAAGCAGAGCTTTGAAGGCAGACTGAGCTCCCCAAACGGGATTCCGGAAACAGAAAGCCGGCAACCCGCTGGCAGCGCTGCGCTAGGAGGTTCAGGCAGGACGTGTGGAGGACAGAGTCGAAGGGGTCAGTGTGAAGAGAGGCCACCACTCATCAATTCTTCAGCCAAGTTTATCCAAGAGGATAAATGATACGACTGTATTGAATCATGCATGGGTCACTCCTGCCAGGGAAGGAGGGGAAAGGAGAGATTTGTTAATGTAGAATTGTAAAGTTACTGCCTTTCTCCCTGGCTTGAACTGTAATCTTGCCCGCCACTGGGGTAGCTAATTGAGAAAGCTGGATGCGCGAGGTCCGTCAGGGGACAGGATGGCTCTGTGTCCTCGACCCTCCGCCAGGCAGAGAAGCTGCCGATCTGGAAAGCTTGTTGCCTTCAGCACCCGGCGCTTCAGCAACACCCCGAAGGCCCCAGGTCACTGAGCTTCCCCGTCTGCTTTTTGAAAGATGTGTACACTCACCGTCTGAGTGCCTCGCAAACCTATTATAGCATTTAATTAACAAATGTTCCTCAAATGCTTTGAGCTCCCCGTTCGGATACATGTGACTGAAATGTAAAGTACCTTTCACTGCCTTATTTATTGCTCCAGCGAACACGCTATATGTTGGCACCGTTTATCTTCATTTTAATTTTATCTCCAACAAATATAGGCATTAATTTAAATCACATACAGAACATAACAGTTTTTAGAGAGGCAAACTTATTCCAGTGTGCTGCATTTTAATATCGCGCTTTACCATCTTTTCTCACTTGATTCAAGAATAGTATCTCTTCCTGCCTCAGCATTTAATCTTAGGACAACAGAAACTTTTTTTTTTGCGTGCGCGTGTTCTTGCTCTCAAACTTCGTCTTCCTCACTGCTTTGCTGTTTGCTGCCTGGACGTCATTTTGTGATGAGCACAGGTGCATATTAGTGGTGGTTCTTTGTCAGCTTAATGTGTGCATGTGGGGGGTGGGGTTGGGGGACAGATGACCCAGAAGGATGGATTTTACAGGTGAAGGTCATTGCTGCTCTTCACCATCATTCAGATCCCTGTTCTGGTCCTAACAGAGCCAGTGGAAGATACCTAGCCCCCTTTCCCCAACCCTGAAATTCATATATTGAAGAATCTTTTAAATCATTTTTTCTTCCTGGTCTTCTTTTTCACTCAGAAGGAAAATTCCCCTTTTTCTTCATAACTGTTACTTTTGCCCTGACTGAGTCTTTCCCCTGAGGGGAAACATGCTAAATGGTCCCACTGTGTTTATGGCTATGAAGCATTCCAGTTAGCTGTTACACCCTAAGCAAGGATGATTTCCCGATCCTTAATTTGTGGCCTGAAAAGTTGTGTCCCTCCTCAATTAAGACTTGCCGAATTGCCTCTGACAAGGCAGCACATTCCCAGAAGTCAGGGCTGTGGTGGTAGTAATAACAAGACCACAAGCACAAGACATTGTAATTTTTATAAGCCATTTCAGGCTCCCCCGTTCAGGGTGCTTTCCCTCCAAATTTGTGAAAACAACAAACCCCTTATTTTTCGGTTTTCCAGGCCTCTGGAATATCTAGGTTTGGGGCATCTGTCCTGTTCCATCCCCCCCCTTTTTTTCTGACATTCAATCAGGGTTTAAAATATACCAGTTACTGTTAAAATTACCTGTTTTTATTCTTGTAACAAACCTTTGAGCCAAAGACCATTATTATTTTTTTTTAAAGATTTTATTTATTTATTTGACAGAGAGAGATCACAAGTAGATGGAGAGGCAGGCAGAGAGAGAGAGAGAGGGAAGCAGGCTCCCTGCTGAGCAGAGAGCCCGATGCGGGCCTCGATCCCAGGACCCTGAGATCATGACCTGAGCCGAAGGCAGCGGCTTAACCCACTGAGCCACCCAGGCGCCCGAGCCAAAGACCATTATTATGCTCATTTTACAGAAGAGGAAACAAGGCCTGGAGAAGTTAGATTTTTTTTTTTTTTTTTTTTTCCCTCCGAAATCATACAGCTAAGATGTGGCAGGGCTGGGGTTTTGAATTTTGTCTGCTTTAACTAATTCACTTTTGGTATAGTTCTCTTCAGCCAGAATTCTTGACCTCTTGTTTGATGCTGACTTTTTCCCAAACCCTTAATCTTCATGCTGCTAGGTGGATTTTATCCGTGGCAAGAACACAGTTACCCTGGAAACCTACTAGCTATAATGGCAATCCAATTATAGCACCGCCGCTCCGGTTTTATTAAATTAGCGTTGCTGACGACATGGAGTTCTTGACTAAAGGATGCTGAGAAATGGGTTCTCATCCGTTGTTCTTGCCTCTGAGGACCACTTGGGATCATTCTCTTCTACTGCACCAAAGAAAACAAAGCAAAATGATTCTTTGGGTAATTGGTTGGATTTGGAGGTTAACCTGGGATTATCCTTCTGGACCACTGGCTCTCAGCAGGGTCTGGAGAAGCAGGAAAGTGCCTAGAAAGAAGCATGACTGAATTCTGCCAGCCCTCTGAATAGCCACTCCCACCCCCAACAGCAGTCCCCTGACTCAGGACCCTGGTCTGAATAGCTGAGGCTCCTGACTGGTCGCAGTTGGAGTGATTCTTACTCCACTTCAGGCCATTAGTTTATACCCAGACTTGGTTCAAGAAAAGTCACAGCGCTTGGATATTTTTTGGCCCTACAGAGTTCTGATGGACCAAGAATTTGCTTTGGTTCAAAACACTTGGTAAGTTTCCTGTAAATACACAAAACTGAAATAGAATTGAATGCATAAGGGCAGCACTCTGTCCCGTGGCGCCAGCTTGGAGGAAATGACGTTCTTGTTAGGAGTTGGTTGTTGGCTCCCTCCCTGCCATGGTAAGTGCTGGGCTTCTAAAGTGTTGCCTTAGTTCCTGCCACATGTCAAGCACCAGGCCGCTGCCTCACCCATTACTTCTGTTAGTTCCATCAGTTCTATTCTTAGCTCCATTTTGCAGAGGAGGTAAAAGCATAGCTGGAAGAGATGGCTTGCTCGTTGGCAGGGCTGTTCAGTGAGGATGAGTTTTGAGTACGGGTTCCTAGCTTGCTGTCCAATGTCCTTTGCTTTGTACCATAGTGCCTCAAGGTCAGTCTTCTTTATCTCGGATAGCAGAACAGGTTAAAAATGCTGCATCTGAACTCCTGAAGTTCTAATGTCAGAACTATTTTTGTCTCGAAAAGAGTCTTTGTAGTCATTCCTGTCTAGAATGATAGGAGTCAGGGAGGAGAGGGGACTGCATCTTACAAGAGACCCCTGAAGAGGTGATGTTTCCATCACTTTCTCTGTCACCAGTGAGCAGATTTCCAGAAGCAGAAATTCAAAGCGATGGAGGTAATTACACATCTTCACAGAACAGTATGTATTCTGTTAGCTTTGCCTCCTGTTTCAAGGCATTGGCTGAAGTTCCTTCTAGCTCCACCACTTACTGGCTTGGTGACCTTAACCAATGTAGTTGCCATCTTTGAGCCTCATTTCCCATGAGAAAAATGGAACAATTATGTTGCATGAAAATATTGAATTGTGAAGAAATAAGCCAGAAGCATTCAATCAATTGCAAAGTGGTTATCTCAACGTAAGGTATGAATGTTACTCTCATGCTCGTCCAGCTCTCTCTCACATTCTCCTCTGTACCCCAATACTTTCTGGTTCTATAAATTAATCTGAAAATATCTGTGATATTCCTTATGTATAATTGTAGGGTCTTAGATTTAAAAATCCTACTTCTGTTTTTATTTCTTTGACAGTGGCAAATTTTTTGTGTGTCATTTTCTCTGTGTGAAATAAGAAGTAACACCATCCACACATCTATTATATATTTTTCTTAACTAGATACGAATCTATATATTTTCTGAATTGTGACTCATATTTTCGTACACATGTAAGTACATATGCATATTTTACAACATTTAAAAGGATTTGTATACACTAACTTATTTCTGGGGTAACGGGAGATAATACCTCTTTCTTACACTTCTCTGTATATATATAGCTTTTTATTTTTTAAATTTATTCACTAGAGAGAGAGTAAGAGCACGAGAGTGTGGGTGGGTCAGAAGGAGAGGGAGAAGCTGACTTCCCACTGAGCAGGGAGCCTGATGGAGGGCTCAATCCCAGGACCCTGGGATCATGACCTGATCCAAAGACAAACATTTAACCAACTGAGCCACCCAGGTGCCCCTATTTCTCTGTATATTAAACTTTCTATAATGAGCCTACTTTGCTTTTGTTTTACATGTATATGTAATTTATATAAGTATTTTTATAACTATGTATAATATAATATGTATATTTTTATACATTTGTGTTAATATATGTATGTTTATATACCCATACACAATATTTTGGCAGTGTGAAGCACCTTTTAGCAATACATCTTTATAAAGACACATTTAAAACTTTTACTAACTTTTCTCTCCCTCTTTCTTCCCTTCATCCCTCCCGTGGTCTTTCTCCTTTTTTCTTTCCCTTCCTTCCCTCCATCCTTCCTTACCTTTCCTTTCTTTCATCTATCTACTTACTTATCTCTTTCTCCCTCTTTCTCTTCCTCCTCCTCCTTTCTTTAGTCATTGTCCAGCATCTTTCAGAATAGAAACGGAAACAATCTTCATCTTAAATATAGTATGTTAGAGATACAGAATGAGTCTTTCGAGAAGAGATGACTCGTTCTTACATCCATGTATCATTGTGGTACTTGAACCTCGCTCAAAACAAAAGTATAACTATGATTTTTAGCACTATTTTAAATATTTAGTGAATAGAGCTTCTCCTCCTTGCCAACCACCCTGATGAGAGAGAAAAGAACACGGGAACATAAGTCCAGTGCTTATAGTAACCCACTTCCATGTTGAGTGACCTTGATGGTTCCCAGTGACCATTATGATTCCGTTTCCCTTCTTTTCAAAGGTGTTTGTAAGGTCTTGGTTGATTAGCTTTGTTGTATCAGCCAGCAGTTGGGGTCTTAATACCTAAAGTTTATATACTTATATTTTTCTCTCTCCAGATGTCTACTATGGTTATGAATTTTTTTCCCTCCTCTTGGGACCACTGCTGCTCCATGTAGACTTTTTTCTTCGTGTGATGTTTTCCTCATCAGTCTGTGTTATGCTGCTAATTTTAGCTACTATGATATTAATTTAACCCTGAGTGAAGAGAGCCAGTGTTTGTGTCTGTGAATTTTTTAAGGGGGGATAGTTCTCACTTTAAGGAGACTGACTTTAGCATCCTTCCCTCCCCTTTTCAATTTGATCTGTCCAATTGAGGAGACCATATTTAGTACTTGCTAGTTGAGACGTGTGGTCTACAATTCTGACTTAGTTCCTGCCCTGGCCCTCTCCCCTGTGGTGCACTGAGTCACAATGCAATCGCCAGCTGTTCCTGCACACGGCACATGAGATGGCAGGGTAGCTAAAAACCGGCCTGGAAAGTACTTCCAGGAAAAGGTGGAGACCCCTTCTCCACCCGATCGTCTTTATGTGGCTTAGTGTAGCCAGTATTAATGTCATAAATGAACATCCTTAAATCTGTCTTAGTTTCCAGCCCAGATGGAGTTTTGATTTTAGAAAAATCATTCAGTGAAATGTATTTCCTGTGCCTGGTAGTCAATGATCACTTACCAAAAAAAGGGGGGGTTGGTAGGCGAACAAAAATAAACTTGTGATAATTCACATACACTTAACCTTTACTGAGTGAGTAATACCAAAAAGGGAATGAGCGGGCTCTGCTGACCAGCATTTACAAATGGATTCCAGGAATGTTGTTAGAGTTGCCAAAGCAATCTTTGAGTCCTGCCAAAAGCATCCCGTGGGATTTTGCTAAGGGTAGGGAAAGTGAGGGATATGGAGGTGTGTATCCGAATGTGTTTTAAAGCCTTCTTACCCAGCCCTGTGGGGTAGAAAGAACACTGGCAAAAGGTCTGGGAAACCTGCTTTCTAGACCTGGTTCTACCTAATCGCCTGGTACTGGAAATCTTATCTACCTTCCTTGGAACTTCAGGTCTCATGTGAAAGTAAGGAAGGATGCCCAACAAAGATCTTTCATCATTGACATTCTGAACTTCAACTTTTCAACACAGAAAGGTCATGCATGTTCATTATGTCTCTGTGTAAACGAAACTAAACCAAACTAAAAAACAATAGAAGCAATCACATTTTAAAAAGAATATATATAATATTTATGTATATAATATATATATATAATATTTATGTATATAATATTTATATATATATAATATTTAGATATATATAAAATATTTATGGTTAGTCAATGTGTAAATTAGCAGTTCTTACTATTACTTTGAAAGACCCCTTGAGTTAAGGTCAGTTTCAAACTATGGCTTTTACAAAGTGTAATATTATAGGTTATACAATTAACAGGGTACCAAGAGCTATTGTACCAAAAGGTGACACCATTCTGTCATATTTCCTATTTCAAATACTACTGAGATTGGTTTTCTCAGTGGACCTCTCCTTTCCCAGTTTTTAAAAAATATGGCCCAGTGCATTTAGTATTTAATTATAGTTGCAGGCAGAAATAACCTTTAAAGAATTGATGTGTCAGTATTGTCTAGGACCTCTCTCTGCCTCTTCACTCGTATTTTTTTTTCTCCATGATTGTTACACCTTTTGTTCCCCTCTTCCTGATTTTATCTCCTAGACAGAGTACTAAGACATTTTGTGTAACTTTCTGTAATATGTAATGGCTTCCCCCTCCTTATGGGACAGCTGCAATCTTCCTAGAGGTCCAAGAAGTCCCTGTTTTGTCAAAAGGCCCTTAAGAAGATACATTACTAGTATTATTGGGTTACTGTAGGAAGGTGTGTTTCTTCAGAAGCAACCTTACAGTTTTGTTTTGGGTGGAAATCATAATGCAGCAGGAATGGTCTACATGCAGGCCTGCAGTTACGTTGGCAGCCCTTAGGAATGGTTTGTTTTCTGCCCAAAGTCAAAGATCAGGCAGTGTGACTGATGATGCCTACAGAAGGTGTATTAGTCAATGTTTTACTAGAACCAGTAGGAGATAGAGTTTTATCGCAAGGAATTAGTTTCAGTGTTTGTGTGGGCTGGCTAGGTAATCCGCCAACCCCAGGAAGTTGGAAGGGCAGGCTGGAACTTTGCTACAAATCTGACCCTACTGTTCACAACATTTATTTTTCTTTCAAGAAGCCTCAGCTCTGCTCTCAAGGCCTTCCATTCCAACTTTCAATCAGGCTGGCTCAGGTTTTTTAGGATCATCTCCCTTCCTTACAGAAGGGTTACAGGCTTTCAGCACATCCACAAAGTACCTTTGTAGCCATAACCTAGGTTAGTGTTTGATTGAGTCCCTGGGGGCTGGGGCCTAGGAAAACTGGACATCACAGAAGGCGAGCCATTTCCGACAGAAGAACAGTGAAGCCATGGGCACTGGGAGCTAAGAAAAGGTTCAGGAAGAGTGAGCATGCCAGTGTCATCTTTGGGAATGGTGGCTAGAAATGATGAGAGACACGGGAGCTGGTAAATGTGGCCAAACTCGTGTTCTGCCTTCAGCATGTGGAGAGCTTCACTCTGGGGATAGAGCTGTTGTTGGTCATATAGTTCCTTGGTGTTCATTCTGAGTTAACAAACAGCAGCACTGATGGTAGTTTCTCGTGCATTCTTAACTTAAGTTGCCATTTACTAGAATGTTTATATGCTTCTTCAAGGTGGAAATCGTCTGACTAAAACACATTTTCCTCCACATAGCTGTCATCCCCTGGTCTCCTGGCCCTGGCAGTCACTCACTGACCACCTGGCATATGGCTCACTGTCTCGCCTGTGTCCAGGCTTTTCTTCTTTTTGGAAGATCTGAGGGCTCAATACCACGGCTTCTCAGCCCCTTGACCATTTATGTCCTGTGATTCTTAATCTCCAATTAGCTGCGGCCTCCATTCCCCGGGTTACACCCCGGGGTCCTGTCATTGCTTCGTTCGTTAATTATAAAATTGAAACAACAAACGCCAAAAACTCCCTCTGGACATAAGCCTATATTCCAGTTTTCCTTCAGACAGCTCCACTCTGCTCTTCCTCAGTGTCTTTGCCTTGTGTGACCTTGACTTGCTTAGGCCCATCCGTCTCTCTCTCTCTGGGTATTATGTCTATACTCCACTCTCTCCGTTGCTGTCCATTTTACCTCCAAAATACTTCACAGACCTTTACTTTTTTCTGTCTGCACTACCTATAAAGATTCCAGGTCACCTTCATCTCACAGGTGCCAGGTTGCTCTCACATTGGTGATAAATTCTGAGGGGTTTCCTAGTCACCACTCCCCTTGCCCCCAGGCTTTTCCACTCAGCTGTGTCTCAAATGCAAATTTCATTGTACCGCTCTGGTCTAACGTCTTATCTCCTTAGCTCTGTAGTATAAGAGTGACTAGGAAAACGGAGTCTGAAATCAAACAGAAATGGGTTTGAATCTCACTTCCATGCTATGTGAACTCGGACGAGCAACCCCTTTTGATTCATTCCCACGTGTACAATAGAAATATTAATAGCACTTTCCAATTTAGGTGTTTCGTGCCTCTTCATTTTCTTCTACAAGTCGTTGTCTGGTGCTCCATGCTCTGGCCATGCTGGACTTCTTCCAGATCCCAAGGGCACTGAGCTGCCACTGGACAGTCTTGTGCTATTTTCTCTGCTGGGAACACACTCTTGCCCCCTGCCCTCTATTGCCATGTCTCAACATGGCTGTCATTCGCCTAGAAAAATGTCCATCCACCTCCTGTGCTCTTAGTTTAGGGACCCTTGCTATGTGCTCCTGTGTTTTTTCTCCTTGAACTTGTGAATCCCCACACTTTCACCCTGTCCTAGATATATTCATGTCCTCCCTGCCTCCTCCCCCATGATCACCCACTTCTCCAATCCTGTGGGTTCCACAAGGACACAGACCATGACTCTAACTTGTTAAGCTTCCCATTCCTGCTGTTCTGTGCTTGATGTATTGTCTAGCACAGATCAGGCTCCCGGTAGATATTTGATGAACGCTTATAGATGAGACTGTCTCATTAGCTCACAAACATTTCCAACAAAGTGACCACATCTTTTTTTTTTTTTTTTTTCTTTTTTCTGGAGAAGAGCACATATTATAAACTATAATTCTCCTATCTCTGTAGTGGTTCCCTGGGAACCTGAGCACTTCTAGAGAGCTGTTTACAGAATCAAATCAAGTGGTATTTTGCTAGGAGGGAAAGCCCCAGGACAAGTCCCTTCTCTTGACCGCAAAGTTCTATGTTTTCTATCTTTTCCTCTTGAAATCTTGGTTTCAGCAAAGCAACTTTTTGATTCCCTCCTCCCAGTAATACTCTAAATGTAATACAGAAATGTGTACGCCCTAAATCCTTCATCGATTATCATGTTAAGCCCTAGGTTGGGCGGGGGAGCAGATAACACACTTATTTTTAGCTTTACTTGGAAGGAAGTTTCTAGGTATATAACTGACAAGCATTCATGGAGAGCTGCTTTACTTTCCTATCAAGCTTTTGGGGGAACTTTTATTTTTTTAACAGTTCTGTATGCTGAAAGAAAGTTCATAAATTTTAAAAGGAAATGTGGTCCTTTTCATTAGCTCCCTTTACCTCATGCTGAGTCATGGATGAGAGAGAATTTGTAGGCGGCTGAGCTGCAGGAAAAGTAATACTGTCATTTACACTCGCAGGCTGTTATGCTTTCCAGAAAACTTTTTCCGTAGGTTGTGAAAGTGATTAATCTGCTGTTAAAACTGACAAAGAAGGTTCTCTGATAAGAGCAAGAATTAAATGAGGGATTTTTTTTTCTTTAAAAAGTAAGCTCCTTTTTCCAGTTTTAGACTAGAAAAAAAATAGGTTTAGATTTTTTTTTTTTTTAACTTTTGGCCTTTTTGTGTGTACGTGTGAATTTGGTCATGACATGAAATAACAGAATATTTCCTATTTTAAATTACGTCTATTTATTGGGATGGTTCTTGTCTCATGTTTTATATCTGAATTACTCTATATCCTGTTCCATTGCTTGTTTTTTTTTCTTTCATATTTTTTTATGTGGGCCTTATTTTTAATACTTCCCACATCATCTTGCTTCTCAACCCCACATCTCTTCAGCCCACTTCTTTTTTAATGTTAAAACTGGTGAAGAGTCTAACTTACTTCTGTGATATAAACTCCTTCCTCTCTGAAAAATTCCATCCCTGCAGTATTTCTACAACAGTTTGAAAACTTGAACAAAAGTTATTTGGCATTACAGAAATGTAGCATCATTGCCTGAAGAGCTTAGAAGGTATATTTTTTCTTACTCGTTATTCAAAAAATGACTTTGAAATGTAAAGTGTTTCCACTGAGTTCTAGCAAATATATCTGTCATTCGATCTTTTCTCTAGGGACCCCACATTTCAGGGAACCTAAAGGAACAGACAAATAAATCACTTGACATAACTTTTTTTATAATTCCGCAGAGAATCGGTGACTCATTTAGAAAATCAGGGTCCTCAGAAAGATAGAATAACACGTTAGAGGGTTATTGAACTTGTTGCCTTTAGCATTTTAATACCTGGGTTTTATAACAAGTTCATAGGAGTTGTAAAAATGCACTGGCATTACCCTCTTCCTTTTATATTACTTTTTAAAAACTTTAAAAATATTATTTTTTTTGGTATGTTCAATTAGCCAACATATAATACATCATTAGTTTTTGATGTAGTATTTAACCATTCGTTTTTCTATTTCTATACTTCACCATTTGGATTAGGGTATGTCAGGTTATTTTACCTTTTTTTTTTTCCTTTTCTTCTTATTTTTGAAGACTGACTTCTGAGTTTGAGCCATTTTCTTGGTGACTGAATGGATTCCTGAGCAATAGCTCTCACCACTCTGGTATCCGTGCCGTGGGTGAGGAAGGGAAGAGACCAGAGAAATGCCCGCCCCCTTCTCTAACATGGTGGGCCAGCATGATGGACTTGGCATTCCAATCTTAGTCCTAGGGGCTGACATATACACACCTTGCTTTTGCCCTGGGGCTATGGGTCCAGGTTTTAAAATGCTGAAGTTGAAAATGTAAAACCATTTATAATTGAAAACCTGTTAACTATCACTATGTATTTATATGTACATTTCATAGGAGAAAAAAATAAGTGAACACAGAAGTATACTTGTTTTATATCTGAATTGCCAAGATTATTTCTGTTCCTTTGTTAAATGTATATGAAATATATAGTGTGTTTACGCACGGAGAGAGCAGCATTATTTAACACTGCTGTGGCCTTCCTTCGTCCATCTTCAAGGTGTTGTCACAGGTATTTCCTGGCCGCCTCTTGTAATAAAAGATTACAGTTTTTGGCTGGGGGGGTCTCCTTGGGGCAGGATGAGGTGTGGAGACCCTTTACACTGTCCTTGTAAGGAGAGCAGGGTCACTGATACCTGCAGAAGTGGCTCTCTCCAGATTTGTTTCAGTTTTCATAGCAGCATGGGATAACTTTTAAACAAGAAGGGGAAAAAAAACCTCCCTTTGTTGGTGTTTCTCTTCTATTGTTGTTGAGATGCGCAGTCGTAACTCAGCGACAGTATTTTTTAAGTTAAGAATGCTCTGATTTGACATTTTTAACAGGAAAAGGTTCTGTAGATATTACAGAAAAATCTTTTTCTTAACTAAATGCCAGCAACAAAATTTAGACCAGAAAGTAGTCATGAAGCCACGGTAATGAGATATGATTATGGTTTAGTGGAGGAAGAAAAGGCCCGCAGGGAACAGTACAAGTGCTGTAAATTATCAATCACGACTAAATAGGTCTCATTAGTCCACGATTGACTATGTTTAATTGACATTAGAAAGGAATCTAGAAAACTTTGGGACTGTATAGAAGAAAACTTGGTCTTAAACTAATCAAAGTGATTAGCATCTGTTTTAAAAATTAGCAACAGTTGGTTGTGCGTTGGGGTCCACAAAGTGGCAGCCCTCTCACTGGCAGGTGCTTAGAGAAAAGCCATGTGTCTCTGGAGGGAAAGGGACCGCATAATGCCTGAGGGGGATGTCATATGTGACCGCTGCTGATGAGTTTCTCCACTCCTCCTAGGTATGCCTGCAAAACGGAATGGCCCTTAAATGATGTTCTGAAGTTGACTCTGATAGGGAACTGGAACACAAGAGAGCATTTCGCATGATGATTTTCATGCTGTTACCCTCCGTGGTCTGCAAAGCCTGAGTGCCAGATGCTAAATTCTATCAACATAATGTATCTTTAATTAAATATTATATTTGCAATACAATTAATAATGTGGCCTGTTTCCATAACTTTATTAGGAAATTACCATAATTTTTGTATAATAAGCTAATAAAAAGGCAGTGTGTTTTGAAACAGCCTTTCCTAAAGTGGTTATGTGCTTTGTGTCTGTTGAATTTTGAATGTAGATTAAGAGATTAATGGCCAGAATTAACTGATGCAATGTACTCAGGAGTCTAAATTATAGTGAGGAATCTTGTAGGCTCCAGTACTATGTTGTTTTCTTTAAAATAAAATAGATGTCTTGCTTTTCAGGGAGCTCCCTGTTTAAGAGGTTTAGGGGTAATTCATTTACTTTCTTTACACTCCCTCCCTCCTCTCAGTCCTTTTAAAAACCCAAGCAGTACCACAAAACAAAACAAAGCAAAACAACCCCAAAAACCCAGAAATGTTAATTTCAAGTATTTAGTACATTGAACCGTGATGGGTCCTAATGAATGGGAGGTCATGCTTCTGGTTCTGTGGACATCGTTGATGTGGTTTTAATTTTTGCAGTGTGTTAACATGATAATTAAATTCCCTTGGCTGTCCTGTGAGGAAAGAATTTTAAATGGCACCACGCATGGGGAAAAACTTTGATATTTGAAAATAATATTATCCTTTAAACTGAGATCATATGTGGATACAGAATATTGTGTATATTGCTCTGACAATGGGGCTTTAATAACATTTTGTAAGCTGTCTTTTTCAAGACTGTTTGAAAATGTCACCCTCAGCTAAACAGATGTGATTTGCATCAGAGCTGTGTCTGTCCTTACTCTTAATGAAACAAGAGTCCCTCTCTTCAGAGAGTAATTGTTCTTGTAATGTGTTCTTTTTTTTTTCCTCAGCACTCAGTGTTCCTCCCCTGCCCTTCCTTTGCCTTAATATTTGTCCCTTAATTCTATCAGATTCATTGTCAACTGAAATTAAAGGCAGATGTTACCCTTCAGTCTATCCTGATCTAATTTTACAGCCTTGATTTAGGCACTTGCTCTCCGTAGTGAAGAGGCCAACAGAAGAACTCTGGAACCACAAAGTCTAGATTCAGACACCAGTGTGAGATATCCTAGGACCTTGCACACATTACTTCATCTCGCCCTATACCTCAGTTTCCTAATCTATAAAATGGAAGCCATGACTGGCCCTCCCTCAGTTCTGTGGAAAGCACGTAGATAAGGACTAGCACGTAGTATGGATCAGCTAAATTGCTAAATTCTTGCTCAACTTGATTGTTCTCCCCATGTGCCCCCTCCTTCTGTCCTTGCCTATCTGCCCACGTCATTCACTTGAAACAAGCCAGCCTCCTCCTCCAACATAGGCGCACAAGCCCACAACAGGAAACCATCTTTGTGTTCCCATTCTATCCCCCCAGGAAAGCGTCCCTGGGAGAGCCGCTCTCTGCCTGCTGGTTTGGGAATAACCCACCTGAAATCTTAATCGCTTCTCTTGTGTGCTTAGCTTTCTCAAAGGTTATGTTATAGGCATCTAGTCGTGTTCTTTTGTCTCTTTTGCGTTGTGAACTCCTTGAATCCAGGGATCTCATGTCATAAATTTCTCCCTACTCTAAAGAGCCCGGTGCCTTGTCATCTGCTGGGCTCGTTTCATTAGTGAGGACTGCTTTTCTTTACATGTGTCTTATTTCGGACACTTTTGAATATACATGATATGCTTACTTTTGCATTAATCCCATCACTTCCGGGCATTGGCAAAGGTCAGAAAATTAGGAGGAACAAAAATACATTTAGCCTGTTTAAGCAATATGTAAGTTCCTCTTGTGTTTCCTTCCCTCAGTTAGATCCCAATACTTTTGTAAAAGAATATTCATGCCTTATTTAAAGGAAAGTGAAAGCAGATCTGTTATTTCTATCATATGAAAGGTATTCTTGATCCATGGATAGGTAACTAGGATATTTATATATGGCTTAAGCACATAACATTTATGAAAACTGCGCAAAACTCTTGGTGCCTGTATGGTTTTTTTGTTTGTTTGCTGGGTTTTTCTTTTTTTTTTTTGGTCACATTCATGTGGGTTATAAAACAATTACATTTTGAAAACTCTAATGCTGTTACCTCCTTAAAATAAAATTATACTCTGAAATAAAGTTTTAATACTCTATGCTCCATGATAAAAGTCATGTGGCATTGTTACTTTACTGCTGAAAACTTAGGAGGCCCAAAAGAGTTTAATTTTTTTTTAAGATTTTATTTATTTATTTGACAGATAGAGATCACAAGTAGGCAGAGAGGCAGGCAGAGAGAGAGGAGGAAGCAGGATCCCCGCTGAGCAGAAAGCCTGATGTGGGGCTCGATTCCAGGACCCTGAGATCATGACCTGAGCCCAAGGCAGCGGCTTAACCCACTGAGCCACCCAGGCGCCCCAAGAGTTTGATTTTTATACATTGAAACTACTTGACTATATTTTAAAAACAAAGCTAAAGATCATAAAATGTAATAGTTTCACTACTTCTATTGGCTATTTTATTTTTGGACTTTTTGAAGACTGTAAATTTTATTAAAGAACAAACTTATTAAAAAGCAAACAAAACAAATTTCATTAAGCAAGTCAAAAACAATTCATGAATTGAAGGCACAAAATCCAGAGGTTGTGTAGCTCCATTTGAAAATGTGAAGGTTTGCTCGTGTTGTTTGTAGCATTGGTGCTGGAGTTGGCTTTTTGGCTTGGTGATCGCAGTTGTGTTTGCCCTTGCAGTGCTGGGGGCGTGTCTGCTTCTTGTTTCTGGGGCCCCACAAGGCAGTCTTTTACATAGACTTAAAGACCCTCTTTGCTTCTGCAATGTGGATTCGTAGTTCATTTATTCTGGGGTGGTAATTACAGTATCACAGATTCAGGTAAGTGACTGAAGCCGACCCAACGTAGGGTTTGTTTCATAACAACACTTGAGGGGCGCCTGGGTGGCTCAGTGGGTTAAAGCCTCTACCTTCAGCTCAGGTCATGATCCCAGGGTACTGGGATTGAGCCCCACATTGGGCTCTCTGCTCGGCAGGGAGCCTGCTTCCTCCTCTCTCTCTGCCTGCCTCTCTGCCTACTTGTGATCTCTATCTGTCAAATAAATAAATAAAATCTTTTAAAAAAATTACAGGAAAAAACAACATTTGAGATGATGTTCTGTCTTTACAGATGCTGCTAATATACCTGGATGACACCTAAGGGTAGTCTACGCTGTGGTGCACTTTTCTTATAGCAAATCCTTCTTTTCTTTTTTTAAATAGACCAGTTGTTACAAAAGAAATATTTCTCCTTACCCTTGATCAAAGGACAGATCACAGTGCAAGCAAGGAGATAAAAAACGGTTAATTGATAGTAGCCTCTGATTGGGGGATCCTAGGGAGTGGTCAATAATGGCAGCTTTGACCCAGGCTACCTGTGTGAATTTAGACCCAGTGTTCCTCAACCCCTTGACTGAGTTCTGTTGGATGGCCTAAGACCTCTAAGGTCTTCAATTTGTGAGATTCAACACCACTGAAAACAGTGCATTTAGAGTTCTGTCTGACAAGGCTAAATTGGTAGTTATTTTCTAATTCTGAATCCCAAGTTTAGTTAAACCATTGAGACAAAGCCTAGCCAGTACGTGAAATATGATATAATTTGATGGGTGTTGTTAATGTTCCTTTCTCCTTTTCCCCTGAGGGCTCGTTTAGGAAGATCCACAGCCAGATGATAACTTTCGGAATCTGAGGCAAGATTAATCTTTGAATTTTTGTCCAGAAGTACAATCAGTTAGGTCACTCGGACACTTACGTGGTGCTTCTCCACAAGGTTGTCTGCCCCCCCCTCTGTAAGGCATATGTGCGACTGCTATGCTGCTCGCATTTCCCAAAAGCAACAAATCACCCTCTTCCTTGAGGGAACCATAGACTACTCCGTGCTAATAACGTCCCTTAATTCTGAGTGCCAGAATTGAGGCCTTCAGTTGTGACAACCCTATTCCATGGTTGTGTTTCTCTTTGTTCTAATACCCCAGTTTAGTTTTTGTCTTAACTCCCATTGTTTCAAGCATATTTGCTTGGTTTCTGCAAAATTAGCCACACCAGAGGATCTCATTTGCCCCTTATGTATTCATAATTGGGAATATCATTGTACAAAGCAAAAGTTGCTAGGAAAAGGTATTCTGAGACAGTCTGTACAGGTATAAGCTCTCTAGTTGATGCTCTGGAAGCCTTTTCCTTCAAACTCCACCCCTTGTTAGGGCCCCCTCTTTTCTCTCCTGGATTGTTATGGTAGCTTCTGGTCTAGCCACCTTTATGCCCTTCGTGACCATATGGCTTCCAGGTTAACATTTCTCCAACACCACCCTGGTCCTGTCATTCTATATTTGGCTTCCTAACAATCTACCTATTATAGAGATAGAAGGAATGTGGTAATTATAATGGTAAGAATGGCAGTAACAATAATAATAAAAAATGTTCTTGGGTGCCCCATCTCAAATGTCAACTGTCTTGAGACAACAGGCTTTTGAAATTCAGTATCAGCGGGTTTATCATTGAGGTATTTGGCATGGGTCTGCATTGCATGTGTATAGTTTGGCTGATGGAAAGATCATCTGATAGACATGAGAAGTGAGTGGGTGGGGAGATGACATTTTGTTAGAAGTGCATGCCTGGTATTTTGCTGTACCATTGCACCTCCTCAAATCATTGTTATCAGAGATAAACTACCTTGTGAAGAGACTATAGCACATTTTAGGACAGTGGGAGAATCTTTAATGCTGCGTGTCCTCATCTTGGCTTTGTAATGAAACATGTATGATGAATAGGTTACCGCTTTTGAGTGTCCCCATCTGCGAGGGCGGGTTGACTACTTGGTCACCACACCATAAACAGCTTTTTTGAAGCATTTTCCAATCTGTAATCTCTATCTGATATGTTAAAGGAAAATAATGAGATATTAAATTGCCTATAAACAAGGTTCTCTTATAAGCACCAGCACTCATACTAACTACACCCATGTACATATACAAACACACACATACAGTTATACAGGTAAATGCATAGAAAAATTTGCCAAATTTAACCATTGTTAACACTAAGGTTTTTAATTCTGGATGTTTCCATTTTCTTTATTAATCTTGTTGGTATCTCCCATATCTTCTGCAATGAATATTATTTTTTATTGAAGAAACTATATCTTAACATGAGGGTTCACCCAGCCCTGCTCTTTACAGTGAAAAAATTGTTGAACCGTCATGAAAAAAACATGGAGCGACAACAGAACAAATCCAAAGTTGAACTAACTACCTTTTTATAACAGTAAAATGTCTTCCTGAGTAGCTCAGTCGTGTACCATCTATGAATGATGTCCTGAGAAAATTGTGTGTTTTGCTGCCTTTTTGTTCTTTGTTTTTTAACTGCTGGGGTACTGAGTGAAGAAATCTAGAAATCAAATGACTAGTTCCTTAGGCTGCACTTCTGGTGCCTAGGATCATTTGTAGTTAATTTTTTTTCATTTTTTTAAAAACGTAATTTCCTCTTTTCTCATCAAATAACGATGTCGCTGAGGCTACCTATCGTGTTCTTTGTATTTCTCTAATGTCAGCTATCCCAGAATCCACAAGGACTCACACATACAGAGACTAGATAAAGAAACTTAAGAAAATGGGGGATAACTTCAGACTTGAATATATTTATCCAATAATGCATTCATTCCTCAACGATGTTTTGATAGCCTACTGTAGCTTCATCTTTGTGGTACCATATATAAATGAAAGGATGAATAATGAGTATTAGAACATGGTTACTGTCCTTGGGTTTTATAATTGTGAACAACAGTTCTCTAACTTGAGAGAGTATAAGAATTGTCTAGGTGATGACATTTATCTGAGATACAGAAGATATCAGGAAGAGCAGGCCAGGGGAAAATGCTTGAATTCAGGTGCCCATGTCAAGTGTGAAAAAGCATTTTTAGCCAGCACCTTGAGGGGGAAGGAACTGAACAACAGAGAAGATAGAAGCTTACCTAACGTCATCCAGTAGTTAGAGTAGAAAAAAGGACTCTGCTCCTCGGCCTTGTAAGTCAGTGTTCTTTGGCCAGCTGGAACTCAGTTCTGTGTTTGAAAAATGAATGGGTTGGGCACCTGGGTGGCTCAGTCATTAAGTGTCTGCCTTCAGCTCAGGTCATGATCCGAGGGTCCTGGGATTGAGCCCCACGTTGGGATCTCTGCTCGGTGGGAAGCCTTCTCCCTCTTCCACTCTCCCTGCTGTGTTCCCTTTCTCACTTGTGTTGCCTTTCTTGCTGTGTCTCTCTCTGTCAAATAAATAAATAAAATCTTTAAAAAAAAAAATGAATGGGTTGCTATAGAGCATAGTATTCCAAGTAGAGTTTGTCAGACTTCTGGGAATCTGAGAAGTTTCCACTGGTTTTCTGCCTGTTTCACCCAACTATAGTTGAATTCATTGAGGCTAGTAACCATAACTTGTTACCCAGCAGTTGGCAAAATTTCTGGTATTTAGAAGGTGGTCAGTTAATGGTCAATGCCTGTATGAATGACACCATTTTTTAAAAATGAAATTCTAAAGTCATATATTTAAGGCAAGTAGTGTCATATTTCTTTGCTTTAAGGTGGTTTGGGCAGATGCAGTGTGTTCTTGGAAAGGAAAAGATATTTGGAAATATGATTGTTTTTCGCTCTAAATAAAACTATTTTATTTCAAAAACAAATACAATACTTGTTTTATAAAAGAAATGGAAAGAAGAAAAAAAGAGCAAAATACCTGTTTCTAATACCCATAGTAATCACTGTTTTTTTTCCTCATTCAGATATTGAACTCTGATTGTGCTATATGTACAAGTTTATATCCTTTTATTTTCATTTAACAGTATAAAATAAGGGAGTTAAGCATTCTGCAACAAGGTCTAAACCTTGAGACTTACCAATATGAATCTTGAAAATAATATTAGAATTGGAAGGATATCAGTTTTTATGCCATTCCAAAGGATCTCAGTTATCAGAATTTATCTGAGATTGAAGGTGTTCCTTAACTGTTTTAAGCCACCAGAGATTTTTTTTTTTTTAATTTTTTATTTTTTCAGCATAACAGTATTCATTATTTTTGCACCACACCCAGTGCTCCATGCAATCCGTGCCCTCTACAATACCCACCACCTGGTGCCCCCAACCTCCCACCCCCCACCCCTTCAAAATTCTCAGATCGTTTTTCAGAGTCCATAGTCTCTCATGGTTCACCTCCCCTTCCAATTTCCCTCAACTCCCTTCTCCTCTCCATCTCCCCTTGTCTTCCATGCTATTTGTTATGCTCCACAAATAAGTGAAACCATATGATAATTGACTCTCTCTGCTTGACTTATTTCACTCAGCATAATCTCTTCCAGTCCCGTCCATGTTGCTACTAAACTTGGGTATTCATCCTTTCTTTTTTCTTTTTTTTTTTTTTTTTTTACAGCTTTATAAACATATATTTTTATCCCCAGGGGTACAGGTCTGCGAATCGCCAGGTTTACACACTTCACAGCATACTACTACTACTACTACACTACTCACCATAGTACATACCCTCCCCAATATCCATAACCCCACCCCCCTCTCCCAACCCCCTCCCCCCATCAACCCTCAGTTTGTTTTGTGAGATTAAGAGTCACTTATGGTTTGTCTCCCTCCCAATCCCATCTTGTTTCATTTACTCTTCTCCTACCCCCTCAACCCCCCAGTTGCATCTCCTCTCCCTCATATCAGGGAGATCATATGATAGTTGTCTTTCTCTGATTGACTTATTTCGCTAAGCATGATACCCTCTAATTCCATCCACGTCGTCGCAAATGGCAAGATTTCACTTCTTTTGATGGCTGCATAGTATTCCATTGTGTATATATACCACATCTTCTTTATCCATTCGTCTGTAGATGGACATCTAGGTTCTTTCCATAGTTTGGCTATTGTAGACATTGCTGCTATAAACATTCGGGTGCACGTGCCCCTTCGGATCACTACGTTTGTATCTTTAGGGTAAATACCCAGCAGTGCAATTGCAGGGTCATAGGGTAGTTCTATTTTCAACATTTTGAGGAACCTCCATGCTGTTTTCCAGAGTGGTTGCACCAGCTTGCATTCCCACCAACAGTGTAGGAGGGTTCCCCTTTCTCCGCATCCTCGCCAGCATCTGTCATTTCCTGACTTGTTCATTTTAGCCATTCTGACTGGTGTGAGGTGATATCTCATCCACCAGAGATATTTAAATTTTCTCAGTAATATCCCCTTGCTTATAAAAAGGAAACTGAGAACAATGTAAGGGAACTTGTTTTGACCCAGGACTTTTCAGACCTTGTCCCAATTTAAAATTGGGCCCCAAAGAATATTTATCTTTGAATTGGTTATTGTTTGGTATTTTGTAATAAAATAAAAAGAAACATTTTTTATAACTGAAAAACAACACAACAACAATAACAGGACTGAACTGTTCTTTATTTTAACATCAGAAGGAGGTTCCTCTGGAAGAATGATTCCAGAATGATTGAGCGGTCAGCGGTTTACACCACTCAGCTGGTAAAGGATTTCAACAGTGGTGCTGTTACATTGCTCTTGGCTTGGCCACCTTCCCTTTGCTCATCGATGGAGCTTGGTCACCATGTACCATGGCCAAAGTCATGGTGATCTGTTCCACACACCATCCTCAGATTTCCAGCTGGCATTGGCTGTCTAGAAAAGAGAAAACATAAATTCCTTATTACTCCAAATTCTAGCATGTTTACTGCACTGCAGGATCTGAAATATCAAATAGACTCTTATCAGCCAAGCTTTCCAAAATATAAATGGACAAAAGAGCAAGGAGTGGTTTGGAGGACTATTCAAACTAGGACTGTCATTCATTGCTCCTGTCATTATTATTTTTAAGATGACTACCCATAGATTGCAAACACTTTGCCCATTTCCCTTCACCTCTGAAGTTATAAACTATTCTCTAAATAGTCACCTAGAGAGAATGGGAAAGGGGCTACATCTACTGTGCCTTCCGGGAGTGAGGGATGAAGACTGGTGGGAGAACAGTCTTTGCTTTCAGATTGCTCCATTGCCTCACCCTTTTCAGGCCACACCAGCTACCAGAAATGCATCGACTCCATGTGGTCATTGCAGGATTTATCTGGGCATTTGCTGAACCTGCTCGCAATTTATTTTTATTTCTTCCGATAGACGTGGATTTGGCACAGGAGAGTAAATTCTTTCTGGAACAGCAGATGTGCCTGGTACACTCGTTTGCTATAACCATTTGTGCTGTGGTTGAAAAAAAATTTTTTTTTAAGAGTGCAGAATTGTTGAAGGGGGAGGGTTAAAAAACCAGAACCATTTTAGTGATTATGCAAAGTTAGAATGTGAGTAATTTTGCTGCAGTTAGTCATTATGTGTTTTCATAGCTTGTTTTACAAGGATAAAGGGATATGTACAGGTTTGGTGAATAGAGCTCTTATTTGTCCCTAATAGTCGCTTTTTATGAAAACATTTTCTATCCTTCCTCCTACTCTGTGGCAAAGTGCTCTCTCCTTAGAAATTATACCCTTCTGTGATTCAGCGCCTTTGTCTGTCTATGGTAAGTGGACAAATAGTCTCCATTTCTGAGAACAAACATGTTCAAAGAGAAACTTTATTTTCCCATACAGTGTATCATGTGAGTGACGTACATTCAAATCACAATGATACAGTGATCATTTAAAAATGAGCTTGTTTTTTGCAGGGAAAACAACAATGACAACAGAGCAACCATCTAGTGACTTTGCTATGAGCTTAATGTGCTGGGAATAGGATGTTCTTTCCATTTTTTATTTTAAATATCTGATAGGTCTTCGCAAATTTTGCACATGAATTCTTTAAGAACTGCGACACAGTACCTAGCCGGTTTTCGCTTTGCTTTCGGTCACCCAAATTCCTTTGGAAACATGTGAACGAAGGTCTGTTTGTTTCCACTGTAGCAAATATAGCCACTTGCTCACACTGGTGGCTTCCCTTACTGAATTCCACTACTATTTTGGAAACTCCTGTATGAAAACACAGCAACCCAACTTGTCCCCATTGAGCCTTGTTGGTGATTTCCATGCAAAGCTGCCTGATGTCTATATACTGAGGTTCACTTTTGTTGAAAAACAGAACTGAGTCTGTTGCCTTTTGTAGGCTTGGTGCTAAGTCTGGTCATTCTGGTGTGATGGCAGGAGCATGGGTCTTAGAGTCGGGAAAACTGGGTTCTAATTCCAACCCCGTCAAGCCCTTGTCACTTGGGGTGAATCCTTCCTAAGTTGCGTTTCCTTGAGGAAAGGTAGAAATTTGTGACTTTCGAATTCCTTCAAGCTCTTATACTCCATGATTCTGTAGAGAGTATTGTATAATAATCCACAAAGAGTTCAACTTTATTTCTTTTATCTCAAAAATTTCCTTGTGCTTACATCTGCCCCAAACAACTCTTTACAGACTGTCTCTTTTAAATTCTACCACCAATATGCAAATTGTAGCAATGAGAAACCCTTACAGGTCTTGGGGCTTTCCTGAGAGAAGGGATCCCACCCATTTATTCATCTTTTTGTATTTAATGGCTTCTGAGTAGCACTAATCTACTGGAATGGTTGGTTCTATTATAGTAGTTGATTATAACCAGAAGCTACTGAACCACACTCACCACATTTCCTGTTACCTACAGCTAAGAAACCTAATATACATAGACTAACTCAGAATATCTTTTTAATTAGATTGAATTACAGAACCCAGTATCATACTAAAATACTTATTAGTAACTAAGGCTTTGGCTTTACAAAACCGGGAGGGGACCAAAAGGAGTATGGGACGGTTATAATTTAACCATCCAGTGCCATCGTTGTATTTTTTTTTTAATTAAACATCTCCCTCTCTTAAAGCATTTGTCAATAATACATTATGGAAATAACTTTCATACGTTGAACAAATGCTTATGCAGTATGGGTTTGTTAACTACTAAATGCATCATGTTGAATGAGAAAGATCAGTACTCACCCATAGGAAGCTTGGGGGTCCGGGGAAGAGAAGGTTAAAGAAGGAATTGCGAAAAATGGACAAGGGTTATCATACGGGAAGTTCTGTCAGTTAAAGGGACATCAGTGATGGACACTTCGCCTAGACTTAGAGACTCAGAAAGGACTTTCCAGAAGAGGCATCATTCATTTCAAACCTGAAGGATGAATACTCATGGGGAGTTGAGAAGTGGGAGTGGGTTGGAATGTGTTCAAGCCAAGCAATCACAGTATGGCTGGGACATCCAGTCCCAGGGGAGGGAAGGGAGGAGACTAGGAAGCTGAGCCTTGGCTCTATTTGGGAGGGAATTTGGACTTCCTGATATGAGCAGTGATAGTCTTCAGGAGATGTTAATAAAGGAAGATGATGATCTGATTTTAGAAATATTCTAAATATATTGGATTTAGAAATATTCTGTAGCATAAAGGATATATTAGAGAACAGTAAGAGCTCAAGTTTTAAAAAAATATATATATTAGCATATGTTTACATGTAATCAGTATATATAATTACAGTCAATTAGGGTACTAGTGATGGTGGCCTGAACTGGGTATCAGTAAGTTGGCAGTGCGAACTGGAAAGGTTGTAGGTAATTAGGAGATAGAACCAACAAGCTTTGCCATATCAAGGGGAGAAAACATCATATGACTCTATTAATAAACATCTAATTACATGACCATGCATCTTTAAGATACCCCAGAACCTTAACATATTACTGATGCACAAAATTTCTGTCAGTATACATAAGCACTCTTATTTTACTTTTCTTTATAGACTTATTTTGAATATGTGTTCCCTTGCCTACCAGCTGTGAACATTCCATCAGATTAGTGTGCCATGATTTTTTCAACCACCCTCTCCTCTCATAGTTTGTAAATATACAATTAACATAAGTTATGGGTGTTTTAATGACTCCTCATTGCCAGTTTACCCACCAAAAGCATTATTCCAGCTTCCAGTGCTACCAGCCATGTAAAAACAAACCTGTACTATCATATTCCCACCGAGACTGTGTTTTCTTGTTTCTTGTCTAATTAGCTCCACACCCAGTACTTTTCACCAGACCCCTGGCCTGATTGGGCAAGAGCACAGAGACCCCAGAAGGGGATGATTCTGCATATGAGGTGGTTTGCTATGGAAATAGGCTCTTCTCTCGCTGGGTTCCTAGATTATTGAACACACTCAGATTGAATTAATGCTCCTTGCAATGGCATCTTATCCACAGCAGCCACGTGCGTGCTCAGACTCAGTGTTCTCTACTGGATGGAATTTGTATCAACAGCATGCCTTGAAGACCTCTCAAATTCAAAAGGCATGACATACCTACCATCTTATTTCACAGTTATTTGGGGGGAAAACTCTCCTTGAAGTACGGGCTTTCTTGGTTTTAACATGATGACATGATCATTTTATGAACATGTAAGTGTGGGACCTCACCCAGATCATTGCTTCCCTGTCAGGAAGTTAAGGTTAAGAAATGAGGGCTTCCAAGGTAGCACCTTGATTTTATTTCCAGGAAAAAAAGAGGGACATGCTGGCATTCATGTCTTCAGTAGTCCAGGGAGCCCCCTGTCTTCAAAGTCTCTTGGGCCCATTCAGGAGTGTTGTGAGAAGTGATTCAGTGGAAAAGCTTCCGGGGGAGCCCCTCACTAGCTGTGGTTCATGTGTGTGTGGAACGCCGTGCTGTGACGTGAACAGGTGTTGATACAGTGCACAGAAGTAAGAGATTACTGTCTATATGGCTCTGACAGGAACTCCTGGGGGAACATGTACACGCACACACATGTGTATGTGTGTGGCTTAGGTGTACAACAGCTGAAAATGAGTGTACTCTTAGTGTCTCTGTATTGGCAGTAATATTTTGAACTTGGTATTTCAAAAGTCATCTTTGAGATTGTTTTAACCATTCACCGGTTTTCAGCTACGATTTACGAGGTAAGTTTTTTCTTTAATTTGGAAAATACCGGAAAAAAATATGAAGATGAAAACCCAAATTTCTGTTAATTGCATCTGTGAATGCAGTTTTCCACCTTTTAAAAATATTTTTAAACCATTTTCTGTGTTTTATTATGTTCCTTTTTTCTCTACACACACACATACACATACAAGTTGGCAGACTATGCTAGTTTTTGGTATGTGTCAATTTTTAAAATAATTTATATTTAATGTACTTTTCATATATTATTTGAAATAATACATACACACAACAGGTGCACAAATATACTCTGATTAAAAAAAGTAAATTGTGATTCTGTTAGAAACTTTGGGATATAGGAAAAATATAGACAGAATCCTAAAAATTACTCCCTTAAATTACCCACTGTTATTATTTTTTTAAAGATTTTATTTATTTATTTGACAGAGAGAGAAAGAGCACAAGAAGGGGGAGTAGCAGAGGGAAAGGGAGAAGCAGGTTCCCTGCTGAGCAAGGAATCCGATGCGGGACTCGATCCCAGGACCCTGGGATCATGACCTGAGCCGAAAGCAGAGCCTTAACCATCTGAGCCACCCAGGCAACCCACCCACTGTTATTATTTTGAGAAGAAATATTTCTAGCCATATGTATATGCGTAGCATGTATGAAAACTGTAGATAGATACAAATATTGATTAACAAATATAAAATGTTGCCTAACCTGATTTTACTATGTATAAAGTTACCGATATTTTAATTCTTATTTCTTTTAATATTTTTTCTTTTTTTACCTTTTATTCTGTTAAAATGACAAAAACCCACATTTTTAAGACTATATTAAGTGCATTAATATTTTTGTATGACTATCACCACCATCCATCTCCAGAACTTTTTTTTTTTTTAACCTTCCCAAACTGAAACTCCACCCGTTAAATAATTACTCCCCATTCATCCCTCCTCATCCCTCCCCGGTGACCCCATTGTCCATTCTGTCAGTGGTGAATGCCTGCTCTAGACACCACCTGTAACTGGAGTCATTCAGTAGGTGTCCTTTTATAAAATGGCTTAGTGCATCTTAGCACAATGTTTTCCCATTCATTCACGTGTCAGAATTTCATTCTTGTTTCAGGCTGAGGAATCACTATCATATATATTTACACATTTTTTATGTGTTCAGCTATCAGTGAATACTTGGGTTGCTGCCACATGTTAGCCTTGTGAATAAGGCCGTTGTGAACATGAGTGTGCAGGGTTCCTGCCTTCAGTACATTTGGGGTATATAACCAGAAATGGGATTGGTGGATTGTTGCTACATTTTGAAACATTTAACAATATAGTTTTTTTTTTTTTTTAACCCGGAATCGCTAAGGAAATGTTGAAAAACAAAAATAAAACTGGGGGCATCACGTTACCTGATTTCAAGCTTTACTACAAAGCTGTGATCACCAAGACAGCATGGTACTGGCATAAAAACAGACACATAGACCAATGGAACAGAGTAGAGAGCCCAGATATGGACCCTCAACTCTATGGTCAAATAATCTTTGACAAAACAGGAAAAAATATACAGTGGAACAATATAGTTTTTAATTGCTAAATTGTATTCCATTATATGAATGCAACATCATTTATATTAACAACTCCCATGTATTCATTATTTAAATTGCTTGTAAGATTATAATCTTTCTTTTTCATATATTATATTGCCATGAATGTTTCTAGAAACCAAATGGTTATGCTAGCTTCCTTAGGTTAAATTCCTAGAAACAATAATTATGGACTTTATCAGGACTTCTGATACACATATCACCAAATTAACCCAGAAACATTGTCCATTAGAGTTTATAGAACCAAACAAACACTGCCTTGGTCCCTTAGTTTAACTCATATGAATGTTGTCCTTTGGAGATAATTAGGATAAGCCCCCCTCCTATTACTCCTACCTCCAACTGTACCCCTTTATTCTGCTTTAATAACACTACCTAAGGAGACAGTTGTGAATTCTGGGTTGAACGAAGAATCATTTGCCCCTTTCCTTTTTAATTTTTAGATTTCACTCTCAAAGTGGGTGGGTCTAAGATTATTTGTATTTAGAAAGATCTAACGAAAGATAATTTGTATCAACCCCCCCCCCAAAGATCCTTTTGTATGGCCAGATTTGAGAAATAGTTGTCCAAATGTATAGTAGTATGCTCATGCATTTTACTCTTGTTCTGTGAGGTTGTTTTCTAGCTCATGGAGTCATCTATCAAGTGGATAATGTGAGTGGCCTGAATGAGTTGAGAAATTGATTTGCTGTGGGTTCTAATCCTGAATTCTGGGACTTTGAATCCTGGATGGTTTAGTCAGCAGGCAATTCTTGGTCTCAGGGTTCTGAGTTCCAGCCCCACGTTGGGCATGGAACTTACTTAACAATCAAGAAATGAATCCTGAATTTTGGAAGATAATTAGTAAGGGGACTCAAGAAATCAAAATGAAGTTAGTCCTTAATTAAGGGCTTGAAGAAAACAAGAAATTGATTTTTTATTGAGCAAAAAACAAGTAACAAATATGAGGAATGGTAGTGTAACTGACTTAGGTATGTTGTGTTTACATTTTTTTCGAATTGTACAAACTCAGAAACCAAGTCTAGCTATTTTTTTATCCAGCCATTATTTATTAAGTATCTACCTGGTGTGGATCCTTAATGATGAGATCAGGCTCTTATTGGCCATTGAAACTCACTGTAAATATTCAGAATTTACTCTTAGAATTACTGGATTGTTCACATAACTGGAAATAAGATAAGTGTCATGAAAATAAAACTGAAGTTGAAATGCCCAGAATCTGTTCTAACAAATCAACCAACCCCCTTTCCAGGGTTTATCTGTTCCTTTTCTGTATGGAATAACATTTCATGTAGCTTCAACTGTGTTGCACATATGATTGGTTTTACATTCTGTGATTGTCATTTAGCATTTATATTTTCATTGTCCGTCTTAGGCATTTTTCCACCTCAGTATAATAGCTGGAATCAAAATACATGAAGGGACTCTGAGTTTTATATAGTTGCTCTCATGTAGGACTTCAGCTTTTGTATACATTCACCTTCTATTACCTTGGAAACTTTTCTTTCTTAGTAGAAACCTTTTACTTATCATACCAAGTTCTGTCCCAAAAATGTAATTAAGAATTCTCTGAGTGCAGTGACTCTGCATGTGTCTTTTTGTGGCTTTTAGCAACTAAGCTCAGCGACTAACACATAGCAGAATTTCAATTTTTTTAATTGAATAAACAGCTTTGATTAATTAAGTTTCTAGAGATTGGGGTATTGTGATTCCTTGGTAGTTCAAATGCATTTTGTCACAGTACGTGTTTTTAATGATTATTTTAAAATGCATTCGTCTCCTTTCTTTCATGATAAATTTATTTAAAATTTGGCCCCTGACTATTTCTGTAAGAGATTTGAGCCAGGATCAAGTAGAATTTGCATACACAATATAACCGTCAAAATGAAAATAAGCATCTCAATGCTTCTTTGAAAGATAGTAGTAGTAATAAATTCACAAAGTAAAGTCATTGAACTATTTAGAGGAAGGGAGAGACTAATGAGATTGCTGTAATTAAGCATGCATTAAATGCGTGACAGAGTTTCTTGATTGTCAAGTAAGAGAAATGAGCTAGCTCATATTTTGCATGTTTGTTTATAATCTGACAAGAGAAATGAATTTTTTTTTGGAGTCTGTTAGTCATTCATTTATTCAAATTCATGCATTCAAATATTTGTCAAATGCCTACTAGTGGCTATGATGTGAAAAAGCCAGATTTTTCTGGGTTTACTGTGGAAGCAGTAGTGGATGAGAGGGACAGTCTCTAACACTGTGAAAACAGACAGGTACAAGTGTGAGACGTGTAGAGGGAGAGGAGTCAACAGTGCTCACTCTGCCAGAAGACTCAGCAATGGTCGCTGAGCGGGCAGATACTCAAGTTGAGACGTAAGGGGTTTTTAGGGATTAGCTCATTAGAATTCAGAGAGAGGTGGGAACCAAATGGGTATAGTTTCTGAGATGAGAGGAGCTCGGTTTAGTGGCTGTGAAAGAAAGTCGGTGTCAGAGAGTGTAGCTCTGTGTAGCTCTCAAGGAGAGGGAGAAGAGGGAGAGTCCAAACCATTCCCCCAAGCCATTGAAAACTCTTAAGCAGGAAAATAGTGTGATTAAATCTGCGTTTGAGAGATTGCACTGTCTACAGAATGAAGGATTCATTGAAGGGGGAGCAACAGTACACTCTGGAAAACCTGTCTGGATGCTGTTGGAGAATTCCTGGTGACAGGGGGTGTTATCTTGGAATAGAGTCACAGCAGAGGAAATGTGGAAATATTTGAGAGTCACAGAACTCCTTATTTAGGAACTAGAATCCCCAGGATTTAGTACTTGAATGGGATGTGAGGGAGAGGCTCAAGAATGACTCCTAGTGTTCTCGTGTGAGCAACACCTGTGTGGATGAGAAAACCAGACGGAAAGCAGGAAGGGCAGATTGAAGGAAGATGACGAAACAGTTTTGAACGTGTTGAGCCTGAAGAGCTTAAGAGACATCCAGGCAGACCCATGAAATAAACAGCTGACTATCTGGGTCTGGTATTCAGAGTACTCTGAATTCTGGAGACAGGAACTCATAAGAATCTTTATAACGTAGGTTGTATTTTAAATTGTATATATAGGGTCCTGGAAAGAGTTAATAGAGAGAAGAGAGGAGGTCCTGTGTCCGATAAAGACGATCATGATTCTGGAGCCATTGGGCAGTGTGTTGCCTACTGTCACTGATAGCAATTTGAAAGCAAGATAAGTAAAGAACTTCTAGCAGAAACCTAGAAAGAGACTGAATCCCTGCTGTCACTGTTGAGCAGACATATTAGTTCTTGGCTGCCTATTCCTGGATTATCTATTATGAAAGACAAGTCTCTGTCTGTTTGAGATCATGATAATTTGACTTGCTGGAGCTCACAGCTTGACTTCTTTCCAACTTTTAAAACATGCAAGTCGATTATTAAAACACCGTAAGGTAACTGTTTTAATGAGGGTACGTACAAAATTCGTGGGGAATATAACTGAAGGACCACAGAAAAAGCCTCAAAATCCTTCCAGCAGAGTCAAGAATGACATTCCAGAAGACGCACCATTTGATCTGAGACTTGCAGAATAAGTAAGCAACTGCCCAGATGGCGATGTTTGAGCAGCAGGGGAGCAACGTGGTAGAGAGTTGGATGGAACGGATCAGAGACTGTGGAAGGAGGTCCTGGCTGACAGATATGAGTACAGACATAACTGTGTGATCTATTCCAGTCTCTGCATAAGCCTAAAATTGCTGGAGTGTGTGATGTGAGTGGTGTGGAAAAAAGGAGGTGGCTGGACAGGGAGGCAGGGGCTAGACTGGAAAGTCTTTGCAAAGCATATTTAAAAAATAAAACAAAACAAAGAGTGAAATGTCATAAAAAGAATTCAACACAAGGCAGTCATTTGCAGATGGGGATCAGGCTCAGTCATGTTAGATGACCCTGGTGTTATTGAGAAAGGGAAGAAAGAAAGAAGTGGAGTTCACTGATGGCAATAAATAGCTCAGGGAAATGGGGATGGAGACAAATAGTAGGGGAAGGAAAATGAAACTGGAGTCAAGTGCATGGTTCTAAGAAATATGCGGACTTCCATAGAAGACATAGTAGTAGAGTAGAGTAGGGGAGTGTGTGTGTGTGTGTGTGTGTGTATGCATGCACGTGCACGCATGTGTGCGTACAGGCACATCCAGGGAGTGGGTGAGCAGAGGCAAGAGAGAGACTGAGGAACTGTAAGATGTTATCCTGACTTGGCTATAAAGGAAGTCAAGGACGTGGCCCACAGGGTGAGCATGAGAGTTGCTGTCAGCACCCCTAGTCTTTTGTTGTTTTTATGGCCGCAGCCAGTTCTTCCCTGGTAATGGGAACATCCATTCAACAGCTACTGATTATGTATTAGCCCTTCCACCTGACTAGAAACTCCCAGGGGACAGGGAGACATGCACCCCTCATCTGAGGATATTGCCCTTCTCCCATCAACCTCACAGAACTTTACATGTCCAAGATCCTTAGAGAATAATTAATGGAAAAATAACCCCATAAAAAGACTGTTACAGAGATTCAAGTCTCAGGGGATGTGTGTATATATATATATTCATAATTTTAAAATGTGCTTGATTTTCAAAATAAAAATGTTAAATCATGATAAAACTTTAAGAATCTCTGCAAAAACAAAAAAGAAACGATATGCCAAAAATAAATACTCGGAAGTGCCAACTAATTCAGCGAGTAGAAAAGATTCACTATGTATTTAATTGAATATGTGGGCCAGGAAAATGTTGCCATAGCTTTCTTTAACTATGAAGAACATAAATAAATATGCTTTAAAATGATTCTTGTTCTTTACCCCTTCCACCTCCAATGAGGTAAAGAATGTAAAATCGCAGGGGAAAAAAATATAGCTAAATGTGCTATTTTCACTAACGTAGTTATGATATAGGAAATACTCAGAAACATGCCGGCACATACACAGCAGAATTCATAATAAAGTTGTGAGAAACCTTCTCATCCCTCGAGGAGAGCTGTACTGGCGAGATATTTCCTAGAAGAAAGCGATGGCTATTGAATTTGTGCCCTGATGCCTTCCTTCAAAGACTTGGGGGATGTTTAAAGTGTGTGTGTGTGTGTGTGTGTGTCTGTCTGTCTGTCTGTCTGTCTTGGTCAGGGTCTGGGTCTGGGTTCATCAAGAAAGAAAAAGAGAGAGAATTGGGGACACCTGGGTGGCTCAGTCGGTTAAGCTGCTGCCTTTGGCTCATGATCCCGGGGTCCTGGGATCAAGTCCCACGTCGGGCTCCTTGTCCAGCAGGGAGCCAGTTTCTCTCTCTGTCTCTGCCTGCTTGTGCTCTCTCTGACAAATAAAGAAATAAAATCTTAAAAAAGAAAGAGAATTATGTTGGAACAAAGTTTCTTCTAAAGAGTTAGGTCGACATTAAGTCTTTTTGCTTTACTTTATCCAGTCATTGGCTTTGATTTTCAAATTGGTGACTTTTGAAGGATCTGCTCTGGGGGCAGACTTCGTTACAGCTGCAGCAGAGAGTGTGCCTGTCATTAGCCCAGTTGCTCAGTCACTGTCTCCATTTATAGTTGGGTTTGTAAAGTGTTCAAAATAGGAACTCTGGGTTTCTGCTGATCTTGAGTCATCAAAGAAAAGAAAAGCTTTATTCCTTCTTATATTCATTTCCATCGATGCTGACATTTTTTAAGACTGACATGGTTGACTAGGAAAAAAAAAATGACCTTTTTTTGGTTCAAATTGTCTCTACCGTGGTTTCTACTACAAAATGTCAGGATCTTAACTGCGTACTTATTTAGGAATTTCTTCAGGATGTGTATTTTAATACATTGCTGAAAAGGAAATTGAATCTCTTTCTCTTGGGTACTACTGGAGCCATCTTCATGCAGAAGGGAAAAGCTACTCTGCCAAGACAATATTACTCAGGTTGCTTAAATTACAAAAGTAATTGGCAAGTTTGTCCCCTGAAAGGCTAGTATTAAAAGGGGGAGGGTATAAAAGATGGCTGTATTCAACAGCCTCTTGTAAACTCAAGAGAACTACACCTAGAATTACAAATTCCCCAGGAAAGTACACAAATAGAATTTGAGACAAATAAAATGTGGAACAGAGGTGTAGCAGTCAGGATCCCAACACAAATGGTAGTAAGCCAACTCATAAATGCAGTGTGTACCCAGGCCCATTTGAGTAGAGAGAAGCCTGAAGGGACAGAGCCATAATCTGAAGCTAGCAGAGTCCGAGTTGTCATGTTGTCTAGGCTCACGGGGACAAAGGGGGAGAGCAGTTATTTTGGACCAAGAGGTGGTGAGTGTTGTAGAGGAGAGATGCTAGAGAGGACCAGTGACCTCCTAGGCTCACATCTAGGAACTTCACAGGTAGGTGGACAGAAGAAATGAGGCCCAAGAATCGATCCGTGTTTTTCATCAGGAGCACTGTTGCCATCTTGGGTTTGACAATGATGTGTTTTGCTGTCTGCCCATGCAGTGGTAATAGTGTCCCCTAGTCACCATGACAATCAAGTTATCCCCCCTCATTCCCAAACTTCCCTGGTCAGTAGGTGATTTTTCTTCTCCAGTTGAGAATCACTATATGTTAACCAAATACCCCTGGTCAATGTAGATGATCAGAAAGCTATATGTCTGAATCAAAAGACTTGCGTATTATGGAGGGGACAAGATAGCTACCCCATCTATGATCCCACATCCACATATCAGGCAGGAAAGAGGAAATGGGCAAAGTAGGGACAATGCTTAATCAGGAGAGTGTTTGTTTTCCCAGAAATGCTTAGCATATATCTTTTTGGTCAGAACTGTGTCCCAAGGCAACTCCTATCTACTACATAGTCGAGGGAAGTATTTTAAGTTGTGCACATTGTTCCTTGAATAGAATTGAAATTCTTTGAGTAATGAAGAAAGGAAGTAGACATGAAGAAGCAGTTAGCAGCGTCTTTCCCACAAGCTACATATCTTTAGTGTCTTGGTGTGGATGAATGACACCAGAGTAGTATAAGGCCTTGCATTCTCCCTTTCTATGCATACATTAATTTGCTTGGAAATTAATAAACAACAAAATCAGGGTGTGGTCGTTCCTTTGTTAGAGCAACAAATCTAATCATTGTAACTCAGAGTAACATGAAAACATTCTGTCATTGGCGCATTTTCGGATCCCTAATCGTCTAATGCCCAAGAATGGAAGTTTAAATCTCCAGGCTTTCCCCGAGCCTGTCCTTATCCCCAGCCCAACCAAAACATCTCATGTTTTGGCAGTGAGAGCTTTTCATCTTTGTGTCCTTAAACAGTCCTAGGATCTTCAGTAAGTGTTTCTGAATTGAATGAATGACTACAAGAGAAATCGGACGGATAGAAAAGGAGGAGTAGTCAGCGTTTGAGTTATCTTTGGTCAATCACTCTTTGACAGGAAACTGTTCTAAAATTTAGCATCTTGGTTGGGCTGGGGGTGTTTCTCTCAACACCCCTCTTCACTTTAGTTTTTCTTTCCCTTGGCCTGGTCCTCTGTTCTCTTTCCCTGGTACCTCCTTTTAGCTGAATGGTGACTAAGTCTTTGGGTAATTTGACTGAAATCACATTGTTTCGTTTATTTTTGTTGTTATTGCTAGTGTTTTCAGTGTTAAATTAAAAGGAAAAATTGCCAAAGCCAATGTCATGAAGTTTTGTTTTTCCCCGTGTTTTCTTCTATAAGTGTGTGTGTGTGTGTGTGTGTGTGTGTGTGTGTGTGGTTTTAGCTCTAACACTTAGAGCTAAAAATTTGGGTTACTTTTTGTGTATAGTGTAAGGCAAGGGTCCAAGGTCACTCTTTTCCATGTACATATCCAGTTTTCTGCACTGTTTGTTGAAAAGGTTATCCTTTCCTAACAAGTGATCTTGGCACCCTCATCAGAAATTACTTGTGCATGCAAGAGTTTGCTTCTGGACTCTCTGTCCTATTCTGTGGGTCTGTGCATCTGTCTTGATGCCCCTGTCATATTGTTTGGATTTTGGTGGCTCTGTAATAAGTTTTGAAATTACACAGCATGAGATCTACATTTTGTTCTTTTTCAATATTGTTTTGGGTATTCAGAGTCTCTTCAGATTCCCTATGAATTTTAGGCTGAATTTTCTCTATTTTTATAAAATTGCCAGTGGAATTTTGATAGGGATTGCCTTAAATCTGTAGAATACTCTGGGTATTATTTTTTTTTAAGATTTTATTTATTTATTTGACAGAGAGATCACAAGTAGATGGAGAGGCAGGCAGAGAGAGAGAGAGAGAGGGAAGCAGGCTCCCCGCTGAGCAGAGAGCCCGATGCGGGACTCGATCCCAGGACCCTGAGATCATGACCCGAGCCGAAGGCAGCGGCTTAACCCACTGAGCCACCCAGGCGCCCCAACTCTGGGTATTATTAACCTATATTATATTAAGTCTTCCAGTCCATGAACACAGGATGTCTTCATATTTATTTATGTCTTTATTTCTGCGGTATTTTTACTTTTTCGATGTAAGTCTTTTGCCCTTGTTGGTTAGCTTTATTCTAAGGGTTTTTTTTTTTTTTTCATTCTGATGTAATTGTAAACAGAATCATTTCCTTAATTTTTTGGAGGGGGTCGTTCATTGCTAGTACCAAAAAAATGCACCTGATTTGTGTATGTGTTTGTGAATTTTCAAAAGGCAGGAACCATGCCTTATTTGTGTTTTACAGAGTTAATACAAGATAATAATAGCAGTTTCTAATATGTGTTCATTTCTGTGTTGTTATTTTTCATTGATGGTAATCTTTGTACTTTTTATTTTTATCCTTTTCTCTTTCCTACTCTAGAGCTCTACTAGCTCGACAGCCTCTCCTCCAGTCTCCACCCCTGTCACAGGACATAAAAGAATGATTATACCAAACCAACCGCCTCTAACAGCAACTAAAAAGTCTACATTGAAACCACAGCCTGCACCCCAGGCTGGACCCATCTCCGTGGCTCCAATTGGGACACTAAAACCCCAGCCTCCACCGGTCCCCGCTTCCTATACGACAGCGTCGACCCCTTCCAGGCCTACCTTCAATGTGCAGGTGAAGTCAGCCCAGCCCAGCTCTCTTTATATGGCTGCTCCTTCATCAGGACAATTTTACAGCCAAGGCCCAGGACCCCAGGGCTATAACACTCCCCCAGTTTCTATCTCTGGGCAGTGCCCACCTCCTTCAACACGAGGGGGCATGGATTATGCCTATATTCCACAACCAGGACTTCAGCCTGAGCCCGGGTATGGGTATGCCCCTAACCAAGGACGTTATTATGAAGCCTATTGCCCAGCGGGGCCTGGCTATGGGGGCAAAAATGAGACCGATCCAGCTTATGGTCAGCAAGGTCACCCAAACACCTGGAAGCGGGAGCAAGGGTATACTCCTTCTGGAACAGGAAACCAGAACCCCCCTGGGATGTATCCCGTTGCTGGTCCCAAGAAGACCTACATCACGGATCCCGTTTCAGCACCGTGTGCACCACCGCTGCAACAAAAGGTAGGGAGCTCACTCACATAGTGATGGGATTGCAGGAGAATGTATCGTGGCCTCCTCTCCCCAGAAAACAGAGCCTAACGCAAAAGCTTTATGTGCTCCTTTTATGTCATTAGGAAGTAGAGTCCCAGGGAAGCTTGAGTGAAACAGGAAAGGGGCGGGGATCCTATGTGGGGTATGTTACCAGTCTGGCTACTGATTAGTATCAAGTACAACCAGCTGTTCAGTCTTGAGGATCGTCTTCCAGAAGACTCTGTATGAACAGATCAGGATAGTCTGTCCAGGGAGAGAAAGGGAAAATAGTTTATCTTCCAGCTATTGTCTCCTGTTTGTCAAAGCTTTCCTCTGGGGATCAGAAACTTCCTCCCACTTAGACGTTCCATTTATTTGGGCTCTGAGTAGGGAGTAGATCTGCAGTATCTCATACTTTAGTGGGGACGGGACGTTCCCAGGATTGTAGGGAAGTGGTGTATAGGGCACATGAGATACGGTGCTGTCAAATTGGGTTCAGGTAAAGTCAGTCAGAACCCCAGCCAAGGTGGTGCTTGGGGTTCTGCCTTGGGCAGAGCGAGCCCAGGGCTGCTGGGACAGAACAAGTGGCCCTGGGCCCAGGAGGTGGGTGAGATCAAGGGGATTCAAGATAATGCAGACACCTCATCTAGTTTCCTTTGGGAAGGGGCTACAGTATAATGGCACTCGTTTTTTGGTCTCTTGTTGATCCCCATCACTGATCCTCTAGGAAGAATCTTCCTCTCCAGGCTTTAACTATATTAGGAAAGTTTAAAAAATTCTTTGTGACAGTGGTTTGACTTAATTGCAAGTATGCATGTCTTTTAAGTCAATGCATTCAGTTACTGCCTATGAAAAGCTAAGATATAATACCACACATACCTACTCACCTACAACTTGGGTTGTACATGAGGGCTACAACCGACATGATGATGTTTCCTTCCACCCTGACAAGAGGAACCAAGGAGAATTACTTGGAAGGGATGTGATGGAGAAACCAAGCTAGTTTTCAATTAATTGGGTTGGAACTGAGCCTTCCCTTTTAGCTAGAGCTTTGAGAAATCAGAAACTGCAGAGCCCTTGATTAACTGAAAGTTAAAAGGTAATTATTGAGGTGGATTATGGAAGTATGGATATGTGCCAGTGTGTAACCCTTTACCCATTTGAGATTGTCAATTTCCAGACATACCTAATCACATTTTCAACATTATAACACAAATTTGTTAGGTCCTTGCTCTCCAGGTAAGGTGTTTACTAAATCACGATTCTCACATGAAAGCATCTGCTCTATTATGTCCCAAAAGAATTTTAGGTTCTTTAGATGAAAGGAACCCTTCCCAGTGGGGCCTGTGAGTAACTGGAGGCACCTGTTAACCTTATGAATTCTCATTACATGAAAGTGGACCAGCCATCGTCATTCTCCAGCATGAAGATTCCAAGTTACAATTATACATGTTTTTTAACATTACTCTTGGAAGGCCCTTCTTTTCAAAATCTCTCCATGCAGAGAGATTTTATTAAGGGTTTTTTTTGTTTTCTGTTTTGTTTTGTTTTATTTTTTACAAGATTTTTTTTATTTATTTGACAGAGAGAGAGATCACAAGTAGGCAGAGAGGCAGACAGAGAGGGAGAGGGAGAAGCAGGCTCCCTGCTGAGCAGAGAGTCTGGTGCAGCACTCGATCCCAGAACCCTGAGACCATGACCTGAGCCGAAGGCAGAGGCTTAACCCACTGAGCCACCCAAGTGCCCCTTGTCTTGTTTTTTACGTAAAGTTTATCCAGAATGGCCAATCTGGATAGGCTTCCTCTTTATTAACATTACCGATTTCAAGGAAGAGTTTTCCAGGAGGACCCGAAAACAACCAGGTCAGAACAAAAGGGTGTTATTCAACTTCACCTCACCTTGGTATAACTGAAACAAATTCTCCTATGGACGATTAAGAGTTTAGGTTGGGAAAATTGCCATCAACACTTAAACTCATATAGACATGCCGTTTTGCCCTGTCTAGAGCAACTCGACTGACGTACCTGTGAAAGAGATGGGCCCCAGGTTATGATTAAGAACGCCAACATCCCACCTGGGGAAACAGACATAATCCAGAGCAAAAGTATGTCTAGGTGGAGGGAATCATCTGGTGAGAAGGACTGAGCCAGGAGTTCCTCTTCCACCTTTTGAACCAATCCAGAATTGTAGGGAGAAAAAAATTAGCACCCATTGAAAGAGCTGGATCTACGATGTCAGGTGCAGCCACATGATTAACGTTTGGTCTGCCCTTGATAATCTAGTCAGGGTACAGAAATCAGCTTTGATGAACCACTCACCAGAAAGCACAGAACTTCATTTTCCTTCTTAGTGGCATGAGGTCATGATTCAGGATGATCTACTACGTTATTACAGATTCTGGATATCCGGGAATTTCTTGTCATTTAAATTTTTTGGAAATATTTATTTATAACCATGCCATGCATTTTAACATCATATTGTGCATTTTAAAAATGAAAATTAAATCCTGTATTTTTGCTGCCATGATAGAGGACAGTGCTTAGAGGTTGGTATTTCGCCGTCTGTCTGTGTTTTGTTTGGGGAAGGGGAAAGAGGCCGATGAAGCTGCAGACATTTCCTGTGTGTGTCGTGGGGGCACTGGTGGCTGAAGGGGTGGGCTTTCCAGAGTTGGTCTTTGGGCAGAGCACTGCTGAATTCAACTGCACCTGTGCCCAGAGCCCCTTATTGTCCCAATATTGCTACTGCTGGGCTTGCTGATGTGACTACTGTCTGGAGAAGTGAGCTCGTAATTCTAATCCCAGTTCTTCTCTTGACAGTCTTCTTTCAGCCTGGGGAAAGCCTCTAGACCTCTTTGTGTCTCGCTTCCAGCCTCAGTAAAGTGGAACATCTTCACTAATTAATTAATGATTGCAGAGGGCTTGGAAATTTCCAAGGGCTAAATAATTGCCAAGGGAGGGCTATTCGGGTTTTTCACTGGCTTTCATTTATTTCCAGTTGTTTCAATCACCGGTGGAAAACAGACCTTCCTACCTTAAAACAATGATCTTTTGTTACATTGAGAAGTTTGGAGGAATTTGATGTTGGACCTATTAAGGAAAAAGTGGTTGTTGTTCTTATTAAGTGAAAGAACGAAATCTCTCCTATATTTGAGATGAGCTGCTTTGATTTCCCTGCAATATAAAAGAAGAGGGGAAAGAAAAGGAGAGGAGAGACAAGAAGAAAAGAATAAAGAACGGAAGGAGGCAGCATGAGAACCTATAAAGTGTGGGGGATCGTGATTATATTTATGTTCCCATAATGTGCTGAGCAGTGAATTTGCATGCTACAGTAGACCATAATGTGTTTCCTGGACCATCTGAGCTGAGTTCCTTGAAAAATATTGTTATAAGCAAGTTTTTATAAGAGAAATATTCCTTTCCCACTGGAAATCCTCTTAAAGACACAGTAGAATCTTTTCTTTTGGCTCTTTTCTAAAAGCTCCTATCGGCTAGCTGCCCTGCAGTTCACGAGACTCTTGTCCTGTGCATTATCTGCCCAGGCCCATGAGGTGCGATGTGCCTTTTCTCCAATATTCAGATAAGGTGAGTCAGGCTGAAAGCGCCAGAGCCGGGACCTGGAGGCCAGTCATTGCTCTTGAGTGCACAACAACCCAGGGGCAGGTCAGCTTTAATACCCACTTCTTGTCCTGAACCTAATCTGTCTTAGCCTCCGTTTTATTAAAGAAAAATGGTGTTTGCCTCACAGTGTGTGAGAAGTACTGATGCTATGCATCCCAGGGAAACTTGGGGTGGGGGGTAGGCTCCTACTGGAGTGGGAGATTTGGTTAAATTCTAAAATCATCTGCTGTTAACATCTTCTTGAAAACCTCTTCATGATGGTGAGAGTGTGGAGATCAGCAAACAACTTTTCAATAAATCCAACACAAAGTTGTTTTTGTTTTGTTTTGTTTGTTTATGTTTTGGTTTTTTTGTTTTGTTTAGGTTTTGTTTTTGGTTTTAATCCAGAGTTAGGACAGATCACTGCTCTTCATTTAGCTTTTGAATCTGGGGCATATTTAATGGTATAGAGAACAGAGTGAAGGCAGTGGACTTTTAGGGTCAATGTTAAAGGGTCCTAAGATCTATAATTTGTTACGATTCAGAAAATCCCAGAGAAGGTTGTTATGGTAGTATTTCACACATTCAAATAGTATCAAATGTGGAACTTTCTTTCACTGTAGAAAAGAGATGGATATCCATATTGGGTATACTGCAAGCAAATGGCATTACTTTGGAGAAAGCTTTCCTTTATGGTAAACCTTGTACTAAATAGCTCTCAATTCCAGGATCAGAGGAACAAAAAAAGAAGAGACGGTTAGGGTGGGAGATGAGCAGATGCAGAGAGATAGATGCCTCAGGTCAGGTGCTAATACCTGGGTACATACAGAGATGAGGATGGAAGAGGTTGCTTGAATAGACAGTGACAGAACATTAGTAATCCCCCCTATGTACAGGGTTTTTCAGTTTCCAGAGCACGTTGTCGACCCCACAGAAGCCACAAGGGTTCAAAAGCTCAAGACTGAGAGTTACTCTCTGTAGATCGTATGTCAGATTCATGGGAGAACCACGGTTTCGATGTGGGTCTTCTGAATATTGTCATCATGTTTTTCCCCCTAGTAAGCTGAGCATGTTGGCATGCTTTGGTGTTTGGATGGTGGGAAGCACCACGTCGGCAGCACCAACCACTCACTGGCCATGGCTCCCCGGTGGCCCTACTTGCTGGCAGACATGAAAGCCGGCTCAGGCATTTGTGGTGCGGTGCCATGAGATCAACAAATAGAGGGGAAGAACCCTGTTCATCCCTGCAGGACATCCATCCTGGGGCTCAACTTCTGCTTCCCTATCACCAGTGTACAACTTCCCCTGTTGTTTCTATCTCACAATGTCTAAAATCTGGTTTCTTATCTAAATCTCCTTGGTACTGTCCTAGTTCCGGTGTTTAATTTCTCCCCTAAGTTATGGAAATGACGTCTTAATGGGTATCTCCACCTCTAGTCTCTGCCCACACCCGTCCATCCCATGTACGTGAGCAGATGAATCTTTCAGCCTTACAACTCTGCCTTTGCCAATAACTGCCTTTAAAAAACAAAAAACAAACAAACAAACAAACCCCACAAAAAACCTTCAAAAATTCCCAGCCAGTTATGGAATGAATTGAAACCCCAGCCTGGATTTCCAGATTCATCTCCCCCTTGAAGCCTCCCAACTTCCAGCTGAGTACTTCTCTTGCTAGTTATTTCTCATCTTTGTAGCTTTCCTCATGGAACGCCTTCCTGCAAGGCTTTCTCAGATCTTCCCCCAAATAAATAAAATAGCCGGACATCTAATGTGACTTAGGAAGACCAAGCTAATGTGTTAATCTCTCTTACGATGTCTTCTCTTTGTAAGATCAAGTTGTACATTATTTCATCCTTTCTTTTGGAAGTTTCCACACTCTTCCTGTACTAGAGTCATATGTACTGATCTTCCGCCAGCCTCTGCCCGAGCATATACTGGACTCTGATTTAGGGGGTGAAGACGGTATCTGAATGACCCTGTCTCCTCCAGAGTAACTAACACAGTACGTAACACATTCTTGTATAATAAAGATGCTTGAAGAAACTCCCCACATCCTACTGAAATACGGAGAAAACTCTGCTTTAAAACTTATGGGGTTATTCAGCAAAATGCCAAAATCCAAACCTACTGCACCAAGTCATATATTAGGTGACCTCAGGAACACAGGCACTGTCACATCAGCAACTCAGTATCCAAAGTAGTTAGCTAATATCTCGCATTCACCACCGTGCTAACACTTTACATTCCTTCTGGAATATGCGTGTGTACATGTATGCTGTTATGTACACAGTCTCTTTTATTTCCCCACTTGCCACATGTCCATGGAACTTGTTGATTCATATTCTTTAATCAACCTTTGGAGGTTTGATTTACATTCAGTAAAATGTCTCTATTTTAAATGCATGCGACAGTGAACCTTTGACATACATATATGTACCTGTGTAACCCCCACCGCAATCTCGAGAACATTTCAGCGACCCCAGAAATCCCCCTCATTCTTGCTGCATTCAGTCCCCTTTACGCTCAGCCCCAGGCAACCGGTCTGTGTTCCAACATAGGTTACATTTCTCCTTTCCAGAATTCCATATAAATGGAATCACACCATAGTATACATGCCTGTGTCAGAGCTGCTTTTACTCACTGTAATTTTTTTTTTTTTTTTGAGATCCATTTATGTTGTTGTGCATATCAGTAGTCATTCATTTTAATTGCTAAGCAGTGTTCCATTGTATGGGTATACTGCATTTTCCTTAGCCATTAACTTCTTTGGGTACATTTTTTTTTTTTAAGATTTTATTTTTATTTATTTGACACAGAGAGATCACAAGTAGGCAGAGAGGCAGGCAGAGAGAGAGGGGGAAGCAGGCTCCCCAAGGAGCAGAGAGCCCAATGCGCGACTCAATCCCAGGACCCTAAGATCAAGACCTGAGCTGAAGGCAGAGGCTTAACCCACTGAGCCACCCAGGCGCGCCTTTGGGCACACTTTTAATTGCATTTTGAACTATGAGTAAGGCTACTATGAACGTCCATGTGCCAGTTTTTGTATGGACATAGTTTTTATTTCTCTTATGAAATACCCAACAGGAGCATTTCTGAGACGTATGGTTAACCATTTAACTACTTAAGAAACTAGCAGACTTTTCCTAAATGCACCATTTTACATTCTCACCGGCAGTGTACGAGAGGTCCAGCTGGTCCTCAGTCTTAGCACCTGTTAGTCTTGCTATTGTCAATCTTCTTAATTTTAGCTATTTTCATACTTTATAGATGCATCTGATTATGGTTTATATTTATTTCCCTTTTGACTAATGATGTGGGATGTCTATTATTTATGCACTTATTGGCCATCATTTGTCTTCTTTTGAGAAGTGTCATCAAATTCTTGGCCCATTTTTTATTTTATTTTTTATTTTTAAAATTTTATATTATTATTTTCAGTGTTCCAAGATTCATTGCTTATGTACCACACCCAGTGCTCCATGCAATATGTGCCCTCCTTAGTACCTACCACCAGGCTCACCCATCCCCCCACACCACCTCCCCTCCAAAACCCTTAGTTTGTTTCTCAGAGTCCACAGTCTCTCATGGTTTGTCTCCCCTTCCAATTTCCCCCAACTCACTTCTCCTCTCCTTCTCCCAATGTTGTCCATGTTACTCCTTATGCTCCAGAGGTAAGTGAAACCATATGATAATTGACTCTGCCTGCTTGACTCATTTCACTCAGCATAATCTCCTCCAGTCCCATCCATGTTGATACAAAAGTTGGATATTCATCCTTTCTGATGGAGGCATAATACTCCATTGTATATATGGACCACATCTTCCTTATCTAGTCATCTGTTGAAGGGCATCTTGGCTCTTTCCACAGTTTGGTGACTGTGGCCATTGCTGCATGGGATACAGCTGGGGTACAGATGGCCCTTCTTTTCACTACATCAGTATCTTTAGGGTAAATACCCAGTAGTGCAATTGCAGGGTCCTAGGGTAGCTCTATTTTTAATTTCTTAAGGAATCTCCACACTGTTTTCCTAAGTGGCTGCACCAACTTGCATTCCCACCAACAGTGTAAAAGGGTTCCCCTTTCTCCACATCCTCTCCAACACTTGTTGTTTACTGTCTTGTTGATTTTGGCCATTCTAACTGGTGTAAGGTGGTATCTCAATTTGGTTTTGATTTGAATCTGCCTGATGGCTAATAATGATGAAATTTTTTTCATGTGTGTCTATTAGCCATATGTATGTCTTCTTTGGAGAAGTGTCTGTTCTGTCTTCTGCCCATTTTTTGATGTGATTATCTGTTTTGTGTGTGTTGAGTGTGGTCCATTTTTTAACTGAATCGTTGATTCTTACTGAGAGTGGTAAGGGTGCCTTGTATATTCTGAGTCAGGGTCTTTAGGTATATGCATTTCAAGTATTTCTTCCTGGTCTGTGACTTAACTTTTCTTTTCCTTTGAGATGAGCTTCATTTTCTGAACAGGAGTTTTTAATTTTGATCAAGTTCAGTTTATCACTTTTATCCTTTTATAGTTTACACTTTCTTTCCCTAGATGTTTTTGCTTCCTCGTGGACACAAAGATTGTATTCTTGCTATTTTTTAAAGATAATTACTGGTAAATTTAGTGCTATAATTACCTAGGCACGTTTGACAAAAATCAGTTGGCCATATACGTGCAGATCTATGTGGACTCTGTCTGCAGTTCCAGTAATTTATATATGCCAATGCCATACTACCTTTATCACTGACTTTTATAGTAGATTTTAGAATCAGGCTGTGCAAATTTTCTATCTTCGTTCTTTTGAAAGTGTTTTGAGTATTGAGTCCTTTCAATTTCCATATAAATTTTAACATCAGCCTATCAGTTTCCACAAGTAGCCTGCTGTGATTTTGATTCATATTTTGTTGAATCTACAAGTCAATTTGAAAAGAGTTTATATTGTAGCAGTGTTGTCTTCCAACCCATGAACATGGTATATCTCTCATTTGATTTTGATTTTTATTAATTTCTCTCAACATTGCATTATACTTTTACACATGTTTTGTTAAGTTATCCCTAAGCATCTCACATTTTGAATGCTATTGTAAATGGCATTTTTTAAAAAGTTTCAATTTATAGTTGTTGGCTGTTATTATATAGTTTTTTTTTTAATTGACCTTGTATCATATGACATTGTTAAATTTAACAGTTTTACAAGCTTGTTTAAGACTCCTTTGGCTTTTCTACCTGATCATTTTATCAGCAAATAGTTGTCAATTCACTTGTTTATTTCCTTTGTGGATAAGAGTCTAGCCATCAAATTCTTATATTTGGAAGATGTGCCTTTTTGGTTGAAGAAAAAGTTTTTCACAAAATTGAAGAATGTAAATTGGAAGAAATAATAAATCTTTAACATTTCCTTCTCTAGAGTAGCCTACTGAAACTGTCAGACATAGAAGTCATCTTCAGAATTACTAGATCATAATTCCTTAAACTTACAGATAAGAAAACAGAGGCCTGAAGTGTTACAGTGATTTGAAGAGTTAGTTATATAACTAGTAGGTGGCACATATCAGTAAAAACTGGTCTTTTTATACCACAGTTCCTCTGCATTGGCTCAAGACATGTGAGATCAGGAATATAAAGGAGCTTTAAAAGGTATGATAGTCATTGCTAAAAGGAGCTTACACCTACCCTTGGACTCCCCGTCAGTTTTATATGTTCTCTAATCACAGAAAATTGCTATCATCTTGGTGTTCTTTGTTCTGTCTCATACATAGTTGTTCCTCCCGTGAAAAGACTTGTTCTTAGGGTCTGTATGATTTTTTTACTCAGTCCATAATTTCTTCTTCCCCTAACTCTAAAATTTATCACCAGAATGGATGTCCTCATACACTAAGAAATGTCTGTGAGTATTATTCATTTTGCTAATCCTATTTCTTCAGGGTTTTAGATGTTTAGAAATATCCCAGGTCCCTAATCTTTGTAGAAAATTAAGTAAATCACTTTAAACAAATGATTCTAACAATATGTAATTTTTTGCATTTATAGAGCTCAGAGAACTCACTTCAATTTACCAGTGTTTTGTTTTTGTTCTGTTTCATTCCTATAGTAAAAGAACTACCCAACTAAATGATAATGTCCCTCTAGAATTTTTTTTTCCCCAAATGGCCAGCTGCAAACACTCATGCTGTCCTGTCTCAGAGGAGAGTCTATGGTTGTCTTCCCCAGCAAACAAAGAAGTTTGCCCATTATTGGTGTATAATGATTAGTGGTGAATATACATACTTTTAAAGATTTTACACACACAGTATTAGGAAATGTTCCCATAGTGAAAGTCAAATAGTTGACTTTCCAAAAGTGCCAATGCCAAGTAATAATGATTTACTTGTTATTTTAGCTCTTTGATTTAGGAATATGGAAAACTCAACTTTTAGATACATTCTTGGCAAAGAATATGGTGTTTGCTATATTTTATCCTTAGAACTCAGTGAATCTTCTTCAGAAAATAAATTTGATTAACCTCAGAAAGTTACTTACTTACAATATCATTTTGAAATACATAATAATAACATGTAACATTTTTATAACCCCATATAAAATTTTACCAAACAATTTCATATATGTGGAAAACTCTTTATCATGTCCAGGGGCAACTTGTCTGGTATCCCATTAATATCAAATGTCAGAGATAGGGTGAGAAATGGGTCTTCTGACTGCTAGCCCAGAATTCTCCCATTCCATAGCACTTGCCTCCATTTAGCTCATAGTAGTTATTCAAATATCAAATATCCCTTGGCTCCAGAAGTCTGGAGAATACAACTTTAGCGTTGTGTTTCTGAGATATAACATATATTTAGCATTATTTGAACCCCAAAATTCAGTCAATACTATATTATCAAGATTTAAGCAGTTGAAACTATTCGCTAATCTAAGTTCAAGATAAAAGATACCCTTTTATTCAGTCTTCGTAAGTATTTGGTGCATTTATATCTCTCAACCATAGACAATATATTTATTTTAGACATACCTTTAGGGATTATTGTGAAAATATAGACTAAGAGGGTATAAGAATGCTAGTCATATTCATTTGAGATCTGTTAGATATTACTTGTTTTTCCTGGTCTATACTTAACATCTTCAACAAAAATTTGGATAGTTACTATAAAAATATTACTAATTTTTACCAGAGGAAATCCAGGTTTCAGTCCTCCTATCCATCCCATTCAAAAGACAAAAAGTATTAATTAAGCAAGCTCTATAGGAAATAACTGGTGCTAGCAATCCCTGAGGAGGCAGGAAAATTTCTGGTGACTTGCAGAGAACTGGGCAAGAGCTTGGAAAGGCAAGCAGGGGAATATGGACCATAACCCAGCAAATGTAGCCCATGGGCTGAATCTCACATACCACCTGATTTTGTAGATCATGTTTTATTGAAATATAGCCATGCCCACTTATTTGTTACCTATGACTGCTTTCTGACTACAGTGGTAGAGTTAAGAGTTACAGTAGAGGATGTATGGTCTTCAAAGCCCAAAAGATTTACTGTATGTTACTTTACAGAAGAAGTTTACTGACATCTTATTAAAATGTGGAAACACTTCACAAAATATAGATTCTCATTAAAATTTCTTGAATATTTCTCAACTATTCTTTCTTATGCAGTAGATTGAGAATCTTGAGCTGGAGGTTGTTTCAATGGTTGGTGATAATTTGGGGGAAGGAAAGAATTAAAAATCAAACCCAAAAATCCTACTTGGCAGAATGGATTCTGTATCCCTCCTGGTAAATTTCTATTGAGCCTTCAGAATCTATCAATATTAAATCTTAGAGAAGCTTGACCATTCATTCACCCAGTCCCCTACATATTATTGTCATTCCTCTGAGTTTTCTCATAACATTTTTCTTGTTCTTTTACCATAACATACATATTAGTAGGTATCTTAAGTATATCATAACTTTGGGGTTCCTGGGTGGCTCGCTTAACTGGCTGACTCTTGATTTTGGCTCAGGTCCTGATCTTGGGGTGCTGGGATCCAGCCCTATGTCTGGCTCTGTGCTAGGGGGAGCAGTCTGCTTGCGAATTCTCTCGCTCTCCATCTGCCCTTCTCCTTGCTCCCAATATCTCTCTCTCTTTCTCTAAAATACATAAATAAGTCAGTAAATAATAACTTTATTGGAATAGAATTCACATAGTTAGAATTAACCCACTTAAAATGTATAGTTTAATCCATTGTTTTTAGTATATTCATGAAGTTGTGTGACCATCATCACAATCTCTCACCCTAGAAAGTTTAAAACTCATACTTACTAATTCCCACTCCCCATTTTCCTCAAATTCTCCAGACCTAGGTAGCTATTAATACTTTCCGTATCTATAGATTTGCCACTTCTGGACGTTTGGATTCAAACAATATATAGTCGTTGGTGACTAGATTCCTAGCATAATATTTCCAAGTTCCATTCATGTTGAGGTACATCTGAGTACTTCATTCCCTGTTATTGCTGAATACCATGCCATTGTACAGACATACATCCAATTTATCCTTTCACCAGTTGAGGGACACTTTTTGGAGTTTGTTTTTCTTGGCTCTTATGAGTATTTGAGTTCAAGTTTTTTGTTTGTTTGTTTGTTTTTGTTTGTCAGAGAGAGAGCACATAAGCAGAGGGAGCAGCAGGCAGAGGGAGAAGCAGACTCCTTGCCGAGCCAAGGAGCCTGATGAGAGACCTAACCCCAGGCCCCTGAGACCATGACCTGAGGCCAAGGCAGACACTTAACTGACTGAGCCACCCAGGCATCCCTGAGTACAAGTTTTTAATCTGAGTATATGTTTTCAGCTCTGTTAGGTATATAGGTAGTGTTGGAATTTTCTAGGTTATATGGTAACTTCATGTTTCACCTATGAAGCTGCTGGACTGCTTGCCAAAGGGGTTATACCATCTTGGTTTCCCACCAGCAGCTCATGAGCATTCTGATTTTTTCATCTCTGCATCCCATTGGATTTATTTTTTTTTCAGCATAACAGTATTCATTGTTTTTTGCACCACACCCAGTGCTCCATGCAATCCGTGCCCTCTCTAATACCCACCACCTGGTTCCCCCAACCTTCCACCCCCCGCCCCTTCAAAACCCTCAGATTGGATTTTAATCACACTGTATGTCTGTCTCTTCAAGTAGACATTTCTGTTCTTCAAGGGTGTGACTCAGGTCTACTGGGGTTTTGTTTCTTATATTCCTAAGATGGTACAGTGCCTGTAACAGGAACTTATGAATTCTTGCATCAATCAGTCTATCAATAAGTGAAAGAACTTGAGTTACTGACTTGATACAGCTTTGCATACAGTTCCTATTACTGAGAGTTGTTAATGTGGTTCTTTTTGAATACGTGTGTTCTTACTGATGTTCTTTTTTGTTTGTTTTAATTCTAGCTGTGTTCCCAGTCTCATGTAGGCTTTAGATCCTAGCTTGCATTGCCAGTAGATTACTCTTCATTTAGATGCACTCTCTTTCCATCACTGAGGCTAGTTTCCCAGCCTGCATCATTGGGAGTTCTTCTCTTGCTGCAGTCAACTTGAACTGGTCTTCTCTCTGTCCCTTACAGCACAGTGCTGTGTATAGTGAATTTTTTTTCATCATTGAGGGGATATCACCTCACCCAAGCCTGTTTTTCCCACACGTGGCTGTTAACCTTTTCAGTCCTGATGGTTCTGCTCTTCCAGGAGCTCAGGCCTAACACCCGAAGTTGTTTTGACTCTTCTTCCTCACACAGCACATGCTTTCAAGGAGGCGATGAAATATTATCTCTTCTCACCATCTCTCCTGCTCATTCCCTGGTGGAAGCCTGGTCCGGCCTTTCCTGAGTTATTGCAGTGGCCACCTACTGCTCTGACTTTTCCACCCTGGTCCCACTGTGGCCCGTTCCAACTTAGAATGATCCTTGAAAATCGTATTATTTCACTTTCCTGCTCAAAACTCTCCAGCAGCTTGCCAGCTCCACGCCTTCCCCTTGAGGGAAGCAGGCATGGTGCTTACAAGGCCCAACTCTTGTTTGTCCCCTGGTAACTCTCTGACTTCATCTACCCCACCCGCCTTCCCCTGCTCCAGGCATACCCCATGCAGGCACACTCCTGTGTCAGACTCCTTGTTTCGCTGACCTTCTGCCTGGAATGCTTTTCTCCAGATCTCCACATAGCTTGCTCTCTTACCTCCTACAGGACTTTACTGAAACGTGCTACTTTGCTGAGGAAGCCTACCGGGACTACCCTACCAAAAATACCTCCCCTGCCCTAAAATGCCCTTATCCACTTTTACTTTCCCCTGTAATATTTATCACCATCTAACCTAAACATTTTCATCATCTGTTCTTTATTTCCCTCCCCCTTGAAGGTGTCATAATACCAAAGACATTTATCCTTTTTGTTCATTGCTATATAGTGACCATTGACTGACAAGCAATAAATCCTTGGAAAAGATGCCTTAACGAGTGAATGAGTAAATGCTGAGCACAGAATCATTCTCTCTGGTAACTTTTCAACCGAATAGCTATTATGTGGGAAAGGTCACCAAGTTCTGAGGGCCTCCAGTGTATGACACCCGCTTTATGTAGATTTCCCCAAATTCTATACTCCACACTCCACCCAAGCCTCCTGGCCCTCCTTTCTACACCATGTGTTGTCTCTTTTGATAATGTCTATGTAGTAGAAAGACTTTGGAACTTGAAATCAGCTCTGAGTTTGAGTTTCAAACCACAAGGAAAGTTGTGTGTGATGACAGATGTGGAGGTACTTTTTGACTATAAAATTCCATACCTGGGAGCGCCTGGGTGGCTCAGTGGGTTAAAGCCGCTGCCTTCGGCTCAGGTCATGGTCCCAGGGTCCTGGGATCGAGCCCCACGTCAGGCTCTCTGCTCACCAGGGGGCCTGCTTCCTCCTCTCTCTCTCTGCCTGCCTCTCTGCCTACTTGTGATCTCTGTCTATAAAATGAATAAATAAAATCTTAAAAAAAAAAATTCCATACCTGTATAAGAGATTATTATAATATTTGGAAGGGCTTAGGCTGCAGGAGGGGGATTAAACATCTTAAGTGACAGATGGTACTATTAAATATTTTAAAGCTGTGTGGATTAATAGCTGCTAATATTGATTGAGCATTTATGTCAGGTACTGTGCTAAGTACTTTCTGTGAATTAATATACACAGCCTTCTCAGTAACACTAACAGTTTTAAAAAGTGCTATTCTATTTTGCTGAGAAAAACTGAGTCTTAAAAACATTAAGTAGTTCTCCCAATTCAGAAACTTTCATGAATATCAACAGTTAGGTGTTAAAGCAGGAGAAATTGTTTTACTGTGTCACGTGGCTTTATTTGATCAATTGCTTCTTTTATTGAAAACTATTCATTGCCCATTTTGTAGTGCTGGGATTAGAGTCAGGAACAGAATAAGATTGCTTTCCTCTTCAAACTTATATTCTAATTTTTTTTTTCAAAGGATAGGGAACAAGACAGTTTAGGCAGGGATACTGGCTCATTATAAAATAAAAAGAATTTTAATATTGGGGTAGAGAGTGATTTAGGTAGCCAACTCAGGAAAGTCACTGAAGGGGTGACATTTGGGCTGAACCCTGAATAGTGTAGAGGGGTCGGTCAGTTCTTCTAAGATCTGGATGAAGAACATTCCAAGCCAAGGACAGCAAGGATGAATCCTCTGACTTGGCATGGACAAGAATAGAAAGCCAGGGTGCTGGAACATAGTCTGTGGAAGAGAATGGAATACAGTGAGGTGGGAGAGGTAAGCGGGGTCCAGATCTTATGGATCATGGTAAGGAGTTTGTCTTTATTCTAAGTGAAATGAAAATCCACTGGAGCATTTTTAGCAAGGGAGTGATAGGGCTTGGTTTTGTTTTAAGGTAATCCCAGCCACTGCATAAGATCAGAGTGGATGTAGGAGGATTTCATAGGCTCTGGTGCTTCTGTAGTTTCCCTAAAAACTGTTGAAAAGGTGGGCTTATAAACTTTCTTATTTGTAAATACAAGAGCTTTTATATTAAGAAACATGAACGTATGGGCCACTTTGTTAGTATGGAGTTTGTATCTCCAAATTCTATAGTTGTGTCCTAAGGCAGACTCCCAGTCTCCAGCCCCGGGGCAGTGGTGAGGGGTGGGGTATGATTATTGAATGAGAAGCAAAAACAACAGACACACTAGTCACTCTCTCAAGTGTCAGGGAGAGGTTTATGCAAGCAATGGAATGCCATGCAGGCAGTAATGGAAGCCATAATAGTTCAAGATGTATGAGTTTGGGGGATGAACTATTATTGCATGTTCTAAGGAACTTCAAAACTTCAGATTTTACTGAGCGAAAAAAAGACAGTCTGACACCACTACATTTTTCAGTGGCTCTGGAGCAGTTAAAAACTGAATACTCTAAAGTCAGGGATAGTGTAGTCATGGGAGGTGGGGATGGGGGGATGAAGGTTTTACCTACTTCTGTTACAGAGGCAAGGTCAGGAGGTTCACAGGAGCATTCTTTTAAGCAACGTGGATCCTTCTGGTGGGTCTTCTCTGGTCTCCCTTCCTCATCCCTCCCTCTACCACTGTGGCAATTTAACGATCAAGAGCAAATAATGACATCAGTTCTTTGAGACTTCCTGTTCACACCAGGTGTTGCTCACCTTAACTCTGCTTTTTATCAACTCACTTGACCCTTTTCAAGTTATCCCTTTGTCTTGAAATAACTTCTGCAATACTTTTCATGCTCCGTAATGCTCTCAGTGTAAGTGGCCCAAAGTGTATATCAGTAAAAACCTGCTTTCCCAGCAGTAGTACTGGGACATCTTAAGAGTCTTCCAAACAGCTCATGAGCTGCTTACAAAATAATCCTGACTAGACAGGCACATATGTAGTTTAGCCACATTGTTTATTCCATGAGTACCACCAAGCATATATGAGTTATATAGTAATATTTTAGGAAAAAAGCATTGATGAGATATGTAGGTCTTAGTTATAATTAGTAATGCTAGTGTATAGCTGCATAGACCTATTTTCTTAAAATTTTACTTTCAGTAAATAGCACATACCATCTAGATACCATTTTTCTTGATGCCAAAGGACATACAAAAATCAGCTAAAACTTAGCTCATCCTCAAAGAACTTAAGATCTAATGAGAAAGATCAGATATGTATTACTGGTGACATGGGCCTCTGACTATTCACTTCTTATTCATCAGGGTGAAGTATTATTTTAAAAAAAATAGAGCTGATATCCCTACTCTTTTAGAGAATAGAGCATTTCCCCCCATGATCGGCTACACATGGACCAAGAGCCCTTGTGAAACAAAAATCGTAAAAGTGCTAAAAGAAAGCCCCTGGGAAAGTTCCCATGGAGGTAGAAAGAGTGGATCAATTTTGCAAGGCTTCATGTAGTGTATGACCCCTATTAGTCTTGAATCAGTGGAGAATGGGGAGTGGGGATAAGGAGACAAGGTTAGATTGTGTAATTGCCAAGAATATCTAAAAGCTGGGGAATCAAAAGATCTTCCTTAACTTAGATTAATTTCAATATTAATTGAGTGACTTTCTGATTCTCCACATTTATAGCCATTTGCCTCTAAAAATAAGATCAGTTTCAAAGCTGGCTCACTACTTATATCTTTGCATGTGATAGCATAAAGACAAGCATGCATAATGAAGACCCTAACATAACTTGATGTTACTGACCAAAGTTAGTAGGTAAATAATACCTCTCCCAATGTTATATATTCTGCCATAGTGAATTTTAATGACTTGGAGCCCATGTCCCCTTAGGAAGCAATTTTAAACCATTGGGAAATGTCTTGTTTAAAACACTGTAGTGGTAAAATGTCCAAGCATTCTGAAGTTTTAAAACCTGCTCTTAAGTGTGAATGCTAGAAGTTACCCAAATTAAATCATTATTGCTTTACGCAATGCCTTTTTATGTGCTGGTTCATTTAGTCCTCTCAAAATGTATATGAAGAAAATACTATTAATATCTGATTTTTTTACCAAGTGGGAAAGTGAGATACAGAGGGGGTAAGTTACTTGCCCACGACCGTATGGCCCAAGCCCTTAACCATTAAGCCACACTGTCTCCTTGTAAAGAGGTATTTACAGAAATTCACACTGATGTTTAGCCATCCAGCTTTAAATCTTAAATCTAGTTCTCTTCTGATCCCATATGCAAAGCTGCTGAAGATCCCTCTTCTAAAATGAGAATACTGGGAGGTTATCTGCCAGGAAAGCTTCCTAATTATTTTTTTCAAATAGAGAACATTAGCTCATCTCTTCATTTTTCATCTGCCGGTCTGCCTTGCCAGGCATTTTTGAAGCAAGTGGCAGAATGAGGGGTGTGGTGGTTGGGCCATGGAATGGCACTAAGCAGAATGACTTCAGTCTCAGAGAGGAAAGTACTACTGAGCTCTGAGAGATGCAACACAAAAGCTCAAGACATCCTCAGGGCCAATGTACTGCCACAGCACAGTGCTCCAAGTGAGAAGATTTGAAGCAAAACCAGCAATGGCCAGTTTCTTAAGAGTGATATGATGTAACCCAAACATGTCCACTCTTTGCCAAATGCCAGGAGTAACAGTGTTTTGTATATTTGCATGAATAATTTACAGCATCACTGAATGGCTGATCCAAAGAAGGTAAGGGGAAAGGAAATCTTAAAATAAGCTGTAAAATCCAGCCCATTTATGTCTGAAGTTTAGAGTCAGTCAAACAAAACAAATGTTCCATATACCAACAGCATTTGCCATTAGTTCAAAATAAGCCTGTTCTGAGAAAGGATTGATTAAATAAATAAATATCTAAAAATTGTCTGTCTTGAAACCCTTGGGTAGAACACTGAGTTGCGTTCCTACAGGAGGAATGCCAAATGAGCAAGCCTAGGCCAGGTTTGTTTGGAAAGCCTTATTTGGAGAACCATGGAAGTGTGAATGTGATCACATGAGAAGCTGGGGACTGTTCAGCCTTCTGTGATTGTTCTATGAGTTCTAGTACCAGGCTATTAATAGGGAGTCAAGCACAAGTGTGCTGCTGCAGTTTTTTTTTTTTTTTTAAACCGTCATGGATCATATTTACAAAGACCCATTTCTTTAGCAAGAGACTTTGTGGTAAAGGAGTCATTGGTTTCCATTTTATATCCTTTTGTTCCATGCTTATATCCATACTTAATGTTAACTTCCCCTATTAAAAAACAGAAGCCTAGTTTTCCATTTTGAGGGTCAACTGATTGCAAAATCAAAAAGTTCTAGAAATTAAATCAAATTTAACGAATAGACTTCTGAAACATATTAATTACCCCAGCATATTTGCTCAGTGGCTGGGAAGTTCATAGATTTTTAGATGGTCAGAGATCAAATAAACATGTTACCTTTGCTTTTCAAAGAAGCCATCTTGCCCATTCACAAGAAATTAAGATCCAGAGAATGTCCAATGCCTCAACGGCAGAGGTAGGACTTTAAATCTGGGTGATTGAGGATGATTCTTTATTTATGTTGGTAGATGCTTTATGATTACCTTTGATAAAATGACTGGGAATATTTTCATCCAATACATTCCATATCCTTTGTCTCTTTCTTCTCAAAAAAGAACTCGAGATGGACAGACAATGAATAATTACCCTCTTTTATAGAGGATGACAAAATTGCAGAGAAGTCAGTCACTTCCTCAATTTTGCACGCTACATAAATCATAGAATCCTCATTCCTTGTCTATAAAACCCATAGCATGAAACAGGTGGAACTAAAAGAAATTGCACTTCGCAACTTTTCTGTTTGCAGAATGTCCCTTTCTGTTGCTTAACATTTAGATGGAAAAATAGGAAATGTGCTAAAGAAGACACTGAGTAAAAGGCTTGGGCTGATATCTGGTGATATCTACCCTTTAGTATTCTGAAAAGAGTGTGCTGATAGTGATTCTATACGTGATAAGGTTACACAAACCTCAGAAGCCAAATAAACATTTTGATTAAATGATTCAATTGTATTAAGCATGTGATAGGTGCTGCAGTATAATTGACTGTTCAAGATGGAAAGTGTTTATAAAGAAGTATGTATAAAAAGTAAGGACCTTTGCAAAATAGCATTGGTCTTAGTTGCTTTGGTTAATAGACCTAATAGTGAATTGTGAGATTATTGTGTGTTTGTGTGTGTTGAGATATATTCAAATTTTGTAGGACCTAAAGCTTTGGAGCTTATAACTTTGAGGAGACCTCTTTTAAAAAATACAAAATTATCACCAAAAAATCATTGTAGTAGTAAGCTGCCATAATGAAGAACCAGAGGCTGGTGGCTTAAACAAAAGGGAATTTATTTTCTCACATTGCTGGAGGCTAGGACTTTGGGACCAAGGTGTTATCAGGGTTGGCTTCTTCTGAGGCCTCTCTGCTTGGCTGGTAGCTGGTCTTCTTATGTTCTCACATGGTCTTTCCTCTGCGTTGTTCGGTGTCCTGATCTGCTGTTCTCAAGGACATCAGTCATACTGGATCATGCCCAACCTACCAATCCCAATTTAATTTAACTGTCTCTTCAAAGGCCCTGTCCCCCAATACTGTCACATTCTGAGGTACTAGGGGTTCACACTTCAGCATATGACTTTTGGGGGGACATAACTTATCCCATAGCAATTAGGTAAGAAATGAATATTTATTATAAATGAGAAAAGCAAATGCAAAGACTTTAAACTGATTTTTAAAAAGCTGTGAAATATGATAAAAACCACAAAATTCAGGAAAAAAGTGTCTTAATTAACAATTAATTAAAGGCTCGATGACTCTGTCTTACATTTTGTGGCTGTAAGCTCTCCGGTCACTTCCCCATGCAACCTAATTTTGTAGTGTTTTCTTTAGGAAGACTGGAAAGATAATTTCAGTCTTCTAGCATGGTTGATAGAAAGTTATTATTAATATTATGTCTGTATTATTAAAAGTTTGGAAAACTTCCTTTTATCTGCATGACTTTTTATCAGTGATATTGTAAAACTTACGGTGATTGTCAAATTTGAGGAAACTACTATCCAGTTTCTTTTATTTGTCAGCTATTGGAAAAATACCCATGCTGTTACTGTAAGCTCATACTCTGACAAACTCTATGTTGTGAAATTCGTATCCACGAGGAAAAATCAAGGCTGTGGTGCACTTATAATTGCTTCCAGTACATTGCTGAGCACATTCCTGGTAAGAGAAAGTAACACCTTTTGCATCATTGGGTACCCAGTAGCCCTCCCCGCGTGTATACTTTTACACATCTGATGATTGGTAGAATGTTTGGCCGACAGCTTCTAGCTCCCCAGACTTCACACACTGCTTCACTCCTCCACTGGCATAATCCACCCACACACTGGGTGTTGTAGGAAACATTGATATCACGGGCTTTCTGGCTCCGTATCTCTGACTCCCAAAACTAGGAGAGCTAGTGGGCCAGGGGCATTTAGAGTTTTCCAGGAAGCCATTGCTCCAAGATGATACCTGACAGCGGCCTCTGCACGTACCATAGTGACTGCACGTTATGTAGATCTATGACACCATACTCAATGAAATGTATCCTCCATAGAACTTGCTCTAACCAAACCCCAAATTTTCGACACCATTCCACATGAGTGTGTGACAGACAACAATCAGAGTGGAAAGACACAGCAGTGAACACATTACTTAGCCCCACCCACCCCCCGCCGGGCCATTAGAAGGGGTCAAAGCAAGTGAGGGGCCCTAAAGCTTCCTTCCATGCCGTTCCACACATATTTGAAAATATTTCTTCTTCTCTGGGTACTTGCTTGGAGAGAGTTATTTCTTCTTTCCTTCCTCCTCTTCCTCAAGCATTCATTTAGTGCATACCATATCCCAGACATTGTGTTGGGAGGGAGAAGACACATAGATTAATGTATATAACACAGGTATAAAATGATAGCTCACCAAAGCTGTTAATGATAAAACCTACTGGGTAGCCAGGTGACTTAGTGGCATATTCAGCTGAGCTATTAGGGAAGGCTTTATGAGGAGGTGGTATTTGGTCTGGCCTAAAGGATGTCGAGGATTGGAATTGGTGATTCTGAGGAGAGAGAAGGGTAGTCCAGAGGGATGATATTGTATATGGCTGTGTCTCTACAAGACATTTTCTGGATCTTCACATTTAAAGTTTTATTTGGCTACAAGGCCAAAACAAGCTGAAGGAAATCCCTGATTTGGTGGCCACCTCAGTGCCTTTGAGAAATATCCTCCAGGGTTTGATGGCTCTTTCAAGACTCAAGGTTCGCTACATCTGATCACTTCTGTGTTACAGAATCCCATAGATAATCTCTATGACAACATCTGAAGTAATTAAGCGAGTAGTTTTACCTACTTCACCAGAAATAGACTTCATACAGCCAAACTGTTGTATCGTCGTGGCTTCCATGACTGTTCTTAACGATAATTTGAGGAGTAAAGCTAATGAATCCATTGCTGACATAACAGGTCTTGTTGGATTTGATGGTGGCAGATAGCAGCCCTGTGAGCACTGTTAATAGTACTCTCAGGTGGGAATAGCTGTCTATATACTGAGTTATTAGGAATAATAACAGGAAAAACTATATAAAGACTACTCTTCCACTAACAGTGAATGAACACACTTGTCTCAAACACATTTAAATATCACCTAATGTTGCTCCCTGTGGTAATTTTGTTCACATAAGTTATTTTAATGACATGAAATATTAAAATTGGGTGGGTGAGGGGAATATGCCAATAAAAAGAATCAATCATTCTTCTGACAAATGGCAGGCGATACAGTCACAATATTTACAAGTAAAATGGCAGGGATATCATTGAAAAATATATCTCTGCATCGTTCTATAAAGTGATTCTCCAAACTGTCACGGGTCCATCTTTAACTGATGCCTCATCCCTGTGTTATATAATGTAATAGAGCACTCTTCCTTTTTACTCTTTGCTTTTGGTGGTGAGAGTTAATTTGAAGGCTTTTAACTTTCCGATCTCATTTTTTTCTTTTGTTCCCGACATGGCACATTCTGTCTGCCGTAGAACTATCAGATAAACTGCATAGCTTGCTTCGACCACAACAGCACGATCCGCTTCAGTCAGCCTAGCGGTTTAGCACAAGATGCATTTTAAGGGGATCTGTACAAAAGCCTGAATGAAAATGTTCCACATAAAATGTAGTTACATAAACCTTACTAAAAAGAAAGTACCGGGAAGCACTTAGTGCCTCCGATTCTGGAATCAAAGCTTTCTTCTTTTTCATTCCTTTTCTCGGACATTCAGGGGACCAGGCTCGTGTTTTCTTGTCTGCACTAAACTTTAACGTGGAGGGTGTTTAGAGAACATTTGGCTCAAGCCCCCATTCTTCTCTTCGGTTCTACAGACATTTCTTGGGTGCTTACTGTGTGCCAGGCTCTGTGCTCGGTGTTGCATATACCGAGATGGAGAGGAAGCCTTCCCTGCTCGCAGAGACTTCAGTGAGGTAAGAAATAGATGAGGAAACTCAGGCCGAGGGCCATTTGCTCAAGGCACTGTAGACATAGAAGATAGAACTAGAACAGGAAGAAGGTCTCCCAGCCTGCCATTCTTTCAGTTCTGATTCCCCTCCACCCTCCAACTCCCTAACCCAGGACGCAGAGAATTAGAGCTGCACTGACGTGGTTCTTGTTCTTGGTTATAACATGGGACTCTGTGTTGAAACCCTGTGTTTGAAATAGGTGTTCTGTGTTTAATACTAATTCCAGAGAATCTGGAAGTAGAAGGGGCATATTTCTGACCTCTCTAAGCTTTCGGAAGCCTCTGCTCTCACATTCAGGGTTGCTAGAAAGGGTCCTTTCTGTGATAATGGCTCTGGAGCAGCAGTAGGGGCTATATAGAAAGCTTTCAGGTGCATTTAGACATACCAGAGTTTGGATGTGATTCTAAGGCTCTTTTGTTTGAATTGTGGAGCATAAAGCTCATGAGGCCGTTTGTCCTCAACAGGTTACCAGTGTAGTATGTTTAGTTCTAGCCCCACCTGGACCCCCCAGATGTGGTGAGAACTGGCTTTGTCAGACCATTTGGACATGCTTAGACGTGACGTTCTGAACCATGTGAGAGCTGGACATTTGCATACGATGGAAGTACGGACAGCACTGCCTGACTCCCTGGGGTTCCCACTCCACATGTGTGGGGAATGGGAATTGCCTCAGTAAGTCAGCTTCCCATATACCGTTTTTGATATATCAGAGTCGAGCATCCCAGTCTCTAATTCCTGCTAATAATCCAAAGTTGACAAGACAAGTTGACTCTCTCCCTTTTACTCAGTTATGTAAAACAAGGAAATTGGACTACTTTCTATTTTGTAGAGGCCTAAAGAGCTTATGAAATGTGCATGCTTGATATTAACTCACGAATTCATTAAGGACCACCTGTCAGCAGAAGGCCACAGCAGTACCGATAGCAATGATTCAAATGACAAGGTAATCAATAGTCCTTTACTTCTTTTAGCCAAACTCCAGGTTTCTATCTCATCCCCTTCCTCTTTCCAGCACCTACCATTTTTCTGAGAACCTAGCCAGCACATGGTAAAGTTCTATTAAATGACTACAGTGAAATGAGGTAATTGTCATTGTGATATCATTACCTCCGTTTCCGAAACGCAGCCTATATTAGACTATGTTGAGAAGCAGCTTGAAAGTGATGGGTTTTTTGGGGGGGGGGGGCAGGGAGACGATATGCCACTAGTCACCTGCTCTACACAGTGGCCCAGATCTTTCAAATGAAAGTTGAATGGTATTATAAATTGAGAGCTAGATCCCTAATGACATATCATGAAAGTCACCTTAAAGGGTAAAAACCTAACCCATTCAATACGATTACTGCTTTTACAGCATAAATAATTTCCACAAGCCCACTTCTGGGCAGGATTCTCATTGCCAACATTCTCATTGACAACATTGTGCTTTGCCTGATCAGTCAGAATGACAGTAACTGATAGCAAACAGGAGACAAAGCTCTAACCTCTGCTCGGAGACCAGTCTTTGTGTCCATACCATGCCAGAGATGGTGGATAGCCAGAGATTTCTTTTCTCAACTGCCCCTTCCCACCCAAGAGTTATTGTCCATGTGTTGCTCCTGGAAAAATACGATCTAATGCCATAATGTGCTCTTTTAGAAACAGGGGAACATACTGTTAAAAATGATAGGAGTGCATACTCTGTCTCATCCCAGTTTGTTCTAAATGAGTAATCTGAAGTTAGTTTTCTAAATGTCACCCATCTCCAGGGAGGAGAGTACATTTACGGTGGATTTTTCTCAGTAGGTTAAATCTAAAGAAGTAATTAAGACTCCACATTTCTGATTTGTAGGAAACAGTATTATGCATTTCCCTCGGATAAGAAGTAAGGAGGATAAAGGAAGACTCTCAAATTGCAGTCTGTGTGACCTGTTTTTGAATAAACATCATCATATTCCACAGTCAATTATCTCCAAAGTACAGTGTGTTCTCTAGCCAGAGAGAGAGAGGGAGCAAGAGAGAGAGAGAGAGAGGGAGACGCTGTCAGTGAGAAGTGGTTAGAGAAAAGGACACATGTATTGGAGTGTACATTAATCTATTGTCCTCTGAATAATTTTATACAATTTGGAAAGGGGTAATAGGGAGGATTATACATTATTTTTATGTGATTTCATAAATATCAAATTGCAGTCATCGGTGAAAGAGACAAGCATGACTAGGGAAACAAAATGAGGTATGTTATGTTCAGCACAGTAATAGGGCTCCTAATACCAAAGGAAAAACAAGTCATTAGTTTCAACCATTGAATGGAAGTGGTCTAATCGGAGCAGCGGGATAAGTATCCCATTTTATTATGGCTTGGTTACGTGTTTTGCAAGACTCTCCGGCTCTCCATTAAAATTATTTTCTACGGCAACATTGTGAGGGCTCAGAACCCAGGAGCATAACGATTATTTTTGTTTACACCATGCTGCTCTGCTGGGAGAGTAAATAGTATTTTGAGTTTTGTTTGTTCCTTTTATCCTTTTCCTTTCTTTTCACCTCTGAAAAGATCAAAATTATAGAGGAATATTTGTTGGAGAACGATCTTAAAAGAACCTTAGGTTTGATCAAAATAATGCTGGCCACAGTAAAGACAGGCACATTACCGTTACCTCTATAATCAGTTGAGGTTGTTTTGTTTTTCTTTCCCCCCTTTTTCCCTTTTTTGTTTTCATTTGAGGTAAAGCTGGTGGCAAAGGAAGGTTTCAGGTGGACAAAATACAGACACAACGCTTGTGTTAATTCACACCGGGACCGGGCAGCCTCCCACAATACCTGTGACATTTGGCCTGATCTGATAGAAACCTCTTTATTCCTTTCTGTGTGGCCTGGGATTTGAATCTGGAGGTCTTTGATCCTTTGCCTCTCCTCTGGCTGGCTGCTGGGTGGGGTGGCCCTCCTCATTCATTCTCCCAAGAAGGTCTATTACCATCAGACGCAAACCGCATCCTTCCTTGGATAGCTGTTCCACTTGATATTTATTGGTGATACTGGCCTCTGCCCACTCTGACTTTATTCATAAGCCTCAAGTATTAAAACAACAAACAAACAAACAAAAAACTAACATCCCACTTTTGTGGGGAAGAGAACACCCCCCCCATGTTAAACACGGAGGCTTATGATAGAATACCCAACAGTGGCATCCCTTCCTTCTCATTGTGCCAACAAATCCTCACAAATTATTTATTTCCCATTTTAGACACTGGACAATGACTCATTGTGCCCTGGAAATATTATCGCTGTAGTAATTTTCTGGTGTGGCTCAGCTTAATGTTAGAGAAATGGGTAGTTACGAGTCCAGACACTACAAAGATGGAGCTAAATATTCTTCTAAAAATAGGGTGTTTGGTTAAGGTTTCAGTCATCAGCAGCATTCCTGTAGCCACACACAGTGTCAGACTAAGGAGTGGAATAAATGTCCTCATGTTTGGTGAGGTCTCTCTTTCAGAGATTAACTGTGAATGTTAGGGATTCAGGATGTGTTGGCTTCAACTCTGAGTCTTGTTCTATGGCCTGATGGTATCTTTCACTCAAGGGATTAACAACTGGGAGGAAATACCATGATTATTGGTGATGCATGGCATAAAACAGACTATAACAGGTTTGTTAACTCAGCAAAAGGACCACAAGGTCTTCTGAACCTTGCATTTGTTGAAAAGATCCTTTCCTAGGTGGTTATGCCCTGGTGTGGGGTGCAGAGAAGGAAAGGGACAGGAAGAAAGGGAGTAGTATAGATTTTGAAATCAGACAGAACTGGGCTCAAAATTTATCTCTGCCTTAATGTCTGTGCGATGTATTAAATGAGTTACTCATTGTCTCTAAGCCTCAATTTCTTGTTTGCAAAATGGTATCGTAGCATCTACCTATTGGATTGTGTTACAGAGTAAATAAGAAAATACATGTAAGGAACCCAGTTGGATACATACTATGTACTCACGATTAAAGCGGTCACTTTCATTATTATAAGCTTAATTATTCCCAGTCATTGAGGTGCTTAGTACCTTCCAGAGCAGCTCATCCCATCTTCGAATAGATCTATTCTACTTTTACTAAGCTGAAAATGAGTTCCCATTATTTTTAAACCCTGGTCCTACTTTTAAAGTCTGGGTCTTTTTCTGATATTAGAGGAAGGAAGGGAGGGATGGAGGGAGAGAGGGAGGGAGGAGAGAAGGAAGGGCTTACCTATCTACATGGCTTTCTCTTGCTTTGTTTCAGGCAGTACTCACAAATGGCCATTGTCAGTCCTTAAGGAACTTTTTATTAATATGTTTTTTAGGACCATCCATATTCAGGTTATTGCCCTCATCCTTGTAAGAAATATGTGGCTCACAATCAGATGTCATCCTTGAGGTGTGGATTCACCAGTGGAGTGAACTGTTACTTTCTTTTTAGGTGATAGGTGCCCAATAAGAACTGTTCTGGAGGAACCTGGGTCCTTCTCTTTAATATCAGTTTTGCCATATGCTCCTCTGTAACCAGCAGCTTCAGAGAAACCTGCTGAGCCCTTCTTTCCTTGCTCATAGAAAAATATTTGTAAAGGGATAGTACATTTAGAAGAAATTAGTTGTATGCTTACTTTACAATGCAAAGATGATATAGTTCACTTGCATTGAATGCCAAATGTTATTCCTTGAACAACAAGAAAAGAAGAGGGGCAAGAGGGAGGAATTCTCCCCCAAATTAAAAAAAATAATAATTATTATATTTTTAAAAAATGAATGTGGTTCTGAACAAAATTTATAGGAGCAAAAGTGTTTCCAATTATTAGGTCAAGGAGTACTGAACTTACCTTTATATCTTATGTCATATTTCCCGAAACTTGGGTTTCGGTTTTACTAAATTTACACAAAGAAGTAGCGCTAAGTCATTTCTAATATTTCTTTGGATTTTGACATTGTATGTGTTTCCTCACCTGTAAAGTGAAGACTTTTTTTTTTTTTTTTTAATCGAAGGCTTGTTTGTCAAGAAGCAGTGGGTTGTTGGTAGGATAAGGTGTCTTGCTAGGGAAATATGCTATTAGAGGTTCAGTCATTCACCCTAGTAGCCTAGTATCACTCTGCCCCTCATATTCTTTGGGATTCACCCAGGAGACTGGCCAAGAATGGCCACGAGAACCAGAATACCTTAGACAGAACCAGGCCCAAATTCTGCATATTGAGGCAGCTCTGGTCTCCAGTGAAGGAGTGATCAGGAGCCCCACATGCTGTCCGTTGGAGAAGCATGAGTGCTGATAATATCTACAAAATCATTTTTTGCGTACAAAGTGCTATAAACTCATTAGATCCTCCCTGCAAATTTGTGAATCCTTTAAGCAGGCTTGTTATTGCCTGAACTGAAGCCCATAGAAATAAGGTTGTTCATCATGGTGAGCATTCCCAGGAGGGTTCCCATGGTAACCTGGTATGTTGTGGTACTTGACCTCAAAACCACTGGTATCTTGTTGCCTTTTGGTATAGAAAGCCCCTTGAGTTCCTCAGAACCGGAGCATTACAAGATCTGAAATGTTGCTTGGAATTCATCTCATCTGATGCCCCCATTTGGCAGGAGAAGGCCAAAACGTTTCAGAGCTGGGAACAAAACACAAGTTCCATTTACATCCTGTTCTGCTGAGGGCTGGATGCATAAATGCAGGGAATCATCAGGGAGCTATAAAAGCCCATACAATCTTTGGAATCGTGACCTTGCTACAAATCTCATTGCCACTTCCTGGGCATTTTGGTCTAGCTAGGTCATATCCCGTCCCTGAGGCTCCCTGTGAATAACACAGGCTAAGCACGGTGTGGGCATTAAGCGAGATAACATGTCAGTGCCTGGCTTCATATTTGGCCCGTGATAGATGCTGAACTAATACATACTTCCTTTCATTCATTTATTCCTCTTCTCGAGCTACTGAGGCTGTTGTTCTGGACTATTCATTTATGCTCTGGGTTTCCCGGTGTCACCTCACTTGGGAGAGGAATACAGTGCAGCCCCAGTCCCCCGACCATGACAGCTCTGGGCTTGTCCTGTGCAGGACACGGTGACCTCGGGATCCCAGCAGTGTCCTCATATGGGGCTTCCTGCATCTCGGGACCTGGACTGATCTGGCCTAGGGGCTTCCACTACAGAGCCTGGTTGAGAGTGCCTGCCTAATTGGGAGATAGCGCTTCATGAATGGATCTTTCATTAGTAACAAAATATTTGCCAGGAAGGACTGTAAGCAAATAGAGGTCTTGATTCACTTGCTCCTTTTCTCTTTGCCCTCCCTTGCTTTTTGTTTAATTTACTGTGTTTGTACCTCAGGACACAGCTTGTACTAAAGCTCTTCCTAGGTTAAGAGAAACCTCTCTCTGCTACCCCCTGGGTACCTCCAGACATCTTTAAAAGACAAGGAATGGATATAGATGAGACAGAGCATGCTTTCCCCTGAGCCCTGGTCATTATGGGAGCCTCCAGAAAAGCATCACCTCCCCACTGTCCACAGGGATTTAACAAAGACCACCAGAGCGCCCATGCTTACCTCCAGCACATTCTTTGAAGTAGAGCGTCACTGCCGGTCATTTGCCTCATGTCTAACTGCTGTCCTGGCCTGGTCTTCTCTGCTCTACCTTGGCTACAGTAGCATATTTTTTCCCTTCTCAAGAAGTGTTACTCTTTCATAATTAAAGACGAGGCTGCTCCAGGCAAAGCAAACTGCATGGTTTGGTGGCCAGCACACAAGGCCTGTGGTCAAAAGATAGAGCTTGAGTTCAAAGTCCATTGGTCTTAGTTTGCCTCAGTGTTTTGATTTGGAAATCTGGGGGAATGACATTTGACTGGTCTATTTCATTCGCTTTTGCGAGGTTTAAATGTTAAGCTCAATGAGAAAGTGCTTTGCAGACAACAGAACACTGTATAAATAGGACGTTTTCCATTGGATTTCCTACATGCTTCATTAATAAGTTGGTCCTTTGCATTGTCATGGTAACTGACCTGAGCACATGATACAGTTGACTTCAAATTAAACTTTGTCTAAGAGTTACTTGGAGAAAATTAGATATCAGTGTGGTTCTATAGGCTTTACAGCTGCTCAAAAGATGAGTTACTTCCACCAACAGCATAGGGTCCCAAAGGACTGTGTCTTATTGCCACTCTGTAGGTGATGAACTCAGGCCCCTGGGAATCCATTGAGCTCACAGGGATTTACATAATGCCAAGTCAGGATGGGAAGCTTCCTCCTGGTTAGTGTTCATTGCTGGCTTATGGAGTCTTTCTTTGCAGATAATGAATATTCACCAAGTAAGATTGGTGAGGAGCTGTGAGATGTTTGCATATAGGTCTGATTTAGTGCTCCTCAAGACATGACCTTGCCCATGACAAATAAAGCTCTGTCCTTGTCCTGATGCCTCTTCTACTTTCACCTTCTGTTGCCCTCTCCAGTCCCCCAAAGGTCTTGAGCCATCTTCTGCATGGTACCATTATTTTAGGCAAATGGTACCCTCATTTGGATACTTGTTTCTAGTGTTCCCAAGACTGGGCGATTTCTCCAAAGTTTACTGATGACCACGCACCAGGAAAGTTTCCACTTGAGGTGGAACTGGCACTAGAGGTTTCTTTTCCCCCCTGTTTTACTGTTGACCATTTAGAGCCAGCATGTTGCTAAGTTGTGTTGATTTCTTAGCTTGTGTAACCAGGCTAAGATATACATGTCAAAAAGCATTTTTTTCTTTCTTTCTCTCTGCAAAGGTCTTTCCTCTTTTCTATCATGCTTCAGGATAGGGGGGAAAAAAAGTGTTTGCTTGATTCCAGTTCTGGCATATGAAATGTTTGCTATAAAATGTTTTTATCACTATTTTATCTTGTCAGAGTACTATCATCATTGTCATTTCCAGCTTAATAGCAAGCATATTCTATTTGTACCAAGAATATTTCATATTTTAAATAAATTCAACAAAGGAAATTTCAAATAAAAAAAAAACAATATCAAAGATACTAATTAGTTTTATATTTCTCAAAACCCTAAAATTAAAATAGCTTTGGCTTCCTGCACATCATACCTTCATGGTACTATTTACAGGTAAAAGGTGATGTTTAACCCGTACTATTGTTTCGTTGTAACTGCTCAGGCCCCTTCTTGGAGGAAGGGAGTAGTGCTGTTTGCCAGGATGGCCTCTAGGTTTTGGGTGACAGTTGAAGCACATTGATTTAATGGAGAAATGGAGTGGGGTCTCAGACAGAGATTAAGAGATGAGTTAACCATGATTCCTGGCCTCATGGGGCTTATAATAATTGAGAAACAGAGACAGATATGTACATAGCTGGCCCAAAATTTGTAAACTAAGTATAATCAGCAGGACACCAAGGAACTCTTCCTGAGGGAATTTGCTTTGGCCACAGGTAATCATCATTAATTTCACTTCTGCCTTGTCCTTATCTGTATCTCTATTTGGTATTTATAGCTCGTCAATGTATGTGCTCCCACCTAATGGTATGTTTCAGATTATGAATTAGTTTTCACGTGATAATGCAGTCTGACTGATACTTGGCATCTATCCATCCATCCATCCATGCATTCTTCAAAAGTCCATGCCCTCTGTATGACAGACATTTTGCTATTTCATAAAGAAGATACATAATTCAGTTAGTCAGTAACATGTAATTTTGTAGTGGAGATTAAAAACAGCTGAGAAAATGTTACAGATCCATAAAAGAGTTTAAGAAAAAAAGGAAAAAAAAAAAAGACCTGGAGAGCTTCTTGAAAATGATGTCATTATAATCATACAATGATTGTAGTCACTCCCTGCTGTTAACTGTGACGGCGAGCTGGAATCATGGGTTCTTATCATCTATTCCGTGCGTTCACCATGCATTCATTCCTCGGGGGTGTATGATCTTTGGATGTCTGGATGCTTCGAACCCTAAACGCTTCTCACTGTGATTGACCCTCTGCTTCTGCCCATGATAGCCAAGCGATGTACGTACTGGCTCCGCTACTAGTCTTAACCTTTCCCTTCCATCCTTGTGGTTGGGCTTCAGTGGATACATGCCAAGTACTGGGAGAAGGTGAGAACCTAGGAATCGGGGCGCATGCGTATTTTCAAAAGTGTGGTGCACTTGGTTGCAGTTTAGGACTGGCCATTGAAGCAACAGGGTATTTGATGCTGAGAGTTTACCATTCTCTGAGTGACTTGGAACTGTTGGAAGTAGGAGAAAGGGGGATATAAGTTACAGATCTAGGACAGAGGTCAGGAAGCTAGGGCCCAAATCCAGTCCACTACCTGTACTCATGAAGTTTACTGGAACTCAATCATGGTCAATGTGTTTGTGTGTTGTCAGTAGCTGATTTCTCTCTACACAGCAGAGTTGAGTGGTTCGCACAGAGACCAAATGTCCCACAAACCCTACACTATTTACCATCTGTCTCCCTACAAAAGTTTGCCAATCTGAGAAAACTTGTGAATCTCTGAAAGAGAGCAGACAAAGGAGAAATATTCTTGCGTCCCTAATCATATTTTTCGATTTATAAAACATGTGGTTCAATCAGGAAAACTCAGGACAATCAAAGAATACAAAACCAATAACCTGTGCTGAGAGATGATGGGCAAGAAATCCACAAACTCTATCCCCCACCCCTCTTCAACCAACTTGTGTAAGGATATTGTATGTTTCAGGAATTTCTCCCAGATGCTGGATATTCAGACAAATACAACACAATCTGAGCTCCCAGTCTGTTAGCAGAGACGGACATGCAAATCAGCAAATGCTTCTTCCAGTGATAGACGCTATACAAGAATTAGAATGAAGAGGCAGAGAGCAGGAGGGGCCTGCCTTCTTAGAATTCTGGGAAACATCTCACGGGGTTGTTGAAATTTGACCTGCGTCTGAAAGGATGAGCCTTGATAGGTGAGCAAGGGTAGAAACAAATGTTGTATTTTTAGAGGCTACATCTCTCTACCTTGAATTGATTTGATATGCTAGTAACTGCACTCGAGCATATAAAATACAGTCTCATTCATCTCTTTGGTCTTTACAATGGAGGTCAGTTGTAATAATTTTCTACATTTTATTAGGAGCGAAGCCTCAATCAGCACAGCTCAGTGTCTTGCTCAGGGCTCCTTTGCTTGTAAACAGTAAAACTGACCTGCCCCTACTTCTGACTCCAAAGCCACAGGACTGTCTCCTTGAGTCAAAGTTCCCTGACCTAAGTCTACAAATACTCCCTGAATTTGTAATTGGTCTGAAAGACAGGAGAAAAGGGCCTTTGATTTTGCCTGCACTAGAGTAACCTGTTGTTTCAGACTAGCCAAGAAGTGTTTTTTGCACCTGACATTATAGCGCACGCTGCCGATTGAAGTGATGGTGGTCTGGACTCCATATGTCTTTCTCTTATACATGCATGGGTGCCCTCATACACATGCATGGGTGCCAGAATTCTCTCCTACTTTCAGCTTTCCTTGGACACTGCTCTATTTTGTGTTTTCCTTTCCCTTGCTGTTGTGGATACGCCATTGTTCTCCCTCATCACACAGTTCCCTCCTTCCATCTCGGAGTTATGGACAGAGGGAGGGGAATCTATGCCAATGCCAATACTCCCTGGTGTGTGAGAGAAGAAGCAAGGGCCTCAAGTTCACCATTCAGCAAATCCCATCACTCCCAGCGATTCGCAGCACTGGTTTCATGGGGCCTCCATCCTTAGGCTCACTCCTTTGACCAGGTACTGTTCAGAGGTATCTTCTACATTGATGTGTTCAGTCGTCTTTCCAAATTCCCAGCCCCAAGTGTTCAAGCTCTTTACCCCTGGAAACCTCTTTTTCCTCCTTTGTTCTCTGTGTTGGGCCATGGAAACCTGTAACGTTGTGCTGGAAATGTCTCTTTTCCCACTGCCTCTCTGCAGCAAGAGGAGGAACAGAGTTTACCATCAATTTACCCCAACAAGAGTGGTCTCAGAGAGAAGTTGGAGCTTTCCATGCACGTTTTCTTAGCCAGAAGCAAGAAAGCAGAGAGTAAGAGATGGGCAGTGGAATCAATTGACAGGATTACAGTCTTGCTGGTTCATTTATTAGCCCCAGACCTTGAACACCTCTAACCTCTCCAGCCTAGGACTGTTGTAAGGATTAAATGACCACATGTTAAATTCCTTGAACTGTTCCTGGCTGTGCAAAATTTTGGTTATTATTATTGGTATTCTTATTAGTATATTTTTTCTCATACTTTGCATACCATGTCTCTATTTTGGGTTCAGTAAAAATGGTTAATGTATGGGTTTAGTAGAATTCTTGGTTAGTCTTGGAACCTCCCTTCTGATTATAGCACTGTTTTTATGAGAAAGTGAATTCTTGAGTTCCAGACAGATGCATTACAAAGAAACCCTTGGACTGAAGTCACTCATTGGTGAGAAGGTCCTACTTGAAGAAGGAGCTTGATGGTTAAAGATCATTGAAAGTCTGCAAAAATATTGGCACAAACTGTACAGTACCTTTGAATTAACATTAATAGGCATTTCTAATGCAGCAGCCACAAGACAACCAATCAGGGTCATATATACTGTCCTCGATCGTTTGGTTTATGAAATAAATGTATTTACCTTGTTTGTTTTGCTTCTTTGCATTTTGACTTTATCTGTTCTTTCATTTAAAAAGAAATTATAGTAGTTGGGCACCTGGGTGGCTCAGTCAGTTAAGCATTTGCCTTGGGCTCAGGTTGTGATCCTGGGGTCCTGGGATCGAGTCCCACGTCTGGCTTCCTGCTCAACAGGGAGCCTGCTTCTCCCTCTCCACCCTGCCCCCGCTCATGCTCTTTCTCTTGCTTTCTCTTTCTCTGAAATAAATAAAGATCTAAAAAAAGAAGAAGAAGAAGAAGAAAAAGAAGAAGAAGATGATAGTAGTCAGTTGGCATCCGTTTTTGAGTCGTGGGTATAATACTGACAAATCCAGTTGGTTGCCCTATCATATCTATCCTCAGGTCTGTAAACTGGTCTCGCTTAGGGATTTTTGCCACCATTGCCATTGTTTGGCGGTGGGATGGGGTGAATGATTACCAAAGCAGTATCCCCTGTTCTCTGGGAGCTCCATCTCACTGAAGGTTTTGGCTTGCTTTATAAAATGTCCATTAGTCTTATTTCAGATTTTACAAATGTGCTTGAAACTAGAAGTCCTGTGGTCTGTGCAAAGATAGATCCAGGTTGATCTGTACAAATACGTAAATGGGTATAGAAAGCAGAATATATTAAGTTCCATGAAGAGGAACAATGTCCACTGGGCATTGAAGGGAGCTCAGGGGGTAAGTGGCATTGAGTGGATCTTGCCTACTGGCTTGGGCAGTCCATTACCTTGGGGTAGGGCATATTAGGAGAGTGACATTTCTGATAGAGAACAAAATATGAGTAAACCTAGGATTTGCTAACCTAGGGAAGTAGGCAACTCTGGAAATTAAATCTGTACCCTAAAAGTGGCAAATCTTATTTTACTTCAAGTTCCTCACATACCTTAGGGCAAAAGTCAACAATACCCTTGCAATGTACACAATCAGTCTCTTCTCTCAGAATTGTGTGTGTACATGCACACGTGCACACACACACCCACAGACTCCCTGTATTTCCACAGATCGATGATGATGCAAAATGAAACAATTTTCCACAATTTTCTGCAAATGGCTGCATGCTTAGGCACGGCACTCAGCAAAATGATGAAGTCTGTCAATAGTTCTCAGTCCTGCTGAGTGTCTGCATGGTCTCCGAAAGCTTAGCCAGTCCTTGCCTGGATGCGCGGTTGAAGAGAGGAGATCATGTGTCTGCAAGTACAAGGATCTCTTCACAAATAAATTCCAGACCACTCTAACCTGCTGTACCTTTAGTCAGGAATTAGGAAGATAGCTTCAACATGGTTATACCGCAGGGAGGAAATTATCCTGATCGTCCTCAGAGGATAGACCGATAGAATAGTCTCAGCCCAGTTGTTTGTTGGGTTCAGACCAGTATCCTATCAAAGGGGGAAATTGCCCTGAGCTGGGGTGGGCAGAGACAGGTCATTTATACAGAAAAATGTATATTTAGAAAATAAAATGGTAGAAGTTTTTAAGCGGGTAAAGCATGTTTATCATTGGGAAGCCAACTAAGAACAGAAGATGTAAAATGAACTGTTCTTAGGCTTCTGTTTTGTTTTGCAATGAAGGGTCTGATGCATTACTGTTCCTTTAGCCCACATGGATACATCCTCATGATCCAGTAATCAAATACCTGTGTGGGTCTAAAATAAGTCACTGTTCCTCTTTTAACTACAGAGAAAGAAGGGGCCCAAAGGAGAAGGTCTGGGTCCTAGCAGCACCTGGAAAAGAGCCCAGAGCCTGGTGGTCAGTAAGTACAATAAAGTCACAATGAGGGAAGAGACATGAGAAAGACTGAACCATGAAACTGTACCACTGAAACTAATATTACATTGTCTGTCAGGTAACTGGAATTTAAATTAAAACTTCAAAAAGAGAGAATAGAGTAGAGTAGTTCTGCCGGGCTTCAAGGGAAAAAAACACTGAAGGTGGTTTTTAGAGAATGAGTAAAACAAGATTTCCAGACGGAAGCAGGAACGTTGCTCAGCAAGCATCCTGATACAGTGGTCCTGTGCGGAAGGTGCTTGGGCGAAGTGTAGATTAGCTCACTGACAGGCAAGCCAAAATAGCGCTGAGAGAAGACTCCCATCGCTTTTGGAGGTGGTAAGGTTGTGTCCTGTAGAGGCTGGAACATGGCAGCGGGATTTGGTCCTCAAATACAGCAGAGCCTGGGCATTGAAGAGATCACCACGGTGATCCACGCACGGTTTCCAACGTGAAGCTTCCAAACTGTCACAGTTGAAATGAGATGTTCTCAAAGGATAGAGAAAGATCAACCAGAGCTTAGACAGAATTGGCCCATCGACAAGTTTATTTAAATTAGATAATCCTGACGTTGCTCCGAACTTTACAGGCAAAACCCACTATAAGCAGTTTTTAACTGTAACTTTGGAAAACATCAGCCTGTGATGTTGGTGTTTCCTTGCGCAAAGAGCAAGCAGTGAAAATCTCACATTTAGATGACACCCTGATTTTAAGAAGAGGGCCCATGCCAAGGAGCACCCAGGCTCTGCCAGGCCTCCAAGTGAGGGTCCTGAAGACAAACCTGAGTTCTTCTACTTGCAGTGCCTGCAAATATTGGCTGCGTTCATGCTCACAGCCTGTGACAGCTCCTTGGTTTCATTTCTTGAAGCTGATCTTCAAAGCCGTGAAGCAATAGCAAACTGTTTGAGATCCCAAATCAAAGAACAGATTGTGTAGACTCAAAAAAACAGCAAACAAACAATTACATTTAAAAACAAAGCGTTGGGGGAAAAAATAGCGACAACCTTTTTGCTCACCTGCCAAGGCCTTGCTGCTAAGCTTCTGTTTTTGTCACATTATAGCAAGTGACATCCGACCGTGTCCTACTGATAGGTGAACTATTTCTAGTCATTGAAGCTGGAGGGGTTTCGGAGCCCTCACTTGTCACGGGACTTTCCCACTGGCTAGAGTTATGAGATTAAGCAAATCAAGCTTGTTTCTCCACTTGGGATGAGGGTGCCCTGAAAGCTCTCTACTTGAGGCAGTAATGGTGAATAATAACTAACACTGGTGTCAGGCATTCACTGGAAGAATGCCCCTGCGGGTTCACAACAGACTGTGAAATTCGTGAAGGACCTGGGGATTAGAGAAGAGACATCAAGATCACAAGACCCGTAAAATGCAACGTGAGGATTCAAGCCCAGGCTTTCTAATATCCCATCACTTGTTCTTTCTCCCACATGATCCTATTTCTTACCAGCCACCCATTCAGTAGCTCTTGAAAAAGAGATTCTGTTACCTCCTTTGAAGAGAATACCACATCCCTGCTTTCCCACAGGGCTTTCCAAACACAGTCCATGCTGGCCCGTGTTCGTGGGATATGTTGCAAGTTTTCAGGTATTTTATTTATTGTCTAATGGTTAGAGGTGTTTAGGTTGTCAAATAGGGATGCCATATCCGAATTCAGTTATGTTCTCCCCTTTCTCCTCCAGTATGCACATTCTCCCTAATGCTGGGGTGGTGTATTAGCTTCCCAGACCTGTCAGGGACTGTATACCCCAAAACAGAGAGAACGAGATATTTACGATAGTGTTGGACTCTGCTCCCAGTAAGAAGCAATTCTTTGTCTTTGTCAAAAAGACAACAAATTTGATGTGGCTATCATTACAACCTTAACTTCAGAAATTTTCACCCTTATGTTATTTGCTACACTTGGCCTTCTTCAGTATTTTAGATCATTGATCACAGACTGGTATAAATTTAGTTTTACTACTAGTTTTCTTATATTTTATATGCTTTTTCATTTTGCTTTAGTCACTTTGCTACTCATTAATTTAGCTTTGAACAGCTTCCCATGACTATGGAATCAATGATGTACTTCAGATCCTGATATCCGTTGATTTTTTTTTTAACCTCTGCAAGTTTTTTCCCCAATATTCCTTCATATTACCCACAGTTTACAAAATCCAAAGAGCTGATACCTATGCATACTAACATATTTTGTTCATTCCTCTGTTTTTATTTAAATTGTCCCTCTCTGAAGATTTTTTTTTTTTTTAATCTAGGTTGGGTATGCTCAAAGACACCACCTCTGTGATAGCTTCACAGATTCCTCCAGATAGAAATAATAATTTCTTCTCCTACATAACACATTTTTTAACTGAACCTCTCCTATAGCCCTATGAGAGTGTATTCTATAAACTGAACAGTGACATATAAAAATATCTAATGGTGCAGCTTCCATGAGTCCAATCTTAATATCCTTACTAAATTTTGATGCCCCGGACCTCTTTGGGTATATTTATTAATCAACACACTGGCAAATGTTGAGTGAGCAAATGTTCTGGTCATTTAAACATATGGATAAGCATTCCCTATTTCTCAAGTTTGTATTGGTTTTTTTATTAAAGTAATATATACTCATGGCTTAAGGAATCTAATGGGACTAACAGGTGTAAACAAACACCATCATCCCTTTTCTGCCCACCCCTCTCTACTATCCTCACCACCCCCTCAGTCCTACTTGGCAGAAGACACTCTTAGCTGCTTCTCCCTGGAATGTTTCGGAAAAAATGTCATGTTTTCTGTCTGTGGATTCATGAATTATAGACAGGATCTGTGGATTAACAGTACAAACAGTATATGGATAGGCCATCTGTATGTGTTTGACTTCTTAGAGCCTCCTCCTTGGGTGCGGGGACATTTGCCCTTCTCCCTCCATAATCAGGAAACTATGACAGTCAGATCCTCTCTTGCCAGGCTTCATTACTGGCCCGCTGACCTGGTGTTTTAGGTTGATTATGTTTGCCTGAGCCAAAAGAGTTTCTTGATGATCCTCTAGGGTCCCATTTCCATACAACACTTAGGCTTGAAAATTGCAGAGTGGATTTAGTGAAATAATGATAGAACACCTTGGAAATCTTTAACGTCCTTTCAAGACATACAGGGTGCTCTTAGTGACCACAGCTGGCAGGCTCCCCTACATCTCAACTTCGCTAATAAATATGGTATACATGCTTAGTAACTATTAACAAATAATAGTGTGTTTTGATGGATTCTTTATGGTATAAAATAATCTATGGGGTATCAGGGAGGATTTTTTCTTCAGCATGAGAGTGGTTATATATGATGTATTTGTCTGCCCTCCAGAGATGTAATGATTGCTGTGTAAATGTGGCTGGAACATGGCACCGTGGGGAGAGAGTTACTGAAGTCTGGGGATCTGGACTTAGCTGCCTTTTAGCAGTCTTCTCACGCTGTTAATCTTCTTTCCGTGCCTCAGTGTTTGCATCTTGAAAGTAGGATTACCAGACTTCACTCTGGATTTGTTGAACTATCAAGTGAGCTAGAGTATTTGGTTACCCATGTAGCTGATGAGTTGTTAGCAAAGAGATCTAGGATGCCTCAGTTGTTTTCCAGAGTTCAGTTTATGCTAAACAAGTCTGGCAAGCAAGCAAGCAAGTTGGTAGCTTGGGGTAGGCCCCGTTGGAACCCAGGAGTGCGGTCGTTGTCCTCTTCCTCACACTTCCAAATTGCTCCAGAGCCTCACTCCACCTCACACTCTACAAGGGTTCTCACCGTCAGGCTTCTTGCATGGAGCCCATTGATCCAGTGAATATTTGATCAGTTTATTCAGTTTTAATTTTATATTACTGGTTCCACTTGCACATTGGATCCTGCACACACATACCTCAAAATAGACACAATACATACAATTCGAGAGCTGAAAAACATTTTACAGTCCATTTGACCTTTGTCTCTAATCCCTATTGTTCTTTTTTAAAGATTTTATTTATTTAGAAAGAGGTAGAGAGTGGGGGGAGGGGCAGAGAGGAGAGACTCTCAAGCAGACTCCCCCCTGAGCACGGAGCCCCACGAAGGGCTCCGTCTCAGGATTCTGAGATCACGACTCGAGCTAGACCAAGTCAGACGCTTAACTGGCTGAGCCACCCAGGCCCCCCTCCCTTATTGTTCTTAATCCCTTTCGCCTCGTTCTTCATCTCCCACGGAGGTGGTTTTCACTTTACGTAGAACAGAAACGAGTTTATTCTGGACTTCGTTGGTTGGGTGTCTTAAGGCCTAAGGGTGTGCAAATAAACAGAAGTGGAAGGGCGTGTGGCACAGCTCATATACTTGTGCCTTGTGTTTTACACTCTCAGCCTCCTTCCCTTTGCCTCTGCAATCAGGATATGTGAGAATCCCCAGCGGACTGCTGGTGGCAAGGCTGTCACTCCCCAGCCCACGTCGTGCGGAAAATAAATGCAGCAGCATGGTTATCTGTCCTCATTTTGCACATGCAAGCAGAAAACCTGAGGTGTGCCGAGCCAGTTCTTTAAGAGAGCTGCCGAGCTGCCGAGCCACTCAAGGGCAGGCACCTGCTTTACAGTGTATGGGTCATCTGTGTATCCATTAGCTCACCCTCATGTGCACAAAACTCCTTTGTAGGTAGGCGTTGGGTCCCATTTTACAGATAGGGAGACTGATTGTTAGAGGGTTGTTAACAGCTCTTACCCAGAAGAACCATGAGTCAGATCCCTCCTTTCTCCTTAAGACCCTCCTTCCTTCACTTGTTATAAGCTCTAATACTAAGTGTTGTAAGACTCACTGCCCTTCCTGGTGAGAAGTGAATTTCCAAAGATGGGCATGTGTGTTTCAAATAGACTTTAATTTTCAGAGTAGTTCAGAGTAGAAAATTAATAACTACTAATTTTCAAGTAGTTAGGCTTGTAGCAACATGGAGCAGAAAGTTTTTCAGAGAGTCCCCTGTCTCAACACACACAGACACAAACAAACAGACACACACACAGACACACCCTCCCCTACTATCAGGATCTCAGCCCCAGACTGATGCTTTGGTAACAACTGAAGAACCTTCACTGACTCGTCAGGGTCCCTGGTCTATAGTTTACATTAGGACTCACTCCTGGGGTTGTGCAGTCCACGCACACGGACCGAGCACTCTATGCACGTGGACCAGATGTATAAGGGCACGTATCCATCATTCTAGTATCACATAGAGTCATTTTATCACTACAAATCCTCGGTACTTCACCTCTTTATCCCTTCTTCCCCCAACCGCTGGCAACCACTCGTGTTTTTACTCTCTATAGTTTTGCCTTTCCCAGAAGGTCCTATAATTGGAAGGGTACACTATGTAGTCATTTCAGATGGGCTTCTTTCACTTCGTAATACGTGATTAAGTTTCCCACGTGTCTTCTCATGGCTTCCTAGCTCGTTTCTTTTTAGTGCTGAAAAATATTCCATTGTCTGAATGTGCCACAGTTTATTTATCTGTTCACCTACTCAGGGACATCTTGTGTGTGTCCAGGGCTTGGCAATTATGAATAAAGCTGCTGTAAAGACCTATGTGCAGGTTTTTGTGGTGGGTGTGAGTTTTCAGCCCCTGGGGATAGATACCAAGGGTTGTGTGATTGTTAGATATTATGGTAAGAGTATGTTTTGTAGGAAACTGTCCAACTCTTTCAGTGTGGTTGTACCATTTTGCATTTTCACAGCAGTAAATGAGAGTTCCTGTTGCTCTGTATTCTGGACAGTATCTGGTATTGTCAGTGGTTTGGATTTTGACCAATCTAACAGATGTGGAGTATATCTCATTGTTAATTTGCAATCCCTAGTAACATTAGATGTTTAGCATCTTTCCATATGCTTATTTGCTCTGTATACCTACTTTGGTGAGGTATCTGTTCGGATCTTTTCTAGTGTTTTAAACCAGGTTGTACATTTTCTTATTGTTGAGTTTTACGAGTTCTTTGTATATTGTGGATAACAGTCCTTTATCTGATCTGTCTTTGCAAACATGCTATCCCCATCCGTGGCTTGTCTTCTCACCCTCTTGACAAAGATATATTCTCAACCAGCCATATTGGCTACGATGAACGCTCTCCGTCTATGGCAGATCTTGCAATAGGTTTAAAAGATTAGCTTGGGAGCAGCTGGTTTTTCGTAGAGAACTGTATTCCTTTGTCTTTCTTTTCATAATAGAGAGCAGCCTTGCCGGGTAGGGGGAGGGACACAAGAATATTCTGAGCTCAGTGAGTACTTGATCTCTTTTTCTTGAACTCTTAAGTAAAATTTTTGACTGTTGTTGCCATGCACTTGTACACACATGCTGACATTTCAACACCTGCTATTAATGTAGCTAGAAAGAGAGGGGAGAGAGGAAAAAGGAAGAATCATTGGCTCAATCCTCTGCGTATGTGAAACAATAACAGTATTTGAATAATTTCTCATAGTTGTGCAGGCATGGTACTTGTTTATTTCTTCCTAAACTGTGAGCTCCCTGAGAGGAAGGGATTTATCTCCTAGAATCTATGAGTGCCCAGGAGGGAATGGACATTTAGGCAATGTGTCTCGAGTTAAACTGGCTAGCCTCATTTGTTCTGAGAGGATATGGCATCACGGGGCTTTTTCTCACCATCTCTTATCTCATTGGGCTCAATTGGCACAAAAGCTTAGAAGAATTTGAGGGAGCCAGATGGGTAGTGGGTACTATCCATTCTCTGAGTTTTAGTTCTTTCATTGCATGTACTTGGAAATCCTTCCTGCTGGCAAGGTTATGTAAGTGATTGAGGACTGATGGATCAATTAATATTTGTTTCATTCATGTTTGTTTTTATTGTTCCAAAAAGCATAATAGAAAAATCCAGCTTAATGAGATAACACATAGAGAAGAAAAACTTTGAAAATTGCACTCACTATTTAAAGGTTAATATTATTGTAGCTGTTAATAATCTCAAACATCTTATTAAAAACCCAATGCTTAATTACATAAAGAGCTTCTCATTGCCTGTTCCCCACCCCCTCTACTTTTCCCTCCCCCACGGGGCAGGCACAGAAATCAAAGCTATTTAGGGATGTGTGACTCAGCATATTGCCTATATCCGATTTCTCTCTGCTCAATGCATACATTCCCAAGTTTCTCAAAGGCATGTGACTTTCAAGAATTCTTTAAATATGTAAATAATATTATAAAGCCCCTGATGAATTCCAGACACACTATTATTCTAGATGGCTGAGTGATGCAAAGAAAGGCCCACATTCCCTGCTGAATTACCCATTTCACACCTTACATTAATAAACATCAGGCTGCTTGCAAGCATCATGTGTTATCTGAATTTAATGAACTTCTGAACTGAACGGAATGCATCTAATTGACAAGGTATCATCAAACAGAGAAGACGACAGTACAAGTCCCTTGAAGAAGCAAAGAGAAAGGAGAAGCAACAGGGGAGAGAAAAGTCCAGATACCGTGGGAGGTGCGGGTGGGAGGTGAAGATCACTGGGAGGCATCTCTATTGGAACGCGAGGCTGTGTAGTCATCTGCATGTACGTGGACGTCCCCTTCTTATGTAGTGTGCAGGCAGCTCAGATCTGGATGATTAAAGGGCCCTAGTGTCTCTGGCTTTAAAGCTTTACATTTCCTTTAATTGCAGTACACAAACTCAGAACGGGGTGGGGGAGCTTCACATAAAAAATAATCCACGGTAAAGATTTCAAGCTGTTAGGTAAATGAAATGTTTCCGTGGGAGGCTCTTTTTTTTTTTTTAAACCTTCTAAATCTCTTTGCACCCAATAAATTAAAGACAAACTCTCTTGAGCAAGTTTTTGCTAATTTTCCTACCCTCTTTTGTCTTATTAAGTATCAAGCATGTCACTGCTTAAAACTGAGGTGAGTAGGGTGGCCATTATGCTTGGAGTGTGTGCATATGGCAAATGTTAGACATATATTCAGGGCCCAATGCCGTGACACTGTTTTGTGATGCAATAAGAAAAAAGCTGTCGTGACGGAGAGTCTGCCATTGTGCTCTTGCTCTCTCTCAAATAATAAAATGTTAAAAGAAAAAAAAGGAAGGAAGGAAAGAAAGAAAGAAAGAGAAGAAGACCTATCACAAGTGGGAAAAAAGCAAAATATTGTCATTTGTATCTTCTGGATGATTTTTACAAAGCTGTAATTGGGACAAATGATTTTGTAAGGTATTGTAATGGAATTGGCTGTAGAATTTATACTGTTAAATGTTATCTGCTATGCCCACTAAATCCATTACAGGCCACATATTGCCACATGCCGTGCCCAGACAGAGTGGCAGGGAGGGTCGAGCAGGAACATTTTGTTTTCGGGTGCCAGCCTACCTGTGAGGCTTTTCAGATCCTAGAGCGGAAGGTGAATGTACCCTCTCTGAATTCCTGTTGCCCTTAATCATACACCTTTCATGGAAGTTTTAATCTTCGGCTTCGTATTAAAACTATTTGAATGCCTTAGCACCCTTCTTAAATGTAAAATTCTGTGAAAATGAATTTTTTACTGACTCATTTTGGTATGCTGCTAAGTGCATAGAAACTGGATGGTGTCCCATAACCTTGTTGGAATGAATGTACAAACAACATCAGACAAGGTGTTTCAAGTTGACCTATTTCTTTGACTATCAAAAGACTTCTGCATTTATCAAAACATCTGAAGTTCAGGCTCTGTGTATCCTAACACTTTCAAATACTCAGTGGCCTGATCAAGACAATTTGTAGAATTTTACTTAGACTTGCCATTTGAGAAAGAGAGGAGAGAGAATGTGTGTGTGTGTGTGTGTGTGTGTGTGTGTGTGTGAGAGAGAGAGAGAGAGAGAGAGAGTGAGGCTGTTGACCCATCGGTTTGGTTCTCTAGTTGTGTGAAACAACCAAATCATTTAAATAATTTTGAGACTGTCAGCATCTTCTGTGTTTTGTGTTAGCGATCTTTTTGATCAAAGATTGAATTTTCATGTGAAGGGTATATCTGAGTTTTCCAGAGAAGCAAAACCCATGGGATGTGTGTGTGTGTGTGTGTGTGTGTGTGTGTGTATCCAGATTTATCATAGAAATTGGCCCTAGCAATTATGGAGGCTGAGAAGTCCCACAATCTGCCGTCTGCAAGCTAGAGGCCGGGGAAAGCTAGCTGGTAGGCGTGATTCAGTCAGAATCCAAAGGCCTGAGATTGAAGATGGTGGGGTTGGTGGGGAGGACACACTGCTGGTGCCAGTCCCAATCTGAAGGCCTGAGAACCCAAAGCGGTGGTGCCAGAGGGTGAAGATAGAGGTATTAGCTCCTGTAGACTGGAAATTCACTGTTCCTCCACATTTTTGTTCCATTCAAGGCCTTAGTGAATTGGATGAAACCCACCCGCTGATTCAAATGCTCATCTCTTCTGGAGTCACCTTTACAGACACACCCAGAAATAATGTTTTACCACCTATCTGGGCATGCCTTAGGCCAATCAAGTTGACACAGAAACATCACCATGGCTGTAGAAATATGACCGGGGATCAAGATTATGGAATACTGGAAAGTAAATTAAGGCATAGTCTGCCGTGCTGTTTTTCAACTTGGGCTAGTCACAATTATGGCAAGACAGTCCCTTATTTTGGGCAATGTCCAGTGCATGGCATTGATGTGTCTGGTCTCATTAAATGCCAAGAGCACCTCGCCATACCCATTGTTATAACCAAAAACACCCCTAGTGCGTTATGTCCCCTGGAGAAATGCATCCTCTCACTCCCGCATCTTTTGAAAACTAGGGTCTAGATTTGTGGTCCACTAAGACTGTGGTTAAGGGTTGCCTGAGGATTCTGTGCTGTTTTTCTCTTTCTTGTAGCCCCTCTCAAGTTCAGATTTTGCTGCTCTGTGCCCTGTTTGACCTACATAACTACCATTTTAGTGAAATTGAAAATGCAGAAGACTCTTGTGAAGGGTATGTGCTGCTTTTCTCTCCTGAAAATCGATAATTTCTAGAAAATGTAAAATTTGCAGACAATCCAAAAGAGTAGGATTTTAGGGCAAAGGAAAGAAGGGTTCTGGTAAATCACTTTATTTCACTGTAGTTTCTACAATTCATGTTTGAGTAATTACTGTTTTATTAGAAAATTGTAATTCCCTCTCTAAACATAGCTAACATATTATTTTGTTTCTAAATACAATTTTAAAAATACATGTATTGAGGCCAACTTATCTTTTCCTTTGTAACATGGATCAGTTTTGTTGAAGAAGTAAGTGGGGAACCATAAATTTTGCATTTAATGCATAATTTTTTCTTACCCGTGTCTTATTTGGCAGGCTCTGACCCATCCTGTAATTCTATAATTAATGTTTTAGCAGAAATGCAGTCATTTACATTTATCCCTCTAAGATCTCATCATTCTTATTTATTTATTTGGTTGTTCAATCCCAGAATGTCAACATTTCCAGACATTATCAAGTGCTGGCCAATTCATTCATAAGTAGGTGAATAAGAGAAGTGCCCCAACTCAGGAAGCTTATAAATTAAGCATCATTCTGTTAGTAATATTTCTGTCGTGTTAGTAAATATTTCTGTAGTGCTTTGTAACTTACAAGGCAAAATTACCTATTTCTGTTTGTATCCAGGAGACCTAAGAACACATTTTTGTTTCACCGTGTACTCACTTAGGACTTGACCTCTTTTTGATCCAATGACTCTCTGAAGTGTTATATTATCAACCCATCCTTACAGGTGGGGAGCTTGAAAGGTCAGGAGGGTTCACGGCCCTGTCTGTGGTCAAATGAGTTGACCTATCTGCCTTTCAACTAGTAAAAGTCATCCTAGGAGTGTGGCTGTAGTAGAAAGAAGAGGGAACGGTAGGTCAGGAAGAGATCTGCTTCAGGTACTCTCTGGATATGCAAACCTAGGTAAGGTGTTAAATTCTGAAAACAGCACTGTCTTATTTGGGAAAGAGAGTATACCTTACAGATCTCTCTAGAACAGTGGTTCTTCAGCAGGGAAGAGAGGGATATGTTTGGATGAACCTATCATTTATTCAGTAGTCATTGATTAACTATTCATGAGTGCCTACTAGATACTAGTCACTCTCTTAGGCACTGGAGTTGCAGTACTGAACATAATAATCAAATATGCGTGGCTCCTGGACACTTGTATTCTGACTGTATTACATGGGGGCCCCAGCTTTTTGAAGGAAGTAGTGCCTAGTACCTTGCCAAAATTCTAAAATCTTCTATAGTCTTCCAACCCTTTACCCTACTTGAGAGGTCTTTGACGGAAGCCACTGTTTACAGTGATTGTATGATACATCCTTCAGGATTGCCTGCACAGTAAAAGTATTGATAAACGTGATCATCAGAAGCTTTTCTTAAGATTTTCTAAGATTCACATACATTATTTGTGAATGAACAAAATGAACATTTTGTTCTGATTACAGAAGTTTGTTTTAAGTGCATAAAATCTCTTGAAGTTGAAACTGAAGGTCAGCAGCACTGTTCCCTTCATTTTATCATAAAGTGAACTAGGCTGAGGTATGAACCTTAAATGTTGTAGTAGGCCCTTTATTTGCTGTTAACACCTCTCACCCCAGCCACTCTGTGCAAGTAGTTATGGGTAAGCCCATTTTCCAGATTTGGCAATTGAGGCTTAGAGATGCTATGGAGCCAGTTAGTAGGGGAGCTGAAAATAAGGCTTTGGGCTCCCAACCGCCAGCCACCACCTACAGTTTCATATGTGTTCTCTCAGAACACAGATCATTTGTGATCCATTGACAGAAACCGAGTTAGTCCACTGCGTTAGCTAGGAAAGTTTTCATAGCTGTTTCTTCTCTATGTTTTTAACGTCAATTTCAAACACATACAGGAATCTGAAAAAAGAGAATTTCTGAAGCATTTGTGCAGTTCCTATTTCAAAGAAAAGATAGACTTCTCTCGATAAAGCCTTGAGGGTGGCAAATTTAGACAAGAATGGAAAGCAAAACAGCCTACTCAAGGTTAGACAGTGACTCGAGTCATTCCATGCACTTAAAACAATATTTAGGATGACCCTATGTAAACTCACATTATCACTTAAAAGCCAGTATAAAAATACTACCCATCTGCTGTGCTGGTCCTGCTGTTGCTTGCCACATTCCTCTGACAAGCTGTTACCTCAGTATAGAGAGAGAGTATACATTTTGGAATTCGGAGTTTGAGTTTGAAAAAAAAAAATGGTATCTGGTACATATGGACTAGATTCTGTTCTTCCAAATGTAGATTTGTAACCTCATTTATTCTTAAAGATGATGTGTTAAATTAGGGTTTTTTTTTTTTTTTTTTGCTATTTCCTCTTTTTTTGACTCTGAAGATGGAAACTCTTATAATTTTATGCCTGTGACATGAACAATGTACAATGGGAAGTCATTTAGTTCACACCCGCCATGTGATGTGCAGAGTGGGTGTAGGGAGGTGTTTATAGCAAACACCATGTCCAAGTTCTAAGCCGCCCTCCATGGCGTGGTTGCTCTGTGAACTGTGTAACTTCTCAGGTGTGAAAGATTCACTGGATGACGGAGGGAGGGCAGAACCTGTGATAGCTTCCCAACAAGGGATTGTCAGTGTGGAATGACTCTTCATTCCAGAATTACCAGTGGGCCTGGGAACAGCCAAGAAGAAATCGGCCTCCTTAAATGGGTGTATGAGCATGAGAGGCAAGACTGGAAGTTAGATCCTTGGAGCTCCTACTTCTCTTTTGGAGTCATGAGTCTGTGGATAATGCCTTTAGCTAGGATCACAGCCTGGCCTAGAAGTGCAAGACTGCCGAGTGATTTGCTCCTCTTCCAAGAGACAATTACTTTCACTTTTTGTGCCAACTTCCCAAGAAATACCCAAAAGTAAAAAATAATAGGAGCAGTGATGAGTGATCTTCCTTGATATTAATTGTTAATAGTTCCTCCACGATTTTTCTGGAAATTCTTTTTGATGAACGTAACCTGCTACATTGCTCGAAGAATCTAACATTTCATTCATTCCTTTTCTCTATAAATATTTATTGATGATCATTCTTTGTAAGACCCTGGAGTAGGGGTACCAAATAGGAATGAGTCCTGCAAAATATGAAACTGGTGTAGAGAAGGGAGTACATGAAGGTGTGATTTTAGGGAACCGAGAAGGGAAGTAAGTAGGGAGCCTTTTGATAAGGGACAGTAGCAATGAGATGGTGATACAGAAGAGACCATTTCAAATTCTGTGTGTCTGCCCTGAGGTGATAGTAGAGTCTTACCTGCTCACAGTATGCAGCATATGAAGTCAGATTATTGAAGTTGAAAGACATACCCTAAATCCTCTAGTCAAAGCTCCTTGTGAACAGATGAGAGAAAACAAAAATCTGCGCCAGGAGGGGATTTGCCAAAGGTTGTGTAGAAGTTCAACATTAGTTAATACAAAACCCAGGATGGGAACCTAGGTTTGTCCTCATTCAAAGCAAAGTCTTTCCACTCTTGTAGTTTTGTATTTGTGTCCACAGTTACCCAAGGCTACTTCAGGCCACCCACTGGGGTTTGAACCAATTCCAGATGAGGACATTTTTGAGACAGGGTTCGCCTGTTGAACTAAACTCACCTCCATGTTGGCACACTCATCACTTCCTCTCCCCCTTTATAATTTTGCTATTGGATTTAACCCATGTGGTTGGTGCTAAGGTTTTGAACACAAACATATTTGAAGATTTTACTTATTTTTGGATGTAGCCTCCTTTGCCTTCAGAGTGGGTAGGGTTGGGACCAGGAGACAAGAGGGAAATCAAGGGATTCCAGACTGTCACATTTCATGGCTACAGGCTTTTTATTTTGCCAGGTACCATTATTAATGCTGTCCCCATTGCCATCCTAAGCCTTCCATAATTGTCTTTCATTGCCTCTCTGGCCTTGGCTCCCACTGATGCTCGTTGTCAGTTACCTGTTTCTAACCTAATGGATGAATTTCACCCCCCCACCCCCATATTCCACACAAGTTGCCTTTTCTCCACCTATTCATGCAGTTGAGCTCCTCCTGGATTGCTCTCTCCACCTTTTAAAATCCTTCCAATTTTTACGTCTCAGATCAAGTACCTCCCAGCTTAAAATGGCTCTGCCTCTTTTATGGCATTTATGAAATTCTGCCTTGGATTATAGTTATTATACTGACACTAGATATTAAAAGCTTAAAAAGAGAAATAGTTTGTATTCACAGTGACTGTCCCCTAGGACATAGCATTGGCTCTTTCACTTAATAAGTATACGAGGAATAAATTATCTTCACATAATATCCCTTACCCCTAAAAATTTCACATGACTTCCTTTGCAATCAAGTTAAAAACTATAAAATTCAACATCTAGATGTGTTGGCAGAGCTGTCAGCATTTCCTTCAGTTTATTGCATTTCAATATTTACTTTTTTGAAATTAGAAAAAAAAAACACAGGCATTTTGTCTACAAAAAGCACAAATTTACCTGATTAATGCCTTCACAACAACAATATGAAGCAATATCTTTACATGATAAAAGGAGACAATTTTTTGTTAATATTAATAGTTTGTCCCATTGCCCCCTTCACCCACAAATTCATGAATTCTAAGAATCTGGCCTAGATCCACTCTTCAAACTTGAGTAACAATGGAGTGAAATAGATCAGGGAGCTTTGATCAGTGTTAAATCTTGCAACATTTTCATTAGAACTGCCCGATTAGGCAATGGAAGTGAAGCGATGTGTTCTAGAAATATAATTTTCATGCCACCTGAAATGAAAATTGGTCAAGAGGATCACTGAGGCTCCATGCATCATAAAGACCTAGAATAGTAAGGATTTTGGATCCAAGTCTTTGCTAATAATAAATCAAGTGTCCTTAGCGTTCTCCTTCTAGGTGATAACTAGCTTCGTAGACCTCAGTGGCTACTCTGATTCCAAACTCTTTGAGAGATGTCTTTGATCTCCCGCCTTCTTAGAGTTTGCGTGATCTTTGTTCTACTCATGGGCAACCCTTAATTTCCATCTTGGACTTTTTATGCAGAGTACTACAGTGCCTTACATGTAGTTGGCATTCAGTATAGTTCAATGAATGAGTGTCTTCAAAGCACTGGAATTTGATTTAGTTCATTGGTTGAATGACTCGGTTGCTGCTGCTCCCTTACTTTTCATGTCCCTTAAGGACCTACTCCAGAATTTAGTGCACTCCTACTATGTGGCAGACTTTATCCTCATTGCCACGGTATTCACCCTGGCAGAGAACAAAATAAACCTTGTTCTCATGGAGTTTAAATTCCAGAGGGTAGAGAAGGACAGTTAATAATAATGATAATCATCATCATCATCATCATGGAGCTTAAATTCCAGAGGGTAGAGAAGGACAATCAATAATAATAATAATAATAACAACAACAACAACAGTAAGCAGTGGGTTCAGTGCAAACCAATACTAAGAAGAAAAATAAAGAATGAGAAGATGGAGTAGAGATGCAGTGGGGTAGATTGTGGAAGTGCTGTTTTGAGTAGATGTCATCTGAACTGAGACTGGGATGAAGTGTTGGTTGTGTGAAGGATCTAGGAAGAGCCTGCCAGGCAAAGGGAACAGAAACGCAAGGATCTGCAGCATAAGCACACTTGAAATATGCAGGGACAAGAAAGGCCAGGCCACGAGGGCAGAAGTTGAGATTAGAGAGGTAGCCAAGAACCAGCTGCTGTTGGCTTTTAAGAAGGCAGGCTAAGAACATGGATTTTATGCTGACTGGATTGAGAAGACATGGGAAGGTTCTGGGCGGAGGCATGACATCAGCTTACGGACCTTTTTAAAGGGATGACTGGCAGCTGTATGGACCATAGACTGGAGGGGTAAAGCCACTAGCACGAGAGCAATTAAGAGGCTAGTATGGTAGGTTAGGGGAGCGCTGATGGTGTCTTGGACAAAGGAGGTAGCTGAGGTGCTCAGATAGTAGATATATTTCAAAGGTTGACAGGATTTGCCAGTGGACAGGGTGTGGAGTGGGAGAGGCAGAGAAATATAAGAACGTCACCAGTTTTCATGTGCAACAGGCTTTCATCTTATTCTGAGCTTCTGTTGTAATTTTTTAAGATTTTTTGTTTGATTTTTAATTCTTTTTATTCTTTTTTTTTTTTAATTTATGTTATTCACCATACAGTACGTCATTAGTTTTTGATGTAGTGTTTAAGATGACCAGCCATTCTGCATCTACTATGATCAATACTGAGTTTCGGAAAACCCCTGGATAAAATACGGCTATACGTACAGACACCCTATGTTAACATTCGTGTGGTAGTCTCGTCCCTGTGCCGTGTACTTCCGCACGGACTGGTCTCACTTGTGTCTTTTGATTCCACCCGTGATATGTATATAGCATGTATTTTGCATGTACAGATGCAAAGCATATCTCTTGAAAGAGGGAATTGATTTCAAAACCCGTGTGTCATCAGGTTTTCCAAAGAGTCACCTGACCGTCTGCCCATACCAGACATGATTTTCCTTTGGAAATGGAGATAGCTTCCTTAACACTTTTATTAAGCACATATGTGTGCATGCGTATGTGCCTGTGTGTGTGTGTGTCTGTGTGGATCTCGATTTAAATAAAGACAGTGACTTAGTGAAAAGTGATCAAGAGGCAGTTACATTGTTTTGTTTTTTGTTTGTTTGTTTGAAAAAGTTAGAATTCTCTGCTGTTCCTTATTTGCACTTGAATGTAACTAGGGTCCTGGGGCTGGCCCATTCTCTCCTGAAAGCAAATTTACACAAATTAGTGCCACAGGTACTCCCATTTTGGGGAAGTACAGTGCCCTTCAGGCCCAGAATGGCAGTAATATTGGAAGTAGCATTTGAGTGTAACATTGACTAATTATTTAACCATAAGTGACAGCTCTGAACATTGTGCTCTTTTTGCATCATTTTCTACATTTGTCGGATATCTAATTATGAAAAAAAAAAAAAAAAGTATTCTTCAGTGGCCCTAGCAGCACTGCCACAGAAGAGTGCGAACACATTCTGTGCAAAACAGTGTTTAAATAGAAGTGCTTGAAAATCCTCCATTAATCTTCATTTTTGCATTTTGAATGCTTCCCTGCTCACATTTTAGGTATCAAGGGACTGAATGAGTCTGAACTGACTGTACAAGAATTTAAGTAAGAACTGGGAGGAGCAGAAATGAGGAAGCTATTTGCATTCCTGGAAGGCAGAACTCAGGTTTATTCTAATCTTTCATGGTTCTAATAAAAGAGAGTCTGTTTTCCAAATGCTGTTCATAGTGAGCTTTTTGTCTCTAACTTTTAAATTAAATAATTTGTTTAAACGATGTTATTATTTTTTGTTTGTTTACTCACCCATCATGGAAATACATGAAAGAGAAACTAGAAGGACAGGGCTCCCCTGTTGAGTTTAGTACCTTGTCTTCTAGGCTCTTCTTTTGTTTGAGTATCTGCAACTTTTTTGATTGATCGTTTTTGTTGTTTCACCTCTTGAATGATGGAGAGCCGTACGTGGGAAATGAACAAACAAAAAAGCACGATGAAACAGCGTCAAAGGAAGTTCGCTCGTGTTACATTTGTATACATTATTAAAGATTTTAAAATGATTTGGTAATATGCAGCCTCTATAATTAATGGGCATAGCACTCTCTCTGTGATACATTCTCATTTTAAATAAGCTTCAACCATATCAATGATGATTGGACTCATGTTTTTCCTTCTCCCTGAGTCTTTTAAAACATCATGGGGGGGAGCCACTTAGCGGAATGTACTCACAGCTAAGGGTTAATTTAACCCATGCATCCCGAAGATTCTAACTCTCACTGAAGTTCTAGTTCTGATTCTGTGCACCTTCCTGCCGCTGCTGGGCCGAGCTGCTGCTTCTCCATATTGAGGACAGGAAAAGAAAACTTACCATGCTCTGCTGAAACTGGAGGGGTGGCAGTAGGGGTGTTTATTGGTGGAGTGAATGGAAAGAGACAGATTGGAATATGGCCAAGACCATATTATGGCCATATATGGCCAAGACCCCCCAATCTCTTGGGGATAATTAAATCTTTTTTTTTTTTTTTTGTAATTATTGTTTCATCTTTGTCTTGCTTTCCAAGAAGATTGAGTAAGATTCAGTCTCCTGAGGAGATAACTCATGAAATGTACCTTTGGGTCATTTGCATCTCATTCCCGCATAGTGTAGGGAAGAACATTCCCTACCCATTATAGCCATGGGCATGTCTTAACAAACACAAAAGCAGCCCTCTGGAGTATATTATTGAACTCTGGGTTTACTGAATTCTCCTGAAAGCACTCTCTATTGAATTGGCTCATGCTGAACCACTCATATGTGGTTCAGCATTCCTATAGTACATTTGGGGACACTAAGGCAGCAACAGTTTACAAAAGTGTAGTTGGGAACTTTTTAACTCCTAATATTGGCTCAGAAGAGTTCCCAACTTTGAAGCCACAGACATCAGGCTAGGCTTCTTTTTATACAGTTTCTCACTTAATCTTTATGAGAACCCTGCTAAGTGTGGATTACCATCCCACTTTGCAATGTGGACACTCAAGCCCAGAGATATTAAACACCTTGCCTGAGGTTAGGTGGCAGAACTGAGTTTGAACTCTGATATCTCTGACTTCCAAGCCTGTGTCCTTGCTATCTCATGGAAAACCTTCAGAAGTTATGACATATTTATTATTTCAAAACGTATAATCCCGGAACATGCCTGCTTCCTTCCAGTCAGAGGTGAGTGAATGAAATATTAGTGTTGTGTAAAGGCATCGACAGAATGATCTCTTGGTGCCATTCTGATCTTGGACTGTTTAGCATGATGCCGAGTTTGAGGCCATTGGAGTAATCCAGAAGTATTTTTAAGCAATTTCTCCATGCCTAGCATTAAGCTTCGTTATTTGTATAACATAAAAGCAGAAGAATAGTCCTTCCAGATGGTTGATAAAATGACGGAAGCATTGAAACAGTGAAATAACTTAGATTCATTTATAGAGACAAGGCAGTGTGTCAAGTCAATGTTGGCTGGAGTATACTGAGAAGGTGCCACCAGGGCGGTTGGTGAGGGTGGTGGGGCGGGGGGGTGCTTTGTAACCAGTCGTAGAGGAAGGTAAGATCTGAACAGGTAGCCTGCCTGGTCTCCACTTCTATTGCCTGGCTTCCTTCCCTGCTCAAAAAGTCAACCAAAAAAATAAGGAGGGAGGAAGGGAAGGGGGAAGGAAGGAAGGAATGGAGTCAGAGAAAGAGATATGGTGAATAACTCAATTTGGAGATATACTTTCAAGTCTGATTTCCTGGATCACATATGCATGTTTGTATGTGAGGGACAACACATCAAAAGGAGTGGTAAGATACATAAGCTTAAAAGTCAGTATACTGTAATTCTGGTTCTGGTTCTACCATCGAGTTTGCGTAGAGCCTTAGGCAAATCACAGAACTCCCAGGCTCCTTGTGTCCTCCTGGAATTGTAGGAATTAGGCTTATGATCATAAAGTTTTATTTCAACTCCAGCAGTTAATGATTTTAAAGTTTTTAGTGTGCTTTGATTATCGCTCATTGCATTACATGGACATATATTAACTACTTTAATATGCATCAAATGAGGTGTACTCTTTCTCTTAAAAAATGCAAAAGGCTGACCTTGTTATAGAAAACACTCTGGAATCATGTATTCAGAATTCTTAATTTTGAGTTTTCCTTCTTGTGTTTTAATGTCTGTGCTATTATGGTCCTCCTCCTTCATTGTAAGCCAATTTTAAGTTTTGATGATTAATCCCCCTTTTTAAATCCCCCCCTTTTTTTATTAAACAGAAAGAGTACCAGAAGCAGAAGGTTACTCATCTCTAATTCAGAATTTATCTTGATAGAGACTAGAGAAAAAGATCGTATTTTTAAGAGGATTTAGAAAAGGGGACACATTGGGGGAAAATAGGTAGCAGTCACAATCGTATTCTGGTGGAATGTAATCTTTGACTATTTATTCATGGAATGCTCTAGATAAATTCTGTCTTATATTTTTTGAGAGGATACACCAAATTGTTGAAACAGGCTATACTTTATCCCAAGGACATGTTGTACCAACTCTCAAGTAAGTGTCTTCATTTGTCTACCCTTTGTATTCCCACTTCTTTACTTGTTTAAACTAGATATAGGATAGGCCATTAGCACCAAAGTTGAGTACTGGGCTAGACTTTTAAGACAGGAATAACACATCTCAATCCCTCCCTGCCACCCCCAACTTTTCTAACTCTGTCTAGGGGTTATACTGTAAAGGATTTAAAACGACAACAGTGAAAGTGTTTTCTCCATTCTTTATCATATGCCCCTGTACTTGACAAAGAAAGAAAATATGCCTTCTCTTTCAAACAAATCATGACAATATACATCAACACCCGAAGTTCCTTCCCAGTCAGCAATGGAAAGCTCCTCTCTTAACTCTAAGATCAGTATGAATTCACAGAGGCTTACAGAGAAGGCAGAAGATGTCATGAAGGGAGACAGACTTGGAGGCAGCTCCCAGTTATCCCCACCTGCTGGTATCCATGCCTTTGTATATGTCACTCCTCTTGAATGTGGGCCAAACCTGTGATCTACTTCTAACCGACCGACTAAAGCAAAGGTGATGGGATGTACATGATTACTTGTGTAAGATAATGTTGGGTAAGACTGTAGGCTTGTAACATCCACCGTACAAGAACCCTTGGTGGCTTTAAGAAGCAAGCTGCCATGTCGTAAGCTGCCACATGGGAGAGGGCCATGTGGAAAGGCAGGGTAGCCCATGGCTAGAGAGAAACGGAAGCCTTCAGTCCAGCAGCCTGCAGAAATAAATGTTGCCAGCAACCATGTAAACTTAAAAACAGATCTTTCCCTGTTGGAACCTAATGGGAAGACCACAGCCTTGGCTGACATCTTGCTTATAGCCTGTGTGACACTGAAGCAGGGCACCCAGCTAAGCCACGACAGGACTCATGGTCCACAGAGAATGAGATCATAAATGTATGCTGTTTTATTCCAAGTTTTTATTGTCATGCCACAATAGAGAGCTAATACCATCACTGTTTAGAATCTACCAGTTTCCTCATCTTTCCTTCCTTACAGAATAGTTACTAAGTGAAAGTGGCTTGTTACCCCCTCCTCAAGATTGTGAAGGGTATTTTTTCAGAGGTGATTTACCCCTGACTTTGTGTAGGTCCTTAATGTGCCCCTCGGTTTCTGCTCTCTCCAAGGGAGATGCCCCTTGGTTCTGGTTTATAAGGGAGTTGGATAAGATCGAAAATCATTGATAAATATTTGCTGAATCCAGCTGAATTATATGAAGAGGAGTTTCTCTCAAGACTATTTTTAAATCTTCTTGTGGCTGTGTCATTGGTGGCGTATCAGAACTTCTCCTCCTAGGAAGTAGGGTGAGGTGATTGTTCTTTGAGCTTCTCTATATTTGCATACTAGTGGAATTAAGTTAAAAGTTACTAAAAGAAGCCTTAAAAGGAAGCCACTATTTTACAAGATTACTCTTCAGCTTGAAGAATGTTGCAGAAGCAGAGCAGGCACCCAAACTGGCCAGATGATGGGTGTGTCAGTATCTACCTCTTTCATCATCGCCCAGTATTGGGTGATCCCCGATGTAGTTTGCCGGAAGTCAGGGGCTTGACATTTTGGAAAGGACAGAGGATCCTAATACCTTCAAACAAGTTGTAGGCCTAGAGTAGCCCGAACATGGCCCCACTTTGGTCATGCCACTTCTGACTTATCGGGGAAATTGCCAACCCCTCCACTAAGCTCTCTGGCACTTCTTTAATCACTTAACCAACTAGAAGCGAAGGAGGGATTTGTGAAGTTCTTAACTTTCTATCACATCATTCTGGCTTTTGTTACAATATCCCCAGAGCAAGTCCCTCTTCTTTGGAACCTCAGTTTCCATCGTGGTGCTGTCTTACAGCAGATTTCCCTCAATTCCAAATGAACAAGTGAATGAATGGGCAGGTGAGGATGCTTTAGATGCTATTATGTAACGAACCAATCTCTTCTCAAGGGACATTGCATTTCATGTAGCTATGTATAGCTCAGACTTATTTTTATAGGTTAAGCATTTTGTTAAACTATTCCTAAAACATTTCTGAGTGGTCACCCAAAGAATGGGGAAATCAATTGGGCTGTAACCTAACCAAAGTATTGATTATTTTCTGGGCTTAGAGTATGTCATATTGTGCTGCCTTGCCAGCGAGCAGAGAACTCCTCAAGGTTAGAAGTACTTGTCTAAGGACGCATAACTCAAATAATAGCAAGAAAGAGGTAAAAATCCTAGTCTTGCTGATTCCAGACTTTATCCTCGTTCCATGATATACATACATGTATTCAGCAAACATTTTCCAGGCACCCCCTCTATCCCCTGTACAGGCTTAGATATGATGAGGGATATACAGAAGAATAAAGCCTAGACCTTGTCCTTATAAGGATAAAGATAATTAAATAGATTAACTTCTGAGTTTTATGGGAAGAAAGATAAAATGAACAAAAAGAAGGCCAGGCTCAAGTGAATGCAATTAGATTATAAATCTGCTGATGTCGTTAAGTGACTTGACCTTTCTAAGAGCTGTTTCTTCATGTGAAGAATGGGGGTTAATAGTCCCTGCTTCACAGGTTGGGTGGGAAGACCAAATGAGAAAACATGGAAAGTGGCTGGTATTTACCACGCAGCCAGAATAGGTAACCACATGGACTTGGGGGCATCTTAGGTAGAGAGACCCCTCAGCTAAGGAGAGGTGGAGCCAGGTAGAGGAAGAAACCTGGGCGGGGGGGTTTGAGGTCAGTGAACCCGGACCCTAGTCCCCCAGCAACATGTGGCTGCAGGCCAGCTACCCAGTGCACAGACGCAGTAGACTCCACAAGGGGATGGCGGTCACTGAAAGGTCCACCTCACGGGGTGGTTAGAAGAGATGCAGGTAATGGCACAGGTGTGATTATAAATCAAAAAATCTGTGCGAAAACGTCATTCATTTTTTTTTTATGCTGCCAAGAAGATGAAAAAGAGCCACATTCTCTAAGATTGTGTCCTTTCACCTGCTTTTTAAATCACAAGCTGTTCCTTTTGCCATTACTATATCCACAACAGCCAAGCAAGTAGACCGTGTTAGTCTTGGCCATTATCTTGCTTGAGTTTGTCAAGACATTGGATATTCTATGCGTGTGTGGGGCGTGTTTAATTAGTGTTAAGAACATTTGGCCTCCACAGGAAGCTGGTGAATTTGGGTGTACTCATGAAGGTGTGAAATGGAGGCTCTGTGTGGCCTGACTTTTCCCCAAAGCTTAAGCATCCTCTGCCATCAGGCAAAATCAGTAATAATAATAACAATGATGATGATAATGATAGTAAAAAACAACAATTGCCGTGGCTTTGGTGAAAACCTTATTAAAATGCATTTCCTAGTTCTCCCCTTTCTCAGAGGCCATGCTAAGCATTGGAGTCCTCATGGTGACTCAAGGTCATCCTCATGACCATCTGTTATTGTGCTCTGCTGAAAAGTGGTCCTTTTCCTCTCCTGTCCCCTCAGGCTGTCAGCTACCGTGTCTGCTGTCACTGTGCTACCTCTCTCAGGCTTCCCCACCACCTTCTGACGTTTATTGGTTCTAACCTCCAGTGTGGGGAAGAAGCAGCAAAACGGTCATCAGCATCATTGGTGAATATGAGTCAATGAGGACTGAATGCTCATTGCTCCCAAAGGAGCATCTATCTGAGGAAAGAATGGTTTTATTCCGGCACTTTTTAAAGTGACTGTTTTACCTACACAGAGCAGAGGCTGTTCCTCCTTCTCTTTCCCCTTCCTCCTCATCTTTCCCTTTTCCAACTCTCAGGGAAATCGCAAACATGTGTTATGACTCTCTGCTTTCTTACCCTCTCCTTGGATTTTGTTCTTAACACGTAACAATTAGAGGAGTTTCTAAATTGGCTCCCTTCAGATTGCCTCCGTTCTCTGTGGCTTTAAGAACATGCTGATTGGAAGCCACGTACCGTTGGCAGCTTTCATCCATTTATTTGGACTATCAAGCAAGAATGCTCACAATCTTTCAAATGAAGGATGACATCTTTATTTCCAGTTCACACCCTTCATAATAAGAAGGGTATTTGAAATAAGGCCAAAAAGCATAACTTACTTCTCGAACTTCATATTACAGATGCCTGCAGTGATGGTAGAACATTTTTTTTTAAATTTTTTTTTACTACGTGACCTTACCCCAGATCAGCAGCAGAAAATGACAGTGAAGCACTCAGACTCAAACAGCAAAAAAAGAAAGAAAAGACTCATTTGTTTACATTTGTAGGACAGGCCTCAGCTTTCCTGAAAGTCTGTCTTGAGGAAGAAAGTAGAACGCAGATCCAATATAGGAACATGACTTCATTATTATTTAACTTAGAAATTATCTTTGAAAGTATCATTGTGCCATGGTTACCAAAAAGGAGGCTTCTAATAGTTACCAAAAAATTCAAAAGTAGGGAAAAATCACATTATGAAACACAGATCTCTTTTCATTCATGTTAATACCAGAACTCAGAGGCAGAAGAACTAAGTTTCTGGCAGAAGCAAGGAGTTTCTGTTAGCGAGAAATGGAGCTGAGGACATCAGTAAGCCAGTTGTCCTCTGGGGGGCGTGAGCAGGTGCATCCCCTCCTCTATCTTCCCAGGTGCATTTTCCTCCTAGACACTCGGAATCCCCCAGTGTCACAAGTCCATGTTAGGATACACTCCTGTTGCTTACTCCTTTCTTCCCACCCCAGGCACTGCACTGCGTTCACCTCCAGAAGGCGCTCCCTGAGCCCTTCTTCTCCCTCATGGAAAATGATCTCCTCATGGAGGAATTTCCATGGCTTTAGACCTCCTTGTCTTTGAGAAGGCTTTTATCACTATGTACCTAGGACAATAGCAGTGTCTATAGTACTTCATCTTTATGCCATCTGTAAGCTTCCTGCGGGCAGGATCTCCTTCTAATTGATAGGCTTCCCTTACGGATCTGCACCCTAACGAGTATGCTAAGCGTGCCCTTCACCAGTGTTTAATGGGAAAAAGGAAGAGAGGAAGAGGGGGACAGATGAAGGGAGGAAGGGATGGAAGAAATGAAATATTACAACTGCAGGAAGCTTCTCTATCTAGCGCCCTAATACAATAATGGTAAATAGTTCTTTTTACTTGTATGCCATTTTACTACATCAGTTTTTTTTGCGTTTATTTCCTTGCATGTATTTTCTTGTGTGTAATTCTGCTATTGTGTGTGTGGGTACACAGCATGTATGTGCATGTGTGTATCGCTTCTCTCTCTCTCTGTTCCCTCTCTTCCCTCTTCACACACACACACACACACACACACACACACTTTTCACATGCACACTAGTGTACGCTCTGTGAGGGTAATGACATCGTCGTGTCCGTGTCTGTATCCCTGGCTCCTTGAACAGCGCCTGACTGAGAGAAAGCTCCATGCACGTTTGTCAGATGAATGAGTGAAGATATGACCTCGTTCAATCTTGACCATAACCTCGTGAAGTGAATACAGTACCCGTCTGTTCTCCTCCTGTTTCGCAGATAGCAAAACTGAGGCCTGAACACCTCAGGTTGCACGGCCAGGCATCGGCCAAACCAAGACTTGAACTCCGATTTTTCTGTGTCTCTATTCCTTTCATTCTGTCTTCTGGGGATTTGCTGTATTAATAGCAAAGCAAGAAATGTCACCCAAGGAAAATTTGTCTCCAAATTTAAATTCATGATGCATACACAAGAAATTACTGACTTCTCAATCCAATGGTAACACAGATTGTGTGATTTTGAGGAGGAGAAGCCTTTCTTTCCCATCCTCTTGCCTTTATTAGTGTATGTGTCAGTGCACACACATACACGCCCGGCAGTTCTCGGCTTGTACTTTTCCAGTCCCTTGTTCGTTCCTCTCAGAGGAGCTTCCTGCCCTGGCCATCCCCGGTTCCTCTCGGGGCTGCTTGGTCAGGCTGAGGCCAAGTGACAGGCAGTGGGATTTGTTATGGTTACTTTGGCAAAGGCGGAGAGCTGGAGGGAAGTGGCCCGGCAGGCATTTCAGGGGTCGGACTAGGCCGGCTTGTTGTTGTAAACGTTTCTATTCGCCCTAATTGTAGCTCACATGGGTAAGCAGGGTAAACACCCATGCAAATTACTAAGTTGTGCTGAATGTCCAAGGATGTCAGTAATCTCTGTGAAATTCAAAACGAAACCTCCTTCTTGACTGAAAGCGGAGCCAGGCAGCGAACGCGGGGTCTCCCTATCACTGCAGATCTGGCGTGGATCCTGGAGCCAGGAAGGGCCATCCTGAAGGCCCGGGGGCAGGGATGGCATTAGAGATGCCTCGGTGTCCTTGGCAGTCCTGCCCATCCTCCAGCCCCTCTGTTTTTTTCTACCATAAAACAGGACTACAAAGGGGCATAAGGAATACAGTGGTAGGGGGCACCTGGGTGGTTCAGTCGGTTAATCATCTGCCTTCAGCACGGGTCATGATCCCAGGGTCCCTGGATTGAGCCTCGCATTGGGCTCTCTGCTCAGCGGGGAGCCTGCTTCTCCCTCTGCCTGCTCTGCCTGCCACTTCCCCAGCTTTTGCTCTCTCGTTCTCTGTCAAATAAATAAAATCTTGTTTTTTAAAAAAGGAATATGGTGGTAGGGGATCCTACCTGAAAAGTATAGGAGAAAACAAGTCTTCATATTTTTTATCTTTTTTTTTTTAAGATTTTATTCATTCGTTTGAGAGAGAGTGAGGCAGAGCACAAACGGGGAGAGGCAGAGGGAGAGGGAGAAGCAGACTCCCTGCTGAGCAGAGAGCCCCATGTGGGGCTCCATCCCAGGACCCTGGAATCATGACCTGACCCGAAGGCAGAATGCTTAACCATCTGAACCACCCAGGCACCAAGGCCTTCATTTTTATCTAAAGCCTGTGGGGGAAGGGGATCTGAAGTCACACGTTGCCACAAACTCTGCGACAGTGGCAGTGAGGAGCCTAGGAACTCGGCAGAGCCTCTCATAGTCACTCAGACAGATGGTGGTGAGGTGAAAGGGACGTCAAGTCTGCTTCTCCATTTGACCATGACTCAGGCTGCCATCCACGGATTTGGGCTTCTCTGCGGCGGGAGGACTCATTTCTTTCTCTTTTCCTTTCTCATAAATGACTCAGGAGACTCCCTGGAGAACCACGTGTGCTCTCTTCCCAGAATTCCCATCGTGGAAGTGCGTGCCCTCCGAGCTCACTGGCTTCGCCCAATGAGACGCGCCTCCACTTTGACTTCACCTCCTGGATGTGGTCTGCAGAGATGGGCTGTTGGGATTTCCCACCAGTCCACGACTCGCAGTTTCTATTTCCACATTTTGACTGCCAGTTCTATATTTGCGCAAAATCCTGCTTTTTTGCCTGGTTTCCTAGGGAAACAGTTTGTAAGAGCTACTGCTTTCTGTCCATCTGCTTCGCCCGCCTGGGTTTTTGACTGTGCACCCTGATTATTTCCTAATCTGACGGAAAGGCACGAGGCCCCGGATAAGGGGAACTCCCTCTACATGTGTTAAAAATAAATTTATGAAAATGACCGGTCAGTTAGGAAATCCCTCATGTGTGTGGGGAGGGGAGTATTTGTCCATGTCTAGTTTTCTAAATGTTTAAAGCCTAGGATACTAAGAAAGGCAGTGGAAGTGAATAGTGGGAGGGACAAGAAATCGTATTCTCTAGAAGCAAAGACATCACACAGAAAATAGAGGCACGGTAGCATCCCTGCGAGCACCGTCCAGGTGCAGAGTTCTCCTCGCTGGCAGAGTCAAAGTAACACCGCACTTGAAGTCGGGAACCTGAGTGGCGGTATCATTTTAATCTCAGGCTGAATCTTCCCATATAAAAGAGGAGCTCATTTTATTTTTGGAATTTGGACTCCTTGTCCTGAAGATCCTGCCCAGCAAACTGCATTTTCATAACATGCATCCCTGTCCCAGTTTTTATGCTCCGTGGCACGTATGCGTTGGCCAACCAGAACCACATAGAGTAACAAGACCAGTGTCACAGTGTTGAGTCGGTAACCTGGCAATAAATTCCCTAATCACCAACCCCTGCTTGTGCACCTTTAGGCTTCTTCTGCACCATCCCACAGAACTGGTGGGCACACCAGGCTCCAAGGGCAGCAGGCGGAGAACCATTAACTTAGATGATTTCTGAAATCATTTCTGGGTTCTCTGTTGCTAGATTCCATCTTGATGTTTTCTGGGGAGTGAAAGCTGACCGGGAAGGTGGGGAGAGAAGTGTGCTTTCTTATACTGTGAAACACCTATGCTCTCCTCACACGTGGAGTTATGCCAGGCAATCTACCACCCGTCCCGTTGTTGCATGTCCCTCAGATATTTCTGGAGTGCAGACATCCCGGCTGAGTCAGGTCTGCCACGGCAGCTCCGTGGTGAAGCCTGTCTCAGGGTGGGAGGAGACGACACCACGCAGGTCTTGCTTCAGGACATCATCCCCTACCTCATGCTGGAAACGGAGCCCTCAGCAGATAGAATCTGCTGTTTCATGTAATTACTTTTCAAGATGCCATTACCAGAAATTTTTATGTAAATACATACTTTATTCCCTGAGGCATGTTAATATGAGACCAAAATTATACAACACTGGAAGGAAAACAGAATGTCCCTTTTTACTAGTTGTCTCTGTGTTCTTGGGAGCATCCTATAGGCTGGGACAGCAAAGGTGCTCACTTCGTCAAAACCACTATATTCGGTATCCCGTCTGCACAATCCTAGGAATGTGGTATCGATACTCAATAGCTTAACACAGTTCAATTCAGTGAACATTTTCTGTTTGCCTTCTAGGGGTCAGGTGCTGAGCCCACACTATGGAAAGCACAGATGCCATTAATGAAAGAGACACTTAAGAGTCCCCGTAATGTGCTAAAAGCCTGTAACCACCCTACCGGCTAGACAGTAATTGGTGCCTCTAAGGAGGTTCTTATTTATTTATCAAGTACTTACGTCAAGCACTGTTCCATGTGCTTCATTAGCCCATATCATCATCAGAACAGCCGTTTGGAATGTGAGCTCTGGTGTGTGTGCTCCGAACCACTCTGCCGTGCTCAGAGGGGCAAGAGGAGAAAGGAATTACTTTGGGCTTAGTGGGTCAGAGAAGGAGGCATCTGAACTAGGATGTGAAGACTGGTAGTACGGACCCAACAGGAGGTGTTTGGGAACTTGTGGCTCTTGGCATTCATAGCAGTGAACCTAGTACAAGCAGTGGTGATGTTGCAGTGGAAAATGGCCTCTGTGGCTGTGTTAGGAGAACAGTAAGTAGACTATTTTGGAATAGGAAGTATAGCTAAGGAGAAAGTAAGAATGAAAACTAAGCTCAGGGCCAGACTATGAGGGGCTCAAGAATCATATGAAGGGAGCCCGTCCGTTCCATCTCATTTGTCTGCGTGGGGCCACTAGGCGATTAAAGGTCTGAGAGTGGCAAGAAGAACAGGCCTTGTGTCCACAGCAGCACTCCACCTGAGGTCAAGAAGCCAGCTGGGAACACCCTCAATGCATTGACCCAATTAAGCAATCTGGACCATTTCCCAAAGAAATATCCATTTCTCCGTTGGGAAAGGAAGCTTCCCAAGTTCAACCCGTCCGCTTCTTTAGAAGCTCGTGTCCCTTCAGAGCTGAGGAATTTTGAGGTGTATCCATTTTTCTTACTTCGTTGGTCAGTCTGCTCTCCTCTAGTTAAAGAGAATAATTTCTTGGCATATTCCTGGCTAGGCAGGGACAAGTCTCCTCTGAGAAGAAGATAGCCAGGAATAAAGAGCCCACTGTAGGAGTGCCCTTTGGCAGAGCGAATGCCAAGGGAAGCATCTTTGCCCTCCCTGGTGTCAGTTCCAGCCACCCATACAGCTGCAGCCCCATGGCCTCTCGCGTGTGTGCAGCTCGTCTGATCCACCAGCAAGATGGGCCCGCTGCCTGGAGGCTGCATGGCTCACTGTCAGATCTCACCGGAATCTTCTGGAAAGACGTTTGTTTCCAGAGCCTGTGTTGAGTTTAGCTGCCCATCCTGTCACCTATGCTTAAAAGTTTTCTTAGTTTACCAACTGATTTTCCTCTAGATTTGGGGAGTTTCTTGCCTCCACCAACCACCACTCCTCTTTTTCCCACCCAGTTTGACCCTTATGTACATCAGTGTCAGGGGTATTTTTAGGAACAGAAATAGGTCCAGAAGGAGGACTTTTTCCTCTTATGAGTCAAATGTTCACATACTGAGAACTTCATTCTCCTTCCTGCTTTGTGAAGACAGTGCTGCAGTCAGGGTATGACCACGGCCTGACATGTAGGATTCCAGGCTCTGGATTTGGGCAGCTCTGGGCCAGACTGTGCCCACACACTATTCACGTCACTGAGTCTCAGTTTCTTCATCCATAAAATGGGAGTATTAACTGTACCTGCCCCACAGGAATCGGGGGATGATTTATTCAGTGATCTATGTGAAGTACTTACCTGCACACAAAAGTCCGATAAATGTAGCCATTATTACTACCGATAACAACACGAGGCTCTGAGGATAAATCATACCCAACAAAGCACCTCACTCTTCCTCTGGGTGATTTTTATTTAATGAAGCCACAGACCTATACCAAAGGCAGTGGTAATAAAGGGAAGGTCTAGAACATTCTAAGCTCCTTTATGCTAAGCTGAGTGGTTCCAACTTGCCCCTATCTTCTATCTTGCAATTGTCACCTCAGCAGCTATCCCTGAGGAGAAATCTCATGGGTGCCATGGATGCAGGGTGGATGGACAATTCCCCCAGAGAAATGCCAGACAGTAATATGGAGCTAACTCGGTGTATAACTTGGTCTTGCTCCCTTTACTCATCAGAATTATCTGGGGAGGCTTCTAACCCCACCAATTCCTGATCTTCAGCCCCAGAGATACTGAGTTCATGGTTCTTGGGCAGGGGGCAGGGGGAAGAACATTATTTTTGAAGCTTTCTACGTGACTGGGATGTGCAGCTGGGATGAATAACCCATGACCGAGAGGATGGGCAGGCCCAGGGGGGAAATGGCCGTGCTCTACAGCGACCATGAGAAGAATCAATGCCAAACAGACCCAGCAAGTGTTCGCCTAGCTAAAGCTTTGCTTCTGCTCTATCTTGTCTGTGCAGCATTTGTAGTCAATACAGAATGAGGCGGCGGGGGCTCAACATCAAGGATGTGAAAGCGGCTTCTAATCTTCAAACAGATAGTGGGTAGGGGCCCTGGGAGGGTAGCCTGAGGAACAATAAAGGCAGCTGGTCTATGTGGGCTGAGGTGAAGTGTATGTACTGATGTGAGAGCCTCAATGTCAGCCTCTCTGAAAGGATGGAGATTTTCTTAGCTTTGCTTCCTGTCAGAATAATAAAGGAATTTGGTGGTTTTCTTATGAGTCTTTAGATTGATGTGCTTGCTCGCATCTTCTCTCTTTTCTCCGTGCTTTCTCATTACTAGTTTCCACATTATGGGAGACCGTCTCATTTAGCTCCAGCTGTCTCCTTTTACAGATGGACATCCCATGGCGTGGTAGTGGCAGAGCCGTCCTCCCCTCGCATAACACATCATGGTCCAGTCAGCCAGAGTTCAAGGATGGGGGGGTGTGCCTCTGGAGGATCTCCAACTTTCTTACTGGTTCTGATTTCTCCACCAAAGCCCCAGATGTTCCCATGACGCCGTGGAAACCAGTGTCTTATTTTCAAAGATGGCGAAACTTTATTTTGAAAACACAAATTCTTACCTCAGCTGCCCCAGGCACCACTGCAGAAGCACCATGACCTTGCTGAGAGCCACTGCATGCCAAATGAGACTTAATTTTCCCTAAGTACTTAGGAGAAGAAAAACAATAATGTATATGATGGGCTTTTGGCCCGCACCCATATCCTTTAGAAGATGGAATTTGGCACAGCACATACTCTGATTTAAAGAAAAATGTTTTGTCCTGATGTAATTTGTCTAATTAATAGTAGAAGAAAAAAAAAAGGGATTGAATTTTTCTGATGTCATCTAGCCTTTGGGATTTTAGAGTTAGATGGCCCAAATCAATTGTCTTGCCTTCTGTGAAGCTTCCTAATGGATAAATCTGACCTTGGAGTTCACAAGCATTATTATATTCATGGGTTGTATATAGTACATATCTAACCCCTCTCGTATTTGTATGTTTACTAAATGAACATTTTACTGAATCCCACCTCTAGGCTGAGGGAGTTGTAGGATCTGAAGGCGGTACACAGGGGCTGTGGAGGGGAATGAATCCTGGGCACTAAAGCTATGAGGGCAGGACAGCAAAGAACTTTTAAAAATAATTCTCAGGGGATTGGCAAAGAGCATTCAGCAGAGGTGTGTGAGCCCTGAAGAGTAATATAATTAGATTTGTACTTGAAGAGGAAAACATCTGATTATGGCTTAGCTGCTCAGCGGACACAGTTTGAGCATCTTCTGCATGGCAGACCCCGTGCTTGGCTCTGAAGATACGAGAGTTAAAAACGGTCCTTGCCCTCAAGGAGCTCACAGTCTATTGAGCTGCCTTTCTGACTTTCCCACTAGATTGTGAGCTCCTGGAGGGCAGGCACTTTTGTCCAACTGAAAAAAGTGTATGTTTCAGAGTTCAACCTGGATTATCATTCCAGCTCTGTTCTTTTTATTCTGTTCACTTCAGTTCACTGATCTGGAAATTGGGCCAACTAGTGCCTACCTCACTGAGATGTGGAAAGATTCAATGAGAGAAGGATGGGGTCCACTGGATGCTACAGGAACTCTTGTCAATGTGGCTCTCTATCACGGTGCCTGGTGCATGGTGGTCATTCCACATACCTCTGCTGCCCAGCCAGTTTAAAGCCTCAGGTCTGGGAGGATTTCAGCCTGGGATCTGTAGCTAGCAGGCCCCTTCTCAGTGCAGTCTCAGTGACCAAGTTGCTTACTCCAGGCTATGAACTACAGTCAAGGCCAGCGTTGGGTTCTGGAAGCTCAGTTCCTGAATCCCAGGCACTCATCTTTCAAAAGTCAGAACCAAAGTCAAAAGAAAAATGATGAAATTCCCTCTCTGGCCAAAATGCATTATTTCACCAAGGGCAACAATTCTTGGCAGGGGAAGTTGATTTGCTGGTGCTTGTGCAATCAATTGTATTTGCAGGTGACAAAGTCCTTCTCACGGTGGCTTCAAGAGGAGGTGTTGGCTGTCCCTGGCCTTCGTTGGACGTTTTATTATTTTTGGAATTCATGATCTCACTCATTCCTAATAAAGTCTCTCTGAGGTCCCAGTATAGGAATTAGCACCCTTCACTGTACTCATTCAGTCACTGGGGAGATTGAAAGGCACGGAAGGAAAGTGACTTGCCTACATCATACAGCTTCTTGTGCTGTGAGAGATTTGCTTTTCCATCAAAGAAACTTTAAAAAGATATTAGTGCTTTTTGTCTGGTTAGCGCATGACAGTGTGTCAGGAAATGTGAGCTCATTTTTTGGCTCAGTGAGTAACCTTAGGAAATTCAGAATGGGATTCCTAAGATGAATTTGCTTCTCTGACCTGTGAGATCACTGTGTCTCTTACCCTGACGGATCATAAGGTAAAGCCATTCCATCATAGGCCATGTCTGCTACTCAAGGTATTATAAATACTGACACTGGACAAACTCTTTTTTTTTTTTTTTAAAGATTTATTTATTTATTTACTTGACAGGCAGAGATCACAAGTAGGCAGAGAGGCAGGCAGAGAGAGAGAGGAAGGGAAGCAGGCTCCCTGCTGAGCAGAGAGCCCGATATGGGGCTCGATCCCAGGACCCTGAGATCATGACCTGAGCTGAAGGCAGCGGCCTAACCCACTGAGCCACCCAGGCACCCACTGGACAAACTCTTAAAGGTTCATATGATGCTTCCAAGGGTCGTCATCTTCAAACCTACCTTGAGAAGTGTAGGTGGAACCTACTGGGTCCAGAATAGGCAAGTGAGGTCTAGAGAGATTATGTGACATATGGTAGGTGATATGACCAGTATATGGCAGATTTAGGACTTAAATCCTGTTCTCTGGTTTCTCAGTCCAGTGTTTATTACAGTACATGGCATCTCAGTCTCGATCTGACCTTGCTGTTTGCTGTGGGTTAGGCTTTCATTTTGGAAGTTAGAGCTTGGTAAACCAAAACCTACAAGCTTCTACATTTGCCATAATAATGCTAGTATGAAATACCCTTTGAAGTGAAAAATACGTTGCTTCAAAGGGACTGCTCCACTTGCTTGAAGAGAAGTATATGCATTTATTTCCCAAATGCACTGCTGATTTTCCTAAATCCCCCTCAAAATTGTTCCAAGTCCCTTTAAGCTACAAGTTGGAAGTGAGAGGTTGGCCTAATTTCTGTGTTCCCTTCAAGCCTGAGCAATAACACATTTTAAAGGATGATAAATGGCAGTGTGAAATATAGATGGGTTCTATAAGTACTCACCAGAATCCCTGCAGTCAGAACCAGGTAGAACAAGAGAATGGTCAAGGCACTTGTCTCTCCTTCTACATCATCCACCCTTTTCTGGAGGTAGTTGGTTGGTTAAGAATACAAATACTAGACCTGGAGAGACCTGGATTCAAGTCTTGCCCCTTCCTGTACTTCCTACAGATCTCTAGGCAACCTGCTTAACTGTCCTGGGCCTTTGTAGAAAGAGGTTTAATTGCTATAACGTGTAACTTGTAGACCATCCATTGTGTACAATGCTTGAACATTTGTAGTTCGAACATTTGTAATGGCTAATTATGGGTACTTGGGGTCACTGTTTTTGTCTTCATCCAGGATCCTTTCTTTTACCCCTTTTACCCTTTGGGATATTTCTATGTCTTCTGCAGAGAGGAGACAGTATCAGCTACATTTAATGTCAGTTTAAGCTCCTGTGTTTACGGGGTCCTCTTCATTTCTCACTTCAGCCTTAACTGCATAATCAAAGTGTGACAACTGCACTATCGGCCACCGTGGGCCCACCCACATAAATAGAGTTTGGATTAACCAGTTTTATATCCTAGTGATAAGAGAAACATAACAACATAGCCAAAAATTTAGAAGGTAGGGAAGAGAAAACAAATACAGCACAACACAAAATACCACACGCGGTGCGCCATGGGCTAGGTGTGTTTGAGTCCTGGCTGTAGTACTCAGAGCACTCAGAGCTCTGGCTTCCATTTCTTCACTGGTGAATGAGGGCAGTGAGAGTAGCTACCTAGACAGGAGGCTGGGAGGACGAGGTGCATCTGAGGCATTCCATATTGCTTATCACAAGAAATCTGTGCCTTAGGAGATATAAGACCCACTGGAGGAAACCAGGCTCAGAGAGGGGACACGATTAGATAGCACCAGCGACTCTGAGCAAAGAGGGACCTAGAACTAGTAATAGCCAGTCCTTATCTTCTACCTGTGTTCTTCATCAGAAAAAGAAATCCTTGATTCCTAGTTCCTGGGATTATGGATTAAGTTACAGATGCAGGCAAGCACACTGAGCTGTTTCAGTCTGGCTTTTAGGATAATGTTGGCTTCATTCGACACGTGCCTCATATCCCCTAGAACATAGACACCTGAGGAGTGAATGGAGGGGGTTCATGGAAACGTGCAGCCACGCGTTTATATAGAAACAACACATAATAGTAAGGAACTTGCGAAAACAAACAAACCAACAAAACCCAGGGGCCCCTGATCCCTTACATGGCAAGTAGCCCTTACAGGACAAGCCTGGGGCAACCATGGTTCTCTTCCCTGACCCTCCACCAAGCGTGGAGTTGTTAGCATCAGAAATCATCACAGCCACTTTGTGGCTCACTTTCTTCAGCCTCTCAGTAAAGCAACTTTTTTTTTCTTTCTCTTTTCTTTTCTTTCCTTTTTTTTTTTTTTAACTTTAAAGCAAGCTCTACACCCAGCGTGGGGCTTGAACTGACAACACTGAGATCAAGAGTTGCATGCTCCACTGACTGAGCCAGCCAGACGCCCAGAAGCAACCTTTTTTTTTTTTATTTTAAAGATCAGCAGCAAATATGTAGTGTTCACCCGAGTCTAGAATAGCTGACCTGTGCCAGGGCCCGGGGCTCATCTGCAGACATGTTTCCCTAGCTGATCCTTGTGTCTGGGATGACTATACTAGCAGACAGTTCCCTCACTTTCACTAAAGCATGTCTGACCTCTTCGTGCACAGCACAGACAGTGCAATCATCAAAAAGGAACACAGAGAGACATAAGAGCCGGGGGTCAATTACATGTGTTTTTACCTGGAAATAAAAAATGGTAGCCTTTCAACTTGACTCTCTTCTGTGTACTTCTTAGGGTCTTCACCTGGGATGTCATTCTTGTTACATCCCTGGATGTGTGGCTTCCATCTTTGTCTCAGACCTGATTAAAATGCTTCCCTCTCTTATGAGTGTCCTTTCATCTCCCCAGCTTGAGCCATCTCCTCCGTGTTCTGGCAGCAGTGATTAGACCATTGCACTTTGGATATCTTATTTTTGGAGATTTCCAGGTGTCTCATATTTCCTATTGTATTTCCTAGAGGGCGAGACCCATATTTCAGTTATTTCTGTAGCACTAGTACTTATGGGGCACATAGCAAATATACTTGGAATAAAAGTATTATTTACAGACATCTCCTCAGTTATGTTTAGTTTTTGTGTTATTAGAAGCTGTCTGAGTTGCATCTCATAAGTGAAACAATGTGACTCTTAACATTTCCATGTTACTGTAACATCTAATTACTTGTTTACCAAGAGATTCTCTATATTCCAGAAACACTGAAGGCTGAGTCAGTCATATTAAGCCTTATCATGAGGGTTGAGGCATGGCTGAATGACCTGGGTCAGAGTCAGTAATACCTTGCTTCCTACCTCTTACCCTGGAGAGTTAGGAGGATAGAGATGGATATAGAGTTTTTGATGATATTCATAGTGGTGTTATAATAATACCCCTTTGTAACTTTGTGGCACTTAATTATATCGGACCATTTCATTCTGATTGGAGCGACGCTTTGGACCCCATTCCTCTGCGTCTTAATCTCTAGTTACTGGAAATCAGGAGACGGTTTCTAGAAATCAGTGTGGTTGGGCACAGACCCTAGCTTTCTCATACCTGCTCTGCGACTTGGAGGATGTTATTTAGCTTCCCTGTGTGTTTCCTCAACTGTAAAGGGAGGTAGCAAAATAATTTAGGTCATTGGATTACTTCAGAGTTCATGTTAAAGGAGAGAACGTCTGGATAGGGTAGTGACTCCACACAGGTTACTGTTGGAATCCTCAGACACTGTTTAAGACCCCTGATGAAGAAAATCCTCACCACGTGACAAGTGTCTCTGAAAGGCATGTCATTAGAAAATAGTATCTATGATGGGAGAAAGGAGGAATTAAAGCCTGAGTAGGACTCTGAGCTCACCCTATAGCAACAAGAAGCTCAGGGTTCTGTGCAAACTGAGGAGAAACACCTTTTGCCAAGTCGAGGAAAAGAGCCTTGCATGGGGTTGGTACCAACAGAGCCTGGAAGAATCCGCTGTGGACCACATCTGCTTGTGCCAGCTGTTGTCAGCCTGTGTAGGCTTGCTGAGAATAACAGCAATGATTTTCACTTTATAGCAACTTCCATCTTGGGATCTCAGAATGCTGCATAAATGTAGATTAGGGCTCCCAAAATTTTTGCCAAGAATGTGCATACTTTATAGGACATCAAGAATGCATCACTCTTCTCAGTGAATCTTTCGTGATAGAAAGTGAACTAACTAGCTTTGAATTAGACTTCCTTCCCTGATTTGAGCTTTCTTCCTGATTCTACCACTCCTCTTCTAGGTGACCTTGGGCAACTCCATTTCCTCCCCAACCTTCCGTTTTCATGTTATAAGTTATAAAGGGACTCCTTTACCCCTTGGTGACCTCTAGTGTGTCTTCTGTTTCTAAAATTTGCAGAGAATCTGCTGGGGATCTGGAGTTTCCTCCCAGACAGACTACTGCTTGACACTATTTGGGAAGGGTTTAGTTCTTGTCAAATGCAATACTTTCATAGTATTTTATTCATGGTTAGGTCATAGCCCAGCAGAAAAAAATATTACTTTGGTCACTAGAAAATGGCATTATCTTTTAGCTTTTCACATGAGAGTGTATTTGTGTCTTCTCCATGTGTTTCCCTTTACCCACCTTTAAACACAGTGCTACTTATCATCTCCTCTTACTATTTTAAGATTTGCCATTAACATGCCAGCTTGTATCAGACTGATGAAGTAAGTAGTCTTTTTTTTTCTTTTTTTTTAAGTAAGTCGTCTTTTGAAGAGCAATTCTACTTCTCCTGCTATATCGTGAGCAAAGATCTCAAAAATGACCGTGCCTCTCAAAGTTCTGTACTCAGTCCCTCTGTGGTAGGATTTCCCAGGGTGCTTACTATTTTTTTTCTCAGTTGTCATCTTTCTACAAGGAGGAAATATTACATGATAAAATGTAGCATTTGTGCTTAAGAAAGATTCCTTTGATCGTTCAGGATTTTGTAATATATGATTAAATTCTCCTAAAAAATCTGGGTGCCTGGGTGGCTCAGTTGGTTAAATGTCCGACTCTTGGTTTTGGCTCAGGTCCTGATCTCAGGGTCTTGAGATCGAGCTCCACACTGGGATCTGCACTCATGCTCAGTAAGGAGTCTGCTTGAGATTCTCTCTCTCTCTCTGTCTCCCTCTTTCCCTTCCCCCTGCCTCCCCCCCCAAAAAAAAACACAAATAAATACATCTTTAAAAAGATTCTCCTAAAAAAGTCATAAAATCCCTCTAATTAGATGCAGATGGGTCAAGCAGCTGAGACAGTTGATGTGGTGGTTAAGTGTTCACTTTCTGCAGTTGATGACTGGATTCAAATCCCAAATTGCCAGTTTCCATCAGGGTGATCCCTGTGCCTCAGTTTTCTCATTTGTGAAATCAGAACAGTAACCATCTGATGGGGTGACTGTGACAAAGAACTGAGTTGATGTAAAATATTTTCAACATTGGCCCCTGCTTAGCACTCAGTGTTCCTCGCTTATTCTCAGTCTCGTCAGTTATAAATTGGTAAATATTATAAATTGAACGCTTACGCATTTCTGTCTTTCAGAGTTTATGGAGAGGGATCTCCCTTCAAGAGACTTACTATTATGTGAATCATGGTTGATGATCAGTTAGCAATATTCAAGCTGCTGGTCTTTGCATTCACATCACAGTGTGCTCCTTTCCCCCTCTGCCACAGTACTCATGAATGACACTGACTCATTCGTATTCCCTGATCCACCTTCCTGCCACATTTGAAAGACATCCGGAGCTCAGATGTGACAGATTGTTTGTGAGCATTTAATACAAGTCATGAGCCGCTGTTAAATATTAGCACACACCATGTACCATTTTAGGTATTAGTCACAATGGCTCTGACATGGGGCATTCCCTCTCTCCTGCCTGCCCCCTCACCGCCTTTACAGATGCAGAAGCTAATGCTAAGAGACGTTCACAAAAATGTTATACAAAAGAAGCGATATAACTTGGTACTGGCACAAGCTTTGTCTGCTTCTGAAGCCCACACTTTCTCCGTTATACCACAATCAATGTTTCTGAAAGTAGAAGGGGCCACATCGGCCTCCAACCTCTGATATAATTAGCATCATGCTTTAATCAGTGAGGTTGACTGTCTTGATTAACCTTTATGATAGATCATGTAAGTTTCATATTTCTAAATGAATATATAGAGGCAGCTGTAAATTAGTGGAAAAACACCGAGCTTGGATCAGAAGACTTGTGTTTAACTCCTGGCTCTGCCACTTATTATGGGTGTGATTTTGGCTAAGTCACTTAACATAGTCACTTAAACCACTAACTTGGTTTGTTTCTTTATACAGAAAACATGCTCTCATGCTTTGGAAAGTATTAACTGAGATCCAGCGTGTGTGAGTGTTATACTAGGGTTCTTGTTGGCTGTGAAGGACCGTGGAACTACAAAGTGTTTGTTTGTTCTCTTTCCCTCAAGTCCTAAAATCAAGCCCCCTGATCCTCTTGGAATGCTTTTGGTTTGCTCTAGTCCACTGTCTCCTCGCTTTCCTCTGAATCTATAATATCCATTGATTTCTTCACAGGATATTTACATACCATAGCCTATCTTTAAGGATAATAAGAATTTCTTAATTAGTCCAGGCGGCTAAATGATTTACATGGACCTTGTCATTGAACTCATGAGGCAAACCCAGCTGGCCCCATTTTATTATTTAGGCAACACATCTTTAGTCAGCTGAAACATCTTGCCCCCGGTCACACTGTTGGGAAGTAGAGGATGTGGGATTTGAACCCAAGCAGGTAGGTCACCCCTAGAGCCTATGTTCTCAAGTGTTTAAGCCATAGTGACTACCATCAACAATCAACGCTTTGCTTCCTTCTTGTATTTCTCCTTCATGATCCTTGACTGCCTGTCTGGACTATGAATTCCTTGAACTGGATGACTCTCAATTATGTTGATGATTGACTTAATACCTAATTACTAGTATTTGTGGATAATTTAGCGTAGATTTCACCAGAAGCTACAGTTTTCCCCACCGCTCAAATGCCCTAGAAGCAAGGAATTTTTACTTCTTCTTCTTTGTCTCCAGCCAGAAGCTCATCTTCCCACAATGTCGAACTACTTTGATTTGATTTTCGTGGGTCAAGCAAAAAACCTTGTTCTCTGTGTTTCTCATGGAGACACTTTGCTCGCTTCCCCGCTAGGGCCCGGAAATCCAATGTGATTAGTGGCTCTGTGGGAAGACATGCCTTATTTGCTGCAGGTGACATTGTTACTGAACAAAACACATGCCCTTTCTTTGCATCCGAAGTGCCAAGGATCGCAGAGCAAGAACCTTTCTGACTCAGATGAAAACCACCTTGTGTTAGGTGAGATGTGGGGAGTTAACCATTTGTTGGCTGGCGCGCATTTCCCACGAAAAACTCAAAAACAGCAATTTACCTCAGCCATGGAAAGTGATGTGCCAAGCGTCATATTTGCATATTAAAACCGAAAAACTGATTTGCATGTTATTTCAGTGTCTCGTGTCACGTTCGGGCATCTGTCAAGCCCACTAGATAGAAACAGCTTGTACAGTAGGAAAGTGTTTCTGTGCATATCAGGACTGAAAATCTAGGCGCTTTTATTTTTTTCAGCAAATTGTCCCCACCTTAGATTCTCCATTCCCTTCTGGCTTTGTATGTGAAAATACTTAAGACAGACATCCCATGTTTTAGAAAGTCTATTTTTGATTTTCTAAGGGTCATCCATTTTGATTATAGTCAATGTAGATAGTTTAAAAATTATTAGGAAGAAGTTTAAATTACTCATAATCCCACCATCCTAGCATGAGTTTTTTTGGTATATTTCCCTCTAGTATCTGTTTTTTTTTTAATACCTATCTATAAAGACATATGTGGGCACTCTTTCATATATGTTTTTATATATTTGTAATTATTAGATGTACTATTTTAATATCTTGAGAAAGGCAAGAATTATGATATCATGATAATGGCAAGAATTATGAGACAGTCCAAATAGCGATAAGGAATTACAAAAACCCCATTTTGAATACAGTGGATTAGAACTGCAGTCAGGGTGGGAGCCCTCATAGGAGACATACTGTGATATACAGCTTTATGAAAATGTAGCTTCTGGTTGAGGATGACTTTTCTGTGGGACAATGCACAGAAATGAGTGTGTTGGGGTAAGATGTTTCTTCCCAATGTTGGAGCGATTAGCTCTTTCCATTGTTCCAGACAACCAAATGAAAACGAAGGTCTTCTCAGAAGTCATGGCCAGGCACTAGGGGGCACAATGAAGACCAAGACCTGGTTTAGTTTGAAGACAACCTTGAAGGACAGTTCCTTCCATTCATCAAACTTTTATGTCTTGTGTCTCATTGAGGTGAAACCTACCAGTGGAAACAAGGTTTTATAATTGTCTTGCCTTTGTTATAGCTAATCCCTTAGATATAACATACAGAAGACCTGATTAATGGGGAGAAAGGGGGAATGTACATGGGTTTTAGCTATAGTGTTATGGAAACACTTCTTTTAGCTTTGGGTATAAACAGTATATATAAGAGGGGAGTGAAATGTGAGAGATCTTATCATCCCACAGAGGCAACTCACTTTCTCCCTTAGGGAGGGCTGTCTGGGAGCACTGATATAGGAACTCTGGGTTCAGTTGGCAAGAGATCTTTGAACTCACTTCTCCCTGATGCTGAGGCACTGGGTTTCATGCCTTTCACCTTTCCTACTTCTTATCTATCAGGTGGGACAGCATCTGTTTTTCTCCCTGAAATTCATTGCAGCAGAAAAGCATGGGGGAGTCTACCTTGTTCCATGGAGCCAAACATGAGAGCCCTGCTGTACAATTTATCTTTTGGTGCCAAAGGTCAACTGGGGCAGTTGACCATTCGGAGAGCCAGCAAAGCGTCGTTCACCAAATGTTGTATATTTGTTCAAGGTCTGTATTTAAAAGAACTCAGAGAGATTTCATCTCTTGCTGAAACGATTAGGGTGAAATTTAGGTATACTAGCCTGAGTGCTTCATCAGCAAACACTGAGCTCAAGAGAAAGTATTACTCTGCAGACATTCCACTTCCAAGAAGAAAATCATCTTTGTTGGTGGTTTGTAAGCTGTCCCTCCTGGTAATTAGAACTGCCATTTATGGGATGTTTAATATCTTACAAAGGTTCTCCGTATGAATTAGATACTATTAACTTCCACTTGATGGATGAGAAAATCAGTAATAGAGAAACAAACACTGGGGAACTGAAATGGTGCCCCAGACGTCAGGCCTTGGAACAAGCATGCTCCACGCCCGGGCACTCTTGAGGCTACCTGACTGAAAGTGGTGAGTGTAGAGAGGCGCCACCTTGCTCTGTGCTCAGCCGGCATCACCACTGCGCCCTGTGCACAAACATCACAAGGCTCCTTAGTGGACGCCGGGTGATGCCCCCCACTTCCAGCTGCTGTGACATCTACCACGTGGTAATTCAGAATCATCCATCCTTGGCCGTGACTCCTCTCATTTGGCTGAAGAAAGGTGATGGAGGCATCGATGCATGACACAGGCAAGAGAATATGAAAAAGAGGTCGGAAGAAAATCAAGCTTTTGAAAGTTGAAAACTAACTGGAAGGCGTTTCAAGGCTAGCACCAACTATTTCACGTCAACATTTCTGGGTCCTCTTCTTTGTGGCCTTACCATTCATTCTCTAAGAAAATGGAGCTTAAGAATAGAAGAACTCAGAGCACGCTTTTCTGCTCCTCTGCAGCTGTGAGGAGTTTTCATTTATGGGTTTCTAGTTTTTAAAAGGCAGTTCACCCTGCCCCTCCCTTCCCAGTGGCCCACTGCTTTTAACCCCAAGCGGAGTGGGTATGCAGCAAATCTTCTGCCCTTGGCCTGCAAGGGTGCTCCTTCCATTACAAGTGAGACGTTGAGAGTAGAGTATGGTAATTCAGTGAGAGTCAGAAAGTAGAAGCAGCCTCAGGAAATTGCAGACTGCAAACTTGACATAGTTAAATAGAAAGGGGAAAAAAAAAGAAGGAAAATATCAGAAATATATTTTTTTCTGGCAGGCTTTCAGCTCCAAAATGGGGCTAATTCTACCTTTTGAAAGAAGATAATTTCAATGTTTCTTTTTTCAAGAACACATAATTGAAGTTATTTTCCCTCTGAGAGAAGGAACCTCTTGTACATCATTACAAATGGACAAGAAAAGTGAGCAGCTCTGGTCCCCGAGTGATAGAGTACTCATTATCATGTAATCTCTCTGAATATCTTGGCTGTCTTTTCCCGGTGTTTGTCTGCCTGGGCGGTGCTTTTCTGGGAAGGTTCAGATTTGGACTGAGTTCAACTTATCTAGCACTTTGTAACTAGGAAGTGAATGGCGGGTAAGGACCGGTGGGAGAGAAATGACCCACTGTGCCGCGAGGTCAGTATCAGAACAACTCAAGAGGCTGACGTGATGACAGAGGGTGGGTAGCCATTTTGTAAAATGGATGCTTAACCCACATATTTAAATAGTTACCTTGGTGGGAACAGAAATTCAAGGTAGTAGGTGAACCCCTCGGGGTCTTCGCCCTTTGCACCCCCATGCAGGCTTTATGTAGGAGGGCTGGGGAAATTCTTTCTCCACCCAAGGAGGGGTGGTGGTCCCATGGGGTGTTGAACCTTTGTTTGTTCTTGACTTTCATGCCCCACAGGTAGTGAAAGTTCAGTGGGCTGCAGAAACCCTGTGACCTGCCAGCTCTTACTCAGCTTCAGAATGCTGAATGAAGTTCCAGATTGTTTCAGGGGATGCTGACAAGTAGTCTAAACCCTCCTGTAAATGGAAATCTCTTTAATGATGTTGTTTCCACTTACTCAGTGTGTGTCTGTTTTTATAGACTACAAAGTACCCGAAAATATGAATTATCTGTGATTTCCCTATAAATATCTGTAATGATATGTGCCCTGCATAATATGGGCACAAAAATAAGATAGGGCAGAATCAAAGGAATCTTTGAAAACATCATTTTGCACAGAATGCTCCTAAGCTCAGGGAATAGAAGTGATTTGATCAAAATGACTGGGCTAGTTAAAGGCAGAACACAGATTAAAGAGATAAATAGGTCCCTCTGTGCTTGTGGGTTCCTATGTAGAAATATATAAAACCCTTCAAATACCATCAGGTGTTACATAAGTATGGCAACATCCTTATCTGTGTTCTTCATCTGGCAGTTTCCTTGCTCACCGAGGACTGTGTCCATACTCCCTTTGTCTGCAGAAACAGTCCTAATTTTTGCACAGTCTCACCCATAACTTTTACCAGGGACCTAGATCCAAATATGGCTACAGTATTCATAATAAGCCTTCCCCGGAATATTATAAGCTGGGCTGCTAGCAGGAAAAGAACCATGACAGAGAGGAACCAGTTGCAGATGCTTGGACATTTTCCATTTTCTGACACTTTTGTGTCAAGAAGAAAAAAAAGTGGTGTTTTTTTTTTTTTTTTTCCTATCTAAGGGGAAAAATTTTTACTATAAAAAGAAGCACATATAGGAAAATATAAAGAAAAGGAATATAAACCACTCTGCCATCAACCATTAACCTTTGAGCATGTTTCTTGCCAGTCTCGCTTGTATAGCAATGTGAGGTTGGCCAGCCTGGTCAGGGGCTAGCTCTCCACGGGGTATGCTCCTCCTTTCTTGTGCCTCCTATGGCCACATCTAACTGCAGGGAAGAGTGGAAGATGGAGTCCAGCTGTGTGCCCAGAAAGAGAAGGAAGTCGATTTTGGAGAGCTGTTAGTGGTCTCTGCCTCACTTAGTAACTATGAGAGACCTTAAGCATATTAGCCATTAAATTGTTCAGAAGTACTGTGCTGTCTGGTTGCATTTTTTTTTTAAAGATTTTATTTATTTATTTGACAGACAGAGATCACAAGCAGGCAGGGAGGCAGGCAGAGAGAGAGAGGAGGAAGCAGGCTCCCTGCCGAGCAGAGAGTCCGATGCGGGGCTCGATCCCAGGACCCTGGGATCATGACCTGAGCCAAAGGCAGAGGCTTTAACCCACTGAGCCACCCAGGTGCTCCTTGTTGAATTTTTTTAAGGCATCATTAGACTTGGTGTTTGAAGACGTTGCCAGTATGTATATTTCAATAACGTGACTTTAATAGAGTGAACACCCAGTTTTAAATCTCCTGATGACTCTGTGTTGCTTGCAACAGTCTTGACATTTGACCCTAGGTCATTTCTCTAGCCTCATCTAGCTCTATTCCTCCCCTATTTCTTAACATTTTTTTTTCTAATATTCATGTTCTTTTACACATGTTCTTGGAATATCTTGTTTTCTCTCTCTTTCTGTCTCTCTCTTTCATTCATTGAAATCCAACTTATCCTTCAAGATCCAACTAAGAGGTAATATCCTTACTGATAGCCTTCTCCCATCTCAGATCACCAAATTCATCCCTGTGTTTTAGTCTTTATACTTTATTGTGCTTTTCTCTTTTTGCGTCTCTTTCTTCCTAAACTGTGACTTGTCAGTGGGGGGAAGGGGGAATCAGGAATAATTTGAATTTATAATGATAGTGCCTGGCACTCAGTGATTTCTTAGGAAATACATGTTTAGGAGAATTTTGAAGTCATCTTCTGAAATTCATCTCTCATAACTCATCCGTAGGTCATACAATGTGTTTTGCCCCTTCCAGGAGTTTCAGGCATTTCAAAGAACATATATATTAGTGATTAATATTGATACTTAGAAGAATGTCTTTTTCTTAGAAAAGGCTAGAGGCTTTGTTTATATTTGCTTTGCAGGACTTTCGTTTCACTGTTTAGCAGTAAACCTCTACTCTGAAAAAAATCCAAGTCATTACAGAAGAATGGTGTAGAAGGGCGTGCATAGCCCCGGGCACTGAGAGCCAGCACACAGTGTCACAGGGACATGCCAACTCGGCACAGCTGGTGGCTGTCAGGACTCCACTGATTTTCAGGACTTGTCCTAGATGCCGGATTGCTCACTTTGCCTCTCTGGGCCTCACCTTAATCACCCTAAAGTAGGATTACTTACTACATGGGGCTGTTGCTATGAAAACTCTCACCCTGCAAAGCAACACAGAAATGCAAGGAATTATGATGATGCCACGGGAGCTACCCTGCTGGTCCTGTGCACATCTCTGCGTTTGAAGAGTGAACAAACAAAATAATGCAGCACATCCCTTCCCGGCCCCCACCCCACAAATTTTCAACCATGTTCTATTACCCAGACACAATGCTGGAAGCCACTTGTTTAAAATATACATTGGACGGTTGCTCCCTTTTCTTAGGACGTGTAAAGCCCCGAGCACTACTGAGAAAGAGAAATGAAGAGGGGTCTCTTCACCCCAGGGAGAAAAGCTCCGAAGTTCTTAAAGGACTTGAACTTCAGAGAAAAGGCGTGGGCTGTGTCTTCCTTCATGGGAGAGGAGATATGTGGACATTGGGGACCCCGTGTTTTTACCAATATGTTTTCCATGGGTGTTCAGTTTTGTGCACTGTTTGGGGGCAGAGGCTGGGGGGCGGGGTGGGGAGAGTTCTGTGCCAAATAGCATTCACAAACTCTGGAAGAGATGTTCTCTTGGGGTCCTTCTACATAAGAAAAACCAGGAATCCAAGGTTAGCATTTATATGGGATTGGAATGTAAGAGAAAAAGAATGCACCTTTCCAAATGGGTTATTCCAGAAGCTGTATTGCAAGCAAATAGGACGTATTTGGAGAATAAAAGGAAGGATATATTTGTCTTAAAATCTGTGAAGTCCTGACAGTGTAAGTACTTTGAAAGAAGGACCTGTGCTTGTAACGTAAGTGCTAAGGGTAGAATCCAAATTTCTGGCAGAGGACAGACCTGGCCTTCTTGCTGCCTTTGTTGATTTAAGAGGGAAGCAGATACTGGAAGCCCAGACCATGAGAAGCCATGTCCATTCCCTGACGGTCTGCCCTAACACTGGGAGCAGGAAGGATCAGCCTTTCCTTAATAGTTGTTGATTTAAATTAAAACAGTGCCATTACTATGACAGATAATCTTTCATACAAGTCTCCACTTTCTCCATGGGAAACAATGTTTGGTTGGAAAATATGCATGGCATTTAGAGTCAGATGGCCACCTATTTGGGGCTCAAGTTCTCTCCTTATTGCAAGTCTAGAAAACAAGATGTAGGTCATTTTTCCACCCTTGTCTTCAGTTCTGTCACCTGAACTGGGATTATTCCTCCCTCAGCAGTGGGGTGGGGATACAAAGAGAGTCCCTTTGTTACCTTGGTTTGAGAAAGTAGTTAAAGCTCTCTATAGCATGAGATGCAAGCTCTCTGATTCTCTCTCTCTCTCTCTCTTTTTTTAAGATTTATTTACTTATTTTAGAGAGAGAATGAGAGCCTCACATGGAGGGGGGTGGGGTCAGAGGGAGGGAGAGAGAGTCACAATGCAGACTTCCCACAGAGCATGGAGCCCCACACGGGCCTTGATCTCAAGACCCTGAGATCATGATCTGACTTGAGAGTCAGGCGCATAACCCACTGAGCCACTCAGGCACCCCACAAACTCTCCGATTTTAATCCTTACAACGACTGAGGTAGCATGGACAAGTCCATTTTATAGAAGGAAACCAGAAGTGACAGAGTTCACTAGCTCCCACAAGGACTCCAAGCCATTGCCAGAGTTAAACCTCTGTCTCCAGCTATCTTGCCACTGCCACACAGTATGCCCCTTCACTCTCTGGCCACAAATGTTTCAGGATAAGCTTCCCACCTGGTTCCAGTCTCAGGGCGCTCCTATCCTCCTTCCACTCCAAAGACAACTTTCTAATCTGTTGAGCTCACCTCCCTGCTGAAAATCCCCATTGAGATTTCTGTTGCCTGGGCGTTCTTCCCTGAGGGTCTTGAGATATGTCCCTGTAGCCCATGAGCTTTCTGAAAATGTAGGTAAATTTGATGTGCATTTTTATGAATGCCAGTCTCTGCCAAAAGGGAGTTGAGCACATCAGATTTTCAGAGTTTCCTGTGGTCTCACACAGGGCCTAGAGCCCCTGGCCCATAGAGAAGACCTCAGCCCCCGATGGCATGGCAGTCACGAGCTGGCCCTTCCTTTCTCTCACCTCTTCAGCCTTAAACAAAACCACTTGCATTTTTCCCGGCTTCCACCCAACTGTGTCCCACCTTTGGCCTTTTGCTCCTCTTAGAGCTCCACCTTGACCTGGGTTAGCCCATTCCAGGGCTTTGCTAGTACCCAGACTACCTTTGTCACTTGAATTAATTGCATTTGAAAAGTTATATTTCATGGATTGCAGAAGTCAAATTAAATACTGTAAAAGAAACACAAACTTAGAAATTAAAAGGCTCTCAGGATTCCAAACCCAACAAAGCCGCCCTTTAACATAGGAGTACATGTCCTTTCAGACTTTCTTCCCTACCTGTATATTGAACGATAGATAATTAAACTCTACTTACTTTTCAAAAATGGGGCCATCATTTAGATTTCCTATCCTATCACTGGATCTGTTCCTTTGATAGCATGGCTATGCCATCTTTTTCGTACTTGTAGTGGTAAACTTACAGTGTTCTCTTAAAGCCTGTTTACATTCCATTGTATGTATCTATAATTGTCCATTTAAGTGACCTCTTAGCCATGGACAGATAGTTACACTGTTACTTTCGGTTCCTTTTTTTTTCCAAATAAAGTTCCTGTGACTGGCCTTGGTCATATAATTTTATGATTTCAGCAAAATTTTCCTAGAAGCAGATAACATCTGTGCCATTGAAAGTTTAATATTACTAGCAAACCACTCGTCCAATGTTCAAATGTTATTTGTACTTTAGAGAAGGCCTTCCATGTAACATTTAATGTTTACTGAATAAGTGAGTCTGGGATGGGCCCCTATGCTGGGTTTATCATAACTAGCCTTGCCCTGATCTTTTTGGGTGTCAGATTTCCTTATCTCACAATGAATAAGAGATTCTGGCATATAGCTCTACTTTTATCTTTGTCACTGGCCACATTCATAATTTGCTCACTGCTGTCCATTCTCCAATCCAAATTGTCCAACAATGAAATAAAATCCCAGGGTTAGATGAGTAACCAACATAAAAAATTCTTAGCCTTTTTGGCTGTCTGTATGTCTGTATTCCAACTTTCTATCCATTTTTTTTTAAAAAAACCTAAAAAATTGGAAAATAACCAGAGAAGAGTCCCAAGTAAGTGCCAATTAACAACTTCACATATGTTTAGAAGGCATCTTATGCCTCAGACATCACACAAATAATTAATATGTATTTTGGATTGGTTGAAATAAGTGTTCATAGTAAGGAAGAAACATTTGTACAGGGATTTATACCTTACAGGATTTTCACATCCAAGAACACATTTGCTATAGTGAGGATAACAAATGAATGAATGCGCAGCTTCAGGTTCTGTTGAACTGATTCTTGTAAACTCTTAATGAAAAGAGAGACTCTTAAGAATGCGTAAACATCGGGGCGCCTGGGTGGCTCAGTGGGTTAAGCCGCTGCCTTCGGCTCAGGTCATGATCCCAGGTCCTGGGTTCGAGCCCCACATCGGGCTTTCTGCTCAGCGGGGAGCCTGCTTCCTCCTCTCTCTCTGCCTGCCTCTCTGCCTACTTGTGATTTCTCTCTGTCAAATAAATAAATAAAATCTTTAAAAAAAAAAAAAGAATGCGTAAACATCAAGGGAAGAACATTCTCAGAGTCTCAGCTCTCCCCATCAGCTATTGGGATGTCACTATTTCTTAACTTTTCTTTAAGTTTTTGTTACAAACGCTTTGATTAAAGATGCTGGGGTGTGATATTGGATATGGCCAAAGTTATAATATAGGCAAAGGGAAATAGAATTTTATTTTATTTTTTTTAAGATGTTATTTATTTATTTGACAGACAGAGATCACAAGTAGGCAGAGAGGCAGGCAGAAAGAGAGAGGTAGAGAAGCAGGCTCCCTGCTGAGCAGAGAGCCCGATGCGGGCTCGATCCCAGGACCCTGAGATCATGACCTGAGCTGAAGGCAGAGGCTTTAACCCACTGAGCCACCCAGGCGCCCAGGAAATAGAATTTTAAATTTCCACTTGTTTACATACTGCAAAATCTTACGTCTGGCATCTGGCCTTCCTTCTTTCTCTACCTACTTTGGATTGTTGGTTGAACATCTCAAGTAATCTTTCCCCTGACACTTGATATCGTGACGTGGCTCTAATTCTTGGTCATCCACCTCTTTAAACACCAACCCAGGATTAGTGCTACTGATGTACCCTCCCCATTTGGTACGTGGCTGTTTGTAGTACTAAGGGAAGAAACTTCTCAACCTCCTTAAATGGAACACAGGGTCATTCACTTTCTGCACCCCTGTTCCCCATTAGACCCATCTCATCTCCTCTCTCAAGCTTTATATGTGGTGCAGAAATATTCAGCTGTGAGGAGCTCCTATGCCACCTGGCCTTTTTCTCACCTGAATGTGAAAAACTTCTACCTGTAAGTTTCTTGCCCATTAGCTGAGTATGTCCTACTCTGTACTGGCCTCTTTTCTGGAATTCTTCCTTTCAGGCTACAGGAGAGGTCCCTTTATGTACCCTAGTTATGCATGTTCTGTAGTTGCTTTATCTTTAATTATTGATGAACATGAATCTCTCCCTTGACCATAAACTCCGTAAGTGGGAGAGGGGCCTCTATATATATTGTTTTTATAAATATACGACTGGTATGCAGTGACTACTTAGCAACTGTTGAATGAAATGAAGCCCTACTGTTGTAAACATGGATTTCCAAAGCCCAGTGGATAACTCATCTGGAGAAGACAAGTGGATCCTGTAAAATGGTGTGTCCCGGGTCAGACACTAAAGAACCGATGAAATGGATTGTTAAACCCAAATCTCTTAATAGCCACGTCCATTACTTTTTTGTCTACAGTGCAAATACTATCTGATTGTCTTGATGGTATGTAAAGAACTATGTGTCCTCTGCCTTTTAGGGTGGACAAATAGGTTCCATGGGGCCTCCAGCTGTTCCCCCATCGTTCCGTCCTGAAGATGAACTCGAACACCTGACCAAGAAGATGCTGTATGACATGGAAAATCCGCCTGCTGATGAATACTTTGGTGAGTGGAGGCTAGAGCTGACTCCTGAAGGAAAGGCCTTCTGGTCTTCTTAATTATTAATTAGGAGTACTATCAGTTCCACAGGTAAAGGATTCGAGTATGGATGCATTGGAGTTGGTGTGCTTCTGCACACGACGGAGTGTTCTAGAAATAGTTTTGTGAGACTGCCGTAAATGGGATATCTGTTTAGCTCATACTGAAAGTGCAAGGATACTACTGTGCAGTTTCTTGAGATACAAATTTGATTTTAAAATGAATTTTTGACAACTTCTAAGCTTCTCCTTAGGCAGAAATAGGGTTTCTGTATGTGTTCAGGTTCCTCACTCGTCTAAATATTTATATACAAAATGTGGAAGTGGATAGTGTCTAAATTCTGCACTCTCAATTATTTCCCTATGCGAGTTTAGGAAAAGATGTTCCTGTTGTGTTTTTGGTTTTTTTTTTCAACCTTCTCCCTTCTCCAAATCTGTGAATAATTATGAATGGTTATTCCATCCGGTCCATGAGGATAATGTGGATTGATGAACTATATGCAATTTCCATGGTGCTAAGGACACATAACCTGTCCTCAGGGATGTTATAATTATTCAGAAGAGATAAGAAAAACACATGAGTAATTACTAATCTTGGTAGAAAGCTGTAAGAGGCATAAGAGAGGCTTATGTGAGATATTATAAAATTTAAAAGCTCTTTTCATCAGGAGCGTCAGGAATGCCTTATAAAGAAACTGGTGGTACCTAAACCTGGGCCTTTTATATTAGTGCCTCCCAAATTTCCTATGATGGAAACTATTTCCTCCTCAACCTGTTGGAGGCCAGTATTTGTATAGAGCACAATTAAAATTAATTGCTAAGAAAGTGAAATAAAGAGAATACAAAATGGAAGGCCACGTTTTACCACTATGACATTGAATAAGAATCAATTACCCTATTAAAGTGTTACATTCTTTCCTAAATACTCCCTCTCTGTTTTTGTACTCTGTCTCAATGGAGGGTGACAAACATTTCTTAGATCCCCACCCAGGGACCATAGTTTGAGTAGTATCACTTTAAGGACATGTAGGGAAAGGAGGTTTCATTTGTGGGGGGAGCAGAAGCAAAGGCACAGAGGCGGAAACATTACACAGGTTTTCACTTCTTCAGACATTTACTATTTTCATGTCTTCCCCTTGCTCCCTATTTGGGAATGTGTAATAACATGTGAACTGAGGGCACTGGTCCAAAGCCACACCATAAATGGAATGGTGTAGGATATGAAAAACATGGCACTGATTTGTATAGGTGTAAGTCAATGATGGAAATAAAGAATTCTGGTTCTGGCCCTTCCTGTGCCTTTGATTGGCTAAGCAATAGTGAAATTTTCCCCATCTGCTTGAGCCTCATTTCCCACCTTAGTAAATCAGAAGTGTGGAGCAAATGTTTTCTAGAATTTCTTTCAACACTAGTAAGTTTCTGTAGGAACAGCATTACTCCAACAAAATACAACAAAGCTCAAAGCTAAACACAAATTGATAGGAGGAATGCATGGAGAATATTTTTTTTTAAAGTCTCTAGTTCTATTAAAATATACTAAAAGTGTACCATGCTCTTGTTATGGATGTGGGGGAAAGTTTTATATTGGAATCTTAGGTAAATTTTTTAAAAGAGCATGTTAAAAGCAAAAAATAAGGTGACAGTACTAAAGCATATTAAAAATAAAAAGCGGTACTCCTGGGTGGCTCAGTTGGTTAAGCAGCTGCCTTCGGCTCAAGTCATGATTCCAGGGTCCTGGGATCGAGTCCCGCATTCCTGCTCAGCAGGGAGCCTGCTTCTTCCTCTCCCTCTGCCTGCCGCTCTGCTTACTTGTGCTCTCTCTCTGTCAAATAAATAAATAAAATCTTTAAGAAATAAGTAAGTAAATAAATAAATAAATAAACAGCAAACTAATGTAACAAGTATATATGCCTCAAATATCATAGCAACTAAATGCATAGCAATAAGGAAAATTGAACATGGATAGTAATTGTGTTGATCAATATGTATTAAGCCTTCTGGGAACCAGATATAAATTAAATGTTATCTTTGCCTTTAAGAACTATCCTCGCTCTAATAGTTACTAGCTTAGACAACTTGAACAATTTGGTTACGCTCTCTCAATCTTTGTTTTTGTTTTTGATTTATCTATAGTATGGAAATAACCACTAGTTCATACTGTTATTTTGAGTCTTGGGTGAAATATTTATAGAAAGCACTTAGCCAAGTTCTTGGCAAATAGCATATCCTCAAAAATCAAAGTTATCCCATGCTTTATTTAAGAAAATAAGATATGCCTATTAGAAATCCATTAAAAATACCTGATTTAAACCTAAGTTCATCACAAAAATAGAACATATGTCACCAATTGGTAAATAATAATTGCCAAATAAGGATTATGAACCATGAGAGAGATTGTGGAATAATGATTAATGTTTATTCAGTACTTACAACGTGGCATCAGTATTCTATGTACTTTATAGGAATTAATCTATTTCATCCTTATAGAAAATGTATAATCCTATAAAGGCTATTATTATTTCCATATTAGGAAATTGAAGCACTGAAATGTTAGGTAATGTGCCCAGCATCAACAGCTAATAAATTGTAGGACTTGATTAGAATCCAGACTTCGTTCTATACTTTTTTTTCTTCTAAAAACTTTTTCTCCAGCTTTATTGAGATATACAAAAAACATACGCGTATAATCAGTGTCCATAACTTGGTGGGTTTAGGGATGTATATACATTTGTATTGCTGTCACCACAATCCAGGTAGTAAACATATCTGTCATCTCCAAAAGTTTAAGCTGGATAATTAGGAAACCTTTTGTGGAGGAGATCAGCTTTGGATACACAGAAAATAGAAGAAGGTATTCTCTTTGGAGTAGATAGAATGAACAAAGTATGAATTGAGACCAGGATTATTTAAGGAAAATTTACTTTAGGTGGAAAATATCTAAGTGCCTATAATGTACAAAATTCTCTGCTAAGTGTTGGAGGCATTTGGCTAGACATGGATCTTACCTTGAAGATTCCTATAGTCTAATAGAGAATATATACAGAGCAATGATCTTTAATCCTAACATAAGACTGGAAGTAACAAGTGACTTAGTCAAATTTCAGCCAAAGTTCGTTGAGAATTCAGAAAAAGGAAAATAGACATTCCCAGGCAGGAATGGAAATATGTTTACGGAATGGTTAGCCTTTGAGTTAAGTCTTTAAAAGTATGCTAATAGAGATTTGGAAGAGGAATGATGGTAAGGAAGTGATGTCATTTCTGACAAGGGAAATTTTAACATGATACAGAATAAAATCATTAAAGTGAATCACCAATGTGGGATGGAACAAATTTTGGGAAATAAAATTGGAGAATAAGGTAGGAATCCTGATTGGATTCTGGTTGAAAAAAAAAAACAACCCTATTAAATATTTGGGGCAAGGTTAGAGAAATTTGAATTATGAGCTATATATTTGATAACACATCAATGTTAATTTCTTGAGTATGGTATTGTGGTTATACATTGTGGGTATACAAAATGATATCCTTGTTTTTAGGAGCAATGTATTGAAGTACTTGAGGAGATGTGTCATGATATCTACAACTTACTTTGAAACAGTCTAGATGGATGATGGATCGATCGGTAGATCGACACATAAAGATACTGATACAGATATAGATATTGTGGGGAGGGCTGAATCACTTTAGATTAAAACAGCTAGAGATGCCACACCTGGGTGGCTCAGTAGGTTAAAGCCTCTGCCTTTGGCTCAGGTCATCATCTCAGGGATCAAGCCCTGCATCAGGCTCTCTGCTCAGCGGGGAACCTGCTTCTCTTCTTCTCTCTCTCTGCCTGCCTCTCTGCCTACTTGTGATCTCTCTCTGTCAGATAAATAAATAAATAAATCTTTAAAACAGCTAGAGATGCCATTACTACACATCTACCCAGGATACTCTTCTTCCTCAAAAATGTATTGAAGCCTCACAAATGAATTATTTTAAGACTCCTTTCTTGGGTGGGAAAAGTAGAGTTAGATTCCTGTGCCTTCTATGCCAGAATCTTTTAATGATTACAATGGATCTTTGACATTTCCCTCTTTTGTGTGTGTTTCCTTGTTTCGTACTGGACACATACCTTTTCTACTGCTGACGAGACGATAGTCATTAGGATGGTGATGATAGGAGCTGATACTGATCTAAAGCTCTATTCATAGTTTGAATGACAGGTCTGGTGATGATGTCTTCATTTTTTAGGTGAGGAAACAGATTCAGAGAGGCTGAATGACTTGTTCAAGGTTACATAGTTAATAAGCTTCAGCATGTGGACTCATTCTTCTCATCTCAAGTCCATGCTGATTCATTACCGTTATAGAACGGCGTATGTTGTTCCTGCACCTGTCAATAGCTGACTATCCTGCCTCTTGTCATGCTTTCCTTCCCGATATCATGATGTTCAAGCAAGAGACCATCTGTGCCCAGGGCCATAAGTTGTGTAGCTTGAACGTCAGTGTCTTTGGCAATATATTTTAAGTATGTATAGGACCTAAATTAACTGATGTGGCACTGAGTGTGAGCTTTTTGCCATGGCTCAGATACATACTTTAACACAGCACACCCAATACCTTCCTATCAACAGTGTTAGCTGACCAGCCCTTCTGTTGACCTTGCAGAAGGCAAATTGCTGATAATTACAGCACATCTCGTTTTCTTAAGTCAGTTCCCTATAAATATTACAAGCAGGAACCTTCAACTGAGTCTCAGCTTATTTTTTTTTAATGGTTTCTTCTAAAATGGTGTTAGTTTTAGTGTTCTATACTCTCCCTCTTCCATCTTCATCAAAATCAAGGATTGTTGCATTGCAGTATTAGATAAATACCACAAGGAATGAACCCATAATGCAGCAGATGGATTAGTCTGTATCTTTAAAGGAAAGACAAAATTCTCTCATGCTCTGAACATTTTCCATCTGTTTTGGCTTATGTGATTGGGCTATAGAAGATTCTTAAGTATTTTGTCCATGGGTAATAGGGTCCTTGAATGGGCCTCAAAACACTACCCTGTAGGGAGAAGAAAGGAAACATACAAGAAAATTGGAGGTAGAATATTCTCATGTGTTTCAGTAATCAGGTAGTGGGCCTTTGGCCCAAATCTAAGCACCCTGTTTCCCTGGGCAACTAGGAAAGTGTGTTTATACTGAAGGAGATTCTCAGTTCCAAGGATAGATGTATAGAAAGAAGAAGAGGTGATGAACTATGAATTATTTTAGGTTAGGGGAAACTGCAGAACTGAAAATGAGAGGGAGAATTTTAAAATTAGCTATTAAGATGAATGGGGAGAAAGGTACCATTGCCAGAATATTTGGGAGCTTACAGGGCTAGTTGTCCTGATTGGAGCTTATATTTTTCCGACAGTTATGGGCGGGGGGGGGGGGGAAATGTAATAGAAGGTCAAGTATGTCTCTAGATATTTTTGCCATATCTTTTGAATTAATCCAAGAGTTTTCCCTATTGGTTGACACACCCGAGCCTTTAAGTATTGTGCTTTCTTTCATCTTGAAAGACAAAATATGTCTGTGTAAGAGAAGTTCCATGTCTATCCCTCTATCCATAGTTCTCCCCCAAAATAATGGTGTTCTGGCTGTGCAGACCCTAATACCTAAAATAAGACCATTGGAATATAGTATCTGTGGAAATGAGAACTGTAATATATCTGAGGATAGAATGAAAATATCTACCAGCTTATTTTTAAACACAAAGCTGTAATTATCTTGGCATTGCTTACATAGTGTTGTCTTATTCCTTCTTTAAAAAAAAAAAAAACTGAAGTGTGTGAGTCTCAAAATTGTTTAGGGAGCTATTTGAAGAATCCCTATGCCTTTAGAGCAGCACTAGGTAAATTCTCTTCACAGAACGTGGCATTTGTCTAAGAATTTTTGTTGTTGTTGTTTCTGACTATTGTTATTGAGGTATAGTGGGAAATTTTCATAAAGCCAGAAGTTTGTTCTGGGGGAACTAGGATAGTGGGACAGAAGTGGAACATAGGAGGCAGTGGGGGCCTGGCATGTGGTAATTATGCCTCAAGAGAAGAAAGGCACGGGTTGGCATGTGCTGTTATTCCTTCATTAATCAAGCTGACTCACCATGCTCGGTGCTATGTATCTTCTCAGTTGAGAGCAACATGGAGGTCTAGTGAATGTCCCTGAGTAGAAACAGAGTGCCCAGGGTGGATTGGTAGTCCGTTTATCGATACTATGTAAGACCGGTTGATAAGTGAGCATGCGTGGGGGACTTGGACAATGATGATGCTTAGGGAGCTGCAGACCACTCTTTGAGGTACAGTTGAAGGTGTGGAGGAAAGAAACCTGGAGTCCCGGTGCTGCTGGAAGACTGCTATGTGCAAAAGAATTAAACTTGATATCCATGCCTCCAAAGTTAGCAACAAAAGCAAGGCAAGTGCGGGAAAGCCAGCGAATTTGCCTTCAGTATGATGAATTAACATTTTGAGCAGACAGAGACAAGTTCTTGGAAGAGTCTAGGTCCAAGCCCGTTAGCCCCCCATGGAGGAAGTGATGATAGGTGTTCAAGAGTCCCATGGATGATGAGATTGGATTTGGAAAGTACTGTCCTACTCTGACGTTCAGTGACGTGGGCATCTAAACTGGCCCAGGGATCAGCCTCCTGCATCCAATTTCTTATTCTGCCCCCAGATTGTCATTTCTATGAGGTGATTACAACTGACATGTAGATAATGTTTTGTAAAGTACTTTCATACTTGTAATATCATATGAGCTAGACAGCAGCCCTCCAAAATACAGTATTTTTTCCCCATTTGGCACGTGAAGATACACAGGATCTGAGTAATGAAGGGACTCCCATTCTCCAGGGCCACCACCCTTCCCTACAAGTCAGAGATCCCAGAAGCACAGCTCCCCAAAGCAGCAGCATTGCACTGAGGCCCAGGCCTCCTACCCCAGATCTTGTTCCCTTTCTCCCCCATCACACTCTTCCTGCGGGGTTGCTAGATAGTCATGAACTGGGAGGCCGATTAGTGAACATGCTCTGTGCTTTAGCTTTTTCATCAGTACAAGGACCAGTGTGTCTGCTTTGAAAAGTGCTTAGGGGGTCTCAACTGAGAGGTGCTAGGTAATTTGTTTTTCTTTGTTGTTATTATTTTGTGTCAAGAAAATAATTTCCAAAGTGCTCCTGTCAATTACAAACTGGGAAATGACTCCAGGTGGATAGTTGCCTTGAGGACGGATGGAACCTGAGGCCTTAAGCATCTTATTTCCCCAGGGGAAAAAAAATGACCTAATTAATTAAAAACCCCAAAAACCACAATGGAAGAAAAATTAGAAAATGAGTAGCTTAGAGAAAAGGTTATATTGATCTGGGAAAAAATGGATTTCTCAGTTTTGTTTCTTTCCAGCTCTTTCTTTAAGGTATCTGTGGGTCGTGGGAATAGAATGTTTTCTAGTTAATGAGACATATTAGATATATTTCCTTTTGTGGTGGTGGTTTCTGGTAAGGTGTTTGCTTGGGGCAGTATATGTTCACAGCACTAAATAAATAATCCTAAGCATTTATGTGTTCCATCTTAGCACACGTTAATTTTTAATTAATTTGGCTATATAGTGTGTTTTTAAGCATTGATTTGGGAACCTAGACTTATAGTGTCATAAAGAACTTAATCGTAGAAACTATCTACAACAATGTTTCATTTTCCAGAAAACTGAAGTCCAAATGACTCATTCAAGGTCATACAGCTGGAAGTGTTTTAAACTCTAGGGCCAAAAGTTCCTTTCTGAATAAAGAATAGAAACTAGTCTCTGCTGGTGGGAAGAGGGATGGCAGGGCTATTCTCAAAGGTGAGGAAGTGGGTTTCCCAGACATTTTTGTGAACCCACTCCTAGATGCACCTTATTCAAACTTGAGTGAAATATGCATTACCCTTAAAAATGATAAAGTAAAATCAATGACTTATTAAGACCTATGTGCATATACTGTCCTGAGCTCCTTGATTTATAAATACAAAGTTAATGAAGAGATTCCCAGTATTTTTTTTTATTTTCATCAAGTTTCTTTTTTTTAAATTTATATTTATTTCCTTAATTTCTTATCAGTGTTCCAGAATTCATTGTTTATGCACCACACCCAGTGCTCCATGCAATACGTGCCCTCCACAGTATCCACCACCTGGCTCCCCCAACCTCCCACCCCCCTTCCTTCCAAAACCCTCAGTTAGTTTCTCAGAGTCCACAGTCTCTCATGGTTCATCTCCCCCTCCAATTTCCCCCAACGCACTTCATCAGATTTCTTATTTGTAGTATCCCATGTCTATTTTCCCCACTAGAATGAAAGTCTGATTGAAGCAATAGTTTTGTTTTCATTCACTGCTGTGACCCTATATTCACCTCTAGAACACCTTCTATCTGACTGATAGAAGATACTTAATATTTGTTTAATTAACTAGTAAACATATAAATGAGAACTGTGAGTAGACATTGGGTATTCCCTGTGGCAGGACATGGTGTAAAGTAAACTACAGAGGGAAAATACTTCATTCATTTAACAGACATTTATTTAGCACCTTATGGGATCATAAAAGGTTAGAGCTAGAGAGAATCAGAGACTATCGAAGGAAAATCCCCTGAATTTTAGAGATGAGGAAACCAGTGAGTTTTCTAAGTCGCAAACTAATTAGGGGTAGTGCCATGGATTATAATTCAGACTTCTTGCTCCTTTTTTTGGTTTGTTTTTTAAATCACTTAAATGTGTAGAGTGAGATATGGTTGCTACATTCTTTGAACTTTAGTGAAAATTAAATTGACACCCTTGAACTTGACCTCTTTTGCATGTATTTTCTATGAAAATTAAGGACTGAAATTGGTCAGTTGATGGGTTACATGGTTGAGATGTTCTAAGTTCTAGATCAATTTACCTGATTTCCCACTGTGGAGTTCATCATCTTTGGTTCCCAGGCCAATCTCTTAACTCCTCAATTTTCTGCTATTCTAATCTAGTTGGGTCAGATGAGCAGGGCATTTCAATGAAAGAAACCATCCTTACCCCATGTTTATGTGTGTTTTCCATAGCAACCAGCTGTGAAAGGTCATTCACTTCAACTAGACCCTTCCAGGCTGTGAACCACCACCCAGATGGCTGTTTCATATGGTCTTTATATCAACAGCAGACACCCACTCATTCAGTTACATTGAGATCATCATTCCCTTCATCAGAGAATGAAATCTAGAAAAGAGATTCCCACTTCATAATGAAACTTTTTTTTCTTTTTTTTTTTTCTTTTTTTTTTTTCTTTTTTTTTTTTTTTTTTTTTTGGTCTAATAACTGACAGCAGACTTGGCATTCTGGGAGAGAATGAGCTGGCAGGAGGACACATTGTGTGACCCAAAAAAAAGTTCCAATTCATAGGTTGTTTATGGTTGTGTGCTGAACTGTGTGGCTAGAGTTGAGCCCTGAGCCTACAGGTGCTAATTATGCATTTTCTGATCTTAAACACTCAAATACAGATAACTCTGAACTCTGCTCGCTTTACTGCCCAAACCATCCTCCTTCCCCCTCACCTGCTCTTTCCCCACAACTTTCTCTAAAACACACAGATAATGATCTCCTTCCAGACTTTGAAGTGACATTAGATTTGTCAGAAGGGCTAATTAATTGACTGTCAGCAAAGCCATTGTTTGAACATCTGTGGAGTTCTATTTGGTAGGCATCTATTGTACTTTTAATTGAATGTATTCAGTCATCTACAAATATTTATTGAGTGTCTACTATACTCCAATCATTGTAGTGTACACTGTGGGAAATAATACAACGTAACATAATGGCCAAGAAGATGAAGCATTGTTAAATCCTTTAGCACCAAGGGCTTTAATGGTGAACCAATTTTGTGACTGGCAGCAGAAAATACATTGTTCTTCATCCAGGTTCAGGGGCTTTTCCCACTATTACCAGCTGACCTGGGCCAGATTAAATGTCACAGGAGTTCACATGAAGAGAGACCTATTGTGAGGGAGTAGCCTGGTTGGCAACACACTATCTGTGGCTTGAATTCTCAGCAAAGACAGTTGAATCCTTTTAAAGAAAAACAAACAAAATATCCAAGGCCAGTAAACTGGGAAGACCCAGAAGTAGGTCCAAATTAATGCTCTTACTCCAATTTCTTCCTAACTGACTCCAATGTCAGTCATGTTATATTAAATTCTCCCCAATTTGTTATAGGATAGCACAGCTCTGAGCTCAGACCTCAGCTGGGTCTCTAACCATCAAACCTTCAATCTGCATCCTGGACTCAACTCCACTGCTGCCTATAAGTGAGCAACATGTGTTAAATTTTGGTGAGAAAACAGAAACACTGTGCAAGAGTGACTTGTTGAAGGAGGCTAAGAGGATGCAGTAGGCTGGAGGTACTAGAAAATGGCTATTAACCTCCACTGCCTCCCTTTCTCTCCCATTTAGCCTTAGGATCATGGCAAAATTAGAGAAACACATAGAAATCATATAGCTTCGGGGCTCCCATTCTGTGATAATTGGAGACACGTTTATAATTTTTACCATATACATGAACTATCTGTACTATTATTTACCTAATATTTTACTCAAATTAACTTTTTAGCCTACTTTATCTTCATCCATATCAATAGTATCCATAATTTGATCTTATGGGTTGAAATATGTGCTGTTTTTCTCCTTAAAAATCATTAAATTAAATATCATATTTTAATTTTATTTATTTTTTTTAAGATTTTATTTATTTATTTGACAGACAGAGATCACAAGTAGGCAGAGAGGCAGGCAGAGAGAGAGAGAGGGAAGCAGGTTCCCTGCTGAGCAGAGAGCCCGATGCGGGACTCGATCCCAGGACCCTGAGATCATGACCTGAGCCAAAGGCAGCGGCTTAACCCACTGAGCCACCCAGGCACCCCATATTTTAATTTTAAAATGTTCATCCATGAACCCTGTAATGTTCAAAGTATTGAGAAATGTGGATGTAATTCAACAAGAAGACAAATTGATGGAACACCATCATGACATAATTGCCTCAAGGTCACCCACTGAGTTGACTTTTACAAAATAAACAATATTTTTGCACCCAGAGTCATCATGTTATCATGAGAAGCAGTGTAGTTGTGTAAGGAGCCAAGAATCAAGCATTCAGAGGCCAGAATCTGGACCTAACACTAACCTGTTGACTTGCTGTGACATCCTAGTCCAGCCCAGTTTCCAGGGGACTCGTCTTTTATATTAGGAGATCAGACTACATGATTTATAGTGATCCTTCAGCCCCTTATGGTTTTTGTTTGTTTGTTTGTTTGTCTTTTGTTTTTTGCCTCAAATACTTCTCATGTATTATCCTCTAAGACATCATTAAAACATAGGGGGATAGAAAAACAGCTGTCCTTTATAAAATTACAACATTGCTCACTTCAGCATCTCACAGAAGAATTGGAAAATATGCTCAAGAATTATATTCCCCAGACCATTTTATACTCTGCTCAGTACTGTTCCTCATTTCTTAAAGTTGATGAGAAGGTTCACTGCATTTACAGTAACTTTAACTGTAAGTTAATAAAAATAAAACAGGATTATAGAACATAAGAAATAGTCTTCTCTGAGGTGGGTACTCTAGCATCGCGATTTAAGGATTTTCCTGAGTCTGTAATGTTCACATTGCCATGTTAGTTGGCATATGTAAGTGAAATTAATATTGGTAACCATCAATGTAACAGTGGTCTTCAGTGTAGATAATACAGCACTGTTACAAAAATAAAGAGTTCATCTTTTGTTACATGGCACCAGGAAACAAGCTCTGGACTTTGAGTCAGGAAATCTGAGTGTAAGTTCTGTATCTTCTCTGTATGACATTTGACATGTCCGGTGTGGACATTTGACATGTCCAGTGTGCTTTAGAACATATTGGCACACATTATTTAAAACCTTATTTTGGCAGTTTTAAGCTTAGAGTTATCATCTTGTCAAAGAAACCAGCTTATCCAAGGACAGCTTAAGAGATGGAACCAAGTCCTTTATTTAGGCTTTCTCTTGGAAAGGTTAAGAGGTTAAATGTAATTGCTCAGTTTTATTTAACCTCTTAACCTGAGTTTCACTTATTTCACCAATTAAAGAAGATCATTATTCCTATTTTATATATGCATTTTAAGGATCAAGTAAAAATGCATTCTAAACCATAATAGATCAAAAATTTAAGAGCTGTTAGTATTGTTTCCCAGTGCAGTATCTGGCTTGATTTATGCCATTTATGATTAGTGTGTAATAATCAAGCTCTCTGAATTTTTAATGTTAGTATTTGTCTCTCTTTGAATTAGCATGCTGTGTTTTCTTATGGTGCTCTCTTGTTAATGGAATATCATTAAAGGATACAGAAAATATTTTTCAGTTGTGTGTGAGAAAGCAACACACAAAGACATACCACAGTGTCCTCATTTGCTGAGCAAACTACTCTTGCTTTTTAATGTGGAATGCAGAAGAACTAATTGAAAAGAGACAAAAATGAATTTTGACTCAGATTGTGCAAGATGAATCATAACCCACTTTCTCATCTGAGATGTGAAGAAAAGAAATTAAAGAAAACTAACCACCACACAGCTTTACTGTCAGTGTCAGCATAATCGATACAGAGTGTTTTTTAGCAGAACAAAGAGTGCCTTACTACCAGGCTGAGGATTGCAGGTAGTAGAAAACCAGGTTAATTTTTCTTTGTCTATAGTCTGCTTGAAATTGCCTTTCTTTTTCTGCCTTGGTTAAAATATTGTAATCAAGAGAGTTTAGGACCTGTCAGCAGTTTTTGCCCAAACCATTCAGAAATCTAGTGATCTCTCTTGAACAGTTTGGGGCCAATCAGACACTAGACAAGTGTGGACCACTTTCTGTCCCTCTGTCCTTTTGTCAGGCAGTAGGGACGAGGGAGACCGCAAAGCAACAGAAATTTGGCCACGGTGGAATTGCTGCTTCCTTGAATTTAACTTACTTGAATTGTTGATATGATTAATTAAAGAAAAAATTAAGGTTTTGTCCTTCTGGAGTCCAGGATCCAAATATATAATTTACTTTGCTTGCAAATGTAGCTTTTTACAATTTTTTAAGGGGTTTTGTAGTGAGTCACTATAGACTGTCCTAGGATGTGGTCTTCAGTTCCCAAGTGAGAATTAATTTTTTTCTAATTCTCATTAACATTATATTTTATTCATAACTTTTGTAGCCTTGATTTCTCATGTATATGTATACACACACGTTATGTATGCTATGTAATATACATATCATATGTATATATATATGTATGTATATATATACATATATATATATATATATATATATATATAAACTCATATGTTTATATGAGTCTCTGACACCTACTTTACCATAAGATCACAAAGAGGAGAGACCATATCTTCCTTATCTTGCTCTGCCCGAGGAGCAAAATAAGGAGGTGGAACTTATGAATCCTTAAATCTCTCTCTGCCACTCTGGCAAGACTTTAACTTGCAATGAAGATTCTCTAACCTTACTTGATCCCAAATATTCCTACTAATGCTCCCATTGAAAATAAGATAAGCACATGCTGATCTCTTACTATATACTGAAAGTTTTGCATGTATTACTCATACTTGTTGACTATAACCCTACAATGTAGGTAGGTACTGTTCTTTAACCATGAGGAAGTTGAAGCAAAGAGAAGTTAAATAATTATCCCAGAGTCTGGTGATTTCGGGAGTTGCAGTTTGAACCTAGAGCCCAGTCTGAACCCCCAGATAAACTGCCTGTGACTACAGTTTGCAAAAGTTCTGGTAGAAGATTGGGCCCACAGAGTCCGTACTCATCATGTGGATTTTCTGACGAATTCCATTTTATTACTCCTCCCGCTTCTCTTGGAGGATTTTTTTGGTATGATACGATTTCCTCTGATTGAAAGATCTCACTACTGATGAGGCAGGGGGTGGAAATCCAGGTGCACCACCACTCTGCACCACACCAGATGTCTGCAGGGATACTGTTTTGGCTCTCCCATAAGAGTAATAGTGCCCAGCTGTGCCACTTAGTCCAGATGATGTAAGACAAGTACCGAATATAATGCTGTTTATGATAGCAGCACTTAGATCTACAGCTCTATTCCTCTGCTCTCTCTTGAAGAGAGAACCTGGTTCTTGTGATTTTAGTGATCTCTACATCCACAAACCCCCTTCTCCCAACACTTCATCCCAATCTTGTGCTGCCTTCATTCACAGGTAGGATTAATGACTTATAATTTTTATCAATCCATCTGCACTGGTATCTTCTAGTCCAGTGAGCCTTAGAAAAAGGCTAAGTCCAGTCTCACTGCCAAAGTGGAAATGAGAAAGAGCAGGGAAAAGGGAGCTCATCTTGAAAATAAGGTCACCCTATTGATATATCATCAGTCAGAAGAGTTCAGTGCAATAGCTAGCAATTGGCTCGCTCAGTCGGAAGTTGATGCTATTTTAGGCCATCAGCAGGAGTGTCAGTGTATCTGTGAATTTCGGCATTTTATTTCATTAAGGTGGTTCAGGAAGCCAGACACTGATTAACTGATTCTTCGACTTAGTTCCCACTCCTAATTTTGGACGTGTGGTGTCTTCAGGCAGCTGTTGTGACACCTGATTCTAGAGAAAACTTTCTGTGCTTCTGAAGCAACCTTGGGAATAATCTACCCCGCACTCTGCTCTCCTGGAATCTCCCAGGCTCTACATCTCTGGTCACAGGAGGTGTGGAGATACTGTTGCTTCCAGTTCCTCTCTGGCAGATCAGGGATATAACAGCTCAGGTGTGTGTGTCCGGCTGCCATCCAGAAGTTGACTGTCCTAGCAACATTCTCATGGATACGTTAAGCTCAAGGTGCATTTTCATTTGGAGATCATTTAAGAAGATATGTATGGAAGCAATGCCTTTAGCATTGCCATTACTTTTGAAGTCAAGAGATTCCCTAGACAGGCCACAAGACGTGTTTAGGTAAGACTAGAAAAATTCTAAACCTTTTGTTGTTGCTAAGGGTTTGGGATCTGAGTTCATTTATATACCTGCTTTAAGTGAAGAGGAGAAAGATTTCTAGATCAGAAATTTATGATATTTGTTTATTCCTTCATTCCTTCATAGTTATTGAAGTCCTGCTACGAGCCAGGCACTGTGCTAGGTAGGCATTTCCATTCAACATTAGTCTACAAAATGGAGACAGATGTGTTTACAAATAACTCAGTGACAGTATGGTAAGTGTGTTACTGGAGTTCGGTGTAAAGTGCTACAAAAGGAAAGAGGTTAGAATGTCTTACTGCGATTTGAAAAGTGAGAACAGTTTTCCAACAGGTGATGTTATATTCTCACAGGGACTGAACATGAGTGGAATTTTCCAAGCAAAGCATGAATTTAAGGACATTTCAGACAAACAATCCAATGGGTATAGAGAGATCAGAAAATTGCCAAAAAAAATACAATATGATGAGAGAATAAGAAATTGGAGGGGAATGAGACCAAAGAATGACCAGTGGTCACATCAAAATGGCTTTTTCTTTGCTACTAGAGAGTGTGCAATCTCTCCTGAAGGCCTTGAGAATCTCTGAAGGATTTGAACACAGGGATGACACGACCTGATAGGCATCGATCAAAGATCACTCTGGATACTACCAGGGGGATGGGTGTTGAACAGGGGAGGATTCAGTGACTGGAGTTCAGTCTAGGTGTCATTTGCAGTAGTCTATGAGGAATGAATGATAGGAGCTTGAACCAAGACCTTCATGTTGTGATAATTCAGGGGAAAGAGAGAGAGATAACTTGAGGCTCATTCTTGGGGTTCTGTCTTGGTTTGAGGAGGATATCATTATTGAGTGAGGTGAGGAAACAAAAGTTCAGTAGTGATGTGCCATTGATTCCTAGAGGTGGTACTTATTGGGAAGCAATTGAATTCCGTTCCTCAATGCTTACTGAGCACCTTGTGTGCAGGCACTACTGGTGGTGTTGGCACAACATGAGTGATTCAGTTAGCTTGTGGTATGGGGGTTCCATTCTAATAAGGAAAGAGAACACATTAATAAGTCAAATCTATGGCATGTCAGATCATGGTATATCCTATAGGGAAAATTAAGCAGAAGAAGGGGAATAGTAAATGCTACAGTGGTGGTACAGATGAAAATAACACAGTAAATACTGTGAGAAATATAATCATGGAGTTCCTATTGTTGGTGAAATCTGGTCTGCCTAATTTTGTTTTCTTGCCATTTGTGTTTGTTTTATAAATTATTATTTCTCCTAAACAGCAACTATCAACATAAACATTTACAAACACATAGATGTATACACAATGCTTTGTGTTGCCAACATATCACATGCCAGGAAAAACAAAAGAAAACAGCAGCTAAAAAAAATAAGTATCCAATTTTTTTTTTTTAAAGGAGAGAAAAATGGAGATTCCCTCAGACATTAAGCCTTGTCATTCAAATCGCTGGATAGTATGAATTAGAAAGTCACAGAGAGGAGAGAGAGAGAGAGAGGGAACCAATATTTGAACCAGTATAATAATTCTGATATTCTTGAAGCTGGAGGACCTCAGATTTAACCCAGTCCCTTACTTTAGGCAGAGACACCTCGCTCCAGCTAGGAAGTAGCTTATTGAAGGACACCCAGGTAAGCCTGGAAGTCAGCTTCCCTGCCAGCCCATCTAGGAATCCTACCATTACTCAGCATGGCAGAGAGACCCCAATTTGGGGTCTGGGATCTGACTTCCTGGGGTTGAACTTCTACTTTGCCACAGTGACCTTGAGCAAATTTCACCTTTGTTTGCATCAGTTTCTTCATTTGCAAAATAGGGATGATTATAATAGTATTTATGATAGTGTTTTTGAGGTCTAAATAAGTTAATAGTAATACATGTAAATTACTTTCAGCAGTGCCTGACATACAGTTAACATTCAGAAAACATTCACTACATTATTGTAATACTGAGGATATAGAACAGTATGATGTAGATTGCTTGGGTTTTGTGTGTTTGAGCACAAACTTGAAACAAATCTCTGATGAAGGCTATGCATAAGATCTTCTGGAATTTCTAACTAAGATGTTAAAATACAAACTAGTTTTGGGGGGTCGTTGAGTACATAGAAAACACACTAAAATATCTGATCTTCGTTTCATTCACAGAAGTTCAAGAGATTTCACGTCAGAGCTGAGTATGTGAGATTCTAAACCAGAAGTGGAACCCTAGCCTTTAAACACAGGGACATGTCTTATTCACTTACATGTATCTAGCACAGACTGGCCATATCATTGTTGACAGTGCTCATGTACTGAGTACTGACTATGCTCCAAGCACCATGGTGAATGCTTTACACAGCTGATCATACTTAATCCTCACTGCAGGGAAGCATTTGTATCTGGATTTTTTAGATGAGAACATTTAGACTGTAAGCAGTTCAGTACCTTGTCCAAGGTCACCCAGATAAGATGGTAAGAGACACAACCTAGATCTTCATCAGCTGATCTTTGTTTCTGTTTGCTCAGTGTGTCTGCCTTTAATGGTAATTACTTTTCTCACCTAGCTACTATATTCTGCAGTTAATCTGAGCTTTACATTACCATCCTTTCTATGCCATTCTTACTGCTCATTCATAGAATTATCAAATAATAGATTATTTTCTTGCTGAAATGGCCTGGAGGGAGTTTCCTGGTTCTTAACTCAAAGACATAGAATCACCTGAGGGAACTTTATCACTGTGCCTGTACACACCTACCTTGTATATGCTCTGTGGTTCTGAAATAACTTGAAGCCTACCTCTACTGAGGAAGTACTATCAGGCTGAGAAATTTAGCTGATGGAGTGTGCCAGATTCCCCAGGTGTGATGGAAAGGGGGGAAAAAAGCTTGGGAATTACTGATCAGTTTTCATATAATGAAAATTGAGAACCAGAGAGTGACAGTAACATCACCAGGATTCGGCTAATCATTACATATCTCTATGAAGAACCTGGGTCCTTCTGACATTCAGTTTTGGACAGTTTTATTGGTTAGTCCTCAAAACTGCCTTCGAGGGGGGCACTTGGGTGGCTTAGTCGGTTAAGCATCTGCTTTCGGCTCAGGTCATGATCCCAGAGTCCTGGGATCCAACCCTGCATCAGGCTCCCTGCTCAGCAGGAAGCCTGCTTCTCCTCCCTCTGCCTGCTGCTCCCCCTGCTTGTACTCTTTCTCTCTGTGTCAAATTAATAAAATCTTAAAAAAAAAAAAAAAAAAAAAAAAACCTGCCTTTGAGGAATGTGTTGTGTTCTCCTTGATGGTTCTAGAGGAATACAAGGCTGAAAGAAAGGTGTGATTAAATTGCCTGGGATCCCATAACAAATCAGTTGATCAAAAAAGGATAAATAAGTTGATTATGCTATTCTACACCTAGTCACTTGGTTCTAGTTAAGTAACAGCTCATCAATGTGGAATACACACTTTCGTAATAGTAGGTTTGTGGGTTGCGTAGCTTTTTTGTGTCTGTTTTCAATTTCTGTTCCTTTGATAACTAAACAAATAGCAGAGATGGTGAAACTCAGCAGGAGAATTATCTCCTAGATTTTCTGTGATCTCTCTTCTCTAGTGAGTCAGTATGTCTAGTAATGACTTGGTAGATTATAAAGTTATTTCCTTTGTTTGTTAAGTAAATATTTGTTGAAAGCCTAATATGTCCTTCATTGACCTAGGTGGGCGAATCAAGAGATGCTATAAATCCTTTCTGAGGGGGAAAAAGGGTGCTATAATTAAAAGGTCTCTGTTCCCAAGAAATGCATAGACTACTAAAGGCTAAAGGGTCAAAAATATATACTAATCATTTTACCATGTGATAAATGTTGTAAAGGAGCTCTGTACAGAATAGCTATGAGGTAGAATGTCTGGTGGCCCTGGGGAGAATGGAGTTTTTAAGGGTTGATATCTAAGCCAAGTCTTCAAGGGGGAACAGAATTGTTCCAAATAGAGAAAGAAGGAAAAGATGTTACATAAAAAAGAAACAGCATGTGCAGAAAAATAAAGGTAGTAAAGCATGATGTCCTGGGAAACAGTAAGACATTGCAGACTGTAGCAGAAGTTCTCTGGGACTAAAGCAAAGCTGAAGGAAAAGTGGTAGGATATGGAAGATAGAGGACTTAGGGTCCAATGATGAAAGATCTGATGTGATATGTCATAAACAGGATCTTTTGGATCTTTTTCTGTGCAAAATGGAAAATTGTTGACTACTGTTAAATAGAAGGTAACATCAGATTAGTTATTTTTCCCCCCCAAATGAGGGAGTATTCACTTTTATTGCCATGTAACAGTATTAATGGTCTAAGTAACTTTAGCAAGCTGGTTCACAGAAGTAACAGAGCTGGAAATTTCATGAGAACAGATTTAAGGCATTTGTGGGGTGAGAAAAAAAGATACTTCTATCCTTTTTCTCATGGTTCAAAACAGGAAGTGCCTAGGTATGCAGAAATGCAAGTTAAGTCAACTACATTTTTAGTGAGTCTGGCATGTATGTTGATTTTCCCACATCAGCAATAATACTGCTGAATATAGCTATGTGAATAACCTACCAGATTCAACTGCAGGGGGGAATCATCAGATTTTAAAAGTGCATACTATGAAGAGATTTATAGGTTATTTTCAATTTAAAAAAAAAGTTTAGCAGATCCTCAGAAATCATCCTTTTGTGTGTGTGTGTGTGTGTGTGTGTGTGTGTGTGTGTGTATGTGAGTATATGTGTTCCTTGAGCTGGTCCCACCTTCAAGCAGAAAACATTTCAAGCTCTCCTTGCCTACTTAATAATTTACCTATGCTTAGGGTGATAAGTACCTTGAAGTCATATCCTAATTCTGTCACTGTTTTGATGAAGAAAATGAAGTCCAGAGAGAAAGAGCAGTCAAATCTGTAGCCACAAAATGGCAGTACCCAAGCTAAATCTTGTGTTTCCATTATCTCTGGAAACCTCATTTCCTTTTTGCATCACTAATTTGCAAAGTGGTAATCATGAATTGAATGAATAATTCCAAGGTAACAGCTATCTTGATATACTCACTTATAAATGTAGAAACAATAAGAAAGAACTATTTGGGACATTTCATAAGAAAATATGATTGGATCTATTATGGGTAACCTTAGCTCAAGTCATCTCTCAAAAGGGGTAGCAGGTAGGGCATGGGTGTGCCAAGCATGAGAATATGTTAAGCCTTTTCCCCCTTTATTTTCACCCTCATATTGGTTTCATGTGATAGGAGAGGGTGTTTTATCAACTTTAAAGGATTGGGTCAATATTAGTTTATGATGCCCATATTAGTTTTCTATCACTGAAAAATTTCCAACCCAGATTTTATTATCTTACGTTCAGGAGGTCAGAAGTCCAACATGGGTCTCAATAGGCTAAAATCAAAGAGTTAACAGGGGTGCATTCCTCTCGGAGGTTCCAGGAGAGAATCTATTTCCTTTCCTTATCCAGCTTCTAGAGACTGTCCACGTTCCTTAGCTTTTGGTCCCCCCACTTTCATCTCTAAACCCTGCAACATAGCATCACAGGCCATTTGTCCATAGTCAAGTCTCCCTCTGACCACAGCTGGAAAAAGTTTCCAGATTTCAGTGACCTATGTAATTTGATTGCGCTCACCTGGATAAACTCAGATACTGTTTCTGTCTCAAGATCTGTAATTTAAACACATCTGCAAAGTCCCTTTTGTCATACATGGTAACATATTCATGGATTCTAGGTATTAGTGTATGGTTGTCTTTGGGAAATCATTATACTGCCTACCACAATGCCCTTCTGAAGAACTGTCAATGGTTTTCTAAAGATAACAATGCCAGGCTTGTTTTGGGGCCCATGCATGAAGGTGCCACCAAAAGCCTGTTTCTTAAGTGGCCCAAATCTTCCTGTATATTCTAATCTTGGAGCAAAGGAAAACTTGAGATTTGCTTATAAATTTTATAGTGCTAATAGCTCCACTCTGGGAAAGGTCATTCTGACTTAAACAACCATATGAAGATTTTAGAGTATTTAGAATATGTGTCCTGATTCCCTAGTCCTTTTGATGGAACATTTAAGCATATAAGCATTTAGAAACCCAACTATGGTTTCTCGAAACAAGTTCCGTTTTGGTCCATTCCTTCTCTTAATGTATCTAGGCTCTTCCCCTCCTTCATTCGTTCCTTCCCTGCCCCCCATCTCCCTTTCTTTCCTTCATTTCATTTACAGAGAAGTATTGGAAGAAAGAAAGCAGAGGGATAAGGAGGGAAAGATGTGGGTAAATAAATGTGTTAAAGAGTATGTAGGTAAAGAGAAAATGCCAGAAGGAGAGGTTTTCCATCATGGTTTCCATACCAATGTAAGTAGTTTTATGAGACAATTTTATCTTCTGAAAATATTAAGGCAGGAATTCAAGAATTGAGGAGGACCAGTAGGTCCATTAAAGACTAAAGGAAATTAAGGGATTTGGGACTGATAATCATGGAAAAGGACATGTTCATCGAAGCATCTAATTCTTTCTGAATTAGAAAACAAACATGGCTGCCAAGTGAAAAAACTTATTTCTAACAATGAGAATCAGATGAGACAGAATTCAGATACAAATAAAGTTATTCCAGGATCTCGATAAGAGTCAAAATAAGGGAATGTGTATTAATAGCCCTAAAGATACATTTGCATTTACATTCCAAATTTCCCTCTTCCAGGAACCACTCCACACTCTGAATTGCCATACTAATGCTAATTGATTATGATAATTAGATTAACAAGTATTGATCATAAAATAATATCCTACTGGAATGAGAAAAGTAAAAAATGTTTACAGTATCTCATTCATACTTCTTCATGAAATGAAGGTAAAAACTATCTCTCCTACAGTGCTATGATCTAGATCAAGCTGATTAATACTAGTGAAAATGTTTTCTAAACTACTGGAATTGTAAAAGTTCTTCTTCCTGCTCCTCCTCTATTATCTCACCATAGAAAGAATTTGTTTTCTTACCTGAGCCAGAGAAAAATTAAACCAGCCACTACTTTGGCCATGGGAATCAAAGTAGGAGAATCCCAGTTAGAATCCAAACTTGGAGAGAAAGTGCTAGAACTCGTTGCCCTTGAGCTCCTGCTGCCATAGCTATGCCCACAGAGGGTTTGAACGTCATTGCTTTGGGAAGGGTTACCTTGATAGAAGCTCTAAATTCTAATCCAAGTCTCAGTGTGACTGTGTATAAGTAAAGGGAGCTCTCCTAATTTTTGTGATATGGGCGGTTATGTCTACTGTAAAGAATTCTCAACCTATCTCAAGAATTTTGTCTTCCTTCATCAAAATGTGCGTGTGTGCACGGGCACCCGCTAATAAGCCTCAATTCCAAAAACATCTGTAGAAAAGCCAAACAATTATGTAATACTTTTGAGAAGAATTTACTGTTTGCAAGTTGCCCTGTAAGTCTGTACTCACAGAATGTGTCCCCACCACTCTGTACTAAAGTCAGGTTTTAAAAATTAGGCTTCCCTGTAATATTCTCTCCCTTTATTTAAGTTGTGTTTTGTGCCCTTCAATATATTTTTATAGATTTTTATCTAAGTCATACCATTTTTCTCAATAATATTATTTCAAGGTGAATCAACTTTTGTCGCTGTGGTGTATTCTGTTTGTTTCCATCTCTCAGTGGCTATTGCTTGTATAAAAGGAAGCACTTGACTTATGATTACTTATGTAAAAACCTTTCTTAATTATTAGTTCTAAAACATTTTTGGGCAGTCACTTGGATTCTTTCAAGCACAGTATTATTTACCAATTTTATCTTTTCATTCTCAGTGTTTGTGTTGCTTATCTCATTATCTTGTCTTATAGCTTAATTATATTTTTTTGAAATAATTTTGAAAGAAAATGATAATATTGGACATTGCTTCTTATTACTTATTTTAATAGCAATGCCTTTATCATTTCATATTTTTATATAATATTTGCTACTAGTTTTAGTCAAATGCTTTTTTCTTACAGGAAATTTCATTCTATTTCTCTTACTTGGATTTTATAAATTAGAAATGGACATTAAATTTTATTAAATTCTTAGATTTATTCAACCTTACTTACATTTTTTTCTCCTTTTATTCCCTCTCATTTAAATGAATTATGTTAGGATTCCTAATGTGGATCCATCTTTTCATTGTAATCCTTATATTATATATAAATCTAGTAACTTCAAGTTGTTAATGTTATTTAAAATTCTTATAATTATATGCATACATTAGGGTTGGTCTGTTCCTTTCTATTCATATATTTTGTTGTTAAGCACAAGATATCATCCTAAAATCAGCTTGAAAGCTTTCCATTTGTTTATATGTTTATATATTTGTTTATATAGAATAGTTTGAATCATTTAGAAATTATGTCTTTCTTAAACATTAGGATAAACTGGGATTTAAAGCCATTTTTTTTATTTGTAAATCTTTAACAAACTTTTAAGTTTCTTCAGTGGTTATTTATTGGGCTGTTGAAGTTCAGTTTTGTTTTTGTTTTACTTCTATTGGAATCCACTTGTAGTTTGTATATCACTAGAAAATATTCATTTCATAACGATTTTTAACAGTCTTATTATGATGTAGGTATATTCTCAGTTATAATTTTTTTTTAAGATTTTATTTATTTATTTGACAGAGAGAGATCACAAGTAGGCAGAGAGGCAGGCAGAGAGAGAGAGAGGGAAGCAGGCTCCCTGCTGAGCAGACAACCCGATGCGGGGCTCGATTCCAGGACCCTGGGATCATGACCTGAGCTGAAGGCAGAGGCTTTAACCCACTGAGCCACCCAGGCACCCCTCAGTTATAATTTTTAAAATATCTCTCTATATATCATTTTATTTTGTCTAATTTTCTGGTTTTCACTTTAAATATTTTTAAGAGTTTTCTGGTGTGTGTGTGTTTGTGCATATGAAGTTTGCTTGTTTTATAACCAATTTTTAGTGTTTAGCTTTATTAATTTTTACTTCCTACTTTGTTTTAGCTTATTTGTTTATTCATTTGTGAAGCATCTTAATCCAAGTGTTAGTTCATTTGTTCTCTATTTTTTTGTTTAATAATGAGAGCAATTACATTTATAAATATCCTTCTGACTTCATCTGTATCGCATGGTTTTTTATTTATTTTTAAATTATAAATTTAAATAAATAAATATATATAAATTTATATTACATATTATTTATATATTATATATTTAATTATTACATTAAATAAATATAAATTTTAAATTATAAATTAAATAAAATATAAATATTTATTTTTAAATTATAAATATTTTATAATTCAGCTGTTCTTCCACCTATGACTTATTTAGAAATTTATTTCCAAGTTATTTTTATCTTTTTTGCTATTTTTCCAGTTTCATAATTAAAAGAAATTAAGCCTTGAAATTTATTACTGACATAAATTCCTGACTGAGCATTATACAACTTGCCCTGCTCATTGCTGAATTTGGTATTTTGTCAGCTGGGAACACTAAATACCCCCACATAACTTGATATTTGCAAAGCTCAGAGTAGCATTGGGGTTTCTGTACACTTTGGCAATTGCCCCATGGCTAATTTGGCCAATTTCCAATTCCTCAGAGAAAGACAAAGAGTTGTCTCATTTCCACCTGCTATTAACTAAATGCTTAGGATTCAGTGTCCTAGGGGTAACCGGGAGACATGGGAATGGATTATAGTGGCAGCGTGTGGAACCTCCTTCCCTGGGGAATTTTGAGAGCAGCAAAGAACCACCTGTCTGGGGTGGTTTTAAGAGCAGCCCTGCCTAAAGGCAGGTGCATGGATTAGATGCCCTGTGAAGATTGTCATCCATCCCAGTTGACTTCAATGGAAAGGATGCATTTGCTGAGTTTGAAAAGAGTCCAGGAGGAACACTGATAGGCTTGGGGAGCATATGGTCAAGAGCCTAAGAGTTTTCAACCCTTCTTGAAATTGGAGCCTACTCAGTGTCACCCTGTGCCCCAAATTAAAAAATGCCATCTTCTACATGTGAACCTAGCAATAAGTTATTCCAAGCTTGTAAGTTATATGCACATGTCGTTCAAATTGGAGATGTTCTAATGTTTGATCATAAAGTTATTTTTTAACAGATAGCTCAACTGATCCATGCCTAGAAATTTAGATACACTGTTGAATCTGATTCTTTTGGTTAAACCAGATAATCGTGCCTTGGCCTACTGACCTTAACTTTTCTAACCTTGCTCCTCAGAGGTTATTTTATGTTTGTTTCAGGCAGTTAAATGTCCTGATTAATCCTCCAGTAGAGTTGTCCTAAGCATCTCAGCAATAAATTTATCTTAGGTACAGTGACAAAATCCTTAAATAAATTAACCAAGCTAAATTCCCTTTATTAAGATCATTTCCATCATGTATAATGTACTAATCTATTTTAAAGTCATAGAGAAAGAAGTGCCCCAAGATATCTTCAGGATGATATGTCAGTCATAAGGATTATAGTTAGAAACCAAGTTGGATGGTTGTCTGCACAGGTGACAAATTGGCCAGATAGTGAAGGTAGACATGGGATGGGCCAACTGATTTCATTTAATTATCCCAGAAGATTTAGAGGGATTATCTTTTAGGATACCCCTGTCTGGGGGAGGTTGTTTGAAAAAACAGAATGGAGAGAGTGGACTAATTTAATTAGCAGAGGTAGACAGGACCAGCCACAAACCTTTCCTGAAAGTTTAAACTATTTATTTTATTTATCTTTATTTTTTAAGGTTTTTTTTTATGTTTAAGTAATCTCTACACCCAACACAGCACTCAAATTCATAACCCCAAGATCAAGAGCCACAGGCCAGCCAGACACCCCAAAAGTTTAAACGATTTTAAGAATAAGGATAATAACTTATCAAAGGAGTTGTGCTTTCAGGGGGGAAAAAAGGCCCCTTGTTTTTTATTTTTCACTGTCTACCCAATCCAGGTGGATTAAAACTTTCATTTTTAGTAACTAACAACACCAAAACAAAACAAAACAAAACAAAACAAAAAACACTAAGGTGAGGGGCAGCTGGCTGGCTCAATTGGTAAAGCATGTGACTCTTGTTCATTGGGTCATGGGTTTAAGCCCCACACTGGGCATCTAGCTTACTTCAAAAAATTTGTTTTAACTAAAAATTTTTAAAAACCAAGGTGAAATGTAAATATTGGTTAGTTTCAGTATTGAGAAAGGATTTTCTTTATACAAAGCAATAAGGAACAATCACAAAATAAATTATCAGTAGCTTTAACAACAAAATTTAAAACTGTGTGTAAAGGTCAGAGATAAAATTAAGAAGCAAATAAATGGGAATTATATTTGCAATAATATGATGTGGAAATGTTCATGTAGTTGCAGAAATCTCAATAGGGACAGACAAAGGATGGAAACAAGTCTTAAAGGAGTAAACACAAGTGGATAATTAAAGAAATGTCATTCTCACTGGTATAAAATGGTATAAAATTAAAATAACCTAAGTAGTTTTTCATCTGTGAAATTAGCAAAGATTTAGGAAAAGACATTACTCTCATTTGTCACTGATGAGAGCATAAATTTGCCCAGCTGTTCTGGAAAGTTATTTGGCAATATTCCTCAAGAACGTTGAATGTTTCGTATCTCTCAATCCAGGTAAATAGACAGATGGATATACATATAGAGAGATACACCTATATGTATCCTAAGAGAATAGAAATTTGAACATCTTCTACAAAAATGTTCACTGAGACACAATTTATGACAAATAGAAAGTCAAATGACTGAAAACGGGGACTTGTTTTATAAAAAATTATAGACCCCAAATGATAGGATATTATTAAAATACTATATTTGAAGAATTTAATATAAAGAAAATGCTCTTCTTCGGGGGGAAATAGCTAAAACTTGTGTATTTGGTATGATCAAAACTATGTTAAAAATATGTATAGAAAGTCTTTAAGAGAACATGTTTTTAAATTTTTTATTTAAATTCAATTTAGTTGACATATAGTGTATTGTCAGTTTTAGAGGTAGATCATAGTGATTCATCAGTTGCATATAACACCCAGTGCCCATTCCATCAAGTGCCCTCCTTAATGCCCATCACCCACTTACCCCCACCACCACCCTCCTCTCCAGCAACCCTCAGTTCATTTCCTAGAGTTAAGAGTTTCTTATGGTTGCCTCCCTCTGCTTTTACCTTATTTTACTTTTCCTTCCCTTCCCCTATGTTCAGTTTTGTTTCTTAAATTCCACATATAAGTGAAATCCTATGGTATTTGTCTTAAGAAAACACATATTTTAAAATGTAAAGACTATTTCTCAGTAATTAGATTATATGATTCTAATTTTCTATATTTTCCTTAATTTTCAAGTTATCTAATGAACATGTGTTATTTTTATAATCATAAAATGCTTTTCAAAAAAAAAAAACAACTAGCAATAAGAATGTATGGAAGAACAAATAAAGGATGTTTTGGGCAGGGTAGTGATGAGATCCCTAGATTGAACATTAGGGGCCCTCGATTCTAGAATCCAGAGAGATTGGTTGAAATCATCTCTTCTGGCCCAAAGATTCTACAGAATATTTTACTGAAGAGCCATTCCTAGTGTACCTATGGATCTGTCAATCCTGGTAGACAGGTAAACACCCCAGATTAATTTCCCATGGATGCATTTCAGAACTCTTCCCCATCATCACCCCTTTTCACTTTTTTAGAAGAGAACTCAGAAATTGCTTGCTTTGTGGTAGGGGAAGCAGTATTTTGAGTCCTAGGCAGTTCTAGACCCAGATAGCACTGTACAACCAGAGTGATTTTTGACTGACTTTAGCTATGGTTTTTTCTTTTTTTTTTTTTTAAAGATTTTATTTATTTATTTGACAGAGAGAGATCACAAGCAGGCAGAGAGGCAGGCAGAGAGAGAGGAGGAAGCAGGCTCCCTGCCGAGCAGAGAGCCCGACGCGGGGCTCGATCCCAGGACCCTGAGATCATGACCTGAGCCGAAGGCAGCGGCTTAACCCACTGAGCCACCCAGGCGCCCCTTTAGCTATGGTTTTTTGTTGAATATACCTATCACAAACCTTCTCAATATTTAATAGCCTCAGGAAATGGGGCAGTGCCCTCTAGGTATGGGACCAAGGAAGTCCTAGTGTACCTTTTCCAACCCTGTGATTCAGACTGAAATTGTAGTCAGAGTGTCTAGGAAACCCTTGGCTGAGAAAACCTGTGCTGCTTGGGTGGTCTGTGGTTCAGCCTTCATCTTACCTCTTTTTAGAAGCTCCAACCCACCTTGTTCTAAGATGTGGCCTGTTCCACTTAATCAACTTGTTCTCATTTCCTTTTCTTTTTGTTTTTTAATTCCAGACACAAATTGGAATATCTTGTCTGTTATAACCTCCCTCTTCCACTTACATTCTCTCTCCTCTCCTTCCCCTCTCCCCTACTTTTTGCCATTATTATTTTTGATACTTACATGGTTTTATTTCAGCAGAGTCTTGGAATGCAATTGTTTCCATCATCCTGATCTGTTACTAAGAAAACAAAATTTTATAGCAAATAAGTTCTCAGTAGTGCTGTTTCCAAATTTTAAGGATCAGTCACATAGGGAATCTACAGACTCTTTGGCAGTAACAGCAACAATAAAGGTGTTACTTATTTTATGTGCCCAAGTGCTATCCAACACACCTTTTATTCATGGACTTAGGTAATTCCCACAGCAACTCTAATTAAATAGATACCATTATATCCATTTTTTACAGATGAGAAAACTCATGCCCAGATAGGTAGGTGATGTGCCCAACAACACAACAGGTTAAGTTGACTGAGCCAGGTTTTAAAGACAGAATGACCTCAGAAACCTTGCTCCTAATTGTTCTTTTTTTCAATCTAGTAGTATGACTTAAACTATCTGGACAATTTTTATTCCACCGGTAGTGAATTTAAAGCTTTTTTGTGATGGTACTTACATAGGCACAAGAGATCCCCATTTGTAAACATAGTCACTTGATAGAATGGGGCTGCTTTTTTTTTTTTTTTTTAAAGATTTTATTTATTTGACAGAGATCACAAGTAGGCAGAGAGGCAGGCAGAGAGAGAGGAGGAAGCAGGCTCCCCGCTGAGCAGAGAGCCCGATGCAGGGCTCGATCCCAGGACCCTGAGATCATGACCTGAGCCGAAGAGAGGCTTTAACCCACTGAGCCACTCAGGCGCCGGGGGGGCTGCTTTTTAATAACAAATATAAATAGCGTCTTACTTGTTGCATCAAGCTTCTGGAGTCCCCTAATTCTTAATTATAAACATTTAATTGGATCCCGGGTGTGCTATGTATATTTGACTTCTGCTTTGAAAATTACATTCATTTCATTCCTTCATTTGACGTGGGTAAGACACAATTCCTATAAACCGATTAGTGATATACCTTTGAACTCTTACTATAAGAACATTAGCTGGCATAAGTACCAAACATCTTTCTTGCAAAGACTTGCTGCCCTAATTTTTTTTTTTTAATCTCAAAAATGGGGGTACCTGGGTGGCTCAGTTGTTAAGCGTCTGCTTTCAGCTCAGGTCATGATCCCAAGTTCCTGGGATTGAGCCCCTCATCAGGCTCCTTGCTCAGTGGGAAGCCTGCTTCTCCCTCTCCCACTCCCCCTGCTTGTGTTCCCTCTCCTGCTGTCTCTTTCTGTCAAATAAATAGATACAATCTTTTAAAAAAATTCTCAAAAATGGTGACTTGCCATTGCATGTACTTATTTGAAGTCTTCCTGGTATCAGGCTTTGATTGAGGTCCACATGGAATATATAAGCAAATGTGCATAGTTTTTACTGAAACCATTCTTCGAGATCTTGTAGGGGAGATGAGACAAATGTACAAATGCCTGGAGCATAAACTGAATTAACATGATTGCCTGAAAAGGGTTAAAAATCTCTCCATTAATTTGAAGAAGGGAAATGTTAGATATACTTTGGAGATGCAGAGAAGGGCTTCATAAACAACCAAACAGAAAAAATGGGCCAAAGTTTTAAACATCCAGTTGACAGAAGGGGAAACAGTGCAGTATTCATTAGCAAGAGGGAAAGAGGGGAGCGGAAGAGGGAAGCAAAAAGGAAAGGACTAATTTCTCACCTGCCTTCTGGGGGAAAACGGTATTTGACACAGGTGTTGGATAATAATAAATGGTTGTGACAGGTGACAATGGGATGCAGCCCATCAGGAAGGTAGGGATAACTTAAAGATGTAGAGGTTGGAAAACTTGGAGCACTTGAGAAATAGAAGTCATGAAGGAAATTCACTCATTCCCTATAAGGTTGTAGGATTTGTATTGGTTCTTAGGAGATGTATAGGGATCCCACCTAGGTCCTATAATGAAGGGCTTTAAATTGCAAATTGTGTGTGGAGTGCATAATTCTTTAAGAGACAGAATACTGGGGACATGGGGAAAGAGTGATTAAGATAAATCTAGAAGTTCTTCAGCGTTGATTCCCACGTGGGAGAATGGTCTTGTAACTATAGCTGGGAGATAGTTACTTCAGGGTCACAAATATCTTTGATAAACCAGCTCTGTATGGATGTAACAGTATCATTTATGAGCCTAGTAAAGACCAGAATTTGCAGTAGGCCTTCGAGTTGTGGTCATCCTACCTTTATCTCCTGTTAAAGACCTGTATTCAGCTGAATCCCTTAAAATGCTTTCTAACACAGTTTGACTGACAACAGTGCCATTTTATAGCAATCTCTGAAAGTTGTTTCTGGGGTCTTCCGTATTTCTGGAAAGTAAATGATCAATGACTGTCATTCAGTAGCCGTCATTTGGCTTGAGTTTGCTGATATGAAGGAGGTAAAACAGATTTGTCTTTTGCTTCTCAGGCTGAATGTCCACAGAAATCAGCAGTGATGGTATCCATGTCAACCCAAAGACCAAATATTCCCCATATGTACTAATAGACTTTATAAGGCAATTTCCTCCAGGTTGTCATTATGGGAGCTAATGTGGACATTAACGCAGGCACCATCAAGCCAATTACTCTGTTGCTGTAGTTTACTAAATGTTGCTTTTGCAGTAGGGACTGTGTTGCCAAATGGGCTCTGAATTTTAATTTGCTCAAGATAATAACAGTGAGTAAATGGATCTATCTCTGGACTTCAGAATATACTCTTGCATTTTAGAACTGTAAGAAAAAGTGGCTGTGTTTTATACTTTGCTACATTCATAGTTTCTATTAGAGCATACCGAGCCCAATATCTGACACCAGTCTTCATAAAGAGAAAGTATATTAATTGTGTCTCTATCCTTTTACATTAATCCATTATGAATATTTTATTCCACAGAGTTAGAAAAATTACACTCACTTATACTGAAGAACATTTCTTTATAAGGAGTGCTTTATACTTTAAGACCTCAAAACTTACTTTAAATATTTCAAGCACAATAAATGGTAAGAAATGAAAAATAAGCCCGAATTCATAGGGTAAGGACCATTTACAAGTCTTTTGTCTTCAGACTATGATCATACAGTTAAACTTATTTGATGTGCTTAGCAGGTTGTAAAATTCATATCTCTCTGTGGTGATCCATGGGAGATGACTTCATCATAATGAAACACTTTTTTTTTAATTTTTATTAATTTTATTTTTTATAAACATATAATATATTTTTATCCCCAGGGGTACAGGTCTGTGAATCACCAGGTTTACACACTTCACAGCACTCACCATAGCACATACCCTCCCCAGTGTCCATAATCCCACCCCCCTTCCAACCCCCCTCCCCCCATCAACCCTCAGTTTGTTTTGTGAGATTAAGAGTCACTTATGGTTTGTCTCCCTCCCAATCCCATCTTGTTTCATTTACTCTTCTCCTATCCCCTTAACCCCCCATGTTGCATCTCCTATCCCTCATATCAGGGAGATCATATGATAGTTGTCTTTCTCCGATTGACTTATTTCACTAAGCATGATACCCTCTAGTTCCATCCACGTCGTCGCAAATGGCAAGATTTCATTTCTTTTGATGGCTGCATAGTATTCCATTGTGTATATATACCACCTCTTCTTTATCCATTCGTCTGTTGATGGACATCTAGGTTCTTTCCATAGTTTGGCTATTGTAGACATTGCTGCTATAAACATTCGGGTGCACGTGCCCCTTCGGATCACTACGTTTGTATCTTTAGGGTAAATACCCAGCAGTGCAATTGCTGGGTCATAGGGTAGTTCTATTTTCAACATTTTGAGGAACCTCCATGCTGTTTTCCAGAGTGGTTGCCCCAGCTTGCATTGCCACCAACAGTGGATTATTTGTTATTGGATTATTTGTTCTTTGGGTGTTGAGTTTGCTAAGTTCTTTATAGATTTTGGACAGTAGCCCTTTATCTGATATGTCATTTGCAAATATCTTCTCCCATTCTGTCAGTTGTCTTTTGGTTTTGTTCACTGTTTCCTTTGCTGTGCAAAAGCTTTTGATCTTGATAAAATCCCAATAGTTCATTTTTGCCCTTGCTTCCCTTGCTTTTGGCGATGTTCCTAGGAAGAAGTTGCTGCGGCTGAGATCGAAGAGGTTGTTGCCTGTGTTCTTCTCAAGGATTTTGATGGATTCCTTTCTCACATTGAGATCCTTCATCCATTTTGAGTCTATTTTCGTGTGTGGTGTAAGGAAATGATCCAATTTCATTTTTCTGCATGTGGCTGTCCAATTTTCCCAACACCATTTATTGAAGAGGCTGTCTTTTTTCCATTGGACATTCTTTCCTGCTTTGTCAAACATTAGTTGACCATAGAGTTGAGGGTCCATTTCTGGGCTCTCTATTCTGTTCCATTGATCTATGTATCTGTTTTTGTGCCAGTACCATGCTGTCTTGATGATGACAGCTTTGTAATAGAGCTTGAAGTCCGGAATTGTGATGCCACCAACTTTGGCTTTCTTTTTCAATAGTCCTTTGGCTATTCAAGGTCTTTTCTGGTTCCATATAAATTTTAGGATTCTTTGTTCCATTTCTTTGAAAAAAATGGATGGTACTTTGATAGGAATTGCATTAAATGTGTAGATTGCTTTAGGAAGCATAGACATTTTCACAATATTTATTCTTCCAATCCAGGAGCATGGAACATTTTTCCATTTCTTTGTGTCTTCCTCAATTTCTTTCATGAGTACTTTATAGTTTTCTGTGTATAGATTCTTAGTCTCTTTGGTTAGGTTTATTCCTAGGTATCTTATAGTTTTGGGTGCAATTGTAAATGGGATGGACTCCTTAATTTCTCTTTCTTCTGTCTTGTTGTTGGTGTAGAGAAATGCGACTGATTTCTGTGCATTGATTTTATATCCTGACACTTTACTGAATTCCTGTACAAGTTCTAGCAGTTTTGGAGTGGAGTCTTTTGGGTTTTCCACATATAGTATCATATCATCTGCAAAGAGTGATAGTTTGACTTCTTCTTTGCCAATTTGGATGCCTTTAATTTCCTTTTGTTGTCTGATTGCTGAGGCTAGGACTTCTAGTACTATGTTAAATAGCAGTGGTGATAACGGACATCCCTGCCGTGTTCCTGACCTTAGCGGAAAAGCTTTCAGTTTTTCTCCATTGAGAATGATATTTGCGGTGGGTTTTTCATAGATGGCTTTGATAATATTGAGGTATGTGCCGTCTATCCCTACACTTTGAAGAGTTTTGATCAGGAAGGGATGCTGTACTTTGTCAAATGCTTTTTCAGCATCTATGGAGAGTATCATATGGTTCTTGTTCTTTCTTTTATTAATGTGTTGTATCACATTGATTGATTTGCGGATGTTGAACCAGCCTTGCAGCCCTGGAATAAATCCCACTTGGTCGTGGTGAATAATCCTTTTAACGTACTGTTGAATCCTATTGGCTAGTATTTTGGCGAGAATTTTTGCATCTGTGTTCATCAAGGATATTGGTCTGTAGTTCTCTTTTTTGATGGGATCCTTGTCTGGTTTTGGGATCAAGGTGATGCTGGCCTCATAAAATGAGTTTGGAAGTTTTCCTTCCATTTCTATTTTTTGGAACAGTTTCAGGAGAATAGGAATTAGTTTTTCTTTAAATGTTTGGTAGAATTCCCCCGGGAAGCCATCTGGCCCTGGGCTTTTGTTTGTTTGGAGATTTTTGATGACTGTTTCAATCTCCTTACTGCTTATGGGTCTGTTGAGGCTTTCTATTTCTTCCTGGTTCAGTTGTGGTAGTTTATATGTCTCTAGGAATGCATCCATTTCTTCCAGATTGTCAAATTTGTTGGCGTAGAGTTGCTCATAGTATGTTCTTATAATTGTCTGTATTTCTTTGGTGTTCGTTGTGATCTCTCCTCTTTCACTCATGATTTTATTTATTTGGGTCCTCTCTCTTTTCTTTTTGATAAGTCTGGCCAGGGGTTTATCAATCTTATTAATTCTTTCAAAGAACCAGCTCCTCGTTTCGTTGATTTGTTCTATTGTTTTTTTTGGTTTCTATTTCATTGATTTCTGCTCTGATCTTTATGATTTCTCTTCTCCTGCTGGGTTTAGGGTTTCTTTCTTGTTCTTTCTCCAGCTCCTTTAGGTGTAGGGTTAGGTTGTGTACCTGAGACCTTTCTTGTTTCTTGAGAAAGGCTTGTACTGCTATATATTTTCCTCTCAGGGCTGCTTTGTTGTGTCCCACAGATTTTGAACCGTTGTGTTTTCATTATCATTTCTTTCCATGAATTTTTTCAATTCTTCTTTAATTTCCTGGTTGACCCATTCATTCTTTAGAAGGATGCTGTTTAGTCTCCATGTATTTGGGTTCTTTCCAAATTTCCTCTTGTGATTGAGTTCTAGCTTCAGAGCATTGTGGTCTGAAAATATGCAGGGAATGATTCCAATCTTTTGATAACGGTTGAGACCTGATTTAGGACCAAGAATATGATCTATTCTGGAGAATGTTCCATGTGCACTAGACAAGAATGTGTATTTTGTTGTTTTGGGATGAAAAGTTCTGAATATATCTGTGATGTCCATCTGGTCCAGTGTGTCATTTAAGGCCTTTATTTCCTTGTTGATCTTTTGCTTGGATGATCTGTCCATTTCAGTGAGGGGAGTGTTAAAGTCCCCTACTATTATTGTATTATTGTCGATATGTTTCTTTGATTTTGTTATTAATTGGTTTATATAGTTGGCTGCTCCCACGTTAGGGGCATAGATATTTAAAATTGTTAGATCTTCTTGTTGGACAGTTCCTTTGAGTATGATATAGTGTCCTTCCTCATGTCTTATTGTAGTCTTTGGCTTAAAATCTAATTGATCTGATATAAGGATTGCCACTCCTGGTTTCTTCTGATGTCCATTAGCATGGTAAATTCTTTTCCACCCCCTCACTTTAAACCTGGAGGTGTCTTCGGGTTTAAGATTAGTTTCTTGTAGGCAACATATACATGGGTTTTGTTTTTTTATCCATTCTGATACCCTGTGTCTTTTGATTGGGGCATTTAGCCCATTAACATTCAGGGTAAGTATTGAGAGATATGAATTTAGTGCCATTGTATTGCCTGTAAGGTGACTGTTATTGTATTTTGTCTCTGTTTCTTTCTGATCTACTTCTTTTAGGGTCTCTCTTTGCTTAGAGGACCCCTTTCAATATTTCCTGTAGAGCTGGTTTGGTATTTGCAAATTCTTTCAGTTTTTGTTTGTCCTGGAAGCTTTTAATGTCTCCTTCTATTTTCAATGATAGCCTAGCTGGATATAGTATTCTTGGCTGCATGTTTTTCTCGTTTAGTACTCTGAATATATCATGCCAGCTCTTTCTGGCCTGCCAGGTCTCTGTGGATAAGTCTGCTGCCAATCTAATATTTTTACCATTGTACGTTACAGACTTCTTTTCCCGGGCTGCTTTCAGGATTTTCTCTTTGTCACTAAGACTTGTCAATTTTACTATTAGTTGATGGGGTGTGGACCTATTCTTATTGATCTTGAGGGGGGTTCTCTGAACCTCCTGGATTTTGATGCTTGTTCCCTTTGCCATATTGGGGAAATTCTCTCCAATAATTCTCTCCAATATACCTTCTGCTCCCCTCTCTGTTTCCTCTTCTTCTGGAATCCCAATTATTCTAATGTTGTTTCGTCTTATGGTGTCACTTATCTCTCGAATTCTCCCCTCGTGATCCAGTAGCTGTTTGTCCCTCTTTTGCTCAGCTTCTTTATTCTCTGTCATTTAGTCTTCTATATCGCTAATTCTTTCTTCTGCCTCATTTATCCTAGCCGTCAGAGCCTCCATTTTTGTTTGCACCTCATTAATAGCTTTTTTGATTTCAACTTGGTTAGATTTTAGTTCTTTTATTTCTCCAGAAAGGGCTTTTATATCTCCTGAGAGGGTTTCTCTAATATCTTCCATGCCTTTTTCGAGCCCAGCTAGAACCTTGAGAATCGTCATTCTGAACTCTGGATCTGACATATTACCAATGTCTGTATTGATTAGGTCTCTAGCCTTTGGTACTGCCTCTTGTTCTTTTTTTTTTGTGGTGAATTTTTCCGCCTTGTCATTTTGTCCAGATAAGAGTATATGAAAGAGCAAGTAAAATACTAAAAGGGTGGCAACAACCCCAGGAAAATATGCTTTAGCCAAATCAGAAGAGATCCCAAGTCGTGGGGGGTGAGAAAGGGGATAAAAAGAGGTTCAGAAAGAAAGAAAAAAAAATAAAAAAAGAAAACCAATAAAGAAAAAGTATAAAAAGGAAAAATACATATATATATATTAGATAAACTAGTTAAAAAATGTTAAAAAAGAAAAGGGTAAAAGTTAAAAAAAATTTAGCAGAAGAAGAAAAAAAAATTGAAAAAGAAAAGAAAAAAAAATTAAATTAACTGCAAGGCTAAAGAATCATGGGGAGAAAGCCATGAGTTCCGTGCTTTGCTTTCTCCTCCTCTGGAATTCCGCCACTCTCCTTGGTATTGAAACTACACTCCTTGGTAGGTAAACTTGGTCCTGGCTGGGTTTCTTGCTGATCTTCTGGGGGAGGGGCCTGTTGTAGTGATTCTCAAGTGTCTTTGCCCCAGGCGGAGTTGCACCGCCCTTACCCAGGGCCGGGCTGAGTAATCTGCTGGGGTTTGCTTTCGGGAGCTTTTGTTCCCTGAGCGCTTTCCGTAGAGTTCTGGAGGACGGGAATGAAGATGGCGGCCTCCCAGTCTCCGGCCTGGAGGAGCCGAGAGCCCGGGGCCCCACTCCTCAGTGCGCCCCCAGAGAACAGCACCCAATGACTCCCGCCACCCTGGCCTCCGGCTGCGCTCCGAGCTGACCGAGCCTGCAACTGGTTCAAGGTAACCCCGAGCTGAGAGTCACTCCTCGGCTCTGTCTCTGTAGCCGGCTTCCCCGTTCTAATACCGGTAAGCTCTGGGACCCTCAGACACCCCCGATCCTTCTGTGACCCTGCGGGACCTGAGGCCACGCTGACCCCGCTTGGGCTTCACCCCGGTTAAGCCTCTGGAGCGATGTCCCTCAGCGGAACAGACTTTTAAAAGTCCCGATTTTGTGCTCCGTTGCTCCGCCGCTTGCTGGAAGCCGGCCCCTCCCCCCACGGTCTATCTTCCCGTCGCTTTGGATTCACTTCTCCGCCAGTCCTACCTTGCAGAAAGTGGTTGATTTTCTGTTTTTAGAGTTGCTGTTCTTCTTCTCTTCGATCTCCTGTTGGATTTGTAGGTGTTTGTAATCTTTAGATAAGCTATCTAGCTGATCTCCCGCTACCTGAAGTAGTCTCAGCCTGCTACTTCTCCGCCATCTTGACTCCTCCCTCAGGGCTATCTAATGAAACACTTTTAAATTTGATTTTTGTAAGTTGCAGAATGATTATCATCTTTCCCCCACCAGGAAAAAAAAAAAAGTGCTTTTCTTTGTGTAACATCAAAAATCAGATATTAATTATGATCTCTTGACAAAATGAAAAATCTCTCTGCAGATCCTCTGGCACTTTTTAGTTTCCATGACCAAGCACAATTATTGGTTTTAGTAAATAAATGCATTTGAGGCAAAACATTAAATTACTTCATTAGATATATATATGAACAGCCTTTCAAAAGAGAAAATAAAGGAGCCATTAGTATGTTTTACAAGTATGCACCATCAGAAAAAAAAAGTATGCATGAAATAAGCATGGTATTTTGCAGAACTTGTTATTTAAAGTAAAACTTTGAAATTTTAGGACAAAATTTTATGGAAAATATACAATAGAACCTTCTTCAATGCATTTGGGTCCACTTAGCTCATCAAAATGCCCTTCAAATTGGGGAATCCCAGTTGAGAGAAGGAAGGAAGAAGGAAGGGGGGAAGAGAGAGAGAATCTGAGAGAGAAAGGTAAATAATGTAATTTAATTTTAATATGTTTGTATTTATGCCAGTCTTTGTGCCAGTATACCACTGTTTTATTTACTGTAGCGTTAGAGCAAACCTTGATACCAGGTAATATAAGTCATCCAGCTTTATTCCCTTTTTGCAAAAGTGTTTGAATTATTCTGCATTCTTTGCATTTTCACACAAATTTTATAATCAGTTAGTCAACGTATGGCAATAAAATTTTCTAGGACTTACATTTAATAAATCAAATAAGGAAGAAATGACACCTTAACAATTTTGCCTTCTAGTACATCAACATGGTATATCTGTCCTGTCACTTAGATCCTCTGTAATTTCTCTCATCAATATTTTCAGGTTCTCACTATAAAGGTCTTGCACATTTTTCATTCATAGACCTAAAAGTAAAAGCTAAAATATAAAATTTTACAAGAAAGATCCTTATGACATTGGGGTAGTCAAACGTTTTCTGGAGAAGATACAAAAAGTTAAGCCAGGGAAGGGAAAAATATTTAACTTTTGCTTCTCGAAAGACGTCATTTTAAAAATGTGATTACAAGACATATACTGGGAGAAAATAAGCACAGAATATATATATCTGATAAAGGACTTGTTTCCAGCAGATAGAAAGAGCTCCTAGAAAAAGAAGACAAACAATTGAATTAAAAACTAGGCAAAACATCTGAATAGACACTTTTCTACATAAAATATAGAGATAACCAATAAGCAAATGAAAAATGCTCTACATCCATAGTCATCAAATTTAAACCCTGTCAGGTACTGTTATACAATGATCAGAATGGCTAAGATTCAGAAGAATGACATTACCAAATGTTAATTAGAAGATGGAGGAACTGGAATTCTTGGATATTGCTGGTGAGGATGTAAAATGATACAACTACATTCTGGTAGTATCTCAAAAAGTTAAACATCTATTTACCATATGATCAGCCTTTGTCAGCCCATATATTGGCCCAAGGAAAATGAAAGCTGTTTGTTTGTTTGTTTGTTTTTTTATGGAATGACTTCCATACAGAGATTCATAGCAGCTTTATTTGCAATGGCCCCAAACTGGAAACAACTCAAATATTTATCAGTAGGTCAAAGAACAAAAAAATGCTGCTACACTTTTGCAGCCAGATGTTACCCATCATTTATAAGGAACTGACCTATGAATAAGTACAGCAACATGGGAAAATCGCACAAACATTATGCTGAGTGAAAGGAGCCAAACCCCTCTCCCTCCCCCAAAAAAGAATATATACTATATAATTCCATTTTTATGAAACCCTAGAAAAGGCAAATTTAATCTATAGTGACAGAAATAATCAGTGGTTTTCTGAGGCTAGGGGAAAAGTTTTACTCTAATAGGGCACAAGGGAGTTTTTTGTGTAGTGGGAATGTTCTAGAATTTTATCATGGTGGTAATTACAAGGGCCCATGAACTTATTTATTAAAATTCACAATTAAAATGGCCTCATTTACTACATGAAAAGTCTACTTCAATAAAGTTTATTTTAATAAAGAAACAATAAAAAAGCATATTTCACCATATTAAAAAAACATGGCAAAGGCATATTTGAGTGACAGCTGTTGGCCTTTCATCTTGCATGAGTCCTAGTGCATAATGTCATGAGTCCTCTAACAATTTCCAGTTTGGGTTCCTTTAAAGGAGAGCAAGAGCTTAAAGACACTTGTGAAATAATGTGAGTGCTGAATTCGTTGTGATGTTTAAGCTTTTTTTTTTCTTTTCATAACTTAAGGTTGCTTATCCGTACCTAAAAGAACAATTTATCTTTTTTTTTTTTCCTCCTAAGTAAATTGTCCTTATGGAACTTTTCCAAAACATCCTACTTCAATGTTATTTTTAAAAAATTAAAACGTTTCACTCTTTTTTGTTAACCTATATAATAGTTAATTGAATAGTATAATTACTATAACAAATTCAAATGCTATGACTAGACTTGGGATCAAATATGGTGGACTCTGGTAGCAGGTTGGAGCAGGAGTCAGGCCCGGCTTGTAGTGGTTTTGGTTGGTTGTGCACAAAGATATACACCTGCGGGACCCCTGGGGTGGAAATTGAGGATCCTGAGTTTGACAGAGTTCCTGACATACAGTGAGTCCTCAATACCAGTTTCATTTGAACGTATACCCTCTGCATGAGGTATCAGGAGCTTTTAGAATTGACAGTAAAGTGCTTAGTAAGTATCAGTTTAATTGATTACATGCAGACTTACAGTGAATTCCATGGGTTATTCCCTTGTTCACTTACGAATTTTTGGCTACCCTACTTTAAAAGTGCACTTGGAATGTGAGTTCCACAAGAGTATATTTGTCTTCCTGCTCTATCTGCCATGTCAGCCACAGTAGTAATTCCACATAAACATTTTCCAAAAGCATAAGCTCGATGCCTCTGGTGCCTTGTCAGGAGTCTTGTGAACAGGAATGGGTCTAAAACCAATCTCTGATAATATCTATTTAAAACTTCATTAAGGGGGCTTCCTGGATGGCTCAGTCCCTTATGCATTCAACTCTTGATTTCAGCTCAGGTCAGGATCTCAGGGTGGTGAGATCAAGCCCCATTGGGCTCTGAGCTCAGTGGGGTGTCTGCCTGGGACTATCTCTCCCTCTCCCTCTGCCCCTCCCCCTGTTCATGCGCAGGGCACGCGCTCGCTCTCTGGGGAAAAAAACATAAATTAAAAAAATAATAAAACTTCATTAAGGAAATAAGTTTCTTAGGCAAATGTTCTTGTCAGTAAATTCCTTAAAAATTGTTCCGAGGAAATGGATGGTATACAGATGAAAGTGACAAGGGGTTCTAGTCAGTCACTAGTCCCCCAACCCTTCTTCCTATTCTCAGGATTCAATGTAGCTGAATTCTCAGGACCCTTAGGATTCTTTGGAGCACATTTTTTAAAGCTCTGATTCTGCTCCTTGCTCTAACTGACAGAAGTGGGATCTGAGGCTCAGGGTGTCTCAGTGACCTCTCTAAAGTCAGCCAGCCACACATGGTCAAGTTCACCCCTATGCACATTTTTCCACTAATACCATTGCTTTTTCATCCACCCTTCTGTTCCAAGTTGGCTGTGCCCCATGGATAACATCTTCAGTGTTTCAATTTTTTTTTTTAATTTCAAAGCAGTCTTTCCTTTTCTTAAGATACACCACCGCTCCCATTTGTACCACCTGCAGCAAGCTAAATTATTCCTCAGTGTTTACACCTTTCAAATATTTATAGACCATCATCATGGCACTCCTTAGTCATCCTCAAGCCTCGCTCTGTGTACATATATGGCTCCTTTAATCCTCCTGTACCAGTCAGTCTCTCTTGTCCTTCATCATGAGCACCACTCTCCTCCCTGATTCCTACAAGAGAACAGTCTGAGTATATTCCAGATGGGAAAAAAATAACCCCAACATGTTGTAACAGGGGGGAGAAAAGACCCTGAATAGATAAAAGAACAATCTACAGGTTAATTAGTAGTATGGCCACAAATATGTGCACAGTTTTGTTTCAGAAATAAAGCAAGCTGTATTTGTTGTAACTATCTCTTCTTTGAACTTAGCAGAATGCTGATAATGCCAAGCTGTGTTTATAGTCCAAATTTTTGCTAAAGACCTTCAACTTTGTACTCCCCCTGTGTGGTATCTCTTGCCCAAGACAGAACTACAAATAAAAGCACTGAGCAGGAGCTGATGCAAGAACCCATTACTGAGCTTATCTGTTTTTAGGCAGTTTCTGTGGATTTATAGAATTTCTGGGAGCTCTCCCTATAAGCCTTAGTAAGGAAGAACCCTTGTGTTATCTCACTAGTTATTAGGCACTTGGGCATTAGTCATCCTATAAAAATTAAATGTGTTTACCGAATATGATAATCTAAAAATGGAAACTACGTTAGTGCAAGAGGATTCACCCAGAAATACTCTGCTGACATAAATAGAACATGCCTATTGCCCCATTTCTTGTTTCTTTTATTGAATAACTTTCAGAGTGTTTCAGTGATTTTGGAGTCCTGAGTCTTGGCTGTCTAGAGATCACCATGGAACACCATGGAAGAGATCACTTCTTCCCCTCAGGCAGGCTTACTCTAATTTATCTGAGAATGAAAACTTGAAGCCTGGGAAGGTCCTTCCCCCCCTCTCCATTCTACTTGAGCCACTTCTGAACTGAGTGGCTTTTTTTTTTTTTAATTAACATATAATGTATTATTTGTTTCAGGGGTACAGGTCTGTGAATCATCAGTCTTACACAATTCACAGCACTCACCACAGCACGTACCCTCTCCAGTGTCCATCACCCAGCCACCCCACTCCATGCATAAGTCTTATCAGAGGAGACAGGAAGGATCTGCCCTTTCCAGGTACATAGAAATGTTCCATTTTTCCAAAATCTGCTATGATCCCAAAAGTGTTCCTTCATTCCCAACCAAACCCTTCCTGTAGAACTTTCTGAGACTTTCTTCTGCTCTTCTCACCTGATCTCACAGGGCTATAAGCCCTGACAAGGGAGAAAAGCAGTTTCTGGCCACATTCTTATTGCAAAATGTTGTGCCACACCTCAGAAATGATGATAGACAGTGCAGTTTATTAGAATGAAATTTAAACTTTTCTACTTTTAAACCCAGTGATTCTGCTAATCTGGAGGTGGCAAAGAAGGGTGGCTATTTATTTCCTCTCTCACACAAAGTAAGATTGTGAAGGAACTTATTCTCTGAATGAAAGGGGAGAGGGGAAAAGTGGGAACCTTCTCATGTTTTATTCATATGTTAACAAAGAAAATTGAGAAGTGTGTTTCCTTAGAATTGACACCATTTTTATCCCAAACATTCTGGTGATAGCAGACGACTGTTCAAGCTTCTTGAGAGTGAGGGGAATTTTTTTCAGAAGCATAGTCCCGGTGGGAAGTATTACCTAAAAGTAATACACTAATTGCTTTCAATCTTGCATATTTCCACATACTGTGTGCATACATACATGTATTAATAACTGTTCCCAAGACATCACGCTAGCATTCCAAGAGCTCAGTGTTGCTATGCAAGTGCCAGAGACGGAATCGATGCAGACTGCAGTTTAGCAACAAGAATTTTCCAGACACGCGAGGGCGGACATGGAGATGGCCACAGGTCTGAGAGTTGGTGCCTGGATCTCCCTCTGAGCTCAAATGTAGCACCATGTGTCAAGTATTCGTGGCATCCCTCTGCCCACTCCACTGAGAAGATGAATGGCACTGCCAGCATTTCCAGGGAGCTTAGATCCTCAAAAATCTATCCACGTACATCTAGGACTGCATTCCATCTTGTGGATTTGCACAGGAATTCCTTAGAATATGAACTCTGGATGAAAGCCCAGATAGAAAAGTACATTGTGCTCTATTGTGCATGTGATTTATATCAACGTTCATACCAAAAATGTATTTTACAGTGATATATCTTAGAGGAATTCCTTACGCTTTGTTATCGTTTATAATTTAGTATGTAAATTCCTCCACGTAACACTTCAAGCCACCAAGAGCTGGGATCTCTGTTGAGGTACTCAGGACTAGCTCAGATGGTTGAGGTAACTTGCCCAAAGTCATAGGTTATATACATGGTAGAGTCAGGATTGGAACCCAGTTATAATTACAGATCTACTACCTTTCACCTTGAGTGTTTTTTATCCTTTGAAAGTTAATAACAAAACAGAAGCCTTTTGTCAAGTGAATGTTGTATGTAAATCCAGTATACAAAAACGAATCAGTTCAGACCGGGTATGGTCAAAGAGGGAGCAGAAGTCCCAAGGTATGGCTGCAGAACCCACTAACACACATCTTGATGCCATTCCTTTGATTTTCAGAGCACCCAGGTGGAAAACTCCAGAACATGTCAGGGTGTTTCAGACAGAAATTGATTGGTTCTGCTTCAGATAGTCCTTGTTCTGGAATCATGCAGGAGTCATCCTTGAGGACTACTTTGTGCCACAGGATACTCCTTTCACCATATGGGGAGGGAGGAATTCCTCATGCTCAGGCAACAGCGCCTACTAGTGGACAGAAACTAATATTTGAAGTGGCACCCCTGGGAGCTAGAAGACCACTCTGCTTAGGGCCTGCAGGCCTGTGTCTAGGTCCAGGTCTCATCTCTTCTGTCAAGGCACCGCCTCTCCCTGAGCCTTTGTTTTTGCATTGGTAGCTGAGGTTAAACCAGATGTTTTCTAAATTTTCCACATGTTCTTTTGTTCCTAGACTTTTAAATCCTCTTAACATTATATTAAGGGCATTTCAGCACTGAGTGGAAAAACAAAAGCTGGGGTATAGTCTCTGATGAGACTATCCCCCACCTCCTAGTTCAGTACCACAAGCGTGGGTAATGAGGTCCAGGTCAAAGACCACTAGACTTGGGGCCAGATGAACCAAGCCTAAATTCCAGTTCTGCTGTCAACCTCTCAAGTCACACACAAAATGATTCCTAGCTTAACTCGTTTGCTAGTTAATTGCCTTATCTAGCATGTAGTTGTTGTGAGGTAATGTTTAAACAATATGAAAGAGGTGAAATTTTAAGTGAGCCTTCAGGATTTCTCTTGATCTTGATATATCAGAAATTTAAAAGTAATGTTAGTCATAACTTTCATTTTGCTCATTGTGGTAGCATCAAATGAGAAAGCACATTTAATATTATAAAGTATTATATAAATATAAGGAGTGCTTGGTAACATCATAAGATGCTCATGGCTATTGTTGGGCACTGAGATACTAAAACTTTAGAAACATCCTCTCGAGTTACATCATGGTTAGGTTTGCTCAATTCATTTGGAGATTTCCCATCACAGAGACTAAGAATAATTGGGCAAATTAAAGTATTTTCAGCTTGGGATGGAGCCTGAGAGAAATATAAGTTCCCACGAGAGATACCATAGAGCAGATTCTGATCCTAAATCAAAAATAATCATGGCAATAGCAGTTGTAACTGTACTAATAAATATGTGTTTTTTTTCCTCGTAACCGATCAATCATGAAGTGAATTTTAAATATAGGAAAATATATTAAGAATTCAGAGGCGGGGGATGCCTGGGTGGCTCAGTTGGTTAAGCCGCTGCCTTCGGCTCAGGTCATGATCCCAGCGTCCTGGGATCGAGTCCCACATCAGGCTCCTTGTTCTGTGGGGAGCCTGCTTCTCCCTCTGCCTCTGCCTGCCACTCTGTCTGCCTGTGCTCGCTCTCTCTCTCTCTCTCTCTCTCTCTGACAAATAAATAAAATCTTTAAAAAAAAAAAAAAAGAATTCAGAGGGGGGTATGAAAATGTCCATATGTAAAAATTAAGTTGAAGGGAAATCTTGGCTTTAGTCAAGATAGATGCAGATATTCCTTGTCAAGGATGTTGTGAGGTTCATGTGAGCTTCCTGCCAGCCTGGATATTTTTAGGAACTTCGGAGTTCTAAAGCAATAAGCCAGGTTAGAGGACAGGTGAAGGGGGCCCCAAAGCCGGACTGCTGGGTCCCTATTCCAGCTTCAGTATTTAACTCCTTGGCCACAGACAAGTGACTTAACCATCTCCAGGCTGCCATCTCTGCTGTTATAAAAGAGATGATGATAGGACCTACACCAGCAGGTCAGTGGAGAAATTACCTGAGGTAATATATTTAAATACTTAAAACAATGCTTGGCAAATACTAAGTACTGAATAAATATTGACTAGTATCTTCCCTTGGGGGTTCACAATGAATGTTGAGCACTAAATTCTCTAGTAACAGTTTGATGAATATAAATCTTGTGTAACTGCCTCACAGATGCAACTCTCTCTATTGCCCCCATATTGACTGTCCGCTTTATAGGTGGGTCGAGAATGTGTGTCTCCCTGCTTTTGGTTGCAGTGATCTCTCCATTTGAAGTTAAGCTATACCTCCTATAGTTGGAGGGAAAAAGAATCAGGGCCTGTATGAGTCCCTTTGTGGATATTGTGGAACTTCGTGGCCAGGTAGTGAAGGCAGTCGTTGCCGTCCCCTTTATACCGAGGCTGAGAAAATTTACCTCTGCGTGTCATACTTACCACAGAATAGAAACTTCCTAAGTGTGTTTGTTGAGGGGCTGACAGAACGGCTAGACACCTGACTCAGCTGAGACCACCTGATCCTTGAGGGGGGCCACTTATTGCTTATTTCGAAAACACATGCTTCAGGCTCTGGAAATTTAGGAAATCTGTCCAGGTTCCCATAGCCAGTGAGTAACAAAGGCAAGACTCTCAGTTCTGTCTGATTTCCTTTACACCTTTATATATAACTTGTTAACGGGTGTTATGCATTGCATTCCAAACTGCAAAGCAGTGTTGTTTTTTGTTTTGCTTTTGTGTTATCTGATTTTTGCTTTTACTGGAGCTGCTTTCCCTGAGAATGGAAGTTGCGAGAAAGTGATTGTCCTGACATGTGTATGTCCCGTGCACGTGTGTGTTACTTGGTTTGGTGGAGGTTGGGACCAGGGTACGCGGTGTCCCAATTCACCGCCTTTGTCAACGCGACTAAGTACAGCTTACTGGGAGGTAGCCCTGTAGGACCAGGGCTTTGGGTCCTAACCGTCATTGCTTTGTCAGAATCCTGTAGGACAGACTATACTGTGCAGCACATACACATGCAGTTCCTTCTAGAGCAACGATTCTCGAACCCACTGCACGCTAGCATCATCATGTCAGGGCCCCATTCCAGACCAGATAAATCTCTGGAAGCAAAGTATGGACATCAGTGTTTTTTTAAAAAAAAGCTTTCCTAGTTGGAAGCCAGAGTTTGAGTTTCAGTACTTTAAAATCTTCTCTGAAGGACCCCTCACGTCTACGGATCTCCCTACCTGTCACAGATTCCGATGTTTACTGAGAGCTCCTGAGGTTTCGGGGTCAGAGAGTTGATGCTGTGTTGTCTCTTCTTTCTCTGGCTGTGAAGATCTCAGGGCAGCAGGAGGTGGGGCTGAGACTGGAACCAGGTCAGACTTCTGAAGCCCGTCTTCTTCACCAGCAGGTGTTTTTTCTACGAGTACAGTTTATTGGTCAATCATAACTCTCATGTCCTCGGCATTGGCTAGGAGTGGGGGCTGTTTTGCCCCTGAGACCTTGGCCACGTGACTTAACCTCAGACATCTTACCTATCAAATAAAAATAGGTAAGGGTTATAGCACTGTGAAAGAATGTATGTGGAGTGCTTAAAGCAGTGCTTGGCATAAAGAAAAAAACACAGTAATTTTCTTTTATATTTTTGTTATGCTTCTTCACAATGAAGTGTAATTAAGTCTGTGGGACCTGCTTTTGCAACCCCATGTGGGACTCCCCCTCCCAAACCCCCCATCTTCCCTGAAGGTCCAGCCTGAGCAAATATGTATCTAGAAATGAATCACCTCATGGCTAGACTTCATAATGACTTCCTTTCATCGGTAGCCTTCACTCCCATCTTATCAGGTCTGTGGCCCGGGCCTCTATCCACCCACTCATACTGTTCTCTCTGACAATTAGGGGTGTTTTTTGTTTTGTTTTGTTTTGTTACTCTAACTTAATTTCTTTTATTCCTTACTTTTAATTTCTCTGAAGGCTTCCCGTGTCTCCCACTGGTCATCATGCTATAGCAGTCATCTCTCCTTTGCCTGCCACGTCTGTGCTACATGTGTGTGCAAGAGAGCACAGGCATGTGTCTGTAGGGGAGAGAGAGAGAGGAACTGCCATCTGCTGCCTCCTCCCTCCCACCCAAGTCCCCATGGAATCTTCAGGCATCTCAGCAAGGATCACCTCAGCGATACCATAATGAACTAGTGAGATACCATTGTACATATGTAAGTTGGGAGACAACACTAGGTGTGCCCTACAGTCCAGCTTTTAAGATATGATAAGGATCCCATTATTCACACAGCTAAATAGCACTAACCCTAGGAGACTCAATATTGCCATGTTACTTAAAGGTGGAGTTCAAGAAAGTAGGAAAAAACTGACACATACAATCACACCCTACGTGGCCATCAGTTGACATTCTTGATAGATTCTGTGTTGTTCAAGGCCCTACAGCACTGCTATAGGATACATTCATTTACAACACAAAAGAAGACATCTATAGGGGTGCTTCTAATTAATGTAAGTGAACTTATGCAATGCTGGCCAAATTTGAGAACGTTTAGCTGATTCTGTTCTTGTATGTTGTCAATGAATAGAAAGCCACTGAAAACTCTTCGAAATAAGACTTAAAGAGACAGCATGAGGGCGATAACTCATTGGTGAAAAGTAGAATTTTTTTTTTCAGCCAACTTAGTGTTAACAGTCTGTCCCTGAACTGTTTTGGATGCAGATGAATCAAACCTATGTGGGCAATGCTCGTCAGCTGTTATCCTAATGAGCAGTACAGAAATAGGGACCCCTTGGAACAGCGGCTCAACCTGGCTGAACGTGAGAATCAGGTTTTTAAAATTCCAGCTTTTAAAATTCCAACCCTAGAACATCTCATCCCATCCAATGAAATCGGAATCTCTGGAGCTGGAACCCAGAAATCAGTGCTTGTTTCATTTCATTTTTTAAGTTCCCCAGATTATCCAATATATTGGCAAGGTTGAAAATCAACTGTCCTAGGACTTAAGTAGTTGAAAAAACAGGGTGTCTCTTATGACACGCATTAATGCCACAGGATTCTATAAAATAAAAGCTTTGGTGAGGAGAAAATGCCATCATTCCAGAACCTTCAGTGAATGTCATATGCACCTGTCATAAAAAGAATGCAAACTTGTTCTATTATCTTTTTGTGCCTTCAGTGGAAGATAATTTCTGAATCAGCTTAATGGAGGCTCTGCTCTAGGAAGATAATTCCAGTGGCCATATATAGGATAATTGGAACAATCTTTATTTCTAGGAATACTTTACCATGACTTCATTACCCTGATATAACCTTATTGATTCAACTTTTCAAACAGGACTGTGCTCAGAATATTTTGCAGAAGGTGCATAATGAGAAACCTGATATATCATACAATCGGCATATAGGGTTTCAATTCATTGTGATAGTTAAAAATAGAATATGGATTTGCCTGTGCCTAAAATTTCTATTATATAAGTCAGATAGCAAGGAAGACATGAAGACAAGTGTGACCTGGCTTGATGTCTGCATACACATACATTTTCTATTTTACTTTTGATGTTGAATAATGTGAAACTTTGGGAGTATCACCAGCTTTCAAAATGGCTGTGGACATTTTTGATCCTACCTTGAAAACAAGCAGTGTTTGCTAATGGTACAAGGATCACACACATAAAAAGCATTTTTAATTAAAAATTTTATTTTTACATTCTAAAGGAAATATATCCACATTACCAAAAGAGAGCAGGATGCAATTAATATGAAAACCTATATCCTACTACTCTGCCTCCCTTGCTCAACCTGTTAGTGGCCTGAAATGTCACCCTCCACCCATGCCCTTCCTAAAAATGACTTGTTCCAATTCTGCATAACCTTCCAGACATAGCTCAGGACTAAGACTTCCATAGAGTTTTTCCATTTATAAGAGGAAATAAGTCAGATACTGGAGCAATCAGGAAGCCATTCTAATGGCCCATGAAAGGTGATGGATCCCGATTTGGGTAGTAGGCATGCAGAGGAAAGAAGCCTTCCAGAAAGCGTCACTCCAGAGGTTGCTATAGTTGGGACAGGGTCCATGGGTGAAGGAGTGAAAAGAACCCGTAACTGGTTCTGGAGAAAATACAAAGCCGTGCACATAGCAAGCAATAATGTATAAGCAAGCTTTAGAAACAGGTTCTTTTTAATTATTATTATTCAAGCATCTTAATTCACTATCAAAATTCTCCTCGGCCTGTCTGATCCTCTGTCATTGGATTTTTTTTTTTTAAATTACTGTGCTAAGCTTTGCCAGCAAGCTCCTCATTCCAGCCCTGGGTCTGAACTTGAGCCTCCTGCCGGCCCCTAATCAACTCTGTTTCCTTCATGCTCTGATGCCTTCCAGTCCGGTACCATTCCCCTGGTTTTTCTCATTTAAAAGTGCTGAGATACTTGTCCAAAAGATGGGCATTAAAACTGTGGTCTGCTTTTAATGATGTGTAGTGTAAGCCCCTTTAGGGGCAAGGATATACTCTGCTTGAGTAACTTTCTTCCCATTGTGAATGCTTCCCTAAAAGGCATAGTTTGTAAATTTTGTTAATGTGAAAAGGGAACATTCGGGCACCTTTTCTGTCCTGCTGATGGGTAGGGCTATTTTTATTTTTTGTTCTTCGCTCTTTTTCTGTGCTTGTGATTTTAAAGGTGCCAGACTGACTGCCCTCGAGCCCGTGTCCCCGATTTCTCCCAAGAATAGGAAAAATACGGGAGGGAAACTGAGCTGGTCATGTCTGGGTCCAGCATATTAGCCTGACCCACTCTGGAAGAATGTTCTCCAAATTATAAAGGAGAAGATTGTTCCTTATGAATACAGCCCATCTGCTTTCATAGCTGAGAAGACAAATCCTTGTTGTGCCAGCACCAAGTTACTGCAGAGGTTTGGGATCTAGTCAAGCCCAGCCATTCACTCCCTTTGGAAAAACCAGAATGTTTTTCTCTCTCCCATCTCCACCTGTCACAGTTCCATCCTTGAGTTGGGCTCAAATGCCTCTTTCTCCACAGAACCTTTGCCGAGCCCCTCTCACACGTGATTTCCCTCCCACACCTCCATAGCACTTTCTCCTCTGGCACTTGGCACCTTTTTCCATGTGATTATAAAATGTATAGAGTCTTATAGTAATTGTAAAAGGCACTGACATCATTGAATCCATTTCCGTAGATCACACAGAAGCAGAATATAGTGCTGGCAAAGACCAGATACCTGGGGAACGTTTGTTGAACAGAATGAAAATTTCAAAACTTGTCTTTTCAGCCTGACCTTTAGGGGTCTCCCCTCATCTTTCTCTCTAATCAGTGATTGAGATTCTCTCCTGTGTCCTTGGGAGTTAGCAAGCAAACTCTCCATTGACTATGTAGACTCTAGCTCTAGGGTTCCAGAGACTATACCTCGGACCAGCCATTGTCCAGATCAGAATCTCTACCTTCAGTTGTCTTATGGAGGCAATGACCAGTAGACTGTGACATTTAGCCAGAATTTTTTTCCCCCAGGGTGTGGCTCACACATCATTACTAGTCCCTGGTGAACTATCAGGGGGCCCTGTTTAAGGTCTAAAGGAGAAAGAGTAATAAATAAAAATAATTCTGTTGACTTGAATTTAACACATTTGAAATGTAGAATTTGAGCATTTTCATGTCATTAGTATGTATTTTTTTTTCTGCTGCAGCTGCTAAACCTATATTTTTCATTATCACTATTGTATTACATTATTTCTTCAGTTCAACAAAATAGATCGGTGATTTCAATATGATTCAGTGAAGGCAGGAAAAATAGTAATAAAGGTAATACCATAAATACCACTTTGGATTAATATTAAAAAATGGAGATTTTGGTGAAAAGAGGGTTCCAATATAAATATTAGAAGTGAATCTATAAATTCTAAGATAAATGTGTAAGTTTGCACAAACAGTTATAAAGGAAAAGTTTGAATACTAAGTATGATGATGACTCTTTAAAAAATAGGATTTTATGAATTGGTGATCCATTGGCCTACAATCACAATGTGTTTTCTGTGATGAAATGACAGATAGTGACATGAAGCTTTGAGGAGTATAGCATCGAGTTCAAACATAGCACAGTGAACTTTTTAGTAAACCAGTTAAGCTGTTGGGGTTTTTTCCCTGAATAATCACAAAACAAGTGTCATATGCAATAATCTAATTTTGTTACTAAAGGCAATGAAAGTCCATTATTTTAAAGGCAACTTTCTAAGGTTATGCATCTCATGATAAAAACAGATATAAATAGATAAAAACAGAATAACTCTTGGGTGGAAGTTTGTAGAATAAGCCACAAAGTTATTACAAAAGCTTTTATCAGATATCAAGACTATGATATCAGGACTTCATAATGTCAACTATAGTGGAGACAGCTCAGTTTCTGGGATTTTAACTCTTTTTTCCAGTACTTGATATTTCTTATTTCTTAGGGCAAAAAAATGATCTGTAGTTTGGGTTATATTTTAAAAATACATTCGAGTCCTACAACAGAGCATATAGGAATATTTTCCAGTGCCAATATAACCAGAGAGGATTAGAAATATATGTGCCTCTTTTCTCCTAAGTTGAAACATTTAGCCCTCCCGTTTGTAGGTGTGAAATGATTGTCAATCCAATGTGATGGAGTGCTGAAAGCAGTCTTCAGTGAGAAATCTCCCCATAATGTCAGCTCTATGTTCAATCCTGATGCACAGAAGGAAACAGAAGCCAGACAGCATAGTGGTTAAAACCATGGACTCTGAAGCTAGACTACTTGAATTTGAATTTCATTAACTGTTTTTTTTTGTGATTCAGTTTCCTCATCTGTAAAATGAGACAGTAGCAGACCTATGACATAGGGAGCTATCAATATGAAATGAGTTAACGTGTCTAGAAGCACCTCGAAGATGCCTAGCACAGGGGAAGCCTGAGGTTTGCTACAGCTTATGTGTTAAAGCCCCCGATTCTTGTTGACATTCCCAGTGACCGATAATTATTTGTGAAGACTTCTTACTTATAGAAGTAAAGAATAGGAAGGAAAACTGGATGTGGATCTGACCTCTGGCTCAAGATTCCCATGACAGAACCAGATCAAGATACAGACTGCAGCCAGCACAATGCCTCACACTGACATAAATATTTGTCTTCAGTTATGTTTTCTTATTCCTATTTAAAACAATGAAATTTTTTAAACCTAAATCTGATGTCCATATGTGGTCCAGATGCCCCATAAATCAGTTTAAGAATGCTGGAAGTTGTGCTTGCTTCGGCAGCACGTATACTAAAAAAAAAGAATGCTGGAAGTTTACAGAACACTGAGCTGGACGGTGACAACCAGGACCTCAGGATTTAAAACCCTAGAGTCTATGGAACCGTCGCAGGTTTTAGGGATGTTCAAACAGGATCAGACTTGGAGGCAATACTAACTGAGTTGTAATAACTTGAACGGTGTCAGGTGTAAGAGATGAGACAGTTTCACGAGGCCCTAGAAAACAGAAGTGGAAGTACTGGGTAGCAGTTAGCTTGAGGAAGCAGTCTGGCTCAATATGAGAAGGAACTTTCTAGCTGTCGGAACTGTCAGGAAATAAAAGGGACTTGCTTTTGATCTATTACTGAGGGCTGGATGCAGAGATTTTACAACCTGGGCTTTTCTGAAAGGAGTTGAAGGGTTTTTTTGTTTGTTTGGTTTTGGTTTTGTTTTTGGTTGTTTTTTGTTTTTTGTTTTTTTACCCCCACCGTCTAACCAGACATGGAGACTCTCTAAGGAGAAAGACCTTCTAGATGTGCCTTCCACTGCTACCTTGCTGAGTCATGTTCCTCTTACACTTGGTGTGAGATTAGAGGCACAGCAGTGGCCTCGGCATCAGGAGATCTGACTTCTACTCTGTCACTTTCTGTAGGTCCTTGAGCTGTGAGGTTCAGGTCCTCAAATGCCTCATGGAAAATCCCCATCATGGCAGCCATACTCAGGCCAGGGGTGGCTCTACCCCAGTGATCTTGCTCCTGATGGCGGCAGCAGTGGTGGTGTCAGTCCTGTTGCTGCTGCTGCCATTTTGAGTCCGCTGTCTCCTCCATGTTGCCTTCAGCCCTAGAAAGACTGAAAGCGTTCCTTGGTATATTCTCAGGAGTCAATCCCTTTTTCTGTCTTTCAGGCCGCTGTGCTCGCTGTGGGGAGAATGTCGTTGGAGAAGGAACGGGATGCACTGCCATGGATCAGGTCTTCCACGTGGACTGTTTCACCTGCATCATCTGCAGCAACAAGCTCAGGGGACAGCCCTTCTATGCCGTGGAGAAGAAAGCTTACTGTGAGCCCTGCTACATTGTAAGTTCACGTTGTGCTCTGCTGCTCCTCGAGTGCTTTGCAAAGATGTCTTCTTTGGCAGAATGCCAGTTCCTCCAGATAGAATGTAGCCAGCAGATCTTTGTTTCTCCCCAGATTTCAAAGTGTGCGCGCGTGTGTGTGTGTGTGTGTGTGTGTAGATTGGCAAATCGTAATTTTTTCCAATTGTCCCCTATTTCTGTAAGGTCAGAAAGACATGGTAGGAAGATCTGTTCATCATCAATTAGTGGTCTGCTGGGAAGATCATCCCCTTGTGCCTTTCAGGCATGTACCGTACAAGCTCACACACACACCCCTGCACAGCAAAAGTTTTCCCAAGTGGCATTGTCATACCTCTTGTTATTAGGTCTTACCCTGCATTTAAATTTGCCAGTATTTGTAAAGAAACACTGCTGGGCTTCTAGACTCCCCGGTGCTCTTTCAAATTCCTGGGACCTTTGAATCACCTCTTCTCCACCCAGAAGATTTCCAACCTACAGAACCCAGCAGGTTTTCAATGATGCGAACAGATAGATCCTTTATAATACAGGAAAATGAATTTCCCTTAAAGGAAGATGAACAGTAGGCTGACTGAGCTAATAATTGAGTTTGTTTTGTTGTGTTCTGTTTTTGTTTTTTAAGAACACAACAACTATATTTTAATAACATAGCTGGGTGGCTAAAACATATTTTATCTTCATTATTTCCCATGCTACTTAAATCTACACATTAAGCTATCTTCTGATACAGCAATTTGATGAATGAATATAAACTGGTTTTAAACTTAAAAATACATTTCCTTGTTGTCTTGCTGCATGATTTTAAACTGTTTAACACTTGTTAGTGGAAAATTGGTGCAGTGGAAAAATTGGTGCATTTTTGCAAACATAACATAAAGGAAGCTTTGGGTGCAAGGTCTCAGGAGTTACACCTAGCTCTGCAGAACCCCGAGGCTCAAGTACACTGCCGAAGTTCTGGCCCTGTCAGTATCTTCCCATGACCTGCCGGTTTGAACTCATTGCAGCCCTGGAGTCCACAGAACACATCTGAAAGTTCTTCAAGATTAAGATCTTGCAGGATTTAATATTGTTTTGCATCTCTTAGGTTCAATTTTATTTCATTTTACTCCCCAAAGACAAATTAACTTAAGTACATATCACATTGTACTAGTGCCACACAGTGCTGGTGCTGGAAACCAAGTCCTCTTTGTAGACATGAGAATACAGAATCACAGAAAGGAAGAAAATGACCTCTTCCGTTCCATCACTGGGGACATAGCCAAGGCTATATTCAGTCCTTCATACCCCTAGTCCTGTAGTCTCTGCTGACAGCACACATTTTTAGTTTGTCTAGAACATAAGCGGACAGTAATGTCCTATTGATTGAGGGGTGGGGGGGGAGCAGTTACATCTATGAGGGAAAGTCTACTGAACAGAAGCTTACCTCTTTAGGAAATAAGAATATTTCAAATATCACCCTTTGAAATCTTTATTGAAAAGAGAAACAATACAAAATCCCCTGCCTTTGTAAACAGACCGCATGGACTGTGACTTCAGGCCAGCACATGAAATTACTTATTGAAGTAAACTCTGTGGCAGTCATGTCCACAGAACCTTTGGAAGCACCTGTGGCCCTTTGTCCTTATACGAAGTGACCACACTGCTGTGTTTTGTGCGGCTCTCTGTTTTTCATCCTTTCTTGGACTGCATTGTTGATTTTTTCTACTTAAGTGGTGCTCTGGTGACAGTCTCCTTCATTTTTTCTTGTATCCCTCAGGGCTAAGGATTGTATGAGCAATATTGGGAAATGGTGTAACATGGTGTGAGGAACATGGTTTGAATTTCATTTCATCATTTAAGGCTTTGTCTCCTTGAGAGAGCTCTTTCTGAGCCTCAGTCCCCCCATAGATATGGGGGTCATTGCAGGATTTTCCCCAGAGGCTTGTGAAGATGAAATGAGGCAATCCTGTAAAGCACACTTGGCCTGCCCAAGGAATGGTAATGGAATGCATGTTATTCTGAGATAAATTTTGGTAAGATTTCTGGCATATTTAATACTTCTGAATATGAGGACTTTACATGTGCCGTCTGACTCCTTGGACTTTAGCGAATTGTTTTAGCCTCACAGGCATACCCCTGTCCCATTTTTAAATGCTTTTCTTGCCCTTCTGAGTGTGTAATAAGACTGAAAAAAGTGTCGTCTGGCTAAATTATGGATTTCTACTGTGTGTGGGCTCGGGTTTCGCTCTCCAGGCCAGGCAAGAGGAGCTCAGTGATTCTTGAGTTGGTAGTTCCTTCTGCTTTGGTTGCCCTATTGCTAGACTGTGCTTATGACAAAGAAGAGTATCTGGGAAATATTTAATCACATCCTCGGAAGAGCAGGGTGAATTCAAACAATGGAAATTCTTCCCATCCTTTTTAACATTTCTCCCTCAGAAGAACCTTTAATCAAGATTTTTCTTTATGAGATCTATCCATGGTGACTCTAAAATGTAATTTAATTCTTATCAGAATTCAGTTAAGCTATTCAGAGACCCTGTTCAATATTGATTTCAGAGTTCAGCACAGCCCTCCAGCTCTCAGATGGATGTTTTAGCATTTTAATTTCTTTGGGACTTTTCGTAAGTCCAATAAGCTGCCACACCAGAAATGCGAAGAGTTTTCTTTTGAGGGGATCAGGGAAGCTGAGAGTCTAAAATGAAGCAAGTTGGTTTTGAAGACAGAAGTGTGTGGTAAGGAGGATCCTAGGGTTGTATGTCACTTGGAACCAAAGCTCTTCGAACAGAAACACCTGCGATGGCATCTGGTCAAACTGCGTCTTGTTCCGTTGGTGGAAACTGATGTCCAAGAGACATCCTGTATAAACAAAGTGAAGAAAACCCAGGCCCTGGGCCTCAGTCAGTGTGCTTTCTTTCTTTCTTTTTTTTTTTTTTTGTAATATAATCAGAATATTCATGACTTTGGTTTAGTTCATTATTTCTGTGTAAAGACCACCCATGTTCGATGCTCTGAGTTTAGAAAGGAGACTCATCAAATATAAATTTAATTTCTTCTTGCCTAAATTAATTATTGATCAACTTAGATCATATTGAAATTGACCATTTACATAATTTGGAGGGAAAATATGCCAGTTATGTTTTCATCTTTGCTCCAGTGATTATTCACGTTTTCCTGTTGTCTCTTGAATCCTTAATCCTTGCACATACATAACTGTAATTAAACCGGTTTGGTTCTACAAGGCACTATAATTCTCTTTAATCATTTTATATATGCTTTCTTTTGTGTTTTCTATTGGTTGACCTAATATAAATATGTATATAGTTTTCCACTGTTAATAATCTCTATTTTTTAGGTTTTTTCCATTTAGTTTTACATTATGTTTGCATATTACATTTTAAAGGTATTTGCCACTAGAAAGGTATTGGGTGTTTTCCATTCTTTCAGTATTGTAAATAAAATGCCTATAAGTAGCTGAGTGAAAGTTTTATATTCTTTTACTTTGGATTTTTTTTCTTAGCATAAATTCTTTGATTTATATTACCAAGTTTACTTTGCAGCAATTTGGAGAACTTTTGCTAGATTTCTTTAGAAAGATTGCTCAAATTCACAGAACCATCAGCAATGTGAAACCATATGTTAAACTATAACCTATCAACTATTGAAGAAGTTTATTTATATTTAATTTGAACCAATTTAATAAGTGCCTTATGTAACAGTTATTTTTTTAAAGATTTTACTTATTTATTTGAGAGAGAGAGAGAGAGAGCATGCTCAAGTGCGGGGAGGAGCAGAGGGAGAGGGACAAGCAGGCTCGCGCTGAGCATGGAGCCCGATGTGGGGCTCCATCCCAGGATCCTGAGACTCTGACCCAAGCCAAATTCAAGAGTCAGACACCAGCTAACAGAACCACCCAGGCACCCCTATAATAATTATTTAATTTACGTCTGTATAGTTATTAGTAAAATCAATAAGATGCTTCTCAACTTTGGTGATCTCTTAAAAGCTTAGTTTTGATTATTTTTATGGAGTTGTATAAACGAACAGATTAAAATTACGAGTACTAAGCTGCCTTGAGAAGTAAGGTGATATAAATAGAATATGTTGCTTCTAGACCTTGGTCTCCTGGTGTGACCTTGGATAAGTCATTTAATTTCTGAGTACCAGTATCCTCATTGATGAAAGGGAGATAGTAATTTCTTCCCTGTCTTCAAAGAAAAGGAATGACCAGTTGTGATATTTTATACATTATGAAATTGTTTACTAATAGAGGGGCTTGATCCATTAATAACATTATTATCATCACTTTGTCCCTTAGCATAATCTGATACAATTTAGAAATCCTCTGTGTTTGGGGTAATTTCATAGCTACAGTTGCTATGGAAATACTGAAATAAACAGACGTCATAGAAGGAATATGAGGACATATAGGAGAAGAGGTTCATGCTTTGCTTGAGAAGATTTTTCTGTTGGTATGAGCATGAGGGGCAACAGCCGTGCCTCCCACTTATGTGTTCTGTCCTGAACGAGACAGGTTTAGCCACAAGTATAGGTTAACAAAAGAACTGCTGTGTCCTTAGCACTGCCGAGGAGCCTGGGCCCGAGACATAGCACATCCAAGATTCTCAGCAGAAGTCTGTTTACGAAATGGCAGCCAAGCATCTTCCCCTAAACCAGGGCTCTTACTCAAAGTGGATCAAATCCAGCTTCTAACTCTCCAACAGTGGAAGTCGCTACAGACATTTTTATTAGAATTAAAGTCCAAGTGATTAAAAGGCCTCAGGAAAGCAGAGGCCAGCTCCGCAGGAGACTAAACACTGCAAGGTTCCTGAGCTTGACACATCCGTGGCCAACATGCTCGCAGCCTTTTGCTCCCTTATGTCCCTAAATGGCCACAGGCTCCTACCTCTGCAGGAAAGTTGTCCTTTTATATGCTCAGTTCCTCCCAATAGTGTTTTAAAGGCAGTTATGGCCAGTGCTTTATGTGGGTGTTGGAAAAGGAGATTAGAGTTTGGACAAATGCTGAAAAATCCTTGAGAACTCCTCTTGTCTTTTCTCATGGCCCACCCCTGCTTCCTCACCTCCGAGAAACATCTCTCTCTCTTTCCCCCTCACACCAAGCACAACTGCATACACACTTACTTCTTGATACTCATCAGTATCCCTGAAGCACTCTCCCGGAAAGTAGAAAATGCTTCAAGAAAGAGGGACATCTGCCAAGTGTCCTCTAGAGCGATTTCACCATGCCAACTATTAGTGATCCTTCCCTCTCTCTGCACTCCCCCCCACATATGACAGTGCTCCAGAGCACCCTTGTTGTGCTTCACTGTTCCTAACAGAACCTTGTGAAATAGACCAGTGCGGGGGGGGGGGGGGGGGGGAATTATCCGTCCCACTTGATAATGGCTTTGATATTTTCAAAACAAAAAACAAACTAAGGCTAGGGACAGCTTACCCCCCTGAAACGAATATTCAACTTCCTAAAGATAACGAAGATACTGATAACCCTGTGTGGTTAAAGCCTTCCATTTCCAACATTTGAACTAATGGCCACATAAATCGTGCCTTCCAGCATTCCAGAATCTGAAATACTCAACTTCTTTTGGCAATAAAACACAAGCTCTCTGTCTTTGCTTGAGCATTTACATGTGGCTCTCCCTGAAATGCCTCAGGTTTTAAGGAGAAACCCTGCTTTTTATGGTTAAAAATAATCATAATAATAACATTTGTTTAGTGCTTTCTATTTTATAGAGCACTTTTCTTTTAACTTATGTCACCTTCTAATGATCCTAGAAAATAGTACAATTATTATTGCCTGCCTTTCCAATAATACGCAGCTGAGTTTTAGAAAAAGTCAGCTTGCTCTGTTACATAAAGCATGACCGTCAGATCCAAGACTTGACCTAGCCTTTGATTCTCAAGTCCCCCTCCTTTCATGCACCCAACCAGTCACTGGAAATTTCATTTGTTATTCCTAGGTTTCTTTTCTCGTAATTAATTTTTTCTCTATTACCATTTTTTCATACTGCCAAGTTTAAAAAACTAGTTAGCCTACATTCTGAATTTTATAAAGTGGCTTTTGCCTTATTTTTGGACGTATTCGAGAAATATTAAGCTCAAAATATCCTATCTTATGGTAGTCGTTCTTTAAAAAACTACAACTCTGTTTTTAAGTATTATATGCTCACTAGAGAAAAATGAGAAAATGTATTGAAATATGCATAGTTCCCCCTTCTAAATAATATAACACTTTATATTTTACCACAGACTCCTTTTCTATTTCAGTATCTCTGTGTATAGATAAAACCATACATCTGTACACATGTGGTTTACACAGGCATAGACACACGGCACACACACACTGATGAGATCGTACCATCTGTACTAATTAGTAACTTGCTTTTGTTACAAGACAGTGCATCAAACTTTGCCTTCTCCAAAGGGCATTCAAAGTGTCTTCCATGGGCATTCAAAAGGAATATGTATCACCTACATACCTTTTCTGAAGAAAAAAAAAAAAAAAAGACTCAGAGAATTATTCCAGCAGACAGATAAATTAATTAAATTTAAGTATAAATCCAGGAAATCCAGGGCTAATAAAATGGTGATAAGCAATGAACCAATACAACTCATAGTTAAAGAGAAAGGAAAAGATGAATAACAAATTCAGGCTAAAAGAAAATAATATTCATCACCTACTATTAATAGCAGACAAAGTACAATTCAGAACTAAACTATTACATAGGCCAAAGTATATTACTTTATTAATAAAGGCCACAGTTCCAGAGGAACAGCCCTGAGCCTTCTTCATTAAATATCATTTCATTGAAATATACGATACAAAAATATTGATGAAATATGAGCTGAAAATGGTTAAAACATATGCTTTATAAAATTTTAACACATTCCGTGCAATCTTTGACAAACCAGTTATGGAAGTTAAATAATGTGATTAATATGATCGGTCCAATCTTCTTTCCAAATCTCCATGGAAGGTTTAAAGAAATATCCTCTCATAGTCTAAGAGGCAAACATAGACATTTCCCACTTGGGCTCACAGAGTTGCATATAACAGTATAGCAAGACAAGAAACTTATCAGAGGATAAACAAATAAGCATACCCGTGGGTTGAAAACATCTTAGAAAGTAGTGCTGACGATAACACTGCATGACAGCCAGAATGAGACCCAGCCAGAGCTCAATTCCAGTACAGCTAGGATCATTAATTGCAAAAGAAAGGGTGCATATATATTAATCTATAGACCTAGAAAAGGACAACAAAGTCAACCCTAGAGGAATAAGGAAATCGTTAAAGGCAGTTATCGATAAACTGAAAAATACTGGAATTTTTAGGTCCAGGAGATGATTCTTTGAAAAGAGAAATAAAATAAGCATCCAGGGAAGATGAGAAAGAGAGAGAAACAGAAATTACAGAAGACTAGGAATGAAAGAGAACCTCTTTAGCATATGTGTAGAAGATGTTTAAAAATTATTGCACTTAAAATTTTATGGAACAGGCTGTGATCTGTGTGTCCTTAAGATGCAACGGAAGAGCACTTGAATAACCCCCCAAAACACAGATGGAGTGCAGACCTACCACCTGAGAAAGCACCAGGAGATTTCACTGAGAGGACTTCTCAGATCTTAAAAGAACGAATGATTGCTGTGCGGGTTCAACTTTCCGAGCTTCGCAAGAGAAGATAAGCTTCTCAGATCATTTTAGAAAGCTACCCTGATCATGGTTAATAATATTATTAACAAACCAGGTTGCCCCCCAAAGAAAAGTATGCTCATCTGACTTTCTCCCACGCAGAAACCCTAACCGAAGTATTAGCAAATTTGAGTGCCACAAAATGAAACATCCCAGGTAATTCAATGTTAGGACAATACAAGGGACATTTTAACCTAATCCATCATATAGATATCAAATGTTAATATACCAGTCATCTCCTTAAATGCCTAAAGGGCATTTAATGAAATTTATCCTACATCCTTATTTAAAACAAAAACAGTTGCAAGAACACAAAAGGAAAATATATGTTTAATAGCATAAAACAAACTGATAGCCAGCCTTCTTCCAATATCTTTCTGGGTATCCATAGGATTACTGGTATTATATTAATACTGGTTTTAACATTCTAGCCTTCATAATGAGAATTGTGGAACGCAAAGTCTTATACAAACTTTCACATATATAACTTTTTCTTTGTTTTACATATATATTTTAATTTATCATGTAGTATTTCTAACACATAAAGATATAAAGCATAATATGATGAAATTTCATATACCCTGTATCTAGTCTTAACAAATAAAAGATTAGAAATTCCATTGAAACCCTTAGGTCCTTACCCCTATTCACATTCCCAAAACTCTCATACAGAGGTAGTCATTATGCTAAATCTGTTTTTTATCCTACCCATGCATTTCTTCATATTTTGACTCCATATCTCTAAAAATATAGCGTCACTTGTGTATAGTGTTTCTTAATTTTAAATGAGTAACATTTGTCATACCCATTTTTCTGAGACTTTTTCACTCAAAATCGTTAAGACTAAGAGGTAGCAATATTTATAGGTGATATGATTATTCTGGAAAATCTGAGAAAAATATAAAGTCTTAGGATAATAAAAGTCGGGGCACCTGGTTGGCTCAGTGGGTTGAAGCCTCTGTCTTTGGCTCAGGTCATGGTCCCAGGGTCCTGGGATCGAGCCCCGCGTCGGGCTCTCTGCTCAGCAGGGAGCCTGCTTCCTCCTCTCTCTCTCTCTCTGCCTGCCTCTCTGCCTACTCGTGATCTCTATCTGTCAAATAAATAAATAAAAATATTTTAAAAAAAGAATAATAAAAGTTTAGTAACAACAAAATTAAAATTATAAATTTTGGTTTAGAAAACATAACAGGAAAAAAAAAAGCCCTATACAAGAAGCAACGAAAACAATAAAATACCTAAAAACAAAAACTATAAAATATAAAATACCTAAAAAACCATAAAATATAAAGGTAAACCTTTAAAAGCATAAATGATCTAAGTGAAGAATGCTATAAAATTTTACAAGGATAATTACCCCATGAGCAAAATGATTTGGGGATTGAATATGTTTTGGAAAGCACCTCTCACTTCAACATGCATTCACATCATCACCCTGTAATTAAACAAGAGCAAGGCTTTGCGGGAGAGGGGATAGTTACTGCACAGCCCCTTATAAACGTTTTTATTTAGTCCTTTTCCCCAGCTAGCCCCCAGCCCTCTGCTGATCAAGGCTCCTGCTCACCACAGCCCTGCAGGCTCCTAGTCCGAGGTGAGGGCGGGGAGAGAAAGAGCTACAGGCAGATTGCCCAGAACAAGGAAGAGGCTCGCTGAGTAAAACCTTTTTCTCCAGTTCCTAACCCAAAGTATATTCATTTCTGTTGTTGTAGAATTAGAATGCATTTTAAAGGCCAGAAGGAAGGAACCTTAGAAATTCAATAACGTCAGTTTACAGCTGAGAACACCTGAAGCCCAAGAAAGCTGACTACTTTGCCTGAGGTTATATGGTTTATTAATGGCAGAGGCAGGAATAGAAACCATGAACCTTGATGATGCTGTTCAAAGAGCTGCTTTCTTTGGTACTGACATGAAGAGGTTTAATCATATGTGGCTACAGCTCCAGAGCAACATCCCTAGAAAATGTTGGATTCCATAAATTTTGGTTGGAGAGTGTAGAAATAGGACAAAGTTTGCTTCAGCTCTAACCAAGATGGAGAGTCTCAGATTTCCAGGTTCACTGCCTCTGAAACTTTATGCTAGAACCTTCCCACTGCCCTAGTTTGTTTATTTTTAAATCAAGCATGAACTCACCACTCGGTGGTGTTTGCCAGAGTTTGGATGAATGTCAGCATCAGGCCACTGTAATAATGGTTTAAGATTATTTAATCCTATTACTTGTACACTTCATTAGGCTGAGTGAATTGTTGGCAGCGTTCAGTAAACTTCCTACTTTAGAGATAAAAGGATAGAAAGAAAACAGGGAAGGAGTCTGTTCTTCGTTTTCTTTCATATTTCTCGTTTGTCTCTCAAAGGATAAAGGAATGATAATTACCCAGATACAGCATGTAACATGTGTTAGTGGGGTCTTCGGAGCTGCTCTGTACCTCAAAAGAGAAAAATGTCTATAACCTGTGTTTCCAATTAGAAGGAAAGAATTGGGACAGAGGAGAGAGAGAGTGTGTGTGTATGTTTATGCTTAAAAATCAATGTTAAAAATAAACCTGAAAATAAGTTCAAGAGTCCTAGGTAAGACATTCAATCTTTCACTTAGCGGGCCTGGTGTGAGGCAACAAATGATTTTCAAGAAAAAAATCATGGAATGTAAAGTCAGACATTCACACCCAGCCTGACCAGCTGCTGTTCTGCATTCTCCTCCATTATTTCACCTTGTTTCCCCACAAATAGAAAGTAATATTTCTTACCTCGGTGGCTAAATGGGGGTTCAGAGAGGCTGACGGGGGGGGGGGGTGGACAAAAATCCACGTGTGGTGCCTTTAGATAGTGAATAACTCCACAGGGCCAAGCCCCAGGTACGTGCAAATAGAATCCACAAAGGAGAACTTGGCGTCCCTTGAATTCTCAAAGGACTATTTATTATGAGTCAGCATGGAAGTCTCTGGAATGTTCCCTGCATGCCGCAGGTTCAAGTGCTCCCAGCATCCAAGGGGCGGCAGCAAGTCATGAGACTCTGGAGCTTGGTTCCCCAAAATGTGTCAGAGATCACCTGTTTTGGAATCACTGTCAAGTCCTCATTAAAAAAGTAAAGTTCTGGACCACTCCCCAGAATTTCTGCACAAGGAGCCAAGAAATGTGCCTCCTTTACAAAGCTCTTGAGGGAGGTTCTTCTGCACGCTCAGTTTTGAGATCCACGTGTCTGTATTTCTAGCCCAGCTCATCTAAGAAGTAGTCCCAAAATACTTCACTATCTCCCATCTTTCTCCTACACATTCTTTTTACCACACTTGGCCAAATGGGACTGTCTTCTCCTGGACATTGATATTTTACACTTCTCTGTCTGTGCTCCTGCCTGGCTGCTGTCTGCCTTGTGCCTTTCCCCATTGCCATGGTTTGAAAATCTGTATCAGCCAATCTTAAAAAGCTTTCCTGAAACTTCCCCAAATAGATGTGGCCTTTTCCAATGTAATGCTTTTGTTTCCTCCTCTCTGGTATGATTTCACTTCCTACAACTGGCGTTGAAGTCATTTGAGTTTTTGACACATTCTCTTACTGTTTAAACCCCGTTGAGAGTGTGCTGTGTTGGGATTGGGCTGGGGGTGGGGAGGTCTTGTTTTGTTCATCTTCGTCTTTTCCATGAGTCCTGTCACACTAGGTGAGCCATCTGTGCTTTGATATTTATGGGGCTTGGGGCCAGAGGGACCCGGTTTCATTCTAGATTCCCGTGCCTCCTACGAGGGCCTTTGACTCTTTGCCCTTTGGTGCACCTTTGATTTGAGACTCCCTGTGTATATATGAAGCAGAGAGAACTTGGCTCATTTCAGTCACTGCTGAAATGTAAATGTGAAAGATTGAAGGGAAAGATGTGAGAGTGAAGCCAGCTGTCTAGCTTCCAGTCGTAGAATTATCATAAGAGCTGGCGCACTCAAGGTCAAACACACAGACCTGACTCCCGGATGAAAACTGTCAGAGTTTGAATGGAGGTTCTCTGATGTTCTGATGACTTTGAATGGGACATGGTAATTCTCTCCAGCCAGGGAAGCCAGCCTCCAGCCAGGCTTACCTAAAAAAAAAAAAAAAAGGAAAAAGTGATCTACTCCCTGGCCCTCTCTTTTGCTCACCCTCCCGCCCACCCCCTGCAATCAAGGAATGTGGGCAAGATTGGCATCATCATTGTAACATGGCCAGTGCTCTATTTGAACACTTCATGCTGACAACAGCCTAGTATATTGTAGGTCTCCAAAGAATGTTTACTTCTTTAACTTAAAGCTTATTTAATAAAGCTTTTACATCTACAATATGGGAAAACAGGATGCCAGGATAAAGGCGAAAGATGTGCTCGGGGCTCTCACAGGTGGATGGAGACACTTAGAATCGTTTAAGCCTTAAAAGCCAGAAAGGATGTAATGAGTTTTTAAATTATATCAAAAAAATTTTTTGAAAGAAGAGTAAATATCTTCCACAGAAGCTGTTCTTTACTCTTTGGGCTGGCTCTTTATTAATGCTAAAAGATATCTGAGGCAGTTTACATTAATAAAGTCATTGGGACACATTAGTTAGAATAAAAGTGAACCTTCTAAAACATATCCCTTTAAAAAGTAAAAATGTGTATTTATAGTCTAGTTTAGGCAGGCTCTAAATTCTATTATAAAGCATAACAAATACACAAATAGGTTTTCCACAAAATAGATCATACAATATGTGTCAAGGTCTCATAGGAAAGGACTGAGGGAGAAGACGAGGGACATTTGGGCGGAAAGGAGGCACTTGACAAAAAGGCTTCATGGAGGAAGAGGCATGTACCAGGGTGTCGTGTGGTAAATCTGATTTTCTCCTAATGCCGCAATAGTCATTCTTTTTCCACCCCTGACAGACGAGTGGGAACTGTTACTATTCCTTCCTTTCTACAAATTAACAAAAATCGAGGCTTAATAAACCAAGGGCTTTGGAAAATGAGGAATTAGAATAGGATTAGAGCAGAACTTTGAGCTAGTTCCTGCACTCTAAATCTTAGCCTCTACCTTTCTCTTGAAGTAAATTCAAGCTAACAGATGGCCTGTCATCAGATAGGATTTTTTTTTAAATCAGCAAGTCTTTTTTTAATAAACCTCAGGCCCCAGTTTGGTTACCACTGTTTTGAGAATCTTTCCCTATGTTCCTCTAAGCTGAAGACAAGCACTCCACCCTCTGTGTCCCTAGAGCTTTTCTCTCTACCTTGGTTTCACTTCTTCACCTGTTTTAACCCTTTACTGTCCCCACATTCCATCTGCTCACAATCTCAGCCTTGTGGATTCTCACTGTAAGCTCCTTTAGGAGCAAGCTCATTTTTTTCTGTTGTTCTTTGTGTCTCTTTTCCCTCTTCAACCCCAGACCTTACTCTGCATCACCCAAAATAGTGCCCAGAGCAGTACCTCTCTCCCTGAGGGGAATTTAGTTTTCAGTTTGTGTGGGTTTTTGGTTCTTGTTTTCTTTTTTCTTTTTTTTTTTTTTCTTTTTTCTTTCCTTCCCTTCCCCTTTCTTTCCTTTTCTTTTCTTTCCTTCCCTTTTCTTTTCTTTTCTTTCTTTTTCTTTTAATGAATGTACCAGTCACCTTGGGGTGCTATAACAAATACTTTGGACTGGGTGACTTAATTGTCTACACAGCAGAAATTCATTTCTCCAGTTTTAAGGCTTCAAGTCCAAGATCAGGGTGTCTTCAGGGTAGGATTCTGGTGAGAGCTCCCTTTCTGGCTTCTTACTTTGTCCCCACAGAGCAAGGAGAGGGAAAGAGAACAGCTCTGTGGTGTCTTATCTCATAAAAACACTAATCCCATCATGAAGGCCCACCCTCATGACCTCATGTAAACCTAATTACCTCCCTGACACCTCAGCTCCAAATACCATCATGCTAGGGTTAGAGTTTCAACATACAAATTTGGGGGGGGGGGGGACAGTTCAGTCCATAGCAGTGGATTACATCTTCTGGCCATATGTCTGTGAGTGCATTGTCAGCTCTGGTTAATGGAGTAATGATTAGAATATCCTGTTTCTTGGTAAAAAACCTGCATACTTAGGTATTTAACAGGTGTTTATCGAGCATCCTGTTGCCTTTAATTTTTTTTGCTAGACTTTCAGAAGGGCTCTGTTAATGTTCAGAACATTGCAGAGCCATGCTGCATTTTCCCTTAAGGATACACTTTTACCCACTAGTCCTTACCTCATTTTTAAGACCAAAGAGAGAGAAAGACTCAGTTCTTTACTGGGTTGTTGTGCATTCCTATTAGATCATTAGGAAATTGGCATGAGTGGCAGGAAGCCAGACTGGCCTGAGTCTGGCCAGGCAGTGTCTGCAGGTCATTCCAGCAAAGCTGCTGGAATAACGATGTATTCTCCCGTAAAGTACTCTTTGTCGAAGTCTCTTTTGGAATTAACTCCTTATGCAGGGATCAGTAAACCTCACCCACTTGCCAATGTAATTAAGAGGTGGAAGGTTAAGCATTACTATTAATTAAGTTCAAAGTAAAATAAAACGAACAAGGTTGTTTTTATGAAATTGTGCAGTCCCAATTCTGCTCAAGGGTGTTTCTGAGTTCTTATATAGGGGGATCCAGGAAATGGAGGGGAATACTGTCTCCACCGCCTTGGGAAAAGCAGGCATTTAAACATATGTCTTTTGAATATTTCTAACTGAAAAGTAAACTCTTTGCCGATTGTAAGAGCCAGTGAACGAACACTTTTTGCGTACGAAAGGCCAAGTTCGGTGTGGTTGGGTATACAAGCAACCCCAGATTCAGCCATGCTCTCACAGAGCTCTTAGCTGAATGAGGAGTACCAGACATGCACACAACCATAATACAAGACGTAATTTATCTGGGAGAGAGATTCAGGCAGATGGTGGGAGCTCAGAGAGTGGGGGGAGGAGGGGACCAACATCGAAAAAGACACCCCACCCCACCCCCCCACCCCCCGCCGAAAACAGAGTAGGATTTGGTAAGGGGAAAAAAATGAACGATCAGAATTTGAATTTCTGAATATTTATTTTCCTTGTTGAAGTTTACAACTTCTGGAATCAAAGGAAAAGAAATCAGCCTAATGGTAAGGAAGGATTTATGGAGCATTCATTGTATGTGTGCTATTCTGCAGAGAATTTGGGAGCACAGGAGGTAAAAAGTATCTCCAGGTGCATAGGTTTTTCTGTATACATGGCAGATCATCCTGAACCCATCACCTTCCTCAGATGGCATCTTAAAGAGATTCATCACAAGGCTAAATTCCTTTGTCTTGAGACCACAAGGAACAAGAGCCAAGGGGATGGCCAGGGTGATGCTGTGCTTCCTTTTCTAGGAAGGTGGATACTTAAAAGCCAGCAAAGAAGCACGTGCATACTTCTAGAGAGTTTAAGTCCATTTTGCTGATAGAATTGAGTGGCAAAGGATTTATCCATTGAAGCTGGAAAGGACCTTGAAGAGTCTCTAACCCCAGCCCCTCTTTTTGCAGGTTAATAAACCAAAGCCCAGTATGAGCGCCATTTTTCCAGATGAAAGAGAACCATGCGAATTTCCTAAATTGCATAGCAGCCCATTTGTCATTTGGTATTTATGTTACCTTTACATGGTAGAGGATGATTATTAGGCTTGCTCAAGGAAGATCTTGATTCTCAATTCCCTGAGTCACCGTTGCATGGTATTAGGCAACTTCACTTAATAATCTACCTGTTTTTTCAGCTATGTTAATTATATATCTTACAGCACTTACCACCTGTACCAATTGCTTAGCATAATAATACCTTACACTTAAATGCATGTGCCCAAAGTACTTTTATACTTGTTTTCATCTGATGTCCCCAGCAATCCCACAAGGCAGGTGTTAGTCTCAGATTAAATGTGAGAACACTAAGGCCCAGAGAAGGTGGCCCGTATAGCAAAGAAACCGAAACACGCCTCTGACATCCATTTTCTGACCGAGTTGAGTTTTCTTACCACTGCATCTCAGTTGGCTGTTTAAATGGTTTTCAGTCACTTACTCATCCAGTGAATATTTACCGAGCACCCTCCCTATTTCAGATAGTGTAGGGAATCGGGGATACAAAGTTGAAAAAGATGGGATCCCAATCCTCGGGGAGCGCACCGTTTGAAAGAGATGGCCATCCCAACAGACAAATATCCTGCAGAATGCTAAGTGCATAATGAGTATAAGAACTGTCTTTGGGACACAAAAGATTGAGGGACTAATCTTGTCCCTATTTATTTGAGCTTGTCATGCCCCTCTCTCCCCTCAGCCTCCACGAAGGCTCCGTGCCCCGTCTTCACACTCTGCAGGCATTCAGCTCGCGTTTGTGGGTAATGGTACTGATGATTTTTCCCTCTGACTTCCACAAACCTGCAGAGGTTTTCGGCTACCCTTTGGGTAGAATAGATTTTAATTTACAATCTGAGCTCTCCTTTTAGAAATCATTTTAAAGGGAAATACACAACTTTATGAAATAGCTTCTAAATACCACTCAGTATAGTCATGATACTCTGTTTTAACCAGTTCATGCCCAACATTGGCGGACAATGTGAGTTGTTCTTGTATCAGCTACTCTTGTAAATCAGTGAGTTGTAACTTTCATTAAGGGCTAACACATCAAAATAGACTGTAATCGGTCTTTAAAAATCTAATTATTCCCAAGTATCTAATCATTACTGTTGCATTGGTGTTTTAAGTGTTATCAAGCATCCCAACTGTTTTTCACAGGAAGCGGATGGATTTCAGTAGCACAGAACACCGTATTTTCAAAATTAGAGGGAAATTTTTCCCCCTAGCCGCGTTGTGGTTACACTTGTGAATTGCACAGGCTTGGAATTGTGCATAGAGCCCACATTCTGGATTGACGTACATTGGCCATGTATTAAAAACAGAATGTTTCCCAGCATGTATATATACATTTTTTGGTTTCTGAAATCTTACTGGCAAACTCTGTAAGCAAATATTAATTTTCAAAGGTACTAGAAATGAAGTGAAAATTAGGTCTTTTCTCTCAACTATCTGAAAGAACTTCCTTTAATCATTAAATTCCCAAGATGTAATTAGTCCAATTCTGCTGTAGATAGGAGCTCATTATAAAGATCCTAGGTGAGTAGTCTCTTTAGCAGAAGTGACCTTTTTGGTTCAGTCTCCCAGCATTTCCTTAAAATCTGATCTACAGAGTGACTTGCCAGGTAAATAAGTAAATGAGTCTTGAGTTGCCAGACACCAAGACACACACCCATGTGTGCATACAAACACAAGTACATGCTCACACCAAACCCGGGAACCCTGTAACAAAACAAGGCTGCATTTACCCTCAGGGGAAATAAATATGTATGCCTACCACAAAATTATTCTCTTAAAAAATAATATTGAAATTTATAAGCAGACACTACAGCTCTAATTTATCAACCAAATCACAATTTAAATGGGACAAGAAAAGAGAAACTGTAATTTAGAGATTTTTGAGTGTGGTACGTGCCCATGCGTGCATGCGTGTGTGTGTGTGTGTGTGTGTGTGTGTGTGTGTGTGTGTGGATGTATTGAATTTGAGAGTAATTTATGGAAAGTGCTGCCAGCATGGTATTTCAAATGCTCCACAATTTGAATTTAAACTGCTCAATGGGATCATTAAGATTATTATGCATGTTTTCCAAAGAGTTTGAATTCAAATGACAACTTAAAAAAAAAAAAAAGATGCCCTTTAAAAACTGAGGAATGTTATTGCACTTACAGAAATTCATGCAGTTTGAAGTAATTTGCCACCTCCCCTTCACTAAAAGTACCTGATGATAATGTGCTCAAGAGATAGGGATGTTGGAGAAAGTGCATATTGCAGACACATTCTCTTGATGAGTAAAACTGGATTGTAAAGCAGGCTCTATGACAATGAGTTATTTCACTTAGTACAATTGACAGAAAATCCAGAAGGGACATGGATCAGTGGGGCTGAGCCCAGAGACCTGATGATGGCAGAGGCTCACTGAATAGTTCATAAAAGGTCCCTTCAGACTCATTAAATGTGCTGTTTGGTTCTCTTTCTATGGGTGGGTCTTGAAATATGGAGGTCTACTTTCATTTTGTGCCAGTTAGCCAAGTGAACAATTTATAAAAGAAGTAAACAGAGGGGTGCTTGCCCATTTTTCAAAAAGCAGGCTTTTTGCAATGGATTTTGCGAAGTTATTTTGCAATGGATTTACCATTATATTCTTTTAATTGAGCATAGTTCCAAGAATGGGAAATTTACTAGCTCTCAAGGCACTTTTTCCTTTGTTGAACTCTCTAAAGGTTACAAAGTTACTTCCTATTTTGATCGGAAGTCTATTTCCTTGCAACATCATCTGTCCACAGAAAAGACAGCTAATACATTTTCCACTTAAAAGCCTTTTAGGTATTTGAAGAAAGTTTTCAACTCCATCTGAATCTTCTCTTGTTCTGGCTAAATTCTACTTCCTCCATCCATTTGTTGTCTATCCTGATATCAAAGCCTTTTAGTATTCTGATCACTTTCTTTAGGATTGTCCAGCATGTCATTATCATTTAGAATTTCCATTTCCTTAACTACGGGAAACTGACCAAATGGGACAAGGAGAACCTCAAGTAACGGGCAAATAACAGTAACAAAGTAACAAGAAGATTCAGAGTTAAGTTACAGGTCTAAAAGTTGAAGGAAGGGGGGCCTGGGTGGCTCAGTGGTTTAAAGCCTCTGCCTTTGGCTCAGGTCATGATCTCAGGGCCCTGGGATTGAGCCCCACATTGGGCTCTCTGCTCAGTGGGGAGCCTGCTTCCCCCTCTCTCTCTCTGCCTACTTGTGATCTCTGTCTGTCAAATAAAGTTGAAGGAAAATTTTATAACCTATTTCTAAATTCTAATGGAGTAAAGTAAGGTTGCATATTAGATCTTGTTTTGTTCAATCTATTTTAAGCAGAAGTGGAATGAGATTTATGACATTTATCAATTCCTAACTTACATTAAAGTATATGTTTCAAGGGCACCTGGGTGGCACAGTTGGTTGAGCGACAAACTCTAGGTTTCAGCTCAGGTCGTGACCTTTGGGTCGTGAGATTGAACCCCGTGTCAGGCTCTGCACTCAGCTTAGGACTCTCTAAAATAAATAAATGAATCTTTTTTTTTTTTTTTAAGTATATGTTTCATCTCCATCCATGGGTGATTTACTCATTTTCTTTGCACATATAGCACTGGGCACTCACTGTCTTGGTATAGCCGATGTCCCTTAATTGTTGAATTAAGGAACAATAATAATAACTGTATACTGCTTGCCAGTTTGTAAACCATTTCCAATCTAAATTTAACCTCAGTGTACAGGCTTATTTTGTGTGCTTCTTTTTTGGTTTTGTTTTTAGTGTGAGGATGTCAAGGCTCAGAAGGCCTACGGGAGTTGCCCAGAAACACAAAGCTGGTCAGAAGCTTCAAATGCAAGTCCTTGTGGCTTCAAACTTTGTGATTTAGGCTAGAGCATCCCTAAGTCCGTTCCTGTCGCCTCCTTGGTTTCTGTCTAGATAGGAAGTATTTGTAAATGGTTTGCAGGGAGGGAGAGCTTTCGTTCTCCTTGTCAGAGATGTTCAAATTCAAGGACTTGGTAAATTTGAAGGCAGTCCTTTGGGTTCTAGGAACTGGAAAAACAGCATTTCTTGGGAGCATCGCCGTGGAAGGAATCTGCAGTAGCATGTACGAATGGGTAGTCCGTGAGGGCTAGAACTGGGGCAGCAAATGGAGTGTCTTATGGGGTCCCAGCAGGAGGCTCATTTTTGTATCCAGATCCCTAAGCACAAGTGGGAGAAGTGAGGCTTTCATGAGGAGCGTGATGTTCCTGTATGAGTCAGCTATAGAGTCAGGGAAAACCTTTGGTATTAGGGCTCCTTGCCTCCCACTAATTTCTCCAGCCAGCTGGACACCGTCCTACAGAAGCTCAAACTTATGCTTAGTCTGGAATTTTGGTCAAAATCCAGTGCTTCTACCTGTTTCTCCCTTGTGAAAAAAACCTTTTCACTGCCTCCCAGACCTCACCAAGGTCTGAAATCCCACTTCAAGGTTGCCCCCGTGCCTTCTCCTTACATCATTCTGTCTTGGGATCCATTGCCTTATCAAGCAGGGCCCACTGTCCTTTCTAGAAAGTTCCTGAAAATGTGCACATTTGATTAAATGTCCCAATCGTAACAACCCTTTCCAGTAATCCCAATACTGGGCAGCCAGTTCCAGTAATGGAAGAGACACTTTAGCTGTTAGGCAATGGATTACACTTTCAAAAGTGATTGAGCAATTCTGTCTGCAAGTTGTATGTGAACCCTGAGTCTGGATGCTGAAAGACCCTTCTGGACCCAGACTGACAGCACCAGAGAGCTTTTGGGTGAAAGGGTGGTTTGAAACGGTCCTGTATGTATTCTTGGGCAAAACTCATGGGAGAGGGACATAGGACTTTCAGTTTCTTCATTAGGTAAAATGGCTATAACAATATGTAGAAGGGTTTTGTGAATATCAAACACAAATTTGGGGGCAGTGGCTAGTGCCATTGGTGGGACAGATTCAGCTCTCTCTCAGCAATATATACTACGCTAAAAGTAAGGTAGACACTTGAAAGATACCCATAGAGACTGGACACACTGTGAAACAGGAGCCTGTTGCCACTGGAAGGAAAGGGACAGAGACAAGAGGACCCCTCATCAGAGATATAGTGGACAGGACTCTTGTCAAGGATGTGAAAGTGTAGGAAATTACCTATACTGGGTCTTGCACCATTATAGTGGAACACAGGAAAAGAAAGACCTTTTGTTTGTTTTGTTTTGTTTTTGTTTTGTTTTGTTTTAAAGAGTCTATTTATTTATTTGACAGAGACACAACGAGAGAGGGAACACAAGCAGGGGCAGTGGGAGTAAGAGAAGCAGGCTTCCTGCTGAGCGGGGAGCCCGATGCAGGGCTCTATCCCAGGACCCCAGAATCATGACCCGAGCCAAAGGCAGATGCTTAATGACTGAGCCACCCAGGCACCCCAAGAAAGACCTGTTTTTACATGAACCCCCCCCCCGACACACTTCTGCCAGTAGCCCATGTGGTATATGTTATCTTCTTGAGGGTATAGTAGTTATTCATGTGATCTGGATGAAATAATCTGGTTTTACCAGTCACTGCCTTTTACAACTAAAGAGTAGTTGGCTTCATCTGCCATTGCAAGTTCACATCAGGAAATACCATGATGCAAAAATCCAAACTCAGTACTTCATGACACTCAAAACTATTCTTGCTCCTTGGTGCAGTTTCCATTTACCTTCAGGCTCTAAGGCAGTGTACCAAACTCAGCCTGAGAATTGAAGAGACACAGGTTTAAATAAACCTAGAACTACTTTCTACTTGCTGACAATTGTCAAGTTTCTTCAGCTCTCTGGTTCTCACTGCAACAGAGGCTGACAGTACTGGACACAGGGCGACCACCGAGAACATTAACTGAGTTCACCTGGGTTAAGTGCCAAACATAGTGCCTGCTTCCTAATATATGTTTAATAAGTACTAGTTATTATTCCTGATATTCATTCACCATGAAGACACTGGTCATACCATATCCTCTCTGGCAAATAGATTATGTAAATACACCCTAAAAACTTAAATTGTAATATCTTCCCCCAATCCATTGTTTTCTTTCATGTTGCATTCTCCTGGCAATACAGCAGTCTAGATGAGCCCAATGACTTGTCTTTGCTCACCAAAGCACCTGAATGTTGCTGGGGGAAGCACACAGCTAGGTACATTGATAGCAGTATAAATTGTGACCAACCTTAACCCTACTCACCACCAGTATTCCTATGCTCTGCTCTCAAGAGAATTATGCCAAGTGGAAAAAGTCAATCCCAGTAAGTTACATAGTGTATGATTCCACGTATATAACATTCTTGAAATGCCGTTATAGAAATGCGGAACAGGTGAGTGGTTATCAGGCGTTAGGTTTGGGGGAGGAATCTGGTTAAGGAGGGAACCGTTCAGGATCTTAGCCAACATCGTAGACACATGAATCCACACCTAGGAGGACATTGCCTGGAACCAGATAGGAGCGTAGGCGTGTGTGTGTGAGCGCATGGGCGTGCACTCACACACAACTAAGCTCTGTTCTCTCTGCCCATCTTCCTTCCTGCTCACACCCCAAATCCCTGCCATCTGACTTCTGTGCCCACTTCTCCATTTATGTAGCCCTCCTCAGCCTCACCGGTGGCCTCTAATACACTGAGGGCTTTTCCGTCCTTATCTGTCTTGAGCCCTCTGTGGCCTGGAAAGCTGTTGACACTGGCTCTTTGAAACATTGTCTTCATGTGGTATTGGTGACCCCACACACACCTGGGTTTTCGTCCAACACCTCAGACTCATAACATCCCACTCTTTTGTAGCAGATTTTCTTTCTTCTCTCAACTCCTTAAATTCAGTGGGGTTTGTTTTTGTTGTTGTTGTTGTTTTAGTTCTGCCCTAATCCCTCTTCTGGTCTCACTTCACACTCACCTAAGAAGTTACATCTGCTCCCATGACTCCAGTGATCATCTAGGTGCTGAGAACTCTGTGGCCATAATATGGGGCTGAGCTCGCTCTGAGCTCCAGACTATGGATCTGTCAACTGACCAGGTAGTAGTCTTCCTAAATAGGCTTATAGGCCCACAAATTTCAACCCTTTCAAAACAGAACCACAGTTTTCTCTTCTATCCCCTCCCCTGCCTGTGTTTCTCATCAGAGGAACCACCTGCTTGCCCTAACCTAAGGCACGGGAGCTGTCTGTCCCACGAGCCAGCCCCTTGACTCTCTCCTCTTACTTAACACTTACTCACGAAATTCTGATGGAATACTTCGACTTACTTTAGGTCTCCCTTCATTTATATAACAAGCGCCTTCGAAATTCTTCAGTGACTTTTTATTGCTTTCACGATAAAGTCCGCCCTCGTCAGACTGGCATATAAAAAGCATACAGTCACACGTATGCGCATGCGCGTGTCCACGCACACGTGGACATACACACACGTTCCCCAAACAGGGAGGATGCTTGCTACCCTTGGGCTGGGCAATTCCTTTCCCTTCTTGGAATGTGCCACTTTCTCCCTCCCCTCTCCGTCCCCCAGCCCAGCATCTTCCACCTTCAGGCCTCACCTGCTTTAACCCTTTCCTGCCACATGGAAGATGGCATCTAAGGTACCCCTTGATTTCTCATGTACCCCATGAGCTCTGCGGGGAAGTATCTTCTTCCTCACTGCATCTTCTGGTAAGCACCCCATCTATTTCTTGACAGATTGTTACTGCATGGAACAAGGATGAGGTCACGGCCCAGCAAAGCGGGGTGTGTGAGCACTGCAGGGCAGACTGTGGGGTAAAGATTCCTCCTCCCCCCAAATAAGGGCTCCCGGTTCCTGCGACCCTGCCACACAGCCCCGATTGCCAGACCTTTTAGTCACTTCCTCTGAGCCTTGCCAGTACTCTTTGATTGTTTTTCAAGTTCCCTCTCCATTGTATGGACCAGAATGACTCAGGGTCTGACCATTGCTGACTGTAAGTGCTGCGTCACCTGCCCTGGGACCCGTTCCCCCATCCCTGGGCTGCTGCTCCAAGTCAGCTCCTGGCAGGCGGAGCATGTGGGGCCATCGCTCTGTGGTCCCTCTAACCTCGTTGTTTATGTGACAGCTAATACCCCATGCTGGGCTTAGTACAGAGCACGGGAAGTTGGCATCCAGCAAAGCTAGCCCCCACCCCCACTCCCCGCTACTCCCCCAGCCCCTGCTCAGCCTCTCCCAAGGGGCCTCCCTAAAGAACCTGATGGGGCCACAAAGAGCTACCCAGGATCCCTTTTTAGAGGGTGTTTGTGTTTTATGGCGGTAAGCCTCTATCTCATTCTGACCTGCTATATGGATGGGTTGTGTATGCACAATGATTTGAAACAGTCCATAGGAGACATCTTTATAAAATCCAAGAATTCTGTCCCTGCCTGGCTGTATAGTTCTCAGTATGGCTCCACAGCCGTTGTCCCATTTAATCCTGACACATTTGGAAACTGAGGCCCAGTTTGAGTATGCATAAAGATTTCATAAAAATTGATCTAAAGACAACATCCGTTAGACAAAAAGAGTGAAGACATCAACAGGTGTTTGTAGAACAGAGAGTAACAACAGTTGATAAAACTCTGATAAGAGTTCAATCTTACTGAAAGAAAGGTGGTTTAAAATACCATTGTCCCCTTATCAGAGCCACAATTTGTAAGTTTGACACTTAGTTTTGGCCAACATGCGGGGAAACCATGTACTTTCCTGTGCTTTGGATTGGAGTACAAGTTCATACAACCTTTTGGAAACAAAATGCAGTGTTCTCTCTCAAAATTTCAACTATACATGGATTTTGACACTCTAATTTCAAACAGTAATATGCCATTTGATATATTTTTACAAGGACACAGCAGTACCTTTTTAAGAATACACTTGGTGTCATTGTTTCTAATAGTATAAGACTAGGTAAATAAAATTACAAAATAAAATAAATATGGCAAATTCATATGATAACTTGGAAGCTATTAAAAAACAAGGTAAATCTAGAGGTACTCCCAAAGACACCCAAGAAAAACTAGTTGAAGAAAAGATAAGGTACACAGATGGTACATGAAATCTCATCCGTGTTTTTTTTTTTTTTTAATTTATTTATTTGACAGAGAGAGATCACAAGTAGACGGAGAGGCAGGCAGAGAGAGAGAGAGAGGGAAGCAGGCTTCTTGCTGAGCAGAGAGCCCGATGTGGGACTTGATCCCAGGACCCTGAGATCATGACCTGAGCGGAAGGCAGCGGCTTAACCCACTGAGCCACCCAGGCGCCCCCTCATCCGTGTTTTAAAAAAGCCTTTAAAATTGGGTGTTTAAATTTGGATGCATGTGTGCACACATACACACATGTACAAGCAGAGGAAAATCATAGGTATAGTCAAGTTTGGCATGGTTACCTCTGGGGGAGAAGTTTGACTTTTCCCTTTCTTTCCTGCAGTGACAATTAAAATTTTCTTTTCTTTTCTTTTCTTTTTTTTTTTTTTTGACAATTACAATTTTGAAGGAATATACCCATGAAAATTTGAGATGCTTTCCTTATTTCCTGAGCTATGATGTAGCTTATTGGTTTGCCCAACTTCACTGATCCAAATAGAAAAACTTTCAAGAAAGAAAGAAAGAAAAACAACACTTCAGAAGCCTTAGATTTATATGACTTTTAAAGTAAAAAATAATAATCCCACTCTGTAAATCAGAATTCCCACCACCAGCCTCAAAGTATAATAGCAAGCAGACGACTAATCTTTGGCATTTCTTGCCCGCTGTGATGAGTCAGCAGTCATGGAATGTAGGCCTCAGCATGGAAGGGCCCCAGGAGGCACCCCCGTCACCTTTTTTTTTTTTTTTTTTAATTTTATATTTTCAGTGTTCCAAGATTTATTGTTTATGCGCCACACCCAGTGCTCCATGCAGAACGTGCCCTCCTTAATACCCACAACCAGGCTCACCTAACTCCTCACCCCCTTCCCTCCAAAACTCAGTTTGTTTCTCAGAATCCACAGTCTCTCATGGTTCTTCTCCCCCTCCGATTTCCCCCAATTCACATTTCCTTTCCTTCTCCTAATTTCCTCCATGTTACTCCTTAAGTTCCACAAGTAAGTGAAACCATATGATAATTGCTCTCTCTGCTTGACTTATTTCACTCAACATAATCTCCAGTCCCATCCATGTTGATGCAAAAGTTGGGTATTCATCCTTTCCATTGTATATATGGACCATAACTTCTTTATCCATTCGTCCATTGAAGGGCATCTTGGCTCTTTCTACAAAGCTGTGATCACCAAGACAACATGGTACTGGCACAAAAATAGACACATAGACCAGTAAAATAAAGTAGAGAGTCCAGATATGGACCCTCAACTCTCTGGTCAAATAATCTTTGACAACGCAGGAAAAACTATCAGTGGAAAAAAGACGGTCTCTTCAATAAATAGTGCTGGGAAAATTGGACAGCTATGTATAGAAAAATGAAACTTGACCATTCTCTTACACCATGCACAAAGATGAACTTGAAATGGATAAAAGACCTCAACATGAAGCAGGAATCTATCAAAATCCTAGAGGAGAACATAGGCAGTAACCTCTTCAACATCAGCCACAGCAACTTCTTCCAAGACATGTCTCCAAAGGCAAAGGAAACAAAAGCAAAAATGAACTTTTGGGACTTCATCAAGATTAAAAGCTTCTGCACAGCAAAGGAAAGAGTCAACAAAACAAAGAGGCAGCCCACGGAATGGGAGAAGATATTCGCAAATGACACCCCATCACCTCTTAAGGATAGCCTCATTCTGCAGAACAAGAGAAATGAGGGCCCATCCAGTCTTTGTTCCTTCCAGCTGCTTTGGCATCTAGGTGCATGCACTTGACTCCTACTCCAAAATATCTTCCTCAGGAAGGATGAATGATCTTTCTGAAATTCAAAGCTCATCATGTTGTTCTCCTATTTAAAATGCTTCAAGGGGTTCCTTTTCCCAATGCTCCCTGTCCCTCCTCGTGATTCTGCATATCAAAGCAAAGCTTCCTAACCTATTTTAATGTGCCCTTGTTTACGTGACCTTTTGTCACTGGCCCAGAGCCTGTGATGCCTGTGCAGCCTGAATGAGCTTCTGCTACCTGGTGACTGAGATAAGACAGACCTTTTGTGTCCCTCCAGCCTCACCTCTCCACTCTGTGCTCTGATCCCACTGAGCTACTCTTCATTTCCCAGTTACACCATGATGGGCCGACCCATTGCTCATTGCGCATAATCTTTCTGTCCCTAGAATGCTCTTTCCTGGGCTTTTGCCTGCCCAACACATTCCCTCCCTTCAGGTGTCAACTGACCCTTCCCTTCCTCCTGGAGGGTCTCGAGACTGCCCTGCGGATCTGGCCAGCTCCTAGTGCTCTGTGAGTCTCCTTTCACAGCTCTTGGCTCTTGTTACTTTTTGGGTTTTGCTTGTCTGCATCCCACTCTTTGAAAACAAGGCATGTTGCTGTCCTCGGGTTTTTTGGGGGGTTTTTTTGTTTGTTTGTTTTAAGATCTTATTTATCTATTTGACAGAGAGACAGCAAGAGAGGGAACACAAGCAGGGGGAGTGGGAGAGGGAGATGCAGGCCTCCCCCAGAGCAGGACCCTGGGATCATGACCTGAGCTGAAGGTAGACGCTTAAGGACTGAGCCACCCAGGCGCCCCACTATCCTCAGGTTTAAATGAGGATGCTGTTCTCTCCCCTGCCATAACACAGTAGATGCTGTGTTAGTAGATGTGGAAAGAATGAGCTCTAGACAAGACAGAACCCATGGCTTCCTGGCCCAAGTGCCCTGCTTTTCTCCTGGACGAGACTCTCTTCCCTCGGCCTTCCCCTATTCTGTTTCCTCAGCCCAAGTGCTGTGTGCAGCCTGATTATGTATAACCCACTCAGGGTTGTTAGGACAGGAGAGAAAATGAGAATTTAATGTCCTTCCAGGTTTTGTTTAGCAGGGAAAGGAGAGAATACCTGGAATTGTTCTTGTTTTGGAATGGTTTTCTGTCCGTCCTGGTTTCAGGTTCAGTCAGATAGATTGAGCATGTGCCCATCATCATATGGCGTTCAGAAGGGACACCGGAAGGACTCTCTGTCCTCACGTCTAACACAAGCTCATTGCTTCCACCTTGGATTGTGCTGGGCATTTCCGGTTTTGCCACTGCTGAGAAGTGGGGCCCTGGATCCCACCTTTCTGTTTAGGGTTTCAGTCAACCTCTCATTCAAAGTCCTGATACAAGAATCGAAATTTACAGCAGCAGAGTTGTTGAAAAGCTCCTTCCCTCTTCTTCCAAAGTGCTACTGTTCCTCGGTTAGGACCAGCCTCTCTGACACAGTTCAGTGCAGTGGGAACCATCTGAGAGTCCACAGAATCCATCTAGAGTGAACAGACCCCCTGGCCGACTCTGAGGAAGAGGAGGAGTAGCAAAAGCAAGTGAGAATGGATGAGATGAGTGTGTCCCTCCTCCTCTCCACTCACTCATAACGTGTGCTCAAATCATAAAGTCAAGTCAAGGCGAGTTCCTCTGCTCAGTCACCCCAGCCTGCTAATAAGACCTTGGGGATGCATGAGGTCTCACACTCAGGTATCAGCAGTATGGATAATGTAAGATAAAGATGATGCTACATTTAGTTTAAAAGTTCTTCACTTTCTGGCCTGAGGGAGGATTTTCACAAAAAGTAGAAGCGACGGTATCCTGAAGCTTCTGTGGAGGGGAAGAAGTCAGGACTGTGAGTGAGCGTACCTCTAGTCCCTCTGGTGGGCACTGGTCCACATCACAAGGAACCCAGCTGTGGTGGCTGGAAGCTTCAGAAGGCCGGGCAGACAACAGTCAGAGGCATAGAGAAGTTTCTTTTTATTTAGAATTCTAGAAGGCAGCAGTTATAAGGACAATGGAGTCAAGTTGTCCTTTTCCATTGTACTGATGGTGGGAGACCCAGATGAGAGATCTCACCCATCACTGCGCTGAAATTCTGAGGCCAGAGTTTTAAGTGACGCTGGCTCTTACAGGCGCATATAAGCTTTAATGATTAGCTGAGGGGTATCCGGGGCCTGTGGGGAGCCAGCCCCTTTCCCGTATGGGTGAGTGGGCTTTTCTAGTCTCCCATCCAGCTGGGTTCAGTATCATTTAAAGAACCTTTAAGGAGAACCTGCACCTTTGGATGCTGGGCCAGTATTACTGGTGTTAGGAAAGAGCTGGGAACAAGGTACTCTGGTCCTTGACCTCATAAAGCTCATACTCCCAAGTCTGTAAGGGGCTTTGGCCTTCTCCTGCCTAATAAGTACGGTGACTCATTGGTGTAATTTCTTTTGGGGGTGGTTTTCAGGACATACGTCCTTGTCTTAGGTGACCTTCAGTTAGGCCTATCTCGCCAAGACTCTTCATTAGCTTCCAACTTACGGTACTCAAATCATGACAAGAAAAGATGCTTTTTTTTTTCCTCAAGCAGTGAATTCAGCCTGATTTCAGTGGCTGTTTTGCACAGGTATCTTTGTAAGCAATAATATATTTTATTCCCTATGGTATTCCTATATGGATAATTTATATGAATAGTTGATAGGTAGAGGTATAGCTCAGTGTTTTGCAACTCTGGCTGTACATTAGAATCACCAGGAGAATTTTTTTTTTAATTGTGATGCCTAATTCCCACCCCAAAAGAGTAAAAATTAGAGTCTTCAAAACTAAGGTAATATATTACTTCAAATCACTTAATAATCAAGTATCACATTAAAGTCTGACTAAAGGCTCATTTGTGGGAAAGATACCCCCCCGGGCCCCAGGACCAACCCCATAAAGATAAATTTAATTTTGGGGTTTTAATTTGCTGGCATATTCTGCAACTATAGCTTAAATGACTCTAGTTGTCCTCACCACTCAGTCATGCTCCCAAGGTATATTTAGCTGGATTCATATTAGATTCATATTAGAAAGTAAAGAGGGGTATATAGAAGAAAGTGATCTTTTTAAACCCACTTTTTTAAGTGTTAAGAGAATCATTCATTGGAAAAAGCCATGGAGGAGGTTTGGACACAAGAAAGAATTTTGTAACAATTAATACAGGCTGAGAGTCCTCATGTGCTCTCTCTTATGAAAGTTGTGGGCTGAGGTTATTTACGACCTTCATTGATGAGGCTCACTTTACGTACTGGCTAGGAGCTAGACAGAATGGCTCCAAGATCCTGCCCAGTGCTGGGAATCTATAGCTGTTGAAGAAATGGAGCAGTAGAACTGGATAGAAAAGCCATGTTAGAAGTATCTACCTTTATGCATTTGCCTCAAATATTATCAAGAATGATAACTTAGAAAACAAATATAATTTTCTTGTGTCTGACCTCATGTGTAATTTGGACAAAATAATGCTAAATGCTGTAGCAAGCAAACCCCCAAATCTCAGTGATCTGATACACTAATTTATTTCTCTCTGATAAAATCTACTTGGATATTTGTCACTTGCTTTCTACTGGGGGAATCAGGCTCTAGCTTTTTCCGTCCACTGGTTCCACCGTTCCCTGAAGCCTGGAGGTCCTGTGCTAGAGTCTCTGCATCTAACGGATGAGGGCAGAGAAAGCTTGGAGGATATCAGGAGGTGGCGGCAGGGATGGTTAAGGACAGACTATGAAATGTAGCATAGTGATCCTCCTACTCACTTTCCATTAACCAGAACTCAAGTCACTGGGCTATAGTTGCAAAGAATGTCTGGAAATGTAGCTACCCTGCATGCCCCCAAAGAAGAGGAAGTGGTTTGATATATATCTAACTAATCTCTGTTAGACTTTCATCATTGTCGCCGTCATCATCATCGTCATCTTCACCATCATCACCACAGCTGAATTTGAATCAGTTTGATTTCCTGGAATTTCCCAAGTCAAAATTTTTAGGTTATTTAGCTTAACAAATTATGTACAAGACACTTTTCCTATATATTTTTATTCCAATGAGTGTTTTCTGTCTTGGTCTGACTTAAAATAACGACTACCAGATTGAGTTTGCCCCAACTAGATGATTTAGCCTCTAACTCCTCCATGTCCACAATTGGGAGATGTACCAAATTTTTGAGTAAGAGAGTATGTATTCAGTTATTGTTGAGAGCCTACCGCACACTGGTCACTGGATACTCAGTGGTAAACAAAAACAGACAAGCAGCCTGCTCTTGGGAAGTGTATGTTCTGTTAAAGAAGATGGACAGAGTATTTTAAAGGAGAGAGCATTGTGTTAAGAGAATTAAGACAAAGGAACGAGCCATAAGTAGAAGAGCCAAGAAAGCATTCCTGGGGAAGTGCAACTTCACTGGGCTATGAGGAATGAGTAGTTTAGACATCTGAGACAGTGGAGCATGTGTATTTGAGGAACTGAAAGAAGGCCAGTGTGGTTAGGGCTCAGAGGTTGAGGGAGAAGCATGATTCAAGACGAGTTTTCAGAGATAGACTGTGAAGGACTTAGGCCATGTTAAGGATTTTGGCCTTTCTCCCAAAAGTAAAGGAAAGCCCAGCCATTTCATTACTTCGTACACCACTCATCCATCACAGGTTTTTCCTGAAAGGCCTTTGGCAATAGGGGAGATAGAGAAGAAACTTCATGAGTAAGTAAACAGCGGAACCTCTTCCCTAAGTGTTGTGGTTTTTAGCCACACACCATGTACTCTGCATCTCTCGAGCTCTCCTCATTGTTTCCTAGAGCTAAAAGTGAGACAAGCTCGAAGGGAACATGGCCTGGTTAAGAAGACAGTCTGAAGAGTGAAAGGCTTTTCCTCTTCCAAATAGGAGCCATTGTCTGCCTTTTCCAGTGTGTACGTTAGTAAAACGACACATATTTCCAGGCCTTTCCACGGCTAGCCAATTCCATCTTATCAACAACTCTCCAGCAGTTATTTTTCAGAAATGGGTCTCTATTATAGCCTTCTGATTCCTAGTCAGCGTACTTTACATTTTTCCACAAAGATCCAAACATCATTCTCCCTTCTCCATAATCTTGGAAATATCACTTCCAGTCAAACCAGGTCACTTATTTGTCATCCCATTTTCTCCCCACTGAACTGAACTTTGTTTTCTTTCTAAAATTGGAAGCAACTGTAACATTGGAGCTCAACATTCCCATCTCTACAAAATCTGCCCTGACAACAAATTTGTTGACTATATCACCCTCCCACTGAATAGAATAGCTGCTTGAGGGAATTGTCTTCAGCTATTTTTTTTGGAAACCCAACACTGGGCTCCGGACTTCTCAGTGTGGGTTTTGGAGACTTAACAAAGCAAGAGAAGACAGAATCTGATGGGGCATGCCTTTGTTCTGAATTTGCTAGACAGCCACAGTCAAGCTATCAAGTGCTTTCCCTCGGTTTGCTAATACACGGGCGCATGCCGCCTGTATATTACGATGCATGTGCCATAATACTTCGAAGCAAGAGAGGTTCATGATGAATAAAATGGTGGTAAGGCATATTGTAGTTATTCCGGTCCATCCTGTCCATGTTGCCTAATGAATGTTCATTCCTACAGATTAAATGTTGTCTCTAGATTCAAATCCGGAAACCTTCGAGACTTCTAGATATAGAAGAGCTGGAGAGATCAAAGCCTTGCTCATGACTACAATTACCCGATGTCATCTCATTTTATATATCCCAGACTCCAGCCTTCCTGACCTGCTTTGTAGTCCTCAAAATCCCCACCCTTTTAGGACCCTCTGTTTTTGCTCATTCTGTGCTCTGCCTTGAAAAACCTTTCCCCACATCTTTGTGTCAAGATCCTTCATGGCCAACTGTAGTGTCTCATTCCTGAAGCTTTTCTTTGCCTCACCCTTTGGAAGTACTCCTCCCTCTTCTCACTTTGTGTTGTAGATTATCTCTCTTTATATTCTAATGAATTTATACCGGTTGTCTTCTGTTCTCTAGAAGAACAGCTTTTTGGGGGAAGGGCCTGTAATTTATCTTTGTATTTGTATTTCCTAGAGCTCCTTCTAGTGGGAAAAAGTGTTTTGAGGTCAGTAAAAATTAAGTTCAAACTGAGCTCTGTGATTAAAACAATTATTTATGACCTTGGACAAGTTTTTTAACCTATCTAAACCTCCTAAATGCTGCAGAGGAGAGTGGTGATATCTCATCGGTAAGGAATAAATGAGCAGACTTAAAAGAGAACTCCCAGTGTGGGGCCTAACTTACAATCGATATTCAGAAACGGTACTTTATATCCTGCATACATTTACATGCCTGGTTGGTATTTAATGTGTATGTGAAATACAGTGTATCTTACAAGCAATAATGATGATCTTAGTATTCACTGCATGGTGATGTGGTGCATTTCATGCCATGAGCTGAGAACTCTAATCTGTCCTATTTTATGGGAGAGAGAAATGGGACTTGGAGAAGGTTAGTAATCTGTCCAAAGTTGGCACAGATGTTGAGCGGGCTGGACCTCGAATTCAAGCAGTCAGACCCCAGGACCTATGCTCTTGGCTCTGCTTTCTGGATACCTTTTCCATCTTGAATTATCACCTAAGTAGACAATGTAACTTGTAAATCTACCTCTTCCAGGAACATAAAAGTCTGTTCACTCTCCCAGACATTCGAAGATAAATTTCCGTTCTCCCCGAAGTCGCCCTCTCTGCAAGGTAAAACAATCCATGCCCATTCCGTATTGCCTCACAGGTCAGATTTTCAGCTCTCTCCCTGTGTCCGTCTTGGTCTCTCTGCCCTGGATAGGCTCCCATTCTTTTTTCTGTTCTTAACAGATAAGATACAGTTGCTTTGAAATACGACACAGTGAGGTGACAGAATTAGAAGGCATAGTTCTGATGTCAGGGGACACTTTTGTGGGACCCTAATATAGCCACTTGCTGACTTGGGTCAAGCACTCACAATAACATGGGAAGCCCAAGGTGGGAAGATGCTGACTAGAAATAGGGAAGGAGGCTTTAGAGAAGGGAGAGCCCACCCTCTACAAAGTCTCTGCACGTTGAGATTTTGTGAACTCTTGTCAGTTGCTGGTGAGTTGTCTTGCTCAGTATCTTCAAATCCAGCTGCAATTTGGGTTCCGCCCTCTTCACTTAAAAGGGTGATTAACTATTTGTGAGGGATAATTATTTAATTACCATTTCAGCTACATGTGTGTAGTTGTTTTGCTTTTTTTTCCCCCCTCGGTGTAAGCCAAGTCTTCTCAATAATAAAAAATAATCCGGAATTAGTCAACTGCCTTTTAACAGGTTTTCATTCAGTCTGGCACAGCGAGAAGTTTCTAATTTTACAACATCACCTTTACCATCAAGAAAGAAAGAAAAGATCCTGTTCTGCTCGACAGATTACCAGCTCCCCAGCATCTCCTGGAACTGTTCATACAGCCATTACTTCATTTTGAACATTGTACTCTATCTCTGGATACAAATTTAATCAGAGAGAATTACTGCTCTCTTAATACCTGTATAAGCTTTATCTTCATAACAGATACAAAAACCACTTAAAATGTAAACCTCTCTGTGAGGGTGTGGATGATTATCCACTTTTTTTTTTTTTTTAGAGACTTTATTTATTTACCTGAGAGACAGCGAGAGAGAGAGAAAGAGAGAGAGAGAGAGAGAGAAACCATAGAGGGTAAAAGAGAAGCGGGTTCCTTGCTGAGCAGAGGGACTAACATGGGGCTCAATCCCAGGACCACCAGATCATGACCTGAGCTGAAAGCAGATGCTTCACCAACTGAGCCATCCAGCCATCCCTGATCCACTTTTTCACAAAGGGCTGTGGAAAGAAGCGTGGGGGGGCTCACTGCCCCCATGTCCTCTTCGCCATAGGAATTATTTCAGCAGCGACTTGCTGTGTTAAGGACGTTCTTAATTAATGCTGCGAAATCCTTTTTTATTGTTGTCGAGATCCCTTTTCTTCCCATCGTTAGATGTAGCTGGTGTTTTCTGTTTTCAGAACGTGTAGGTGCTAAGCTCCCCATAAAGTCTGCCTGCTACCTTCACTTTATAGGCTTTACCGGGAAAAGGGTGTGTGAGTGGGTTCAGAAAAGCCTCTGCACTTCATGTATAAACTTGGGCTCACATTTCCGCATTCAAGCGGTAGATATGTAGACAGCATGCTTAGAGTACAGAGTTCTGACTTTTTGAATTATAAAAGTAGCCCATCTTCTACTAAAAACTTAAGTTATGCAGAAATAGCTAAAATAAAAAGTGAAGTTATTCCCAACTGCTCTCTCTAGAATAAGCTACTGTTAACCGTTCTGTGTATCTAGCTCCAGAAGTCAGAATTGTTTATGCATTATAAACATATATAAGCACATGTGCATACACCTTACTTTTGTTTTCCCCCTCACAATGTGTGCGTGGTGTTTTTCGGAAAATGATAGTACCGGAGGGTCTACCCTTTGTTTTTCTAATGGTGCCAGAGCATTCTATAGGTTGCTTGGCTCGTAGTCATTTCCCTGCGGGTAAGTATTTATACTGTTTCCATCTTTTGCCATTAAAAACAAATATCTGTAAGGCACTTGGGTGGCTCAGTCAGTTAAGTGTCCAACTCTTGGTTTCAGCTCGGGTCATGATCTCAGGGTCATGAGGACTAGCCCCACATCAGGCTCTGCAATAGGTGTGGAACCTGCTTAAGATTCTCTCTTTCTCCTCTGGCTCTGCTCCTTTGCCCCCTCTCTCACTCTTTTTCTCAAACAAATAAATATATTTTTAAAGAGCATATATCTTTGTGCAATGATCTTCATACAGTTTTGAAACTTTCCATAGCATTAGATTTCTAGAACAAGCTTGCTGAGTCAAAAGTGCATGTGCATTTCTATTTTCATACCTACTGAAATAGCCCTCCAAACACGGGGTCCCAGTTAATTCATCTCAGGGGTGTATAAGAATACCAGATGACACACAGGCCCACTAACCTTGTACATGATTAGCTTTGAAATTTCTCCCAAAAAGAGTCTAAAAACAGGATACTGATCAGGTGGATTTTGGTTTTTGTTTGTTTGCGTTTTTGTAATTTTAGGTGGGTGTAGGGTCATCTCATGCTTGCCTCTTCCCATCTCCTGTGTTGGTGTTTTTTTGGTTGGAGTATTCATATTTTTTGTATTGACATATTGAAAACGTATATATTGACGTAATAAAACGTATAAGTTTTACCCTTTCGTTAGTGGTTATTTTGAAACCCTGCACAGAGCCCTGTAGGTTCCTTGAAGAAGACCTTGATTGAAAAATGGCCTGGCTGGCAGGGTCTCTGGGCTCCTACACTCCCTCCAACCCCTTAACCCCGACCACACAGAAACACTGACCAGAGTAGCCGAACTTTTACCTGCATCTCATGTTGGGCTTTGAAATTAAACAAAGGCTCTTGAGGTTAAAAAGATGTTGAAAAAGCGGGGCACCTGGGTGGCTCAGTGGGTTAAGCCACTGCCTTCGGCTCAGGTCATGATCTCAGGGTCCTGGGATCGAGCCCCGCATCGGGCTCTCTGCTCAGCGGGGAGCCTGCTTCCCCCTGCTTCTCTGCCTACTTGTGATCTCTCTCTTTCTCTCTCTCTGTCAAATAAATAAATAAAATCTTTTAAAAAAATTTTTTAAAAAAAGAAAGAAAAAGCACTGCTATGGGAGGAAGAGCACCAAATTTGTCATAAAATGGTCTGTTTCAGGCTCTACAGCTTAGCACTTTCAAATAGGAAAAGCCCTTAGAGATTAAATGTTAAGTTCCTGTTTTATTACAAACACCTAAATCACATAAACTGTTCTGTGAATATATGTTGATATACATAAAATGCTCACAGATGGGTTTCCTGACTTCCGTAATGCCTCAGTACTGATGTGTATTTTCTTCTTCATAATAGCTTCCACATATATTTGAAACTGGAAGTAGGCATATGACTGTAGATCATGCTCAGCGCTTGTTATTATTTTGGTTATTTATCATATTACTGCCTTGAGTCCACTGATGATGTGTTCCTCTGAGGACTCTCTACTAACTCAAGGCCAGTGGGAATTTGCTGCCCACCATTGAGAGTAGCTAATGGGGGCCAACCTTTCAGTTATGCAAATGGGGGCCCTCAGATCCCAGGGTGGTCTCCCTACCCTTGATGTCTTCACTCCTTATGCAGTGCACTTTTCCCCACTTTGCCATTCTTTGCTGATTAATCTTGGGCAGATTTTCCTGGCCTGTCTGAATCTCAGTTCTTTCCTGTCTCTTTCAATGAGAGAGAGTACTAATGAATGCATGCATTGACATTCTGACGAAGGCAGGGCTGGAGGGATAATGGATGTTCTTACCTTTTGTGAATAGCATAGTAACTTACAAAAATGTGAAGAATAATTCAAGTACTTCTGGCCCTTTATGATGGTGTTAAAATAGAATTGCCAATTTGAACAGCAACTGTAGTAATTCACTGTGTTTTGTTTTTAGCATATTCCCAAATCAGGTAGACCAGTGTTGATATTTTAGCTCTTGTAGCTTCTGTTTCCCTAGCTTAATTTTTTAGATTTGAAGGGGAAAAAAAGAAAGGAGGAAGGAAAATGTAACTGTGTGTGGCTTTCATTCTTTCATACTGCGTGAAATGAGAGCAGAGCAATAATTCTAAAGGGTCAAGGTAGTCGCCTGAGGGCATTCTTTGGAATTCCTCTTTCTGTGTTTGTTCACTTAAGAAGGGCCTAATTTCTACCAACATCTACAGGACTCTTTTATACCAATTTAACTGTTAAATAAGACTTGTTATAACAGATTTATTCAAAGGCTTATTCAAAACAGCTTTTTTTTTAAAAATGGGGAAGTGGTGGGTATTTATAATACCGGATAATTTACTCTTACATACTCAAAAATTTTCTTTATCCCTTTTAAAAATCATAGTTATCTAGGCTTATTTCATAATTATTCATTCAGTTCTTTCTGTAGATATTCTAGGGTCTTTGGATGCATCAGAAAACAAAACAGCAGAAAGTTCTGTCTTCCTAGCATTTATACTCTAGCAGGGGAACACATACGATAAACAATAAACCTAACACAAAAGTAAATTATGTAGTATATTTGAAGGTGATATATGCAATGAAAAGAAAGATAATCAGGGGAAGGGGATAAAGAGTACAGTACATGGAACACCTGGGTGCTCAGTCAGTTAAGCATCCAGCTCTTGGTTTCAGCTCAGGTCATGGTCTTGGAGTCCTGAGATCAAGCTCTGTGTTGGGCTCTGCACTCATCAGGGAGTCTGCTTAGGATTCACTCTCTCCCTCTCCCCCTCACCCCTATCTCTCTCAAATAAGTAAATAAATAAATATTATTTTAAGAGGAGTACTATATAATTGGAGGTTACAGTTTTCAATTGGGTGGACAGAGTAGACTTCTTTGAGATAATCTTTGAGTGTGGAGTTGAAAGTGGTGAGTGTGCCATATGCTAACGACCCCAGGTCAGGAGTGTGCCTTCAGTGTTGGAAGAACATCAGAGGGTCCAAAAACCATGGAGAAGTGAGCAAGTTGGGGGAGTAGTATAAGATGCCAGAGAGGTAACTTGGAGAAGAGAGCACAGATCTTTTAGAACCTGGTGCCAGAGAGGTTAACTTGGAGAAGAGAGCACAGATCTTTTGGTAACGTGGAAAAGAGAGCTTAGATCTTTTAGAACCTGATAGGCCCTTTTAAGGATCCATTTGAGAAGCATATTATTATGGGAAGTTCTACTGTTCATCCCAAGTTACAGAATCAATGATAGACATGCAAATTGTTTATTCAGTCAGTCCCAAGTGTAAAACATCCATCCAGCTTAATTCAACCTAAGAAATATCCATCGAGCTACTCCTTTGTTCCAGGCAGGGAACCAAGGTGGTCTGATTGAAACATCTCGAATTGAGTTGCAAAGGAGGGAAATAACTATCAACTAGCATTCATAGAGGAACCCAATGAGTGTCTTGTGGTCCATATATACTATGGAGTATTATGCCTCCATCAGAAAGGATGGATACCCAACTTTTGTATCAACCTGGACGGAACTGGAGGAGATTATGCTCAGTGAAATAAGTCAAGCAGAGAGAGTCAATTATCATATGGTTTCACTTACTTGTGGAGCATAAGGAATAACACAGAGGACATTGGGAGATGGAGAGGAGAAGTGAGTTGGGGGAAATTGGAAGGGGAAACAAACCATGAGAGACTGTGGACTCTGAGAAACAAGCTGAAGGCTTTGGAGGGGAGAGGTTGGGGGTTGGGTGAGCCTGGTGGTGGGTATTTTGTAGGGCACGTACTGCATGGAGTACTGGGTGTGGTACATAAACAATGAATTTTGGAACACTGAAAAATAAAATAAAATTAAATTAAATTTTTAAAAATACCACAAAAATAATTAATTAAAAATAATAATAGTGTTACTTTTGTATAATATACATACAGATAAATTTATAAATCATAAATATATAGTTGGCCGATTTACCAAGAAGTGAACACGCTTTCATAGTCAGAACATTAGCAGTTCACGGAACCTCAGTAGCTTCCCCCATGCCAAACATCGCTGTCCCTTTTTTCCTTCCCAAAGACGGCCGCTATCCTCAGTGATAATGCTGCATGTTAGTATTAACCGCTTTTATTATATTTGCTTTAATGCAGGTTTCCTTTGTTCTATGTTATGATGGTGTAGTTCTAAGATTCTAGGCATAGCCATTGTTTGTTTTCATTTAGAAGTTTTTTACCATTTTAGGTTTTACATTTACATCTTACATCATTTTGAGTTAACTTTCACCTAAGGTGTGAGTTATGGATCAAGGTTCTCTGATATTCCAGCACCATTTAGTGAAAATTAATTAATCATATGTGGATGGTGAGCCATGTAAACTAAAAGGACTCTAGGAACCATACATGAGTCTGTTTATGGATTTTCTGTTGTGTGCATCGATCTACAAGAACCGTTATCCAGTTCTCACACCATCTGGACAACAATAGCTGTGCAGTAAATCTGGAAATCGAGCAGTGTGATTTGCTCTGTTTTTCCAAAGTTGTTTTTCTTTTATAAAAAATCCCGCTGGGATTTTGATTGGAATTTTGTTGCATCTGTGAGTTAGTGTGAGGAGAAATGACATCTTAACTACATTGAGTCTTGCAATACATTTTATCTTTCCATTTATTTAGACTTGTAATTTCTTTAAATATTTTATTTATTTGTGAGAAAGAGAGAAAGCAAAAGAGAGCATGAGTGGGGAGGAGAGGGAGAAGCAGGCTCTGTGAGGAGGGACCCCCATGTGAGACCTGATCCCAGGACCCCGAGATCATGACCTAAACCAAAGGCAGATGCTTAACCAACTGAGCCACCCAGGTGCCCCAAGATTTGTAATTTCTTTAATCAATTTCAGCATGGAAGTTTCAGCATGGAAGTCTTGTGCATATGTTATAAGATTTATAATGAAGTATTTATGGGGTTTGGTGCTTTTATAAATACTTTAGAAATTTCAATTTCCAACTGTTCATTATTGCTATATAGTAATAAGACTGATTTTTTTTTTTAATAATGACTCTGTGTCCTGTGATCTTATTAAACTAGTTTATTAATTCTAGTTGCTTTTTTTCTTTTAATGTGGGGAATTTTTAATGAAAAAAAAGTCATATTTTCTGCGAATGGAGACAGTTTCTTTTCTTTCTTTTGAATCTATGCCTTTTCTGTTTCTTGTCCTATTTCACTGGCTAGGACCTCCAGTGAGATGTTCAACAGAAGTCACAAGGGTGGACATTCTTACCATTCTTGTTCCCAGTCTTAAGGAAAAGCTCTGAATCTTTTGCCATTAAGTATAATATGAGATGTAAGGTTATTGTAGATGTTCTTTATCAAGCTGAGGAATTCCACTTCTGTTCCTAGTTATCTGAGAGTTTTAATCATAAAAGCATATTAAATTTTGTCAAATGATTTTCTGCATCAGTTGATAGGATAATATTTTTCTCCAATAACCTATTAATATGGTGGATGGCATTGGTTAATTTTTAATGTTGTATCAGCCTACATTACGAGGACAAATGCCACTTGGTGATGTTGTACTAATCATTTTATGTATTGCTGGATGTAACTTGCCAGTAGTTTGTTGAGGATTTTTGCATCAATTTTCATGAGGGATATTGGTATATCATTTTCTTTTTTGTAATGTCTTCGTCCAGATTTGGTAGCAGGGTAATGCTTGCTTCATAAAAGGTGTTGGGAAGTGTTCCCTCCTCTCTTATATTCTGGAAGAATTTATGGGAATTGGTTTTATTCCCTAAATGTTTGGTAGACTCTGCTAGTGAAATCACCTGAACCTGGAATTTTCTTTGTTAGAAGTCTTTTGTCTACAAATTCAATTTATTTTAAAGTGAACTTTAACAGTTTGTACTTTTCAGGAAATCGATCTATTTACTCTAACTGGCTGCATTTATAGGCACAGTGATGGTTTACACTATCCTTTTATTATCACTTTTATATCTGTAGATACTCTGGTGTTTTCCCCTCTTTTGTTCATATTTATGATTTATGTCTTACCTAATTTTTTCCCTTGATCAATCTGGTTAGAGTTTATCTTTTTTTTTTTTTTCTTAAAAGAATCAGCTTTTGTTTCCATCAATATTGTCTCTATTGTTTTTCTGTTCTCAGTTTCATTGATTTCTGCTGTTATTTCATTCCTCTTTCTTGCCTTGGGTTTAATTTGCTCTTCTCTATTTTCTTAAAGTTAAAGCTTCAGTCATTGACTTGAGGTCTTTTGTCTTTTCTAATATAAACACTTAATTAATAAGTACTGCTAGAGCTGCAGCTTAACAAATTTTGGTATGTTGTACTTTCATTTTCCTTCAAGATATTTTCTAATTTCCCTTATGATTTCCTTTTGACTCATGGGTTATACAGAAGGTTTTTTTCCAAATACTTGGATTCTTTTTTCTACCTTTCTGTTAATGGCTTCTAGTTTATTTCCTTAGAGTCTATGAACATATTTTGTATTACTTCAGTTCTTTTACATTCGTGAAGTTTTGTGTCATGTCCCAGAATATATTCTGTCTTGGTGAATGTTCCATGCTTTTCCAAAGTAATTGTATTCTCCTGTTGTTGGGTGGAGTGTATAATTGTCAACTAGGTCACGTTGACTGATGGTGCTGTTTATTTTTTTCTATTCTTACTGATTTTATGTCTGCTTATTCAGCTACTGAGACAGGGGTACTAAAACCCTGACTATAATTGTAGATTTGTCTAGTTCTCATTTTAGTTGTATGAGTTTTGTTTGTGTATTTTAATGTATTTTGAAGCTCTACTAAATGCATACACAGTAGGACTATTAGGTTTTCTTGACCCCAGAATTGATCCTTATATCATTATATGATGTGCTTCTTTAATTTTAAAAATATTCTTATTCTGATCTCTATTGATGTGACTATATCTTTCTTTGATTAACTAATCACATTTCTTTTTCTAGACATTCGTTTTGTTTGTTTGTTTTTTCCTATCCATGTCTTTATATTTGAAGTGGGTTATTTTTAGACAGCAAATAAAGTTGAATCTTGCTTTTCTTTTTATCCAAACTGGCTATCTCTGTATGTTAATTCACATGTTTAGACAATTTACATTTAATGTGATTATTGATATAGCTGGATTAAAATTCACCAATCTTGCTGGCTTTAAAATTTTTTCTGTTTTCTGTCTTTCATTGGATTGTGTATTTTTTCACAATCATTTTATTTCTACTATTTGTTTATTATACTCTTGAATTTAGTGTTAGTTTTGCATTTTGATTTATAATATATACCATTCATTAATCATGGTCTATCTTCAAATAATATTATATCGCTATATGTACAGTGTCAGAACCTTATAGTATTGTACTCCCAATCTTCTTGCTATCTTTTGTGCTCTTGCCATTCTTTTTATTTGCATATATGCTATAAACACACAGCATACTATTGCTAATTTTGCCTTAGATAGTTTTAAGAGCAGTTAAAAATAAGAGAAAAATTATGTAGGCTTGTCTACCACTCCTCATTCTTTTGTGTATGAATCCAGGTATCCTGTATGGTGTCTTATTCCTTCTTCCTAGAGAACTTCCTCTAACACTTCTTGCTATATCGGTCTGCTGGAAATGAATTCCCTCTTAATTTTTGTTTTCCTGAAATAGTTTTTAATTCACTTTCATTTTGAATGATAGTTTTGCTGGTGATAGAATTGTGTTGACTGCTTTTTCCTTTCATCACTTTAAGATGTCCTTCCATTATTACATTATTCTCTCACTTGCATAGTTTTGTTTTGTTTTTGTTGTTGTTTGTTTGTTTGTTTGTTTTGAGAGAGAGAGTGAGCATGTGAGTGGGTGGGAGAAGGAAGAGAGGATGTGTAAGCAGGCTCCATGCCCCAGTGAGGACTCAAAACTCTAAGATCATAACCTGAGCTAAAATAAAAAATCAAGAGTAGGACACTTAATCGTCTGAGCCACCCAGGCTCCCCTGCTATTACTTTTGACTTGATGTTCATAAAGCCAGGAAGGTGCTCTCTGTTCTGTTTCAGCCTCAGTTTTAGGGAACCACTGTGTCTCTGGGTCTCAGGAGCAGATTATCTCAGTGATTCTGTCTCTCCCCCAGTTTGTTTTCTCCCTATTCCCCCAACCCCTGGTGGGTCTTTACTAGTATAGTAAGGGCAACAGGGTTCATTACCTTTTTCCAAGGGCTCAAGACTTTTGTTCTGAGCTTTACATCTCTTACACAGCCACTGTAGCTCCCCTTGCCATCCTCCACCAGGATGGACACTTTATCAGGACTCTCGTCCTACCTCAAGTCTCTCCTGAGAGCATCTGGTAAGATTTGTAGAGAAAATCCTACAAAGGCACATGAATTGAATTCCCTTTCTATCTACACTACTCAGGAACGTTATGCTCTACCAGTCTTACCAGCCTTTAACACTTTCTGAATGATTTAGATAATTTCTTCTTACCAAGTAGTATGGCACTCAAAAGCATTTGCCTCAGGTAAGCAAGTGCCCAAATTCTGTCTGTCCTTGGAGGCATCCAACTTTCCCTAGATTTCAGGTTAATTAGTTTCTCTACAGCCTCAGTTGTCTAATGGTACAAAGAAGGTTGTAGATTTGCAAACTGTCTGGCATGTGTTTTGTTTGTTTGGTTTTTGTTTTTGTTTTTGTTTTGTCATAAGGATGGGAACATTAGTCTTTCCAGGTTTCTCCATCTTATGCAGAAACCATATAGCTCACTTTGTTCATTTCATTTATGTGTAGTTTTCCATTGTATGAAAAGCACCCCATAACTCCTCTTTTCTCAAGAGAAATTTATATTACTTATAGTTGGCATCATTATTATAAATAGTGTTTCTATGATCACGTATCTTTTTGTATACATATAGGGATATTTCTGTAAGGTATAGACATAGGAAAATTGATGAGTTACAGAGTACAGATATGTGTATATGAGTGAAAAGGTATATGTGTATAATTTCAATAAATTATTTTCATAAATGTTTTCAGTGAAGTATAACTGATAGAAAAGTACAAACATCTTTACCACAAGACATCTTTTAAACTCTAACATGCTAGATCTATGGATATTCCATATACTCAAACATTAACTGAGAACTTGTTCCATACTAGGCATGTAGGAAATGACAGGTGTGGGAGAAGTCACTGCCACTAAGGAGTTTCAAAGATATGAACAAGTGCTGTACAGGAAAAAAAAAAAAAAAAAAAAATGAGTGAAGAGAGAGAAATCCTAACTGGGAAAATCAAGAAAAGCATATTGGAGATGCCATTTGATTTTGACCTTTAAGTTTGGTAGTGTAGGGGTGCCTGAGTTGTTAAGTGTCTGCCTTCATCTCAGGTCCTGGGATTGAGCCTCACATTTGGTCCCTATTCCACAGGAAGCCTGTTCTCCCTCTCTCACTCACCCTGCTTGTTTTCCCTCTCTGGCTGCATCTGTCTCTGTAAAAAAAAAATAAATAAATGAATACAAAATCTTTAAAAAAAATCAGTTTGGTAGTGTAGATATCAGCTAAGAACTGGTATCTAGACATTTGGGCTTGACTTTTAGTTTCTGCACATCCTAGCTGAATAAAACTCAGTCTTCCTTCCTCTAAAATGTAAATAATCTTAATAGCAACATAAATTAAATAATGCACCATCAGGCACAACTTCAGTGGTCAAGAAATGTTAGCTGCCATTGTCATCCTCATCATCATCCTATATCAATTTTACCTTAGAGTTGTCTTCTTCAGAAATTTCATAGAGCTTCGAGTCATTATGTCAGGAAAGAAACCCATGGCCTTGTTTATAGGAATTATTGAGGATATCTGGGTCTTTTGCCCTGGAAGAAATAATCTTAGATCCTTCATTAAGGAATGGCTAACCTTTCAGGATCACCGGGTCCAAAATTCCCACAGAATGAGAAAACCAAGTCCTAGAGAGAAAAAGGAACGTGTCCGGGGTTGCATTCCACTGAGAGAGGTGCTTGTCGAAGTCCCTCAGGTATTCTCAGAGCTCTGAGGAGTGAAACATTGTCTTACTTCTCTTTTATTATCCACAAAACCTTGTGTAGGATACTTTGTATATCTTTATGGAAAATAGGAAAGAGTTCTTACTCCCGTACACTCCTCCTCGCCCATTCAAGGGCATAAGTGAGCAAGTTTATAAATATTTTGTAAATATGTTTTGTTGTTTTTCCTAAATCAAGTGCAGTTTATACAGATAATGATCTAGGCAAGAAGGAATAAAGTAGAATCTGGAGAATCCTGCTTATTACGCTCTCTTTCTTCTGTGTGTTTCAGCTACAAAATTCTTCATTATCGTACTTCCCAATTCCTTTTATCGGTGCCTGCAGTGCCAGTGGGCAAACAGCATTCTTTGTGCAATGAGAGAATTCTGAAAGCTTATTTCTTCCAGCTAGCATAAACCTCCATTTCCACAATGGTAGCAGTGGTGGATTTTAACCAATGTTTTAATGGTGAATATAATCAGAACATGAAAAGATCTAAATACATACTTTGAAGGAATTTGCAAAGATGACGAGGACGACCCAAAAAAGCACAATTCAGTTTCTTTCGCATCTGTGTTTATTTTTTTTTCCTTTCTCTTGTGCATATTGAGGACTTTTTAAGATTATATTTTAAAAACCAAGTAAATAGTTTCCGAGATGTTCACTGATGGGGTAGATAAGTATGTTCTTTGTAGATGTGATTATTAAATGATTCAGAGGGCTAGCCCCATACTGACATTTTTTTCCTTTATTCATGAGTGATGTTTAAGATTCTATCCACCACCACCCCCAGCAGATAATTATATGTTCTTCTTTTTTTATTTATATCTAATAAATTTTACTCCAGACATCCAATGTCCCAGGTACAGATTTGACTCAAGAGAAAAATTTGAACTTCTCTTAGTGTCCTTTATGTTCTTAAAGTCTCAGTTGGTGAGGGCAGGGGAAGGAGAAGAGACTGAACCAAAACTAATAGGGCAATTGATGGATGATTTTGAACAAAGTAGACCCTATGAATCAGTGTGAAGTTTTCTACTGTTTCCCTCAATTTCTAGAACCAGTCCCAAAAACTAATGTAGCATTTAGAGCTTATACACTTGTGCCACACAGATATAGATGGAATTCATGAATCAGATTAAAAACCGGCCTTTGAATAATAGAAACTATATGCTATGTATAGTTTCATAGGCGTGCGTCTGTTAGTCTCCAGTGAGATAACAAATACCTAGGCTATTTAATTGTGGTAACTCCAACACTCATTTATTCAATCCTGCGTGGCCCTCAGGCTCTTCGGCGACATCCCTTTATGCATGCTTCATTTTGTGCTGAACCTTTTACGTGCTTGATCTTATGTAATCATATCAGTGACCTATTAAATCTTTACCATTATTATGATGGTTTACCTAATACCAAAAGAGAAAAGTAGGGTTTACTCTTAAGTTAAAAGGCTGGTAGATAGTGGCAAATTTTAATTTTAAGTAGTGCCTCCAGAACATGAATTCTTAATCAGTATTTATTGTTCATTCTTTTCGATAGATCTCTGTGTGCTGCTACGTGTTAGTCAGAATTCTAGGCCCTTTTCTAGTGACATCGTTAAGGTCCCAGCCAGATGACACCAGATACCACACAAAGGCTACACTGTGCCCCTTGGAACTGCCAGGCTCCGCAAAGTTAATGCTATTGCAGAATTCAAGACCCCCTCCCCTTGAGCAAAATCTAGCTTATTTTAGAAGAACTCATTCCCCCAAGGGGATTTGGTTATTGGGCTTAATTAGATACCTGTCATGGGCAGTACATCCCAATACTACCTTAGGACATGGTAACCTGGCTTTGGGGTAGTCACGTGGTCTAGCTCTCTCAGTAGATGAGTAGATGAGGAGTTACCCAAAATGTACACCGAGGTCATAACTGAGAAGATAAGCCACAATAAGGAGTTCGCTTGGGAGCAGTTTCACACCCTCACCTTACGAGTATTACTGATAATGGCACTGACTCAGTTCAGAAGTAGAGGTGAAGCTCATTCGTACCCTCGGAACACATTGAAAACCTCCCCTCCCCCTTCTCATGTACACCCTTGCGGTATTACAGCCTGTTCTCATGCCTATGGTTCTGGGTTAGAGGACTAAGCTTTTCTATTCACTTCTAGTAAGTGAAATTCCACTCAACCTTCCCCCTCACCTGGATTCCCTAAATTCCCTTTCAAATAAATTAACTGGATTCCTCCTGGTCAAGTGGCATTAGAAGTCTCTTTGTTGTTCCACACGTTCTCCTTTCCTCTCTTGTAGTATTCATTCTGGCTTAGCTGAGGGCTGTTTGTGCACGTGTTGACCACTCAAACTCTGCGTGCCGAATGAAGCAGAGCTGGGAGATGAGTTTATTGCAAGGGGCCCCATCCACAAGCCAGGGAAATTCAAGGCTATGAGAGCAGTGAGTCCTGATTTTCTTGCAGGCTAAGGGACTTTTGGGGGATCGATGTGGAACTCATTTGGCTTTTTCAGCTGATTGGTTGCCTAGTGGTCTTCCTATTTGAATCAATGTTAGCGGAGTCCAGGGAACTAAGAAGTCCAGAGAGGGTATGAGCAGATTTGGTACTTGGAATTGGCTGGCATCTTCTGCTGAGCTCTGAGAAGAAGCTGTAAATTTCTGTAAAGCCAGGTTAAATTTCCTTTATGCTCCTGCGTTGACTGTATACATTTTTTCCCCAACGCCGTTGGCTCCATTTTAGTTTAGTTCTAGTGTATTCACCGGGCAAGGCCCAGGAAGTAGGCTTGCCTGCCCATGAGCTGCGGAGGGCTGGGCAGATTACTGTACCCCTCTCCAAGACTTAGTGCTCATATCTGTGTAATGGGGATAGTGATAATAGGCCCTCCAACCTTTGGGTAAGTGTGATAATTAAATGAGAAAACACACGTCAAGCAGCCAACCCAGTGCCTCACACACAATCGGAGCTTAATCAACCCTAGTTATTATTATCCTCAGCCAACATGTATTAAACATTTACAAAGATCCAGGCACTAAATAAGTACTTGTTCAATGGACTAGAATTTAGTGCCTCAAACACTTCACTCTGATATCTACCATATGGATAACAAAGCTTTATTATGCCATTTGGATTTGGTTCCAAACCCAACTGTATCCCTTGTATTCAAGCCAGCTCCTGGGCCACCTGGATAACTTTTCTGGCATTTTGATGAACACGCTGATGTGATACAGGCATAATTAGACTTTGCATCTATTCCCAAGAGTGCTTTGTGAGGGGGAGCCAAGATGTTCAAGGACTATAGAAGCGGGTATAGGTTTGCTATTAAAGGACCTCGGCATAGACTCATTTCCTTTTTGGCTGATGTTGGTTACAATAATCTAAGTCTGCTTTTAAGATTGTATCTCTGAAGAGACAAAATAATAGGGCATTCTAACTGCTTAAAAAAAAAGAAGAAGCAGCAGCAGTAATTGACTTTTATGTGTAGGCCAGGACTCCACAAGGGATTTGTTGAAAAAAGCAATTGTTTTCATGGTCATGTGTGTTGGTTTGGATTTTCTGTTGTTGTGTATTTTGAAAGAAGGCTTTGGCTAATCATTGTGATTTCCCAAGCAGCTGGTCTTCTCCTGGCATTGTTACAGGGTCAGTCTATTTCCCCTAATCTGACCATAATGTCATAAAATGCTGGCTGTTCCCTTGGCAACTGTTCAGGGTAGGCTAGCCACTCTCTCTGCCTCCAGCCAGGGGTGGGCTGCAGGCAGGCCCCTACAGGCCACAGGGAAGCATAGCGCCTTAGTAAATGCCTTTGCATCAATAGATCGCTTATGTTATTTTCATTCTGTTTAGAGAGAATCCAAACGTAAATTTCACAGGAGGAAAAGAACATATACCCTACCGAAATGATTTGTTTTCTACCCCCCCCCCCATTGTTTTGTCTTTTTTTTTTTTCTTTTTTACTGAGTAAAATTTCTGCCCACTTTTGGCCTTGCTTGTTCAAATGAGATAATTGATATAAAATCAGAAACTATAACTGATAAACTATGAAGTGCTCCATAGGGACTTTAGTATCTCATAGTCATTTCTTGTTCTCTCTCTTTTGTTTTAAATATCTTATTTATTTAATAGGGAGAAAGCACAAGTAGGGGGAGCAGTAGGCAGAGGGAGAAGCAGGCTCCCCTGCTGAGGAGGGAGCTCGATGTAGGACTCGATTCCAGGGCCTGAGATCATGACCTGAGCGGAAGGCAGAAGCTTAAGGACTGAGCCCCCAGGTGCCCCTCTTGTTCTCTCTTTATCTAAGCCACACCTCAGATGTCTCCTCCTCATCCACTGGGAAGTTTTTTCTTTTGTTTTGTTTTGTTTTGTTTTTTACTTGCTCTCCCAATTCCACTTTCCAAGTCAGTCAGAGTTTATATCTCCCTTCATATCTATTAAAATCAATATTAATGAGACCTTTTCCAGTTCTTCTTTCTTATTCTCTCCTAAAATCCTATACGATTTGGGTTTAGTGCCAAAAAAATTAATGGATTTTTTTTGGTTTGGGGGGGGTTAGGGTTTTGTTTTTGTCTTTACTTCTGGAAAGTGAACAACATTTGAATGTACTTAGGAAGCCAAGATCAAGTTATAGGAAATAACTAACCTTGTGTTCCTAAATACTGCACTGATCTTACGTATTCCTCAACACTTAGCATAATACTAAGTATCAGGTATGAGTATAAAAAATATTACAATAATCTCAATTACTCACAAATCATTGATAATAGCTCCTTCACTAGTAGAGAAAAAGCTACTTTTGACCTTTCTTCTCCCTGAAAACTAAGCAATGAGAAGCAAGCGGTACCTTCATTTGTTTTTGATGATTGCATGAAAACAGGCATTTGTAAATAATTGAAAGGGGGAAATTTGGATCCTTGAAAAGACTGTAATGTTTTCAAGTAGATTTGAAAACGAACCAGTATGGAAGCCAGCACAAAGTGTTTAGGGCGAATCGGTCTATTCCCTGTCATCTCTTCATCATTTACAGTTTGTGGGGATGCCCAATGTCATGACCACTGGCTCTCAGAGTGGTAGGGTTGGCATAGAGCTGGTGCAGCTCTACAGATCCACCCCACGGCCCTGACCTTGTCGACAGCAAAGCTTTCTGAAGAGTCAGTACAGGCTGGTGCACAGTGGGCAATGACCCACCAAGGGACCATTTTGAACAAGAGCTAGTTTGCACCAATGGATAGCTCTGAATGAATGGAAAACCCATCTCCAGATTTCCAAAGGCCTGCTAAAGCAGTTGACTCTGGAGGATAGAGATACACAGATGAATGTAACAAACCGGATGCCTCCTCTGCAGCTGTTTCTGCTGGGATGCCAGGATTTCCCCTCCCTGCTGCTTGTGCCTGTCCCTCCCCTTCTGCAGCCCATCACCCCTTCTTCCATGTTTACAAGTATTTTTCCTGCTACTGCCACTCCCCACCCCAACACAAAACCCAGCCCTGTTCACATTCTTGTGGGCTGTGGGGCGGAGAGGAGTTTTGCCTAACTTGAAACGGTTGTAACTTCACTTTGTATAGACAATGAAAATGGAAAACCAGATCTTGTGTTTGTCTCAAAACTGAAATTCCAAATCCTAACCCGAAGTGAAGAAACAGACGCTGGAGAGGCCTGGGATGTCTGGGCTCACTTCAAACAAAAGCAGCGAGGGAATCGCTTTCAAACACCTATTTTAGGAGTTTACATTTTTGTTCTTCCCTCTGATTCTTAGTATTTTCAGTGTGCTAGAAATAATGCTTTTAGGGAAGAATGTGGCTCATAATGTGATGCACATCAAATAATGGCCCAAGTGCAAGGATGAGCAGAGTCGCTCTTCCTGGATAGTGAGATATCTAGTAGGTGTCTCAGTTAGCAGCCTTAGGCTTCTAGAATAGATGCATGGAAAGTCACGTATTCACCCCCTTCATTGGACAAATGGGCCGAACAACAGCCGGGCAAAGGAAAGGACTTGCTCAAGATACTCCAGCAAGTTCGTGTTTTTTTGTACTAAAATCCAGATCTCATGATATCTTCCCAGGGCTCTCTGTATTTATCTAGTACATCTACTGGTGCTTTTCTTGTGAATGATAGTGCACAGTGTGTGTAATTTCACAGAACTGTTTGATACTTGACAGAAGTAGGCTTCCTCATATTAATCATTTTCAAGCTCTTCTGAGTAGTATCTTCTACTGCTGTTTTCTCTCTTGAGCAATTTCTTTCCCTAAGTCTCTAAGCAATTGCCAGGGTTTTGTGGTTCCATGTCATTGGACAGGTGCTACTCTAAAACTACATATATGTATGTATGTATATATATATATATATATACACACACACACACACACACATATATATATACACATATATATGCACACACACACACACACACACACATATATATTATAAAATACAAGGTAGCACAAGAAACACTCTCTCTTTAGTCGTCAGTTCCATTTTCGATTATGTATCTGTGAGCAGCAGCCTGGTAGTGTGGAAAGAGTACATATTTTGCAATTCTACATCCCAGGGTTTATACAGTTTTCTAGCAATGTGGCCTTGGGCATATTTTTAACCTTTCTGAGACTTACATTCTTAAAAAAACAAACAAACAAACAAACAAACAAAAAAAACACAGGTGAGTCTCCCTTGCAGTGTTACTATTGGATTATACATGTGAAGCGCTTGACTCCTTGTAAGCCCGTAACACATGCCAGCTTCCTTCCCAGCCTTCCATGGCCAGCCATCTGTTTTCAACCCAGCTTGGGTTGTGTGGAGACGAGAAGATAATTTGTCATGAAGATAATTGTCTGATAATTGTCATGAGTATTCAATTGATGATAATTTAAAGATTTGTTTTCCGTCCTATCTGAAGAGTTGCAACACCTATGTTTTCTGTGTATGTATGTAATTTATAAAATGTATGCAGTCTCTGTTATTCCTGTATGACTCTTTGCTTGGTCTAGTCTTAAAAATCCAAACACATTTCTTAAAATATGCATACCCATATTATGAGTCTCTGTAGGGGCTACAAAGACCCACCCAGCAAGGCTCTGTCCTCTGAGAATTCGTAAAGGGAAGGAAAAGCTTTAGTTTGCAATAAAGTAAAAGTTGAATTTGTAGGGTGTCGTAAGAGAAGTATACAGTTGGGTGAGAAAGGAATGTATTCTAATGAGATGGTCAGGGACCACTCTGTAGAGGAGGTGGGGGCTGGATCTTAAGGACTGAGTAGGATTTTTAGCAGGTCATGTTGTGTTGTTAAAAGGTAGAAAGAAATTGAAGAAGCTGACCCCAGGTTGGAGGTGGAAAAGTTCAACCCATGCATGAGGCTCATTTGGCCAGTGGGGCAGGAAAGCAGAAGGGCAGAAAGAGAAAATAGACACCGAAAGATCACTTGGGATTGCTGTTTCCCAGAGGGTCCTGAATAGCGCGGTCAACACTGGTTGGTCAATGGGAAGGTCTGTGAACACTGGGGAGGCCCTATCTGAGAAGGAAACTTTGTGCCCTAAGTTGAAGCTCCTAAGGTTTGGAGAGGTTATATAGTGTCTGTGACTTCAGCTCCTCAAGCAGACTCCACAGGGCCCTGGAGTTATTTCACTGGTGTGTAACAGGGTCAGTTTTGTTTTTAGCAGATTCTCCCAAGGAAGTGTGGTAAGCACTTTCTAAGGCCATCACATTAAGTGCTGTTAGCAATAAATCATGGCTTCTGTGTTAAAGGTCAAGTTTCCCCCTTAGAATTTCCTCACTCCCTGCTGTGTTTTGCTGTCCTGTAATTTGTGTGTGTATATGCACGTGTATGCGCATGCATACGCACAGGCGTGTGACTGAATAAAAGACCAGAGGATGCTCATGTTGAAACTTTTAAGTTCTTTTTTGTTTTGTTTTGTTTTTCTTGATAGAGAGACACACAGTGAGAGAGGGAACACAAGCAGAGGGAGTGGGAGAGGGAGAAGAAGGCTTCAGGCCCGCTGAGCAGGGAGCCAGATGAGGGGCTCAGTCCCAGGATGCTGGGATCATGACCTGAGCTGAAGGCAAATGCTTAATGACTGAGCCACCCAGGCCCCCCAAGTGATAGAAGTTTATTAAGTGAAGATACAGAAAAAGCTCTCAAGAGTGAGAGGGGTCCCAACAGGGTTACCCCGAAAATTTTAAGTTCTTGCAAGTCAGTGTTTCTTAGTGCCCTTTGGAAATTAGCACCAAAAAAAAAAAAAAAAAAAAAAAAACCCAGAAAGTTTGTGTGTGTCTTTTTGTTTACGTTTGTCTGCATCTGTGTGTATTAATTGGTACAGAAGGCAGAAAGCAGTTCTCAAAAGTTCACATCAAGAGCTTTTCCAAAACACCTACTTTCGTATTTGCTGATGAGAATTATTACATTCCTTGTGTTTGCTTCTCCCAACTGTATCCCACTCCCCAACATACACCAACTTAAATTTTCTAAATCGGCTTCATTTGCATATCGGAAAATGCTAAACAGGGATATTCTCTGTTGCAGGCACAGGCAAGATCAATAGAAAGGGTATACATTTGAGTTTTCAATATTCTTGAATAATCCTTTTTATTCTAAAGTCATACTTTGTCACCTGTAGTAAACCCAGACCATTCAGCTTAGTTCACCCCTGAAATGTTTTCATAAAAGTAAAATCTAACACCATGTTTGTCTTTTATTTCTTCCTTTGGCTTTTACAAGAAATCAGTGTAAGAAACGAACTTCTATAAGAAAAGGTGTCTATGTGTTTTTTGTGAGACTTGTTAAAGATGGTTTCCACTACGTCAATGAATATATGAAATTATTTCCCTTGTAGAATTTAGTTCTAGGCTTCTTTAAGAGAAATTACCATTTTATTTCATATTAAGTTTCCTCTTTTTCTCAGCTGCCAGGAAGCTCAAGCCTAAGTGTAATGTTGTGCTACTGTAACCTTTTTTTTTTTTTTTTTTTTTTTTTTTTTTAGTTTCTGGTATGGTTCTCTTCTCCATTCCCCTCTGTAGTGTCTGGTGTTTTGTTTTGTTTTGTTTTGTTTTGTTTTGTTTTGTTTTCCAGATTCTAGTTGCAACAGTCCTAATGAATATAACTTTAAATTGCAATATAAGTCAGAGTCTTTTTTGGACATGTATATTTCCAATAAATAAAACATATGGTTGAAAAGAAACATATTTCAAGAACAGTGGTTCCCAGCTATGGTTCCCATAGCTAAACATTAGAATTACCTGGGTGCTTTTAAAACTGATACCCAGGCAATGCCCCAGACCACTTAACAGAGTATCTGGGGTGGGCCCCAGACATCAGTATTTTTTAAAAGTGTTTTAAGTGATTCCAGTGTTGAGAATTATTGGTTTGAATCTTTTTGTTTGTACTCTTCTACAGCAGCACATATACAAAATATTTTTTGTGTGTATGATGATATTTGCTATTTTTATACAAACACATCTTTTAAAGGATAACATTTTGAATCACCTGTAATGACATAATTCATTGTTTAATCACTATAAACATTTTGGAATAGCTAGCCTGCCTATCATTTTTCTCCTTCTTTTAAACAAAATGCAGTCATATGTATTATATATATGTGTGTGTGAATATACATATAGTAACTGTGCATATATATTTATACATATACATGCACTATATAAGTATACTGTATATAATAAATTTTATATATTTGTGCTTATATATTTGATATCTATTCACATATTTGCATGTAATTGATTAAAATGTACATGTATGTTTATTCCTAATCTATTTTATTTATATGGGATATTTTCCCATCTATCCCCAGAAATATTTCCTAATAACCTGGTTCTTAATATTTATATAACATTTATTCTACACGAATACACCACGGTTTATTTATTCCTCTATTCTTACAAATTAAGTTTGCAGGAAGCACTCTTAAACAATTTGGGGAGCATTAATTCAGTTTTTACCTTGGGAATAAATCAAGTGATCTGCTGATCCCTTCAGTGTGGGGATGTCCCACTGAAGGTATCCCTTCAGTATCCATGAAAGGACAGTCAGCCCAATGTGGGCTGGAAAGGAGAGTAGTAGCCCCCTAAGAGCTACCTAGTACCCTCTTTCTTCCCAGCATTGGGAGGAATGGCTATTTCCTGCTCTGCCTCCAACACAGAACTTAACACAGATTGGCTCCGGGTTTTAGAAACCTTGAACCTTAACTCTGAAAGAGTCCCTACTAACTGACAAAATTAACTTGGGAATGATTTTCCTCCTCTGGAAGGAAGGGGCAGGTCATGAAATGATGACAAGGACTCTTTGAATCTTGGAATATTGGGCAATGTAGCCTCTGAACACTGTCTCCTCAGGCATTAAAAGTTAAGGTCACTACTTTGGCTGGGAGAAGTGAGCCTGAATTTGAAGACGAAGCTTCAGTAAGGTCTGAGCCAAGCTCTGGAACAAATGGGTCAAGTGTGGTAAAGGAAGCAGCAGATGCAGAGGAACACTGAAATCCCACTGGGATTTGGGTCATCTAAGATGACATGGTGGATATTCAGCAGATGCTGAGAGTCTGCTTGCAAGAAGGCAGAAAGAAAACATCTGTCTCACGATCCGAGGTAATGTGTGATAATGCTTCAAACTCAGTTGTCCAAGGAATGTCCCAGAGTCCCCACTCTTTGCCATCCAATGCTCTGCTCATTTGCCGAAGCCTTGTAAACACTCATTTCTGTTCTTACTGCCTTCCCTCTTCTGACTGAAGGACTGGTTTTAGGCCATGTGAACGTGGCAGAACTTATCCCGGTGCCTGGGACGTAGCGGGCGTTCAGGAGGTGCTTATTGAATGAAAGGAGCAGGTACAATCAGCACTTTCCATTCTGGTGATCTACTTTATGACAAAATTTCCAGGAATGGGGGCACCCTGGGTGGCTCAGTTGGTTAAGCGACTGCCTTCAGCTCAGGTCATGATCCTGGAGTCCCGGGATCAATTCCTGCATCGGGCTCCCAGCTCCATGGGGAGTCTGCTTCTCCCTCTAATCTTCTCCCCTCTCATCCTCTCTCTCTCTCTCTCTCTCTCTCAAATAAATAAATAGAATCTTTAAAACAAAACAAAACAAAAATTTCCAGGCATGCATTGTGTCTAAATTTGGGAACCATATGTACAAGAAATGCTTTCCTTTGTCAATGTGAAATCCCTCCAATATTAATCCCCCATCACGGTTTTGTGTGTTTAGGGGTGGAGGGTGTCTTGTCTTGTGTTATGTTGTGTGTGTTTGTTTTGTACCGAAAACTGTTTACCAAACCGTTTCCTAGGGTAGCTCTTTTGAGAGAGATACAGTCCTGCACAAAAGCTTGGGCACAGGTTAGATACCATGTCTTCTGTAAAGGTCTTACTTGGACATTTCCTGATTCCATGACTTCCTCCTGACCGCCCTATTTAAAATTCCAGCCAATCTCTGAGTCCTCAAGGAACGAGCCAGGATATTAATCAAGATAACGTGGCCAAGAGATGTGAAATTTCTCAGCCTTTCTAAAAAGAGATGAGTGAGAAGAAATGTCTTCAGGATTAGAAGCAGTTTTCCTTAGTAGCCAGAGATACACATGTCCTGGGTCCTGCTCAAGCTGGCCCTTTTCATCTGAAGGACCCTTTCCAGTGCTCTGGAGGTGTGGTGGGCTTGGATGGCTACAGGATGGTGTATCTCAGTGTTCACTAGTAAGTCCATCCAAGCTTCAGTGTAAATCTTGGTTTTAAGGAGGGTTCACCCAGGGATATAAAATAAAATGGGATTTGAATGGAAACTTGGCATCCCAGTTTGGAAACATTTTTTTTTATTGGGTACAGATTTGGGAGGGGGGAGGAAAAAACAAACACAATTTCTATGTTGTAAATGTTAATAAAAAAAGAACAAGTAAAACAAATTAAAATGTTTTGTTTTGCTGAGGCTTATTTGCATTCCCATGATTCCAAAATACTTCTGGATTTTATGAAAATCTGTATAACTCTTTTAGTATAGAACACAGGGGGAAAATGAAGTTAAATAAAGTTAGAGGATGGCAGAGGTAAGATGTAAAATTATAGTAGTCAGTTGGTAAATATCCTAATGAGTTTTCTTAATCATGTTTTTTGTTTTCCAAGAAGATCATGAACATAGGATTCTCACATTATGTCTTCAATTCTGTTATTTGTTGTGATAAGCTTTTATATTCCTCCCTATATGTATCAGCCCGATCCCTGGGGCTGGCTGACTGTTGTTGCTCTTGCCAATTTTTATAACCATTAGATCTTAGATATACTCCACTACCAAAGTTATTAAAATTAAGGAGAAAATAGAAGGTTAATGGTCATGACTCACCTCACAGTAATCTTTTTATTTGTATCATACTTTAATCTCAGAAATATGTATTTGAAGGGAAGAAGAACCAGAATAATCAGGAGGTTTGTGTTATCATCCTGGCTCTCCTATGTAACCACTGTGTGATTTTGAGCAAGTAGCTATCCTGTGTAGCCCCACTGTTGTCCTCTGACCAGTTCATTCATTCATGTGGGTATGAGGTTTAAAGGACATGGCGTATAGCAGAATGAGAGGATCCATGGTCTAGATAATCCAGGATGTCACTGCCCAAGATGGCAGCCATTAGGGGCATGTGACTTATTTAAATTCAAGTTAATTAACATTTTAAAATTTTAACCACACCTTAAATGCATACTGTTCAATATAGCTAGCAGCTACCATATTGGACTACACAGAAGAACTGTTCCATCATCACAGAGAGTCCCATGGAGTAGAATGACACTCTCTTCCCTAACGCTGGGAATTGCAGTTTGAGTTTAGGTAGCTCAAAGATAGCTCTTTGAGTTGTTCTGTGAACTGCTGCGGATAGTACAATCCCTAAAGAAGTCTGTCTTTCCCCTTGAGCCGCGTGCGAGACCGTGGACACGGCATGCCAAGAGAAGGGTTACTTTGTGCTCAGTGGCATGTCAGCTGCATCATCACAGATGTGGAAGCAGTGGGCCTGCTTATTCTGAATTCTGTCAGAATCATTTTTAAGTACCATATGTCCAGTGTCGTCTTTGGCACATTTCTCTGACTTCATCCGAGTTCCAAAATGAAGCCTCACAGTCCCCTTCATAAATTTAGCCATCAAAGGCGATGATGGCTTGCTGAGCTCTAAAGCCTAAAGTGAAGTGGGATAATTGTGCTGGGAATGGAGAGTGAGGGGACATCTGAGACTCATGTTGCTGTTACGGATTGGCAGAAATTCATCTTCAGTGAATACAGAAGCAGCTGTCTGATAAGAAGACGACATTTGCCCCTTTTGCTTATGATCTGCCACACACCCCACATTCTGTAGAAATGTCTGATTTTGAAAGTCCTTCACGAACTATAAAACCGTATACCAAAGCTAATACTGGTTATTAATATCATGAGTGATTTTTTTTGGCAACACTCAGCTGAAGATGTAGCATGGTGACCATCTTGGCTGCCTTAATGGTCTGAGGTTCACCTCTGTATAGATGCAGTGGTGCCTGACTCACTCTGAGTGTTGTGTGTGTCTCTGTGTGTGCACACACACATGTATGCCCGCTCTCTCATGTGTGTGAGAGGACACTTTTTTCCTTAGGCGTGGTAGTTTCACCTATTTTTTTCCTAGCAAGGACTCTGAAGCTGACGGCTCAAATCCCAGTTCCACCACAAACTAGTGAGGTGATCATGGCAAAGTTACTTACCTCCTTTGTGTAGTAGTTTTCTTACCTAACATGAGGGTAATGAGAGTTCCTATAACAGGATAGGTATGTGGAATAAAAAGAATGTGTGTGTGTGTGTGTGTGTACATTATAATCACATATACATACATATGTACTCATTTATATATATACATACAACACATAGATAAATACATATATGTATATGTGTATACATATGCCTCAGTAGTCATATATATATATATATATAGAGAGAGAGAGAGAGAGAGAGAGAGAGTACATCCTAAGTGCTATTGAAGTATTAGCTATAAATTAGCCATTATTATTAGGACACTAATATGCTATTAGTGGACACACCAAATCCATTCCTCTTTCCCTCCCCGAACCTTGTCATCTATTGAATGGAGGGTGATAACAGTGTGTCTTCGAATCCTGTTTTTGGAGAGTGTGAGCCACTTGTGTTGAGCCCTTCTCTTGCAGGATATCCACCCAACCCTGGAGTTGATTGGATGTTGCCTTCAGAACTAGTTAACCCCCGTGCTCCAGGACCTTCACAATACCCTCCCTGAACTTCTGCATTCCGAGAGCTTTCTTCACCACCACACTCCAGTACCACCACCACCACCCCGACATGCACATGCGTGCACGCACGCACACATACACACACTCTAGCTTGCTTGTTTACTTGCTTGCTTGCTTTTTTTTGCTAGATACTTAAGCTTTAAGGGCCCTAGATCTCTGATCCCATCTTGACTGAGGCACAAAGATGTCCTGTTCCTATGCTGTTGATGTTGACAGAAGTACGGCACGTTTTTCCTCCATGTGCTGCTGAACTCTGAAGCAGAATGTATGAGATGTTTTCTGGTTACCAAGGATACCTGGTGACATAATCATACCTAGCCTTTCTTTCCTCTCTCCGCCCCCTCAGCCTCCCCCCTCCCCCTCCCCTCCCCTGGGTCTTTATGTGCCACTCTCTGCGGAGTACAGCTCGTGCTCTATAGCCTGTACTTATTTTGGTGCAAACGGCTGCCCAGGACTGACTGGAGAGATTGCAAGCACTTCCAGTCTCTCCAGTGGATAGGTTACCTCTTGAGAGAGAGCAGCTCATCTTTCTTATATACTAAGGTTTTTCGCCATTTTAGAACACATCAAATATTTGTTTGGTTCCAGTAAGAGGACTAACAAAATACTCTCTGGTTTCTGTTGACTGATTTATTGGAGACATCCTGCTTCCCTCAGTGAAGATCCTTTTTCCATTAACTTTCAGCAGTAATTACTTCAAGGTCTTATCTGGAAAGTTCTGCCCTATTAGCCCTACATGGGCAGTGTGTCTTGGGATAGACATTTTACATTCTGTCTGTAGGCAGAAGACTACATACAAACAGAAATGTAGCTTAATATGAAATGTCAAATAACTTCAATCACCTAATATCTAGATATCTTAGACTGGCATTCTAGGCCCTCCATGCTCTGACTTCTAACTTGATATCCTCACCTCCTGTCTTACTCCACTCACATTAGCAATAGGTTTTCCCATCACTGTGTCTTTGCTTGTATTGTCTCTGCCTGGAATTCCCTCACCACTCCCACCCCCACTATCACCTCCATCACCACCCCACCTCTGCCTCTATCACCACCTCCATCATCACCTCCATAACCCCCACCACCACCACCACCACCACTGCCTCTATTACCACCCCCATCACTAACATAACCCCCACCATCGCCACCACCACGACCTCCATCACCACCCCCACCCCTGCCATCACCTCCATCACCATCACCACCCCACCACTGCCTCTGTCACCACCCCCTATCACCTCCATCAGCATCACCATCATTACCACCACTATCATCACCACCTCCATCACCATTACCACTATCATTATCACGTCACTACCACCACCATCACCACCACAACCACCAGTGGCAACAGTAGCAGGTATCCCATCCTCTAAGACCCAACCCAAACACCTCTTCCTCTGCAAAGGTATTTATATTTGCTGAAAGTGACAGTTCTCTCCTCTGAACTCCCACTCTTATCTCTCTACCCATCTCTTATGACATCCTCAATTAAGTCCTATCTTGTGATACTTGTTATTTAGTTGAATAGGCCATATCTCTACTACTGGATATGAGATTTCATGATGATGCCATGATCTTGTCTTACCTCCTCCTGCCTTCTCCCTAGTTAGGCTTAGGGCCAGGCTTATTTCTCATATCTTATAGCTTTTCAAAGAATACTTGTTGAGGAGGTGAGTGAGTAAATGGCAGAAACCATGTATAGAATACTGATGTGAGTACTTGAGTACTTGCATTGACTAGAACTATTGAGAAGAGATTGCTTATATAGGAGACTTGAAATAGTTTAATATTAATGGGATGAAATATTAGAGTTGGCAGGAACTTTCAGATAATCTCTGCACTATGTCCCTTCCCATACCACCTTCATTTTCAAATGAGGAAACTAAGAGTTATATGTGACTGATTGAGATCACAGAGCAAGGAAGTCATAGAGCTAGGATTGTAACTCAGATCTGGCATTCAACCCAGCATGTTCTTTTGAAACAAGGCTCAAATAATAGTGACATAAACATTCTATTGCCCAGACACATGAAAGTGAGAAGATAATTTCCCACACCACAGCACATCAGCCCATACATTTATTTCCTTGCTGATATAAAAAGCACCAACAAAATAGCAGCAACTTATGATGAAAACATGACTGCTTCTATCATATGGTGGTTCTGCACAGCTGAATCAGAAACCGGGGTAAGAAGATAAGACAAGTCTTACTCAATTTTGTACTTCTAAATGACTTAATTACCAAATTTTGGGCTGCCGGGTCATAAACAGCACGAAAGGGAGTGGGAGTTGGAGCTGGCTGACATTCCCTCAACAGAGAGGGAACTAGAGAGGAAAATGTTGGGAGTCCTGCACTTCCGCAGTAGGAGGGGGTGAGGGTAGGAGCCAAATGGTAGGGCGGGGGAAGATTCCTTTCCCCAACTATGTAACAGAGCATTACATGAGTGAATTCAGAACTTTGAGTGTGTTCTGAGCTGAGTGCCTGCTGGAATGTGGACTGTAAATCTCTCTCATCATCCTTCTCTTTATTGACCTTCAAACAACCCCTGTTTCTCCCATCTGCTTCCCCACCACCTGCTTTTCAGTCTTTATCTATATAACATTTTCCATTCTCCTACCTTCCTCTCCGTCTACCTTTCCATGGTGCATCTCATTCCCCCTCCAAATGTTTGCATCTGGCCATATTTTTTCTCCAGCTGTGAGACCCACAGTAGAATCATGTGATCTCTTAACACATCTGCTCAACAAATACTGTTGAGCCCCAACCATCTAGTTGTTGAAGATACAACAGTAAAAAAAAACAGTGAGCAAACAGAAAGTTCTGCCCTGTGGACTCTATGTTTGAGTGGGGAGACAATAAACAAAATAATTGGTAAGTTATATAATATATTGGAAGGTAGTAAATTCTGGGAAAGAAATAAGCTAGGTTGGAAAAGGAAATGTAGGCGGAGAGAGGGCTCCAGGTCACAGTACAGAATCGGACAGCCTGGGCTGGAATTGGAACCCTAGCTCCATCCTTCCGGGTTATGTGACCTGGGCAGGCTAATGGATCTCACTGTGCTCCAGTGTCCTTATCTATATGTCCGGAATCACAAGGAAAACTGATATCTTCTTGGGTGATTTGGGGATTAAATGAGATGATGCATATAAGGTGTTCAACCCAGGACCTGCTTCCCTATACACACTAAATGATTGTTAGTTTGTATTATTTGTAACATGAGGCTATATATTATAGTATATACATTATGTATGTAACATATATAGCATATATGTATGAATGTTATGCACATAGCATTATTATTAACTTTGTACCCATAATATTCCATTTTTTCTCAAATACGTATTTTCATCTGTGACTCTTTTTCTGCTAGTCTGTGCCCTTTTGAAGACAAGAACCACATCTTGAGGGTCGCCTGGGTGGCTCAGTGGGTTAAAGCCTCTGCCTTCGGCTCAGGTTATGATCTTAGGGTCCTGGTATCGAGCCCCACATTGGGCTCCCTGCTCAGCAGGGAGCCTGCTTCCCCCTGTCTCTCTGCCTGCCTCTCTGCCTACTTGTGATCTCTCTCTGTCAAATAAATGAATAAAATCTTAAAAAAAAAAAAAAAAAAAAAGAACCGCATCATGAGTATCTTCGTAACCTCCATAGTTCCTTGGCACATGGAGAATTCTGTTTGCTTGCTAAATTAGAAACAAATGTAATATTAAAAAAAAAAAGAAAGAAACAAATGTAATACACCTTTCTGAGGCACAATAATCTTGTGCCAAAGCCAGTTGTTGGAACCTTGTCTGGTTCTGATCCTTCTCATGTCATACCTAAATGACTGCTGCATTCTGTCCATCTCCTCTCCCTGCTTATAACCACCATTCCTTCCCACCTCCTGCAGAATGCCCACCTCCTTCTCCCAGCTCACTGACCATCCCACCCCTCTGCTCCAGCACAGGAGCTTCTCAGAGATTATTTCCTTTGGATCTAGCCAGCTCCTGTCACTTTGTTCTACTTTCACACAAACTTAAAATTATTTCTGTCCAGTGAGCTCCTTGGTGAGGCTTCCCTCTCAAAACCTATCGTGCCCTAAACCTGTAGTTATAATGTGCTCCTACTCTCTCATAGAAGAGATTTCATTCCTTTTTCATGTGATCCTTACAAGAACTGTGTGAGGTACAAACTTCGGGGATTATCAGCAGCATGTTTCTAATAAGGAAATAGCTCAGAGAGGTGGAGTGAAAACTCCCAAGTTTACGTGGCTAAAAATGGCAGCACTGACGCCTGAATTCCCATCATCTCCAGCCATACCGGGTCGAAAAAGTTCATGCTTGGCGCTGGGATAACCAGAATTCCCACCCCGGCATTGCTGTCTACTCACCATACGACCCTGGGAAATGCCTTGGTTTTCACTTCTGTAAAACAAAAGTAACTCTTGCCCATCCTGACTCACAGGCATATTTTGAAGATTAAAAGACATGTTAAGAAATTTCAGAAAGTATAAATGTCAGGAGTATGAATAAGCTCTGTAAAAATATAATGACTGATGTATACGAAAGGATGAAGTGGACACTTTGTGATTTCCACACACACCAGAAAAAGAAAAGCTCTTTAGAATCTTCAGGCATAACTAAGCATTGGCACTGCTGATAAAGAATATAGGATTCATGCAGGCTTTTTTTAAACACATGGGCTAAAAAATGGAGTGTGCACAACTGCCAGAGTCCAAATATTATTTAAAAACAGCCCCCTCCCAAGGAACACACACACACACTTGATAAACAGCAAAGAAGATAGTCTTTTTCCATCGCACTGCAGAGGTGTTTATAGTGACCTGTAAAATCCAATCATGGGAAGTGATGTGTTGATCTGTCTTGTTAGAGTGAGAGGCTCAGCATTACCGACCGAGCTCATTGCTTGTCCAGGAACCCATTCAGATTCTGTGGTCATCCTGGATTGCTGTTGAACTGCCATGTCACAAATCAGCTACCCCTTGGGACTTGGAAATTCTGAAGTTATATAGAGATTTTTGTGAAATTTCAAACCTGTAGTGTTTTATTTTTTTTATAATCGGTTCTCAATAGATGACTGAATAATAGACAATAATATTTGCAGCAGGGACCTGTGGCCTGGATGACAGAAGTAATCTGTGCACAACTGCTGCGATTTCTCTGTCATCGTTCTGCTTTGCTCCCCCAGGATGCATCAGGGACGACTAGGAGATGGTGGCAGGCAGGAGCTCCATGTTGTAGTGAATTTTGGTCCAGATCGTCAGAGTCAGCTGGGAGGGAGAGGAGAGAGATGAGCAGTGCCTCCTCACACACATGGTAGCGACCCTATAGCTTTGAATTCGGCTATAATGCAGAGACTAAAAGGGTCATGGAATACTGTGGATAGGGCTATGTAGACATCTACCTGGAGAGCAAAATTAAGAATTAGCTCTCTATTAGGGACTAGACCCAGCACTTGGGAGAGGGTGGTTCCCTGGTAGCAGCTCTCCCAACAGCAGCTAGAGATTCCTGATTCTTTTAGGATTGGACATCCAGATCTTAGCCCAGCCCCACCTGCCTGGATTTAAAACAGGCCCCATTTGGGGCCTGTAGCTGGGCACACTCCCTCCTGGTACCACATGACAGTGTTCTGCTTTCTGAACAGGGAAGCCTAGAAGGCAAGCAGAGAACCCATGGGCCTAGCCCCCCAGCCTCCTCCTCCTCCTTGGCATTAGGCATATACGGCATAGATGGGTGCAGGCTCAGATTAGACTCTCAGCACTTACGGCATTCTCCTTGGGCTCATTTTAGAATCCTAACGTTCAGATATGGCTTGCCCACGGTCACACAATGAGTCCATGGGAGATCTGGTTGAGAACCCAGGTCTTTTGAGTCTCCATCTAGCTGTGTAATGAAGCAGCACCTCTTTCTATTACGATAATATATCAAGCCACATATACCTTAATATGCTTCCTGAAGTTGACTATTGCAGACCATCTGGGCTAAGCATCCACCCTCTGGATATGCATTACTACTTCCTCCTCTCAGGACAGTAAAGGAGGGTCTCACAGAGATGATGTGTCTTGATGATTTAGGTAAGGCTTCGGTGGATGGAAAGGCACTGTATTTATTCTGAGACATTGGGAGACAAGTTGCAAAGGATCTTCGATTTTCTACAGAGATATTTCCGGGGGATGGGCTATAATGTCACATCTCCTGGTGTTTACCTATTTTTGTAATTCCCTTTTCCTGAGTGCAGGTGGGGCATGTAATTTTCTTCTAATCAATAGAAGATGGCAAAGGTATCGGGGTGCAACTCCCACATACTCTCAGAGTCCATCTCAGCGGACTGGCCCAAGACACTATTGTAAGCTCGAGGAAGCAAGTGACCATGTTGGAGAAGCCCATGAACTAAGGCCTCTAAGGAACTGTGGGCTCCCTCTAGGAGCTGAGGGGGTGGCCTTCAGCTAAGGGCCAACAAATAGCCAAAGCCTTACAACCAAAGGGAATGAATTCTGCCAACAACCTGAATGCTGTTTGGAACAGAGTCATCCCCACCCAAGCCTCCAGAGGAAAATACCTCTCAGCAACACCCCGATTTCAGCCTGTAAGGCTCTGAGCAGAGGATCTAGCAAAGCCATGCACGGACCCCCAGAAACCGTAAGATAAAAAGACATGTTGTTTTAAGCCACTTAGCTTGTGAAGCAGCAATTGAAAGCGAATACAATACCCTTGACTATTTTCTAACCAGGTGCCATTTAGAAAATCCCCACCTAGTAAAGGAGTCTCCTACAGTTTTCTAAATCAGCAGTTATGAAGGTTCTGCTTAAGCATCTTCAGTGGTAGGGAGATAACCATTTCACAGGGCAGCCCATTCCAGGGTCAACCAGTTGGCAAGCTGTCAAGTTCCACCCTCCAAAGGGAACTACACTACACAGAGGCATCCTCTGATATACCCTCGATCCCAGGTAGCCTGGTGGGGGGCTCCCTATTCTCTCAGTCCTGGACCATCCCAGTTGGCGAATGGTCTTTGCCTGCTTCATCAAGGAAGGACTGGAGGGGACGGATGGGACATGTCCACAACCCAGGATCTCTTGCTCCCAGTTTTACCGCTCAGCAGTGATACAAACTTTCACCCCTTAAGTAAGTTAATGAGCCCTGCCCTGTATACTTTTACTCACAGGTTTGTGGCCATCAAGTGAGAGAACTTCGATGAAAGTGTTATTGGCTGTAAATCAACAAATGATTGCAAATGGTGATGATTATTGAAATAATGGGCATTTGTCAGTAAACGTTTGTCGAAGCTGGTGCACACTTATGGAGACAGGCTCTCCAGGGAAGTTGCTGATGTGAAAATAAGGAGACTAGCCCCAGTTTGGAACTGCATCACTGATTCTGGATTCCCAGTGGTACATTTCAGGTCTTGCTTCAGGAATTTGTTTTTTGTTTTGTTTGGAAGGAACAAGAAGCCCCTGGAGCCAGTTAGGCTGTCATCAAACTTACTTGGTAATTAGGCTCCAAAGAAAACCTGTGGCAGCGAGACAGCGTTGAAACTTGAATTCCTTTCCACAGGTGGAGGGTTGGATCCTAGAGGCAGTGTGTACAGCTTAGCTATTTTTATGCTTCTGCATGCAAGAAGGTTCAAGAGAATCTGGGTAAAGGCAATTAGCGTCCCACTGTCTGCAGGCAAAACTGGTTTGAACATGTTTCCCTGTTCTTGAAGGGCTGTTGGAGCCTCGGCAGTTTATCTGATGAAAGATTTCACTAAACAAAATGTCTTCACTCACAAATCCAGGCCCTTTACACTCTGTGTCAGCCCAAAATTTGTTTCTTTTTGTTACCATCCTTCCTGCAACCATGGACCACGGAGAAGTAAATCAATCCCCAAGAGCCTGAGAAATTATGGAGGTGTTTAATCGGTCTGTTTATAGATGTCCCTGTGAACTCTTTTTGTATGGACAATTTACGTATTGTGACTCTGCTCATTTGGAACAGAAAAATACGTTTATACTTGCATTTTCCAGGCAAGGTTCGTAGACACGTTTATATGGCACCGTGCACATTACCCCTGAAAGTGTGGCTATTTCACTGCAGATTTGTTTTGCCCACTTTAGGAAAAACAAGATCAAGATCTCATTATTAAAACCAACTTCCTCCCCAGAGACGACTCCTTTTAAAACATACATTAAAAAATGTCCGCAGTTATGTTTGTTTCCGCAAAAATGGTCTGAATTTTTACCTACCTCTGTATACATCCTGTTCTCGTGTGGGCATGATGACGTGTGCGGGGGGATCAAGCATCAGGAACTCAAAGAAATGTGCTCTCCGTGCTGCATTTTGGGTCATCCTTCATCAAACCTAGTTTTTATCCCTGACTTCAGTTTTTGGTGTTTGGTTCCTTCATTTAAGGATTTTGTTGACTTGCTCTGTTTTGGTTTTTGTATCTGTTTTCTGATCTGAGGTTGAGATCCAGTGCTAATTGAATACTAGCATGAAATATTTGAGCCTGGCTCCCTGGAGTTCCTCTGGCTGGTTATCTCAGTGGTTCAGGTGTTACGCTACCAGACTTCAGTCTGCTTTCTCATCTTTGAGCCTAGAGCACTTTCCACCAGCCAGCCATAAAGCCCACCATTGAAATTTTAATGGATCTATTTAGTTCCTCAGTTTCCCCTACTAGGTGGTGAGCTCTTGCAATGCAAGAACCTGCTTGTCTAATCCGTGATGACCCCGCAGCCTAGCACAAGTCTTACAGAATACCGATGTTCCATAACTGTCTGTTTCATAAAGGCAAGAATGTTCATTGGTTACATTTTTCCCAGGGACCAGATAATGCAATCCTAGATCTTGCTATAGTATCTGAGACACCAAGTGAGAGGATTTGAATGATCTGTGAAAATCCATGTGGGCAGCTCCCAAATTATAGATGGATTGTGTCCCAGTAGTTCAGAGATGAATGAGTATTACAATTCACAGAGCTTGACAGATACACTCATTTCAGCCTTCCCGTTTCACAGATGCAGCAGCTCAACCGTGAGAAGGGGCATTGCCTTGCCGAAAGTCCTGGAAAGAGTTTACGGCAGAACTAACTCCTGCCTGGCTCCACATATTTTCCTTACTGCTTATGCTCGTTGTGTCATAGGCACACATACCAATTAGTTTCATTGTTTGGCCCACAAGGAAGCGCATTTAATCTAGTGTTAGATATTGTGATTATTCCCAGAATCCTGACGCTTCTAGGGAATAAGCTGCGAGACAAGCGGGAAATAGCTCTAGCCAGCCATCAGTAGTAGCTTCCAGAAAGGACATCCACAGCTGTGAGGAAGGGGCTCTATTCACTGTGATACCAGCAGAGGCTACATCACTCCTTTCTCATGGGGCAGGTTCCATAAAATGGTAGCAGTTCTTGAATCAAGGGAAGCCTTCTGCCCAGTTTTCAGAGGCAAGCACAATGATGTATGTTCCAGAAAAACCATTCTAATTATTGCTCATGTGCATATTTTCCCTGTGCACATCTCTGCTTTTTTTTTTTTTTTTTTTTTTTTTTTTTTTTTTTTTGAGAGACAGAGCATGCATGCAAGTGGGCACATTGGGGAGGAGCAGAAGGAGAGGAAAAGAGAGAATCCTAAGCAGACTCCACACCTAGGGTAGAGCCTGACATGGGCTCGATCTCACAACCCTGAGCTGAAAGCAAGAGTCAAATGCTTAACCAACGGAGCCACCCAGGCGCCCCCATCTCTGCACTGCCCCGGAAACAAGGACTTTGTTGCATATTATGTGAACACCTGTCTGCCAGGATTTAGAACAAATGCTTTCAGGCAATTTTGTCTCCTAGTTCAAATAAATTTCATATATTACTTTCTGTCCAGAACTGTAGGGTCATGTTAGGGTTCTTTAAAACTCTAGGAAATGTTTATTTTAATTTTCTTGAAAGAAAGGGGGAGGATAAAGAAAATGTATCAAAAGCTTCTACTGCCAAACTACTGTTTTGATTTCTCTTTGTGTGAGCTTCAGTTTCCCCACATCTTGAGCCCTAAACTCTTTGATGTTGTCCCTTTAAGCATAAAATAGAAGATTATTTTCTTTAGTGTACAGGCTTGGAGGAGGGCAAACACGAAACATTCCTGCGTGTTCATTTTCTATAGCAATAATTGATGCTGGTCTTAGGGCTGTCATATTTGCCCTTGCCTTATACAACAAGCATTTGGCGCTCTATGACTTTGCAGTTTTGTCAGCTTTCCAATCCTGTATGAAGTTCTTTCGTATTGTTTCTGTGTGAGCGACTTGACAGGGAGGCATCCATGATCTGATTCTTCTGTCTATCCCTGCAGGGCTCGTAATTATGTTTTGCACACAATGGGGGCTCAAGGCACGAGTGAACGCTTGGATGAATCTTCAGTTTGATTCCGTGAGCTGCTTAATTCTATTAGATGCACTGTCTAGGTCTTCAATAAGATGTTTCATTGGTACATATTTCGTATTGCTTTTTTCCCCCATTTTTAATTTTTTATTTAAATTCTATTTAATTACATATAGCATATTATGAGTTTCAGAGGTAGAATTTATTGATTCATCAGTTGCATATAACAGCCAGTGCTCATGTCTTCCAAGTGTCCACCTTAATGTCCATCACCCAGTCGCCCCATCTCCCCACCCACCTCCCCCGACAGCCCTCAGTTTATTTCCTAGAGTTAAGAGTCTCTTCTGGTTTGTCTCCCTCTGTTTTATTTCTTTTTTTTAATTGATTTTTTAAAAATTTTTAATGAACATATAATGTATTATTTCCTTCAGGGGTACAGGTCTGTGATTCATCAGTCTTACACAATTCACAGCATTCCCCATAGCACATACCCTCCCCAATGTCCATCACCCAGCCACCCTATCCCTACTCCCCAGCCCCAGCAACCTCGTATTGCTTTTTAATGCTCAATGAACAGTTTGTGTTACTTTCAGTAAAAGCCTCAATGAATAGAAATTAGAATATTTTCAGTTACAGGGTTAATCTTTTCATACTGTCCCACAAAATGGCATTGGGTCCACAAGACTCATTTCCTGAGTTTCCTGGCCAGTGTAGTTGCCTAACTTTGTGTTCATGTGGCATAAAATCCTCAACTCCCAGGGTTGCCCTGGCTTTTAGAGATCCTTTGGAAATGCTTATCACTTACAGATGAGGACGCTGACATAGTTGCTTTCTTTACAGTTAGTGAATGAATTAGTTATGAGTTTGCACTCTCCTTAATCAAGTTAGTATGTGTGGATTCACAATATTTTGATCAATATTTTGTTCACTCTGTTTTGTGACTGTTCCTAGACTGATTCTAAAAACAGACAAGCGCTCGGAAGTAATCCGGGTAATTTACTTAATTTCCAGTGTTGCTGTTCTTACTGACAGACAAGACCTCTGTCTTTGTGCTCACTGCTAAACTGGGTTGCTTTGGGTCAGGGAAAAGAATAACAGTAGTTACTCTCAACCAACTGGGAAATCCATTCTGTTTTGCTGACCTTATTCATACTTTGTGATAAATCTTGAAATTGCACCTATTTCAAGTTTGATGGCCAGTGACCATGTATTCAAGCCATCATTTGCTTTTTCTGTGCTTGCATTCCTCCTTTTCAGAAGCTTTTCCATCTTTAAGGCCTTTCTCAGTGTGGTCATTACCTTGAGAGAAAAATTTTAAAAACTTAACAAGAATGAGTTAAGAAATATAAATGGGTCCCAGTGATGAAATGAGGAGAGCCTTGCCTCGGTTTTACAAGATCTGGGTCTGATCCTGGTGTGGCATCCTGTTAGCATTATGATTTTAGGAGATTTGGGAACCCTGGAAACCTTGTCTGCCTGTCTATCTAGTGTGGGAAAACATGGAACCAGTTTAGAACAGAGATTAAACTATGCTAAGTCATGTTATTAACACATACACACACACACACACATTATCTCTAGTGGTTCTTGTTCCAAGTCTTGTTTGGCTAGGTAGCTTCAATGGATAGTAATTTCAGTGATGGCAAATATTTATTTAGCATTTTATGGCTTATGAAGCACTGTATTATTTTGTCATTCTATTATTATTGCTAATATTATTTAATGTTGTTTTAGCATGAAAAGCAATGTCCTCTTTAGTATTCTGTGCCTGTTGGATGTATTGTAATCTACATTTCACAGATGGAAAAAGATCCTAGGAGGATAAAGAACTGTGTGACATAAATTTGCTTCTAAATAATGGGGGACATTCACACCCACATTCTGAAATTTATAAACTCATGTTCTTTCCTAAGGTTTTTCCTAAACACTGGACATAGGCATGTAGAAAGGTTTGGCTTATGCTGCCTCTCATCCTTCATGGTATCCTCTTTCTCTCAGAATTCTCCCAAAAGAACTTTGCTACTAGGAAATGTACAGCTTGGATTGGAAGCCGTTCTGTTTCATAGGAGCGGTTTTCATTCCCCATTTGAAAATCTGAAATGTCTTCATAAGACTTTGGAAGTTACAAACTGAAGGACAGAAGCCACAGTTTGTGAGGGTATCTCCCACACTTCTGTCTTCTCACAACTTGATAAGAATCACCAGAGGATTTCCATCTTTACCTGAAATTCTCTAAGAAACAGAGAACCCCAGCTATACAAAGGCACTTGGGCTACACAAAGCTGCTTTAAACTTTGAAACTGGCGGACAGTCTGGTGTACAAATAGGGAAATAGCTCTACTGGTGCCATAATAGAGTCTTATCTAAATATCTAAAAGATCTCTGTAGGCATCAGTTGTTACTCTAGGTTAGATTTTAAAGCCCACAGCTCCCTTATGAGGTCAGCAAGGATAACTGATGTTTGTTCTATCATTAGGGCCCTCAAGGCTCCAGCAAACATTTTGCACATCACTTCTAGGACTAGCAGTCAATGTGGGAATCATAGCCAAGACTGGGATAGCACATCTGCTCAGAGGGTTATTTGAGTGAACAGCAAGAGGGAGGCAGGGAGAAGCCGTAGGAGTAAATCAGACAGGCCTGAATATAAAACCCAGCTCCACCACTAAAATATCATACACTCATTAAGGATTAAAACTTTACTTTTCTGAACTTCAGGTTTACTGTCCACAAAGTAATTTAGAAATTGCTGCTTTCCAGGTAAGATATGGGGAAAAACAAAAACAAAAAAAAACACCTATCTAGTTAGTTTAAGATAACTGGATTATTCCAGTCCTCATTCCTCAAATGCCCAGAGACAGAATTTATCACTTGACAGAGGTGGTAATCCCCAGGTCCCTGTTTTTCTATCACCTTGTGTTCTAGAAAATTCAAGATTTCCTTCTTCCTTTTTCTGGCTATTGGTGGGCACAGGAAGTGATATGTTCAGATCTTTGTGGCACCCCCTGGGCTATTTGAGAACCAGTGTCGGTAATTCAAGGGATAGTTGGGGTCAATGGAAGCTGTGATGTACCTCTATGCAACCACATCTTCCTCTCAGATTGAGAGGGCCAGATAGTGGATCTGGAGAAGGAAGCCATATTGCTACTCCTATGCGTGGAGAAAGATATTGTGTCCCCTCTTATAATAGTGAATCCCTGCATTCAAGGAGAGTTGGACTTGGACTTCCATCATCTCATCTCATTTTGTTCTCTCAACCCCAAAAAGGGACACTGTTATCCTCATTTTACAGATGAGAGACTAGGGTGCTGTGATTTGCCCGTGATAGGAAATTACACGCACCAGTACTAGCACCCCAGCCTGTTCTGAAATCCAGTGACATTCTTTTCTACCGCCAGCCTTGTTTCTGGCTCCCTCGGACTTACAGAGCAAGCTCGGGCTCGGTTTGCACTAACGATGAAGCAATCTGACGTGGCAGGCATCCAGACCACTTGGGAAATGGTGCTCTTTGGGGACTGGCTTGTCTTCTTCTCAGGCCCCAACAAAAGGGTTGCTGTGGGCTGTGGGGTCAGCAGATTCTCCCTGGTCTGTCAGGAGAATTAGGGGGGTCTGGGGCTATTACGCTCTAGGCGCTTTACTAAGGCCAGCCTATTGATAAAATATGTTTGTAAGTCATAGTCTTTGTGGCTGCCTCTTCCACATGGAAGGCACATGAGAAAAACGATATCTATAATTTGTTCCTTATAGTGCCCTATAAAAGTTGGATGTGGAAGGCGGCCTAGCTTTAAGGCATCTTTCCAGGCCCTCAGACAGCATGGTACAGTGAAAAGACCTCATCCTGAGAACTTAGGAAACTAATTTCTAGTCCTGCCTTTCCCAAGAAAGTCACCCTGCCCTTTCTGAACCGTTTTCTCAACTACCATTGTGTTTGAACCAGGTGATTTCAAATATCGCTTCCTCCTCTGAAATTGTTCTTTAACTTTTCTATGTAGAGAGTTGATTGAAAGAGCCACAGATTTCATTATGAAAAAAAGGTTAAGTTATAAATAGGAGCTATTTAAGGCAGCAAAGAAATAGAGCATCCCTTTCTAATGATGTTCATTCTTAAAAAAAGAAAAGGCACAATTTCCATTTGTTTGCATTTAGAGAGGCCCTTGTCGAGCTAGGGCATTCATCTTTGTTAAATGGGCCATAAAATTAAGGTTTTTCCCTCTTTTCACTTATTTATTTACTTCAGTTTTATTTTTATTTTTATTACTTTATATTGGTATATACAACATGATGTATTTATTTCTAATACCACTTATTACAGTTCCTCCCTATTCTCTTCTTGCCTTTTCCTCATTTTGAATGGAGGCATGATTCACATGCAGTAAAATACTCAGATCATGAGTGTCTCTGGGGGTAACCTGTAAACTGGTGATGAGATTGGACAACTGTATACATCACCCCAGAAGATTCCCTTCACGAGGCTTTCCAACGAATTCCTACCTGCCACCCTCAGAATCAACTACTTGCTGACCTCTCTCACCATAAATTCTGTCTGTTCTTTTAATTTCAATACATGCAATAACACCCAGTTGATGTTTTTTCTGACTTCCACATGCAGGTTTGTGAGATGCTTCTGCTGTGTTGGCACCTCAGCGATCTGTGCCTTGTTGTTACTGAGCAGAATCCCACTACTCCGATAAGTATAGCTCTCATTAGTTTATCCATTCTCTTTTGGGATTTGGCCCTGAATTTATAAAGGTGAAAACACGTGGGGATATAAGTAATGAATCCTTGGGTCAGACCCATCTTCTGTTAAGTACCCCGGGGCCTCAGGTTTCTGCCACGAGGGGCCCTGACAGTCACCTGAACTATGAAGGAGATACCTTTGTTTTGTATTCCTCCATTGTTCCCACTTGGCATCCCTGTGAAGTGGGATCACCAGCCAGAGAGCCAAGAGACCCGGTTCAAACACCTGCTCTGTCCCCGTTCAGCAGTTGGAATGACCACTTCATCCCTGGACCTCAGTTTCTCCATCCATAAAATGGTCTGTTTGGACTGGATAAACCTTCAGCTTCTCCATCTTGGAGACCCTGCGGTCCTTTCCAATCGCTCCTCTAGGCTGTGGACACTTTGTCCTTTTCAGTCAACCCCAGATTTCACTCTTCTGCCTCTGTGTGTTGAGGTATCCAAAGCATCAGATCATTCAAGAAAATGTCTTCGGTTCCCCCCCTCTCCCATGCCTTGCATCACTTTCCTTTTCCAGAAGTGGAGCACAGAGAAGATACGTTGTCTAAAGCATTTGCTGCGAGAAAGATTTCCCTGAAAGTGTTGAGTCTTAAATGTTTACCCATCTGTCAGGTGCTTACCATGCTATTACTTTGCAAAGCTAATCAGGGTTATTATACTTACTTGTCCTTTTTGGCATACTACATTATGAATTTGCTTTTTCTGTCTCCCTCACCTCTCTTGTAGTAGCTTCTAAACTACTGAGTCAAGGTCGGTCTTCCTGACTTGTAATACTAGTTTTGTGATCTTTTTTGGGGCACCGGATAGTCAAAGTGCTGGCCTACCTATATTTTAGCTGTTCCTGGGCTAATATGATTCCTTGGACAATGTCTGTTTTACTGTAGAACTCAACTTATAAATACCTCCTCTCCTTGTCTTCACAATTTATAGAAAAAGGCCTTTGAAACACAATCCCTCTCCCTCCGGGAAATGCTGTCTATGAATTTTTTATTTTAAAGGCAAACTTTGCTTCAGTTGAAGAAATAGTATCTGTCCCTAGCATGAAATAAACTGAAAGGAGTGGAACGGTGAAGGAGGATATTTTTCCAACTTCTCTGAGGTCAATAATATAATTATTTTGGATACCAAGGGAGCTTAGAGATTACTATATTTATGCATATATACTGGGAAATGCAAAATCCCATCTCTGAGCAAAAATGGATTTGGGAAATATCTATCATTTTTATTATCTGTCTCCTTGGATATATTCTTTGCAGCCCAGTGGGCGGGAAAGAGCACATGGACTTAGAGACTCGGAAAGGCTAATTTTTTTTCATCTTGGCCCACCTACGTTCCAGCTGAACAGCTTTGGAAAATCACTTAACCTCTTTCAGCCTTTTCATTCTTATTTGTGAATTGGGAATAATGATGTCTCTTTTTCAAGGTTGTTTTGAGGATCTCAGATAATCCATGTAAAATTCGTGGCGCACAAGGTAGGAACCCGATAGAGATGGTAATTCGATTACTCTGGACTTGTCCCCTCAGCTACTTCTCATCGTAATGTCAGTTTTTGAACCTGACGTTTTAAACTCTGACTTCGGAACTTCCAAAACGAAGTATAAACTTTACTTTCACACTCACAGGGTCTGAGTCCTCTCATTATATTGCTGGTATCTGACCACATTGTGATTCGATCCAGAAGAACATCTTTTAATGGCCTGGTGAAGTGAAGGAGCAGGAGGGACAGGATCAGAACGTTAATTTCATGAGCGTTCTGTGCTGCATTGCAGAGATGAGACCTCAGTACAGGGAGGTGTGTCTCCCGATTCTGCCGCTGAGGCTCCGACAGCCCCAGAATCTGGAAATCATCCCTCTGTCCCTAGAAAGCGTGGGGGAGGATGGTAGAAAACCTTGAGAGAAATTAAAAATTCGCCGAACGTGAGGGAGGACTAGTGATCCACTAAAAACAAATCAGCACTGTAAAGTACATTTTCAATTGCAGGAGATACTTTGCTAGCTATGATTTTGCACTGGTCCCCTCTTCCGGTAACTGTGTGGAGTGGCTGTGATTTTTTTTTTCTCCTTGATCTAACATGAGGGAGTGAGAAGCATACCTAAGCAGGTCTCCCAGCCGCCTTCTTTCATCCACTTCCTCTGGTGTATGTGCCGTATACCGGTGGCAAGGACTACACTGTTAATGGAGACCTTCTGCTCTGGAACACGGAGCAGTGACGTGGGAATTGGGAGCTCTCAGGTCTGTTGTTTCTGCCAAAGATGGACTGTGACCTTGGAGCAAGTTAACTCACACACAAGGTGAAGGAGATCATATCTGCACGGGGCTTGAGAGCTCGTCCAAGAAAGATGCTCCGTGACTACAAAGTGTTTATGGTTGTGGCTTACCTCAGATCGGGGAATGGCTGTCGTTGTTGCCTAGACGTCCAGGCCATTCCCTTTTGCTTTTGTGTTCGAAACCCAGCTTTCTTCTTTGAAGTCTAGTTTCACCTAAACCAGAAGAGGATTCACACTGTTTACCTCAACAAAATCCACTTAAAAGCTTTTTCTAATTTGTGCTTCTGTTCAGTCATCCATTAGCCAGGGAATATGTATTGCACACCTACTATTTTGTACCAGACAACTGTGGTAGGAGATGCCGAAGATGGGTAAGACTTGGTCCTTTCTCAGGGAGCTCAAAATAGCAGGGGCAGACAAACATATACACAAACTAGAACACGGTGTAACAAACGCCACGGCAATCTACCTGCAAATGTTCTATGGATGAAGAAGGAAATAACAACCCATCTGCCTAAGAGGGACTGACTCAGGGAAGGGGTCAGAGAAGAGGGCACCTATGGTCAGAGTCCGGAGTTTCCGGTCAGAGATAAAGTGGGCAGAGTGTCAGAAGAGAGGTTCCAACAAGGAAAGTGTAGGATATGTTGAGGGAAATAGTAGCACTCTGATGTGGCTGGGATGTCGGGTACGTAAGAGGAATGTTGAGTGTCCAGCTGAGTCAAGGTTGTGTCCGTTCTTACCATGCTGCCAAGGAGTTGGATATCTCTTCTAGGAATGGTGGATCTTTTCATGGTTTCTAGACACTGCAGATATCTGATGCTTTCTTCATTTTGGAACTATGCTCTGACAGCATCGAAGAGGTGATCCACTGGGCAGAGGTCCCACACTGACAGCTTTCAGACCAGGTACCCTCAGATGTATTTTGTCTGATATTCAAAAGATCTTTTTAAAATTTTAAACTAATGGCAGACTTTGACAGTTTGGGAGAATACACCTAAAAATCTCGGTTTACAGCTTTGGATAAAAAGTAGGCTTCACGATTTCTGCCTGGCAACAACCAACTGGAATGTGGAAGGACCTTCTTTCCACCTTCAGCTGGGGCATGCATTCTGCAATCTGTCACAGTCCCCCTTCACCACCCACTGTTCATTAGGTACTGTTCATTACACAAAGCATGCCACTCATCAATGTTGTCTTTCTGGATCTTGTATTTGAGTGTGAGGCTGTGAGTAATGCAAATCCAGTATCAGAAAGATCGTTGGTGAACAGATGTTGCCGTTGTCCTTCCAGGCACCCTGAAAACCCGATAGATGGTGCACACGTTGTTTCGATGTGTAAGGGATGAGCGAGACAGAAAAGTCAAAAAAGACTGGGGTTTTTATTTTGGATAATAAATGGGTAGGATCCCATAAGATCTTATGCGCAGGACAAAGAGGAATCTTTGGAAAGATGGTCTTGTATTTAATGTGGCCCTTTGTAGTTCAAGTCTCTGGAAAATATCAATAAGCCTGTTGAAAATATACCTGTAAGTCAGTAGCCTCATTGTGCTGAAAGATTAGAGCTTAATGTTATGACACAAGCAGTTGTATCTTTTTTTTTCATTATCTGTCTCATATACATTATCATGAACTCTAACGAGTTGTCAGGCAAATGTCCATTCTTGAAACCAGGAAAACAAGTAAGGAAAAGGGAAGCATGAAATCCCTAGACTGATCCTATAACTGTGAGTGATATTCCACCCTGGGGACAGCAGAAGACAGTCCTTAGTTCAGCTGATGTGAAACAAATGGGTAGTGGTAAAATGTAGATTTCAAATATAGTTATACCCATTGGGTGCAATTTCTTAGGGGAGGACAAGTTAATGCAAAACGTGAAGCCGGAGCAGGACTAGGATGATAGAAGTAACACTCCCGAGAACCAGGCTGAAGGGGATTCTCGGGCATTTGCAAGACCCTGAGAGAGGGTGCCTCCTTAAATTTTGCCACCTAAGTGCCTCACCTGCTTCCCCCTAGTTCTGGTCCTCATAGGGGGTTTTAGCAATTAAATAAGTCATAATATTTATGATTATAAATCACAAGATATCATTCTTCACCCCATGAGATTCCATGGTCATGATTGCAATTCATCATTGGGGATTTATAGTCTAGTCTAACTACCATATATGTCCCCACCAGAGAGTAATACAGGCAGAACAAACTCTGGGTTGAGGCTTCTGGATACCATGAAAGCCCCAAACCTTCCCTCACGTGTTTCCAGGAGGGGCTGAGCTGACTGCAGTATCATTGGAATATCCAGTGACAGGCAGGGGCTTGAGAGCTACTCAATCCGGCATTCTGCACAGGATGGATCCCTCTCGTCCAGTAGCTTCTACGCATACTGACAGAGCAATCATAGACTTGGAAGGACCATTCACTAGCAGATCAGCATTCCAAGCTACTAGAGGAAGGAAGTTTTGGTGTGTTTGTTTTAATATTAAGACTGGATTATTCATTTGTTTACTTTAACAGTTTTATGGAGGTATAATGGATATACAAAGAATGGCACATATTTAATGTGTACAATGGGATTAGTTTGGACATATGCAAACACCTGCCATACCACTATCGCAGGCGTAATGGACATATCCCACACTTCCTACAGTTTCCTTGTGTCGCTTTGTTTTGTTTTGTTGTAGGAAGAACACTTAACATGATATCTGTCCTCTTAACAAGTTTTCAAGTGCACGACTATAGTTTTTCAACTATAGGCATTATATTATATAGCAGAGCTCTAGAACTTACTCTTGGAGCATAACTGAACCTTGACACGCATTGAACAATAACTCCTCATTCCCTGCTCCCCCCACCTCCTGGAAACCATGATTGTATTATCTCCTTCTTCAAATTTGACTATTTTGGATACCTCATGTAATTGGAATCTTGCAGTATTTATCCTTCTGTGACTGACTTATTCTACCTAACATCGTGTCTTCCAGGTTCATCTATGTTATTGTGAATAGCAGAATTTTCTTTCCTTTTTTAAGGCTGCTTAATATTCCATTGTAGGTATATACTACATTTTCTTTGTCCATTCCTTTGTCAGTGGACACTTGGGTTGTTTCCAGATGTTGCCTACTGTGAACAGTCCTGCCGTGAACATGGGAGTGTGGATCTTTCTTCAAGACCCTGATGGCAGTTCCAATTCTTTCCCATCTGGTGTGTTGTTTAGTCCTAGAGAATAGGAGACCCGAAATAGACCTTTGGTGTTATTTAGCCCAACCTCTTTGTTACATACATAAGAAAACAGAGGCACCAGAGAAGGGAATCACTGGACTTGAATCACAAAGCAAGTGTGTTAATGAGGACTAGGTTTAGCCGGAGGGATACAAAACAGTAATAGTGACAGAACAAGGGAATGTTCACTTCTCTCTCTCCCTGGGGAAGTAGGGGGTCCAGGAAAGTGGTAGGCAAGGACCCAGTCTTCCACTGTGTTCCTCTGCCATGCTCAGCAAGGGGTCAGCATGGCGGCTTCTGCTTTTCAGTGGACTGAGGGCAGACCCATTCCCTCTGACGATGCTTCCCTTCCACCTTCAACCCTTTGGCCAGGACTCAGTCTCATGGCCCACCTTAGCTGCACTGAGGCTGGAAAATGTAATATATATTCTGGACAGCTGTGTACCTAGCTAAAATTTGGAGGTTATAAGGAAAGAAGGGGAAAACAGCTGTAGGGAAACAACTATCAAGGGGCATCACAGCAATTTAATGTTATTTCCAGGACTCGTGTTGTGTTTCCAGACTCCTAGTCAAATGCGCTTTCTACTATACCATAGTTTTTTCTCATAGAAATGTGATCTTCAATCAAAGCCTGTAAGACCACTTTGAATTTGTACAAATTCATCACTTGTATATCCATACAAGATACCATGTATCTCCTTTGCTTAGGAGATGTTTGTATTGGGGCGCCTGAGTGGCTCAGTGGGTTAAGCATCTGCCTTCAGCTCAGGTCATGACCCCAGAGTCCTGGGATTAAGCCCCACGTCAGGCTCCCCGCTCAACAAGGGGCCTGCTTCCCCCTTCTCTTCTCACCTATGCTCTCTCTCACTATCTCTGTTGCTCCCTCTGTCTCTCAAATAAATAAAATATTTCTTTGTGGCGCCTGGGTGGCTCAGTGGGTTAAAGCTCTGCCTTCAGCTCAGGTCATGATCCCAGGGTCTTGGTATCGAGCCCCACATCGGGCTCTCTGCTCCTCAGGGAGCCTGCTTCCTCCTCTCTTTCTGCCTGCCTCTCTACCTACTTGTGATCTCTGTCTGTCAAATAAATATATAAAATATTTTAAAAATATGTTTCTTTAGGGTCGCCTGGGTGGCTCAGTGGGTTAAGCCGCTGCCTTCGGCTCAGGTCATGATCTCCGAGTCCTGGGATCGAGCCCCGCATCGGGCTCTCTGCTCAGCGGGGAGCCTGCTTCCTCCTCTCTCTGCCTGCCTCTCTGCCTGCTTGTGATCTCTCTGTCAAATAAATAAATAAAATCTTTAAAAAAATATATATGTTTCTTTAAAAAAATGTTTGTGTTTATTAATCCTGAGGCCTCGTAAATAGGGGTCAGGCAAACCCACATTTAATTCCTGTGTGCTAGTTTGGGACTTCGGGTCCATATAAAGAAAAACTCTAAACCTCAGTTTTTTCTTCTCTCAAATAGTGATATTATCATCACACTGACATTGTTTTAAGAATTAAATGGGACAGTGTCCGTGAAAGGGCCTCATGCCATGCCTTGTACAGAACAGTTATCTGGTGCTGCAGGTGTCAGTCCTGTTTCCGTTCTCCTTCCTCCCTTGGGGTTCCTCCAACTCGAAGGCGACCTCACTTCCCAGAAAATAACTGCAAGGAATCTAAATCCTTGACTCTCCTTCAGATACCCATAATCAGTCTGTTCTGATGTGTGGTTTGTTCTTTCGTGCTTTACAAAAACTCAAATTCCAGCCGATCCTGAAAGATCAGGATGCTCTGGAACAGTCATCGAACTTTTTAGAAGTTACGGATGCCTGAGCCCCAGAACCAGAGATAATGATTAAATAGGTCTGGAGGTGACCCAGGAATCTTCCATTTGTAAAGCTGACTGCTGAGTCCAGTACGCTGGTGTGGCACAGGCAGGTCGATCTGGTGATGGACTGGGGTGGGGGAAACGGGAGGCTGAGAGGCCAGTTAGGAGGCTGTCGTCATCCCCTAAGTGGGAGATACTGGAACAGTATGACAGAGATGGCGAATAATGAATGGAATAAAAATATCTAGTGGGCAAAATAATAGAACTTGGCACCTGGTGGGATATAGGAAAGGTAATGCTCACGCTGATGTCAAGCATCTTTCAACAGTAGCAAAACTGTAGCTCTTGAAGTTGATCTGAACTGAACTTACTGGTTTGAGGTAAAGGACAGGAGGGATTTTATTTTATAAAATATGATCATTAGTATGAAAACCCTGAATTATCTGGAACCCTCACCCAAATCTGATAAGACAGAGTATAAGCAGGACAAAAGTCAAATCTTATTCTTAGCTTAAAGAATTAACTATACCAGTATACACGAGGGTCATTTAATTTAACAGATGTTCATGTAAAAAACTAGAGACTTAGAGGGGAGACCATGTGACCCCGAGATGAGTAAAAATGAATAGGACCACATGAAAGTAAACACAGTCTTCCCCTGCACCCGTATAAAGATGAGTGTGCAAAACAGGGAATGCAGTAGTCCTTGGTGGGATGTGTTCCTTTCCAGGCCCCACACGTCGAAGGCAACCTGGCAAACGAGAACTTGTGCAGAGAATGATGGTTAGGAGGACAAGATGACGGAAATCATGTGCCATAAAAAACTGCTGAGGGAATCCAAGTATTTATCCCGATAAAAATGGCACATGTGCGGGGACACCTGGGTGGCTCAGTTGATTAAGCAGCTGCCTTTGGCTCAGGTCATGATCCCAGCGTCCTGGGATCGAGTCCCACATCGGGCTCCTTGCTTGGCGGGGAGCCTGCTTCTCCCTCTGCCTCCGCCTGCCGTTCTGTCTGCCTGTGCTTGCTCTCTCTCCCTCTCTCTCTGACAAATAAATAAATTAAAAAAAAAAAATGGCACATGTGCGAATGACACGTGTCCTCCCAGACCCCACCTGTCTGTAGTGGACTACCACTGGAAAAAGAGCATGTGGCATGGGATATAGGTTGGCGTCGTGGTCCTTGGAAAGCACACTTTGTGACAGCATTTTCCACTGCATAGAAAACACTATATGGGGTCCCTGCTATAATGAGGTATGAGCAGTGCTGGGAAGGAACAAACGTGGAGGGAATGATTAAGAAAGGAGGCAACATTCACATGCCCATGGCCCTGAATGTTGAGCCATCTCACTTGTAAAGAAGAATGTTCAAGGCGGGGGCGCGAGCTTAGGCATAGGCATGCAAGAACAAGGAGCATGAAGTTGGGTTGAGCAAAAGCTTGGGTTGACAGGAATGAAGACTGCCTTGGGGGAATGGCGGGATAGGTGCCTGGAAAGGGGAGGTGAGACAATATCCTGAAGGATGTCCAGTGTCAAGCCAGAGAGTCTGGCACTGGGGTGTGGTCACTGGCTTTAGAGCCCCGCCTATAGAATGATCCTCTAGTGCAATCTCTTCCATCTACATTATTTCCTGTCTTTGATAGTAAACATATCATCTCTGTTAAAGTTTGCTTCCTAGCTTAAACTGAACGCAGACTCTAAACCATCAAATCACTTTCAATTTTTTTTTTTCCCCACCACAAACAACTCTAGGATGGCATGCATTTGAACAAACCAAAAGTGATTTCGCTCTTCTAATTTTCAGAGCTTTTGGCTGGATGCAGAGTGAGAAATTCATACCTTTTTCAAGTAGCGTGGGTTCTTTTTTCCCAATTCCTCCCCTCCATCTGGTTCTCTGGAGGTCTTGGAATCCAGGAAAGTGTTAGTTCACTGTGCTGAAATCCAAAAAAGACTGCTAAACTGTGAAAGAAAATTTGCATTCCAGAGACACTGGAAGAGTTAGTTCCCCGCCCTTTTGCAGCAGCGAAGAGAAAACATCTGTATTTTCTGTCCCCTTTGTCTTTCAGGAGTTACAGAATGGAAAACCCTGCACTCTTGTCTGTGCCTTTCATACTCCTTAATGTAAACCACTTTGGCCTCCTTGGGGGTAGAGAGAGGAACCAAAACATGGAATTATTTTATTTCTGGTGTCAGAAAATATTACAGCCAAGATACAGTTTAAGGGAAGTAAATCACTGCGCTGACTTCCCTTGTGCTCTTCAGGAGGCTGTGTTCTCGTGAATGGGTTCCAGAGCCAGGTGTTTGAAGTTCACATCAACAGTGCTCTGCTCTGAAGGAAACTACACAGTCACAACCATGATGTTGGCATGTCATTAATGGCCTTTCTAAGCGACGGTGCTGTCTTTTGTCTTCCATCGGCAGAAGTGTAATTAGAAGGGCTTGTTTTCAACAGAAGCCAAATCATTGCCAAATTTGTTCAACTGATCTCTAGAGGATCGAAGTTAGCTCATGGCCCTCTGGCTGTTCTCTTTGCCACTCCCAAGAGTTAGAGGCTTAAAGTTTTCCCTTTCTTTTGAAAGAGGATCAAGTTTGGTTCAAACAAGCTTTTCTGTCATCCCCAGGAGTACAAGGATAGACCTTCTGTGACCCCAGTTGTTTGGCTCAGACCACTTGTGGCTTGTTATAATTTAGGAAGTAATTGCAATTCATAAAGCCAGGTAGAAAATAAACATCTTGGCAGAGCTGAGTTTCAGGCACCTCTGAAGGGAGCCAGCACGTGAGCAGAATGATATTGGGAACATTTCTAGTCTCTGCTTGCAGATCCCAACTCTAATGGATGATTCACAATGGATTTAATTCTGATCTGAATTGTGCAGGCAGGCAGTCATTATTATGTATACATGTGGCTGAAAATATCATTACTTAAACCCCTGGTTTTAGGTTTGGCCCCTAGATGGGTCAGTTACCCACAGTCGACAAATGCTGTAAGTTAAAGACCATTGTCCTACCAGTGTTGTATAATGAATGTCAGATCATATGGGGTTTTTTAAGCGGAAAGTGTAGCACTATTTTTTTTTAGAAAGATACTTTTGCTGAGATGGACTCAAAGAACCAAGGGTTGGAAGAGACCTTAGATAATAGATTAATGTCATTTACTTCTCTCATTCAACCAACACTTTTTAGGTGGTTGGTGTGTGTTCAGCACTGCTCCAAGACTGTGAATGTTGTAGTGTCTCAAACAGACTTGTGGGGAAATGAACAATAAGCATATCAGCAACTAGATGCTCGAGGTGGTATCAGGCAGTGATAAGGGTATAAAGAAAGTAGCAAGGCAATGAGATAGAGTCTGGCTCAGGAGAGGGGGCTACAAATAGGGTGGTGATGGAAGGCCATCTGAAGATGGTTATGGAATTTCGGGTAGGTCTGTGGGAGTCATTGCTATTGGATGACTCTTTGGAATATTCCTTCCGAATCACTGATTCATTTCCTTAATTAAATATTTATTGAGCTTCTACTGTGTGCCAGCCATTTTGCAGTGAACTGGGGCTGAAGCAGTGAACAAGACAAAGAGCGCTGCCCTGTTGAAACTTCTCTTGGGTCCTCAAACCAATCACAGAGCTTCAGAAGACCAAGAGGTCTCCCTAATAAAGTCTCTTATCTTAAAGGTATAGGAATATAGGCCAGCAGAAGAAAATGCTTTCCACAAGCTCACTACCAGTGGCTGGGCTTCCAAAATTAGGCACAGCCCTTGCCTTAAGGTCATTTCTGTGTTACCATATTGTGCAGGGTTTCCATAAACATCGACTAAAGCAGTCCTAGTTTCAAATAGTGCTCGGGTTAGTGTTGTGATCCAGAATGAAATCGTTTTCCCCATGGAGACCTCCTGTCCACTGTAAATTGAGGGTAGTCAAGATGGCATCTCACAGGGACTTAGTTGAAGAGCCTGTGACAAACTACGCCATCCATGAGACTTGTGCATGCACACTTGAAATGTATAATAGCACTTATTAGGTGTCCCACATATGTAAATGAAAGAAAAATAGAACAACACAAAATTTCTGTTGAAAACAAAAGAAAAAGGGGAAAAAAGCACACTGTATTTTCCAAAACACAGTATGTGTGGGATTAAGGATGTCTACGTCTACATCTCATATTGTCTTCTCTCTGTAGTAAGAGCAATGGAAAGTAGGCTCCATTGACTAGTCAGAGACTAAAGAGCCAATAATTCCGGACAGTCCTCACATGGAATAGTAATTTTGCCCAGAGAAAAGAACTTTATAACAATATCTTTACATCTCTTTACATTCTTTTTTAATTGTTTTTTTTTATTTTAATTCCAACAGAGTTAACATCCAGTGTTATATTAGTTTCAGGTGTACAGTACTGTGGTCTGACAGTTCTGTACAGTACTCAGTGCTCATCATGGTAAGTGCCCTCTTTAATCCCCATCACCTGTGTCCCCCATCCCTTGACTCATGTCCCTTCTGGTAACCATCAGTATAGTTTGTTCTCTATAGTTAATCGTTACATTCTTAAGAGTACATTTTACATGTCTTATCTCATTTAATTATCAAGATTTTGTAAGATAGGACAATAATCAGTATCCCATTCTAATAGATGAAAAATTGACACTCAGATGGAATTTTGTTCAGGAAGCTGTGAAATTCCAGTTACTCCGTAAAGTGACTACCTCGGTGGAACCTATCTGAGTTCTATGCATAACCTCTATTTACAAGTTGCAAGTAGCAGGAATTATGAAACGCGAACCTAAGTCATCATGCCATGGCCTAGAATAGGATTAGCTCTCCGAGTCATTGGCCAGAGGGCCCCCATTCTTACCAGTGTGAGATGACCACGTTTTGACAATGGCGAAAATTCAAGTTATGTCATATACTCTGCTAATGATTTTTCATTTGTGATGTAAGTAATTTTGTCAACAGCTAACCAATATTAGTTTTCATATTCTTTTTTTTTTTTTTCAGCATAACAGTATTCATTATTTTTGCACCACACCCAGTGCTCCATGCAATCCGTGCCCTCTACAATACCCACCACCTGGTGCCCCCAACCTCCCACCCCCCACCCCTTCAAAATTCTCAGATCGTTTTTCAGAGTCCATAGTCTCTCATGGTTCACCTCCCCTTCCAATTTCCCTCAACTCCCTTCTCTCCATCTCCCCTTGTCCTCCATGCTATTTGTTATGCTCCACAAATAAGTGAAACCATATGATAATTGACTCTCTCTGCTTGACTTATTTCACTCAGCATAATCTCTTCCAGTCCCGTCAGTTTTCATATTCTTATTGCTAACAAGGGCCAGAACACCAAAGAGAAGTTTTGGTACTCCAGAACGTTCCAGCACGAGGTCTGGGAAAGAGTACCATACAGAACTAGGGCAATTGGGCCCTGAACTCAACTCTTTCCTTAGTTTACAACGTTAGGCATTTGGCTTCCTTGAATGCAGTGTCCTACTGTCTAAGGGGAGAGAGTGGAATGAGATGATTTTCATAATTTTTTTCAAGCCCAAGCAAACAATGTACTTATGAAAGGCTGTGGTACAGCAGTTCGCTAGAGAGTTGCAACTGCATTCTTTGTAATTCGCATTACATGAACTAGATAGAGATACTTAGGAGAAAATCAGGGGACAGTGTGAAGTAGAAGAATGAGCAACTTTATCTTTGAACTTAGAAGACATTGGTTCAAATCCAAGCACATTAATAGTCATGCAGCATATAACCAGAACAAGAGTTCTACCATTCTACCTGTTCTAACACATACTTTGTAAACTTTAAAAACTCAACCCAGGCAAGCTGTCAGTTTTCGTTTGGGGAGTGTAAAATAACATAAATTACTTTTAAGAAGGACTGAGAAATGTATAGGTTTAAGGTACAATAATGCTTACATAGAAGTAAGAACAACGTTTCCACAAAGTTCCTAGGAAGCAGGGGGACAATCTCTTAGGAATCTAGAAGCTTATTTGATATTACATTATTGAGTTGTCCCAGAGTGTCATACACAGGATTCCTTAAATAATCCATTTTTTAAAAGTAGAGATATGAAATTCTTTTATAATGTATAGAAGAATTGATGGTGAAGGACAAATTAGAAAAATTGAAATGTAATGCTTAGATATGGTAATTCAGCTAAGTGATCAAAGCATGCCAAGTTCATTAAATATATGTCCTAGGCCCTTAGAATCTGTAAAGAGGATGAACACAAAACTCATTAGTATAAAGCAGGCACCGGACACTTCCTTTCATATATGGATCTCACTTGATGCTCCCAGAACCGCACTATAGACACTTTCCCTCTTACTCAGTAGAGGAGGAAACAGAAGACCAACAAGGTTGGGACCACTGCCTGGTCTTCCCAGCCCAGGTTTCTCAAATCTTCACCACTTCTCTCACTGTGTATGACGGACTCTGTGTTCTGACTCTCTGTTCTGGTTCCTGAGATGACAAGTCCCGACAGACTGTACCTTGAAGGTGTTGTAAAGGCAAATCTGTGATCTGACTTGGCTGGGAAGGAAAGGAATTCTGTTCTTTTTTCCCCCCTCTCACAATAGTCTCCAAGGAGTGCCGTGTGATCTTTTAATTTTGCTCCTGGCATGAAGGTCTGGCACACTCATCAGGGCTCAGCCCCCTCTGCCTTCATCCTATGCCTCCAGGGTTATGAGACATTTAAGCCAAATGTTTAGGGAAAGCTAGCATACTACAAGAGCTGCACAGTTGAAGGTAAAATACCATGTCTCTAGGCCTTGAGGTATAGATAACTAAATGTCCTTTAAAGGGATTTTTTTTTAAATTTCCTAAAGCTCAGATCATCATCCCAAACTGAGTGCTTCAGAATAAGCAATGGGGCTTTATTTACTTTGTGGAGATGTGACTTGTGGCTCACGGCAAAATTGAGTAAAGTGACTTAATTGTTCTGATCTTTTTGTCCTTTCTGTCAGCCTTTTTTCTTGTGGTGTGAGGACATACTTCTTAATTTTAAATCCAGTTTATTTAGTCCAAATACACACAGACAACTTTGTAAGAAAATTTTTTTTTTCTAAATTCTACATGAATAGTGCTGCATGTCCTTTATTGATGTTAGTCTGACACAGATTTTGGTCTCCGATAGGGTTGAGTTTTCCTTCACCAGTGCTGCTCAATACACTGAGTCTGTCACAAACTCTTCCTGTGAAATGAATTTTGTTTCAATGGAGGCAGACCTGGGACTTAGATAATGAAAACTCTCCTTATAACACAACTTTAATTCCAAAGAGTGTTATAATGGCCTTTTTTTTTTTCAAGAGCCAACTCAAATCCCACCCAGACGGGTTCCCAGCATCACCTACCACCATCATGCTGCCTTTTCCTTCACCACTCAGAAGTAATTACTCTCTCCTCTGTGTTTCCATCACACATTACTCATTCCTCCATAATAGCAATGTGTTCTGCCCTTTGCCTCTAGTCAGTTATTTATAGAAGTGTCTGCTCCTCCCACTACATTGGGAACCTCTGAGGGCAGGGATGGTATCTTTGTTCTCTCTGCCTCTGTACCTGCCAGGACGTTGAACATTTTGTTCCCTTCTTTAGGCTTTCTGCAATGCTAAATTAAGTGGGAAGGCTGGCTGCTCTGCTCATCAGAAAATCATACAAGAAGTTTCTTTAAAGGGGATTGATAGGAAAGCTGAGGTAATACTGGCACTGGGTGCAAAGTGTTGTGCTCAAAAAAATTAGCGGAAATGGACAAAAAATAAGAAGGTTGAGCTCTTTTACTAAATTTCCAGCTCCATGTTTCATAGTTGTCACTTCTGTGTGTGTGTAGTAACACACATTACAAAAGAAAACACATTATAGGGTTTGATGCCATCTAATAAATTGACTTGGGAGTTTTTCTGTCTTTAAAAATTAGAATTCTCGGGGCGCCTGGGTGGCTCAGTGGGTTAAGCCTCTGCCTTCGGCTCAGGTCATGATCCCAGGTCCTGGGTTCGAGCCCCACATCGGGCTTTCTGCTCAGCGGGGAGCCTACTTCCTCCTCTCTCTCTGCCTGCCTCTCTGCCTACTTGTGATTTCTCTCTGTCAAATAAATAAATAAAATCTTTAAAAAAAAAATTAGAATTCTCATCTATAGAATAGGAATGTTGATTCTGATTCAAAAATCACAGTCGGATGACACTGGCCTTAGCATTATTATTCTCAATCTCTTTCTAAGCACGTACTAGATACAGATACAGAATTAAATTAAAACATAGATATAGGTGGGGGCACCTGGATGGCTCAGTCAGTTAAGGGTCTGAGTCTTGGTTTCAGCCCAGGTTGTGATTTCAGCAGTCGTGAGATTGAACCCCACACTGGGCTGCACGCTGCACGTGGAGTCTGCTTGAGATTCTCTCCCTCTCCTATGCCCCTCCTGCTCATGCGCCCCCCCCCCAAAATAAATAAATAAATCTTTACCAAAAAAAAAAATATACATATATACATATAGGTGAAGGACACTTGGAAAGTCAAAAACCTTTTAATAAGAAATGTGTGCCTCACTGGGTGGCAGAACCGTAGGGAAGCATTGTACCGTAGCATATTAGGAGAACTACCAAGGTAATATGATGTCTTCATTTATTGGGAAACCCAGAATACTGCCATCATTTGGGAAGTCTTCCTGATTATCAACATCAAGAAAAAATTAAAGGCGCACCTGGCTCCAGTGGGTTAAAGCCTCTGCATTTGGCTACGGTCATGATCCCAGGGTCCTGGGATCAAGCCCCGCATCGGGCTCTCTGCTCAGCAGGGAACCTGCTTCCCTTCCTCTCTCTCTCTCTCCCTGCCTCTCTGCCTACTTGTGATCTCTGTCTGTCAAATAAATAAATCTTAAAAAAAAAAAAAAAGAAAAAATTAAAAGTACACAATTAAGGTAGGGAATATAATTCTTGGAGTTTCAGCAGTGTCACTCTGGCATTTCCGTGATGTGCTGAGTCATAGCCCTCTTCTCCCCTTACTATACCACACCACTATCCCATTGGGAACAGCAACACTTCTGCTGTGCTTCATGACCTTCTTTACATCATGGCCCATGGGGGAAAGGATGGCATTCAGTCGGCATACTGGCATTGGTGGATGGGGCTTCTCCTAACCTAAGATGACCACTTAAGAACTATGGAAACCCCTGACCCGTGCTGCCCCCCCTAAATGTGGTACCCCTGGAAGCCAGTGAGGCACCCTGTGTCTTAGCCTGCCTACTGAGAATTGTTTTGCATGGTTAAATAGAATCCTTTTATTTTATGTAAAGTACATATCCAGAGTGTATTAAGCCATCATCTCACCAGTATTTGGGGAGCAGCAATTTTATGCAAGGATACTGTTGTAGATGCTGGGGATGCAACAGTGAGTTTTCTGTCTTACCCTATGGGAACCAGTGAAGTTGGCAAGAGGCAAACTGTGTTAATATCTTGACATGTTTCCTCTCTTTCTGTATATGTGGGTAACGTTTAAGTAGCCCGCCTGAATGCCTTATATTTGTGATACAGAGTGTGTCTTCTGAAATATGAACTAGGTATAGTGTGTTGGGACAGGGGATTAGCTACTGGAGGGAGAATTAGGAGACCAGTCTTCTAACCCCAAGTCTACTACTAGATGTTTCCCCTCTCTGTGCCTTAGTGTCTAGAATCGGATAGTTGGACTAGAATCATGGTTTTTAAACTGCACAGTGTGGAACCCCCACAGGCACCATCTTTTCATGTTCTTCATCCAGAAGGGATTTGGGACTGTTCTGGGTGTGCTTCCCTGGTAACTGTTGCCTGAAGTGATGGATATGGGAGAGGCAGGCAAGAGAGGGGAGCTCAAACTCCTGGGCAAGAGTCACCTCTAAAGGCCTAGTATCTTTGAACTCTTCTTTTTCCTTGTTATTCTTATCCCAACGAGACCAAAAGTGTATCTAGAAATGAGATATCACCCTCATTTTTTTCCAAGAGTCTTTTCTGTTTCAAAACTGCTTTTGTACCTAAAAAAACAATAAAGATTGAATATAAGATCACATTTTAATTTTATGAAATGAAAATTTTAACATTTCTAAATGGCAACACTTTAGTCTTCCGAACCTTCCAATAGTTACGTGCCTTGATTCGAAATACTCACCATTGAACATGTGTACACACCTATGCAATATGTAAATTTTAGAACTATTTTCCCTATCATCTAACTAGTAGCTAATGCTCCTGTTACCTATATGCTTCATTTATATTCAGATGATTCTTCTAGCTCTTCTGCCTGTGAATTAGACAAGTTATTTATACAGTACCCAAGGATAGAAAAGATACAACCAGATTGTATCTCTAATTTAAAAACAGTTACATTTGGGAGTTTCGTGTACAAGATTTGTTTGTGACTTTTATTTTTATTTTCACTTAACTTTTTGCTTTTAAGCACAATTGTATTGCCATCACTTGAGCAAAGTTTATAAGCTGTGCCTTTTGGTAGCTTTCTTGTTTTCTTCTGCTACTCTCACATCTCCCTTTAACCATACCTTCGTTGGAGTAACTGCCTAAGACATTTTCTAAAGATTCTAAAAAAAAATCCTCAAACAGTGCCTAGAATTTTTGAAAAAGAAAAGAAACCTAGACTCTTCATTCAGCTTTAGCTGTAAGGTGCTTCATAACTGGTCAGCAGTTGCCGACAGTGCATCAGGAACTATCAAGGTCCCGGGCAGGGACGGTTATGGTGTGGATGTGGTAGCACATGGCCCGGATCCTCCTTCAGGACTGAGGCTTTCCTTCCCCCCCTGCTAACTGTTGGTTGCGGAGTTCCTTCTCTGGTAAGTTGGAGGGAACCCCTTCACCCAAGATCACTCCTCCTCCTCGAGAGTCTCCTGTATCCATTGACTGGTTGATGCAGGGGGTATAAAGGCCCTACCCCCTTGTGTCAAGGAAGGACAAATGTGCAGAACCATCCTAACTCCAGAGTTCTCCAGGGAACTATGAGATGCCTTTGCTGTGACTGCATCGCAGTCCAGCTTCTTCCTCTGCCCAGGGGCTTCCTGCACTCTCCCACAGGTGTTGATCTCAAAGACACTCCTCACTAACTTCCCATGCGTAAATCTCTGTTTCAGAATCTATTTCCTAGGAAGCTCTACCTAGGACTGTGGCTCTATGCAGTGAGAGTGGGGTGCTCACAGTTTGGTAGCAGAGGTTGACATGAATCATGAATCCGAGTACGTTATATGGGTGTCATCAGAGAAGCATCATGTAGTCCTATGGGAGTAGAAGTGACTTATTTTGCTCGGGGTACAGCAGAGGGAGAATAAGAAGTGTTTTGCAGAGGAGGTGACATTTGAGCTTAACTTTGAAGAATGAATAAGTATTCGTTAGGCAAAGAAGGATGTGCGCTGTTCTGGGCTTGTGAAAGAACATAGCTTATTAAAGAGGTGGCAAAGAGCTCAGAGTGGCAGCTGGAAGGTTGGGTCCATTAGAGAGAGAAGCTGAGATGGATCCAGAGCCAGGTCATAAAACAGTCTATGGATCTGGATGGTTCTTAAGCTGGAGTATGTTCTTCCTTCCTAAACCCCCGCCCATTCCGCCATGATACCCCTACACACAAGATGCATTGAGTAGACATACAGATGCCTTTCTTTCACTTATTTGCTTGGAGACGTATTTCCATTTCCTTAAAAACTATTTTATTTATTAGCCATTTCATCTTAACTGACTTTAGAAAAGCCTTGTGTTTATGCAGAGAGGGCATCTTTTGGTTTGGTTGTAAAATAACCTTCTATAAGAAGACACAAAGATCTTTCTCTGCCATGTTTGAAATTCTACCAGTAGTCATTTCTGGACTCTCAAGTGGTTAAGACATAGTAAAGATTATACAGTCCAGGTTTCTAACACATGAACCCTCCTTTCAAACTTCAGACCAGAGGTCACCCAGTTGTTTCTAGTATACCTCTAGTAATGGAAACGTTGTTCTTTCCCTACTGTTTTTAATTCTGATCTATCACAGAGCAATAAAATTGTAGTTAGAATTAATCATTGGTTTGCAGTTGAGAAAACTGAGGTCTAGGGAGAAGAAAAGATTTACCCAAGGACCCATACAGTGGATGTTAATGAACAGTGCATATTCTTCATCTAGCAACTTTCCCTCCCTATGGCAACACAATTAATTCATCAGATCCATATCTGAGTGAGGGAGTTACAGGAACCTGGGGTAATAGTCTCTCCTCTGTCCCTAATGAACTCCGTGACTCACATCCAACTGTATTAGTGCTCTGGGTCTGCTTTTCACCTGTGAAATCAGAGACCTAGACTAGAGGAATTCCTTATTTCTTCCTCTCTAACATTGTAAAACTCCTTTACTATCTATCTATCTATCTATTTATTAGAATGCATCTTTTTTTTTTTTTTAATTTAAATTCAATGGAGGCACACCTGGGTGGTTTAGTCAGTTAAGTGTCCAACTCTTGGTTCTGGCTCAGGTCATGATCTTACAGGTCATGTGTTCAAGCCCGGCATCCCACGTCCAGCTCCATGCTCAGCAGGGAGTCTGCTTGAGAGTCTCTCCCTCTATCCCTACCCCCACTTGCTTGCTCGCTCTCTTTCTTCTGTAAAAAATAAATAAATAAATCTTTAAATTTAATTTAGTTAACATACAGTGTTTTCTTTGTTTCAGGGGTAGAATTTAGTGATTCACCAGTTGCATTTAACACCCAGTGCTCATTACATCACGTGCCCTCCTTAATGACCATCACCCAGTTACCCCATCCCCTTACCCCACTCCCCTCCAGGAACCCTCAGTTTGTTTCCTAGAGTTAAGAGTCTCGGGGTGCCTGGGTGGCTCAGTGGGTTAAAGCCTCTGCCTTCGGCTCAGGTCATGATTCCAGGGTCCTGGATCAAGCCCCACATCGTTCTCTCTGCACATTGGGGAGCCTGCTTCCTCCTCTCTCTCTGCCTACTTGTGATCTCTATCTGTCAAATAAATAATAGATAAAATCTTAAAAAAAAAAGAGTCTCTGTGGTTTGTCTCCATCTCTGATTTCATCTCACTTTATTTTTCCTTCCCATCCCCTATATTCATCTGTTTTGTTTCTGAAATTCCACATATGAGTGAAATCATGTGGTATTTGTCTTTCTCTGACTGATTTATTTTGCTTAGTGTAATACCTTCTAGTTCTATCCACGTCATTGTAAATGGCAAGATTTCATTCCTTTTGAGGGCTGAGTAATATTCCATTGTATATATGTGTGTGTATATATATATGTATATAATACACATATACTTGTGTATATATATACCACATCTTCTTTATCCATTCATCTGTCAATGGACATCTGGGTTCTTTTCATATTTTGGCTATTGTGGCCATTGCTGACATAAACATTGGGGTGCATGTGCCCCTTTGAATTACTATGTTCATAACCTTTGAATAATAATTATTATTATTGTTATTATTATTAAGTATAGCTGATATACAACGGTATATTAGTTTCATGTGCACAACATAATGATTCAAACTTCCAATTATAAAATAAAGTCATGGAAATGAAAAGTACAACCCAGGAAATGGAATCAATAGTACTGTAATAACTTTGTATTGATGACAGATGGTAACTACCCTTAACATGGTAAGGGTAAAGAGTCTTTATGTTCCTCAAAGAGAAGATGTGTCTATGGCTTCTAGTGGACCAGCTAGAGACTGAAAGGAGAAAGGTTCAGTAAAGGGAACTGGCTAGAGACGTTTTATATGACCTCCTCCACTATTTGCTAGCCCAAGCTTCCAGTCAGCCATATTCTTAAAACCTTCATTTTCTGATTTGCAGGCGTATTATAGTTGTCTCACTTTAGGTATCTTTTATACTATTCTTCCTTTGTAGCATAAACGTGCAGATAACCTGTCCTTTAAACAGTGCTTCCAGAGACCATAAAGTCTTTCCTTAGAAACTGACTCACCCTTATATGCTGCTGCTGGTTTTGAATAAATGGGCTAAATCTTGCAGCCAGGCCTCAGTGCAAACAAAAACATTCTCTGGTCAAACATTCTCTGGTTTGTTCGATTCCATTACAGGGCTGCCTTAAAAAAAAAAAAAAAATGGTTAAAAGCCACAAAGAGCAAAACACAAGCTCTGGGAAGACAGTTTGCAGCCACATAAGCTCAGATCACCAGGATAGAGAAAAAGCAGGGCCCTCATTGTCCAGAGGGTCATTTTCTCCAGACTTTCATCTTACGTTCTTCTGCTATTTTAATTTCACCACTTCAAAATGGGGGGAAAATAGGTTAATAGTTTCCATGAGTTTAGACTGTGACCAGAGGCATACTAAGCAATTTCAGAACCTCCAGCAACCACAGCTTTGAGGAGAAGATGGGGATGAATTTACCAATTCATTTTGGGATGGATTCCAGAGTCAGGAGAGTCAAACCAGTCCAGTAATGCCCGGGTAGGATATAAATAATATTCCTTCATTCATTCTTTCTGCACACATTCATCCTAGGGTTAATTTTATTCCAGGTAAGATACTGGGTGTAGTATGAGACTGCAAAACACATCCTTAAGACATTGTCTCCGAGGCCTGCATTACTCTGATACCAAAACCAGATTAAGACACCCCCCCAAAAGGAAACTACAGACCAATATCACTGATGAACACAAATATAAAAATCCTCAACAAAACATTAGCAAATTAAATCCAACAATACATGAAAAAAAATCATGACTATGATCAAGTGGAATTTATTCCTGAGTTTCAAGGGTGTTTCAGTATTCACAAATCAATCAATGTGATATAGCATATCAACAAGAAAAATGTTAAAAACTATATGGTCATTTTGATAGATGCAGAAAAAGCATTTGATAAAGTACAACATTCATGATAAACACCTTCAAAAAAGTTGGCTTAGAGGGGACATACCTCAATATACTAAAGGCCATAGATGAAAAACCCACAGTTAACATCATACTGAATGGTTAAAAAAAAAAAACCTGAGAATTTTTCCCCTAAGATCAGGAACAAGACTACAATGTCTACTCTCACCACTTTTATTCAACATAGTACTAGAATTTCTAGTGACAGCACTCAGACAAGAAAAAGTAAAGGCATCCAAATTGGTAAGGAAGAAGTAAAAGCTTGACAACTTGCCGATGACATGGTACTACATACATAGAAAGCCCTAAAGACTCCACCAAAACACTACTAGAACTGAAAAATAAATTCCATAATGTCACAGGGTGCAAAATCAATATGCAGAAATCCATTGCATTTCTAGATACTAATAAGGAAGCGACAGAAAGAGAAATTAAGAAAGCAACCTATTTACAATTGCACCAAAAATAATGAAATACCTAGTAATAAACTTAAACCAAGGAGAAAAAAACCTGTACTCTGTAAACTACATCACTGATGAAAGAAATTCAAGATAACACAAATAGAAAGATATTCCATGCTCATGGATTGAAAAAACAAATATTGTTAAAATGTCCATGGTCCCCAAAGCAATCTACAGATTTAATACAATCCCTATCAAAATACTAACAGCATTTTTCACAGAACTAGAATAAAAAATCCTAAAATTTATATGGACCACAGAATACCCCAAACAGCAACAGCAATCTCGAGAAAGAAAAAACTGTGTTGAAGTTATCACAGTTCCAGATTTCAAATTATACCACAGAGCTGTAGTAATCGGAACAGTATGGTACGGCGTAAGAATAGACACACAGATCAGTGACACAAGATAGAAAGCCCAGAGACAAAGCCACAAGTACATGGTCAATTAATCTTTGACAAAAAGGCAGGAACATGTAGTGGGAAAGTCTCTTCAAAGGCAGGAATATGCAGTGGGAAAAGTCTCTTCAAAAATTCTCTTCGAATGGTATTGAGAAAATTGCTACACGCAAAAGAATGAAACTAGACCACTTTCTTACACCATACACAAAAATACACTCAAAATCGATTAAAGACCTGAATGTGAGACCTGAAACCATAAAAATCCTAGAATAGAGCATAGGCAGTAATTCCTCTGATATTGGCCATACCAATATTTTTCTAGATATGTCTCCTGAGGCAAGGAAAATAAAAGCAAAAATAAGCTGTTGGGACTGTATCAAAATAAAAAGCTTCTGCACAGCGAAGGAAACAACAAAACTAAAAGACAACCTACTAAACATGAGAAGATATTTGCAAATGAACATACCCAATAAAGGGTTAGTATCCAATATATAAAGTATACAACCCAACACACACACAAATGCACACACACACACTAATCCAATTAATAAATGGGCAGAAGGCAAGAAGAGACATTGCTCCAAAGAATATATCCAGATGGCCGACAGAAAAGATATTCAACATCACTTACCGTCAGGGAAATGAAATTCTAAACTGTTATCAGAATGGCTAAAAATTGAAAACACAAATCATTGGCAAAGATTTGGAGAAAAAGGGACCCTTGTGCATTATTCGTTAGAATGCAAACTGGTGTGGCCACTATTGAAAATAGTAGAGATGGTCTCCAAAAAGTTAAAAATAAGAACTATCCTGAGATCCAGTGGCACACTACTGAGGTTTTTACCCAAAAAATACAAAAACACCAGTTTGAAAGGATACATGATTCCACATGTTTATTGCAGCATTGTTTACAACGGCCAAATTACAGAAGCCCCCAAGTCCACCAATAGATGAATGGATAAAGAAGATATGGTGTGTGTGTGTGTATACACACACACACACACACACACAGTGGAATATTACTCAGCCACAAAAAAAGGAATGAAATCTTGCCATTTGTGACAACATGGATGAAGTGAGAGTGTATAATACTAAGCAACATAAGACAGTGAAAGAATAACAAATACCATATGTGGAATTTAAGAAAGGAAGCGAATGAACAAAGGGAAAGAAAGTAAGAAACCAAGAAACAAGACCCTTAACTCTAGAGGACAGACTGATGGTTACCAGAGGCAAGGTGGGTAGGGGGATGGGTGAAATAGGTGACAGGAATTAAGAATTCACTTATCGGGGCGCCTGGGTGGTTCAGTGGGTTAAAGCCTCTGCCTTCTGCTCAGGTCATGATCCCAGGGTCCTGGGATCGAGCCCTACATCAGGCCCTCTGCTCAGCAGGGAGCCCATTTTCTTCTCTCTCTCTGCCTGCCTCTCTGCCTACTTGTGATATCTGCCTGTCAAATAAATAAAATCTTTAAAAAAAAAAAAGAATTCACTTATCATGATGAGCACTGTGTGATATAGAATCACTGTGATAGATAGAATCATTGAATCACTATATTGTACGCCTGAAACTAATAAAACACTATGTTAACTGCCCTGGAGTTAAAATTTTAAACTTTAAAAAGAAAGACATGGCCCCTTCCCTTAAAGAAATTAGTTTCCACAAATGTGCCAATAACTTTTTTAAGACTTCATTTATTTATTTGTCAGAGAGAGAGACTGAGCAAGCATAAGCAGGGGAGAGCAGCAGGCAGAGGGAGAAGCAAAGGGGGACTCGATCCCCGGTCCCTGGTATCATGACCTAAGCCAAGGACAAAACCTTAACTGCCTGAGCCACCCAGGCGCCCCACAAATAATTTTAATACAGCGGACACTGTAATGCTATAAGCAATTTTAATTAAGTGCTTGGGAAGGGTAGAGGAAGAAGGTGTTGATTGGAAATGAAGGCATCCAGGAAGGCTTCACTGGCAAGTTGCCTTCTGATTTATACCTTGAAAGGGCAAAATGACAAACTCTGGTTCATACTTGGCATTAGCCTGTGCACAGAAGCATGGGAGTTTCCTACAGGTTTGTTTTTTTTTTTTTTTTTTTTTTTCCTACAGGTTTGAATAAGAGTGAGCAGTCTGAGACATTAGGAAAACCTGACCCTAGAAACGGAGGTTGGATGTCAGTTGAGGAATGAGGGCTTTTCACATTGTAGAGCCATAGAAGTTTTTGGTAGCAGCAATGTGACTTGGTCACATCTGTGTTTTAGAAAGGAAACCAAAAATCATTTTGGGGATAAGGAGTTATAGTGTTATAGGAGTTACAGTGTTATAGGAGGAGAAATGCAAACGAGGAAGCCAGTCAAAGACTGTTGCTGTGGTGGAGACATCAGCATTGATGCCTACAGGCATTTAAAGGTTCTTGTGAGAGGGCAATTCCAGTTCTGCATCTTTCTAATCAGACCCCCTTCTCAGGTTTATTCTGGATTGTAAACTCCCCATCAGTCCAGACATCTCACTTGGAATATAGCATATTACATGGGAAACATAGTTGTTTGGTAAGACAGCATGGGATTCTAGGGAAGGATAGAAAGTTAATAGCAAATTTTATCAGTCTTTTGGAGTCCTGACTCAATATGTTGTATCCTTTTGTGGGAGCGTTTTTGTTTTTCATTTTTAAAGTTCAGCATATTTTTTTAAGCCAGAGAAATTGACTATCATAATTCACTTATCATAACAGGAGCCCCTCTAGATTCAACATTTCTATCAAGAGTTCACAACACTGAACTTGGAGGTGGTGTTTGAATCAAGGCTTAAAATAATCAGTAGCCTCATTGATGATGAGCTCTGATGGGGCTCTGCACCCAGCATGCTCTGTGTATGTCTGTCATCAGGCAGACCACTCTAAAATCTTAAGGTCCTTGGTGACCCTACCAGGTTTTTGATGACTAATCAGGTTTCAAAACAGTCACGTGTTCTTCCAGCGGAGAACCTGGGTTATGTAGTTCAGGTCAGGGGTCCAGAAACTGCAGCTGTGAGCTAACTCTAGCCTGCTTTTGTAAATAAAGTTTTATTGGAACAGGTCATGCCCATCTGCTTAGTACTGTTTACAGCTGCTTTCACCCTATGACAGCAGAACTGAAATGCTGCACCAAACTCAGAAATACTTACTCTCTGTGCCTTCACAGGAACATTTGCCATCAACCCTGCAGTAGTGGTGGAAAAGGGAGAGAAGTCAGAAGACATGTGTTCTAAATCCTAGATTTGCCACCACCTCCCTGCATGAATTTAAAAAAGACACTTGATCTATTTCACACGTTTCCTTATTGCGCACTCTGCCTTCTTCCAGGTACTGTGATAGGCACACGAGCCAATGTGTCTGTAAGGTGCTAGTCATGCTATAAGGGACTATATACTTGGAGCACTGCAAGTCGCAACCTGACACTGGCTTGTCTCTTTCCCTCCCCAGAATACCCTGGAGCAGTGCAGCGTGTGCTCCAAGCCCATCATGGAGCGGATTCTGCGAGCCACCGGGAAGGCCTATCATCCTCACTGCTTTACCTGTGTGATGTGCCACCGCAGCCTTGATGGGATCCCATTCACCGTGGACGCTGGTGGCCTCATTCACTGCATTGAGGACTTCCACAAGTAGGCGGTCTGCTTTGTTCCCTCAAGCCTGCCAGTCCCCTCTGGAATCTGTTCTCACAGCCTCATATCTGGGCCATCCGTTCTCCTCTGTCAAAGCTGTAGAATCCCAGGATTTGGTGGGACCTTAAGAAGGGCTTGTTTATCCCCCTCTCCTAATGCAGGAATGGGTATCACTTAATCCAGCTGTCCTCCAGCCTTGTTTCTGCCTACAGGCTGCCCTGGGGCTTATCTGTCACATCTTTGTGCGGCTCTGATACTAAGAACGTTGACTCAGCTGCAGAATATGTGTATTGGAAAGAGGAAGGATCCTAAGGTAGACTTCCCTGGCCTATACATGAGCAAGATGTGTTACAGTAGACAAATTGCTGAATGTCTTGGAGCTTTTCAGTCTGCTCATTAGAACAGAGCCTGTCTTAAAGCTCCCCAGGTGTGACAGTCCAAGGTTCTCTCTAGAGCCGTCCTCTATATCTTTGCCAGTCTGCAGAGGGGGGTAATATGGAGAGGGCAATGGACACAGAACAGTTCACTCCCTCTTCCTAGGGCAAGCCCCTCACATTTTGGGGTCATTTTCCTGTCATTAGCAACACATTCACATCATCCCATAACCTGTTTCCCGACCCAGGCCTTCTCTTTCTCAGGACACTTTCTAATAACATTAATGAATGTAGTCTTGTGGAGTCTTTTGAGGAAGATTAGGAAGTCAACTCTCAAGGTCAAGACCACTTACTCATGGGCCTGGAAAAGATGTGTCCTTATTCAGTTTTCTCATTCGTTGGGCCCTCTTTCCTCTGTCATAGCTGGGGTTTTCTTGAAAATTGTACAATTTTGTGTTTTGCTTCTGTTTATTTGGCCCCTTTCTTAGTTGATGAGATCTGTTGCATATATTTAGAAATGATAGGAAAGCCACAGTGGAGATCTACAAGCTGCTGGAACAGAGGCTTTCTGGCTTCCTTGCTGGGCAGTCTGGGTCTTTGAGGACAGTCTGAAGCTCTCCCAGAGATAAAGCTCACGTGACTCCCCAGTTTGGGTCTCCGTTTTATGACCTCCAGATGTGTAGTCTTGCGGGTTAATTTTCATCGCTCTGTTGATTGTCAACAATCAGGAGGAACTTGCCACAGGCAGTTTGGGGACCTGAGACTCCTCTATTTTAAAAGTGAATTTCCTGACCACTTTCCAAGTAGCAAAGAAATTGAAAAACCTCACCAAAAGACGTGAGGCTGAATGAATTAAAAAAAAACTCCCAGAGGCAGGAATTCTCAACCTGAATTAGACAAGTAAGGGCTCACTTTGAAAGGGCAGTCACAGCATAAATTGTACTTCACGTTATTGATATTTTTAGCTTGTAATTACACATTAAAAAAAAAAAAACCTGCATCTATTTAAGGGAAGTGAAAAGATACCGATGGGGAGTGTGTTTCTGTCACGGTTTCTCTCCTTTCTTAGACGTACCCTAATCCAAGGAGGACGGGTAGATGTAATCAGAGCACACATGTTTCTGTTGCTTGGAAAAGACTGATCTATTACACCCCCCAATTAAAACAGGAAATCAATTCTGACAAATGGAAGTTTATATCTCTGCCATTTATCTTTCATTTCTAAGAGTGAGGAGCATAATTAGAGACTTGGGACTGGTGACATAAGTGTGTGGGTCTGAACACTCCAGACAAGCAGTCTTAGCAGCTAAAAGGGAAGAACCATCTCTGAGCCCCCAGCTCCACCGCCAATTCAATGGCATGTTAAGACACAGATTATTTTTTTTAAAATAATGTTGTCTTGATGATTGGCAGGTATGTAGTGGGGAAAGCTTTTTGATCTTTTTACCATTTCCCAAAGGAAAATTAGAGATACATTTTACAGAATTCTGTTTGTGAGCCTTGAAAGTACTAGAACACAAAGCAGCTAAAAGCCCCACCCAGGGTAGGCATTGCCAGGCTAACGAGAGAGTACACTGGGGGATACAACCTCCTTCTGCAGACTGTTTTGGGCGGTCTTGATTCTTGGTCTCACTCTATGAGCTTTTAGGAGGTATCTTTCAATTCAATTCAACCACGTCTACAAAGAGCCCTCTATGTGCTCAGTGCTAAAGGAGAGAGATCCAAAGAGAGAAATTGCAGGGGTAGAAAATGCACAGACATGGAGAGAAAAGCCCCTGTCAGCAAGGAGCTTGCCAGGAGGAGGGGGAGAATAAGCACAGAGTATGTGTGATATCAGGCAGAAGGGGCCAGACACAATGAGACAGGCAGAGGCAAAAGCTTGAGCTGTCAGAGTCAGAGAAGATTACTTGGCCCTGAGATCTGGGGAGGCTTCTGGAAGCAGAATTTGAAGAGCATTTTAAGTGAGAAATGGAGATTCCTGACAGCAGGAACAACTCAGGAATAAAGAAGGGCACAAAGTGAGGAAGGGCTTCTCTAATTCATGGAAGGTTTGCTTGGCTGTAACTAGAGCAGCCTGGGAGTGGAAGTCACTGTGAGACACAGAAGGCCCATGAGAAGGGATTCATCTCGCCTGCTTAGCATCCTGTCTTCTAAACCAGTGCTTCCCAAATGTTAATGTGCTTACAAGTCACCTAGGGATCTTGTTAAACTGCAAATTCTAATTCAGTAGGTCTGGGGTGGGACCTACAATTCTGCATTTCTGACAAGCTCCCCGGTGGTCTTGGACTGCACGGTGAGTAATAAGCTTCCCAAATACTATTTTTGAGGCCTTGTAAATGGGCCATCCCCTGCATAACTACCTTCAGTCAAGGTTGGCCCAAGTCCTCCATCCTATTAGGTCTACCCACTCTTTTCCCATATGTTATTTCAGATGACTGCTCAAACTAGTTCCCTGGCAAACTGACTGTATCCACCCTCATCCACACACACGCACACACACACACACACACACACACACACCAGACACCAAACACACTTTTGCATTTCACTTAAATAGCCATCTTTCAAGCCCCAGCTCATTTACCACCTCCTCTGAGAACAGTTCCCTGACCTCAACCCCTCCCTATCCCCCTGTATGAATTTATATCTCTCTATGTTCTGTAGAATTTTGTAAATCGGGTATACCTAGTACTTAACCATAGCCTGGTTAGTAATAAAGAATATACATACACGCACCCAGTTTTACATATCTTTACATATTGCATTTTTGCAATATGACAGGATGTGTACATCTCGACTAATAGAACAAATGCAGAAGTATATAGAACTGCCTCACCAGTAGGACTGCTGGAGCCCTAGTTTATTTCTGTATTCCCAGTGCCAGGACAGAGAGCTCAGAAAAGCCGGCTTATTTAGCTGACCCTTTCATTGCGTTGATCCTTTATTTCACTATCCATGCTTTCTTATCAGAGACATTACACCCATCCACTTATTTGTCTAATCAGCACCCGTTTGTTGATTGCCAGAAATGTGCCAGGATAAAGATGATGAAGACCGGCCCACTCTGAGCCTTGGCTCCTGTGGCTATGAAGCAGAAATGTTAAAAAAAAAAAAAAAACTATTTCTTCATAATGTTGCTGTCAGTTAAAAAAATGAGGTCAAGTGCACAGAGTGCTTAACAAGGCTTGGCACATAATCAGCACACAATATATGGTAGCTGTTTCAACCATCAAAACTGTTTTTTTTTTCTCAAATTTATTATTATTATTATTATTATTATTATTATTATTATTATTATTATTGTCTGCTTAGTGAGCTGAGCCTTGAAACAGACCAACTGGGATTTAGAAAAGTCTTCAAAATGCCGGCCAAAGAACACTGTGGGGACTGTGGAAACCACTTCCTGTCTCTTCACTTTGTTTTTTCCCATCATGGAAATGAGGCCAATCGGTAGGAAGGAATCATGACTCAGCGAGAATACAGTTTATGCCGTTCCAAAGAGGAAGGACCTTGAGGTTGAACATGAAGCTCCAAGTAACATCTTTTTATAGAGCAATATGGCAGACACTTCATTTCATTAGATAGAGCCTGAAATTCTGTTGTTTGCCCTGGTGTTAGGAGTTGTTTCCGGACATTCAGAGATGGAGCAAAACCTGCCAGCTAGAAACTCACAGTTCAGTGGTCCCCAAAGATATGCAAACAATCACGACTAAAATAGGCAAATTCAGTGAAAGATCGTTTATCCTAAAGACGTAAGTGATTGTGGCTGAGGAAAAAGGAGCAGGCTCACAGTTCAATGATGGGCCAAGACATGCTTCTGACCTCACAGACTACAGTCTCGATGGGCGTGGGGAAAGGAAAGTCTGCACGCTGGATTCCAGAAGCTTATTTCACTACTGGTGACCCAGATTCAAAAATAATCAGGTAGTCCAAAGCATTTTTTTTTTTTACCACTGGGTGTAAATTTCTCGCATAAAATGCCAATTATAACAACTCTGATTACTGCTGCAGTTGTACCATGATCCTTTTAATTTTTCTTTCATAGCAATCAATTGATCTGCTGCTTAATTCATATTTATTTAGATCGCAGCCACACAGATGCCTTTTGGGCGCTGCCAAGAAAATTAATATGTACATATAGAGTATAATGTATGTAAAAATGCTTTGACACCCATAAAGTGCTCTGCAAAGTATTCGATTACTATCATTATTTCTTTTAAGTCTCGCTACAAATAGATAAATTTTAACGTCATTAATCTCAAAACCATTACCATGAAAAAAACCGGCTCGCTCAGTCTGTTTGTCTTTTTTTTTTTCCCTCCATCTCTTCAGTTTTTAATCCATGGCCATTTCAAATCATGTCTCATTTCACACCTTCCCAAATGCCACCCCTAATTTCCAGGAGATACAGATGAACGCACAGCCTGTATTTGCAGCCTCTTAATCTGTTATGAGAGACAAATTTTAGGGCCGTAGATCGTATTAAGGAATAGTAAGAGATCAGGAAATATTAAGATTCCTCACCAACAATTAGTCTCAAAACCAAATGTATGTGTATGCGTGTCTACACGTGGAAGTGTTTACACCTTTTGGAAGTGTTAAGACCCTCTAAAGAATAAAGAACTTGGGGCACCTGCATGGCTCAATGGGTTAAGCCTCTGCCTTCAGCTCAGATCATGATCTCAGGGTCTTGGGATTGAACCCCACATTGGGCTCTCTGCTCAGCGGGGAGCCTGCTTCCCCCCTTCTCTCTCTGCCTGCCTGCTTGTGATTTCTCTCTTTGTCAAATAAATGAACAAAATCTTAAAGAAAAAAAAAAAGAATAAAGAACTTGATGGCTTTGGAACTTTTTTTCTTTTTAAACCACAGTTTAACACAACTGAAACGTAGGAAGTGCAGACTTGGTCATAGTGAGTTTGGTGTCAAGTTTGGTGTATTCAGACTGGCTACCCTCTGCTGTTTTGACAAGGTGTGTGGTTGAGGTTTCTTGTGTTAATTCCTAGAGCTCAGTTTGAGAGAAAGAGGCTCTAGTAAGTGAGAATGACACAGTTAACAACCTCAGAATATTTGTGTAGGGCCTGGGGAGCAAGTACACAAGTCTAGAAGCAAAAAGTCAAGCAAGACAAAGTCAAGCAAAGGAAACAAGTAAGGGCCCCAGGCCCCTTCCCTAGCCCAGGGTCGGTGTGTGCAATCTATCCATCAGCGAACTTCATGTCACACATCAAGTGGCCAGGAGCTCCTAGAAGCACTTCATGCACTAACTCCCCACCTCACCAAATATCACAATGTTCAAGGACCTCCACAAATCACCAAGTCTAAATCCCTTATAGCTGAGGAAGCAGACCCAGAGAAGGAAAGTGACTTGCTCAAGGTCACACAAGATGACAGAGCAGATGTCCTGACCCTTTGCTAACTCCTTTTCTTTTCACTTCCAGGTCTCCCCCATTGGTCAGTGTCTATCCTCAACATCTAACCAGACCTGTGTCTCCATTTACAGGAAGTTTGCCCCCCGATGTTCTGTGTGCAAGGAGCCTATCATGCCAGCCCCAGGCCAGGAGGAGACTGTCCGGATTGTGGCTCTGGATCGCGATTTCCACGTTCATTGCTACCGCTGTGAGGTCTGTGGTCAGCTCCCCACCCCCGTCAGTGCATGGCAGGCATGGAAAGGCCCAGCAGAGCTGGGTTTCCACAAATTCGGCAATTATTCAAGCTGGGAAAGCCCCCTGATGTCTGTGTTCACAGGACTTGAGTTTTAGATCTTAGGCCTTCATTTAATGCTAGTGACACTGGGTAAGTCACTTCACCACTCAGTCTCAATTTCCCCACCTGTGAAAAGGACTCAAATCCTTAGGAACCTCCACAGATTTGGCTGAGTGACTAAAATGCAAAACTGGGTATTAAAGGACATTGTAAATCACAAAGTGCTAAATTAGGGACAAATGGTATTCTTGTTACTACAATTATTATTGTTACACTGCTCTTTAACCATGGCTCTGATACTTCTGTGGGACACAAGAGTCATCCTCACTCAGGGGAAAGGAGGAAAATTAACTCCCCTCAAAGCAGTAGGAGCTTGATGCTCCAAGTCACAGAGATTGGTTGAGTTACAGGCACTGACTGAGCGTATACGACAGGCGGTCAGGTCAGGTCAGGCCAGGCGGCTGCTAAGGGCCCCACAGAGGTACACACAGGTGCTGTGGGTACACACATAAGAGGCTCATAATCCAGGCTGAAAATGACAAGGAAGGCTTCTTGCACAAGGGACATGTAGTCATTTCTACCGCAAAGGGCACAAGTCCTTCCCTTATAATCTGTATATCAAAAGGGCACTACATTCAGGAAGTGATTTTAAAATGTTTTCTTATCTTGGTTCTATTTACACAGAGCCCCCTCTTTGAAGCCCTGTTCTTGTTTTCTACTAGCTCATCTGAGGACGGTACTTACCAGCTCCCTCTTCCCTCTGGGAAGGAGAGTCTGAACTGCCTTACCACCACACCCTTGCCCGTTGGTTCATCTAGTCCCGCTGGGTGATCTTCCCAAGACACCGGGGACGGGGCCTCCCCTGGCTCTCTAGGACTGTGTTCGATCCACTCACTGCTCTAGCTGAAACCCACCACCTGATTGATGTGGGGTTCTTTGTTTTGCCCAAGCTTTGCCCAAGAGCCCAAGATGCATCTGTCTCTGTCCTTAACATGAGAAAAGGTAATCTGCCAGCTTTCATGCCGGATTTTATGACAACGGAGGAACAGCCACCTCCAGCCTTAAAACCGACCTGATTCATAAGTGTGAAAAAGCTGACAGATGCCTTTGAGGTCATTTTACAGAAGGAGAAACTGAGGCTTAAAGAAGAAAAGCTTCCCAACACTGCCCACACACTAGCTATGCATACCAATAGGCTTTGACCTTAAATGGCCTGGGGTTTTGTGCCCAGAGTTGCATAAAGGTACCTTTCCTCCTTCCCAATGAAATGAGAGTAGTACAAAGTAAGTTTGCTTTAAAGGCCTGTGAAGTTGGTTTTTTGTTTGTTTGTTTACAAAGCAGTGCTATAGCCCGGGAAGAGCACTGAATTAGAAGAGGGCAGACCATCATTCTAGTCCTGTCTCAGACACCGCGTGACACTGGAGAAATCATGTCCCCTTCTGCTCCTCACTTCCCCCTCTATAGAAATGAGGAGGGTGCACTGGATACCCCAGGTGGCCCCTTTGGGTTCCCAGTGTCCAGGCATTGATGGTGCCGACACTGTGGTTGACTCTGGGCTCTTCACGGTGCCCAGGTAACCGTAGAGGTCAGTTCACTAGATGCTTACGGCCGTGTCATTTATGAAATTCCCTTCTTTCTTTATCACGATGAGAAGAGTTCATTTAATTCCATTACGCACAGTGTCCCGGGTGCCCCTAGAGCATCAGGATGGCTGCTCATTTGGGCAAGGCCGGCTTCTGGGGAGTCAGCCTGGCTCCTGCCGCCACTGCTGCTGCTGTGGGCTTGTCAGCCCTGCCCTTTCTGAGCTTGCATTTCGTTGTTAGCCACATACAGACGGGAGCCCCAGTGACCTCCAGACTGTCGTAGTAGACAGCAGCAGCAGGGCATGTGCGGTGGTGCTGGCCTTTTAGAAGAGTTTCTGCTGAAGTGAGCGAGGGCCACATACGGCCAGAGGAAGTCCTGTATTTTTCTTTTCAAAGAAACTTCCATGTCCTCCCAAAGTAAGGGCCAGCATTTGGCGGTTACGTGTCACTTTCCAAAATGGAGCTGCAGAGGTGTTATTGACAGTAGGACGTTTCTTTGATCCTTCCCAGCTCTGGTGCTCCCTGCATTTGTTTCAAAGTACATTCACATCCAGTTTCCTCTTTGATCCTCCCAAAGGCTTGGTGAGTTGGACACGTAGGAACTCTTCTCAGTGACACCAAGGCAGAGCTAAGGGGCACCCCCGGGAGGGGCCGGCTCCCGGTCACACGTTCCCACACCGCACTGTCTCCCTCAGAACGTGCAGCAAACCAGTACTCCCAGCACACTTCAGGGTTTTGTTTTCTCGCTACAGTTGGAGCCAGGATGCGGAGCCTAGGGCTGGCCCTTCTGCTTGGAAGCAGGCCCTCTCCAGACCTGCTTCTGCCCAGAAACGGTCCAGGAATTCTGTCCCTGAGCCTGTGTATTCCTTTTGAGAGATCCCAAGACTCGTGATAAAGGGTTAAGATAACTTAGCAGTTAGGGATCTCCTCTTGTTTTATTTTCTCTTGTTCTTGCTGTTTTTGTTGCCTGGGTGAGAGAACAAAATTACTCCTTGAGGTCCCAGACCCTTGGGTTCTCTTCTTCTTGAACTTGCATTTCCTGTGACGTAACCTGAGGCAGTGGGAGGTGGGGTTCGTTTTACCCTTTTGGTGTTTATGCCCCCAATCTCTCATTCGGCCTAGTTCCAGATGGTATGTTGTATCCTGGGGAAGGACTGGAGGGGTCCGGTGGTACAGGAAGAGGAAAGGTAGGAAGTGACCGCGTTATGGAGGCATCAAACGGAAAGCTAAGGAAAGCAGTCCTCACGTTCTTAGTTTCCAGTTTTTCTTACATCCTTTCCATTTTTCCAGGACTGTGGTGGTCTCTTGTCCGAAGGAGACAACCAAGGCTGCTACCCTCTGGATGGACACATCCTCTGTAAGACCTGCAACTCTGCCCGCATCAGGGTGCTCACCGCCAAGGCCAGCACCGACCTCTAAATACAGTCACCTGCTGAGCTGCTTAGTTGGGGGCACTGAGAAGAAGGAAGCACAAGACAAAGATAAGAAATGGGAGTATACAGGAAAGGCAATCAAGCCGTGAGATGGTCTCTGTTCTTCCTCTAATATTAACCTTTCTTTAGAAGCACATAGATAATGAGTTTTTTTTTTTTTTTTTACGTTCTCACCAAATACACATTTCACATTTAATCATGTAGGACCTTGATGGGCCTTTGTTCGCAAGGACTTCCACATTTTTGCACGGATTATACTCCATCCCATTCACTTCTGCATTCCTGTAACTTTTAATCCCTATGTTTGTCTCACTTTTCATCTGGTTGAATGGCTTTTTTTAGTGTGGTATTTGCTGTCACGCAGTTTTTCCTGGGTGAGTCGGGCCAACTCACAGGTGCTTTTAGGCTTGAAGGGTCCTTCCTGTCAGTTCCACGTGGCCTGTGAACAGGAAGGATAGCCACTCTTTCTGTGTATTAAAAAGTACATCTTTCTGTTGCTCTAAACCGGTCATGCCTCTTTGGGGGGAAAATAGTGTGCCATGTATATGTTAGGCTACAAAGAATTTAAGCTGTAAATTACATAGGTTAAAATAAGCCCAAATTTAATTTGCAACCAAATTTGATTGGAAATTCAAAATCTGTAGTGACCAGTGGTCAGGGCTCATTTGAAAACAGTTATTGATGAGAGAGATCCAAAGTTCACTTTTTTTTTCTAAAGGAATTACAAGTGGGATATGCAGGGGAAAAAAAGCATTTTGGGGGTATTTTGAAAAGCTTATTATTATCCCACCATTCCCTCTTAAGATTTCCCTTTTCCGTGCTACCTAGACCTCATAATTCAGACAAACTTTGTTTTCTCTGGAACATTACATTTACAATACTGTCCCGCTTTTCATCTCAGAAATATTGCCATGTTGTTTTTTGATCCAAACACAACTACCAAAGTTGAGTTTTCTGTGGGGGAAGACAGTCGTAAAGAACTGTTCCTATTCTTCCTCCCCCCACCCCCCCACCCCACCCCAGGCCCGGGTCCTTTTTGCCTGACAACTGCAAATCTGAGCACACAAAATAAAATTGTGGAGTTTTGTTTAGTTTAATTTATAAGACAGGAAAGCTTGAAAAAATGGTGAAACCACAGTTTCATCACTCCCATAATCCCGCCGCAACTCAAATTGCATATCACGGGAGACGTGTTCATATCATGGATGTGACATTTATACCACACTTTTCAAAGACAATTGCTGAAAAAAAAAATGCCTTTCTGAGCTAAAAATATGCAGAGTCTCTGCCTAGAATCTTTATTCAAACTCTACCGGGCACTGAAATGCTTGCTTGCCAACTACAGAACCCTTCTTTTGGGTTCTAACTTGTTTCTTTTAAAGAGAGACGTCCATCTTTGTAACGACAGGTTGCCATTTTGTAAACTAATCGAGTATTTTGGATTGAGATTTCTTAAACGTTTCTTCAAATCTTCCACAAGTATATACTTTTAAATTATGAAGTATTTTAAGTATACACAAAATATAAATAATAATATAATGAATCCCTATATACATAACACCCAGTTTAAGAAATCAAATGTAACAAATATAGTTAACATTTCCTTATGCACCCTTTCCTGAGTCCACAAATACCTTTTTCATGATTAAGTGATAAAGTTGATTTTCTTGTCTGACTTTTATTTGAATTTTTAATTTTAACACTCAAAACAGAAATGAAAAAGTATTTGTGCCTGTTTTGAATTATACCCATGCCTCAGGAATTCCAATTACATCAACTTTACTTTAGTAGGAATGAGTGTTCAGTTTTCTTTCTTTCTTTCTTTCTTTCTTTTTTTTTTTCAATAAGAAATTCTTAAGCCTATGGTCATTAGCACATCTAAATTAATGTGTGGCTTTTTTGCCTTGGTCATCCAAAGAGACCGCCAAAGTTGGGACTTTGCTACTTACTTTGCTACTCTTATTTATCATTGGCCTTATATTTTTCTTAATGGGAAACACAATGGGATTCATTTTGGGCAGCGTGTGAATTTGAAGATACTGTAGTGACTATATCTCTGAATTTCCATCCTCCACGTTCAAGATCAGACTTGCTGATGACCTCAAAAAGCACTAACTATTAGACAATTGGAGAGATAATGTAATTTGCTTGAATTGCCTCAGCAATTTGTTTTCTATGAAATACTTGGGGGGGGGGGGGGATTGTGTTTAGGCCAAAAGCCCACTTTATTGAGGGATGGATTTTATCTCTTGAAGCGCCGTCATATTATTATGAATTTTGCCAAAAGAGGAAAATGTATGAAATATTTATACCCTAAAAATGCAATAACATTCTACTTGTTTGTTACATTTAAATCCTTGTGTAACTAAATGTTTACAAGCCAAAACATTTTAAAGAGAGAGAGAGTTATAAGAAAATGCTGTCACAGACCCATCACTGTGGCATTGCCAGAATACTGGTGGCTTTCAGTCTTTATAGTACATTTTTATCACATAACCTCAGAGTATCTTTACCAAAGAGTTTTAAAGTAAATCTCTTTTTAATATAGACTTATTATACTTTTGAAATAATGAATGTGCACACACATATGCAGAAAGATTTAGATTCAGATTTCTTTTCTTTCACAAGATATAGTAAGGAAAGGATCCTACATTATTTTGTTCCAGGATTTCTTAAGTATATGATTTATATTGCTTTCTTGTCTTTTCTATTAATCCTTTGGTTTAAACTAATGCCAAATCACTCTTTAGTGTTTTAGTTACATTAAGTTTTGCCTATAACAGAGACAGAAAGATCACTATTACCTGAACAATTATAATTATTTTGTCTTTTGGTATAGAGTCTTGATTGTTATTTAAATTCATAAATAATAGAAAAATCAAAGTATATAAGAGAAAGTTTGTTAAACTCTACGGGCTTTAAAAAATTGTCAAGAACACAAATATTTGGTAATTCTGTGTGATGAGAGACATGGAAAAGGAAAAAAGAAACCCACTATGTCATGGGCTCTGCACACCATTCCAAAATCAAATTTCTTTACTGTCTGGATCCCTAGCTCACACTGAGTCAACATGGAGTCTTGTTTGCAATCAAAATTGCATTTGAAACTCACAACTAAGTCATGTGTCCCAGCATAAGGCATCGAGGCTTTGAGATGCTGGACATCTCTGCAGCTCAAAGATGTGGGGTTTTTTTTCCCTGTCACTGCTAAACTGTTTATGTAGGGGCAACTTCTCTGATAAAGATTACTTCATTGGCTGTCTGCTGACCAATGCAACCGAGTTATCAACACTATCATTGTTTCCTCACCATGCAAGATTCTGAAAAATTGTTTATGGTGATGTTTAAAGTCTATAAAATTCTAAGTACATTTAAACAAGTGTTTTTATTTGGGTTCAGAGAAAGACAGAGAGCACTTTGACAAGAGGGCTGTAGTAGAGGATTTATTGAATATAGACCGGTCTCTGAAAACACAACTTCCAACAGTTTTCCTAGTTAGTAAAAATCCTATTAATGTGAACCAGCCGGGGATAACAGTGTTATTTCTATTTGATATGGTTTGGGCTTCTCTTGTCAAATCTGTGTCGGCTGCCCCCTGATCCCTCCATCATCACGTTTTGAAGGGTGTCGGGGAAATTATGACAGCTGCTAGGGAGATCAGGGAAACACTGATGTGACCTCCCAGCCTCTCACCACTCCTCTTGGCTTGGAAAGGCTTCTTTTTCTCATAGACATTTCTAGAAATATTGCCATGCTACCTTAGTATTTCACATTTGTAGTTTAAACAAGTGATTGTCCATCTGTTGCCTGGAGCTACAGTACATGTGTGTTATGAATGAAATATGACAGCATGTTCCATACCCTGCTTTAGCCATCTGTAGGAAGCCAGTAGGCTGAAAAAGATATACCTCCACAAAATGTGCCTGAAGTCCCTTTCTTGTGATCGCTTTCTCGGGGCACTTTCGTGGGAGACAGTCCGAGAGCAACATGTATATGTGCCTTATTTTTAGAGTCTCTACGCCACTACAAATATTCACTGGAGTGTCCATAATGTTAGTAATCATCTCCCAGATTTCCAAGTACACTCATCGGACAGGAAAACAAAATCCAGAGAAGTGTAAACTCTTTATCTTAATGGGTTCTAATAATGCTTCTTTTCTCCTTGTCTCTTGGAAAGACCTTGTGGATTCCTGAATTAAGAAAACACTTTTATGCCAGGAGGTGATATTGGATGTTGTTAGTGATTGTTTTTGGTCTTTCTCTGGTTGTAGTCAGATAAGGAAGACAGATTTCCATTTGCATCTTTACCACCCACTCAGCATATCCATGTTTAGGAATTGTCATAGCTTTTTGGTTTGTCTGTTGTCTTAATTTAATAGTGGACAGAACAGGTTGAGGTCTGAGTTATTATTATGGTACAACTGTGGACATATTAGGTTGTTATTTACATGACAGATATGTAGAATGAGATTCTTCTCAAGAGGCTGTTGTCTGGGTAGCATATTACGTACTATTTCAAACCTTTAAAAAATTATCTGATGAAAGCTCCATGGTTTGGTGAGAATTCTTCTCTCCCTCCTCGCCTTTTTCTCTCCCACCTCCTTTTTTATTTCCTGCCTTCCTTTCTTACATTCTGTGCTGCTTTTCATCCTACCTGTTAATATGATTGTGCTTGGACTTTTCATAGGTAAATTATATCAGTGCATTCTGATCTTTACAGATGTACAACCATAGGAAGGAAAGAAAGCTACCGTCAAATATGCATAGAATCCACAAATCCTTCCTTTAAAAGGGCATATTTTCCAGATTGTGTTTATTCATAAAGCAAGATGAGATAATAGAGTCTTTCAGGTTGATTTTAATGACTTTTCATCAGGGACTCAGATCATAGAGTTCTTAGCAAATTCATTTATGACTGCCCTACTTTTCTCAGCTATATGCAAAGTGATCTTTCTAAGACTAGGTTAGGAATTTTTTTAAAAATGCAAAGTATTTTGGCCAAAAAAACCATATTTTTAAGTGGTGTGGCATGTTATTTTATTCCTAATGAAACTTGGTAATTTTCCTCATGGCAAAGAAAAACCATTATCTTTCCAGAATTTTTACACATATCAGCATTTTGCCTATGAGCATAATATTAAATTCTAATAGTTGAATCACAGTATTTTACAGGGGGTAGGTCAGCGCCAGAGTTGTTCTCAGAGCACAGTTCACAGGCCTGTAGTATGTTTTTAAAAAGCAAAAAAAGCAACCTGAGAAGAACAAGTCTGGGTCTGTCAGTAAAACATTTTGTTAAAATTCAGCTTTGAGATTCTTTTGAACTCTGGCTAATATTGATAAAAGTATGCCCTCTATGTCCACTTTTTTAAAAATCTGTTTGGAAAAAGCTTATATTTCTAGGGATATATTTTCACCTTTGGTTTCTGCTCTTACTTCCACTTTCTGCAACTTTTCACGGGAATGACATTGATTTTTCCCTTTTCAGAGGGTCACATGTGGGGAAAGTAAAACATACTTAATACATTTTTAATTCAATACATACGTGAATTTGCCAAGTCTCAGTGGGTATGTTGTTTTGATACAGAAGCAGAATTTTGTGGGGTTTTGTTTTTTGTTTGTTTGTTTTTTTTAACCTGTCTCCAAGAAGAGTGGAATTCGGGAGACGAAGGAGGGATTTAAGAAAAGGGACCGTCTACAACTAAAATGATGGCAGGAGAGTTCTTGTAAAGTGTGACTCTGAGAACTTCCAGAGGAGTTTCAGGCATCAACAATTGTAGTTGTTTAAACAAGTAAAATATTTATATTTCCAAGTTTATGAGGTATTTAAAAATCACTATGGATAACCATATATTTTTCCCTTGTTGGAAGAAAATGAAACGAGAGCAGCTGCTAGGTAGGTCCCATGACATGTTCGTAGCTACTGCAGAAATTTATAACACGTGTCCTTTCGCCCCCTCCAAGACAGGGCACAGCTCGTTCTCTGCCTAAAAGATGGTGATTTGTATTCTGACACACTCTTGGGCACATCACACTGTACCCTAAGCATCTCTGAAGGTTAGAAGTTCCTGCTTTCATACACGCAGTGTTTTTCCCTTTCCAATACTTACCTCATGATGATAGTAAGTAGGATTTTAGGTCTGTCGTTCTCTTGTTGAAATCCAATCATCCACTCTCTGTAATGTGGTACCTAAGCAGCCAAACTATAACTGACTTGTACTCATCTTTCTCTTTTTTAGTTGCAAACACAGAAAACTAACTTTATCTTACTAACTTTAAAAAAATAAAAAGAAATATAAAATGGCTTATTTTCCTTTAAAGGACACTTCTCCCTTGCCCTGTTTTAATTTCCTGCCCCTTGTGCAAGAAGTTGTAGACACTATTTTGGTTATCCAATATGCACGTGGTTTCTTTTGTGAAAAGTCGTATGGAAGATGCACTTTTATTAAATTCATAAACAGGGACGCCTGGGTGGCTCAGTTGGTTAAGCAGCTGCCTTCAGCTCAGGTCATGATCCCAGCGTCCTGGGATCGAGTCCCACATCGGGCTCCTTGCTTGGCAGGGAGCCTGCTTCTCCCTCTGCCTCTGCCTGCCATTCTGTCTGCCTGTGCTCGCTCGCTCTCCCTCTCTCTCTCTGACAAATAAATAAATAAAATCTTTAAAAAAAAAAATTCATAAACATTTCCCCCCTTGAAATCACAAAAAGATTACTAAAAGCTTTGCTGTTTATTTCTGATTATTACTGGTTAGAACCACACTAATACATGTCTCTCTCTCCAGCCTTTGTTATAAACAAAAATTTATATTCTACACGCAAAAGATTATATATACTAGAGAGAAGAGAAAACCTATAGCTAATTCCTTTGTATAATTTAAGATACTTGCATTAGTCTTTCCTTACAATATGTCTTTTTAAATTTTCCAAGCTACTCATCCACTTAGGGGCAAAAGAAAACCTTATTCATCTAACTCTGATAGGCATTTAACTCACTGACCCAAACAGCAGCCTTATTGAACAGCCTGCGTAATGGATGCAGTCAACTTGGCACCGAATGTAGCTTCTAGTTCACTCTCAGCCCCAGAAGTAGAATGGTTCACCAAGAATGAGACAGGTCTCGCTATGTCGTCTTGTATTATATACTAGTGTAGAGGGTTCTAGCTGACCCCAGTCATCCGTTGGTGGCGTTCCAAACAAACATAGAATCGTGGGCTCTTTGAGGACCTGAATCTCCTCTGTTATTTTGCTAGCAAGTCACCATCCCATACCTTAGACCTGGCCAGTATGTAGTACTGTTCACAGCAGTCTATTCTACTATTAGGGCAACTCTTTTCTACAAAAGTTCTTCCTCGTGCTGCATATAAGTTTGTCTCCAGGGCTTCACAAAATAAGGCTAATGTCTAAATCTTTACTTCGAGGTTAGTTATCACAAACTCTTCCAACTCTTTGCCATTTATTGACATGGTGTCAAATCCGATCACCCTTCTGCTTCTCCTTTGAACACTTGGACAAATAGCTTTTAATTTTATTTCATGCTGCTCGATGAAACTTAGCAATCACTTTGGGTCAGCCTAGGAAGAAACACTTTCTTTGGGGATTGAAAGTAGATGGAAGTGTCACCCAAAGGAAACCGATGGTCAACGTGGAAATTTCCACCAAGGACCAAGACTCAGGAGAGTTGAAGACAGATGACCCTAGATATTCCATGTGTATAAAACAGACCTTTGACATTGTTTCCTATACTATTTTTGATGTAACCAAAATCAAAGTCATTCTGAAAACAAGAAGCAAGCTAACCCCTATGCCATCTGCGAGATTCTCACTTCTTGGTTAATGTTCATAAAGTCTCTGTAGCCCTCTCCCTTTGTCTCTGTCTTCCCAGTAATAACACTATTTTTTTTTTTTTGGTCCACGTTCCCATACTGAATATGCAAAAAGAGTTCTGGTTACTTTATAGGGGTTTGACCTAAATATTTACTTGCTGATTGGTTTCGAGATTCACTTCCGTTTTCCCATGCTCAAATATTTGTACCAAGAGATGTTGCACTTTAGACCAAGTGAGCAGCTTCCCTGCATGATCAGTTAGGAACTACCCTTAGGAGTCTGTATTTCTCTTTACTTTTCTCTTTCTAACCTCCTCATCCTTACTCATCTTAATTTAACAATTAGTGTAGGAGATTCAGCCCCTAAGTAACTTTGATTCAGTCCAGCTGTAGTAAGATCAAACAGGCTCAACAGGGACTCAGGAAGATGGCATTGAGAAGGGTACTTCTTCCCAGTGGCATCACTAGGGCTTCATGGAGGAGTGAAATTTGGTAAGAAATATTGAACTGATTCATTGACTTGATGAAGTTGAAGAATATTTAAGGTACTAGAAACACTAGAAAAGCAAAACTGTCTTCAGAAAAGACCCTATACTTTAAATATTAAAGATTCTGGAATTTCCTTAACAGGAGAAAAAATTTCCAGATATTCAGGGTCAATGGGAAGGTAAAAGGCATGGAGGAAGGCTAATTCAATTGCTGTTTTCTATCTTGTATCTTTATAATTGGAAGATAGAATGAGCCGCCCCAATACAATCCAGCACATACAGTATGAACAAGAAGCTTTTATAGCATAGATATTCTACTCTTGGAGCAAACACACGTGTCTTTTGAACACCTGCAAGAGAAGAAGCAAGACAGCCTTGTTTTCCTATTACATTAGGTCAACAATTGGAAAAGACCCTGCTATCATCAATTTCACTTGGTGTTAAAATTCCCTTTTACTGATTCACTGCTAAGTGGTAATCCAGACTCTGCGTACGAGTCACCTGCATCAACACATTCATAACTTCTTGGGTCTTCCATTTCCTCCATCAAACTTTGTTCCAAACTCCCCCTGACTCTGAAGCAGAACCAAGTTTGGAGATTATGCTTGCCTGAGTGCCACACAAAACTCATCTTTAGTACATAATAAAATGTTGTTCCTCCCTTCATTTTCCTTCCAAATATATTTGTTTTCATTTTGGCAACACGTTACTTAAAAAAAATTTTTTTTGATTTTTAGCTAAAGATTAAAAAACCTTTAAAGAGCCTTAAAAAGAGTCTGAAGGCTTCTCTGAGGATCAGGTTTTAGAGTTGACGACTTTTTTGTTGTTGTCTTTATTTTCTTACTCAAAAGACAAATAGTTCTGACAGTTGGTACATACATAGCTTATGCCCTCCCCCCAGTGCCCAGCCCATGAACAGCGCCCTCCAGTTACCTGGCCTGATGATAATGGACCTTAAGGGGTTGAAAAATGTCCATGCATGATCTCCACTTCTAAAAAGGAAGAAGTCAAATGCAAAAGATCGTGGTTCTGCTGAAACTCTACTTTTGTCTAATTGTTCTTTGTTAGAGGAAATGGTTCTTGGGGGACAGGCTGATAGGATGTTACGGTCTTAGGTAGAAATGTATACATTCTTTCAGCGGTGCCCTGGGTTACCATGGACTGTCACCCTGTTCCTCTCCAGGTTAGAATTAGAGGGCCCTATTGGCAGAACCTGTCATCAGTCTCCTGGGCAGGACCTGGGGGTGGTTTTCTGAGCTCTAAAATAATAATTCCTAAGAGAGCTTACAAACCGCTTTCACACATGAAACAGCCCTGGGAGGAAGGTTATTAATAGCCCTATCCTAGAAGAGAGAGCTGAGGCTCAGAATTGTTAAGTGACTTGCCAGAAGCGATGCAGCTGGTAAGTGGCAGATCTGGGGACGCAGCCAGGTCGTACAAGTCCAGTGCTCTCTCCAGCCACCAGTCTGGGGACACGGAATACCTCCGAGCACAATGTGTGCTTTGCCCAGACTAACGTACCCCCTGTGCAAAGGCATCCAGGGCTGTTCTCCTAACCCATGCTAGACCTCAGGAGGCAAAGCCACGTGTGCGCTGCAGGGCTTGCCATCGCTGAGCGCCTGCACTCCTCATATGTGTCATCCGGTGGGGAATGACCAGGTATTCTGTCTGACCTGCACTGTGATGATGGCGGTCGGGGAAGGCCACCGCCGAGAACAGCTGTGGCGCTGAAGCACGTTGCAGCAAATTTCCGCGGAGACCCTTGGTTTACTTTCCACAAAGGGGAAAGCTCTGCAGCCGTGAGGTGCAGCCTATCAACCAAGTTCATGTCATTTCAAATGCAGTGGAGGGCAGAGGCGACTGGGTCCCTAAGACAGGTCTCTCTCCCATGGGCTATGATACACCCCCCCAGAGACAGAGACTCCTGGAGGGAAACAATGTCGAGGATTCTTCCTCTGGGTTCACAGTTACTGAGGCCCAAGGCATCTGTCACTGCACCAGGCGTTTCCCACCCACCCACCCCATGACCTTGAACTATCTGGGAACAGAGGCTACAGGACTGAATGCAACTCTGCCTTCGGCGTTTGCCATTGGAGAGACAGGGCTGCCCAGGCTGGTATGGTTTTGGGATTCGTGTCTGCTTATTCTGGGGGTTTGGTACTGCGTTGTTCCCCAGATGCTCACTCGGAAGCCTCCGTGATACTCTAGAAGCTGCCCTACGTGGCAGGCCAACAACTCCCCATTCCTTCTCTGGAGCTGCGTTCCCCGGGAAGGCGCGCCTTTTGATGCATACTCTTGGGCTTCCCTTTTCTCCCATTTCTCATAGTTGTTTGGCTTCCAGTTAAAATCTGTGAACCGATGGCAAGGTATTCTCTCTTCGTCTGAGTTAAATCTCCTGTAGGAAGCCTGTAAAATGATCTCATCTAATAAGTTTTCTAGGCTTTTCCCTCCCTAGAGTCTACCGTCCATCAGGCGGCTCTCAGCCTCCCTCTACTTAGTCCCTGGGATTAATGAAGGCCACAAGAAGTCGCAGACGGCCTTGCACCCCTTTCCACACTTCACACCTAGAACACACAGGACGGGCCAGCGGGGCCAGTGGGGTAGTACCCTTGGCGGAAATGGCAACATTCCAAGCCTGGAGAGGTGCCTCGTTTTCCTGTGAGACTTGAGATATACTCTGGCTGAAGCCGTGGAGAGCAGTTCTTGTAGGAGAGACAGAGTACCCCCACCTGGGAGTGGGTGACTAGAAGAAGAATTTTGAGAACTCTCCAGAATTATCTAAGTGACTCCGCCCAGGTAGAAACTCCCCCAGGTGGAGCCTGTGACATCTCCTTAGCAGGAAGAAAAGGACCGTGAGGGAGTGAAGATGGAGAAGCAGCCCTTTAAAAAAAGAAAAGGAGTCACAAACCCTGATTTCCCTTCACATAATGTAAAGAAAATTATGAATAAAACTTTTCCTTCCTCCATTCTACATGATGCCGTCCTCCATATGTAGGGAAAACACAATTGCGTTGTCTTTAAAACACACACGTGCATGCACACAGTCTCACGCATATGCACATACAGACGTCTTCCAAGAAAGCCGAGCCTTCAAAAAAGAAATCTTATTTTAAAACACTTGGGTTTTTCAGGCCAGGAAATTAATAATTCCTAGACCTGACCCATTTTTGTGGCTGCCAAGAAGGAAAAGAGAAAGCTCTTTAAATTTTGTATGGATCCATTTATCTCTTAAAATACGCCAAAGCGATTTGAGGTGGGGGTGGAAACCAAAGTGTTTATCTCTCCTGCCTGATTCTCTCTTTACATTTCTATGTGTGGGGAAAAGAGTAAAGCCTCTTCCCGGGCCATTCTGACTGAAGCATCCTGTTCCCGCGTTGGAAGGTGCCTGCTAGCTCTGTGCCAAGAGGAGAGAATCACACTTCCTCTCCTGACTCCATTTACTCCATCACGAGGGAGTAGATATTAAGTCTGGATGTCTTTACGCACCAAATTATTTAACGCCATTTCTGAACTGCTTTAGAAAATGTAAAAAGGGGAGAAGCTGGTTTTTCTTGGATGCATGTCTCCTTTTCTTTCTTAAGAGACTTAATTATAAAAAGGGGAAAAAGTCCAATACTTTCTCGTCTCGTTTTCTCTGTGAGTGACAGCTGATGATCACTTAGGAACCATAAGCCAGAAGTAGGAGAAGAACATAGCCAGGTTGTGATGTGTCTGCCAATGGGGTTCATTCCTTCAGACTCAGACTTCAGAGGAAACGGGATTTTGATCAGTTAAATGCCAACAATAGAAATGGCCTGATTTTCATTTCAAATCGTAAAAGGCAAGTCGATATTTAGGCAATGTTTGCATTTTACTAACCCTTCTGCTTTGTTTTTCGATGAATGCCAAGCACATAAATGCATCAGGGAGAGATTGCCAGAACGAGCCAGAGTGCCTTAGACCTCCCTCCCTCGGTAGCACATTGAAACTGGTAGACACCGTACGGGTCTCCTCACCCCACTGAAATGTCAGAATTGAGACGTATCCTTGATGAGAGAGATTTAGGACCCTGGAAACTGAATCTTATCACCAGTATATATAGTGAAGTAGTTGCGGAATCACGTTTAAAAGACTTACTTCCTCTTACTCCCCGTTTACTCTCTTGGGAAAGCTGATAAGTAAATGATCCAAGAATTCTTTCCTTAGTAAACAAAGTCAGAATCTATTTCCCCCCTTAAAATCTGAATTCTGTCCTTGTTCTTTTTCAGGAAACCCATCAAAGAGCAAACAGAATTAAAGATGACACTTGATTGTCTGATCCGTTAGTGTGAATAAAATTATCCTGTGATTGAATGTGCCTTAAGTGAAAATTTAAACTTAAATGCTGCATTTTCACAGCTGGATGTAGCATTAACTTCTTCCTGGCTATCTGTGCAGCGAACTATTTTGTTTTTGTTTTGTTTTGTCTTTTAAACTCCACGTTTATCATTCGTTTAGCAGATTTGGGGCTCTTCCTCTACTGGGAATATGTGCAATTATAAGACGCACCAAAAAAAAAAAAGGAAGGGAAAGAACTTTCTGAGTAGCAAATCTGTGCCACGAAGGAGACGTGACATGGAGATGCGGAGCCCGAGGATAGTAATTTTTCTGAGCTTCACACACGAGCTTTTATTTCGTGGCTTTGTCACAGGCTTTTCTCCTTCTGTGCCGTCACCTTTGAGAAAAACGATTGCACCTTCTCCAAGTCTGCCTTTTTAACAGCTACAGTTGAGTTGGCAAGACTTCCCCAGCTCTGAATATAGCCATTTGCCGACTCCGGCCTCTTTGCGAGACTGACTCAAATCTGTGATCTTCTGTTCAGCATACACATCAGCAAAGTGAGAAGATGAGCACTAAATATAGGCTCTATTAACTTTACTTTTAGATTTACTGCCTTCAAAAAGTGCCTATTCTGAGAAACATAAACGTTATTCCTACATATGTATGTACACACGGTACCCGGAGTCATACTGTGCAGCCTTCAAAAACATACCATCTAAAGGAGTAGGTGCTAAGATGAGGAACGCTTGCCAAATGGAAGAAAGTCACTCATTTCCAATATCCCCTCTCGAGTGGCACCGTGAAACAGGCTGCAAACACATTCCCTGAGCATTCCTTGCTGATACAGCCACTTGGTATTTATATCTGACTGGATGGCGGCATACTGCTAAGGCTTCCTGTAGTCTGCTCCTGCGGACTCAATGCCGGACTGAACTGGAATGTTCAGTCAAAAGGAAACAGTGTTAAGGAGAATTAATAGAGCCAGGATCTGTATTAGGATATGGGTCGTATGTGTATTTTATAAACTAAGCATTGGTGGGTTTCGCATGTCAGCCCATTTTTCCCCCTCCTTTTATCTCTCAGGCTAACATCAGAGAAAATGAAAGAAAAGTCTTGGCTGTGAGGATTGGAGGCTCAGGGGGCCAAATGTCCTTGCCAGATCCTTAGAGCATCTTTACTTTGACTCCTAAAAATAGTAGCATATGTTATCGAGTGGCTTTTGTTTCCGTAGTTCTGTCGTGGGCATCGCAGGCTTAGATGCTGCTGATGGGACAGCGGCATGGCCCGGAATGAGGGACTCGTTTCCAGGTGTGGTGCAGGAGAGGGTCCGGGGAAGTAGGGCGAGGTAGACCATGCATGATTTTAGGAAAAAGGGTTGAAGAGAGGACGTGCTTCCAAAAAAGATCTTTCTCAATGTGTCGTCTGACTCAACCAGCTGGCAAATTACGCTTGCCAAGTCGCTCTCTTTCCTTCTAAGTCATTTGGCTCCATGTTCATTTGAATACGCCTCTCCTTTGGGAAAGAGAGATGCCTCCAGTTAGCCTCTCTCTAAGGAAGCTCTTGACGTTGTCTTGGTCACAAAGTTATCTCCTGCCCCACCCACTTTTCACCAAAAGGAAGTAGAGAAGGATGAGCTATAGGAGATGGTTTCCATGGCACTGCAGTCAGCCACCATTCTGCCTTCCATATAAGGAGCCCCCCTACATACACCAGGGATGAGGCTGGAACAGATTACTGTTGCATAATCTCGAGTGTGGACCACCCTGCGTTAGCTGTCATCGTTTTATGAGACCAGTTGGCTCCCTGGAGAAAGAGTGATACTCTTCACTAAAAATGTCTACTCTTCCTGTTGACGTTCGTTTTCTGTTTTTACCTTATCCAATTTCAACACTAGTCATTTTCTATTTTTTAGAGCATCAGATGTCAGTGCTAGATAAGAGTTGAAGAATCTCTGTGTGGTGTCAGAAGAAGTATTGGGATATGGGGGTTTTCTCCTTGGGAACAAGATGGGTGGGGAAAGTGACAATAGGGCTCTGCTCCAGGTGTCAACCTGATGACCATGACTGTGAGAGAGAGAGAGTTTTGTGTGAATGTTAAATGGTAAAGGAGAAGGGGGAGACAGGTAGAGACCAGGTTTTCTCTCCACCAAGAGCAAGAATGCCCCACTGAGTACAAGCATAGCCCCACCACGATCAGCTGCTAGTCAGAATAACATTCCCTGATTTAGGGAAAGCCACACGAACACATATAGGGAATATGCCTTTTTTCACATATGTGGTACTGACAGAGCCATGATATTCCTAAAATATAGGTTCCTCTTTCTTATTTTATTCTTAGCAAATCACATTTCTCCACTACATCATGAACCATCACTGACTTATCCAAAATAACCTACATGATTCCTTATGAAAATAAGAATAAAACCTGTTATAAGCAAGTGATTTGGGTATTTTCTTTGTATTTATGTATTATCCAATTATATTAAAACATTTCTATTTACCTTCTTTTTTTCCTCTGAATTATGTTTTTCCAGTGCTCTATAAGAACAAATACAAAGATGATATTCCTTTTTTTTTCTGTAAAAGATCCGTAACTCCTTTATTATATTTAGAAATCCAATAAACTTCTTATTACATATACTTGTCTTTGTGTGGAATTCTTTTTGAGTTGGATAATCCTGGTTTCCTTTCTTCTGACCCCTTTTACTGTGATTCATTTTTTATATCATTTGCTTTCCAGATGGTCTTCTGAGAAGGGAATGCCTCTCAGAGCAAATACGATGCCAACAAGAGTATGAAGGCACCCACTCTCCTCCACTAACAGCACAGAAGATCTTAAGGTTGGATGTGTTCTAAAATTACTTGACCACTCTGTGTCTTAACCTTACAAGTAAAGGAATTTTTGCCTTTAAAGCTGGATCCAACCCCCAAATGGGTCTCTGGATGTGCGGGTGGGAGGTCTCTACCACCAACACCGGCTGACTTTTTCACACTTCTTCATCCGTACTGTGTGGACTTGTCAGACACTGAGAATCTGCCCTGTACTAGGCATCTTGAAGGATATGGGTATGCCTCAGGCAGTTCCTGCTTTCAAGACTTCTATAGTCTACTAAAGCTAATTGATATGGAGCCATTTGGGGAAACGAAAAAAAGACTCAGACACTTGAGAGAGTAATTTAGCATTTTGAAAACTTTCACTGTTCATTGTATCATTTTTTTTCCATTTTATTTTATTTTATTTTATTTTATTTCTTTTCAGGGTTCCAGCATTCGTTGTTTATGCACTGATCTGGAATTATTTTTACCTTCATTTTACAGACAAGAATGCAAGACATAAAGTTAATAATCCATTGTGACTGTTCACTAAAAGCTTTTTTTGTTTGTTTGTTTGTTTGTTTGTTTTTTAAGTAACAGGCCTACAGGGGAACCCGGTACCCCTGACATCCAGTCCACTGGTTTGTCCACTAAGCCTTAGGAGTGACTGGAACTAGAGTGTACATGAAAGTCCTCCATGAAATTCAGAAAAGAGTATATCTGTCTTTCCCACTCTGGCCTTGGATTTCATCTCTTCAGCATCACATGTAGGCCTACCAATGCTGGTGGAATCCAAGAACATAGATGCAGAAAGCCGGCACTCAGAGGCCACCTTTTTTTTTTCCCCCTTAAGATTTATTTATTTATTTATTTGAGAAAAAGAGTGCAGGGTGGTAAGGAGAGGGATTCAGGAGTGCTGGGTGGGCGGGGGGGGGTGGGGAGGGAGAGTCTCCTTCTCAAGCAGACTCCCCACTGAGTGCAGATCCTGACACAGGGCTTGATTTCAAGACCCTGAGAGACCGTGACCTGAGCCGAAACCAAGAGTCAGACACTGTATCAACTGAGACACCTTGGCGCCCCAAGAGGCCACCATTTTTAAAGGTGCCATACACAAGCTGTTTTTGAATAAGCAAATAATAGACAAATCACTGGGACTCAGGGCATACATAATTTCTTCCCAGAAAATTGTAAACAATCATAAACATGTAATCTTGTCTTCCCTTTCCCTGTTTTTCTATTACTCACTTTCTGTTCTTTGACCCTCTTCTACTCTCTGTATTCTAACGCTAGCAACACATACATTTGTTTGTCCTAGTCACAGACTATGAGAGCATGAAGTCCTCTTAGAGCGCTTTTACTCTGATCTTATGAGAGAACACCCAAGTCCCAGAGACATGAAGGGATTTACCTAAGGTCACAAAATAATTTAATGTCAAGGCTGGATCTTGAGTCCAATGCTATCATACTGATGACTTCAATAATGTGGAAGAAAGTGGGACAAGTGCTCTATAATTTCCATTTCTATGAAAAAATATATTAGAAATAAATGAAAATGCAGAGGGCTCCATGTCCATAGACCCTAATTAAAGAAATTCTAAAAGAAAATAAACCAAGGAGGAATATCATTGATGCGAAAAGGGATGATGATGAGCAAAGAAAATGGCAGACATAGAGTTTAACCTCCAAAAGTCAGGTGTGTCCTAGGAATATGAGGACAGTGGAACACTAGAATATAATTTATAATATTTTTTGCCACTTGCACAGAACAAAAAAAATCTTATGAACGTATCTAATAGATGCAGAAAAAAGATATAATAAAATAAAAATACAATTAAAAAAAAAAACCCTTAGCAAACTAGGAATAGAAATTTCTCAACTGAGTAAAGACTATCTATGCAAAAGTTATCCCAGATAGTGAGACATTAGAAGTGATTATTCTAATTATAAATAAGAGAAAGATAACTACTATCACCAATTCCATTCAGTTTTGTACTGAGAACTCCAGTCAGTACAGTTATACTAGAAACCTAAATGAAATTTATAAAAAATAGAATGTAAGAAACCAAACCGTCACCAATCATAGATTATGTAACTATAGGAAATTGGAAAACCAAAATGGGCAAATAATTGGCTCCAAAAGTTTAACAAGTTTTCTAGCTATCATGTTAATATACAAAAAATGCATTTTATTTCTATGCAACAACCACAAAAAGTTTGATAATATATTTTGAATAAACCATATAAAATATTAACCAAAAATGAAAAGTACCTAAGAATATCTTCTTAAATGTAGAAAACCTTAATGGAGGAAATCATAAAATTTTACTGAAAGACATTAAAGTAGATCTAAAGAAGTGGAAAGATAGACCGTACTCAAAGATAGGAATATATCATAAAAATATAAATTCTCAAGGTGCCTGGGTGGCTCTGGATTAAGCCTCTGCCTTCGGCTCAGGTCATGATCCCAGGCTCCTGGGATGGAGCCCTGCATCGGACTCTCTGCTCAGCAGGGAGCCTGCTTCCCCCTCTCTGCCTACTTGTGATCTCTGTCAAATAAATAAATAAAATCTTTATATAAATATATATTAAACCAATCCATAGATTTAATGGAATTCTAATCTAAATCCCACCAAATTTTTCTATTGACTTTGATAAGCTGATTATAAAATTTCCCTGGAAAAGCAAACTCTAAAATACCCAAGACCGTTTTGAAAAACAAGAATAATTTTGTTTATCAGATAAAACCTTACATAAAGCTGTGGTCATTAAGGCAGTGTACTATTTGTATAAAACAACAAATATACAATTGGACCACAGTTGAGAATCCTAAAACAAAACCATCCATTTATGCTTTACTTAATATGGGACATGGATGATACTGCAAATCACTGTGGAAAGGGTAGATGCTGAGATAACTGGTTTTTCATGTGGGGAAAAAATAACATCCCATGCCTACCTCATGCAGACAAAATTTTGAGACCTATTAAAAAATCTTTATGACTTTTAGGCTACAAAGGATTTCTTGAGCAAAATTTAAAAAAAAAACATTAAAACTACAAAGAACTGATAATTTAGACCCCACTAAAATTAAGAAATGTAGTTAATGAAAAGATTCATAACAGATTCAAGGTGAGAGAAACTATTTGCCAGACATGAAACAAACAAAGGGTTACTACTATCCAGAATCTACAAAGAATTCCTAAGAAAAAGAGAAGTAGTAGAAAAATGGGCCCAAGAACCGATATTTCATGGAAGGGGAAACACACACGGCTAGTTGACATATGAAAGAGCATTTAAGTTAGTCATTAGAGAAATGCAAATTAAAACCAATGTGAGTTACCATTTTATATCAACAGATCAGCAAAAATCTAAAAGTCTGATAATGTCAAGTATTGGAGATAATGTGGAGTAATGGTTATTTATATGCAATACTGATGGGAGTAGAAATTGTTAAAATCACATTGGAAAGCGATTTAGTGGGCCCCTGGGTGGCTTAGTCAGTTAAGCATCTGCCTTTGGCTTAGGTCATGATCTCAGGGTCCTCGGCGCCGCACATCAGGCTCCTTACTCAGTGGGGAAGCCTGTCTCTCCCTCTCTCTCTGCTCCTGCCCCCTGCTTATACTCTCTCTCTCTCTCAAATAAATAAAATCTTAAAAAAAAGAAAAGGAAAGCAATTTAGCATTATCTAATAAAGATTAAGATGTACAAATCCTACGACCAACACCTCCACTTTTGCCCACATACCCCAGAGGTAAGTACGAAGATACAAAGAGTGGTACGGTTTATTAATGAGAAAAGCTAAAGATAACACAAAGTCTTTCTGAGGCTAATTGGTCAGTAAATCATAGTGTATTCCTGCAATGGGACAGTGTATAACTGAACATTAGTGTGCTCTAGGCTGAGTAACTTGATATGGTCAGTTCTCAAAAATATAATATTAGAAAAATGGTTTTAAAGGATAGATATATTTATATTGTTTATCAAAAAAATTAAGCAAAACTAATCATGCTAAGGATCTCTATATCCATATTCTTATATATATACTGGGGAACAAGATAAAAGGAGGAAGATGTGATTGGTGAAAGACATAAGGGAACTTCAGCGGTGTTATTAATACTAGATTTCTGTAGTTGGCTTGTGGGTTCACGGACACTTGTCATGATACATTATACCATGTGCTCTCTGTGCGTCTTACAGTTCATAATACAATTGTTAAAAGAGAAAGGAAGGGAAGAAGTGCTTCCTGGTAACTCCCCTTTCTACTCCAGTACAGAGTCAAGTGCCTAATACATCCTTAGTGACCAATGCATCTGAGATTAAGGCTGCCTTCGGAAAGGGGCTAAGGGAAGTCTCTTCTCAGCACTTTTTATACAAAATCCTAGAACCCACTTCTTTAGTTAAATGTAGATGAGGATGAATGGAAAATGGAACCTAGAGCAGAGCTCTCAGTGCGGGCCATGCAATTACAGGATAATTCCCTTCCCATACTTCCCCTGACATCTCCTACAAAGACTTCTACCATCAAGTCTCCACTACATTCTTTATTGAAACTGACTAGTCCCTCTTCCAAGTTCCCTTTACAGTGCAAACTAGCATACCACCCTCCCTCAGTTGTGTCCATATCTGCATACCCAAACAACTATGGGTTGTTTTTTGTTTTTGTTGTGTTTTTGTTTTTGTTTTTTTTCTGAGAAGGGAAAAGTCTTACTAATTTAGGGGCTCCCAAAATATCCAGCACAGCCTGGCACATCACAGACCCTAACTGAATGATTATCCGGTGGAATTAAATTGGTCTTCTTTCAACTCCATCTTAGACTCATGTTCAAACCAAAGCACTTCACCTCTTTCTGCCTTGGCTGTTATGCTCAGGAAGTAAGTAAAATATGCATTACTTTCCTATGATGAGATAAAAGTAACAATGGTAGAGAATTCTGCGTGAAGCATCCCAAACACGATTCCTGAATTCAGGTGAGAGGGTCTTCCTCTCAACTCTCTTATTAAGGGCATGAGTCCGGTAAATAGGAAGAAGGAAGAAACAAACACACCACAGTTATGTCAACAAAGTCTGCCATGTCCTTTTAGTCATGCAGAACCCAAACCTCAATTTGGTCCCAAAACCCCCCCTCTCATTTATTCATCTAATATCTCCCCATTCCTGCCCCATCCTCTTAAAGCCATCTCCCTCACTTTGTCTGCCCTGTCACAGTCCAGGCTTTCATTCCTTTAGGAAATCTTTTCAGAGTCCACACTTTTCTCCCTGTTTCAGTCTTTCTGAACCTATCACCTCACCTTCCCTCTAAACCATCCTCCACAATGGCCAGCTTATCTCTAAGCTACAAATGGGCCACCTCACTCACCTGTAATCTTGACGATCTCTTCATTGCCCCAGGATACAACACAAACTCCTTGGCATGACCCTTCAGACTCTGTAAGTTACCTTTTCAGACTTATCTACTCCCACTCCTTCCCCCCAACATACCCGCCATTAAACCAGACATTTCTAAACTAACCATGCCTTCTCACTTCTCCATGCTTTTGTAGTCCCTTCTTTGTGATTAGACCACCCCTTCCTCTTCTTGTCTGGCCCCCACTGAGAAATACAACAGGACTCCAGCCAAAGGCCTGCACTGGGCCCTGACCAACCCTGACAATAGGCCTCTGACCCCTCTTTCTTAGAGCATTGACTTAAAAAGCTTACAGTTACAAGTCCATCCTCTGTCCCTTTGAGGGACATAAACACACACACACAAACACACACACACACATTTCTCCTATAGCCCAGGAATATCTTTCTCAAGGAACTGAAAGCCACTGATTTGAAATGTAATCATCAGAAAGGATAGGGCTTTTGTCTGCCAGTCTCCGGGAGGATAGAATCCTGACTTCATGATTGCCAGCTAGCAGACACAGCTGGGCTAATCACAGTCGTACTGACCAACTCTCTTGCTGGCTTTTTGTAATTTTTCACTTCCTTGATTCCAGTTGAGCCCCTGACTACTCCTGTCCTTAGTACCTTCTGCTCCCTTTAAAATGCCCAACAGCCTCTGCCAAATAGAAGTGGAGTTTAGCCCTTTCCCCTCCTGTCAGTAGTTACAGAATCAAGTGTTTTCTCCACTGGTACGAATGTCTAGCTTTGTTTCCCTTTGACACTACTCATACTCCAAGGTCCAGCCCCCCACGCTACCCACTCCAGGAAATATTCTTTCCTTGACATCCAGCGTGGTGTTTCTAACTCTTCTATATGTAAGCCCATACGAATTAGAGCAGACATATACTAGGATACATCTTATATTAAACTAAAGTTTATTTTTCTTCTAATCAAATTCTATCCAGACTAAAACCCTGACCGTTGGGAGTTGTGTTCTGTTCCTCTATATATATACTGAGCCAAGTAGGTAACAGGCCTTGAATAAATGTGTATTAAGTAGACATTGAATGCATGAATGAATGAATGAATGGAAGGGCTGGTGCGCGGGATGGTAAGGGTTAAGATATACTCTGTCTAGAGTTGTCCCCAAGGGAAATGGAGAGTGAGAGAGCTGGCTGCTGAGTAAGAGGAAGGCAATTACACTTTTCCAGGAGGAGAGGAAGATGAACCCGTATAGACTTGTTCTTTCATGCTGCTGAGATTTTCCACTCCATTTTTTTCCCTTCTCAAATCCTAAATTTTTATGTGAAACTTCTTCCCCTCAAGGGCTGTGAGGAACCATTTTGTAGTCTTTACTGTAATACAGAGGCGAAGGAGGACTCAAATCTCTTCAAACACTGGACAAAATCTGCCAACTGAAAGGGCTTCTTCTTGGGCCATAACCAGATGCAAATGTGTGATGTCAAGCCAACCTAAACTATCCCATTGTTTTCAAGTGTGACTAAGTACTGACTAATATTACTTCCTCTGGCACTTTTTTTTTTGACTCAGTAGAATGGAAAAGTTCCAGGCCGTTGTTATACGTTGCTGTCTGGACAGAATGACTTCCTGCACATCATAACCACTTGAGAGAGGGGGGAAAAAATGGAAGGGAAAAAAAAAAAAAAAAGAAAGAAAACCTCTCAAGAGTTCCCTTAAGTTTAGCAATGTTTTTTGTTGTTGTTGTTCTTGAATTTTATTGTTTTTGTTTTAGCTGTTCTGTGTTATTCACAAAAGCAAAAAAAAATATATATATATATATCAAAATCCACATTAGAAAAGACCTTGTCCAGGTCATCTAGCGAGGAGCCAACACTTTTCCTGCCCTTCCTGAGATCTGCAGTGTCACCATGACATCCTCGCCAAGCTGTTCAAGCATGATGTAAACACTCTCTTTCTTCGGGAGTGCTGTCCCTTCCAAAACAAGTCCTCACACCTTTGGGCTGCCAACAGTTGCTTCTGCCTCCCTGTAGACTATTCCTCATAGTTCTGCCTTCTGGGAAACAAGTTATGTTTGCAGACAGTAAAGAGATTTCAGAGCCTTGTTCCATGTGGACTAGATCACTAGAGACAGGATTGGTAATGACTTCTCTCAGGGAGAAAATGGAGAAATGAGCAGAACTGAAGCTCTGGGAATATCTTCAAAGACAGGAGAGAGAGAAGAAGGACACCCATTAAATGTACCTGTGAAAAGTCAGAGAGCCCCTCCTCCCTCATCAGTAGCAGATGACAGCATATATTGTTTAACAGAAGGCTTTCAGACCAAACAGAGTCCCAGTGTTTCCTCTGCTTCTTCCCTTCCAAAATCTTAGAAAATGGCAGCCCCTGCCTCACCCAGCTTCTCTGGATATAGACCCCATGGGTTCAGTCTTTGTTCTGAACAGTTACAGCCTCAGCTTCTCCTCTCTCCCAGCCAGTCTGGCAGCAGAAAAGATTGACTGACCCATGCTACATTCCAGAGAAAGCCTGCCGGCCAGGGGCAATGAAAAAACTCTCCCCTCTTTGAAAACCACTGCCAAGGTTTTGGTCACTTTTCCCAGGTTGTGAGTCATTTCTATAACCTCTGAGTTTCTACCAATTTTAGGGTCAGATGAAAAGCCAGTCCCCACAGGGCCTTTTAGTTCCCTGGGAATTGGGAAGAAGGATTCATTACATGGCAGAGATGATTGCTTTTTTCTTTTCAACTGCGATTGGTGGCCCTGAAACCACAGCCATCAAATGCAGAAGCTCTGCTAAATCATCACTATTTCAACTGCTAATTAGTTCTAATGTTCACAGCAGAGGAGTCTGTGGGGGCAATAAAGTGCTTTTTCAAGTGATTAAACTTCCAAGTGAACACACTTTGATTACCACAAGAACAATTCCTTTGCAAAGGTTCTCCAAGGCAACCGACTGCATCCCCAAGACACAGCTCTGTGAATGGAGGATTAGTAGCCTGGAACATGGGTGTGCATGGACCTTAAGCCTGTCTCCTCTGGCCAAATCCCTGCTCCACCTCTGGTTCTGGTGAGATGCCTCAGGGGACCACATGTGACAAAACTAAAGTTTCAGGGAAGAGCAAGTTCACTGGGTTGGCTGTGAGATGACACTGCCCAAAGGCCTGGGCCATCAGAGGGAGAATGACTAGAAGCACAATGGGGGAGACAGTCATCTGCTGTCCCTGGGGTATCAGGGCTCCTGACCCTTGGTCCCTATTTAAAGGTATGGATTTGGAGAAAGGCGCTGTTATGGTCAAGAAACCCAAGGCACTGTGCCAAGTGTTTTCCCATGACTTGTCTCATAGCAAAAATGAAGGCATTTATTTGATCCAGCTCTTTTTCAGAGATATTCATTTAATGTGCTTTAAAAAACAAAAACCAGCAACTACACGTGGACTATAGGCTCACTGTAGAAAAAGTAGAAAATACAAATAAGCAAAAAAGAAAGTTCTAATATTCTGTTAAGCTCATCATCTATAGAAGCATTTTTCAACCTCGGCACTACTGAGATTTTTAGTTGAATAATCCCTTGTTGTGAGGGCTGTCCTGTGTATTGTAGGATGTTTAATAGCATCCCTGGTTTCTACCTACTAGATGCCATTAGACCACTGTTCCCCCACCTCCCCACCATTGGAACAACCAAAAATGTCAAGAGACATAGCCATATGCCCCCTAGTGGTGAAATCACTCCCATTGAGAATCTCTGCTCTAAAGATTACCAGGAACACAGTTTTTCAGTCTTTTTTCTTGCATACCTACTAGTAAATTCATATTTTTAATGGAGTTATAGCATGTATATTGTTTCATATTTTCATTTTCACTTAAACATAGTTTCTGAACGTGTTGGTATCTGTTCTACGTCGTCATAACCTCTTCACGGGCTCCATTGCGTGGTTGTGCATTGGTTTATTTCATCCCCAATTTGGGGACAATCAGATTATCCCCAAGGGTAGTAAGAGTATTAAAACAAAAACAAAGCAAAATTATTGTGGCTCTTTTTCTTTCTAAAATGGGAAGAGTTTGACATAATACATTTGAACTGGGAAACAAATTCTTATGCTCTATCCTTCCACTTACAGAAACCACTGGGGAAATGTAAAAAGGACAGAAATCTTAGGACTCATCCAGCTGGGGTACCTGGGTGGCTCAGTTGATTGAGCATCTAACTCGATTTTGGCTCAGGTCATGATCTCAGGGTCATGGGATTGAGCTCTATGTTGGGCTCTGCTGAGTGTGGAGCCTGCTTAAGGTTCTCTCCCTCATCCCCTTCCTCTCCCCCTCCCTCTCTCTCAAAACAAAAAAGACTCTTTCATGCGTAAGACCCTGCATAGAGTCCACTCTCTAGTTAGGATGGCATACAAGTTGAAAGTAGATAGCCCGATGAATTTGAAAAATATACGGGAAAGGAAATAGCTTAGGGGTGGGTAGACAAGGAGGCAAGAATGAGGGATCCTGGAAAACAAAGAGTAGAACAGATAGAAAGAGGCTTAGAATGAGGGAGGGAGAAAGGTGGTTGTCTCCTGGGCATCAACCTCCCCACTTTCAAGCTCTTAGTAATATTTGACCACAATTCTTGCCTATGGCTAAGGCACCCAGAGGCGTAAAGGGCACTTGGGCTAGATTATATCGCACAAAGTGGTACATTGCTATAAAAGGACAGCACAGGCCCATGCAAAATATAGAGTGGAGACAGAGAATTAGACAGAACTTGGAGGCAGAGGCAACTAGGAGAATAAGAGTACTGGGATTGGGGCCACAGGGTTTTCCCTGCACATGGGATCGGTGCCTGAGCCAATTTTGTTTAAATATTAAAGACCAAATTTAACTCAACAGGATAAAAATTTAAGGAATAACCAGTCAGCACAGACTTTAATTATACTTTTTTTGGCTCTTATAAACAACACTACATTGAATACTACTATAGTTAAATATTTGCCAAAAAATACTTAATTTTTTCTTTAAGCTAAATATTAGAAACTGAATTGCTCAATCCAAGAGAATGCACATTCTTAAGGTTTTCTGATATGTATTGTCAAACAGCCCTCCTAAGTTTTAACGATTACTGTTACCATAGCACCAGCACAGTACGACAGTCCTATTCTCCCCATTATTTCACCGACATCGGTATATGTTCTTCCTATCTCACAGGAGAGCTGAATAAGGCTTGCTCAGGGTCACCGAGGAGTGGAGCTGGAACCAGAGCCCACAGCTTTCTGACTCCAAGTCCTGAGCTAGTCTTTACCTACTGTGGGGAGGGAGGGGCATGGTGTTGAATCTGTAGAAAACTCAGCCTGCATCAGCCCTGACCCTGTTACTCTTCTGTTTAACTCACCCATCTTAACTTAACATCCAAATGCTTTCAGTGGCTTGGAAGTCCTTGGAATTCTAATCCCTACTTACCTCTCTATCCTTTCCCTCCCTTGAACTTTAAATTCCCACCATAGAAAATTTAAGTTCTCATTTCTACTTTGCTATCTATCTTGCCTCAGGGCCTTTGGACCTGTTCTTCCCTTTCTCTCCACCCATTTTTCCCTGGGTAACTTCTGCTCATCCTTCAGATGGAACTTAAACATCAAGCCCTTTATGACCTTTGAACTCTGGTTTATGTAACCCTATCACTTCCATGTGCTCCTACGGTACTTTTTACTTTCCCCTGATAATATCTATTAACTGTGTTGGAATTCTTGTCAAATTATTTGACTTCTTCATCAGTCTTTAAACTATATAGGACAAGACCCATGTCTATAAAACCCAAGATCGTTTTTTGCTAAGTAGTGTAATCCCCTTTAGACTAGACAGATACACTCCAGGATAGCAGAACCCCAAACATTTTTGAGGGTTTCATGAACAGCCTGCCTCACTCCTCTATGTTCCCTGCTTGGCATCTGTAAGCATTCTGAGTACACTATTTTTGCAACAGAAGTATTCCCTGTTCATGCCAGGAAGAACCTTCCAATATTAGGAGTTGTCCAACAATAAGGTGGACCCTCTCTTCCTTCATGTTGTAAGACAAGCTTCTGCAAGTGCTTCTTAGTAACACCCAGCCCTCCCAGCATGACTGGAAGGGCCAGAGGTCAGGAATGAGCCTGCTGCCCAGCTGACCACCCCACCTTGCATGTGCCAGTGGTCTCTGAATGTGTGCGGCGCCAAACTGAACTAAACAGCTGTCTTGGCAACCGATAACTTTCTAAGACTCAACAACCTGCTTCCAGCCCAGCCAAAGGCTTGCCACTCTGAGGCAAATGTCACTGTGGTGGAGTTGTCTTAATGAGAAGGCATGCTTGCTTCTCTTCTGGGGGAGTTTCCTAGAGCGATGCTCTTAGAAACTCCTTGGCAGGAATCCTGAGCCAGGCTTGGCATTGACAGCGTCCTCCTGCTGGCATTAACAAGCCTCTTATTTAAATGTAAATGAGCTCTCAGTGCCAGTTTGTGAGCGAAACACATCGCTTGTGTTAAACCAGAGCTGGGAATGCTACAACACACCAAATGTCGGCTTGGTTTCCACTTCCCCACCACATCCGCAGTTCTGAGTGGAGCTCTCTGTGCCTTGTCTTCTGCAGGGCTGGGAGTCCTCAGACAACAGAATTTGTGGAGGGAGTCCAGGACCCTATTTATAGCCCGAAATACTCTTTGACATGACCTTGATCAAGTTACTTAGATTACCCCCCCAAAAACAGCACATTGTAAAGTTGGGGATCCCACATCAAATTCCACATAGCAAAGGGCCCCACGAGGTCCAACAGGCCCGGGGGAGGGTCTGAGCTGCCCATTCTGTTTTGCTGGCTATGTCAGTCCCACTTGCCCGGGGCCTACCTATGTTTTTAGCTGCTCTGATACTTATGTACACACTCTCTCCTCCTGGCTTGCTTCTGTTTCCACCCAAATACATACCGTTTGGTGATCTTGCCTGATGTCTGGTCTTATTTAGCCGTCTGCTTCCCCACTCTGTTTCCTGGCCCTTATTTGTCCAATATTATATTCCATTTCCTGTTTTGGCATTTCCCTCTTTATTTCAGATCTTGCTGGAGTTGACTTGTGCTCCTCGGATTTCTGGATCCAGAGCATTTCTTCCCCAGAAGCCCCAGTGGCTGGTCTTTTTAGAGCACGTGTTATGCTGCATGTGAGATTGTTTCTGCTTGCATGGGTCCACTGCAGCTGGTCCATGCATGCATCCTGAAGCCAAGGTTTGGGTCTTATCTATGTTGGTAGCCCCAGATCCTAGCCCAAATCCTAAAGAGTGAATAAACGAAGGAATGGAGGAGAGAGTAGGGAAACCCTTTTCCCCACTAGGATCCTGACATGAAGGCCATGTAAGCCTTTGCTCCATTTTATCATCCTTGGAACTGGCGTAAGATTTTTAGCCAAGTGATTATTTGGACAAAGTCCACGGCATCAAAACAATTGACTTAGTCTCTAGGGAGTGCTATAAACATAAAACATATGTATTATGGGGGCCTTCCATGAGAAGCCCAGCGAGCTGCATTCTGTGAGAGACACAAAACGATATAAAGGAAGCCCCAGAAAATAGGCAGTTTTACCTGGGACATTTTGAAATTAGCAAATGTGCCTCTTTTACAGAGAACCATGGTCATCAGCCTTGCTGTTTGAATGTGTAAGTTTCTGTGCTGCCTCAGCCCAGGTACTCATGAAAAGTTACATTTCTGACTGCTGAGCCCAGACCCTGCGTAGGTAGCATGAGCGTAGGTAGCATGAGCCTGCATCCCACTCCCCCAGTGCCGGTCCCCACTGCTGTCCCTGCACAGACTTGGCTGGGGGCTTGTGTTGGGGAAGATGATTCAGAGTACCAATGGTACCTGCTGTCCCTAGCTAGTCCTCAGGTAGATTTGTGGCTCTAGTGGAGAGAAGGCTTGGAGGCTGCTTGATCTGGAGGATTTGCACATGCTTTCATGAGCCCGAGCACAGACAACAGTACATAAGGCATGGGGGAGGGACAAGATGCTTTCCTTCCTTCTTCAAGAAATCAGTGATAGTCTTGTATTCCGCAGACTGAAGACAGTCGAGACCAAGCTTGATATTCTCCTGATGGTGGATGGAAGCAGTGGGTCTCCCAAGTTGATTCTGCAGGAATCCGGTCATGGACAAATGGGAAGAGAGGCCTAAGCTAAGAGCCGATGGGTTGTGGCTATCGCTGATACTGTGCTTTGTGGGTCCATGTGGATATCTTCCCTGGGGACTCCCAACTAGAGTTGGGAGACATCTTAAGGGAAACTAACTTCCTTTCCTTGAGTCGTCACAGACTGGTAATGTCTGAGGCATTTATTTCTCTTACCCTCCATTAGGAAAAGAACAGCATGGAAAGAGCCTGGATTCTTCCCCTGGAGTCAGCAAACCTGGTGTTTCATTCTGCCTCAGCCTCTTAGGCCAAGTGTGATGCTGAGCAAATTTTTTCTCTCTGGAGTTCAGTTTTTCTCATCTGTAAAATGAGACAATTGGGCTAAATAAGGCCCAAGAAGAATATACCAAAGAGCAGAGTAGAAGCCAAGGGTTCATTAGTTCACTCCTGTAACCAATATTAATGCCTGCTCTGCACCAGGTAGTGTGTTGGGCTCTGCGGAGAGCAGACGTAAGGCTTGTCTATATGGAAGTTTCAGTCAAGCGGAGAAGACAGCCATTAGTATGAGGACTAAAACAAAGATAAAATTGTGACTGTGGTAATGCTAGGAAGGTGAGAGAAATGGCTCTCCGGGAGTATTAAACAGAAAAATGTAGGGGACTCCAAACAGCACGTGAACACCATAGTTCAGGGTAACAAGAATCTAGAGAATGTTTAAGGAGGAGAGGGTTGCATGAGGAGAGTGTTTAAGGGTGTGCCATGGAAGGTACATGGGTAGCACTGGGTGATCCCCAATCCCAGACACAGAAGGTAGCATCCCACAAGCCAAGAGAGGAGCGTTTTAGGGATTTCATCATCCAGTAGGAACTCAGTAGAAAGGATTGTGTTTTGCTTATCTCCTTGCCCCCTTTTCCCCACATATGTGGTAGCTAGCAAGAAGCACGGTATGGAGTGGGTACTCCATGTTTGCTTGTGGAATAAATAAGCTTTTCTCAACTGTGCAGACAAGCAAGAATAAAGGAGTTACCTGGATCACACAAGGTCACCTAGCCAGCAGGTGGCTAGAGACAAGACGGAAAGCCAACTTGAAAATCATGTGCTGTTGTAAACCAACCATTTTCATAGCCGTGACCTTAGAACAAACTCCTTAGCAACAAGGTCAAGTGCCACTGAGGCACCAAGAGGAAAGGATCATCAGACAGTGTTCCAAGAGGGGTGCGCATCCACACATGTACACGCACACATCCCCCTGCCTCCTCCTCAGCCTCCCCCCACCCCATCATCATCTCATTTCTGTTAGGCTACAACTTTGCTTTGTTCGCAGAGACAGAGGAAGAAAAGGACTTGCCTGAGCCAGTCTCCGTCTCTCCCGTTGTGTACCTTTTCCTTCTCCTAAAGGGACACTAGAGAGAAACGCTGTTGGGAAGGCTGACAGCCAAGTGGTCGGCAGATTTACTGTGGCAGTAGAAGAGGTCAGAGGCTAAGTGGAAAACTGTGTAGATGTAAAACATCCACTTCCTTGAAATATCGTCTTCCTCTGTGAAGGGGACCTAGGAAGTGATCTATTGTTCTCTGGTTCTCTTCTTTTCAGGACTTTCTGCCTTATCTTCTAAGGGCAAAACCTCCACTCAGGACGCTGCAGACACTTGCCAGACGAGCTGGTCTGGCCAAGGCCCTCGGCGCGCTCCTGTAAACAAGGGCAAGAGCAGACCAGAGAACTCACCCCCGGGGGCGTCTGAGTGCAGCGGGGGCTCAGGCTGCCCTGCGAGCCTTTGGCCTGAGTGTTTGGAAATGGATTTCCCCCTGATGGTGTGCAGGCTTGGAAGAATACAGGACAGCCTGGTGCCCGTTCCATGCCCTGGAGCAGCCGATGCCTCTTGTGCTTTTCAAGATCAGAGAAGAAGCACCTTTGACCTCACAGCTGAAAAATCTACCCCATAGTTAGCTGTATTTTCCCATTGCCTGCATGGCCCATCTTAGCCATGTAATACCTGTGGAGCATATGTGTGTATGTAATGTGGCCATTTGTGACGTGGGAGTGCTGGCCTACAGCAAGGCTGAGTCCCTCCTGGGGTGGAGGTCTGTCTGCAGAGAGCTGGAAGCTCTAGGGGGTCGGTCAGCAGGTGAACTATTTACGGTGGCGACTGAGAAACCTGCTATAAGGGAACATTCCTGGGGGACAAGAGAGAGTGGAGGCGTCTACCAAAGGTCCACAGAAAATGGCTTTGGGGAAAGGAGGAGGGCCATTCTCAAGATAATGTGCCCATTTTTGTCTTGGTTGGCCTGCTGTTTCTGTGGTTTTGTTGAAGTCTATAAGGATTAGGAGCCCTTGGCAGCTTCACTTTGGGGCCCATGGAACAACATTCTAGAAAACAGAGAGAAAGGCAGCACAAGGTAGCTCTAATGCTTTGAGGGTGTGTCTGTGAGTTAGTGTCGGCACCTTTGACAACCTCATGCCCTTCAGTTTGGGGCGCCAGCATGGAGGGTGTTTCTATGGTCTGTTGCCAGAGTCAACAGAAGTAACTGGAAGGAGCAAAATGAAATATGCCAAATGATGCCGTGCATGGGAACGCACGTGAGTCACTCCCTCAAGCTGCTCAGAAATAGTCTGAGAGAACTTTGTAGGGGATTATAGATGTACACGTGTGGACAAGGACCAGGACAGGACCGCTTGGGGACTCAGATCATGTCCCCACGCTTTCTGCCAGATGAGTGTGGTATGTGGAAAACATGGGATTTGTTATTATTCTTATTATCATCATGATTAATACATAAAAACCTTCAGTATAGTGCCTAGCATAGAATAGTCAATAAATGTTATATATAAAAATTTCTCATACTGACCCAAAACCACTTGTAGATTGATTACTTTGTCTCAAACTATGAGGCATTTTCTTCATTTAGTAACTGTTTACCTTCTCTTCATATAAACATTCTCATGGATATCTATATATTTACACATGCACATGTATGTAGAAATTCATATATCTATATATACTCTTATTATTTCTGGAATGCGTGTGTATATCCTCCAACTAGAACAGAAATCATGGCTCCTTCGGATGATCTACAAGGAAGATCAGACATGCTGTCTTGTATTTCCTTTTGGAAGAATGTGCCTGAGGCTCATAAACTAAAAACTGTAGAGCTTCAAGGAATCACAGCTCTCCTGTGCCTCCGCCTGACATCCTTACACCATTTTCGCTTTAATAATATTTAGGGTAAAGAGCAAGAAAGGATGGTTTTCATGATAGCCATATGGTTGTCACCATTTGGGGGTATCGATCTCCTTCTACTCAACATCTGCCTCTGGTTTGGTGGAATGAAGAGGGGTATAAACCTTCCCCACACATCAGAGATAGCCTCTGCACATGGTTAGAAAATTTTCTAACATCTCCCCTCTGTTTCCCACATATCATCCAAAAGAGTGAGAGATCATGGGGTAGAACTATACAAGGAGATAGTGCCTGAGTATCACTCCAGAACCACCCTTTACTAACTCTGGCCACAGCCCCATCATTTAGCCTCTCCAAGCTTCAGTTTCTTCCCTGGTAAGAGGAGGTAATGACCCCAGCCCCCACTGCTTCACAAGACTCTTGTAAAGACCAAACTCAATAGTGAATGGGAGCGTCCTTCGAAAGTTATCGATCAATACAAATTACTTCTGTTGGAGAAGATGATGCTTCAAGAACAGTTGTTCATTGTCTGATATTACAGGGGTGTGCTGCTTCCTTTCTGATGGAAGTGTTCCTCCCTGACTGTCCCATTCTTCTTGTCTGGCTGAACAGGTCAACAGGCAAAATCTGATGACCGAGGATCCACTCCTGGCAATCTCCCCGACAGCATGTGTCCGAAAGCTAGGTCCCGGTTTTGAAGTACATGATACATTCTCAGAGCTGGAGGGCCCGGTGCTTCCGGAGAGTCTCAGGACTGGGCTTTCCCTCTTAGTTTCCATGTTTACCAGTTCCTTCATGCTTTCCCAGCTAAGGAGGAAAAGGTCTCAGTTGGGATCCTGACATTGTGTGATCCCAAATGAGTCACTTCCTAACTGGGTTGTCTCGACTTCCTCAACACATTTCTGACCTTCATAGCTCCACCTCTGTGTCTTTCTACCAAAAAAAAAAAAAAAAAAAAAGAAGAAGAAAGAAAGGAAAAGAAAAGAAAAAAGTTGTATTGCTAATTTCTCTGAGACTTTTGGACTAGATCTTTTTTAACCACAGCTGATCTCTGAGACACTTGGTTTTTACATGTGGATTTTATCATCTCTTCTGGAAAGTCATGTAACCAACTATAAAATGGGGGTATTGATATATTTTTAATTAATAGAGTTTTGAAGTAATGGCTGTGTAAGTACCATGGGAAGGATGATTCTTGTCAGTGGTTTTCCCATCATGTGCTTAGGATGAATTTCAGTCTGACTGAGTCTTGCCAAGAAAACTCACAGGATAAGCTCTGCCTTCCCAGCAAATATTGAGATTTGTTGACCTTAGATGGGTGGTTGAGCTTTGTCTTTCACTCAAAGTCTGGCATCAAATCCATTTAGATTTTTGCGGCTTAGCCATTATAAACACTTGGAAGATTTTATTAGCCACTGTGGCAAAGCCATAGTCCATCCCAGAACATACAGAATTTGGTATAATGAGTTAGTGGCCTCCTTACCGGTGTCCACATTCTAGAAATGACTTATCTTGCAAGGAACAAGCAAGTAAATAAAGTTCTAGCAAAGCCCACCATGTATCATTTTAGAATCCTTTAAGATTTTATTTTATATGAAAAAACCCAGGAGGCCAGGAGGCCCACTCACTTGCATTTAGTCTAAACTCAACCTATGATTCTTTTTAAGTGTCTCCTGGAAGTCATGGCATATAGGCTTAATGGGGCACTACTGGTGTTAACCCAATGCAGAGCAGGAATGCAGAAGGAGAAAGGCCAGGATCTTCAAGGTTAGTACATCTGGGCTCATTTTCCTTGAAGCAGACACAAGTCCTTGCATGTCAATCAGGTGTCTTTGGTCTTTTCCTCATGCTACAGAAGGAAAATGACCATGCTTAGAATTATGAAATTTGACTTTTGGAAAAGACCTAAGAGGTCAAACTGTTCAACTTTTGCTGGTGGCTGGAATCCACTCTAAACCATCTCTTCCAAATAGTCGTTGAACCATTGCTTGATTATCTCCAGTGATGGGAAACTCACCTCTGATGAGCTCTACTGTTGAACAACTTTACAAAAGGTCACTACTTTTACGCTAATAAGCTATAAATGACTTGAATTTCTACCCACTGTTTCTAGTTACATGCACAGAGAAGTCATTTCAACAAATCCATACCCTTTCCCAAAGGCAATACTTCCTCAACCTGAACATAGCAAAGATTCCCTCTTAAGAAGGGAATGAACCTTCCATTTACTCCTACCACATGCTAGATTCTACCATTACCTCCCACCATCCTCCCTGTCACTGCATGGGATTAGAGTCACCTATGTTCATTAGCCCACTAAAGCCCCGAGAGGTAGAACTCTGCGGGGCCACCCAACTGGAAAATGATGGGTTGGGAATTCAAGATCACCTTTGGGAAACCCAAATGATGCTACCTTCCATCATTTTCTGCAGCTGCCCAGCACCAAGGATCCTGGGAAGACCTCTGGATGTTCCTTCTACCATGATCCACCCTAAAACAAGGAAAACTAGAGAAGACATGTAGCATTAAGTGGCAGTCTTGACTGCTGATCTTGGGTGCCAGAAACCCTACAGTGTGAGATTCCTTCCCAAACCCGAAGACCTAGAACCAGGCAGGAAATTCAGACGCAAAACACTGCTCTGAGGCTGGCTCACAGGGTTCCATTTCTGAGCCGCACTGCCGCTCTACAAGGCAGCAATCACTCCGTGGCAATATATTCAAGAGACAGTTAAAAAATATCTCTTCCCCATTTACTGCTTTAGAAACAGAATCCACTGCCTAATTGAGAATCCTTTCTGCCTAATTACTCCATTCCCGATTTTTTTTTAAGCAGCAGAGTTGCTGTGGAATTATGTACTGTATAATTTCATCATTTAGCAATATGTAAATCAGGAGAAGAAAGGAAGAGGAAGGGAGCGACAGGAGACGTTGATCATCGTCTGAATTTCTGTGTGCAGAAATGGGCAGCAGGGTGTGGAGCAGGCAAGGAAAGACCCGCCCACTGAGCAGAGCCGGGCGTGAGTTCCAGTTGCCCCCACAGAATAGTTCTGCACTGCTCTGCAAACCACACCAGCTTCCCGAACCTCAGTTTCTCCTGCTGTCACATTTGGTACCTACGTGGCCAGCAGCCCCCATCACAGCTCCTGGCAGAGTGATGCCCTGACAATAACCCAGTAGTGACTGAATGAGTGAGAACCTGGTTTGCCCCCCTCACAGAACTGTCAGTGGAGTGAAGTGAGGTAGTCAACATGCTCACTTTGAGGGAACTACAAAATGCTGATTATGTACAGAGAGCTTTAAGCGCTAATGGAGAACACACGGTTTGAGGCCTTGATTCAGAAAACACCTTCCCTTGCCTTGTTTGTTGGTCAAGTGGTCTGCTTCTTTAGAAGTAAAATGAGAATGTTCCAATGTGCTAGCATCTGTCACAGCTAAGTCCCTCTTAATCCCCATGCCCGTCCCGCCACGCTCTGCAGAGGAGAAAATGGCAGACTTGGGCTGATCTTTTTTCGGTGAGTTTAGAGAAGATCAATCTACGCAAATTGGGGTAAGTTTCCCTCTGGGGGCATCTCTCTCCCTGGCACCACTCTCCTAGGGGTCTCCCCTGTTTCCAGCCCAGATACTCAGGTAGAGGTATCCTATGGCTAGGGGCAGAGGCTATCAGGTTGTCACGCTCACTCAAGGGACTCTGACTTCACAGCCCCCCCCCCACCTCCTGAGAGCATCTTTGCTGTGGGATGTGCTCTGAGAGACCTAGGATTGCATTCTTCTCCACAACCTGAGAGAAGGGGCTCTTATTCTGTGCTGTTCGTGGATTCTGATTTTCCCCCACCAGGTCAGGGGAAATGCAGACAAGAGTCACCCCTTTCTAAAATCAAAAATCAAAAATCCAGTTTTGAATGCCCCATTGTCTTCATGGCACAGAGAGTAGTTAAAACACAATGTTTTAAAGGTTTAGATTCAGGAGAACTGGATAGCCCCCTCCTCTTCTGGCTTCAATGTCTCCATTTCTTTGCAAAAACACTTAAAGTGGTTAATATCTCACTACTCCTTCTCTATCTTCCACCATAACATTCTCTGCATCGGTGACCAGAGTCCCTGGGCCTCACAGCCCAATGTTTTGGCACAGCTGGACTGATCTGGCATTGGCAGAGGGAAGAATTAAATACCAGCATGGAAGACTCAGACACTGCAGACTGCAGAATTTGTCTTACAACCACTGTTTTTCAGGATTAGTTCAGCAGCTACATCAAAAGGCAAGCTGCTATAATAATTTTGGGGACTTAAATTTATATTTCATTTCAGAATCTCCAAGATCATCAGCGGTATACAGAATAGAATGTGCAATTGTATAGTTAGGAGGACAGAAATTTCTTAGAAATCATAATAAAAATCATTTTTATTAGAAATCATCTAATCAACTTCCTTAGAAATCTTACCTACCTCTAGCTTTAGATAGTCAAACTACTCAACAAATACTGAGTTCCTAGAATATGGCAAACCAAAACATTGATGAACCAGACAGGCAGAGCTGTGGCCTGTTTGTGCTCTTGTAGAGGAAACAGAAAGTAAGTGCTAAGCAAATGCGTTCAGATTTATGTAGGCTACTGTTGCTGCAACAAATCTAGAAGAAGGTGATGGGGATGTTTGTAGTCTGAATGGTCAGGGAAGACCTTCCTCCAAGAGAAGGTGATACTCAAGTAGAAACTTGAATGATGAGGAAAGGTAGTTGTGGAACAATTTGCTCAAGTTCACACAGCTAATCAGAAATTGACCCACGCCTCACATCCGGGACTCCAGACGTCCTGTCTTGTGCTCACTGACCCAGGCTGGTTTCCCCCCCGAATCCTCAGTCCACATATCTGCCCACTTTGCCAAGTTCCACCTGCTTCTGGATCCCATTCTCTTCTCTTCAGGGTCTAAGATGCCTCACCTCTCCCAGCCTTGGGGCAAGGCTGAGCTGTCCTCAAGCTCTGTGGTCTATTGGTTCAAAACAATCATACCACCACTGTTATGTTGAAAATAAATTTTAAAAAATGATAAAAAAACAAAACAAAACAAAACAATCATACCACCAGGCCTCATTATTCTAGATCTCTTTGCTGTGAGTCCCACATCATCAACATGGCTGAATTCAACAATGATTGACGGTGCTCCAATCACATGGGAGGTACCCTTAGACTTTAGTAAGAAGAAATCCCTGTCCACAAGAAGGTCCCAAAACATCTACTTATTATAAAGTAAGAGAGAGAGGAGGGTACCACATAAGTGCACAAACAACCATTTTTATCAATTTATCCTGCATTTATAGAGCACTGGTTGTGTGCTGACATCATGTCAGGCTCTAGCATGTTCACAGAAATAAATCAGGCAGTACCTGCACTCTAAAAAAATTCTGGGTTTGGGAGGGAAGAGAACCTTAAATACATAGGTGATTATTCTACAAAGTAACAGATACTTCAGTCAAAGAATCCTAAAAGAAATACAATCAGTGGTAAGGGGTGAGTATTATTTCCTTGAAGGTGAACCATGGAGGGCTTCCCAGAGGAGGGGGCATTTGAGCTGATCCTTGATGGGAAGGAGAAAAGAGCAATCTAAGTGCAAGGAGGAGGAGTAATAAGTCATGGAGACAGAAAGTAGGAGGGCTTGGCTGGACAGAAGTAACCCCGCCCCCCACAAAGCTGTTTCTTAGCTGCTCTTCTCTTCTTCAGCTCACAGGCCTGAGTCCCACACACGCCAGCTTCAATCACAGGTATACAGGGGCACTGTTCTTCTTCCTTTGAAGATAGCACGCACAACTGCTCCCTCATTGTGACATGAGGAAATGTCATGTTTGGGAATCACTTGCCTGGGGATAGCAGTAGGTCTTCTCGTCATGCTTCCTTCAATCTGAAGAGCTGGAATTTCTGCCACTTTAGATAGAATTCTCAGAATTTTTCTTTTCTTTCTTCTTTTTTTTTTCCTCTTCTCTTCTCTCCTCTCTGCTCCTCTTCTCTTTTCTTCTCTTCTCCTCCTCCCTCTCTTCCTTCCTTCCTTCCTTCCTTCCTTCCTTCCTTCCTTCCTTCCTTCCTTGTAGAGATAGAAAATCCATGAAGCAGAGGGAGATTGGGAGAGGGAGAGAGAGAATCTTTAGCAGGCTCCATGCCCAGCACACAGCCCGACTCAGGGCTCAATCTCACGACTCTGAAATCATAACTGAGTGGAAATCAAGAGTCGATGCTCAATGTACTGAATCATCCAGGTGTCCCAGAACTCATTCTTTTTTAAAGATTTTATTTATTTATTTGACAGAGATCACAAGTAGGCAGAGAGCCAGGCAGAGAGAGAGGAAGGGAAGCAGGCTCCCCACTGAGTAGAGAGCCCAACGTGGGGGTCGATCTTGGGAACCTGGGATCATGACCGGAGCCAGAGGCAGAGGCCTTAACCCACTGAGCCACCCAGGCGCCCCTCCCAGAACTCATTTTAAACACTCACGTCTGCTGTGACCCTTTTACTAGACAAATGGATGGCAGCCAGATAGAAAGGGCCCTGATCTCTCAATTAAGGTTCCAATCTGAAATTCCACCGACCTACCATCACCTCTACTTGGAAGCCCCTAGCACCTTGGACTTAACAGCCTGTGCTGAATTTACCCCCTTCCTTCCTCAAATCTGTTCCTTTGCCCGTATACTGTTTGGGCTAATGGTTCACCTAATTAACAGTCGACACAAGGGGATCAATTCAAGCTACTGCACTTATATTTTTGCCTCTTCCAGGTTTCTCTTCTCTTCCGTAGAGTCTTCAAATCCTGACAAATTGACTTCTCTGGTGTCTCTAAATCTTCCCCTCTTTTCCAGCCCCATTACCAATGGCTTAGCTCGTCATCTACTGGCTTGGCTATCATACTGGTCACCTTGCCTCTCGTGCATGGCTTAGCTCCCTTGTACATTGTCCATGCTGTTGCTAGAATCATCTTTTGGAAAGACAGGACGTTTCTTTTTTTTTTAATAATTGTTTTATTTTTTATAAACATATAATATATTTTTATCCCCAGGGGTACAGTCTGTGAATCGCCAGGTTTACACACTTCACAGCACTCACCATAGCACATACCCTCCCCAATGTCCATAACCCCATCCCCTGTCTCCAAACCCCCTCCCCCCAACAACCCTCAGTTTGTTTTGTGAGATTAAGAGTCACTTATGGTTTGTCTCCCTCCCAATCCCATCTTGTTTCATTTACTCTTCTCCTACCCCCTTTACCCCACATGTTGCATCTCCTCCCCCTCATATCAGGGAGATCATATGATAGTTGTCTTTACCCCGATTGACTTATTTCGCTAAGCATGATACCCTCTAGTTCCATCCACGTCGTCGCAAATGGCAAGATTTCATTTCTTTTGATGGCTGCATAGTATTCCATTGTGTATATACACCACATCTTCTTTATCCATTCGTCTGTTGATGGACATCTGGGTTCTTTCCATAGTTTGGCTATTGTGGACATTGCTGCTATAAACATTCGGGTGCACATGCCCCTTCGGATCACTATGTTTGTATCTTTAGGGTAAATACCCAGTAGTGCAATTTCTGGGTTATAGGGTAGTTCTATTTTCAACATTTTGAGGACCCTTCATGCTGTTTTCCAGAGTGGTTGCACCAGCTTGCATTCCCACCAACAGTGTAGGAGGGTTCCCCTTTCTCCACATCCTCGCCAGCATCTAAGACAGGACATTTCTAAAAAGTGTTTGATGTCTTTGATGTCTCCCTGTGCATGAAGAACACAAAAGTTTTCACAGTTTGGACTAGATAGTATCCTCTGCCATGCCTCCCAGTACTTCCTTCCCACATAGACGCTCATCCCATTTTCACCAAATTCTTTTTCACCATTTCCTACCCTCCCCCACCCCCATAAAATCCTATCTATCCTTCAGGACCAGTCCAAATGGTGCCTCCTTGTGAAGCCCAGTTGAGCCTCTTGTTGGAATTCACAATGGTTTTCTTTGTAAACTCCCAAAGCTTCTAACTAACTATTCCTTTACCTGGTGGCCTCCAATGACAACCACGCCCTACTCCCTAGAACCTGTAACTATGTTACCTAACATGGCAAAAGGAAATTTGCAGATACAATTATGAATCTTGAGATGATGGTGGAGGGTGCTGGCTGGCTCAGTCACTTAAGCATCCAACTCTTGATTTCAGTTCAGGTCATGATGTCGGAGTCCTGGGATTGAGCCCTGCCTTGGGCTCTCCACTCAGCAGAAAGTCTGCTCCAGGATTCTTGATCTCTCTCTCCCTGCCCCTCCCCCTGCTTGCATGCATGCTCAGCTACCCAGCCCCCGCCACCGGCCAAATAAATAAATAAATCTTAAAAAAAGAATCTTGAAGTGGGAACATTACACTGGATTATCCAGGGGGCCCCAATGAAATCACAAGGGCCCTTATGAAAGGGAGCTAGGAGGTGGGACAGTAGGGCAAACGCTATACTGCCGGTTTAAAAATGGAAGATAGGCCAGGAGCCAAGGAAGGCAGCCAGCCTCTAGAATCTGGAAAAGGTAAGGAAAGAGATTCTCCCCGAGAACCTCCAGAAGGAACATAGCCCTGTGGGCCCGTCAGGCCTCCAGAACTGTTTGATAGTAAGTTTATGTACTTTTAAGTCACCAAATTTGCGGTGAATTGTTAAAAGCTGCAATAGGAGATTAATATGCTCTACTTAGCATTTATTTATTTTTTTGCCTGGTATTATCTTGTGCTTCATAATACTGTAAATTCTTGAAAGCAAGAACCAATCGGATTAATTGTCTTATTCCCCAGGTGCTTAACACAGGGCTTTGCACATGTAGATCCCCGCTATGCCTTTGAATTAAATGCCCTCTTTTGGGTATTTAAGTCAGCGGTCTTTTCGGTGAAGTCTCCGAGATAGACTGAAACTGTTGTACATGTGAGTCCGGTGGGCTGGAACTGATACATGGCCACGGTTTCCGGTGGCTGGTATTCTTTATCAGGTTAGTAACGCTGCCAAGGCCTGATGGGAGGAGGAAGGCAGCTGTGCGGTTTTATTAAGCAGCCCCTCGCAGTGATACTTTGGGGTTTATGCTGCTGTTTGACCTTCTGCCATTCAGACTCCACATTATTGTTCTCCCTGAAGTTTGCAAAGATGTAAACATTTGTGGTAAATATTAACAGAAGACACAGAGAGACCAAGTTCTTGGCACAAAGGAGCAGGTTATTTCAGTCAGGGGTTGTCCTCCCTGTACCCTCCAGGCTCAAAGTCAGTCGTCTCTTGATGTACTCATCTCCTCATTCCTTTATGCACGCATGGATTCAACGTGGATTGAACAACAGCTCTGTGCCCAGCAATGTACTAGGCACCATGGATGCAGAGAAGAAAGGGATCAAGTTCAGGATATCCAGAAGCTCCCACCAGAGCAGGGGCCGGTGGGGCCGGGGGAGGAAAGACAGACAAAGAAGAGATCTCAGTGTGACCTTGAAGAGCAATGCTGGACGTGTGTCTATGCAGTGGCTTATTTTTTTCTCCTCTATTAGTTCTGTGGCTTCTGTCCTATGGTTGAGGACTAGGCAACGGTGAACGTTGTCCACTCTATGCTCAAGGCGCAGAGACCAGCATCACCTTTTTTAAAGTGGTCCTTATGAGTCACATTTCCCTTGCACAGCTGGATCTCTGAGATTCTAGACACACCATTCAACAGCGTGGCCTTTCAATGTTACTTTGCCCAGAAGGAACAACGATAAGCATACCCTCCAAAGGGAAGTCCGTATCCCTCTTTGTTGGGACTCGGCAGGCCCAAATTGTTCAGCTTTCCTCCTCTACTCTCCCACCTCTGAATCCTGGCTGCGCTGCCACCAGATTATTGTATGACTTGAACAGCCCACTCCTCCTTTCTGGACCTTAGCTGCTGCTTCTGTAAAATGGGTGTGAATGTCTTTCCTGCGCTGCCTATCTCCTGTAGGTTTTGTGAAAATCAAATGCAATAACAAACAGTAAAGAACTCTAGAAGAATCAAAACTGTTTACGTCTGTGAGCTGTCCTTAATAGTAGTTATTCTAATATTTATACTTATAATTATTGCTGCTATCCTTATTATTTTTATCACCATTATTATCGTGGGAGAGTTGTTAGCTGCTTCTAAGAATCAGGCAGCTGTCACGGCCAAGTGTCTCAATCACCATATGATCAAAAATCGGCTAAATGAGAATGCAATGAAACCCCTTATCCAGCACCATCATCTCACTTTGAGCTGCATTTTCCACTGCTTTCTCCCTCTCAGGATCACTCTAAGCCAGATTTCTCTCTATTATGAAAGTGTTCACTGGGGAGGAGATGACCCAGGCCTGAACCTCCCCTGGCCATGGTCCTCTCTCCCCCACCCAGCGGGAGCATATACCCAGGGCCCACAGACGACCAGGTTCTTCCAAGAGCACGTCCTCAGTCCCCTGACATCCAGTCTTACCTGTACTGCAGGCCTGCTGGCTCTAACGCCCGGCACATAGCTTTGCCTTTGTCACTTGCTGCAGGGCTGTTTCAGACATATTTACCTTCTCAGCACCTCAGAAGGCAGAAGGGTCAAGATGGAGCTTCATGGAGTCCTGTCCCTCTGCTCTTCACAGACCCCTCCAGTTCCTGCTGGTTTCTCATGATCCCTTGGCTCCTCGTTCATTGCAAGTCCCAGATTGGCCTCCTTAAGGACTTCCATTCTCCCTTGTTGATGAACTACAATCAAGGAACTTGCTGTGTGTAATCTGGCAGCTTAGCAACAGTGGTTCTCTGTTTTCACCACTGGAACTGAGTCCACAAAAGGCAACTGATGAGGGTGTGGATGCTCTTGGGATGAGTGATAACTCCTGGTTACAGGGACCCCTGCATGGAGGTCCAAACACTGAGACAGCTGGGTCTTGGCCCTCCCACTGGGCCGAGACAGTGTGACTATTCCTTTTTCTCTGTGTCTTCTGTAAAAAGATATGCACGGACCTTCTTCACAGTTCTCATGGGATTATATGTGTAAATGTGAATAAATAATTAGAAAGAACCATGTAACAATCAGGTAATATTAAAAGAGTCTGTTCTGTAAGACTTTAGGGCTGAAAATAAGACAGACACACTCACTCGTATTGGAGCCTTCCTCTTCCATGTCCCTTCCCAGTGCAGAGCAGGGAGTGGGTGGCAGTGGGCTTGTTGTAAAGACCAAATAAGACCGTAGATGTGGAATATGTGCTTGAGGTTCCACGAGCTTGGTGCTAATCACACCTTGTCACTTATTCCGGCCTCTTGTCCAAGTGCTCCCCTTTCTGAGCCTCTGCTCCAGCTTGTGGAAAAGGATCTGCTACTAAAACAAAACAAATACCGGTCAGAAAACCATTGACGTAGGAGGCTATGTCTAAAGTCCCTTCCAGCTAGATAATAGAATAACTGAAGCATTTTTAAGAAATTGATATTTTCTATGAAAATTCCACCCTGAAGTAAAGTTACTGACCAGTTAGTCCATAATCTGAGCAAATCTGCTCAGGGAGCTCTACTGGTCAGCTTCTGATTTTAGAAGCTCAGGCCCCAGCTTCACACCTTATCCACCCACAAAGGGCAGAGGACAGGCCAGGAGACCCCCGCCAGGTGCTCCTAGTGGAACCCAGGGCAAGAGTAGGCCTAATTTTCCATATCAAAATAAAGGGCACGCACTCAGTGTTCCCTGAGGCAGTTTTCAGTTAAAAAGCCTACGAATCTAACTTCTCTGAATCTCACTTCTAACAAGTCCTGGGTACAGGGAGACGGGCTGGCCTCGTGTGTGTACTGAGAGGCGCCTTGTTAGAGCAGATGGAGTGTGTCTATCATGGCGGCGGCGTAACCAGTCTGGTCACTTCAGATGTCTCTCCAATTAACACTCATGGCGGCGGCCAACTGCTCAGGCAACAGAACATGCTGGTGGAGAAGATGGCGGGAACTTCTGGGCCCGCTGCCACACCTATTATCCAAGCCTCGGAGTGGGAGGGGCCAGCCAGACTTCTCAGTGTGGGGGCGGTGGGGGGAGGGGAGGTAAAAATGGGAGGTGAAATGTGTGCAGGGAGATTTCTTTAGCTGTAGAGTCCTAGAAAGTTAGAAATGGAAAATGTTCATCTAGTCATGGCCCTTCCTATATACTTTGGTTTCACTTCCCTTTCTTCATTCCCATCATGCCTGATGCCGTTTATACCACCATGACCTCTTGCTCTTGCTTCTGGAGCAGCAATCTCCCTGCCTTCCATTTCTTTCTCCCTCCAGACCATCACCTGTAAGACAGCCAGAGCAAGATTCCTAAATCACCCCGCAGCTTGGTGTTTCCCTATTGCCTTCAGGGCAAAGAACCCAAACAAACTTGAACCCCATAGCCTGAAGCACACAGGCTCCTGGAGATCGGATTTACCTAATCTCTTACTTCCTCTTCCCTTTTCACCCCACAATGTCTCATCATGGAAGAATTACTTGAAACTCTTGAACCTACCAAACTCCTGTCCATATTCCTTCCTTTGCTTCTGCCCTTCTCTTGTGTGCTACCTTTAGAATTCAACTTAGCTGTCCTCTTTCCTGGGACACATTGTAGAGCTACCCTCTCTGAAACCCCATGACAGCCAGGTAACTGCTAGTAAAGCATTTCCACATTGATCAGTGATTGTCCTTCCTTGTCCCTCTCCTTCATTATTCTGGGAGCTTTCAGAGGGATGAGGATGTGCCTAATCCATTTCTTTTACAGTCAAAATTGACATTGACATCAGGTGCTCTAGTTAATCCAGAGTTAATCTAGTATCTCCAGAGTTAATTTGTCTCATGTGGCTTCTGTGCCATTCCTTGAGTTGCGACCTTGGTCATGGAGAACCACTTCGTCAGAGAGCAGGTTCGTGGTAAATGTCAGGTGAGTGAATGAAGGACCACTCCCCTCCTCATTTCACAGCGAGGAAACAGGCCTGGAAAAAGGAAGTGACCTACCAGTGCTCACATGGAGGGAAGGTCAGTTGGTGTTAGCTCTAGGGAATTCTCTCTCGACTTTCAGTCCAGGGCTCTTTCCACTACCCTTTGTTTCAGATAGTTTCAATGACTCCTCCTCTTGTGTGAGAGAGCAGTAGAGTGCTCTCACCTGGTGGTGTGTGTGCCCATCAAGGAAACCTGCAGTATAGCCTGGATTTGCTCTATCTCCAAGCTCATGTGGCATGTCTAACCTTGTGGGCTGAATATCGAGAGACAACTGTGCCAAAGTATGGTCAGGTTGAAAAAGGGTAGAGCAAAACCATTTAAAGAACGTCAGGAAACCCCGAGACTTGGCAACACTTGGAAGCCTGTAGAGTCAAATGAAATCACAATTGTGACCCATACATACCGACTTGGGCGTGGATGTTACCTGTGTGTCTCTGTGGCCTGGCATTGGCCTAGAGCTGCCCAAAGCCTTCACCTCCCAACCACATCAAAAATCCCTGCTGTGTTGTTCTTGGGAGGGAAGGTTTGGCTTTGAGCAGTTTTTCCTGAAAATTCAAAATAACTCCTCTGAGTGGGCCCAGCTTCCAGGGGCAGCCTGGGAGCTTGGCATGTTTCCCTCAGCCTGGGTGTTAGTGTGTGGGTTTCTGGAACCCAGAGGGGCATCTGAAGGTCACACAGCAGGGTATCCAAATCCCTGAGCCTGATTTACAGCTCAGGCCCTCAGACCTCCTCCCTCTTAGCCCACGTCGCCCCCCAGTTTCCTCTTCTTTGAACCAGCCACTCTCCAGAGCTGGAAGATGAGATTTAACCACTGGCTTTTTCTGGTTTTATGTATGGATTCTTCCCTGAGAGCATAGCAGTAAGGAACAGAAGTGGTTCCTGAAAATGTGGGCAGGAGAGCATCCTAGTGAGTCAGAGCCCAGCAGGACTGAGACTGTTGGAGACCATCTAGCTCAGCACTCTCGTCTGTCTTCTTTCATTCCTTTTCTTTTCTGTTCTTTACTACCCACCCCTTTTCTCTTTGTCTGCCTTTCTTTCTTTCTTTCTCTTTCTTTCTTTCTTTCTTTCTTTCTTTCTTTCTTTCTTTCTTTCTTTCTTCTTTCTTTCTTTTTTTGGTGGCTTCTCCCTAAAATTCTATATGGAAACTCACAATGTTCAACTTAAAAATGGAAGTGCTCTAGGTGGTGGTGAGTTTGGGCTTCTGGTCTCCCTTTCTAAGCCTCACTCTTCTCTGATCCCTGGGCCCATCCTTAGATACCTGCGCTTCACGGACCTCAACTGTGGTCCTCCAGCCTCATTTCACGCATGGGGCCACTAAGGCCCAAGGAGGTGAGGGGATTTATTAAAAGCCAAACAGGGATTTAGTGATGGGATCAGGCTCTGCAGGCCCCTGCTGGCTCACTGGCTTTCTTCCAGGAACTTATACCAGATTTCATGTAGGCCCTATGAAGACTCAGCCTGGTCCTAGGTTCTGTAGTGGGTGAATTTTTTTATGAAGAAAGAAATCGGTTAGAATATAAGGAGCCCTGGGGCGTCTGGGTGGCTCAGTGGGTTGAGCCTCTGCCTTTGGCTCAGGTCATGATCTCAGGGTCCTGGGATGGATGCCCACGTCAGGCTCTCTGCTCAGTAGGGAGCCTGCTTCCCCCTCTCTCTCTCCCTGCCTCTCTGCCTACTTGTGATCTCTCTCTCTCTGTCAAATAAATAAATAAAATCTTAAAAAAAAAAAGAATTTAAGGAGCCCTGGGTCAGTAGCTTGGGGAAAGAAGTGTCATGTTAGTCTTGGCGCTGGTGCTATGATTCTCTGCCTGTGCTTAGCAACTGGGTCCAATCCTGCTCCTCCTCTCCCTGAGGCCCTGCCTTTATACACTCTTGGAATGGGATCCATCTTCTTACTAATACCCTTGACTTTCTTCTGTTCCCCACCCTAACAGGACCCAGCCTGCTCCCAAGCCTGGCCCAGGTGTGGGAATGTAGATCTGCTCCTAGGCCCCCCAATCCCTGTCACTACCTGAGTCTGTGTTCACTGCTGGTCACCAATCATGCTGCCATACTCCACTTGCTACCCAGGACCCTCCTAAAACCTCCCTGAGTTAGCACCTGGCCTGGCAGTTTTCTCTCTTTGACTAGACTTAGCTCCCCTGACAAGTTGCTAGTGCCCAGGAGCCTGGATGTTCTGTAGCCCCTGGGGGAGGGGATGTGGAAATGAAAGGGGGTGACTATACTCAGGACCTTCCAGGCTCCCTCGGTCTGGCCAGGACAGCTTTAAACCATACTCTTGCAACCTAGTCCTTTTACTATAAACTCCTGTGTTTGTGCCAGAGGAATCTGACTGAACCCTGTCCATCCACAGCTTCTCCTGACTGATCTCAGAAAGCTCAGAAGGTGAGACTGTGAGCTCATTTCCAGGGACTGCAGGGAAGGAAGTGGCTCCTGCAGTTCTCCAACCAAGCCTGACCATGCTCCAGGCAATACCAAATCCTCTTCTCTTCTCTCAGTGCTAAAATATACACCAAGTCTCTCTGATCCTTGCTAGTTCAGTTGAGTGTCCAGTACCCTTCAAAACACCTTGGATTCTGAGGCCTGAAATTCTGTGACTGCCCTCTCTTCTGCCTGCAGCCTCCATCCTGCTGAAAAAAAGGTCCTACCCATCTCCAGCCTCAGGTATCCCTGCCTTGCCTTGCCTTGCCTTGCCTTGCCTTGCCTTTCCTTTCTTTTCTTTTCTTTGGTCTCCATACCCAATATGGGGCTTGAACTCATGACCCTGAGATCAAGAGTTGCATGCTCTACCAAATGAACCAGCCAGGCATCCCCTCAGATATTCCTTTTGAGGGCTGCAGAGAGAGGCCTAGACAGGATCTCTTCCTTCCCTTTCAAACTGCAGGTGTCAGAATCGGATCCCTACCAGCCCACTGCCAGGGGCCAGGGCAGTCAAACTGCTTCCTCTCTGTAGGCTCTGAGACGGAGGACAGTAGGAGCACACATAGTAACTTCTAGTGGACTTCCTGCATAGCAGCCCTGAGTGGATCGCCTCATACCCTTAGCCTTCCTGGAGCCTCTCCCCAACCATATCTAGCTCCAGGTGGTGGGCCCAGGCCTGGTGCTTTCCTGCAGCTCTGCACCAGAACCAGATTGCCTATGGGCCTAAGGTTCCTACAGCCACAAAGCCTCAGTTCCCCCAAACCCAAATCAGGAAGCCTCAGGTTGTGGCCAGAAAGGCAGGAGAAGTCTGTGAACTGTGAGGTGCCCTGAGTCCCACATACCCCTGTGGCCCAGAATTGGAGCTGGAGTGCCTGTGGGCTGCCCGAGAGCATAATTGTAAAAAGTGGAGGAGGCTCCTGGGGAGATCAGGAACACTTACTCTAGGTGTCCCCAGGCACTTACAGGGCACTCGGATTCTCTCAGATGAGACCATGGCTAGCTGGGACTCTGTGCAGGCCATGTCCACTCTGCCTGGATGAGATTGAAGTGGGCATGCCATCTGGAGAGGGTTCCCTGCCCTAGGGAGACCCTGGACCTTTGTCATGAGTTTAACAGTCTCCTGAGAAGGCCTCCCAGAGTGGGAAGCCAGGAACACATATGAGAAGGCAAAACCTTTCAATATCTTCCTCTAGGCTGCTAGTCCTGTAGTTATTCGGTCAAAGAATCCCATCCTGGAAGTTTCTAGAACCTCGCTGGAGAGTGAATGCTTATTGGGAGTGGGGATGGATTGTGGTATGTCCCCTCACTTGGAGCTCATGTTCTGACATCTTTCAAGTTGGTTTCCTGGCCCCACATCCAGTCACCATGAAGCTAGGGAGCTCAGACAGAGACCAGGCCTTGAATTGCCTGTAGACTTGCATAACTCCCATCAACCTTCTCAACCTCAGTCCTCATCTTCAATGTAGGGGGATAAGAGTGCCTGCCTTACAAGGCTAGTGGGATTCAGGTAAATGCTCTAAGATTTCCCAGAAGTAGGAGGCCCTCAGTGCTAATTTTCTGCCTCTGTCTCTGAAAAGTTAAACCTGGGGAGAAAACATAGGTTTTGGATAGTCAGCATGACATTCCTCTAGGGGCTCTGCAGGGAGAGCCTAGAGGGCAGCACATGGTCCCCTCCGGGTTTGCTTTTAAAGATTACATCTACTTGATGCATTCTATTCTACAGCACTGTGCTGGATTTTAACAATGGGGACAAGAGGCAGGAGGCCAGAAATCCTCCCCTAGGTCAGCCCCCAAACTGCTGAGTTAGCTGCTTTATGACTCAAAGTTCCAGGCCAGGGGAAAAAAACAATGTCTCCTTCTTTTTCCAGTCCAATGTATGATAACAAAAATCTTGCAAAAATATACAGAACCTCAGAGCCCCCCAAACTTTTTAACGCCCAGTATCTCCTCCAATAGTCACCCTATGAGGCTGGTAGGGCAGGATTTTGTCCTCCTGTCATTGGGGGAACAGCCTCTGGTCCAGACAAGTGACTCATCCAGCCACTGGGCAGCAATAGGCAGGCCCAGCGCACACATCTCCTGCCTTCCCCCCATGATCTTTGTCTCTATGCTTTAATTTCAGCCTTGAATACTTATTTGGAGCTGTTGCTTAAATTGTGTCATTTTTAGTACGGTAGCCCTCACACTCACCCTCGGTGCCAGAAGAATTGGATGTCCTGTGGGCATGTCCTGGGCTCTTTCTGTTCCATCAACCTGGAAAGACTGTCCCCTCCACCCCCTGCATGAGACGGGGGGTGCTTTGGGGCTCTGGTGTACTCTGAGTACAGGATCATGACACAGTTGGTGGGGAGAGGTGTAGCAAATCACCCTGAAAGACACAGCGTTGCATGTGTGAAAGGGCAGTGGGCTCCCCTGTCGCCACTTAGTTATTTCTCCCACTTGGCTTCATAATTTTAAGCTACAGGAAGGAGAATAGAAGAAAGGACTCTTGATAGAGTCTTTGGGTCCTTAGAGACCACAAGTCGCAAAGAATATAAGCCGATTTGTAAAATATATTTGATGTTTGGATTTTTATTAAAGTAATAGAGCCACATGGTTAAAAACAGGTGTGGACACAGGGCTTTGGTGCTGCTTTGGTGCTTTTCCGTTTTAAGGTGGGAGGGTGCCATTTCTGCAGGTAAGAGCACTGAGAAAAGGCTTCCGTCGGATTAGGCAGACTCTGCCCTGAAATCAAATACTCCAGAAGGCACATAATTGTAGGCAGCAGTCTCCTGATTCATGCTCTTCCACCGTGAGTCACTGCACTCGGAGACAGTGACTTCTAACCATCCTTGCTCTAGTTTTTATGGTGATTAGTTCCACGACTCTAAGTAATACGCTTATTAATATTATTTCTTGTTTTGTTTACTTTATCCAACAGTCAGTATGTTTTGAACAGCTTCTGTCTGCCAAGCTCTGTTCTGGGCAATCAGGGAGCTTATACTGTGAATTAATATTTTACTAAAATAGATGAAGACTCGGCTCACTTAGAACAACCCCTCCACCGAGTGTCACCGATTTCATTTTGAAAGAAGATCTTTGAAAGAATCAGGCAGTTTACTGTGTAAGGGGAAGGTGAGGTGAAGGAGTAGTTTAGGGTTAGGGCATAGTTATTTCCTGAAGACAGGAATTAAAAAAAAAAAAAATACAATGAAGGTAAGTCTCTGAAATGTCACCAGAGATCATCGAAACACTCTGGACTGTTCTGGATCCTGAGATACTCTGGAGTGAGCAATTAATTCCACAGCTGAGGCACCTAACTTGTACTTCATGAACTGTGGCTTGAGTGATACAGACCCAGACAAGCCTTCCACAAGGACACCGGGGCCTGGAGAGGAAGCTGTTCATCTGCAAACCTTATCCTAAGGAGGCTCCTGAGACCCTGGGCAGTGTGTCTTAGTCGGTTTGGGCTGCTGTAACAGACCATCTACTGAGTGGCTGAAACAATGTACGTTTATTTCTCCCAGCTCTGGAGACTGGGAAGTCTAAGATCAAAGCAGGGGCAGTTTCTTTGTCTGATGAGGACTCACTTCCAGGTTTGCAGAGAGCTACGTACTCACATGGCAAAAGACATGAGGGATCTTTCTGTGGCCCCCCCTTATTCTTCCCCCCATAAAGGCACTAATCTTATTCATGAGGGTTTCACTGTCATGACCTAATCACCTCCCAAAGACCCACCTCCAAAGACCATTGTAGTGTGGATTAGGTTCCAACACATGACACAGACATTCAGTCTGTAGCACTGTGCCCAGGAGAAGAGAACCCAGGATACAGGCAGGGGTCCTGAGTCTGAGACCCAACTCTGGCACCGCACAATTTTTTGTCTCTTTGCCTGCCTGGTCCTCCATTTTCTGTTCTGTAAATTGGTGACGAGTCCAGCTTTTCTGTGTCGGTATGAGAATGAAATCACGTTGACATACCAACTGTAAAAGTGCTACTGAGTAAATTTTTATTATCAGGGCGTATGCAAAGGATGCCTGAGAGTCTCCAACTACGATTCCATGATGCATTATTAATTCTCCTTTCTAAAAATCAATGGTCCCTGCCACTAATTTATCACTATAATGATTCTTATTCATACTCTGAATAGTAAGAGAAATCACAATCATACTTTCTGGTGGAATGATGCCTTCAGTTAAGTAAAACTTCAGATGCTTAAATCTGAGTTTTCCCTCTGACTCGCAGAGAATGATGGCTTGTGCTGTCTTAGAGTCACCGTAGGAAAAGTTCATTGGCTGGTTTAGTTTTTGGTGTGGGCTCTCCACTCAGAGCACAGTCTTGAGATGATTCCATTCTGCTATGTTTAAAGCTCAATTCAAGTAAGCCAAACTTTACTGAAAGTTTGCTCTCACCAGGAATTGTTGATGGACTGTGGGGGTGTTCCCAGATGAAAGTCACCTTCACCCTGCCAAATAGGGGCTCACTTTTGGTGAAAGGAGCAGACACACAAACATGCACAAGATGATCAGTGCTCAGTTCTAAAATGGCAGTATAATTCTACACAGTGGGAAACTAAAGCAAAAAAAAAAAAAAGACTAATTCTGAATTGGGGAGTAGCTGGGACATACATGTGGGGAAAGTGTGGTTTGAAAGGCCTTGAAAACTTGGGGGCATACTGGCAGAGTGAAAGGGGAAGGGACTGGCTTATGCAAAGGCACCGGGGAGGGAGTGATTGGGGAAGAGCAGGGTCTGAAGCGTGGTAGCAGAAGTGGTCTGGAGTCAGACCAGGGTGGAGGACCCTTGAGGCTTTGCTGAGGTTTGGTTTCATTCTGCAGACATAGTGCCTTGGGAAGAGTCAGGGTAGATCAGACCAGAGTGCAGCTTTTGTGAGAAGAATGAACTAGCCGTAAGCAACTGTGCACATGGTGCTTTCCTTCCCTGCCCCACAGTCGGGTGGTTTGGTGGGGAGGCAAGGCTGAGCAAAGGGTCTGGAATGGCTCTGACTGACTGGCCCCTCCCAGGAACTGCTCCTGACCTTCTTCTGTAAATACCCAATTACCTGTTCATTTCCCCAATTACCCAATCAGTGAAATCAACTCAATCACTGTTAATTCTAACCTTAATAAACATACTTTGGTTTACACATATGATGCCCTTAAACCATAAATAACTGCATGTGAACTCTGCAAAGGTAGTTTAGGTGGAGAAAAAAATAACTTCCAATTAACAAGCTTGTTAGAAGCTGACTCATTACAAATGACAGGAAAGCATATTTTCGATATTAAAAAAAAAAGCCCATTAAAGTATCTATTTTCTAGAAAGAGATTCCGTATTAAGAAGAAGATAAAAGCCTATGTATCAAATCTCAGAACAAAGTTGAAGGGACCCTTGTGGGTTAATATCCACAATCGCGGGAGGCACTAAAGCCTAGTGGGTAAGTGGAGTACATCGAGAGGCAGGCTGCCTCCATCGTTTCCTGAATCTGCTCCCATGAACTACGTGACATCAGGTAGGTCCTTAACCATAACGAGCTTTAAGGTCATCCACCTGTGGTGTGAAGCTGTAAAGAGTTGTTGTGAAGGCTAATGAGCCAATAGAATTAAAGCTGCAAGAACAGCCTCCTCCTATGTCACAAATGCTGTATGAAGTTGCTACTGGTACTACTGTTATCATCACTTCTCCTCTCTGCCCCTATGACGGAGGAAGGAAACCCATGACAAGGGACTTACTACCTGACAGACACTTTCACATTTATTACTTCATTGGATTTACTCTTGAGAGCTCTTTTCGTAGGTTGGTGTTATTAGCCACATTATATCGCTACGTTAGGTGACCTTGTTGGGGTCACCCAGCCAGGGAGTGGCCCACTGAGATTGGAACTTGGGATGATCTGGCCCCAAGTTCCCATCCATCAGAATGAACTCTCTTATTTAGAGAACATTCCAGCAAGGTTGGTTGCTCCAGCTTTCCCAGACCAGCTTGGCTGTGCTTTGTTAAGGAGAACCGGTGGTGGGAAGAAGTCTGCTTTCCTTGACTATCTTATGTGCTCTAACATATATGGTCCAAGTTGCTCTCATAGACTGGAGGTGCTCACAGGCCTTGTGCTCCGTAGTTCCCCTGTTGACACAGGCGGAGAGCAGGAAGTCCATGATGGCCAGTGACAGCCTCTTAACACAATTCATGAACCTCAAGGAAAACAGAGCAGAAATTGAGGTAGAAGAAAATCTACCTAATGGGTTTAGTCAGATGCTAATCTCTGATGTGTGGAGAGCTCAAGAGTACAAAGCCTTTTCCTCTTTGCACATATGACCTACTCCTCATAACAACCTGAGAATACTTAAGCAACTGTCATCCCGTCATTTGGACATTTGATGAAACTGGGGCCCGGGGAAACCAAGAAGTCGGAGGAGCGGGTTTTGAACTCCACACTTTTCTCATCCAAGTTTTGCTGCCTCTGGCAGTAAGGAAAAAATATCCATACCAAAAACAAAATATACAATTTTGAAACTGAAACAAACGATAGGCATTGTTTAGAGAGGTGGAGGATAGTGCTGTGGTCCTGTCCCAGGGCTATTCACACGGCATTAATATTCTTGCTCCTGCAGAAAGGCTCAAGCTAGGCACTTTGGTATATTAAAAAGAACAAATGGCCTTGTGTCATCCCTCAGTCACTAGGCAGGATCCTCCTTAACCTCCAAAGGTATCTCCAGAGGGTCAGAGTGTGGGCTAGGGGTCAAAATCACTCACATCTGATAGTGGAACTCCCTTCTTCCCTGAGCTTCTTTGACTCAAGTGGAAAGTAATTCTAGAAACTTCTGACCCTGTGTCCTTGTCAGTAGTAATTTTAAAAGCTTCATTCTTGGCGGATCTGTGAGGGGCTACTTCTGCCACAGCAGGCCTCCTGAAGGAAGCAGCTGGTAGAGTTAACATCCTGCCTTTGTCTTTCTCCTTCAAGGAAAAACTCTTTGAGAGCGGAGCTTGTTTCATCAGTCTGGCCTCACCCCTCTCCATGCCTGACTGTGGATGACTGGTGAGAAACAATGTTCTCTCTGTCAACTGTCATGACCAACTACCCATGTGGTACTCTTCACCTTCAGAAATTCTTTCGCATGAGTCTGGCATTTGGCTGATTTTCCTCATTATTTAAGTTTGGAAACACTTAGGAGCATAATCTTACTGTCAGTCAAAGCTAAGTTTTCTACCATCAGGAGATAATTTTTTTTTCTAGCTCTGTGTGTGTTCTTGTTTCTTCCCTAAGTCCATCATATCCTTGATGGGGACACAGGGTGCATTGTGGCCAGGAAGAATTCACCTTTGGATATCTGGAGTGTTAAGATGGGAAAGAGTTAAGGCAGGGTAAGCTCAGGCTGTAGGCACTAGTTGGGAGAGCACAGCGGAAGGAGAGAGCATCAAGAAGATTTTCAAAGTAGAAAGGCTATTTTCCAGGATTCAAGAGCATTGGTTACCTGTGTGCCAACAACTGAATGACTAGCAGGGTGTGCCTCTACTGTCCAACATCCAGCAAAGAAGGTGAAACAGGGTGCTGGCACCCTGGAGGATTCTGGAACCCCTTTTCTGGGCTCACTGTCTGAGGCTCAGGCTGAGACTTTGTGCGGGAAAAATGGATGTGTTCCAGGAAGTTCTCATCTAAGGCTCACCAACTCCAGTCTACACTCCTGGCAGGTGTCACCCTAATCCACATCTTAGTCCTGATCTCTTTCTTTCTGCTTGGTAGTTGTCATTAATGGCTCCTCAACACCTCAGACATCAGAGGTCCACATGAAGTTCTCTTAATTTGTTCATTCCCACACTTCTCCCTGCTCTGTTGTGTGCCCAATCTTTGCTCACAGCCGCCCCCCCCACTCTCCCAGGTGGGAATTTGAGGGTTATTGATGAATTCTCCTTCTCTTTCTCCACACATATAATTCCATTCACTCACATGCTACCGTGTCTTTGATCTTTTCACTCTTACTAGGGCTGCCCCAGTCAGACTGCCTTCATTTTTTTCATGGGTCACTCGCAGCCTCTTTCTGTCCAGTTTCTCTTTTGATCGGTCAGTCTTCATAAAGCCTCTTGAGCCAGTTTTGTAAGTTCCAGCTCTGGTCATTTTATTTCTCTTTCTCAAAAACCCCTGATGGTTCCCACTGCTATTCCTTAGCCCATCACGTCTGGCAAACACTGGTCTGTTCCTCGTGACCACGTCAGTGTCTCCTGTCTGTACCTTTCCTCTTCCTTGCTTCTGGTTATGCTGTTCCATCCTCCCAGAATTCTCTTCTCCTACATTTCTCTTTGCCAGAACTTTTTTCAAGGTCCTGGTCAAATTCTGCATCCTTTGTGGAGAGTTCTGTGTGTATCCCATGAACAACTTAAAAAATGTCCTCTGTGTTCCTGGGCATGAGGCACTGTACTAGGTGTTGGTGAGATACCCATGAAAAACACACACACTGCTGCTTTTAGTCTTGCCCAAGTAGACTTCACACAAATAAACACACATAAAAATATAAACAATGAGTTGTTCTATGTGTTTTGAATTCATAGAAGACAGGGCACATTGGTGCCCTGAGGCAGAATGATGCAAAAGAGAGGGAGTATTATTTAGCATCTGTGGAGTCAGGGAAGGCTTCTCTGGAAGGGATGTTATGAAGATAAATAGGATTTAGGCAGAGAGTAGCAATAAAAAAATGGGTGTATGAGGGCCCTACATCGAGGAGGAAAAAACTTTGCCAATCCCAAATGTCAGAATTGACTGCTGTGTCTCTTCTGTGCTCACAGAGCCTCGGTGACCACATGTATTGATACCCGCTCTGTGTTAGAGAGAACTACAGAGTTTTCTGTCCTTCACTGGCCTGAGGATTCTGTCTGGGTAAGGACTGTGTGTTACTCATTCATTCAACAATTCACTTATCCAATAAGTATCTCTGCTCACCTACTGTGTTGGTACAACCAGTAGGTAGGGACCAGAGACAGAGGTCAGTACCAGATATACAGTGGTGAGCAAGGTATGCCCTGCCTCTTCCAGAGACCCAGGATCTACCTCTCCAAGACTTGGCATCGTACCAGTCACACAGTAGGGACTCGGGGAAAATGTGGAATCGAGTCCCCAGGAATGTGTGCTTGTATGATAACAAGATGAGCTTGACTTTGCATTGAAACACTTTCTCCAAATGCCCCCAAACTGTCTCTACTTCTCTAGGTCATTGCAGAGACCAAGGCACCTCTAACCCAACACCCTGCGGAGACTAGAGGGCACACTGGTCTCTGGATGCTTGGACACAAACCATCCTCCTTTGAGAGCAGACTCTGCCAATTTTGAGTCGTTTGACCGTGTTCTAGTCTGAGCTAATTTTGTAAGTCAAATTGCTTAAGAGTGAATATGAAATCTTTGACTGAAGCCCAAATATATAAATACCCATCACATTTCCTTCCTCCCCAATTTTGCAATCATCCAAAAAAGCTGTTCATGTTGTCCAGCGTAATTAGTTATTTATACACCCTCATGTGGTCCATTGTTCAGAATTAAATTGTCTGGTATACAGAATTTCTCTTGCAACGCTTGTTTTGCCATTTTACCGCTTTTTGGAAGCTGTTTGTAAATATGTCCTTGTGGAACCCTTCGGGATACTTCTGAGCAGATCCAGGATTGGCGGGGGGAGTAGGTGTGGGATAAGCTAGTTCATGTAAGCAAATATGTCCTCTGAGGTCTCATACTCTCCCCTGACTTCAAGCATAAAAATCACCAAGAATTATTCATCCTTTCCTTGAAGAACCCAGGGGAATTGGAATGAGCACAAAATAGCCACAGAGAGGTAGAAGTGGAAATCATCTTGGAGGTCTCCTTGTAGGTTCTAGTGACTCCATTTTGCCCAAGAGGAAGCTAGTTCCCAGAAAGAGGAAGTGAAAGAGACAGGCCCACAGCCTTTTGTGGGTTAGCGGCAGAGCCATGCCCAAACCCCCATCAGCTGACTCCCATGCTCTTTCTACTAAACCATTAAGTATGCTAGTGCAGACTGCTTCATTTCTGGGCCTTTCTGGGCTTGTTACAGTTTGCACCTGACCTAGATGGCTCCGGACTGCTTGCTTTGGGCCCTTGAGTCTCTATTTTATAGCTACTCTGTCTCCTCCCGAATGGTTTGGCAGGCAGCTATTACTGATGAGTATTGCCACTGTGAAGCAGTTCTGCTTTCTCTTCGGCCATGCTATGGTCAGAGACTCCAGATGGTCTATCAATTTTAGGTAAAATGAGACTTTTTTTGGAGAGAGGGGCTGAAGGTCTCTGGTTCATGGGAGACATCCATAAGGTTTATGACCCAGGATATGGTCTATCTTGGTGAATGTTCCATGTACCCTTGAAAAGACCGTGAATCGCGCTCTCATTGGGCAGAATATTCTATAAATGTCAGTTAGATCCCATGGTTGATGGTGGTGTTCTGCTCTTTATCCTTGCTGGGTTTCCATCCATGGATTTTAGTTTGTGAAATTTGTAACAGGTCTTTTAGATTTTCTTTCTGTATTGAGAGGATGAGATCCTGATTCTTATCTTAAAATGGGACTTTCTGTTCAGCCAGGTTAGGAGTTAAGCGTTGGTCATTTCTGGAATGGTTGGCCAGATAGTATGATGTGAAGGATCCTGAAATCTTCCTCCCAACATACATTTGTGGACTGTCAGTATGTAAATCTACCACAGTGGTCTTACATGAATTCTCACCGGAGTGAGACCTGTTATACCTGAGAAATACCACATCCTGACTTTTAAATAGCTAACATCAGAACACTAAAAACTCATTATGTTTCTATGTTATGACTCATAAAATCTCCAGATTTTCCGTAATGGTCACATGTTAATATTATACACTTAATTTAAACATATACTTACTTATGTTTTAAATTATTAAATATGTAATCATACAGAAAAGATGTAACAAATGTCATGTACTTAACATCAGAAAACAGATGCTAGCATTTTGCCATATTTATTTTTTTGTTCAAAGAAATCAAATGTAATGCACATGGTTAAAGCTCCCACCACTATTCAGAATTTGATGGGTATCCTTCCCATGAATGTTTTGGTACCTTCACTCTAAGCAAGTGTATCTATAATTTATGGCCAGGAGAATTGCAGAATTATTTATTTTTATAATCAGGGGAGGAAAAAAAAGACTCATCTGTCATGTTCAGAAGAGCGAGGTCGATTTTAATCTTTATGCCTTTCGATTGGATTTTACTTTAATCCTGGTTTTTATGTTCTTTTTCTGGTGATCTTCTTAACCAGCTTTATTCCCTCCTAGATAAAGTCTTATTTGGCTTTTGCCAGAAATGGTGGCTTGGACTCCTGTGATTTGGACTTTTGGAAGCCATGGTCTCTCTGTCCTAGACACTGCCCACTCTCAATCCCTGTACTCCAGCCCCTAGGTAGGAAAATCCGTCAGGCTCTTGCATGTGGATATCCTGTTGCCTTCTGCTTCCCTAGCCTATGAGTGGATGTAGCTACCATTGCTAGACCTGAGCTGTCTGCTCAGCATTCCAGCACTGACAGGCAGATTTAGTTTCTAAATCTTCCATGTTTGGAACACAACACCTTGAAAGGACACACCAGGGGAAGCTAAGGCTGGGAAGGTAGAGGCTGTTGAGTATGGTGATGATGACTGATAGTTGCTACCATTTTTTTTTTTAAAGATTTTATTTATTTATTTGACAGAGAGAGATCACAAGTAGACAGAGAGGCAGGCAGAAGGAGGGAGGGAAGCAGGCTCCCTGCTGAGCAGAGAGCCCGATGCGGGGCTCGATCCCAGGACCCCGAGATCACTACCTGAGCCGAAGGCAGCGGCTCAACCCACTGAGCCACCCAGGCGCCCTGTTGCTACCATTTTTGAGCAATATAATCAAAATTGTAAGACCTGGGGTATAACAATATTCAGAATGCAATGTTCAAAATAATAGTAGAGTGTCCACCACATGTCAAGTACTGAGCTACGTTCTTCTTCCTCTCATTTATTCTTAAAAATAATCCCATGGTTTGTAGGTGAGGAAGCTGAGGAATAGAGAAACAGTATGCTACAGTAGAAAATTATGGGATTTAGAATATGACAGACCGGGTTCAAACTCTGGGTCCACCACTTAACTGTCTTGGGCCAGTTTCTCAACTTTTCTGAGTTTAGCACAAAATAGGTGTTTACGGTGATGGCTGCTGTTACTGTACAAGATCTGGCTTCTTGCCTCCAGTTACACAGCTAGTGTACAGTAGAAGTGGGATTCAAACCTGGGTCTGCCTCTCTCAGAGCTACCCTCTTCTCAGGGACATGGGAATATTCGATGTTATAATATGAACATTACTCCATTAAAGGGAGTGTCATGGCATTTGGAAAGAGCATTAAACTTGAAATCAGAAGTCTTGGGTCCTGTTCTCCATGACAAATGAGCTGGGAGTCCCTGGACATTTCATTTCCTGGCTCTCTTTCCTTTGTTTTCTAATTTATGACACAAAAGAGTTGAATTTAAACTCCCTCTTGGTTCTGTTTGTTCCATCTCCAGCGCTCTGTGCCTTTGATCAAGAAATCCAGGAGCAAATGATCTACCCAAGGGAGATGAAGAAAGGCAATGACAGATTATTTTAAAGAAGGTGAGGATAGGAGAGTAGGGAAAGCTTCTATCAGCTAGCTGCTTGTTCTAAACCCTTAACAACCGAAACCAATTGGATTTCTTTTCTGCTCCCCAACTTGAGCTGGAAAGGGATCCAGGTCATGGAGGGTTTGAGAACACAACAAGACCAGTTGCCCACACTCATTGCTTTTTTGGGTAACTTCTTTTCTTCTTCTCTCTCTTTTCCTTCCTTTACCTAATATTTTTCTTTTTCCTTCTCTTTTTCAGAAGGAGAAATGGAAAAATAGAAGACGGCTAGCTAAGGTAACTAAATAAGAGATGGAGGGTTACAGGTGGAAATTTATTTCATCCCCAGGTTTCTTCTTTTTTTTTTTTTTTAAGATTTTATTTATGTATTTGACAGAGGTCACAAGCAGGCAGAGAGGGAGGCAGAGAGAGAGGGGGAGCAGGCTCCCTGCTGAGCCGAGAGCCCAATGTGGGACTTGATCTCAGGACCCCGAGATCATGACCTGAGTCGAAGGCAGAGGCTTAAACCACTGAGCCACCCAGGCACCCCACCCAGGTTTCTTCTTTCAACTTTCTTCCCCGCCCTTTCTATTTTTTAAAAATAGAACTTTTTAAAAAAATTTTCTAAAAATAGTTATATTTGAAGGATCATGAAACAAATTCTGCACTCCTGTTTAGTGAATTTTAAACCCTGGGCCCACCTGTTTGCTGAAGTTAAAGGTAGTAGTTAAAGGTAGAAAAAACCTCCTCGGACACCCTGTGGACCACTTCTAGGCCACTCTGGTGTCTTTTTGGCTTTAGGATCAAGGAAGCATTCACTTGTTCGGTGAGTCTTTATTGAGTTCCTACTATGTGCTGTCAGCCTGGCAGGCCTTAGGGACAAGGAAGAAATACTCCCATTCCCATTTTTTCTGGAGCTTACATGTCAGTGTATAGAACAAAGGGACATATGCAGTGATGGAAGCTGAGAGGTGCCGGCGGAGGAGCTGTGGAAATCCCCAGAGTCTGCCTCTCCAGTTCTGGCCCTGGAGAAACCTCCCTCCCCTCTGTCTCTACTTCTACTATCTGAGATTTTGCAGTTTGACCGTGAATCACCAGCCCTCCATGTCATCAGTGAGGCTCACAGGGCCCACGGGGCTCCCTGGGACTCCACCACCTGGTCTCCTCCACTCCTCTGCTTCCCCGTCTCTGATGCTCCTGGCATTTGGTTTATGGGCTAATTGGGGCACCCATCACCTTCTGCCTGATGTTCTAGAATCATTTGTATATCCAGCCCGGGCCTCACCTCCCTAGCCACACCTTGATGGCGTAGATATTATTTATCTCTATCTCAAACAGGACCAGGCACAGTTAGAACACCCTGGTTGAATCAACACCCCAACATTAAAGTTAATAACAAAACATGTCCTATATAGTTTTATAAAGAGTGTCCATCTACGTTTATCTAAAATAATCCTCAGAACAACCTGTGTAAGAGAAACTATCATAATCCCATTCTACAGATGAGGAAATAAGTTATTTCCTGAGTGCTGACCCTCTGCTAGGCATTATGCTAGGAACTTCGCACACAGTATACCATTCAATTCTCACTTAATTCCAATAAAAACAACAGTCATCTGTACTGAGCACTTACTCTGTGCCAGGCACTATTTTTAGCCCTCTACACCTCCTAACTCATTTAATTCACACAACACTACAAGATAGGTATGCTTAGTATCCTTGCCTTATACATGAGAAAGTGGAGGCATGTGGAGGTTAAAAAGCTTACCCAAGTTCCGTAGCCAGATTTGGTTTCCAAACTAGGTAGTGACCACAAAGACTACCATTCACATTTGAACCCATTTGCCTCCTTTCCTGGCCCAGCACTGCCAATACCACTTACCACTTATCATTGACTCTGTGAGGTATAATTATGTCCATTTTGCAGATGAGAAAATGGAGACCCAGAGGGATTAAGCAACCTGCCAATATCGCACAACTGATCAGGGCAGAGCTTCATCCTGCACGCGCAAAGTGCAGATTCTGACCAAACATCTGTGTTGTCAGAGAGACGTGACGATGGCCAGCCTCGGTATATGCATATTTCCTCAGCCATGTGAAAGCTTTACGATTCTTCAACATTTCTGTGTGTCTGCTATGCTAGTGCAGTTGGCTACACCCTGTGTATGTCTGGTTGGATGGGGACCTACAAAGACTCAGATACACTCCTTGCTTCAAAGAGGCAAATAAAAGAATAATTAAAATATCCTTCACATCTGTTCCTTCTTTTTTCAGCATAGTATTTGATGCTCCCAGGTAGACATCTTGAGGGGAACACAGGGAAAGAGGGAGGCCCAGGGGGATCAGCTGAGGTGAGGAGAACGTAGATAGGTCCAGCAGGTGAGTGGGATTGGCCTTGTTATTTGAAGTCTAGAGCTGTGAGGGGTTTGGAGACTTCCGTTCCCAAAGAAGGCAGCTGTTCATGCCTAGTTGTCTACTGTGGCTTAGGATGGAGGAAGGGGCGTGGGAGCCTCTGAGGAGAGAAGGCCAGCAGCCAGGCGGGAGATCACCAGGCTTCTTAGCACAACCTCTCTTTAGGACGAGGTGGATCCCTGCCCCCTGCTGCAGACCACAGCCTGAGACCTGGGCACAGCGCAGGATGCAGGTCAGAGTCCTGGGTTTGGGTCTCAAGCTGGCTACTCAGAAGCAGATGACGGGAGCAAGTCTCCTCCACCCTCCAAACCCTCGGTAAAATGGTGATGAGACTTTTTGCTGTGCTTGCGTGGCCTGGGTTACGTGGTGATGTTCATGAGAGCACGTGGCAACTGAGCGCTGGGTGCATGTGAGATGCTGAGGAGGAAGAAAAGGCTGCGTTTTGCCTCCTCTGGAGTTCCTCATGACAGGATTATGCTGATGGAGGGCACATCAGATTGACTCACACATAACTGACAGGAAAATGGGCATAGTTTTCACTTCACCCAGTTTCCAGGCCCGGAACTTAAACCTCCCAATGAGAATCAGCTAGCATTAGCAAGTTTTCCTGGTGGCGGTGGAGGGGTGGGGGGCGGGGAAGGGGGGGAGAGCTGAACCAGAATAGGGAAAGGGATGATCCTATGCCAAAGATCCATGCCTGGAAATGAGTATCACTGAAGTGAAACCTGCTTCAGGTTCCCACCTGGTAAGGCAAACAGCTCGCACTGACTCACCATGCGCCCCGGGGTATGTGTATTGAGGGGGGGCACATCCCTGCTTCTGTCCCAGCCTCAATTTCTCCATCTGTAAAATAAGATAGTACTTCCCAACAGCTTGAAAAGGCGTGGAGGTTCTTCTCACCCACGGGGAGATTTGTAAAGATGGGGGGAAAGAGATGGGAAACGCCACCCTCTCTCCGTCCGGATCCCCAGATCCAGGGCTCTTAAAACCAATAGTGGAATCCACCTTTGGGCAGTGGAAGGAGAGAACTAGAGGATTCCTGTCTGTCGGTGAGCGTGCTCGCGGGACAGAGGGCTTTTAAATGAATCACTTTGTATCTAGCAGGGCAGCACCTGCTCCTCAGCCTCCAAAGGCAGCACGAGCAACGCGATCATTCACAAGCTGCCGCTTTCCATTCACGTCTATAATTAGCGCGCGGGCTGCTGCAGCTCTGGAACTGCGGGAAGGGCTTTGGGGCGGGGCCTATCCCGTAGCTCCTCCCCCTTCCCGGTCCCCCTCCCCCGTTCTCCCCGCCCACCCGGAGGCTCTGGCAGTCCCCCCGCCCCCCAGGGTGCGCTAGCCGCAGGATTCCTTCAGTTCTTTCCCGGACCCCAAGGCCTCCGTGCCCTCACTTGGGGATCACTCTAGTGCAGTAATAGGCACCTTGGCCCTCCATCTCTAGGAGGGCAGCTATATTTAGAGTGGCATCCCCTTACCCCTCCCTCGCCCCTCTGGCCGCTCAGCCCGCCCGCTCCCGCTGCCCCTCCCAGCCACCTCTCCCTCTTTGTCGCATTACATAGTAATCTGAGATGCATTGGATGAGCTCCAGGGAACAGAATGTACTTGGCAGAGACGCGGGGCTTGATGTCTGCAAAATGTCGGAAACGCAGCCAAGAGCTGCTAACTGGGTCATTAACCTCCAAAAGCTAAGCGAGGATTGTAGGCCCGCTCTGCCTCCCTTCATCTCGCCAATAAAAGTGCCTCAGTGTGAGGGGAAGAAAAAGCCCAAGGTTGGCTGCTTTGATTTCTAGGCACCAAAGGCAGGCCCGGCCCCTCCTCCTGGCCCGGGCCCTCGGCCGCCCCTGCTGCTTCGTCCCTGTATACATGAGGCAGGCCCAGCAACACGCCTGCAGCCCTTCCCTACCGCACAGCCTCGGCCCGACTTTCTTGGGTCCGGAAGGAAAAAGGAGAGTGAGAAGGTTCTAGGCCCATCTCGGGTCCCCACAACTAGATGGAAGGGTTTTGCCAAGTTTCTACTGTGATTCTCTCCCTTCTAACTTCTTCCTTCCCTCCCACTGGCTCTGCCTTCTATGCCTCCTTCTCTTCTGGTTTTGCTCCCTTGTCCCCCTTCTGAGAGCAGGCTGTGGGGTTGGTGCCTGCCTACATGGCCTGGCTCCAGTAGAGGCCCTCCTTCACTTGCTCTGTGACCTTGGATGAGTCACCCATGTGTCTGCACCTTAATTCCTTTTTATGCCACTTGTTCACAGTAATAACACCTTCCTGACCTGTCTCACAAAATGTGGGGCCCACATTGGAAAGTCTCTTACCAACTGCAGAGCTCTGCTCTGTGTCACAGATATTCTCCCTGACTACCTTGACTTCTATCCTTCAGAAAGCCCCAAGGTCTAGACTTCCTCTGGACTTGAGCGTGCTCTCCTGGAAATTAGGAATGTGAAGTGGTCTCACCAGGAACTTCAAAGGTTTGAATATTTACCAGGGGATAGCCCCTAAAATCCACCCCCCCCAAGCTGTCTAGCCCTCAGGATTGCCAAACAGATACTTCCCCCCAAATGTCCAAACCCACTTCTCTAGCAGCTGGATGGAGAGAGAAAGTGCTTGGTACTGAAACTAGAAGAGGTCCCGCAGTTCCTCAAATCATCAGACTGCCTCACTTGTTGGAGGGAGGATAGCCGGCCTGGAGAGACCAGCAGTAGCTTATGCGATGTGTCTGGACGTCTGGGTAGCCTCTCAACTGATGTCCGAGACCATGGATGCTGATACGTGCCACCCCACTTACTCTCCCTGATGATATCCACAAAACTAGAACCAAGTCCAACAGGGCCTGTGCGCCCTTCCTGCCTCATCCCTCCCTGGTCTTACTAGACCTCCCTCTGCAGCCACATCAGATCTACTCTGCTCCTCACCACGATTCCCAGAGGCCCCTGCTCCCCTGCGCTCCCCACCCACCCTGCATTGGCTCAGGCTGCCTTTTTTTTTTTTTTTTTTTTTTGTTAATTACCTGGAAGGCTCTTTGGCTTCTCATTGTCACACATTCAAATCTTTTGCATCCCTCAAAACCAACTCTCATCTCTAGAGGTGTTGTGTTCTCTTTCTCCTTCAACTCTTCTTGGGGTCTTCCATAAGATCTCAGTATAAGCAGCTAGCTCTGGGTCATGGCATTGGTGTGATTATTGTATCCTTCTTCAGGAGGGGAGATTTCTCCATGGATAGGGATGATCCTTTCTTGTTGACCTCAACTCTGAAGGTTTAGGCACCCATATATACTGCTCCGCCTTCCGAGTTTATGGCTATTTTGTTGGTATCATTATTAATAGATCCCTTTTCTCCCTTAAGTGCTCTGGTTTGGATGATATATGATCACCTTACTGAGGGGCTCTATCCTAGTACCTGGCCCATTAATAAGACTCAGTAAATGTGGTGGGCTGCCATGAAGAGCATGTTAGAGTTATTTCTCTACCCAGGTCCTGGGTGGCGGGGGGGTGGGGGGAGTGGTTCTTGGCCCTACCTTTTTTCTCCATCCTGGAGGCATGCTCCCAAGTGTTCTTCTTTCTCTTTCCTGGGGAAGAACTCTAGAAGCACCCAGTACCATTGTCTTTTTGACACGCCTTCCATTTCCAAATGCTCTGACTCTACATGAAGTTGCCCACTGAAACTCTTCCTGTTCCTCTGAGCCCCTAAACAGTAGGACCACCACTGGAGGTTAGAAGTAGCTCTCAAACTTCAGAGATGGTCATCTGGTCTGCTGGGATGATGTGCTCACTTTTAACCTCAACTGGATTTTTTTGGTCTTGTCCAATATCTTCCACAGTTCAACTCTCTAGCATTACCTTCAGATAGTAATGTGGTTGTCTTAGGAGGAGGTCACAACCTGGAAAGCTTAGAGCTGCTTTGTTATAAATTAAGTAGTTGAGCTTCATCACAATTTTTCTCAAAAGTAAACCTCTTGGGGGTATTTGTTGAATTATTTTCTGAAATATCAAGCATCTGGAAAGAAGAGCAGGCAAGATGCCTGGCCTTGTGAATGGAGCCCCAGTGTCAGGAAGCCTGGGTCTTCTTTCTACTTCTCCTCTGACTCACTGGTTTCTGGAGGATGAATCATATGCCCTTTCTTGGCATTGGGTCTCACTTCCTTCGTCTCCCCTATAAAATGGGTGTATTTGCTGTTTCTACCACATAGGAGGGGGCTGAGGCTGGAAGAGTCTTTGGTCATTATGTAAAAATATTATTAAAAGTAAGAATGTGCTGTAAGTATGTGTTTATAAGTGTGAGGCCATTTTATGGTTCTGCTTTAGTTTCTGGAACACCTCCATTCACCGAGAATAGCCTCTCAGAAACTAGAAAGAATCAGTCTTATGACAGGAGTTGGAATGAGGCCAACCTGAGTGGGAGCAAGGGGCAGGTGAGGAGCACACCAGCTAGCAGTCAAGAAAGGGGACAGGGAGCCAGGACGAAAAAGCAAACAGGACCATTATCAGCAGGGCTCTGATGCTCAGTGGGACACTCGCATTCTCTCCTGGGGGCCGTGGGAGATCAATGGAGGCGACTGAGCAGGACCATGGCATTACCTACCTTGTGTTTTGGTGAGACACATCTGTTAGATGGAGGGATAGACTCTGGAGCTGGCCTCTGTTATATCCCAGTTTGTCCCTAAGCAAGCGGGGGCTCCCCTCCGTCTGAGCTTCAGTTTCCATCTTTGTAAAATAAATGGGTAAAATGGTCCTGAATCGCTCTAGCACTCTGTGATTCCACAGTAAAGACCATGAAGAGCCAGCTTGCCTCTGTGTGTGTGTGGGCGCACGTGTGTGGGGATGGGCGGAAGAAGTGGGCATGGAGTGACTGCTCAGTAGACACAAACCCAGGTCTGACAGCCTTGTTCTTCAGGGAGGAAGCCTGACCAGTCTCAGCCTCTCAGGCCTGAAAGACTCCCTGTGTGTCCAGAGCCTGGAGACCTTTCTTTAGGCCCCAACAGGGCACATCTGAACTTCAGGCCTGGTCAGCAGGCTCTGTCTAGACTTGTCTATTCTCTACTTCCTGGTCCGGCTGAGACAGCTGATATCTGGAGACTGCACTGAGGTTCCTGCTAACCAGCTGTTCTTCAAGATGCTTCATCTCTCCCCGCTATCCTGTATTAGGTTCCCAGGAAGCTTCATACCATCCACGACTACATGGCTTGGGGCGTCAGAACTCTGCCTTGGCAGTATAACTCGACAGTATATATTTGACATTTACCAAGGTCTGCTATAAGATTGACATGAAGAAGATTCTTTATTATGAAGGCGCTATTGGCATATTGTCTGTTAAGTTATTTAATAGCTCTTATGTGAAGACCCACATAGCAAATCCCTCAGTGAAATCATATAGTACAGAATGATATCATTAAAAATTGTTTTTGGTCATTTTGGGGTTATAATAACTCCTTTAGGGCTCAAAAATAATTGCATTTATGTTCTTGTTTTGTGGGTAGGTTTATTTTTTATTTTTTAAAATTATTTTTATTAACATATAATGTATTATTTGCCCGGGGTGCACGTCTGTGAATCATCAGGCTTAACACATTTCACAGCACTCACCATAACACATACCTTCCCCAATGTCCATAACCCAACCACCTTCTCCCTACCCCCCCCACCCAGCAACCCTCAGTTTGTTTCATGAGATTAAGAGTCTTTTATGGCTTGTTTCCCTCCCGATCCCATCTTGTTCATTTTTTTTCCTTCCCTACCCCTCAGAACCCCCCATCCTGCCTCTCAAATTCCTCATATTAGAGAGATCATATGATAATTATCTTTCTCTGATTGACTTATTTAGCTCAGCATAAAACTTGTGGGTGGGTTTAAAAGAGTACTTATGCTTTTTACTGTAATCTTCCTTAAATATTTTTCCAAGTAGGGTTACATAAATGAATGAATAAAAAGGTTTCAGTTGGACCTCAGTTAGTGTCTGAAGTGGAGAAATAAGCCCACTTATGATTGATTAGTGAACCCACGGAAACCCTCCTAATTATAGTTGAAGCAAAATGTCCAAATTTCATATTATCACTCGACTTAGTGCTTCTATGTTTGAGTTGTAGTTTTGTGTGAGAGGGTTTGACGGGATTGTGATTATCTGTAAGCAGTGCAAAGACAAGATGATAATTGGAAGAAGAAAATTTAAACAGTCCTAATGGAGTTACGGGGATTAGCAAGTGTAGAGTTTATATGTTGGAAGTTACAATGAGCCTATAAGGATACCATAATCCAGATTTATTCTACCAATTACTGTTTTGCTTTGAGATGTGTGTCTCACCATTTATTAAATGATAGAGAGTGTGGTTGAGCTCTGAGGTTGCTTCTAGTGCTCATGTTCTATTTGCTGAAAAGTCAGAGTCTGCAGGGCTTGACTGATCAAACTCCATGATCCACCTTGGAGCCCACAAACCAATGAAGAAACCAATGTCCTCACACCCACATCCCGACTGCTGGTGGTTGAAGGGCATAAATGAATGGGGACGGGTTGTGGCTGGAACTTTTGGATTCAATCTGTTCTTCCTGATGAAGGATTTATGTGTTCATTGAATAATGATTGAACAGAGTTACCCTTAACCTTTCTTACACGAATTCCCTAAAGAAAAGTCAAATTAAAATTCTAAGATATTAGCAACCCATAGACTCAGGATATAGAATGAGAAATTAATCTGGCAGATTGTGTAGTTCAACTCCCTCACTTGACAGATGAGGAAACCAAGGCAAAAAGACTTGCCCAAGGGACTTGGCCCAAGACACAGAGCCAGGAAATCTCAGAGCCAGGGCTGGAGCCCAGATATTCACTGTCCCTTAGTGCTTATTTTCTTGGTAAGAGCTGGAGCTTTGTCTCTAGGTTTCAATGGGTAAATTTTTTGCTAGGCAGCCCAGTTGCTAAGCTTTGATTACATCATTCTTGGGCTCAAAAATCTTTGTAGATTTCTGCTCCCCATTCTTAGTTCAAAGTTCATTTTGTGTCATTATTGGGCTCTCTCCATGTTATCTGCCACCACTTTTTAAAAAAATTCGTGAATTCCCTTGTAGAAGGTGAGGTAAGGAGAGGTAGACTGGTGATCTTGCTTATGCTGGTTTGACTGTCTCTGACACACACCTCACCTGGTTAACCTTTTCCTGATTTCTCAGTTCTCAGCAGGTTTTCTGTGCAATTGCCTGGGTAAAATATTTCTTAACACATTTCTTATCTCTTGAGGATCAGTTAGTCCCTTTTTTTCTTTAGTGGGAAGAGAGGTAGAGCTGGAAAACAAGGTCTGCAGTAGAGATGAACTGAACTAGGAGTAGAATTCTATAAAGCAAGGCAAAAAGAGCCAATGATCAGTCTTTCGGGTCAGAGCAGTAGGCTCAGTTAATAGGAAGCCAGCCCTCTGGTGAAGGAGGTTGAGATTGTCCTCCCAGAGTTTCCCCTTGCCATCACCAATTGTACTCCAAGAGCGCCCTCTGCTGGATTGGAGCAGGACCCAACAGTCTCAACCATCTTGGAAGTGGGGTCAACAGGAACTCCGAAAGGATGAAAAGAAAGATTGGGGTTTCCTTGAGAGAGGGGTTCCCACTCAGGGAAGCTCTGAGCCGCCCCTACTTAAACACAAACTCAAAATAAGATGGTTCCATTCCATGAGGTTCTCTCGCCTCCCACTCAGGGAAGCTCTGAGCCACCGCTATAGAAACAAGCTCAAAACAAGATGGATCCATTCCATGACATTCTCTTAGCTTCTACATTTCTGATTTCCTCTATTCAGTTTCTGTCTTTTGCCTCATCTTACTGATTAGTATTTGTGGAAAGAGTTCATGGTGGCAATTAAACCCAAAAGATCATCTTTGAAGAGATGAAAAGAGGGGGTTTACAGAGGGGAAAGTGGGCATAAAATATGAATCCGACCTTCTTGAGGCCTAATGGCTGGGTTACAAAGAGCAATTTCTCGGAGCAGCGATTTCTAATCTCAGCTTATATTGTTTCCTAGGTTAAAAACTTTCATCAGCCACTCATTGCCTACTAAACTAAGTCAACATTCTTTACCTCAGCATTCAAAGTATATTTGTAAATTCATAATGCATTATTTTGTTTGCATTCATATATCAAGGCTAATAGCATGCTTATTTTAAATAAGAACCTTACCTTGATCTAGTTTTTAGAAAATGAAAATGTACTGAAATTTTTAAAAGTGTATTTGAATATCAAAGTCATACATTTCACATTAAAATCAGGTTCAGCAAATACTTAATCTGCTTATAATTTTGAACAAGGCCAAAGACCCTACTTAAATAATTAGTTTTTTAAACAGGAGCAATAATTGATAGGTTGAATGCTATCTTTAGCATTGAAGTTAGTCCTAACATATTTTTTAGGAGAAAATCAAGGTGAAACTTATTTGACATAAACAAGTGCTGGAGGCTGATAACCTTTCAAGTGCCCTGTAGGCAATGGGAGACACAGCGGCAAGGAATGCTCTTATTAAATAAACAGAGACAGTAATATGGTAACCACTGAAATTGTGCCAAAAAAATTGACGGTTAATGCTGGATGAAACCTTACAGAGGACTCCACCCTTTGTAACCCAGATGGTAAAATGAGACTGAGGCAGACAAATTTCCCCACAGGTGCACAGGCAGTTGGTGGAGGAGGCCAAATTGAAATCTGGGTCATCTAATTCTCAGTGTGAAGCTCTCACTGCTCCCCAACACAACCTTCCTACAATGGCTGGAAAAAGGACTCAAAGGTGAGGGACCCTAAAGTGGCTTTGGAAACTGCTGCCCGAATCTCAGTGAAATTAAAGAGTCTCCTAACTCGGGCTCTGTCCCATTTCACTGTATCCTCAAGGCTGAGAAATGGGGCATTCTCAGGTCCTTTCCTCCCTCTGAGCCTTCATTCTGTTTACACTTGGGTGAACCAGATGTTAGAGAAATAAGACAAACATTTGCAGCTGTTATGGGGGGGAGGGATATTGGGTGGAGCTCATGAGGTTCCCAGGTTTTGATCTAACACATCAGAACACATTTGATTTTTACTGCCGGCCTAGAGTTTTAACTACCTTCGGCTCCCTCCTCAAAGCCTGGAGTTTGGCCCCTTCATGTTGAGGCCTATTAGACCAAGAGATGCCAGGGGTTTCTGGAACTGACCTGAGCTCACTGCCACAGCAATCCAGGTGACTAAGGCAGCTACTGCTCCATGACAACTTTGAGGGCCCTTTTCTCCTCAACCCCTGTATTCCTTCATGCAAGGTTGACCTTTCTACCTAGGAGGCCGAGGCCAGGAGGGGTTGTATGTGAGAGACCTGGCCTTCTAGGGAGCAGAATGTGGGCTTCATGATTATGTAAGATCTAGTGTTGATCCTGACCCAGCCATTCACTGGTCGTGTGATTTTGAGTTAGTAGCTTAACTCCGAGCCTTATTATTCTCGCTTTTTCTTAAAATGTGGATACTAGTACTTATTTTTCAAAGTGAAAGTGTTTAATGACACGATGTATTTGGACTCTACAGTATGCAGGAGTCTCCAACATACTGTAGCTGTTACAGGTATTTCCTGAGGTTTTTATCATCTTCCTGGAGCCCATATGAATGATGTAGCTACTAATTGGTGACAATCGAGGGGAGAGGATTAGGCATCATGCCTTTATGCTGTTTCCTGAGGGCTCAAAAATGCGATGACATTGTTATTATCAGTAGTAATCTGTTGTATTTATATGTGTTTAAAGCTTTTCAAAGCATGTGTTTTCCATTTTATTGTGAAAAGATTTTAAATCTATGTCAAAGATAAAATGATTTTATAACACTTGTATACTCACTTCCTAGAGTCTACCATTAACATTTTACTGAACTTGTTTTATCATTTATCTATCCATTTATCCATTCTTTTATCCATCCACTAACCCATATTTTAATGTATTTCAAAATAATTTACAGACACTTCTCCTTCAATTCTTCAGCATGAATATCATTAGCTGGAGTTCAATATTTGTTTGCTATTTTTATTTTCAAATATATTTATATGGAATGAAATGCGGTCTTAACTATGCATTCACTGAGTTTTGACAAATGCCTGCATCTGTGAATCCCAAGTCCCTACTCAGATATAAAACATGTTAGCGTCACCTTGTAAAGTTCTGTCATGTCTCTTCCCAGGCAATCCCTGTTTTCCCCTAATAGAGGGAAACTCTATTCTGATTCTTTTTTTCATCATGGTTTCGATTTGGCCTGTTCTAGAACTTCATATAAATGGAACGATATATAGAATGTACTTGTCTGTATAAGTCTTTTTTCACTCAACATACTATTTTTGATACTCATTCTTATTACCGTATGTATTGGCAGTTTGTTCATTTTCACTAGGCTGCTATCTTTAGTGAGTAGTTTTACATACCTCCTTGAGAATGCTGAGTTGGTAAAAACAAAAATCTTATGTGTGTATACAGAAAGAAACAAATCTGGAAAGATAATCCCAAAATGTGTATAGCCTTTACCTCCAAGATATGCAATTGGGGCAAAAGGAGGAAATGGGGGAATTTTGTTTGTGGATGTATATACTTTTATATTGATTGAATTTCTGCTCTATAGAGATTTTAAAATATAGAAAGTATTTTATGTATTTTCATGTAAATAAAAATAATTAATATTTTAACATACTAATTAAATTAATTATTATGTAATCATTACATAATTACATAATAATTATAAAAATATTAATTAAAATATTTAGTACTTTACAATATTTTAAAATTATTTTTATGTATTTAAAAATACATAAAAGTATTTAAAAAACAACAGCTAAACTAAGCTCCCTGTGGGATGGGAAGAGGGCTGAGGGTCATGTGCCAAGGAACTTCAGGCTTCCTCTCTGCCAGAGTTTTCTCCGTGATACTGAATAGACAGAGCCTGGACAGTTAGTTGAGATGACAAGCTCTGGGTGAGAAGAATATTCGGCAAAAACATACACCCAAGGCATAAAATATGGGTTTTGAGAAGGGAAAAAAGTATAATGAGAGACATTCTGAAAGAAGACTCACAATCAGTAGTCCTAGAATCCTATAGCCGCAAATCCATTAAGAGGTTTCAAAGGACATTATTGTGACTCCTTTATTTTGAAAAATGCAAAATGAGGTCTTACTTAATTAAGAACATGACAGGTGATCTCATTTAATAGGTCTTAGAGATCACCAAAGCTCCTTGAGGACTGGTACATTTCTGTGTTTCCCATCCAAGGTACCATGTACTTAAGTGCTATTTATTGGAAAAGGGAATCTAATCCTAGACCCCATTTGAGAGATATGGAAACTGAGACATGAGCTGACACTTGCCAAGAAGAATGCATATCTTCCCCAGAGAAAAACAGCCAATGACTACCAGTCTTCACTGGGACACTGCAGTAAGAGATAGATTGGAATTGTATTTGAGGGCTGGTCGTTAATTATAATCAAGACTTTCTTGGAAGAGAGGGTTGTGAAACCTGTTTCTTAGAAATATTTAAACATGCAATACAGTCTCACATGTTGAAAGACTTTAAATGTGGCACTACTTGCCAGGCTAGAGGATCTCTTGTTTCCTTTTCAGTTGGGGTAAGGGTGGGGGATTGAGGGGGTAGCCAAGATTTTGGTTCCTTCTTGCAAGTCTGACCCCTAGTGGTCACTATCTCTGGGTTGGACCCAAGAGGAAAAAAAAAAGCCAAGAAAATGAGGACTACCAGACTTTGTTTTTAAAATTGGAAACGAACCTTAAAATTTCCTAGTCGAATGACCTAATTTCATAAACAAGAAATCTTAGACCAAATGAATAGGAATGATTTCCCAACATCAGTGACTTTGTAGTAAAACTTGAAGTGGAACCCAGCTTTTGCTAGCTTTGTAGGTTCAGGTTCCAATTCCTTCATCTCCCAGTCTTTGACCTTTGGTGAATCTGGAAGCTGGAGCCTGGCTAGATATTTAGGCTCCAAGTATGCTCATGGCCTTGTTTACTGGCTATTAAAAAGAAATTATTTTCCTAAGCCAATAGATCATAACAGATAATGTGTTTGAGTACCATGTCATGGGTGCAGATGACCTTAGATAAACTGGAGCCATCTCTGAGCCTCAGTGTATTAAAATGGGGAAACCATGTGATCTATAAGGGCTTATCCTGCTCAAATCTTTAAGGCTTCAAGCTTATATTGCATCTTGGTTCAGAATTCCTAGCAAAGTGATGGAACTGTTACCATTAACAAAATATTCCTCCCTTTTAGAATAGGAATCCCTAATCTAGGATGGACAGAATCCTGTAGGATCAGGATTCATGAGAAGATCCATGAACTTTCTGAAGTTGCATGAGGTTGCCAATGCAACTCCTTAGCAGAACCTCTTTGATTTCATCAAGAGGGTCTAGGACCACCTCCAAAGGTATAAATATCACTAAGTTAAAATAGTGGAATGATTTCCTACAACTAAACATCCAAATGGCCAACAGACACATGAAAAAGTGCTCAATATCACTCAGCATCAGGGAAATACAAATCAAAACCACAACAAGATACCATCTCACACCAGTCAGAATGGCTAAAATTAACAAGTCAGGAAATGACAGATGTTGGCAAGGATGTGGAGAAAGGGGAACCTTCTTACATTGTTGGTGGGAATGCAAGCTGGTAGAGCCATCCTGAAAAACTGTATGGAGGTTCCTCAAAAAGTTGAAAATAGAGCTACCCTACGACCCAGTAATTGCACTACTGGGTATTTATCCCAAATATACAAATGTAGTGATCTGAAGGGGCACGTGCACCCCAATGTTCATAGCAGCAATGTCCACAATAGCCACACTATGGAAAGAGCCTGATGCCCATCAACAGTTGAATGAATAAAGAAGATGTCACACACACACACACACACACACACACACAGAGCCCAAAATAATATGCAGCCATCAAAATTGAAATCTTGCTATTTGCAACCATATGGCTAGAACTAGAGGGTATTATGCTAAGTGAAATAAATCAATCAGAGAGAGACAATTATCATATGATCTCACTGATATATGGAATTAAGAAACAAGGCAGAGTATCTATAGGGGAAGAGAGGAAAAAAATGAAATGATGAAACCAGAGAGGGAGACAAACCACAAGAAGCTCTTAATCTCAGGAAACAGACTGAAGGTTCCTGGAGGGGAGGGTGCTGGGGCTGGGGTAACTGGGTGAAGGACACTGGGGAGGGTATGTGTTGTGGTGAGTGCTGTGTGTTATGAAAGACTGATGAATCATAGACCTGTACCTCTCAGACAAATAATACATTCTTTGCTAATAACAAAAAAATAAACTTTAAGAAAGGACTTAAAAAATAGTGGGATGAGGTGTCCAAGAAAGTGAAGGACACAGTCTCTGACACTTAGCTCTAATTCCTCAGAGTGAGACTAATGTCTCCCCATCCTGTTGATGACATTGGGACAGCAGATAACATAAACCCATGTTTATGGGTTCTGCATTCAGGGTATAGGATCTCAGTTCACATTCTCTTCTTCTCTTCCAGGTTGTGGATCAACTGGTTATTCCGTACATGTAACTCCCACCTAACTGACAGAAGTCCTCCATTCACATTGCAAAGATTCTGAGTGATGTCCCAAGCACACTAAATACTCATGGATGTCATCCTTCTCTCCAGTGTCCTGGTACCCATTTCCTCCCACCAGTTGAGCTGCATGCTTATCAAATATTGGTTGGATTCCCCCACCCCAAACCTATTTATGTCAGTTGTAGTACTTCATATAATTATGTAATTTAAATATTATGCAAGCAGATCAAGTATGAGTGTGAAAATAAAGAGATTTATTTCCTGAAAACTAAATCAATTGCTTTGGAAAGGCTCAAAGGAGATGAGTTACTGAAAAATACTCTAAAATGCATTTGTGGACCAGGCAACTATGAAAGAAGGACAAAAATTCAATATGTGGAAGAATTCTGCAACTTTTAAAGTCTTCCTTTATTAAAGCAGCAAAATGAGGGAAAAAAACGCAAGCAATGGGAATTGGGATTTGGGACATGCATGCTTGAAGAGGGGATTTTGGCTGTTGAGTGGCAAATGAGTGCCTTAAGTTAAAATACATGCATTCACATGAACCCCAGGTTTAGCCAACTTTTCTGATTAGTTGACACTGGTGACTGTGTTTCTTTAGTATTAAGATTAAAATAGCACAGTGAGATACAAGAGAACTGGTTTACTGTGTCTCCCCAGTGTTATTCTCTGAGGGTTTGATCTTTTTAAAATTCCCTTAAGATCTCTTTTTATTCTATAAGTCAGTTTCTTGTAGGCACTTCTCACAGACCTTTTCCCCCTTGACAGTAAGTAAGCTTTGCCTCAGAATCAGGTGCCAAAAATTCAGCATTCAAAACCTCTATTAAATTAATGTTTGTTCACCTTAGCAAACCAGTCACATTTACTCAAAATCTGGAACCAGATGCACTGTTCAATGTCTTAAGATTTCAACAGTACAGGGCCATTTGTGGTCAACCATTAATATTACACTCTCCCTTTTTCAGAGTGTGTGAGCCACAAAACATGGACCTGCCCTTTGCCTTAGCTTTGCCTTCTGGAGAATGCATGCTCTAGAAACAGTGACTGAGATACAAAGCGAACTGTGCAAAGACATTTATTGCAGGTTTATATATAATAGTAAATACACCTAAAACTACTTAAAGTTCAGCAACAGGTCATCAGTTAACCTGGTAGTTGTTGCTGGTTGTCTATGTAGTCACGAGAAGGGTAATTATGAAGAATTTTAGCAATAATTATTGACAAAATGTTTATGAGAGTAAATTAAGTGAAAAAAGAAGAGTGCAAAATGAAATGAACCCCATGATTGCAAACATAATAAATGTATATATGAAAAGAGTAAACTGGAGGAGACTTGGAGTTTTTAATCTTTTGCCAATTTTTCACTTAGGGTTCTTTCAATGATTAGAAAATCCCACATTATGCAACAATTTACTAGTTTTTCAACCTTGGTATCTTGAGAGGCCTTGTGATGTCTGAGGTTTGACATAGAGTTGCCCAGAACCACAGAATTACCCCCAGAGGAGGGAGGATTAGGCAAGAGTGCACTCAATTATAGATGGACTGAGTTGGAATGTGCCTTTGAGGTCATAGTGGTCCCATCCCCTCAATCTACAAATCAGACTTATCATCACACTTACCAGCAGTTTGACCTGAATGAGTTACTTATCCACCATACCTCAGTTTTCTCCTCTGCAAAATGCAATGACAAACATATCTATGCCCATGGGCTGTTGTGAGGTTTAAATGATAACAATCCCGGGCCCAGCCCAGAGAAAGCTCTCAATAAATGTTAGTTATTAATATCACCAGAGTTAGTGGTTGAGCAGGGTCCAAATTCAGGTTTCCCAAATTCCTCACTGCAGCTCTTTCTATCATACCACATCATAGAACTTTCATCTTAATCCAGGCTGGAATCCCTTTCAGGGGTGAGTATTGGGCAAGAAAAAGGCTTTTCTAATAATATGGAGGATACTATGACTTTACATAACTCTTGCCTATCAGGCGACCAACAGCATACACTGTAGTCAAAACTACATATGAAAACTGTCAGGGATACCATCAGATGACCATACCTCCCAAAAGGAAAATCTGTCTTTAATAAGATAGAACTGAGTTCAAGTCTATAACCACTTTCGTCCCCCTTGACTTCTTGATCTGCATGTGGTTTTAGGCCAGATGGGGATGAATTGTTGCTGTGGATATGTGATTTAATTTACCATACAGAAAAAAAGCTTTGTAAATGTGGAATATAATGGAATATAGCGCAAAGCAGTGATTTTATTTTCTAAAATTATTTGTATTTTTTTAAATTTTTATTTTTTAAATTTCTTTTCAGTGTTCCAGAATTCATTGTTTATGCACCATGCCCAATGCTCCATGCAATACGTGCCCTCCATAATACCCACCACCAGGCTCACCCAACCTCCCACCCCTCTCCCCTTGAAAACCCTCAGTTTGTTTCTCAGAGTCCACAGTCTCTCATTGTTTGTCTCCCCCTCCTACTTCCCCCAACTCCCTTCTCCTCTCCATCTCCCAACGTACTCTGTGTTATTCCTTTACTCCACAAATAAGTGAAACCATATGATAATTGATTCTCTCTGCTTGACTTATTTCACTCAGTATAATCTCTTCCAGTCCCGTCCATGTTGATACAAAAGTTGGGTATTCATCCTTTCTGATGGAAGCATAATTCTCCATAGTATATATGGACCACATCTTCTTTATCCATTTATCCATTGAAGGGCATCTTGGTTCTTCCCACAGTGTGGCGACTGTGGCCATTGTTGCTATGAACATATTTTTATTTTAAAAACTTAAGAACACTTACATGTGTTCTGTGTGCCAGGCGTTACTCCAAGGACTTTACAAGAATTAATTAATTGAATGTACTCTCCACAGCAGTCCTTTAAAGTAGGTACTACTGGTATCCTAGCTTTATTCTAGGGGCACAAGGAGTTTGAGGAACTTAGCTTATATCACAGAAGTGGTAAGTGGTGGTGCTGAGGTTTACCTAGGACTTGTAGTTTGGTCACAGAATCCATGCATTGCTCTGATGCAGCTTTGTTATCTTGGAAATTACCTTAGCCTAAAAGTGAAGAAACTTGAGTTCTGTGATCTATTCTCCTTTTTCACAAGATTTCATTCAATATCCAGTCCAATGCAATGCAATCCAATGCAACCCCTTTCCATCAAATCCAATCCTATTCAGCTTAATTCAATTCAACTCAAGAAATACTCTTCTAGGTGGCTCAGTTGGTTGAGCATCTGACTCTTGATTTCTGCACAGGTCATGATCTTAGTGTGGTGAGATCAAGCCCCACATGGGCTTCATGCTTGGGTGTGGAGCCTAGTTAAAATTCTCTCTCTCCCTGTCTCTTAGGTCCTCCCCTGAAAAAAAAAAAAAAAAAAAAAAAGCAAATAGTCTTCTGAATGTTGAGTTTGTGCTGGCAATCACTGCACTAAGCATTGTGAGAGCTAACCCAGAAGAGCAGGACTCAAAAACCTGAGTTTTGATGGCAATGGGTAAATCACATATAAAAAAATGATGATAAAATATAGAGAGTAAGAGAGTCTCAGGCAAGAATGTCAAGTCTCAGGCAAGAATGTTAAATCTGGAACTGTGAGGGTCAGAATAAATGTACTTTGTAAAATGTCTCCTGTCCACTGGTCATTGAATAAAAGTGTCCCAGCCAGCAGAGCAGATAGAGCAGATAGAGCAGAATTTGGAACCACAAATTCTGGGTGACGGAAGAGATGGAAAAGAGATACTCTTGACCCCTGAAAAGTAATTGGTCTTCAGTTGGGTTTATACCTTCAACACTGGGACCATTGCCTTCTGTCTGGTTCCAGACATGTGGCCAGCAGCCTTTGGCTGCCATTTTAAGCTGAGATGAGTCATCTCAGTGGCCTGGTATGTGTGATTTCTTGTTCTGCCTCTCCTACTAAGCATTCCAAGGGAAACCTGCATATTGGTGGATTTGCTATCTTTTGACCATTAAAAGAGATAGTCTTTTTTTTTTTTTTAAAGATTTTTTATTTATTTATTTGACAGAGAGAGATCACAAGTAGATGGAGAGGCAGGCAGAGAGAGAGAGAGAGGGAAGCAGGATCTCTGCCGAGCAGAGAACCCGATGCGGGACTCGATCCCAGGACCCTGAGATCATGACCTGAGCCGAAGGCAGCGGCTTAACCCACTGAGCCACCCAGGCACCCAAGAGATAGTCTTTATAAAGCAATTGGTGCACTGTCTGGCCCACAATTGGTGGGCCAGTTACTACCAAGTGGCAAATGCTACCATCATCATCCTAGATCTTTGTCACCTGACCATTTTTCTGTACCTCCTTCTGAGAAAGAGTTGGAATGGCCTCCCAGGCCTGACTGTGGATGACAACCATTTGTCTCTTTTAGGGAGTTCTATTTTTTTGTTCCAAGATGAAAAGTGGGACAAACCAGGCCAAGCATCACAGATCATGCTCCTACTTGTCCCGTGGTCACACTGCACAGAATATGAATATTCCCCATGGGTAAACAGTTCCTTTACACAACAATTTTGATGTTACACAATTAAAACGGCTTACATATTAAGATTTGAAGCAATGTGAAAGTACCTCATAATTAACCGCTGTCTATTTAACCAGACAGCTCTAGCAAGTTAATTTGATGTCTGTTATGAGACTTAATAATTGTCAGTGATTTAAAAAAACAATTTACTGGTATAATCATTAACTACCCCTAGATTATCTTGTCAAATTAGTAATTAAATGCCTCAAAAATTCATTATAGAGTCAGTGTATTAATAGGAATGTAATTAAGTAATGTTTGCTTATGTAATCCAGAGTTTATTACCTGTACACTTATTTATCTTTTCTATACTTATTAAACCTTTCTGGGGGCCTTTTCAGAATCAATAGAAAAACCAAGAGTCAATAAGTGTCTTATTAGATCCAAATAGCCACTTAATTGAGAGACCTGAAATAAATATGGATTCTCCCTTTCCTGTCCCTTCTTCTTTCTTTCTTCCCTTACTCTCTTCTTTCTTTTGCTTTCCTTTCTTCCATCCAATGTCTAAGTGTCTGTTCTGTATGTATCAGTCATTGTGTAAGACACTGAGACTATATAAGGTCTCATTTGAGTCTAATGTAGCAAAGAAAAAAGACATAAATAATTGCAATGCAACATGTTTAATGCTACCCCAGGGGTGTGTCCCAAGTGCTAAGGGAGCACAGAGGAAGGAGCAAGTAATTCTACGGTAGTCAGGGAAGATTTCTCAGAGAAGGAGGCATGTGAGCTTGCCAGAGATCAGGATGTAGGAATTCTCCAGAGATAAACAGTCCAAGAGAGGCATTCCAGGCAGATTTGTGCAAAGATGTGGGGCCAGGGAGGAACATGGGCCACTGAGGAGCTAGACGGAAAGGGATGAATTTTAAACTATGGAATATCATGACCGGAGCTATGCTTTTCAAAGGATGACTTTGGAGGATCGTGCTGGGGTTCTAGTAGCTCTCTTTTACATGGTTATGATGTCCAAGGCTTGCTTCGATATCCTTGAGGCTTTAGGACATGCATCCAATCGCAGTCTCGTTGGTCTGTCCCTTCTATAGCCTCTCATCCTGGTGATGATGGATCATCACATGCCCAGGATTTTACTGGTTGCATGGGATTCTGTTCTGCTGTCACTGTACAGATATTCATACATTCCAGAGTACATATTCAAAGTTTGAGCTTAATAAGTAAGATCACAACATATTTCCACCTGGGCCTTCCCACAACAGGAATCCATAGTTCAGTTTGTTTATTCCCAGAAACTCTCTGACATACTCAGAATCAAGGATAGTTTGTTGTTTGAACCACTCTGGCTAAAATTTAGAAGGGAAGGGCCCTTAAATTTAAATTAATACTTCTCAAACTTCAGCGTAGACTTTAACCTTCTTCTACTTCAATACCAGAGACTCCTAAGAGTCGGTTGTAATGATTTTTGTCCTCGATCAAGTGTCAAAGACTATAAAAGTAACTGCCTGCATGTTTCCTCTGGCTCTGTGGCTGGGTGCCTTTTGGTCAAGAGGGAAAAGTGGGAGAGACAGAGAAAGTGAAAACAACAACAACAACAAAAAACGTATTCTGACATTTAAAAGGATATTGGTTGTACTCAGCTATGTAAAGTAAAAATGTGTTCAAAGTCTCTGAAGACTCTTTTTCTTGATGCTTGGAAATCAATTTCACATCTTAAGCTCAGGCCCATAGAAAAATCTGCTTGGAGGGCTCTCCTTGGTTCCAGGAAATCAGTACAGTCCATATCTGATTACCCACATGCTCTGCAAGCACCAGGCCTCCCAAAGTGATATGTACTGTGAACAGCAAGGGTTTAAAATGATCACATTAGATCATGACATTAGACAAGGTCAGAGGGGATCAAAGTCAATGGTTAATTAATCCTGAGAGTACAAAATTCTCTAAACTCTGAGCTGAGAAGTGTTTACAAACAAGTGACAAAAGACAGTCTATAAATACAAAGTGGCTTTATTTTTAAATATGAATGCATGAATGAATGAATGAATGAATGAAGTGGAAGCAGAACCTTAACTTCTGCAGATTTGTCCGAAGAGGTAATTCCGTTTGTCAAAGCTTCTAGGCCAAGATACTAGATGATGTTTTCTCAAGGCCGGATATTAGTGAAGCCTAGACCCCAGTCTGCTGACCTGGTTTGAAATCCCTGGTCTGCCATTGCTAAGTGGATGACTTGGGACCAGTACCTTTCGCTCTCAGGGCCTCAGTCTCCTCATGTGTAAAATGGGAATAATTGTCCCAGGCCCACCCACCTCTCATCACTGTTGGGAGGATCAAATGAGATCATGAATGTAAAATACCTTGTAAACAGGTCATAAAACCCTGCAGAAACATGAAGGGGGGTGTAGTATTATGATTAGATATAAAAGGCTGTAAATATTTCAGAGGATGATATTCAGTATTCAAAGCACATGGTCCGAGTCAGGTGCTGCCAATGAAACCGACCTTGGCTCCGGGCACTGATAAGCAAATTGACAGATCTGTTCTCAGAGAGGGGTTGTTCTTCCCAGGTGCTCCCCTGTGGAGGCAGATATTGTCTCTGACTCTTGACCTGTCTGCATCCTCGGTTAGCCTGTGAACTCTGGGACTATAAAGATCCTGCCCACTAAGACAGTCTGGCACTACGGTAAATGTATAGGATTTAGGGAAAAGTACCTAGACCAGTCCTTCTTCTGGTCCTGGCTTTGCCACTTACCCACTGTGTGACTTTGAGCAGATTACTGAACCTCTTCAGATCTTAGTTTTCTCATCTGTGACATGAAGATAGTAAATATTATCTTAGGGACATTAAAAGATTAAATGAGTTAGTACACGTCAAGTGTTTGACTTAAAACCTGGAATGTAGAAAGGGCTCAAGGAATTCTGGATATTCATTACTATAACTGCTCTTGTTCCTCCCTTCATATCTCCTTTGCCCAAAATAATATTTAGCATGTAACAGGTATTTAGTAAATGGGTAGGGAAAGAAAAAAAAAAAAAAAGAAAGAAAGTCCCTATCTCAGCAGAGGGGTGTGCTGAGATTAATGAATTCTAAAGGTCAGAAAAAGAAGGAAACGAATTGAGCTCTGCGGGCTGATGGTTTCAGACTTTGGGGCTATTTCCACCCTTGATTTCCATTGGTAACAAGAGCATTTCTATTCATGCTGGGAACCTGCAGTATTGGTATAGCACTTTAGAGCTGACAAATAATTTTTAAGACCAGTGTCTTATTGGATTCCCACACCAACACTGTGGGGAAGGTATTATTATACTACCCACTTCACAGATAAGAACATTGCGGTTCAGGGTGGGGAAATTTCTTGCCCAACCGTCAAACATCTGATAAATAGAACTGCTGAAATTAAGTCTTCATGGTTCTTTTCTCCCTCTGGGAAGAGACCCAAGGCTAACCCACCCAGGACTGGGTTTCTGATGGTAGCCATGGACACAGTTTTATGTGGAAGGGCCTGGTTTGTCTCCCTGAGTGCAATAACCAAAATTAGGGGTGTAGCCTGGATTTCTTACACTAATCTGATAAGAATCTCTCACCTGACAGTGTAACTAAACCCTTGGGAAGCTTAGTAGTTCAGCTTGTACTTTGGTTTTGAATCCCAGTTTCCTTGGCGTATGAAATGTGCTTCACTATCATTGTGCTGGGTTTTCCCCTATGAGAGTGAAGCTGCCACAACCAGTCCCTGCTCTGAAAATGGAAACCAGAAGCCCTGGAGGTTTTTCAACCGAGGTCACTTAGGCAAAAGCAGACATAGAAGTGTAATTACACCATTACTCAACTTCATAGATCCTCCAGATTGCCTGAAGAGAAAAGCATTTCTCTTGATAAATCTGAAACCCCTGATAATTTCCTCTGAGGAATTACCAGCAGGTTGCAAAACCAGCATGGCTCTCCATTCCCCGACTTTTCCTCCAGTCCCGTTCTCTGCTCTCTCTCTGCCACACGTTGCATGCTATTGACAGTCTTTCCTCCAGTGTTTCTGGAGACCACCATTACTCTGGTTCTTCTCTGATGCTTCCATCCTGGCCTCCAGTTCTTTCACAGCCTTGCTACAGTGAGCACTTCCCCATGGCTAAGTCTAGGTCCTCCATTTCCTCTCCTCTCCTTCGTTGTCTCCTCCCATCAGCTCTGGTGCCAGCTTTTAGAAGAGGCCCTGAGTATACCAAGATGAGCAAAATGTGGTATCTAACCTCAAGGAGCTGGTAGTCTGGTAGAGGGGGAAGAGATGTGAGCAAAGCCCTCCAATTCTAGGGAAGTGTGGTGCTTTGATATGGCTGGCTGGGTTTGAATGTGGGGAGGGGACAGTGAACCGTGCAGGGCAGAAAAGTCCCTGGGGGAGGAGTCTTCAGAGACTTCGTAGAAGATAAGGTGGTGCTCGTCATTCAGATAAGAAAAGGAAGGCCGTCTAAGATAATAGAGCAGCTTGTACAGAAGAACCAAGGGAAGAAATTTGACTTTTATTTTCCAAATCAAGAAAACGCGGATAATAACAACTTGTAACATTAATGTGAGCATGGGTGATATTGGCCATAAATGGAGCTGGGAAATGAGTAGATAATGAATGAATGGCCAATAATAAATAACAAGGCCCTTTCCTTCTTTCTCTTACTAGTCCCCTTCCTTTCTTCCTTTCTTCTTTCTTTTCTTTCTTCTTTCTTTCTTTCTTTCTTTCTTTCTTTCTTTCTTTCTTTCTTTCTCTCAAGATGGGACTGGACTAGAAGGTTTTTAAAAGGCTCTCTGAATCTAATATCCCAAGGTGCCTTAAAATCCTCTAGGGAAATTTAACAACAGTGCCATCATTTCTCCTCCATACATCCTGTTAATACTGCCAAGCCTCAGCACTCTCGCGCCTCTGGACAAACAAACCATTTACTCTAAGGACCATCAATTTTATGGACAAACAAATGCTGCCTCATTAGGTATATTTCACCATTGCATGGACTGTCTGGATTTACGTTGTTCAACTTTACCCACAGGCTCAGCTTGTCTTCTGTTCTCGATTGTAAACTCCCCGGAACAAGGACGGGTGCCCCTGGACTTAAGGCAGGAACATAGGATACCAGTTCCAGCTTTGGAACCTACCAGCAACCAGAGCATAGCTTACTTAGTTCACCTTCATTTTCTCATGGATTCAATAGGGAGCATGATAATGGGCACCTTTTGATCTTTGCTGATATTTAAATGAGATAATGCATTTGATGCTGCTTTGCAAAGTAGAAAGCATTATGAAGGTAGGAATCTTATATTACATTTATATCTGCACCTATATTAACCAGTACTCTCTTGATTACAACTACCAGAAACCCAACACAAAGTAGACTAAGTAATAGATCACATACTGGTACAAAACTGAATAATTCCAACAGAACCATGTTTCTCTTCTTCTCCCTTTCCCTCCCCCTCTCCTTCTCCTCCTCCTCCCCGTCCTCCTCCTCTCCTCCTCCTCCTCTTTTCCTTCTCCTCCTCCTCCTTCTTCTTCGATTTTATTTATTTATTGGAGAGAGACAGAGAAACAGGAGCAGGGGAAGAAGTAGAGAGAGAGAGAGAGAGAGAGATGCAGACTCCCCACTGAGCAGGGAGCCCAATGCGGGACTCTGTCCCAGGACCCTAGGACCATGGCCTGAGCCAAAGGCAGATGCTTAACCAACTGAGCCACCCAGGCACCCCAATGCTTCTCTTCTTTTATCAGTTGTGTTTTGCTCTGTGTTGGCTTCTTTCTCAGGCATCTGTTGGTGTTTCCCAGCTGCTGAATGTTTACGTCATATCAGTTGAAAAACCTTAACCAAAAACTGGGTTTCCCCCAAGTCATTACTTGACTTTTGTCAAGTAATTTTGACAAAATATCCACAATCCACTCTCAGTGGACTGACAGGGGCATGTACCCCTCTCTAATTCAGGGACTGTGGCCAGCGAGGTTCGATGTGCTCATTGAGCAAGCTTGGGTCTACCTCACAAACGTTGCTGAGAGGAGCAAGGTCAGTTCCTCATATAAGTACCACATGATGGAGGAGTGGTTCTCTAAAGGAAGAGCGGAGCCCTGTTGCTAGAATAGGAGAAAATGGGTGCCCGAAAGGCCAAAACGACGGAGATACTCTGTTGCACCCACCACAGCCTTATCCATCAAGGCCAAGAGAGCTGAAGAGGGCTGATGTGCTGTGTGGTAATGCCACACACATGGGAAGGGACTGCGGTGAATCAAAATACACGTCACTGGAGGCATCACAATTCATTCAACAACTCATCTAAAGAAGACAGGGTGTGGAAAGTTCCAAAGCAGGGATATTCATAGGGCATATATTAGGCACCAAACCAAAGTTAAATTGCTTTGATTTTGTTGATTTCAAACTGGCCTAGTTTTCTTATACTGGCATTGGTGAGTATGAGGGCAAGAGGAACAGAGAAACTTCTGAGACCATATTTTTAAACAAAGTCTTTTAAAATAAAACATTCACTCATTTGAATACCTGTCTCAAAGCAGGAGGGCCTCTGATGAGTTCACCTCAGGACACGCTTGCTTGGTGCTATGGAGCCAGGCTGCTGGGAGGCAGGAAAGGGCAGAGCCCACAGCGTCTCCTGCCAGCTGGGCGGCTCTCTCCTCCCACGAGCCTCCAGGCAGCATGGCCTCCTGGCCCTTGGTGTCCTTTCTAGTGGGCATGGTTTGGAGGCTCATTTGGGTACTTGTGTTCAGTCCCTCGGTCCTAGCTCTGGTGGCATCTGTCCACATTTGGGGACAGTCACTGGATGGAACCTAGTGAGAGACTCAGGAAATGCCAGAAATGGCTCCTCACTTTGTGCGGCTGATCCTTTGTTTGGCAAAATAGACTAAGCTAAGGGATTAGAGGGTCTTCTACTTCTTTTTTCTCTTCCTTCCCTTCCCCCACATCCATCGCCATCTTCCTTCTCTTTCAACTTTTTCTGCTTTCTTCCTCTTCCCATTTGCCTTTTCTACTAGAACAAATTCCCTTAAGGACAATATTTATATCTTAATTATGGACAGAGACCTGGTTGGGGGGGTAGATATTAAGACAAATAAAATGCAAATCCTGTCTTTCAGTTTTTAATAAAAGGAGAAGCCCCTCTGACAATAAACCAAAGGTAGGCAGTGATGACCACCCCATCCCCCAAAGGCACACGTGCTGATTTGGGAGCTCAGAGGCAGAAGTTAGTTTCAGCTGGTTACTTTGGGCAGTTTTAGTTATGTTAGGTCTTAAAGACCACTCATTGAATGAATACAAGTAAACCTGGCAAATTAGCAGGGGACGTGGATCCAGCCACAAGAAGGACTCAAGCTCAATGCACCAATATTTACATGGTTTGTTGATGGGCTACAGTTCTTCATCCAGAGATTGATGAATTTTAATTATAAAAACTGCCGATAAACTTAGTTGCTTACAAATACATGAGACCAAACCTAACTAATTAAAAGTGGAAGAAATGGCCAGCATGGGCAGGCTACTGGAGATGGAGAGATGTACAAGGCTGATGGCTTGATAAGATGAGAGGAGAGAGAAAAACAAAACAAAACATGACCACAAATCCACAAGTATGAAAAAAAAAATCACTGCAGCCTGAATTGAGTCAAGCAGTCCTTTAAATTTAGAATCCTCTACTAGAATGTCATTGTGCATTAGAATTCGGTGAAGAAAGTGACAGCCCGTAGTCCTCTCCCCCCAACCGTAAGGTTAAATTACATTTTTTATGATTTGCTTTAGAATATAGACAAATGCATAATCAATTTTAGAAAGAGTTCCATCCCAACTAAGTTACAATAAAATTTATATTAAAACCATAAACCTTTGGCATTTGGCATATACCATCCTATAGAAGGAATCATTCGATTTGAATTTTAATAAACCCAAAAGTGCTATGGGTCATTTTTTGTCATGCACCCTACTTTCAGGCTGCTTATTGTCTCTGTGCCTCCTGTGTTCCTAAGGTTTCTTTTCCTTCTTTCCGGACTATGGCTTTCAGCAGCTTCCCCTGACACTGGCATCCTGAGCTACTTTGGGTCACTCTTCTGTGGCATTTCCAACGTGGTGGTGAGGGCAGGGAGGAGCTCTAGGGCAGGGCCTAGGGACTTGGGTACTGAGCTTAGCTTCCTACCGAAGAGACAGAGATTTTAGAAAAATCACCTTTCTTCTTTGAACCTCTGTTTTTCTACATGGAAAAAGGGGATAATAACCCTTATTCATGGAGTTGTGAAAATCAAAGACACTACTTGATGGGAAATTGGCCAACTGAATGGTGGTTCCATTCTCAGCCTGTAACTGCACTTACAACTACTCCTACCTCTAATTATCACTGGCATACACACCTATCTCCCTCATTTGATTGTTACTTATTTGGGGCTGTGTTTTTCTTGGATTTCGTGTTTGTTTTTTGTTTGTTTTGGTGTTTCCTTGAAGAAAAGGTACGTTGAAATCCTGGGCAGGTCATGCGTCCTGCACAACACTGTGGTGGCGGGGGGCGGGGGGCACCATTCATAGGATCATCATGTGAATAGGGTCCTTTAAGGTTGGCTGATGCAGAGGCTCTGAATAAAATGCCTGGCATGCTGTAACTGTTAAACAGCAGTGGCTCTCTTTTCCCTCCCTAATATTTAAGTCCTATCCTGGGGCATAAAATATTGCCAAATACTGGATTCTGGGCCCAAATTTAACGTTGTCCCTCTATTGTCTGGTTTCAGGTCCAGCTTTCAGCCTCCATTTTATCTTTGATTGGGCTGGATTGGTCATGCCCTTGGCAGAATCCTACAGCCACACAGGTCTCTACCACGGGTGCCGAAAAGTTTTGGGCTACTGGGATTTCCAAGTAAAAGTAAGTTAAAAAAAACAAAAAAACAAAAACCAAAAATACTTGGCAAGCCTTGTGTTTAGACTTTCATGTTTAAGTCCCAGAATCTTTGTAAATAAGGATATCCCAACAGTCAGGACTAAAGGAAGGCCAAAAATCACACACATTCCTCCTCTGCTCCCTCATTCACTCCAATCATTACGGAGATTTCGTAGTGCCTGTGAAACGTTCTAGTCTGACTTCTACTTCCCTCTTGATGGGTGTCATTTTTCCTTATCTGCATATTGGGACCACTCATATCTACTCCTAGGGTTACTGAAGGGATGTCACATGAGCACATGCAGACATGGAGCCTGTCTCCTATCGTGCGCTCAGAAGTGTTAGGTGACTCTGAAACAATGGTGGCACGAAGCCCCCCTCTTCCATGTTCTGGTAATTTTTTGATGCATAGCCTTCCCATCGAACTGTCTACCTCACAAAGAAAGAAACAAACCCATCTCTGTGTAACTTCTACCTATGAGACCTGTGGGCAAGGACGAAGTCTTGGTCTCCCCACTAGTGAGGACAGACAGCAGAGGGCCCCTGTGGTCAGAGGACCGAGGAGCCAGACAAGCCTCTGTGGTTCCACACCTATTTATTTCCTTATTTATTACTTTTGCAGCTAACATTTTTATACTTGTGTTATTTTGTGGTTTATTTGCAAAATGCATTGTGAGTCGTTTGCTTCGAATGTTCTCCGGGCTGGAGGTGGGGAAGGGCAGGAAAACAGTTACAAAGACGTTATAGAATTGATTTATATTTTAATGACCTTTTCTTTGTCATCAGGCCCCACAAGGCAGGTGGAGCAATGGAAACTGGGAAAGCATCATGAGCTCATCGGGAGCAGCACGAACAGACTGCACAACCTTATAAATGAAATGCGAAGGGACGACAGGCAACCCAAAGGGAGGCAACCCAGGAGGAAGACAACCCACTCCTGCCTACCAGCCACCAAGCACCGAAAATGACATCTTCTGAAAGACTTTGGGAGAGGGAAGAGGTTGGTTACAGGAGCGTGATGGCTAATGAGTTAATCCATAAGTATTAGTATGAAGAAGTTTATTCCCATTAGTTTTTAAAGATCTTAATAAAAACAAAAAACCCAGTTTTCAGAGATTAGCTAAGACGAGGCTCAGGAGACACTCTGCTGAGCTGCTTTTCCTTTTCGTCCTGTATTCTTCCTCCCTCACCCCCCAGGCAATAGTAAATTCCTGAGATGGTGCCCAGTTGTTGCTGCAGCCCATTTTGACTGTATTCAAGTTTGTTCTTGTATTATTCCATCTGGTGGCTCCCCGAACCACTTTCCTTTTTTCCTCTCCTTGTAAATATTTACATAAGAAGGTTCTTGCAGAATCCTATATTGGTGGATTGGCGCAAACCAAAGAGTCTTGATGTGTTTTATTCCTTTTACGAACAATTTGGTTAAGTGGATTCCCTCCTAGCTCATTAAAAAAAGAATCCTCTCATTTTAATAACATCATCAGAAACTAAACAACATCACAGGGAAAAATAAGTTTGCAACGTACAGCCTCGAGTGGCAATCTCAGAGCGGCTTCTAGCTGTTAATGGTTGATGCAAGAACTGGAGATTGTAGTTAATGGCTGGAATGCAGCAGGCACTTCAAGCCCTTCTCTCCCTGGGCAGGGCAAGGATAGGTGGTGTTTTCTGGACTGGCTGGGTGAACCAGAGATCAGATAACTGAATCAGGAGATCAAGACGTGGTTCATAAACTTCAGACACTGGCTCGTCTTGCCACCCTCCCTAAGGCTCCGTCTTTGTTCGCTTTCTCTTCTCTGCCTGCCTTCTTGGACAAGTTCATCCTTGCCCACAGCTTTAACTGACGCCTTTCCGCAGGTAAAATCAAGCCTCTCTCTTTAGCTTTGACCTCTTTTGTGAGCCCTAGTTCTGTATTTTTCAGCTCCTCTGGACATTTCAGCATGATAACCATCACTACCCTAAGTCAGCAGGACCAAAGCCAACTGCGTTTCCATCTAGACCTGGTCCCACTCTGGCTCCTGAGAAGGCACCCCGCACCCCCCTCCACCCTGCCCCAAGCAGCATCCTTCTCTTGGACACTTAGTTCCTAAATCTGCAATCTTTGATTACTCCCTTCCTCTTCCCTAACTCTCATTAGTTCTGGAGTGCTGTTGGTTTTAACACCTCGTGAGCATTGCATGGGTTTCTCTCTGCTTCTGTCTCACCTGTCATTACCCTAGGTTTCTTTAAGCTTTATATTCATTTCTCCATATGCTTATTTCTTCAACACACACATTGTTTAGATGCTTCCTGCATGCTAGACAACTAGCAGGTGTTGGGGACACTGGTGTTGGGGACACTGGATTGGACAAGATAAAAAAGATCTGTACCTGCTCTCCTCTCTCAGGGGAAGAGGCATTAAAAAGAACATTAAAGGGCGCCTGGGTGGCTCAGTGGGTTAAGCCGCTGCCTTCGGCACAGGTCATGATCTCGGAGTCCTGGGATCGAGCCCCGCATCGGGTTCTCGGCTCTCTCGGGGAGCCTGCTTCCTCCTCTCTCTCTGCCTGCCTCTCTGCCGGCTTGTGATCTCTCTGTCAAAAAAAAAAAAAAAATTAAAAATTTTAAATTCTAAAACAAAATGTTCGGGAAGGAAAACAGGGGATGTCACAGGTCTCTCTGCCTTCCTTCTCTCCCAAGGCCTTGCAACATACTGTTGTCATATTTACCTGATTGTGTCACTTTCCCTCTCAAATGCCATCAATGCCCTTTGCTATTCCCTACTCATTTTGTGCCATTTATTCATTCATTTATATAGTCTTGTGCTTCTCCCTCACACCGTGCTGATTGCTGTCTGGCTGTCACGGCTCCTTCTTCCTGTGTTACCCTCTTTTCACCTCACTGCAGCCAGCAGCTCTTTACTGGGCTAGTTGAAGACACCTTCATCAATGCAGATACCAACATTTCTAGCAAGATCTTTTCGCTCCTCACTGAAGTGTAACATGCTCACCAGCTTTTTTCCCACCCCTGCTTCCACTGTTAGGTACCTGTTCCCTCATAACTTGAGCACTTGATACAGATTAATCTGGCTGTGAACTCTTGGTTCTGCGACTCTAGCCTTGATCCAAATTTGGTGTTTGCAGCATACCTTCCTTGACTTGAAACCCCTGCTTTCAATGATATACCATCTTCGATTTGGCTGATCCCTCCTGGCCTTGTTCACACTTGTCTGGGGTAGAGACTCCTTCCTGTAAGCTGCCATCCACAGAAACTGCTGGTAACCCTGGATCCTTGGTCAGTGTTGGACTGTGCCAGATTAAAACAGGCAAAGCAGGTAGTTTCCACAGGACTATTTATTATGTGACCTGGGATTAAGTGGTATTAGACAGCTAGGTAGTAGCATCCTTATCAGAAATCATTGCTCTGTGTTCCTTTTTTCTCTGTCTGGTTTACAGATGGGGAAGGACAAAGTTGAAAGAACAGCATCTCATACATGCTATAGTGAATTGAAATGATAGAGATGCTAGAAATCAGAGTTTATGAACATGTTTTGATACTTGGTCTCTTGGATTTGCATGGATGCAATGAAAATTGGTTAGATGCTCTGAAGTTTTGGTCCAGTTAGTTTACGATGTTTTGCTTCCCTTCTATTGAGTGTCTCCCTCACTTTACCTCTTTTTGAAAAAAGACCAGCCTTCCTGAGACCGTAGGACATCTGCCGTGGAGACAGTGTGAGCACCAGACGAACCCTAGGCTGTTTGTTGAACAACGCTTGCCCGCAGCTGGGCCAAAGATGAGACTGGTTTCTGAGAAAGACTTTGCTCTCTCCCTGTTGGAAAGGCAGACATCATTTCGGGAAATATTCAATACAAAGTTTTTGAGACACAGAGTCCCGTTCATGGCGAGAGAGATCGCAGGGAACTGGTTTCCCTCTTAAGTCTTAGGTCAGTCTGGAAGGATGTTATTTAATGTAACCCAGAACTGATTACTTTGTTGATCATATTTCAAAACTCCTGCCCTTTAAATGAGTTCCCAGAGTAAATTGAATGCAATTGTGGGAAGTTTGACTTGAGAAAAAAACTTATTATTTCTTTGAGATTCAAGGGAGAGGGTGGCAGGAGAGGGTAAATGGAAAACTGCCCAAGGACCAAAAAATAAAAGGGGTTTGGGGAGTGGGGATGGATAGAGCAAAGAAGGAGGAGAATTCTGGGGTCAGAAACTCTTGCTGAATGAGTCATCCTACAGGACAAATAAAACCTCAGTCATCACCCTGTCTTCCTTCTCTGTAGCAAGAGAAGCAAACAGTGGGGACCTGGAAAAACATCAGCAACTTCTTGTAGCATCTGTAGGTGGGGAAGTTTTCCAAGCCACAGAAGGAGCGTGGACGCGTTCACTGGGGCCCTCCTTTTTCTCAGCCAAATAGGAAGAAACTCCAAATTGACCTTGGAAAAACATACTCACTGAAGGAAAAATATTCTAAGCTCCCCCTGTGTATTTGTATTAAGAGATATTTTTTTCAAAAGAAACAAATAGATTGCTTTCCAGTTTTCCATGAAAAGAGTTTGATGCTCTCAGACTTGCAGTGGTGGAATCCTTAAAGTGGGTTTTGAAAGGCCTTAGGGAGGACTTAAGCCTTGTCCCTAGTTAACGAACACAAGGTCACCCACATCGCGCAGCTCTTTTCCTATTGAAAAGCCTAAAGGGAAAAGCATTCTTGCCACTGCTTTCTGCAAAGATTGCAATTAGCATTTTTATGAAGAACATAAACTCTCTGTGTATCAAAGATGCACTTTTATTACTCTGAAACCAGCTCAAGTAAGCATCCCGCAAACGTTTGGCTCTTTCCCTTCCAGGAGGAGGCCAATTAAAGCTCTGTCTGTCTGACTGCCAGCCCCTACCCACCCCTCGGTAGGACAACAACAATACGGAGATGGGAGCCTTGGCACCCTCCAAAGTGGCTTTTCAGTTATTGGGCACCTCGAAGGAAAATAATGATTCCTTGGCCGCCATCACACACGTACACACAAAAACAAAAACCCAAGGCTTATTTTGCTTTTCCCTCCTGACGCCAGCTATGAATTGCTGGGTTCAGAAGGAGGATTGAACTTGCCACCGATGGTGTCAGATGTTGTCCCACCTGGGACGCAGCAAGGCTCATGGGAGAGTGGCAGTTGACCATGTCTTCGTGGTACCAGCATGCTTTCACAAACTGGACTGCCTTCTGGAAAGCAGCCTGTGCCTGTGGGCTGCTTTCTGGGGCAGTGACTTGCTTTGCATAGTTTCCCCCGGCTCCCAAATCATGGGGCCGTGCGATGTTGTTGCTTCAGGTATATTCTGATATGACTCGTGGTTTTTTCGGTTAACAGTGGACCCCCTAGCCTGGAGTTGGGCAGAAAGTGAAAAAGGGCAGTATCTGGCTGCTTTTACAGCCAAAGGCACAAGGCCAGGTTTGACCTCACTCCTTTGGTTCTATGTGTCAGCCAAATGGGTCTGGCTAAAATATTTTGTCTCCATATACACAATAAATAATCTTGAACCAGAGTCAGGAAAAAGTATAAATAAGCCTAATAACCCTTTCAGGGGAAATGGCACCAAGAACCAAGCACAGTGTAAGTAGAAAATGCTGGAATAAGGAATTAATATGATGAGGTGAGGAAGGGAATACTTTCTACCAAATGACTTTAGATACAGTTTCATCGTATTTTCCTCATGTACCTCTATTCCATTTCCCTGTATTTTCTGATGTGATGAAATTCGTTCTTCTGATTGCTACACTAATATTACCTCTGTGATTGAGTTTTCCAGATCTCAGACAAAGGGTTGGACTGACTTCATATGAAAACAATTCATGCAATGTTTGGAAATGTGACAGTTTTGATGCTTTTGGCTGCAAATAAGAGAGTATCTGTCAAAACTAGTTCAAATGATTCAGATTTATTAACAAAAGTGAAAAAGCAACATGTCCAGAGATTAGCAGTTCTGGGTTAGATAAGCAACTCATCAATGTCAAAGGTTAAGATCAATACTTGGGGAATATCCTTTTTCTTCCTTCCATGCTTTCAAGATGGCCATTACCATTCCAAGCATTATGTTTTCCTAGAATGATATCTAAAACACAACATCAGAGCTTTGTTGAAAGACCTAAAAAACTTCCTGTTATATCTAATTCTCTATAGCTGGGCCATATGCAAAATAAAAACAAATTTCCATGACTGACTTTGACCCACTGTATTAATTTCCTAGGGCTACCATAACAAAGTACCACAGACTGGCTAATTTACCCAACAGGAATTTATTTTCTCATGGTTCTGGAGGCTAGATATCTATGATCAGTGTCAGCAGGGTTGTTTTTGTCTGAAGTTTTTCTTCTTGGTTTATAAATGACTTTCTTCTACCTGTGCCTTCACACGGTCATTTCTCTATGTGTATCTATGTGTTCATCTCCTCTTCTCATAAGAACATCAGTCATAATGGATTAGGGACCATCCTAATGACTTCATTTTAACTGGATTACCTCTTTAAAGATTCTCTCTCTGAATGTAGACACAATCTGGGGTAACATGGATTAGGAATTCAATGTAGTCTGAGTTCTGGGGAATACCACTCAGCCCATAGTACCCATCATGACTAGTTCTCCTGAATTTGGTACATTACTGCTCAGGCAATATTGGGGTTTGGTTACTAAGAAAGAAGGAAGAATGTCACAGATATCCTTACTTATTAGCATCATTATTTTTTATGTAATTATTGTTGCAATACCTTCCTTTCCCCCTAAAAAAGCCCAAATTTTGAAGAGGCCAATGTTAGGAATGATTCAGAGGAACCCAAGATCAGGATAACTGAGCACCTCTGTCTCTAGCGGTCCCTTGACACAGGGCTAGCCAGTATCTACTGAGCACATACACTTTAGTACCCACTGCATGGTAAGGGAAATAAATGGGTTTTCTTAACAAATGGTGCAAGGATTTTTCTTAAGGAAGAAAATATCTTGGGCTCCAAAAATTCTTGACAAGCTGCTTAGTAAGAAAGTGAGAAGTTCTGAGCTACCAAGAACCAAGGTGACAAAAGAGAAGGCTAAACTCCTTTCAATAAATGATGAACAGGGATTTGGGAACTGGGGGAGAGTGGTCAGGAGGTAAGAGGAAAAAGACAGAATGTTAGAAGGTAGCACAAAGCCTGAAGACCTCAAGAGAAAAGTGGCAGTGATAATACCCATTTGTGGCTGAAGCAAAGGCTTCCTAGAACAAAGAAGTCTGGTGTTCAGTTTGAACATATTTTTGTTGGTGTGATGTAGTCCTTTCCTTGGCCATCTTTCTCTAATCATCAGTAAAACCAACTAACCACACACCTATCTCATGAAAGTAGAGCTTTAGGGAAGGGGCTGGGTTGCAGCACTGAAAATGTCATGAATAGATTTGGCAGATGATTCACACATGGAACTGATTCAACCAAAGCAGGACTTCAGAAGCAGGTATCTGTGAGCTTGAATCAATTTCTACTCCTACCACCAAGCACGAACAAAAATCTGAGGAAACAGTTTTGATTCTTACAGACACTGAAAAGGACATTAGAGTAAGTATATGTTTAACTCAGTCTTATCTACACTTTAAGGGGCAGACTGATCCCAGATTTCATGGAGGTTATATATGTATCTTAATTCATTACTTTTTAGAAACAGCAGTCCAACCTTATGCTGGATTATGAGTGATTTAAAAATGTTTCTCCACATATTATTCTTTATTTTCTAAGATTTCTGTTTTTAATCACATTTGATTATAATAATGTGGGAAAACCAACATGAACTTTTAAAAAACATTTTATTTATTTAGATTAAAAGTTTATTTTGAAATAACATTAAATTGGCATGGAGTTGTAAGAACTAACACAGAGAAATCATGTGTAGCCTTTGCCCAATACAATATCACAAATGGAATATTGACTTGCATATATCAAGATACAGAACATTTCATCACCACAGGGGTCCCTCTTGATCCTCCTTTAGCCATACCCACACCCCTCCTGGCCTATCCCCTCCTTAATCCATGGCAGCCCCTAATTCTGAAGATAGTTCTCTGTTTCTAAAATTTGATCTTTGAAGAATGTTATATAAATGGAACCACACAGTGTGTGTGTAAGTAGCCTTTTGGGATTTTTTTTTTTTTTCATTCAGCATAATTTCCTAGGGAGTCATCCAGGTCATTGCATGTATCAACAGTATTTTTTCTTTTTCATTACTGAGTAATATTCCATGGTATACATGAACCAAACTTTGTTTAAATATTTACCTATTGGAAGACATCCGGGTTGTTTCCAGGAATGGGATATTGCAAGTAGAGGTACTTATTGTGAACTGAATTGTGTATCCCCAGAATTCCTGTGTTGAAGTCTTAGCTCCCAGGACCTCAGAATATGACTGTATTTAGAGATAGGGTCTTTATAGGGGTGGTCAAGTTTAAAATGAGGTCATTAAGATGGGCCCTGTTTCAGGGTGACTGGAGTTCTTGTGAAAGCAGAAATTTGGAGGCAGGCATGCACAGAGGGTGAACGCCATGTGAAAATGAAGTCAGAGATTGGGGCGAGGTTTCAGCAAGTCAAGGAGGACCAAGAATTGCACACAACTACCAGAAGCCAGGCAAGAGGCGTGGAACAAAGTCTCTCTTACAGCCCTCAGAAGGAAACAATCTTCTAACACTTCGATCTTGGACTTCTGGCCTCCCAAACTGTAAGACAAACAATTTCTCTTGTTAAAGCCACCCAGTTTGTGGTGCTTTGTTAGTGCAGCCCTAGCAAACTAATACAGTGCCATAAACATTTGTATATAAGGTTTTGAATGATTACAAGTCTTCATTTCTTTGGGATAAATGCCCAGGAGTACAATTGCTGGTTCATATGGTAATTACATGTTTCTTTCTTTCTTCCTTTCTTTTTTTTTTTAAAGATTCTATTTATTTTATTTGAGTCACACAGAGAAAGAAAGAAAGAGAGAGAGATAATGCACACACACAAGTAGGGTGGGGGGAGGTGCAGAGCAAGAGGGAGAAACATATTCCCCACTGAGCAGGAACCCTGATGCGGGACTCCATCCCAGGACCCTGAGATCATGACCTGACCCATAGACAGAGAATTAAGCAACCTAGACACCTCAGTGCCCCCAACATGTTTCATTTTTAAAGAAATAGTCAAACTATTTTCCAAAGGGTCTGTACCATTTTGTATCCCAGCAATGTGTGAGTGATCCAGTTTCTCTGAATCCTCTCCAGCATATGGTGTTGTCACTATTTTTTTTTAAATTTTTATTTCAGCCATTCTGATAGGCATGTAGTGATATCTCATTATGGTATTAATTTGCATTTTTCTAATGCAAATGAGGGTGGACACTTCAATGTGCTTGGTTGGTTGTTTTTACTGTTGAGTTTTGAGAGTTTTTATATATTCTAGGTTATAGTCATTTGTTGTATATGTGGTTTGCGAAGATATTCTTCCAGGCTATAGCTTGTTCTCTTATCCCCTAATAGAGTCTCTTTACATCAAAAGTTTAACTTTGATGAAGTGCATTTTATGATTTGTTTCCTGTTATGGATCATGCTTTAGTGTCAACAAGAATTCTTGCTTATCCCAGGATACCAAAGACTTTTTCCTATTTTTAAAAGTTTGATAGTTTTCTATTTTCCATTTCAGTCCATGATCCATTTGAGTTGATTTTTGTTTAAGATGTGGGGATTAAATAGAAGCTTATTTTTATTTTTAAAAATTTTTTGGTTTGTAGATGTCTAATTAGCCCAGCACCATTTGTTTAAAAGGACGGCCTTCTCCCATTGAATTGTTTCCGCACCCAAGTCAAAAATCACTTGGGAATATTTTTGTGAATCTATTTCTTAGTTATTTATCTGGTTCTACTGATCTATGTGTCTGTTCTTCCATAAATATAAAATTGTATTGATTAGTGTAGGTACGATTAAGCTATATATCAGGTACAGTGATTTCTACCACTTTATTATTCTTTTCTCCTCTACTGTTATCTTTAATTAATGCATTTGCACCCTTTACATTTTTTTATAATTATTGATATCTTAGAGTTACATTTGCAGTTTTATTTTTTGCTTTGCTTTTATTCTGGTGTTTTTGTTTGTTTGTTTGTTTCTGTTTTCTTTTTTTCCTATTGTTCTCTGGGTTAATTGAACTTTCTATAGAATTCCATTGTCATTTTCCTATAGTATTTCTTTTAAAAATCTTATCTCTTTCTATAGTTGTTTTAGTGGTTGCTCTAGGTTTTACATTATATATACATAACATCACTATTCACCGGTGTCATTTTACCAGTTTTTTAAATGAAATATATAAATTTTATCTCTCTTTGTATTTCTTAACCTTCCCCCATTTAAAATATAACTTTCCTAAATATTTTCTCTACATGCACTTAGATCCATATCAAACAACATTATAACTTTTGCTTCAATTGTGTAAAATAATTTAGAAAACTCAAGAGAAGGAAAGTCTATTTTTATGGGTGCATATTTTTGCTTACCAGATACTTTCTTCCTTCCTGATATTCTAAGATCTTTTCTTTTATCATTTTTTTCTCTGTTCAGAGGACTTCCTTAGCCATTTTGTTGTGGCAGGTTTTCTGATGACAAATTCTCTTATTTTCCTGTTTCTGAAAAATGCCTTGATTTTCCTTTCCCTGCTGAAGGATATTTTCACTGGATGTTGGATTCTGGGTTGACACTCCTTTCATTTAAGTAATTGAAAAATGTGCATTTTTCTTCTATCCACTGTAATTTCTACTGGGAAATCCAACTGTAGTTTGATTGGTGTTTTTCATATAAGTGTGGTTTTATTTCTTTTTTGCTGCCTTAATATTTTTTTCTTTGTCTTTTGTTTTTAAGACTTTGATATGTCTTGATATGAATTTCTTTGGGGGTTTACCTCTTTGGGATTTTCTCAGCTTCTTGAATCTGGAGGTTTATGTGTTGTTTTGGGTTTGTTCATTTTTGGGGAACAAATTCGGGAAATTTTCAGGCACTATTTCTTCAAATAATTTTTTATTCCTATCCTTTCCTTTTCTTCCAGAACCCCAATTACACAAACATTATATCTTTTTTTATATTCCCACAGTCCTTGAGGTTTTGCTCATTTTTTCTCAGTCTGTTTTCCTCTGTCGTTTGGGTTGGGTAATTTCTATTGTCCTTAAAATTTACTAATTAATCTGTCTCTTCCATCTTACCTTTGAATCCATGCATTGTGTTTTTCTAAGCTAAGTCATTGTATTTTTTAGTTCTAAAATTTCAACTTGGTTCTTTTTTGCATTTTCTATTCCTCACCGAGAGCTTCTATGAAGAAATCTTTGGCACCTGTTTCATCTGTGTGCATAATTGCTCGTTAAAGCCTTTTTATGATAGCTGCTTTACAGTATTTGTCAGGTCATTCTAACATCACTGTTATCTCAGTCTTGGCAACTATGATTGTCTTCTTTCATTCAATTTGAGGTCTTCTGGTATTTGGCATGATTTTTTAAATTAAAACCTGGATATTTTGGGTACTATGTTATGACAAATCAGATTTTATTGAAACCCTTCGTTTAAGCTTACTTTCTCTGAATCCATTTTGACAGAGGTTGGGGCAAGAAGGCAGTGTGTTGCTACTGTTATGTGGTGGTTATGTAGTGGTTACTGTTACGTAGTGGTTACTGTTATGTAGTAGGTTCCCAACTTGACCTCCATTGACACACAACAGGGGGCTCTTCATTAGGTAGAGTTGGAAATTTCAGTTTTCTATTCTATTTTTCTTTTTTTTTAAATTTTTATCCAATTTCTTTCAACCATTTGAGAGTAAGTTGCAAAACATGACAGCTTTAGTGTGTTAAAACCAATATTCTTTAAAATAACCTTGGTACAATTATCCAAATTAGGAAATTAACATTGATATATTATTTAATCTTATGATTAATTACCAACTGTCCTACTTGTTCTTTGTAGCATAAGAAAAAAATAATCTTGGATATTTTATGGGGAAGTATGGCCTCTCATGTTAGACCCTGAGATTTCTTGTATTATTTTATTGGGCAATAAATTCCCTGGTTCTCTTTCTTTTTTTGTTATTTTTCTTCACCAAATTCACCCTGACTTTTGATCTTTGAAGGTACCTTATAGTCAATCAGCCTATAATCTCTTTACTTGTATCTCACAAGATCTCTACTTGTACCAGTATTTGTTAGGGAAGGAAAACAGTCATTCTAAGTAATACAGGAACAATATTTTTATATAGAATATAAAATATATAGAATATTGAATTCTATGTAGGATATAGAATATATGAGATACTGAATTCTATAAAGAATAGATAATACTATCTTAATATAGGAATTAAGGATTAACTGAGATAGGAAAGATTAAGAAGGGTGGAATCAAAATATCAGAGAAACAGCTTGAAACTATAGTAAGTAGTTAACAAAAATTTCACCAGGAAATTGCTGCAACTCTTGAGTCTCAGAAAATTCTTAATCAACTATCTTGGTTAATAACCTACTCTTGGCCACCCTGCTGGCCAACTTTATCTTCCAAATCACTTCTGCCTACCAAAATGTCATGTGAGTTTTTCTTATTGATAAATACTAATGTATATTCACATTAACAAAGGGGATTCCAGAAAATATAGTCAGATGACTTCTGGTTTATCTAAGTCTCCTGATGAGTGAATGGTGCCCTGTAATAAGAGAGGTAATGGATGGGAAAACATCCAACTGCCCCAGGCAATCTGTCTTTCTGGAAAATTACTCAAATAGAAATACATTGCTAAATTCTGCCACTGGACCCATGTCAGAGATAATTGGTTCTCTTTTCCCCATCATAATATTGAACTTGTTTATGTTATCCTCACTTTCCCCAACTGATTCACCTTGAAATATTATCTAAAAAAGATACCTATAGTATTATCCAGTCTACATGCTTCATTTCTTTTAAAAAAATTGTTTTTCCCCCCATTCAAACCAACTGGTTTTATTTGGGACTACCATGACTTTCCATGACCTTGATTCCATTCTTGGTCATATTTTATTCATTCAAAAATGGCATATTACGCAAGTTGGAATAATCAGTGTTTTGTTTCCTGGAAACAGTTTATTGGTCTGAGTATAGGTCCCTGATCAGATGAGATAATCCGAAGTACTTCTAAATTTTTTTGAAATGTAATTGAGAGAAAGTGTTAGTTGTTGTCTTCTGGTTGGAACTTCAAGAAATTTGGCAGCTCAGTTTCCTCGTCTTTGGAACACCCCATTTGCAATCAAAGGAAAGAACTGTGACACATAGAGAAAAAGAGTAAAAAAGAAAAAGACAGAAAAAGAAGGGTGTGGTCATGTTCAATTCCCTGATTCTAGTTGTTACAAAGTCGAGCTTCATCTCTCCTCTTCTCATCACTTGCTTACTCAAATCTTGTTTAGTTTTGGGGAACCAATTACCTTCCACTCTCTTTTTTATTAAACTGGTTCAAACCAGGTTTCTGTCACTTGGACACATGTATTGTCAGAGCACTGGACCAACTGCAATCTAACTCACATTTTTAAAGCTTCCCAAACCACTTATTTTGAAGAGTGGTCATTTGTCCTACTCACAAACATTGACTCTACTTTTCTCTGATGGAATCTTTCAACAATCAAAGTTTATTATTTGTGGTTTGAGTGTTACTGTTCTATGTTGTGGACACTATTTATATGCCTTTACATATCTTGTTCAGTTTAAATTTCCTAACAACCAAACTGGTAAAGATTTTTGTTCATATTTTAAATATGAAAAAAATAATGGAAGCTTTAGATAATTTGAGTAATGTTTCATAGGTTATCCAAAGAGTAAGTGAGATCTTAGTTCAGGGATTCAGCTTTCATGTAAAGTACTTTTGTGTGATTTGGAAAGAGGTACCCTGCTGTTGGGCACAGCTCTAAACCATGAGGCACAGCTTGGTGAACAAAGTGTGAATTAGATTTCAGACTTCACTTGTCCTTACCTCATGTTTGCCCTTGTGCAGTGAAAAACCTTGGTAGCCATTACATGGTACCTGACAGAGTTCATGTCCTAGAAAGAATTGGACTTTTGGCATTAAGTTCGTTACTTTTTTTTTCTTTTTCATTTGGCCATGCAGCATTTATTTTTCATTTCCACAAATGGCTTAATTTTATGATGCAGCTAGAACAAATGAAGACTACATCAGTCATTATAGACTAAGATGTGCTATGGTAACAACTCCAAAATCTTAGCAATTTAGCATAACAAAATTTTACCTAGTGCTCAAATTCTACTGAAAGTCCAGGTGTTTCCCCAAGGCATCTGTCCATGATGTGCTAACTCGGTATCTTAGGCTGCTTAGATCTTATGGTACTTCCATATGGATACATACTTCTGTAATTCTTATGGCAAAGGAAAAGCCAAGCTACAGTTTCAAGCATCTGCAAGTAAATTACTTCCACATGGAAACTGCACTTGTTACTTCAACTCATATTTCATGGTCAAATCAAGTCACATGGCTATGCTGAAGTTCAAGGGAAAGATTAGTACAGTCTTCTGTGTACTCAGAAGTAAAGGATACCTAGATATCAGTGAACGATAGTGATGGTTACATGTGAACTTACAGTTGGAGTTAATGATGATTCAGTCAGCTAAGTATGATGCCCATAGTCTTGGAACAGAACACTGTTAGTACTAAGGAAAATATTCTCTCTCTCTCTCTGTCTCTCTGCTCTACCATTACTTTGATCACTAGGCTTGGGAAAGTCTTTTTCTTTCTATTTTGCCTGACATTGTAGATGACTTACTTCTGTATAACACCTCTTCTGAGTTAGAGAATCTAGTGTTGAAGTTAATGATGGAATATTATTTATGCAGCCTGTCACAAAGGGTTGTTGTAAACCTCACACAAAATAATGCTTACAAAAACTGGGTACACTTTAGTATCTTAAGTTGTTATCATTTTTCTTTGGATTTCTACCAGAAGCATCTCTGATGGTTTTTCTGAAGGAAGGTGAGTGGATGAGTCATTAGAGGCCATAAACCCCCATTTTCAAACAGTCTAAAGGCCTTCTTGCCAACTGACTCCCATGAGAATCTATTTATTCAGTAAAGACCCAGTTTAGTGTGGCAGGGTAGAATGGGCTTGGGGTATAAAGTGAGGGTAATCAGAACAAGTCAGTGATAAGGATGTGGCTCAGATGGAAAAATAAAGCATCCTATACTATAAATGTGAGCTTGCTGAGATCTGCTCTGTGATTCTTTCTAATAACAGAGTCGAGAGGTGTTAATGAGCATGACACAGGGCACACAGCAATCAAGTGAATTAGTCATAGCTTGATTCTTTTATGTGCCTTGTCTAATGGCAAACATTATCCAGCAATCACAGCAGCAGCACTCTCAGATGGAGCAGAAGGTGTGGAAGGGAGTAATGAGGCTGCCTAAATACTGTTTTACAGAGCCCTGCACCAATTCATAACAGATAATAGAACTCAAAGCCAGACAGATAATAGAAGCGACAGCCATTTATTGCTAAGAGACTGTCTGAATATTTGTGCGTAAAGCAGCCCACTCCAAGTTCTTTAATCACATTTCCTGAGAAAAAGTGGCAAAGAGGAAAGCCACGTGGCAGGCTACTTCCATTAGTGTATTCTAAATGAGTATAAAGAAGAGGAATTAGTAGATATGAAGAAAAGAATACTGACAGAGATGGCAGATCAGAAACAGAACCTGGCTGTTTGACTCCAGTAATTGGGACATGTTCTCCTTGTGGGTAGGGCGAGGTATTGGAAAAAAAAAATCTCATCCTAGAGTTATTTGATATTCAAGATTGTTAAAAGAATCTTAGTTTACAATTCTTGATTCTTGAAAGATAGGATGGCTCACCCAGACCCCATTTTGACTTCATGCCCAGACTTTAGAACTTTTTCTGTATTGTGGATAGTGAACAGGGACAAAAGTATTTGGTAAAGGCCTAGAAAATGGAATACATAATTTTCCATAAGTTTTTGTAAGCACAGACATCTCTTACCTTATTTCTTATCTTTCGCCAAAAGGGCCCCAAATGGAAGCTTATATGATGCTTCCTAACATAAAGTAAAATTCAGGAACTTTGTTTTTCATATTTTTTCCCACTTAATCTGCCAATCGTATTTTCTCTTCTGGTGCAATATTTTAAGAGGGATATTAACCAGATGAAGTGCATCCAAAAGAAGGTATCCAACTTGTCACTGGAATGTAAAACCATATCATTTAAAAATGGTTGGAGGATGTGGAGAAGGATTCTCCATGGGGAGGATTGTGAGTAGGTATCTTGACACCAGTATTCAAATAGCTGATTACTTTCTTGTGAAAGAAGAATTCTGTAGGACTTTAGGGAGTAGAGAAGGATGAATACAGCAAAGTTAGAGTACACTGACCTTAACCTGATTATAGGGAATGATTTGGCAGTGATTACAGCTGTCTAGGAATTGAATGGACTGTCTGGAAGGAATAGCAAGCTCCTGTCAGTGAAGACGTTTAAGCAGGAGCCAAGTAACCAATTGTGAGGGATATTATAGAGAAAAATTAAACTGGAGAATTGTCCTAATTGATGTAAAGTCCACTTCAACCCAGAGGGACTATGGTATTCCTTTTGTTATTAGTCCTCAGGGGAGTCCTTGATGCATGTAACCAGGAGCCCAGGAGATGAGCAAGGATGGAAAAATGGAAACTTAAAAAAAAAAAAAAGATTTTATTTATTCATTTGACAGACAGAGATCACAAGTAGGCAGAGAGGCAGGCAGAGAGAGAGAGGAGTAAGCAGGCTCCCTGCTGAGCAGAGAGCCCGATGCGGGGCTCTATCCCAGGATCCTGGGATCATGACCTGAGCCGAAGGCAGTGGCTTTAACCCACTGAACCACCCAGGTGCCCCAGAAAAACGGAAACTTTAAGGCCATGCCTAAAATAGTTTTTCTTCTTTTCTGAAGTCAGAAAGACTTCTGTGTTTATATTATTATGATTATAAAAGCAAGGTTTATTTTTGAAATAAATAGTAAGCATGCTTGTTTTTCTTTTAGTACAATTCTTTGTTTTTCCCAAAGTTAATAATTGCCTTATTTATTAATTTTCTTCACTTTCAAGTACACATAGATAATTAATCTCCATATGCTCTAATAGTTTTATAAAATATTCGGCATTATTATTTTATACACAAATGTACTAGATGATTTATCAAGTCCACATGTAACAATTTAGCATCCAACACTGTTAACTGCTATCCAAATCCATTCTCCTTTTCTCTCTCTCTCTCTTTTTAAAAATATTTTATTTATGGGGCGCCTGGGTGGCTCAGTGGGTTAAGCCGCTGCCTTCGGCTCAGGTCATGATCCCAGGTCCTGGGTTCGAGCCCCACATCGGGCTTTCTGCTCAGCAGGGAGCCTGCTTCCTCCTCTCTCTCTGCCTGCCTCTCTGCCTACTTGTGATTTCTCTCTGTCAAATAAATAAATAAAATCTTTAAAAAAAATATTTTATTTATTTATTTGGGAGAGAGAGTGGAGAAGCAGGCTCCTCACTGAGCAGGGAGACTGATGTGGGGCTTGATCCCAGGACCCTGGGAGTATGACCTGAGTCAAAGACAAGATGCTTAACCAGCTGAGCCACCCAGATGTCCCTCTCCTTTTCTCTTTAATGGAAACCTAATAATTGTTTAGTGCAGCAATATGTAGAACTTTAAAAGAAATTATTTACTAATCTCTCTTACAGGAAATATCATCCATAAGATACTCATAAGATCCATAATATACTTCTCTTTTTCTTTAGTCTCCTTCTCCCCTCTTTCTTTTTTCTTCCTGAATATGCTGATTTTATGCAAAAAATGGAGCGGGTTTATATTACATGAGGCAACCATGAGAATAAAATAAATAAGGAGCAAGGACTAGAGACTTGGGTGTTAATGGCATTACAAATCTCAGTCCAGGACTTTTTATCTTCAGATATTTGGTTAAATGTGGGGGAAAAGAATTACGTGATTCAATCACTTTGATCAGGTTTCTAAGATATTTAGCTAGATATAATCCTAACTAATACCAATGGCATTTTGAATCAGTGAGTCTCTCAGTAAATAATGTTGGGACAAGTACCTAGTTATTTGGGGAAAAAATGAAATAGAGTCTTTTCTTTTTAAAAGATAATTTTATTTTTAATTTATTATCTAATTATTTGAGAGAGAGAGAAAATGAATGCATGGGGGTAGGGCAGAGAGAAAGAATCTTCAGACACCCTAGTGAACACAGAGCCTGTTGGGGGCCTAGATTCCAGGATCCTGAGATCATGACCAGAATGAAAATCAAGAGTCGGACACTTAACTGACAGAGCCACCCAGGGGCCCCTTTACTTCCCTATCATACCAAAATTAGTCTTGGATGGAATAGCAGTATAAATGAAATAAATAATGACTAAGCTTAATCATACAAAATTTAAATTTTCTACATAGATGCTCAAATAAGACAAATAATTAATTAGCAGGAAAATTGTTGCTACACTTAACTATAAAGCTAAACTCCTTTCTATATAAAGAGTGCTATAATAAAAACAAAATTTCAGTAATAGAAAGACTGGCAAAGGAAACAGATAATTCTAAGAAAAAAGAAAGATATTTGAGAAAAGTCTCTCATAAAACAGACTGAATAAATAAATAAAATAACAAATAAAAAGGAACTTGAAAAAAAGAGACATATGGAAGAAATCAATTAAAATATTATAAATAATTTCCTCAGAGAGATAAGGGAAAATAGAACACCCTGGAAATAACAAAAAGATGTCTCATACATTTAAAGAAAAAAACAAATAGAAATACCAGAGAACAAAACAAAGCTTTTGAGAAATTTAAAAAATATGGTAGTAAAAAAATAAAAATAAAAAATATGGTAATAAAAATGACTGAAAAATAGTTGGGATATGAAGTTAAAGAAATAACCCGGTAGTTAGAATGAAAATACAAAAGATGGTCAATAGAAAAATACAAAATTGAAAAACTAAACCATTAACTCCAACCTTCACCTAATAGAAGCTAGTAGAAAGAAAGACCAGAGTGAACAGTGGAGAAGAAACTAAGTTACAATTTTGTTAAATCTTCTCAGTCCAAAAGATGTGACACTTAAGATTGAAAGTGTACATGGGTTTCCTGTCATTAGAGATGAAACTGTCCCATACAAGGGATCAGAAATCAAAATGGCATATGCATCTATTCAAATCTACTTCCTATTTCATTAAATATTTTGCTCTGGAAAATGTGTTGAAATTCATCAAATACATTTTCTAGTGAAACTGATTCTTAAACTATGAGAAAGTGGTCTTGTTGATATCTCTTAGCTATGGGCAATGTGACCACAAGAGTGACTTAGTGGGAGAGGACTGGTGAATTGGCATAAATTCTCTCTTCATTGCTGGAAAAACAAAGGAACTGAGCTCCATCAGTGCCAGTATGGTGTACTTCTTCATTCACATCATTTTTGTTTTCCTCCCTCTCTCCATTCAGTTTTTTCCCCTTGTGGAAAATATTGTCAAGAGTTGGCACAGGTATAAGAACCTCTAGGCTAAGAAGCATAAATTCTGTTCCCATATATGCCCCTTTCCCCTGAGGCTATCTCACTGTAATCACATGGCCCCCATCATATGATTTCCTTTAAACATTCTTAATTTCTGTATAGTGCAGAAAATTAAACCTGGGATTTTAAAATATATCAAACTCTGAGGAAAGCTGTAGGGGAATAATGTCAAAGATAAGAAAAATATGAAGTTTTGCTTATCGAGTGCAAAGCTCTGATCTTTTAGAGTGACTGATTATCCTAGTTTGCCAGGGTCTGAAGAGGTTTCCAGGACATTGGAATTTGGGAATTGAGGGAAATTGGAAGGGGAGGTGAACCATGAGAGACTATGGACTCTGAAAAACAATCTGAGTGTTTTGAAGGAGCGGGGGTTGGGAGGTTGGGGGAACCAGGTGGTGGGTATTGGAGAGGGCACAGATTGCATGGAGCACTGGGTGTGGTGCAAAAACAATGAATACTGTTATGTTGAAAAGAAATAAAAAAAATGATTAAAAAAAAGTGGGGTAGCACCAAGTAAATTAGAATGAGTTGGTCACCCTAGATCTTACCCAACTAGCTCACTAAGATACCTACCCTTCAGCCTCAATGAACTAGCACAACAGCTCAGGTTCCTAAAAAGAGTCCTTACCTCTCTAGCTCCTGGGAATATCTCCAGGGAAGGCATGTTTGAACATTACAATCCAGTAGCTATCTCTGATGCATCTCGATGCTTGTATCACCAACTATAAAGAGAGAGACTTCCTCCTTTGCTGTTCATTTGTAATCTTTCTTATGCTACACCCCTCTCTCCCATCCCCTTCTCTCCCACTCCTTCAACCCTTGATTTCTGGATTTCTGGTTTAAGGTCTATGATTCTTCTTCTTCCCCAATTTGTCTTTACCCTAGAGATATACCCTTCTTCTACATACCAGGATTTAAGTTTATTCCTAGGGACTGTGATATAGTATAAAAATATATTTGGTCTTTGTCTTGGTTCCTGCACAGAGCGCCTAAAAGCTTGGAATTTCCTGAGTGATAGGAGTGTATTTTGTTATTCACAACAAGCTCCTTTGGAGTCAAAGGAGCTTGTTGTGAATAACTCAGCATAGCTGAGTTTATGCAAATGAAGTGACTTGGGGTGGGGAAAGATGCTCTAAGGATAGAGCTGGTCAAGAGAAAGACCTAGTGAGCAGAGGATCAGAACCCTCAGCCCCATTCAGAAACCTCCAGGAAGGGGTGGGGCAGAGCTGGAGATACAGCTCTATAAAAATGTTCCAGCAATAAACTTCAGAGGTAGAAGCCCTCTGTAGAAGGCTAGCAAGGTTGGCATGAACACATCAACGTGTTGGGAGGGTAGTGTGCCTAGGAAAGCCATGGAGATTTGCTTACCTGTCTCTCCCCACCATCCCCCCACCCCTGCCCAGTACTTTGTCCTGTGTATCTCTTTTATCTGACTGTTCCTAAGTCTTAGCCTTCACAATGAACTGGTAATAATAAGTAAAGCATTTTCCTGAGTTCTGTAAGTCGTTCTGGCAAATTATCAAATGTCATGGGGAATGGAGAGAGTGGGCTAGGAGAATCCTCAAACTTGTAGCCATGTCAGACAGAAGTATGGATAATCGGAGGATCTGATATTTATGGCTGACATCTGAAGTGGAGACGGTGTTATAAGACTGAACATTTAAACCTGTGGAGTCTGACTAAGAATCAAACTGAATTGTAGATCATCCAATTGGTATCATAACTGGTTAGCATGTGAAAAATGAAACCAAATCATAAATTTGGTGCCAGAAGTGTTATGAGTAAGAACAGTTCGGGGCAAATTTAAAAATTCATATTCATCCACCCATTCACTCACTTGTCCAATTAAAGATGTGTAGAGTTTTTACCACATGCCGGGCACTATCTTAGGTGCTGGGGGTTTAGTGGTTAAAAACAACAACAACAACAACAATCTTATTTTTGCTGTTGTGGAATTTATGTGCGTATGGAAGTAAAAAATAAATAAACCTGTAAGTATAAGAGTAACATAGTTTGGGTGTGAATAAAATCAAACAGTGTGATAGGATAAACAGTAAAGGGGTATATTTTAAACTGGGTTTGTGAGGAGGTAGAATGTGAGCTGTAGCTGGAAACATGAGAAGGAGCCAATAGTGAGAAGATGTAGGGAAAGAAGAGTGACTATAGAAACTTCCAACTGGCTTGTTTGAAGAACATCTAGAGGAGCATGGCTGGAACATAGGAAACAAAAATGTTATTATTATTATGTGGTATTGGAAAGAAGGAACCAGAGCATGCTAGGGCTTGGAAGGCATGGCAAAGAATTTGGGTGAAGACACTACTGACACTTACAACACAGGTGTGAACTACATGGTCCACTTATATGCAGATTTTTTATAGTAGACTACTGTAAATGCATTTTCTCTTCTTTATGATTTTCTTAATAACATTTTCTTTTCTCTAGCTACTTTATTATGATACAGTATACAACACATACAGAAGGTGTGTTAATTGACTTTATGTTATTGGTAAGGTTGGTGGTTAACAGTAGGATATTAGTAGTTAAGTTTTGGGGGAGTGAAAATCATACAGACCTTTTTGACTACTGGGGAGTCAGTGCCTCTAACTCCCTTGTTGTTCAAGGGGCAACTCTAGACGATTTTTAGTAAGAGAGCAATGTGGTCTGAATCATATTGAAGGTATATATCTTTTAGACTTCTCTGTGGGTAAGATCATAAGAGTTGAGAGTAGGGGTAGTGAGACCAAATTAGGGAGGTATTGAGATTGTTGAAATAAATGTAAAAGCTGGGTGGTTCTAGGATGGGATGGAGGAAGTGGTCATATTTAAGACCCATTTTGGATTTAGAGATTATAGGATTTGCTGTTGAATGGGGTCGGTGGGGGTGTGGAAAAAAGAATTAAAGATGTGTCCTGCACTTTTGTTGTGAGCAGCAAGTGGTTGTTGGTGTCTGAACATAATTCATTGATCATACAATTCATGACATCATGTAGCCTGGAAGAACTACAGAAAAAGTCATTCATTGCTGAACTGAGCAGAGTATTTCCAAATGGTATTAATTATTCCTCCACCACAATATGGGCACATTCATAGTGGTTTGGGGCAGTAGCCATGGAGCCACATGGCTTGACTTTGTATTATTCCATCCTGCCACTTATCATGGATATAGGTTAAGTTAACTTCTTTGCCTCAGTTTTCTTATGGAGGATAATAAGGGATACAGAGCTCACACAATTTTATGAGGATTAAATAAGCTAACACATTAAAGCACTTACAAAAATATCTGGCAAGAAATGATAGTGATTCTATTTAAATACTTTTAACAGCTTCATGATATTCCATTATGTGATATATTATAGTTTACATAATTAATCTTTCCCTCTGTCAGACATTTGGATTCTTTCTAATAGTCTCAGTTAGCTATGGTTCCATACTGGACAATTTTCACATACAGAAATATTTTTCCACTCTCACGATTCTTTATTTAGGAGACATTTCTACTGTTGGATTTGCTGCCTCAAATCATGTGGGAGATTTAAGATGCAGGATTTAAGGCTTTAGCTACTTATTGCCAAAAGTTGTACCAATTTAGACTCCCACTAGCCATGTATTTTTTTCTTACTCTAGACAAACTTTGATAGCATCATAAAAAAAAGAAAACACACTTACCAGATTGATGGAAGAAAATAACATGTCCCTAATAATTAAGTAATTATTGAATGGACTTAAAGCTTAATGGTGAAGTTAACCATTGATTATTTTTATATTGGAGTATTTGGCATTTTTATTTCAATTTGTAATAGCTGTTTACCTGCTACATATGCTTCAATAGAGGTTAATCAGTTGGTTGTTGAATTCAGTGTGTACTTCTTTTATATCTTCCGTTCCCATACTGATATCCTATAAATATCAACCATGTTTTTAAAGGTTATTTAAACTGAAAATTTTTTTAGCATATGATAGAAGTTTAATTTATGGGTTTTGTTTTTCAAAATAGTTATTTTGCTTGATATACTTTACTTGACTATTGAATTTCTTATTCTCCAATTTAAAATATTTTCCCTAAAAATATTGAGATATACTTACAGAAATTTATATCTAAATGTACACGTGAGTAAATTTTTCTTAAAAATGGAATGCACATGCCCTGTTTTAATGTAAAAAATTATTGTCATACATGTTCAGTTCTGTTTTTGAGCTTTTCCCTCTATTCTATTTACCCCTCTCTGTGGTTCTATACCACTATTTAAAGAATTGTAGCTTTTAAATCCATTTAATATCTAGGTTTGTAAGTCTCCCAATGTAGTCTCATTTCAAAAAGACATTCAAGTTTGGAGAGGAATGTTGTTAAATTTCAAGATGAATTTTGGAGAAAGTTAGCAACATAATACATCAAATTTCCCCAATCAAGAACATATATTCATTTATTCAGGTGTTCCTCAAGTTCAGTAACTCTTGAGTTGCAACATATAATCTAGAAAGACAAACAACAAAACCAAAACAAAAACAGGACAAAGAAACCGAAAGAAGGGATAGGGGAATGAGAAGGATAAGAAGAACTTTTTTCCTTCTGAGGAAAATTTTTTGTCTTTTTCATTGTTATTATATATTTACTTTTTATGTTAATTTTAATTATTATTTTTATTCCAATATGGTTAACATACAGTGTTATATTAATTTCAGGTGTACCATATAGTGATTCAATAATTCTACATATTACTCAGTGCTCATCATGATAAGTGTACTCTTTAATCTTTTCCCCTATTTCACCCAATCACCCACCCTCCTCCCTTCAGGTAGCCAATAGGGTTTTTTGGTTTTGTTTGTTTGTTTAATAGTTAAGAGTTTGTTTTTTGGTTTCTGTCTTTTTTCTTTTTTTTCTAAAATTGCTCTTTATTTTTTACATATCTATTACTGGTTTCTGATTTGTGGTTATTAAGTTGATGGTTGCTTAAGCTTGAGCCCTTTCTTTACTCCCACCTCCCCACAGACATTTTAGATATATGGTGTCATACTTTACATCTTTTTACCTTGTGAATTCCCTGACTGATTTTTATACATATACTTAATTTTACTGCTTTTGTGCTTGCTGCTTTTCTTACTCTTGCTTATGGTATTTCTTTTCCACTCAAAGAGTCTCCTCTAACATTTCTTCTGGGGCTGGTTTAGTGGTGATGAATTCCTTTAACTTTTGTTTGCCTGGGAAACTCTTTATATCTCCTTCTATTCTGAACTATAACTTTGCTGGGTAGAGTATTCTTGGTTGCAGGTTCTTTCCTTTCTGGATTTTGTATATATCATTCTACTCTCTTGTGGCCTACAAAGGTTCTGCTGAAATATCAGCTGATAACCTTACGGGAGTTTCCCTTGTACATAACAGTTTTTTTTTTTTTTTTCTTGCTGCTTTTCTTTTTCTTCTTTTTATTTTTTAATCTATTTTTTATTTTTATTATGCTCAGTTAGCCACTATATAGTACATCATTAGTTTTTTAAAATTTAATTTAATTTAATTTAATTTTTTTCAGTGTTCCAAAATTCATTGTTTATGCACCACACCCAGTGCTCCATGCAATATGTGCCCTCCATAATACCCACCACCAAACCCCTACCAGCTCCCCTCCCAAACCCTCAGTTTGTTTCTCAGAGTCCACAGTCTCTCATGGTATGTCTCCCCCTCTGATTTCCCCCAACTCCCTTCTCCTCTCCATCTCCCAGTGTCCTCTGTGTTATTCCTTATGTTCCACAAGTAAGTGAAACCATATGATAATTGACTCTCTCTGCTTGACTTATTTCACTCAGCATAATCTCTTCCAATCCTGTCCACGTTGACATAAAAGTTGGGTATTCATCCTTTCTGATGGAGGCATAACACTCCATTATATATAAGGACCATATCTTCTTCTTCTTCTTTTTTTAAAAGATTTTATTTATTTATTTGACAGAGAGAGATCACAAGTAGGCAGAAAGAGAGAGAGGGAAGCAGGCTCCCTGCTGAGCAGGAAGCCCGAGGTGGGACTTGATCCCAGGACCCTGAGATCATGACCTGAGCTGAAGGCACCAGCTTAACCCACTGAGCAACCCAGGTGCCCCTGGACCATATCTTCTTTATCCATCTGTCTGTTGAAGGTCATCTTGGCTCTTTCCACAGTTTGGTGACTGTGGCCATTGCTGCTATGAACATTGGGGTACATCATTACCTCTGTATCTTTGGGATAAATACCCAGTAATGCAACTGCAGAGTCATAGGGTAGCTCTATTTTTAGTTTCTTAAGGACTCTCCACACTGTTTTTCAAAGTGGCTGCACCAACTTGCATTCCCACCAACAGTGTAAGAGGGTTCCCCTTTCTCCACATCCTCCCAACACTTGTTGTTTACTGTCTTGTTGACTTTGGCTATTCTAACTGGTGTAAGGTGGTATCTCAATGTGGTTTTGATTTGAATCTCCCTGATGGCTAATGATGAACATTTCTTCATGTGTCTGTTAGCCATTTGTATGTCTTCTTTGGAGAAGTGTCTGTTCATGTCTTCTGCCCATTTTTTTTTTTTAAGATTTTTATTTTTTATTTTATTTTATTTTATTTTTTTTGACAGAGAGATCACAAGCAGGCAGAGAGGCAGGCAGAGAGAGAGGAGGAAGCAGGCTCCCCGAGAGAGCAGAGAGCCCGATGCGGGGCTCGATCCCAGGACTCCGAGATCATGACCTGAGCCGAAGGCAGCGGCTCAACCCACTGAGCCACCCAGGTGCCCCTTCTGTCCATTTTTTGATGTGATCATCTGTTTTGTGTGTGTTAAGTTTGAGGAGTTCTTTATAGATCTTGGACATCAGCCCTTTGTCTATAGTGTCATTTGCGAATATCTTCTCCCATTCCGTGGGTTGTCTCTTTGTTTTGTTGACTGTTTCCTTTGCTGTGTAGAAGATTTTTATTTAAAAAAAATTTTTTTTAGGGCGCCTGGGTGGCTCAGTGGGTTAAAGCCTCTGCCTTCAGCTCAGGTCATGGTCCCAGGGTCCTGGGATCGAGGCCCGCATCGGGCTCTCTGCTTGGCAGGGAGCCTGCTTCCTCCTCTCTCTGACTGCCTCTCTGCCTACTTGTGATCTCTCTGTCAAATAAATAAATAAAATCTTAAAAAAATTTTTTTTTATTAACATATAATGTATTATTAGCCCCAGGGGTACAGGTCTGTGAATCGCCAGGTTTACATATTTCACAGCACTCACCATAGCACATATCCTCCCCAATGTCCATAACCCAACCACGTCTCCCTCCCCCTCTTCCCCCAGCAACCCTCTGCTTTGTGAGATTAAGAGTTTTTTATGGTTTCTTCTCCTTCCTGATCCCATCTTGTTTCATTTTTTCCTTCCCTACCCTCCAAACCCCACGTTGCCTCTCAAATTCTTCATATCAGGGAGATCATATGATAATTGTCTTTCTCTGATAGACTTATTTCGCTCAGCATAATACCCTCTAGTTCCATCCACGTTGTTGCAAATGGCAAGATTTCATTTCATTTGATGGATGCATAGTATTCCATTGTATATATATACCACCTCTTCTTTATCCATTCATCTGTTGATGGACATCTAGGTTTTTTCCATAGTTTGGGTATTGTGAACATTGCTGCTATAAACATTCAGGTACACATGCCCCTTCGGATCACTACATTTGTATCTTTAGGGTAAATACCCAGGGGTGTGTTGCTGGGTCATAGGGTAGCTCTATTTTCAACTTTTTGATGAACCTCAATGTTGTTTTCCAGAGTGGTTGCACCAGCTTGCATTCCCACCAACAGTGTAGGAGGGTTCCCTTTTCTCCACATCCTTGCTAGCAACTGTTATTTCCTGACTTGTTAATTTTAGCCACTCTGACAGTGTGAGGTGGTATCTCATTGTGGTTTTGATTTGTATTTCCCTGATGTGGAGTGATGTGGAGCACTTTTTATGTGTCTGTTGGCCATCTGGATGTCTTCTTTGCAGAAATGTCTGTTCATGTCCTCTGCCCATTTCTTGATTGGATTATTTGTTCTTTGGGTGTTCAGTTTGATAAGTTCTTTATAGATGTTGGATACTAGCCCTTTATCTGATATCGTTTGCAAATATCTTCTCCCATTCTGTCAGCTGTCTTTTGTTCTTGTTGACTGTTTCCTTTGCTGTGCAAAAGCTTTTGATCTTGATGAATTCCCAATTGTTCGTTTTTGTCCTTGCTTCCCTTGCCTTTGGTGATGTTCCTAGGAAGAAGTTGCTGTGGTTGAGGTTGAAGAGGTTGCTGCCTGTGTTCTCCTCAAGGATTTTGATGGATTTCTTTCTCACATTGAGGTCCTTCATCCATTTTGAGTCTATTTTTTTGTGTGTGGTGTAAGGAAATGGTCCAATTTCATTTTTCTGCATGTGGCTGTCCAATTTTCCCAACACCATTTATTGAAGAGACTGTCTTTTTTTTCCATTGGATATTCTTTCCTGCTTTGTCAAAGATTAGTTGACCATAGAGTTGAGGGTCTATTTCTGGGCTCTCTATTCTGTTCCATTGATCTATGTGTCTGTTTTTGTGCCACTACCATACTGTCTTGATGATGACAGCTTTGTAATAGAGTTTGAAGTCTGGAATTGTGATGCCACCAAATTTGGCTTTCTTTTTCAACATTCCTCTGACTATTCGAGGTCTTTTCTGGTTCCATATAAATTTTAGGATTATTTGTTCCATTTCTTTGTAAAAAAAAAAATAGATGGTATTTTGATAGGGATTGCATTAAATGTGTAGATTGCTTTAGGTAGCATAGACATTTTCACAATATTTATTCTTCCAATCCATGAGCATAAAACATTTTTCCATTTCTTTCTGTCTTCCTCAATTTCTTTCATGAGTACTTTATAGTTTTCTGAGTACAGATTCTTTGCCTCTTTGTTTAGGTTTATTCCTAGGTATCTTAAGGTTTTGGGTACAGTTGTAAATGGGATTGACTCCTTTATTTCTTTCTTCTGTCTTGTTGTTGGTGTATGGAAATGCAATTGATTTCTGTGCATTGATTTTATATCCTGACACTTTATTGAATTCCTGTATAAGTTCTAGCAGATTTGGAGTAGAGTCTTTTGGGTTTTCCACATAAAGTATCATATCATCTGCAAAGAGTGAGAGTTTGACTTCTTCTTTGCCGATTTGGATGCCTTTAATTTCTTTTTGTTGTCTGATTGCTGAGGCTAGAACTTCTAGTACTATGTCAAATAGCAGTGGTGATAATGGACATCCCTGCTGTGTTCCTGACCTTAGTGGAAAAGCTCTCAGTTTTTCTCCATTGAGAATGATGTTCGCTGTGGGTTTTTCATTGATGGCTTTGATGATATTGAGGTATGTATCCTCTATCCTTACACTTTGAAGAGTTTTGATCAAGAAAGGATGCTGTACTTTGTCAAATGCTTTTTCAGCATCTATTGAGAGTATCATATGGTTCTTGTTCTTTCTTTTATTAATGCGTTGTATCACATTGCTTGATTTGTGGATGTTGAACCAACCTTGCAGTCCTGGAGTAAATCCCACTTGATCATGGGGAATAATCCTTTTAATTTACTATTGGATCCTATTGGCTAGTATTTTGGTGAGAATTTTCGCATCTGTGTTCATCAAGGATATTGGTCTTTAATTCTCTTTTTTGATGGTGTCTTTGTCTGGTTTTGGGATCAAGGTAATGCTGGCCTCATAAAATGAGTTTGGAAGTTTTTCCTTCCATTTCTATTTTTTGGAACAGTTTCAGGAGAATAGGTATTAATTCTTCTTTAAATGTTTGGTAGAATTCCCCCAGGAAGCCATCTGACCCTGGGCTCTTGTTTTTTGGGAGATTTTTGATGACTGTTTCTATTTCCTTACTGGTTATGGGTCTGTTCAGGTTTTCTATTTCTTCCTGGTTCAGTTGTGGTAGTTTATATGTCTCTAGGAATGCATCCATTTCTTCCAGATTGTCAGACTTTGTGGCATATAGTTGCTCATAATATGTTCTTATAACTGTTTGTATTTCTTTGGTGTTGGTTGTGATCTCTCCTCTTTCATTCATGATTTTATTTATTTGGGTCCTTTCTCTTTTCTTTTTGATAAGTCTGGCCAGGGGTTTAATTAATCTTATTAATTCTTTCAAAGAACCAGCTCCTCATTTTGTTGATTGTTCTATTGTTTTTTTTTGTTTGTTTGTTTCTATTTCATTGATTTCTGCTCTGATCTTGATTATTTCTCTTCTCCTGCTGGGTTTAGTTTTTTTTTGTTTTTTTTTTTGGTTTTTTTTTTTTTTTTTTTTTTTTTTTTTTTTGCTGTTCTTTCTCCAGCTCCTTTAGGTGTAGGGTTAGTTTGTGTATTTGAGACCTTTCTTGTTTGTTGAGAAAGGCTTGTATCACTATATATGGTGATATTTTACTATATTTTCCTCTACGAACTGCTTTTGCTGTGTCCCACAGATTTTGAACCGTTGTGTTTTCATTATCATTTGTTTCCATGGATTTTTTAAAATTCTTCTTTAATTTCCTGGTTGACCCATTCACTTTTTAGTAGGATGCTCTTTAGCCTCCATGTATTTGGGTTCTTTCCAAATTTCCTCTTGTGATTGAGTTCTAGCTTCAGAGCATTGTGGTCTGAAAATATGCAGTGAATCATTCCAATCTTTTGGTACCAGTTGAAACTTGATTTATGACCCAGGATGTTATCTATTCTGGAGAATGTTCCATGTGCACTAGAGAAGAATGTGTATTCTGTTGCTTTGGGATAGAATGTTCTGTATATATCTGTGATGTCCATCTGGTCTATTGTGTTATTTAAGGCCTTTATTTCCTTGTTGATCTTTTGCTTAGATGATCTGTGCATTTCAGTGAGGGGGGTGTTAAAGTCCCCTACTATTATTGTATTGTTGTTGATGTGTTTCTTTGATTTTGTTATTAATTGGTTTATATAGTTGGCTGCTCTCATGTTAGGGTCATAGATATTTAAAATTGTTATATCTTCTTGTTGGACAGACCCTTTGAGTATGGTATAGTGACCTTCCTCATCTCTTATTATAGTCTTTGGCTTAAAATCTAATTTATCCGATATAAGGATTGCCACCCCAGCTTTCTTTTGATGTCCATTAGCATGGTAAATTGTTTTCCACCCCCTCACTTTAAATATGGAGATGTCTGGATCTAAAATGAGTTTCTTATAGATAGCATATTGATGGGTTTTGTTTTTTTATCCATTCTGATGCCCTGTGTCTTTTGATTGGGGCATTTAGCCCATTTACATTCAGGATAACTATTGAGAGATATGAATTTAGTGCCATTGTATTGACTGTAAGATGACTTGTACTGTCTATTGTCTCTGTTCCTTTCTGGTCTACTACTTTTGGGCTCTCTCTTTGCTTAGAGGACTCCTTTCAATATTTCCTGTATTGCTGGTTTGGTGTTTACAAATTCTTTTAGTTTTTGTTTGTCCTGGAAATTTTTTTATCTCTCCTTCTATTTTCAATGATAACCTACCTGGATATAGTATTCTTGGCTGCACGTTTTTCTCATTTAGTGCTCTGAATATATCATGCCAGTTCTTTCTGGCCTGCCAGGTCTCTGTGGATAAGTCTGCTGCCAATCTAATATTTTTACCATTGTATGTTACAGACTTCTTGTCCTGGGCTGCTTTGAGGATTTTCTTTGTCACTAAGACTTGTAAGTTTTACTATTAGATGATGGCGTCTGGACCTATTCTTATTGATTTTAAGGGGGTTCTCTGTGCCTCCTGGTTTTTGATGTTTGTTGCCTTTGCCACATTAGGGAAATTCTCTATAATAATTTGCTCCAATATACCTTCTGCCCCCCTCTCTCTTCCTTCTTCTTCTGGAATCCCAATTAATTCTAATATTGTTTCATCTTATGGTATCACTTATCCCCCAAATTCTCCTCTCGTGGTCCAGTAGTTGTTTGTCTCTCTTTAGCTCTGCTTCTTTATTCTCCATCATTTGGTCTTCTATATCACTAATTCTCCCTCTGCCTCATTTATCCTAGCAGTAAGAGTCTCCATTTTTTATTGCACCTCATTAATAGCTTTTTTGATTCCAGCTTGGTTAGATTTTAGTTCTTTTATTTCTCCAGAAAGGGCTTTTATTTCTCTATACAGGGTTTCTTTAATATCTACCATGCCTTTTTCGAGCCCAGCTAGCACTTTGAGAATTATCATTCTGAACTCTAGATCTGACATGTTACCAATGTCCATATTGATTAGGTCCCTAGCCTTTGGTACTGCCTCTTGTTTTTTTTTTTTTTTTTTTTTTTTTTTTTTTTTTTTTTTTTTTGTGGTGAGTTTTTCCACCTTTTCATTTTATCCAGATAAGAATATATGAAGGAGAGAATAAAATCCTAAAAGTGTGGCAAAGACCCCAGAAAAATGTGCATTAACCAAATCAGAAGAAACCCCCAAACCATGGGGTAAGAAAAAGTTCAAAAAAATTTTTTTAAAAAAATTAAAAAAAAAAAAAATATATATATATATATTAGACTGGTGAATAGAAAAAAGCCACCCGCTTGATTTTGGGTATATTTTGGCCTGTCAGAAGACACTACCTTGGGGCGCCTGGGTGGCTCAGTGGGTTAAAGCCTCTGCCTTCAGCTCAGGTCATGATCCCAGGGTCCTGGGATCAAGCCCCACATCAGGCTCCCTGCTCAACAGGGAGCCTGCTTCCCTCCCTCTCTCTGCCTGCCTCTCTGCCTACTTGTGATATCTGTCTGTCAAATAAATATATAAACTCTTAAAAAAAATAAAGAAGACACTACCTCCCAAAATTTTAAGGAAAGAAAAACTTAAATGTATATAAAAAAAATAAGGGTAAACACAATGAAGGGATGGAATATGACTGTAAAGATGAAAAATTTAAAAAAAATTCTAAAAAAGGAGTTGATAAGTTGCTTGGGAAAAGAAAGAAAAAGAAAGTGGAGAGAATTTGCTCAGGCTGGAGACTAGAACAAAGCCCTGTGCTAGATTTAGGGTATATTTTGATATATTAGAAGAAGTTGTATCCCAAAATTTTTTAGAAGAAGCAAAAAATATATATATATATGTATAAAGTTAGATACAAAGAAGGATAAAATATGACTATAATAATAAAGGTTCAAAAGATTTTTTTAAAAGAAAGTTATTGCTAAGATAAACTAGTTAAAAAACGTTTAAAGAGGAAAGAGTAAAAGTTTAAAAAATTAGAATAAGAAGAAAATAAAATTAAAAAAATTTAATAAGGGGTGCCTGGGTGGCTCAGTGGGTTAAAGCCTCTGCCTTCGGCTCAGGTCATGATCCCAGGGTCCTGGGATCGAGCCCCGCATCGGGCTCTCTGCTCAGCAGGGAGCCTGCTACCCTTCCTCTCTCTCTCTGCCTGCCTCTCTGCCTACTTGTGATCTCTGCCTGTCAAATAAATAAATAAATCTTAAAAAAAATTTAATTAACTTTGTAAGACTAAAGATTCATGGCGAGAAAGCCATGAATTCCATGCTTTGCTTTCTCCTCCTCTGGAATTGCACTGTTCTCCTTGATCAGTGAGCTTGGTCTTGGCTGGATGTTCTTGCTGATCTTCTGGGGGAGGGGCCTGTTGTAGTGATTCTCAAATGTCTTTGCCCAAGGTGGAATTGCTGTGCCCTCACCAGGGGCCTAGCTAAGTAATCTGCTCGGGTTCAATCTCCAGAGTTTTTGTTCCCTGAGCACTTTCTGTAGAGCTTTGGAGGACGGGAATGAAAATGGATGCCTCTCAATCTCTGGCCCAGAGGAGCTGAGAGCTCAGGGACCCACTCCTCAGTGTGTCCTTGGAGAAAAGCGCTCAATCACTCCCGTCTCCCTGATCTCTGGCCAAACTCTGAGCTCACCTGGCCTGTGACTGAGTATTTCTGTCTCTGGCACACAACCCCGTTTGCAATCTCCAAACTGAGCAGATTCCTGCCTCCAGAGAAGGAAGGTGAGTCTCCTAGATCTGCCACTTGTGGGGTCCCTGCTCAAAGAACAGTGGTCTGATTGTGCCACAGATGACATTTTAAGTTAATCCCAAGCTGAGAGTTCACTCCTCGGCCCCATCTCTGTAGCCAGCTTCCCCGCTCTAATACCTGTGATCTCTCCTACACTCAGACACCCCCAATCCTTCTGTCACCCCATGGGACCTGAGACCACACTGTCCCCCACGAGGGCTCCATCTTCAATTAGCCTCTTGAGTGATGTCCCTCAGTGGAGCAGACTTTTAAAAGTTCTGATTTTGTGCTCTGTTCCTCTGCCACTTGCCAGGAGCCAGCCCCTCCCCTTGCTGTCTATCTTCCCATCACTTCAGATTCACTCCTCCACACGCCTTACTTTTCAGAAAGTGGTCGATTTTCTGTTTCTAGAATTGCTGATTTTCTTCTCTTCAATCTCCTGTTGGACTTGTAGGTATTCAGAATGGTTTGATAACTGTCTAACTGAACTCCTGCGACCTGACGTCATCTCAGCCTGCTACTCCTCCACTATTTTTGACTCCTCCTCTGAAGCTTTTGGTCTTGATGAAGTCCCAAAAGTTTGTTTTTCCCTTTGTTTCCTTTGTCTTTGGGGACATTCTTGAAAGAAGTTCCAGTGGGCAATGTCAAAGAGGTTATTGCCTATGTTCTCCTCTAGGATTTTGCTAGATTCCTGCCTCACGTTGAGGTCTTTTGTCCATTTCAAGTTTATCTTTGTGCATGGTGAAGAGAATGGTCGAGTTTCATTCTTCTAAACATCGCTGTTCAATTTTCCTAGCATCATTTATTGAAGAGACCCCACCCCCAAACTACTAGAACTTATACAGCAATTTGGTAATGTGGCAGGATACAAAATCAATGTACAGAAATCAGTTGCTTTCTTATACACTAACAATGAAAATATAGAAAGGGAAATTAGAGAACCAATTCCATTTACTATAGCACCAAGAACCATAAGATACCTGGGAATAAACCTAACAAAAGAGGTAAAGGATCTGTACTAGAGGAACTACAGAACACTCATGAAAGAAATTGAAGAAGACACAAAAAGATGGAAGAGCATTCCATGCTCATGATTTGGAGGAATAAACATTCTTAAAATGTCTATACTGCCTAGAGCACTCTATACTTTCAGTGCCATCCCAATCAAAATTCCACTGGAATTTTTCAAAGAGCTGGAACAAACAATCCTAAAATTTGCATGGAACCAGAAGAGACCCTGAATTGCTATGGAAATGCTGAAAAAGAAAAACAAAACTAGGGGCATCATGTTGCCTGATTTCAAGCTTTACTACAAAGCTGTGATCATTGAGACAGCATGGTACTGGCACAAAAATAGACATGAAGACCGGTGGAACAGAGTAGAGAGCCCAGATATGGACCCTCAACTCTCTGGTAAAATAATCTTCAACAAAGCAGGAAAAAATATACAGCAGAAAAAAGACATCATTAGTTTTTGATGTAATGTTCAATGATTCGTTAGTTATGTATAACACCCAGTGCTCATCACAATAAGTGACCTCTCTTGCTGCTTTTAATATTCTTTCTTCATCACTACTTTCTGCCATTTTAATTACTATGTGTCTTAGTGTGGACCTCCTTGGGTTGATTTTGTTTTGGACTCTCTGTGCATCCTGGGTCTGAATTTCTGTTTTCGTCCCCAGATTTGGGAAGTTTTCATCTATTATTTCTTCAAAAAAATATTCTGCCCGCTTTTCTCTCTTTTTCTTCGGCGATCCCTATAATATGAATGTTATTATGCTTAATGGTGTCACTGAGTTCCCTAAGTATACTTTCATTTTTTAATTACTATTTTCTCTCTCCTACTTAGCTTGATTGTTTTCCATTACTCTATCTTCCAGGTCACTGATCCATTCTTCTGCTCCCTATAGTCTACTATTCATTCCATCTAGTGTATTTTTAATTTTAATTCTTGAGTTCTTCTTCTCTGGCAGATTCTTTTTTATGTTCCCCATCTCTTTGTTAAGGGTCTAAGTGAGGTCCTCCACTCTTTTCTCAAGTCCAGTGAGTATCTTTATGACCATTATTTGAAATTCTTTATTAGGCATATTACTTATCTCTGTTTCATTTAGCTCTGTTGGTGTGGTTTTGTTCTCTTCTTTCATTTATCCCATATATTCCTCTGACTCCTCATTTTGTCTAACTCTCAGTGTTTCTATGTGTTAGGAAAGTCAGCTATGTCTCCTGCTCTTGAAAGTAATGACCTTATGAAGAAGGGGTCCTGTAATGCCCCGCAGGGCAGTGTCCCCTGTTCACCAGAACCTGGTTCTTCAGGGGGTTTTCAATGATGTGTTGCATACACCCTGATGTTATGGCTGAGCCACTTTTGCCTTCAGTCCAGTATTCTGCAGTGGCTCTCTTTGCCTGTTGTGGGTAGGATTTGGTCCCTGTGTTCTGAATGTAAGTCTGGGGCCATCTTAGGCTTAAGTTGAGTCAGACCAGGCATTTGCCAGAGATGTGGTAACACAGAACTTCAGGGTACTGTCCCTGTGTTGTCTTCTGAGAGAATATTGGTGGGTGGAGCCTGTAGTCAGACCAGATGTCTGTGCCTAGCCCAGGGGCTGCAGTCAAACCACTGTGTATGTTATCCTCCCCTTTCCTCTGGGGCTGGAGTCACTTTTGAGTGGTGCTGGTCCCCACTGGAACTGTTTGCATATTATCAGGCTTATTGTACCACTTGAGATAAGCTGTGACAAAGGGCGTATTGGAGAGGGCAGGTCCAAAGGAAAACACAGAGGTAGGCCTGCAGTGTCAGTAAGGTTAACATGGGTCTGCTGTGGAAGGATATCTGGATCCAAGGCATGGCTGGAGGGGGCATACCCACAGGAAAATGCAGGGTAGGGTGCACTCTTAGGAAGTTGAGTAGCAAGTGTTGGTGCTATGCTTGTTCTCGTAGGTGTTCCTGTGTCTAGGCTGTGGGGCAGGGGAGGGAAATGGTTCCTGCCAGCTCTTTTGTTCTTGGAGAAGTCTCCCAATGATCCCTGTCCCTCCAGTACATGCTTTGAGATTAGTAAGTAAATGCACTTCCTGTATACTCCAGGCATTTTTCAAACACTGCTTCTATGCTATATCTCTATAAGGCTGTTTGTTGTGCTGTCTCTTTAAGGGCAGGGACTTTAGCCTTCTGTCTCTCCCAGAGTTGAGTCCACTGATTTTTAAAATTCTAGGTGTTAAGCCTCACTGATTGTAAGAACCCATGATATTTGGTCTGCCTAGTTTTCAAAGCCATATGTTATGGGAATTTGTCTTTCTGTGTGGGCTCCCTGGTGTGAGGGTCAGTTTCTTTCTCCTTTCTGCACCAGAGGTGTCCCTCCCTCCTTTGGATAGCCCTGCAGTCTGTTTAGCTCCTAACTTTGTCTCCATCCCTCCTATCCTCTTTGATGTGGCCTCTTCTCTACATTTAGCTGTGGAGAGTTTGTTCTGCCAGTCTTTGGGTCATTTTTCTGGTTATTTACACTGATGTGAGTGTTACCTAGTTGTATCCGTGGGATGAGGGGAGCTCAGGGTCCTACTCTGTCATCTTCCCTGGTAGTCTATTCATTTTTTAGATTGTAATAAAACATATATTACATAAAATTTATCATTTTAATCATTTTCAAGTGTACACTTTAGTGGTATTAAGTGCATTTATGATGTAAAACCTTCAGGACCACCTATCTCTATAACCCTTTTTGTCTTATAAAGCTAAAGCCCTGTACTCAATAAGCAACAATTTTCCCTTCTCCCATCCACTCAGACCTTGGATAACATTCTACTATCTGTTTCTATAGTTTTAGCTACTCTAAGTAAATTATAATCATACAGTATTTTTCTGATTTATTTCTCCTGGTATAGTATTATTCAAGTTTCATCCATGTTATAGCATATTGCAGAATTTCCTTTCTTTTAAAAACAGAGTAATATTTCATTGTATGTGTATACCACATTTTCTTGTATATTCATCTGCTGAAGGACACTTGGGTTGCTTCCAAATTTTAGCTTTTGTGCATAATGCTGCAATGAATATATATCTCTTTGAGACCCTGTTTTCAACTCTTTTAGGTATATATCCAGAAGTGAAATTGCTGGATCGTATGTTAATTCTATTTTTAAGTTTTTTTTTTTTTTTTAAGATTTTATTTGACAGAGATTACAAGTAGGCAGAGAGGCAGTCAGAGAGAGAGAGGGGAGGAAGCAGGCTCCCCGCTGAACAGAGAGCCTGATGTGGGGCTCAATCCCAGGACCCTGGGACCATGACCTGAGCTGAAGGCAGCGGCTTTAACCCACTGAGCCACCCAGGTGCCCCTCTATTTTTAACTTTTTAAGAAAGTGCCATTCTGTTGTCCACAGCAGCTGTATCATTATACTCTTCCAAAAAATGGTGCACAAGGATTCCATTTTCTCCACAACCTCCCCAATACTTGTTGCTTTTGTTCTTTTCATGGTAGCCATTGTAATGGCTCATTGCAGTTTTGACTTGCATTTCCTTAAAGATTTGAGATATTGGGCATTTTTTTTCTGCTTATTGGTCATGTCTATCTGTTTTGCAGGAGTGTTTAAGTCCTTTGCCCATTTTTGAATTGGGTTGTTTGGTTTTTTATTGTTAAGTTTTAGAAGTTCTCTCTCTATATGTTCTGAATATTAGTTTCCTATCAGATATGTAATTTGCAAGTATTTTCTCCCATTCTGTGGTTGCTTCTTAACTCTGTTGCCATCATCCTTTGAAGCATAATTAAAAAAAAATTTCATGAAGTCCAATTTGTCTATTTTTGTTGTTGTTGTTGTTGTTATTGTCTGTGACTTTGGTGTTGGATTCAAGAAATTACTAAATCCAATGTCATGATTTTTGCTGTATTCTTTTCTTGGAGTTCTTATAGTTTTAGGTCTTACATTTAAGTATTTGATCCATTTTGGGTTAATTTTTGTCTATGGCATTAGGTACAAGGTCCAATTTCATTCTTTTGCATGTGGATATCCAGAACCAATTGTTGAAAGGACTGTCCTTCCCCATTAAATGCTCTCAGCACCTTTGTCAAAAATCATTTGACCATAAACATAAGGGTTTATTTCCAGGCTCTATACTCTATTCCATTTGTCTATGTCTATCTTTATGTCACTATCATACTGTATTGTTTACTTTCCCTTTGTATTGTTTTAAAATCAGAAATAAGAATCCTCCAGTTTTGTTCTTATTTCTCAAGATTGCTTCAGCTATTTGGGAATCTTTTAAGAATTTTAAGATGGGCTTTTCTATTTCTGTATAAAAAGTTAATTGGAATTTTGATAGATATTGCTTTGAATTTGTAGATTGCTTTGGATACTATTGACATCTTAACAATATTAAGTATTACACTTCATTAATGAGGTGTCTTTCCATTTATTTATGTCTAATTTCTTTCAGAAACATTTTGTATTTTTTATTGTATAAATCTTTTACCTTTTTGGTTAAGTTATTTCCTAAGAATTTTGTTCTTCTTGATACTATTTTTAAATGACTTGTCTTTGTAATTTCTTTTCCAGATTTTTCACTGTTAGCATATAGAAATGCAACTGACTTTTGTGTGTTGACTTTTTATTCTGTTACTTTGCTGAATGCTTTTATTAATTCTAACAATTTTTGTTTGTTTCTCTTTCTTTTTCTTTTTGTTTGTATTCATTTGTTTTTCATAGAATTGTTAAGAATTTCTACATCTAAGGTCATTGGCAAACAGAAATAATTTTACATCTTCATTTCTTTTTCTTTTCTTTTCTTGCCTAATTTTCTCTGGCTAGAACTTCCAGTTCTATGTTAAATAGAAATGGTGAAAATGAACATCCTTACTTTATTGCTGGTCTTAGAGGAAAAGCATTCAGTGTTTCACAATTGGATAGGATCACCATGGGTTTTCCACATATGGTTTTTTATTATGCCCAGATAGATTCTTTCTCTATTCATCAGTGAAGCCCTTAGGTCTAGGGCTTTTCCTTGTTGAGAGATTTTTGATTACTGATTTAATCTCCTTTATAGTTATAGATCTTTTCAGATTTTCTAATTTTTCATAATTCAGTCTTGATAAATTTGGTGTTTCTAGAATTTGTGCATTTCAACTAAGTTATCAAATTTTTAAAGCATACAATTGTTCATAGTACCCTTTTATAATTCTTTTTTATTTTAAATTCAATATTTTCAGATGTAGTGTTCAACAATTCATCAGTTGCATATAACACCCAGTGCTCATCACATCACATATTCTCCTTAATGCCTATCACCCAGTTACCCCATTCCCCCATTCACCTCCCCTTAGGCAATCCTCAGTTTGTTTCCTATAGTTAAGTCTCCCATGGTTTGTCTCCTCTCTGATTTCTCCTCATTCAGTTTTCCCTCCCTTCTTTATGGTCTTCTGCATTGTTTCTTATATTCCACATGTAAGTGAAACCATATGATAATTGTCTTTCTCCGACTGACTTATTTCACTTAGCATAATACCCTCAAGTTCCATCCTCATCAATGTAAAAAATAGTCACCAAGATACTAGCCAGTAGGATCCAACAGTACATTGAAAGGATTATTCACCACGACCAAATGGGATTTATTCCTGGGCTGCAAGGTTGTTCAACATTCGCAAACCAATCAACATTATACATCACATTAGTAAAATAAAGGATAAGAACCATACAATCCCCTCAATTGATGCAGAAAAGGCGTTGAGAAAATACAGCATCCTTTCTTGATTAAAACTCTCCACAGTGTAGGGTTAGAGGGAACATACCTCAGTATCATAAAAGCCATCTATGAAAAGCCCATAATGAATATCACTCTCAATGGGGAAAAACTGAGTGCCTTTCCCTGAAGGTCAGAAACACGACAGGGATGTCTGCTCTTATCACTGTTGTTCAGCATAGTACTAGTAATCAGATGACAAAAATAAAAGACATTCAAATTGGCAAGGGAAAAGTCAAATTCTCACTCTACACAGATGCCATGATACTTTATATGGAAAACCCGAAAGACTCCACCCCAGAATTGCCAGAACTCATACAGCAAAAACAATGCACAGAAATCAGTTGCATTTCTATACACTAACAATGAGACCAAGGGAAGATAAATTAAGGAATCAATCCCATTTACAATTGCACCTAAACTGCAAGATACCTAGGAATAGTTCTTTTTATTTCTATAAATTTTTTAGTAATGTCCCTATTTTCATTTCTGATTTTAGCAAGTTGAATTTTTTCTCTTTATTCTTAGTTTAGCTAGCTAAGCTTGTCAATTTGGCTAATCTTTTCAAAGAATCAACCTTTGGTTTCATCAATTTTCTGCTATTTTAAAAAATTTTCTATTTTGTGGTCTTTGTTCTAATCTTTATTATTTCCTTCCTTCTTCTAAATTTGGGTTTAGTTTGTTCTTATTTTTTTTAGTTCCTTAGGTTGCAAGGTTAGATTGTTGATTTGAGATCTTTCTTCTTCTTCTTCTTCTTCTTCTTCTTCTTCTTCTTCTTCTTCTTCTTCTTCTTCTTCTTCTTCTTCTTCTTCTTCTTTTAGTTTATATAGATTGTTTATAGTTTGCAGCTATAAAATTTCCCCTTAGCTTTCATTATATTCTACAAGCTTTGGTATGTTTGTATTTTCATTTTCATTCATCTCTAAGTATTTTCTTTCCTTTTTTAAAAAAAATTAATTTGTTTGACAGAGAGAGAGCAAGAGAAAGAGGGAGAGAGAGAGCACAAGTAGAGGGAGTAGCAGGCAGAAGGAGAGGGCAAAGATGCAGGCTTTCTGCTGAGCAGGAAGCCCTATGCAGGGCTTGATCCCAAGACCCTGGGATCATGACCTTAGCTGAAGGCAGATGCTTAACTGACTGAGCCACCCAGGTGCCCCAGGTGCTCTTCCTCTCTAGGTATTTTCTAATTTCCATTGTGATTTCCTTTTTGATCTTTTGGGTGTTTGAGAGTTTGTTGTTTAATATCCAAATATTTGTGCATTTTTCAGTTTTACTTCTGTTATTAATTTCTAACTTCATATTCATTTTGTTGTGGTTGGTGTAAAATTTTTGTATGGTATCTCTATCATTACAGATACATCTATTAAGATTTTACTTGTGGCCTAACATATGGTTTATTCCACAAAATGTCCCTTTTTGACTTTGATAAGAATGTGTATGCTGTTGATGTAGGGTAGAATGTTCTGTAAATATGTTAGAAATATTCAGTTCACTGTATTAAGTCTGGTATTTTCTTACTTATCTTATGTCTGAGTGTTCTACCCATTATTGAAAGTGGGGGATTAAAGTCTTCAACTATTACTATAGATCTGCTCATTTTTCCTTTCAATTTTGTCAGTTTTGATTCATATATTTCAATGATTTGTCACTAAATGTGTAAATGTTTTTAATAGTTATATCTTTTTGTTCTATTGAATCTTTTATTATCAATTCTTTCTTTGTCTCATTTTTTTGGGTTTGTTTTAATGTCTATTTCACCTCATATTATTTTAGTCTTATGTAATATTGTTCAATTTTCTATTTTTCGTTATCTTTTTTCATCCTTTTACTTTCAACTTATTTTTGTCTTTGGATCTAAATTGAGTGTCTTATAAATGAAATATAGTTGCAACATGTGTTTTAATCCATTCTCACAATCTCTGTCTTTTGATTGGAAAATTGAATCCATTTACATTTAAAATAATTACTGTCAGGAAAAATTGATTTCTGTCACTTTGCTATTTGTTTTCTATTTGCCTTATACATCTCTTGCCCCCCATTTATTGCACACTCTCTTTTTTGTGGGGTTTTTTTTTTTTTTTTGGTAATAAAATGTTTAAATATATTTCTTATTTTCTTTTGTATATATTCAATAGCCATTCACTTTGTGGTTATCATGGAGATTAAAGGTAAAATCTTAAAGTTATAGCATTCTTATTTGAATTTATATCAGTTTAACTTCAGTAATATGTAAAAACTCTGCTCCTTTACAGTTCTGTCCCCACCATTTTTGGTTAGTTATTGATGTCATGAACTTATATCCTTATACATCGCATGCCCAAAAATATAACTAATGATTCTTTTAAATTCTTTAGTCTCTTAAATTTTGTAGAAAAGATTATGTGCAATTTTGCACCCAATTTAAAATAACACTAAGTTTTAGACTAATACTCTTTAAAAACATATGAGTCTCTTTAATCATGTAGAAAACAAAAAGGGTTGCAAACCATTGTTACAATAATACTAGCTTTTATAACTGCCCATATATTTACCTTCACTGAGATCTTTCTTCATATGGCTAATAGTTATTATCTAGTGTCCTTTCATTTCACCTCACAGGACTCTCTTGAGAATTTCTTGTAGAGCATTTCTCATGGTAATGAACTCCCTAAGCTCTTGTTCACTTGGGACTATCTTAATTTCTCTCTCACTTTTGAAGGGCAGTTTTGATGGTTTAAGAATCTTGATTAACACTTTTTCCTTTTAGGACTTTGAATATTTATGTTCACTGTCTTCTGCCTTCCAGGGTTTCTGATGAAAAGTCTGCTGATTATTTATTGAGAATCCTTTATACATAACAAGTGTCTTCTTTCTTGCAGCTTTCAGGATTCTTTGTCTTTGTCTTTCAAATAGTTGATTATAATGTATCTCAGTGTGGATCTCTTTGGGTTCATCTTCCCTGCAGTTTCTTGAGCTTCTGAGATGTTTATATTCAAGACTTTCATCAACTTGGGAAAGTTTTTAAGCATTATTTCTTCAAATATTCCTATTGTCATTTTTATTCTGAGACTCCCAAATGTGTATGTCTGTCCCTTGGTGTCCCATATGTCCTTTTGACCCTATTCACTTTTCCTTAATCTTTTTTCTTTTGTTCTTTAGACTGAATACTGTTAATGATCCTATCTTTAAGTTTGCTGATTCTTTCTTTTGTCTGTTCAAATCTGTCTTGAATCCCTTCAGTGAAATTTTCATTTCAGTTATTATACTTTTTAGCTTTAGAATTTCTTTTTGGTTTCTTTCTAAGTTTTCATAAAATCTCTTTAATGATATTTCCATTTTGTTCATACCCCATTTTTCTTTTCTTCTCCACATTATCCTTTAGTTCTTTGAGCATCTATAAGAGAGTTGTTTTAAAGTCTTTGTCTAATAGATTCTCCATCAAGTCTTTTTCTAAAGATAGTTTCTGTTGATTATTTTTCCTTTGAATATGCCTTAGTTTTCTGTTTCTTTATATACCTTGTGATTTTATATTAAAGATTGAATATTCAAATCTAATGATGTGTTAGTTCTGGAAATTAGATTCTACCCTTCTCCATGGGTTTGCTAGTTTTTGTTTTCATTTTTGTTTTTTGTTTTGAGGCAGACTATTTTTTTTTTAAGATTTTTATTTATTTATTTGATATATATAGAGAGATCACAAGTAGCCATCGAGGCAGACAGAGTGGGGGTGGGGAGCAGGCCCCCTGCTGAGCAGAGAGCCTGATGTGGGGCTCAATCCCAGGACCCTGGGATCATGGCCTGAGCCGAAGGCAGAGGCTTAACCCACTGAGCCACCCAGGCACCCCAAGGCAGACTCTTTCTATGCCAAAGATTAGAAGAGATGTAAACGTAGGTCTCTTCAGGCTTTTTCTGAGTCTGTGCTTTTCCTTGGGTATATACTTTTTAATTTTCCCTGTATTTGCAGTTGTTTTTCAATGCTCCATCTTTAATGTCTAGCCTCCAAAAGAGGAGGCTTTTAAGTCCCCTGAAATTCATTTCAGCCAGAGAGGAGGGGCCTCCAACAATGGGAGGAAGTGTAAGAACAAGGTCATCCACCTCTTTGCATAACTGTGATCAGAAGCACAGATCTCAGATATTTGTAGGACAGAGCCCTTTTTGTCTACCCTGGCTTTTGGTAGAATCTGCTCTTGGAATGTATTCATAGCTGCCTGCCATGGGGCTTGAGGGTAGGGGGTGGTAGCTGCTACTATCTAAGAGTTGAAATTGACCGAAATGAACTGTACTTTGCTTTCCAAGACTTACTATGGAAGTTGAAAACCTTCAATAGACTCCAGAGTTCCAAAGTAGTTAAATCAGATAAATTCTGTCCATACAATTGTTGTCTAGGTAGACAGAACGTTTCCTAATGTTTCCCACCCCACTATCTTTCCAGAATCCTCTTTCCCTTGAGGAAATTTGACTTTTGTTTTCTTGAAAGATGCTGAAGTTAACATGAGTTCAATGACCAGGGACACTTTCTGACTGTGACAATTGGAAATAAAGAAATGACAAAAATATATTGCATGTGTGTGTTGCATTTTTACTTATCAAGGTATTTTTATATGCACATGTCACTTCATCTTCCCAGTATCCCTACAGGAAAGCAAAGAAATGTCTAAAATGCCCATCTTACAGAAGAGGAATTTATCTCAGAAAGCCTAGATTGCCCTGAGTGGGACAGCTAGTTGTTGCAGCCTTTGACTCAGAAGTAAGGCATTTGGATTTTAGTGCTTGCTCTATAATACTTCTCAGCATAATCAGTAGTGGTTATGAAAAAAAGGATGAGTTTAGATTGAAGAGCATTAAACATTAGGTACACTACCTCATGTACCCAACGCTGTTCCCAATACAAATATATTTGATTCAGTACAATTTGTTTCTACAATTTAAACCTTTTCTCCTCTGCAGAGACCAGACTTCTTTTTTTCTTCCCTTGTTACTTTCCTCCCTCCAAGCCTGTTCTTGTGAAAAGAACTGATATATCTAAACTTCACAAGTACTTCCTTATATTTCAGCTATTGACAGATTTAAAGTCTAAATCATGGGGCAGAGATGTGACACAGTAGGCATCTAAGAGCTGGGTTGGAAAATAACATTTTAATCAGGTTGAATTTTTCAGTTTCTGGATTCACACTGTGTAGATAGTGCTTTCTTGTTCTGCCTGGCCACTGTGTAGATTCCATATAATATGGGCTTACAGATATAGAAGAGCCTTATATGCAGTGCTCCCATTTTGTAGATGGAAAGCTAATGCCCAAAGAGGTAAACCATTTTTTTAAGGTCACTCTATGCAAATTTAACCTTTGTTTTGTTGACAGATGATTCAGTTAAGCCCTAGCTCAGTGATTAGTGATCTGTGGAAAGTTTGCATCTGACCCTGCCAGAGAGATTTAGTATGCAGGATATTTGCTAGGGAATTCTAGGTCCTTAGAATCAACACCTGTGGAAAGAAAGGGGCAGATGCAGGAGAGGGCAGAGGGAGAAGTGGAGCTGTCATAGGCAAACTCAGTTCCTGGTCACTTAAACCAACACCACAAGAAACTCTGGAGCTATAATGATCCATCAGGGCTGTACCAATTTGATTGCAATAACCAGGACTTTCTAGTCCAGCCTCCCTCTGTTGGATATGAGCCACACCAGGAAGGTGTCACCTTGCGCAAGGAAGCTCTACACCTGAGGCAGTCCCTGGAGGGTTGACAACTGAAGGCATTCTGTAATAGCAGTTCCAGCAACGGGGTCAACCAGACCTTCCTTGAAGGGGGGAATCAAAGCAGTGCCTCTTCACATCCATAAGAGCCTTGCCAAATTGGAGGATTAGAGATTGTGTCCAAGTGTTATCAACACTTATTGCAAAACTTGGACTTGGAATGAGGATTCCCTGGCTACGATCCCTGTCTTTACCATTCTCCTTTGCTATTAGAATCCAAAATCTTTCTTAGGGGTTTGTGATTTGGAATTATTTGTGATTCTTAGATATGAACTGTTGAACTGTGAAGAGACTTGCCAATCTGGTTGGCTTAATCTATTTATCTTCATGCTCAACCACCACAACAAAAACTGTCTATCCCTGAAGTTTAACAGATCCTGATATAGAGCAGAATACTTAATACCAAGCTCTTCAAATCTCTCCAAACTCTGTAACTAAAAAATAAAATCTGTTTACTCCATTCTCCCTGAAGCTACATGTTGATAAATGATTACCCTAAGGAGTTTTCAGAATCTACACCTTTTGTGTCTGCAGACATTATCCTTCATCTGATGAATACTGAACCAAAATTCTCCAGTACCATAGAGAATTTAAGGATATGATTGAGACTTTGCTATGAACTGACACAAGCTTCACCTATGACTTGAACTCAGTCATTACATTCTATCTGCTCACTATATTGACATGTCAATGTCTTGTTTATTTTTTAAGAATTTGCTCAAAGGCTACCTCCTCCAAAAGGATTAAATGATTTAATACTTAAAAAAAACCCCTCAACCATACCTATGTAAGGATTCAATAATAATAATAATAATAATAATAATAATTATTATTATTATCTTTTTAATGGCTTTGAATCTTTTGCATGGAGTTCTGTAATGCACACTCTACAGCCTATTTCTTGGTGTGTTAAAGGCAAAAAAAAATATTTTTCCCCACATACTATTGCTACTTGCAGCTGTGGTTTCAGAGATGATAACTGTGTTTGACTATAACTACTACTTGGTCCACACCCCAGGCACAGTGTTCAAGCCGTGGCAAAGAGAGGAGAGAATAAGAGAGAGAGTGCCAGAGTCACCCACAAGGCACTGAATCACAGGAGCTTCAGGAGCCACCTGTCCCCAAATGCCCCAACAATACCTCAAGCCAGTTGACCCTGTGTTTCTGTGGCACTCCTTCTTCAATGTGGTAAAGTGGTACATCCCATCTCTAGAAAACGGTTTTAAAACTTTCTTAATTTAGGAAAAATATAACTCTGGAGCTTTCATTCCGACTTCTTTTTCTGTTTTCTGGGACCAAGTGGACCAATTTCCTTCCCTTTTCTTTAAAACTGCCCTTTAATAGATGGAGGCACCTACAGTAGCTGATCACTCTAGAACACACTTGTAGAACTCTGCCTTGTATATTGACTCACTTCAGAGACACTTTGTGTTATCTAGTCTCCTGCCTCATTTTTGGTGGCTGAGTATAGACTAGAAATTATATCTGATTCTTGGGTGGGTTAATATCACAGTTCTCTCTTGTAGTCTGGTCTGGAAATTCCTTTCTCTTTCTTTCTACTTACCTAAATGTGACCGTTAAAAAAAAGACGGTTTATGTATGCCAAAGAATGCCACGGCTCAATATCTTCTTCTGAGTTATCCTTGCTGTAATCTTCTTTTAGGGACACTTATAGCTATATGCCCAGTTCTTGCCATGCCCCCTCTGAGGAGCTAGAAAGAGTTATGCTCTTGGGCTGAGGACTTAGGGGTGAATCTTACCATGTGGTTCTTTCCCCAATTCTATCTGCTTTGTAAAATTGGTATAAGTAAACATGACAGTGAAGCCCACAGAAAGAACTGATGCTACTGAAAAGATGAAGGAAGACAGACTGTTTGGATGTATGTGAGCACCAGGTTTTCTTTACATTCATTTTAAAAGTTGCTATTTTTTGGAAATGGTAATACATTTATGTGGTTCAAAAATCCAAACAATGTTAACAAATATAAACAGAAAATCTGGCTCCCACCCCTGTCTCTATTCACTCTGTTTTCCCTTCCTTACTGTGTTTATCCTACGGTTTATTTTTAAAATGACAAGCAAATATAAATGCATATACGTATTTCTCCCCTTTTTGCACAATGGGTAATTATAGCAGAAACCAGTAATGCTCACCAATATTCATGTTCTCCTCTATAGAAGAGAGACTTTGTGTGTATTTGCATGAGAAACTGATAAGAAGGAAATATATCATAAATCTACCACATTTTCTAATGCATTGTCACATCAAAGAAACCATGACTCAGGACTGATAATGCTTTTATGTTTTCTTCAGTTCCTCATATTTGCATCAGTAAGACACTGGCTGTGAAATTTGGACTGCTCCAAAAAAACACAAACATTCACTTAAGATATGGCCACAGAAGATAGTGGATAAAGAAATACTTCCCAAGGAGGAGCCAGCTGTAATAGCTACAAATGAACAGGAGATCTCCTCCCAATGGCAACATCAATACCCAGTCAACTAATCTTCCCTACTCCCATTTTAAAAGCTCTTCAACTGCCTTTCCAGGGGTGATTTAAGAATTGCTATGGACAATCACTTCTGTGTATCTCCCATCCTTCCTTTTTCTGAATGAGTATTATTATTTTGGTAATCCTTCATTATTACACAATTACATATTCCATGTAGCTCCAAGGTTACTAGACCATAAGGAGATATATCCAGGTCTGATGGAAAGGATGGAATCAGATATGCTGAATTCAGTGGATTCAGACTTTAAGTTTGGTGCAGTTACTAGATAGGACTCCGTGTTGTGTTCTTTGGGAGAATGTAAGTATGTTCAATATGTTGAAGAAGAATGAACTAGAAGTTTGATGGACAGAATGGCACCCTATGGAATACATGGCTAGTGCTCTTTAATATCAATGTATTTTCTTCCTCCTAAGCATACAGGTAGACTACATTTTTCTTATCTTTCTTGCGATTCAGGGTGACCACATGACTGAGTTTTGACTAATGAAAAAAACAGAAGTGATGTGCCCTTTTCCAGGTTTGTCCATAAAAACCTTCTTCATGTGATTCTTATTCTCTTGGCACTCATCTGCTGGCTGAACAGTGTAGACCCCAAAGACTTAGAGGAGGAAAGAGTCACCGGATCGTGTGGATCCCTGAGTTATAGCCTAGAGCAGAACTCATCAGGAATTTGCTCTTCAGATCTCCTTTTGAGCTGGATGGTAAAGCCTCTTCCTCTTCTTCCAGCCATTACCTCCTTGAATGCCTGATCAGATGCCAGTGCTCTTCACAAGTTCATGTACCACTAGAAGTGTGTTTGTCCTGGAAGCTTTTTATCTCCCCTTCTATTTTCAGTGACAGACAGCCTAGCTGCATATAGTATTCTTGGCTGCATATTTTTCTCATTTAGTGCTCTGAATATTTCCTGCCTATCATTTCTGGCCTGCCAGCTCTCTGTGGAGAGGTCTGCTGCCAAGCTAATATTTCTACCATTGTATGTTACAGATCTCATCTCTTGAGCTGCTTTCAGGATATTCTCTTTGTCACCGAGACTTATAAGTTTTACTATTAGATGATGGGGTGTTGACCTATTTTTATTGATTTTGAGGGGGGCTTCTCTGTGCCACCTGGACTTTGATGTTTGTTTCCTTCCCCAAATTAGGGAAGTTCTCTGCTATAACTTGCTCCAATATACCCTCTGCCCCTCTCTCTTTCTTCTTCTTCTGGGATCCCAATTATTTTAATATTGTTTCATCTTATGGTATAACTTATCTCTTGAATTCTCTCATCATGGTCCAGTAGTTGTTTATCTCTCTTTTTCTCAGCTTCTTTATTCTCCACCATTTGGTCTTCTTTATCATTTATTCTCTTTTCTGCCTCATTTATCCTAGCGGTTAGAATCTCCATTTTTTATTGCACCTCATTAATAGCATTTTTGTTTTCAAATTGGTTAGATTTTAGTTCTTTTACTTCTACAAAAAGGGATTCTCTAATATCTTCTATGCTTTTTTCAAGATCAGCTAGCATCTTGATAATCATCATTCTGAACTCTAGTTCTGACATCTTACTAATGTCCGTATTGATTAGGTCCCTACCCATTGGTACTGCCTCTTGTTCTTTTTTTGAGGTGAGTTTTTCTGCCTTGTCATTTTATCCAGATAAGAATAGATGAATGAGAGAACAAAATACTAAAAGGTTAGTAACAACCCCAGAAAAATATACACTAACCAAATCAGAAGAGACCCAAAACTGGGGAGAGAAGAAAGGAGGAAAAAAAAAATCTATATATATAGATTGGTGGATAAAACAGAGCCACACACTTGATTTGGGGTATATTTTGGTCTGTTAGAAGAAACTGCCTCTCAAAATTTTAAAGAAAGGAAAGTATATACATATATACTTATATATATGTATATATATATATATATATATACACATATATACATAAAAGTATATACATATATACATAAAAATAAGGGTAAACATGATGAAGGGATGGGATATGACTGTAAAGATAAAATTGAAAAAGATTTTAAACAACGAATTGATAAGAAGTTGGTTGAAAAAGAAAAAAAAAAGAAGAGAATGTGATTAGGCTAAAGACTAGAACAAAGCCATATGATAGATTTAGGGTTTATTTTGATCTGTTAGAAGAAACAATACCCCAGAATTTTAAAGAAAGAAAAACTTACGTGTATACAAAAATAAGGTTAAATACAATGAAGAGATAGAATATGACTATAACAATGAAAATTTTAAAAGATTTTTAAAAAGGTATTGATAAGATAAAATAGTTAAAAGAGGTTAAATTAGGAAAGAGGAAAAATAAAAAAAATAAGAGACAAATAAAATTTAAAAATTTTAACTTTGAAAGACTAAAGAATTATGGGGAAAAAGTCATGAATTCTATGTGCTGCCTTCCCCTAGCTCTGGAGTTCCACAGTTCTCATTGATCGTTGAACTTGGTCTTGCCTGGATGTTCTTGCTGATCTTCTGTTGGAAGGGCCTGCTGCAGTGATTCACAAATGTCTTTGCTAGAGGCAGAATTGCACTGCCCTTGCCTGAGGCCAGGCTAAGTAATCTGCTCTGGTTCACTCTCGGTAGTTTTGTTCTCTGAATGCTTTTCGTACAGCTTTGGAGGAGGAGTATGAAAATGGCAGCCTCTCAATCTCTGGTCCGTAGGAGCTGAGAGCTCAGGCCCCACTCCTCAGTGCACCCTCAGAGAAAAGCAGTCAATCCCTCCCGTCTCCCTGGTCTCTGGCCACAGTCTGTGCTTACCTGGCCTGTGACTGAGCATTTCTATCTCTGGGGCATGGCACCATTTGGAGTCTCCAAACCCAGCAGATTCCTGCTCCTCACTCCCGTGCTGCTCCTCCCAGAGGAGGAGGGTGAGTCTCCCTGGTTCTGGCACCTGTGGGGTCTCTCCTTGAAGAGCAGTGGCCCGACTGTGCCTTGGATCATGATTTAAGGTAACCCCGAAATGAGAGACCCCTCCTCAGCTCTGTCTCTGTAGTTGGCTTCCCCTCTTTGATACGTGGGAGCTCTGCCACACTCAGGCACACCTGCTCTTTCTGTGACCCCACGGGTCCTGAGGCCGCACTGTCCCTGTGAGGGCTCCACTCCCTGCTTAACCTCTGGAGTGACATCCCTCAGTGAAGCAGACTTTACAAGTTCTGATTTTGTGCTCCACTGCTCCACTACTTGCCAGGAGCCGGCTCCTCCCCTGTGGTCTATCTTCCCATATATCACCTTGGATTCACTTCTCAGCACGTTCCACCTTCCAGAAAGTGGTCGCTTTTCTGTTCTTAGAATTGCTGCTCTTCTTCTCTTCAATCTCCTGTTGAGTTGGTAGATGTCCAGAATAGTTTGATAACTACCTAGTTGAATTCCTGTGACCTAACAAAATTTAGGTCTCCTACTCCTCTGCCATCTTGCTCCTCTCTGCTCCATGTACCCCTAGAAGTCTGGAGTTGGAAATTTGCCTTTGGAAATTTTCTATGCCTATCCTGGCCCATACTTCTCTCTCTCTGGAATTTTAAGACAACACCCCAGAGCATACTTTACAGAGTCTGCTTCAGAAGTGTACATTGGTTCTTACTCATCAGATCATAAGCTGCTTGAACTCATAGATAACGTCTTTGCTTCTTACACCACCTCAGTGCCCAGTAAAGTGCATGATACATAGTGGGGGTTCAGTATGTCTTAATTAGTCAATTCACTGACTTCTCAGGGGAGCAGATTAGAGGTGACTGGGGTGCTTGAATGAGGTATCTCTGAACTTTTGACCCTATCCAGAGCTCTCCAGGAGTGTTTTGGCATGTCTTCCAAGAAAGATTGTAAGTCAAGAGAAGATGATCATTTTTACTGATGATTCAGCCAAAGTCAAACATCTACTAATCCAGAAAATTCTGCTGACAGCTTTGCTTTTGTTAACTTTTAAGTATTAATGATTCTATAAGAAAATCAGCTGGGGGTTATGTTCCCTTATTTCAGGCAGTTAAGTAAAGAGTTTCTGGGAACGTATACATGCCAAAGGACATTCTTTGAGTTTAGAAGGAAATTACTTTTATATATTGTCTTTTTAAAAGGGAGTCATTTACTTTTGGGGAGATTTAAAAGGTTTATAGTGGAAGGAGTTTATAAATATTGGCATATATAACCAAATCACTAGTAAACTAATTGATTAAATTCATTCAGTATTAATTAAGCATCTGTCAGATTAAAGGCACTGTATTAAATATAATGTAACATGCAACAATGAATGGAAGCATGTGCAAAATGAAAAGAATCCTGGATAATCAGTGGGATTAATAGTAGCAGCGTTAATTATAATAGTATTGATAGTAGTAGCAATGGTAGCTGCCAGTATTGACCACTTAGTCATACCAGAAATATTAATCAAATTGTCTCTAATTCCCAAAATAACTCTTAAAGGTAACTATATTACTGGTATCCATATTTCTGTAGTTTAAAAAACAAAAATTCTGAGACATTGAATGAGTTGTTCAAGATTACAAAACTATTAATTAAACTTCTTTTTTTATTTTTAAAAATACTTATGTTTAGAATTAGCTGATTGGATTCAGTTTAGATGATCCCAATTTTATTGGCAGTATCCAATGCATCATGGAAGCAAGTTGAACATATGCCTTTTTGTCTCTATCAGGCCTCATCAGCGAGGGTGTTGACATTGGTCACACTAATGTCATTGAGCTTTCTTTACAGACTGTTTAATCTGATGCTCTTTGGCCTTGACATTTATAATGAATGCCAGTATTTTGTTGTTTTTTTATTTTCATAGCCACTACCAAATCAATTTGAATACAGCTCTCTGAATCCATATGTAATTTCCTGCATTAAACACACCTTGCAATCACAAGATCTGGATTCAAGTGCAGACTTTGCTTCTTAATGCTCAGTAATCTTGTTGAGTCTCAGTTTTCTCATCTTAACACCCAGGTGTTTCTTAACACTAACGACTCCATTTGTCTCCTGGGCGGGGGTAGAGAGGGGGAGGGCCTAGTGAATGTGAAATTGAAAGTGAATGTGAAAAGGGCCTAGTGAATGTGAAAATGAGCATGAGCTGCAAAGCACCCTATGTATTGAAATGATAAAAATCACAATAATAAGTAGTAGTGTTAGTTAAAGTAACTATCTTTCAGTTGCTTATGATCTAGAACAGGAGATAGGACGTGCAAAATAATAGTGTGAAAAGTGACAAGTGATGTAATCAATATATGTACAAGAAGGAGCTGGAGCTGTCCAGAGGGAGAGAACTCCCTGTTGGGATATCATGGAAGTGCTGAACATACGTGGATATGGACTTTTGGGGGAACACCATGGCTTCCACCCTGGAAAAGTAGTTCTATTCAACAGCAGGAAAAGGCAAAGGAGAACTATTCTGCAGGAAGTCTTTCCTTCAGGCAGGCAAATACACTCCAATGATGACAATGGAGTTCTGAAGGTCACTGGCATCAGAGTTACTGCAGTCTCAGTTTGAAAAAAAAATGTAGTAATTGCTTTATATGACTTAGAGACTCTAAATAAAGGATTAACAAACTATAGGCTGAGGATTGGGTGCCTGTTTTCACAAATATGGTTTTATGGGAATACAACCATGTTTGTTACTTACATATTTTCTATGGCTTTCTTGCTACAATGATGCAGCTGATGATGCTACAGAAACTATGACTTGGAAAGTCTAAAATATTTACTATCTGGCTCTTCAGGAAAATGTTTAAAGAAACCTGCTCTAGACAAAGACAGCATCTGTCAGTTAAATAAGCAACTCTTTATGCTAAGCACATAGCTACACATACGTGAGTAGGGAGAGGGGGCACAGAGGGGAAGCTGGGGTGAACAATGTGGGTACTATCTACTTTATTCACTATCCATGTGTCCTAGCTGGTTGGCCATTAGTCACTAGGAGAGGCAGCACACTGTGATCAATGGTTTGCAAGCTTGGCTGCATATTAGAACCACCTGGGGATGTTTTAAAGCTCTGGATACATAGGCCATCAGAACAACTAAATCAAAATCTCTTGGGGTGTGACTGGACATCAGTAATTATTAAAGCTTTATAGGTGATTTCAGTGTGGAGCCAAGGTTGAGAATCATTAATGTAGTGGAAATAACGCTGGCCTGAGTTTCTGAAATATAGTTCTAACCCAAGCCCTGGCACTATTTTATTTTAACTAATTAGTGGAATGTCTCAATGAGAAATTAATTAGTATGCTATGCTTTCTTCCTTCCAAAGCAAGAATTTTTACTGTCTTTTGTGGGGTGGGAGGATGCCTGGGAGGCTCTAAAGTAATGGCATTCTTATTTTCAGTCAGAGATTGTATCCAGGTACAATGGATTGCAGAGTTTATGGACCCTGGGAAACATCAAATGGGGATGGAAAAGGGAACAGTCATGGGGCAAGTCCATTTGGAATTTAAGATGTGCTAAGAGAAACATAACAAAATAAAATGTCTCTTTATTTGAAGAGCTCTTCCTCTTCAAATATATTATGTTATATTATGTTCCAACAGAGTAAGGCTTAGATATCTAAATACTTTATTTTCTCTCTCAAGGCCTCTTAACTTGTCCAGATTGAGAGTGAATGGATCAACCAAGGTGGTTAAGAGAAAGGTAAGAGAATAAACTAAGGCTTGGCAATTTGGCATGGTGCTGTGGTTGTCCATTTGCTACCACAGGACTAAATTATTTACTCCAGTATAAAGTAGGGCTACTGAATCAGTGACCACATTTTGGTTAATGACTGGAAGGCTGGTAGCCCCACTCACACTTTCATGGACCACTGGCTAGCTCCAGGGTTAAGGAGTCCACATTTTGGGAGTGTTTTCTGAAAGTATGACTGAAATTCAAATATGATAATTAGAGTTATAGAGCACTTAACCCTATTAAGACATTAGCTCACATTAATATGGTTAATTTATTTGACTGACCCGAGGGAATGGACATTGGTTTAGTGAATATAAATGATGACCAAGGAGCAGGATAAGAATAGTGGTAATTAGGTAATTAGGAAAGGTAGATCTATAGAGACTCAATAAGGAGGGACCTGGGGGACTGGATGGAGATTCTGTTCAGTGAGAATTTCTTTCTTTTTTACCTCTTTGATTCTAAAAGCATACTTAATCACCAGAGAAAATTTGGAAATGCAGAAAAGCATTAAAAAAAAAAAACTAAACTAAAATCACTTTGTAATCTTTTCTGCCAATTCCCAACAATTTCTGGTCCATTGTTTCTGTTCATTTATCAATACAAAGTCTTTGGCAACAGAAATAAATTTAGTATTTATTTCTAATATTTGCTTATGGTGTTGTTCTATGACTCTCAGATGGTCACTGCCCAAGTGCAATAATTGTCAACTGGTTTGCTGATGGGCCTTCTCAGGGATGCTGAAGAAATGCGGACAGTGTGTCAAACTAAATTGTGGTGTGACTAACTGTACACACTCTGATGGTTGACGTCTTTCCTGAAATACGAGTAAGAACAGAGAGTAATTACTGACTGTGGGAGAGAAGAGATATAGCATAATCAAGACTGTGCTTGCTTTCTGGAGTGTTCTCTAGAATGTGAAAGAATATTGTCTTTCAAATATCTAAGAAAATACTATCAAATCAGTCAAAATATCTACAATTAAAAAAATAACTGTACTGTATAATGACCCAGAAAAAGCGCAATAACCATGAGTGATATTTAAATATAGAGAGATGTTGTTTTTCCTCAGAAGTGATTGTATTCTCATTAATAGTGATTTTTTCCCAGAGGTTTTTCCCCCAATTTTTAAAATCCCATAATAGTGCATTACTAAACTCAAAGGGCTCAAATCTAGTCATTGAACACAAGATTAGTAATTCCTACCCTAAGGAATGAAGGAAAGTATTACTTCACTCAAGCTGCCATATACAATTCCTCAGGCTGGATGGCTAAAACAGCTGAAATTTATTTTTGTACAGTTGAGGAAGCTGGAAGTTTAAGATCAAGGTACCAATAGGATTGGCTTCTGGTGAGGCCTCTCTCTTCCTGGTTTGCAAATGGCTGCCTTCTTGCTGTGTCCTCACATGACTCTTCCTCTGTATGTGTATCTCTGGTGTCTCTTCCTCTTCTGTAAGGACACCAGACACACTGAATTTAGAAATACTCTTATGCCTTCATTTAATTTTAATTACCTCCATAGAGGTGCTACCTTCACATATAGTCATACTGCATGGTTAGGGCTTCAAATTAGCAATTTTGGAGGGACATAACTCAGTCCATAACAGAGTACATGATTTTTGCATATTGAAAGAGAAGGTGAGGTTTATATTAGCCTTGGCGTTGGGAAGGTTTTCAATGCACTGGTGGACAGGACCATATATATATATATATATATATATATATATATATATATATATAATAAAACCATTTTTTGGGAACAGCAGTCTGGGTTTCAGTTTAATCAGAACATAAGATTTTTGAGGGAGAGATTTTGGATGTAGGTTGAAAAGAGAGGTTGGGACAAAGTTGTAGAGCCTTGGAGTACTGGGGTGAGGCTGTGTCACTTGATTTGGCTGAGAGTAGCTGTGAGCCACTGAAGAATGAGCCACTGAAGAATGAGCCACTGAAGAAGAAGAGCCACTGGGTCAAAGCTGCACTATAAGCAGATGATGCTTGTGAAGAACAGCTTGGAGGGTGGGGCATAGAAGATAGGAAGTGAGGAGGCCAGTTAGAAGGCCACTGAAGTAATTAAGGGCACTTTATATGGTGTGGTTGTTAAGAGCATTGACTCCAAAGCCAGGCTGTCTTGTTTCAAATCTGATTTATGCCTCTTACATAACTGGATTACTTTAGGCAAATGACTTTACTTCTCTAAACAGTTGTTTCTTTGTAAGTGATATAGGGGTGATAGAAGTTTTAAGAATTTTACACATGTCCGTATATGTAAGGTGCTTAAAAAGGTGCCTAGTGTATGAGGCTACTGAACTGTTTGCTTGTATAGTAAAGGTGGAAAATCATTAGACAAAAATCCCAAATCACTTTCTTTTTTCCTTGACCAACTTTAAAATAAGTGTTTTACTTAATGACTCCTGTAATTTTTCTCTACACCTATATCTCAGGCCTACTTTTGCAAGCAATTAGATTTTTGCTCTGCCTACCCCACTCTGTCTCCACTGATCCTGCCAAAAGAAATCCAAATATATACCCCAGCAGGATTCAGAATGCACTTAAGCAACCAATAAATCTTTTGCATCTAAGGGATACAGCTGTTCTAAAAGTTTACATCTGGACTAAGTAAGGTATGTAAATAGAAATTCAGAACTATGCTAAAAATCTCATATTTCTGCATTCATTTCAACAACCAGACTATAATGAACCAAAACACTATAAACTCTGCCTAGGAATATAAACACACGCCGTGGTGCACTCAGGAGAACCCCACAAGGGCAACATTACTATGATTAAAAATATTGTCAGGTTGAAGTTCCTCACTAGGTTCTTAAAGGCACACAGAATGGTGTTTTTTACATTTAATGCAATATTCCACGCTGTTAGTGGGTGGTACTTGGACTCGGTTTGAGTTAGTCTGTGTTTAGGATGAATTATGTAAAATCCCCAAATCATCTGTTTTGTAAACATAAGAAAGGAAGTGATTCCAATGAATGGGAAAAGTTGTTCCAAATTGGGAAAATGGAAAATCAGGGCCAGATGGAAGTGTGTTAGAAGGCTCGAAAGCACTAGCATTGCAAACAGTGAGCTTGCATCCTCTCTCTCATGCCTTGAAGTGAAGGGAAGCCTTGTTTATGATTCCTGGGAACTGAAGTAAGGGCCATATATTTGTTGTTCATTCATTTTTTCATTGTTGTCAGAGTCTTTATTATTGAGAACTTACTAGGTGCCAGATGCTGGGTTTTTCAGGAAACTCACACCCCAGTGGTTTATAGGAAGATAACAGCTAGAAGGAAACTCTTGATTATGTAGTTTAACCTCATGACTTGACAGATGAAGAAACTCTGGTAAATCAGTGTCAGGACTAGGCTTCCAGGTCCCTGACCCTCTTTCCAGTGCCCTACTTGCCACAAAATACTGGCACTTGAGGTAGACACTTAAGTGTTCTTCAACTTGGTCACTGTGCAAAGGTGGGGAAAACAGTGATGAACCAGATAATCAAGCCATGGAAGATGACCAATGGTGTCACTTAATGATCTTCTCTCTAGGCCCTCAGGGTCACTTTCAGCTGCCCTTGGAATAGTATGCATTGCTTATGAATTCTTTGGTATTAAGTGAGATATGGGGAAGAATTAGGATCCTGGTCTGTCACATCTGAGGTCTTCGCCCATTATAGTTAATGGCTGAGAAAACAAGGGGCATCTAGTGCAGATCTAGATTTAAATTCCCACTGCAGCATTTTCTAGGTTTTTTTGTTTTTTAATTTATTTGAGAGAGAGAGGAAGCGAGCATGGGGGGTTGGTGAGGGACAGAGGGAGAAGCAGACTCCCCACAGAGCAGGGAGCCTGACTTGGGACTCGATCCCAGAGCTCCAGGATCATGACCTGGACTGAAGGCAGCTGCTTAACCAACTGAGCCACCCAGGTGCCCCTATAGGTGTTTTTTAATTACCCATCTCCTCAAGCCTCAGGGAAGGTACCTGTAAATGAGGTGTGCTAATATTTCTTACCATTTAGTATTATTGTGAGTGCTGGGGAAGGTCATTGAAAAGGCGTGACAGCCAGTTTATCACTGGAATGGACCTGGGCACCTGGACTCTCCTTACACCCTCTCTTGACCTTGGAATGTGGGTTCCACTTCCTTGTCCCATTCCAAAAGCTGCCCCAAAGGCATAGTGATGTGTTGTTGGAAACATTGGCATGATATACTTGATGGGACCCCATTGATATGTCCATATGAACTTCTAAGATTTGGTGGGTAAATGTGGGGACCCACTCATTTTGCTTCTGCCTCAAACTAGCTTCATATGTAAGATCCCTTTGCTTGTTAAAACTGCCACCCAGCAACCTGGAGTGTCCTGCCTCTTTCTTTGGTCTCTCCAGGCCCTCTGTATATGGGGCCTGGTTTCACCCAGGAATTTCTGAGAGGGTTGCAACCAACAGTGAGGCGCTGAAGGTAAGGTACCACGCACATTGCCTGAAGAGTGGTAAGCTCAAGAAGGGTAGTTATCATTATCATTTGTCTCTGCAAATGGAGATGTGCTATATAGATGTAGTACTAAATTATTACTATACTAGTTAGGGTTCAACACAGCCCCTGCCCACAGGGAGCTCCCATTCCAGCAGACAAACGCAGACACATGCATAAATAACTTGCTGACAGTGCTGATTATGATAAGCATTTTAAGGAAAATATGGAGTGTCTTGGAAGGGAGGGGAAAGGGAGACTAATTTAAATTTCTCCCTGTTCTTAATCATGGTGCATTTCCTACTGAAGAAGGAACTGAATAAGTGTTTTCAGTGAAAAAACAAAGTGATGTAGTGAGTGGCATATGAGAGTTTAGGTAAATTTAACAGTTTGGGAAGAGGTTCAATGAAAATGGAGCCTGTTTTTCTATCCTGAAATTGTTAATATGATAATGTCCGCTCTCCTGCATGAAGGAAACCAGAAAAAATAATACCTTTTTATTGAAATTTAGATTTGTTCAAAGAGGAAAAAAGAGAATCGGTTTATGTGTGAGATGTGACTTCCATAGCTGAAAACAGGCACGTGGAAATGTGGTTAATTTAAAGGTGCAATGTTTTATGATGGTGCTACTTCTGATAAAAAGAGCAGGGAATAAATAGTATAAAATGTTGATGTTATAAAACATTCCATGTGAATTAACATCAATAGAGATGAATAGGGCTTTCACGTAATTAATGCCAACCTGCTCTGTGTTGTCGTTTATTGTAGAACAGACAAAAGCAATTCAATCAGCTTTTCCAGAGCAAACCCACGCAATCTTAATTAATGGGTTAATGATTTTAGGAACAACAATGAAAAGATAATGTAGTATAGCGCTTCAAAAGTGGCTTGAAAGGTGGATTACAAATTTAAGAGATATTTTTATGTAACTGGGTCAGGGGGTAGAAACCAGAGATGTTTCCTTCCCTTTCACTTGTTTTTTTTTTTTTACCTGAATACACCTGACATTCTCTGTGCTTCATTAAAGAAGTCAGGAGTTCTGGGTTAAGTCCTGGATCTCAGTCACCAGATGTAGGAGATTTTATTTCATCATTTATTTCTCAGTTTACCTATCATAAAATGAGGGAATTTGGTAAGATGATTAGGGTTTCCTATAGCATTGTCAGATTAGCTCAACACAAAAGCAAAAATAAAACAAAGCAAAGTGAACATCCAGTTAAATTTAAATTCAAATTCAAATCAACACCCAGTTAAATTTAAATTCTCATGTAAGTGGGCATCTTCTATCTGGCAACATTATCTGTGATGTGTCACTCATACCCTTTCCTTATGTAAGTTTTGAACAGTCACTGGACTTGGAATCAACATATCAGTTTTTTTAAAAAATATTCTTAATATATCTGGGTTGGATAATCTGGCTTTGAGTTAAGCCAAATTCAGTCTCTTGTTCCAACTATTATTCCCAATTAAATTTACTAAAAATTATTTACCAGCAATCCCTTTGCAGGGGAAGAAGTCAAGAGAAGAACTGGAAATGTTACTGTAATCCTGCCTTTATCCCACCCCACTTACTTCACCCTGGAAGTGGGCTGGACCACTTCTAGAAGCATGTAGAAGGCTTAATGGCAGATCACCATCTATGACTATGTCTCTTGAGATGAAATGGATTTCATTTTGGTGCTGCTCATAAAAACTTTACAGCGAAGTATAAGAAGATTTAATTCATTCATTTAACTTGATTGAAGGCTTCATAAAAGCCATTTAAAAAATAGCTAGCATGTACAGCGCTTACTATTTGCTAGAAACTATGTAAGTACTTTATTTATTTTTTAATTTTTTTAATTTAAATTCAATTAGCCAACATATAGTACATCATTAGTTTCAGATGTAGAGTTCAATAATTCATCAGTTGCATAGAACATGCCATGCTTGTCATATCACATGCCCTCCTTAATGCCTGTTACCTGATTACCTCACCCCCACTCCTGTCCCCTCCAGCAATCCTATTTGTTTCTTATAGTTAAGAGTCTCTCATGGTTTCTCTCTCTCTCTAATTCCTTCCCATTCAGTTTTCCTTCCCTTCCCCGATGATCCTCCGTGCCATTTCTCATATTCCACACATGAGTCTCACTTAATCCACTCTTCAATCCTATGAATTAGTTTCTATTATCACCACCTCATTTTACAGATGAAGAAACTAAGGCACAGAAATGTTGAGTAATTTGTTTAAGATCACACACTTCTAAAAAACAAAATCAGCACCTGAAACCCAGACTGGGTGGCTCCAGTGTCTGTGCCTTTAACCATAATATTAGAGGGATCTTGTCATCAATGTCAGCACAGCACCCACCACCAGCTGCTGAAGAAAGTAATCAATCAAAGTGAAAAGGGACACTGAAAAATCCTGTCAAGTTGAAAAGAGAACGCATATCTACCTTACAGATTATGTGACACACATATACTTGATATATGCATGGTTGATATTATATATGTTTATACATTTATATCAAGTCCACTTTATATATAGACATGGATATATCTGGAAGTCAAGACATGCAAGACTGAGTGGCAGATGAACATTTTCTCTATGTCTTTCTTGCCATATTCCTTATGTTGTTGACTTTCCCCTTTTTGCTGTACTGTCGCATAAAGATCAATTCAGTTCTTCTTTCAGCAAACTTTTACTGAGTGAATACTGTGTTCTAGATACTGTTTTAGGCCCTTGAAATATAAATATGTACAAGGCAGGTTTCTTTAATAATACCAGTGATGATCGGCTCTGTGGAGGGGTGATTGAGACCAAGAGAGCAAATTTTAGATATCCCTTGTTTAAGAAGTGGGAGGTAGAGAATGCATATGACATATTAAAAAGAATTCCCAGGGGCACCTGGGTGGCTCAGTGGGTTAATCCTCTGCCTTCAGCTCAGGTCGTGATCCCAGAGTCCTGGGATCGAGCCCTGCATCGGGCTCTCTGCTCAGCGGGGAGTCTGCTTCCCCCTCTCTCTCTGCCTGCCTTTCTGCCTATTTGTGATCTCTGTCTGTCAAATAAATAAATAAAATCTTAAAAAAAAAGGAGTTTCCCAAAGAACTCTTTGGAAGCACCCTTGAAAGCAGTGCCTCAACTAGAAAAGAAGCAATAAAATAATAAAAGTAAGCACTAACAGGAAGAAACAAATAGAATTTGTAAAATAAGGTAATATAAGAATTTAGGTCTAGCTATGTGTAAAACTGACCAAAGTAACAGTCATTTAAATAAGAAGTTATAGGTAGAATAATGACCTTTCCAAAGATGCCCCAGCCTAATCTTAGAATTCATGAATATGTTACATTACATAGTAAAAGAGAGTTTGCTGATGTGATTAAGTTACAGATGTTAACATAAGGAGAGGACCATGGGTTATGTGCATGCAATGTAATTATAAGGATCCTTATAAGAAGGAGACATAATGAGTGAAGGAGTGATTGGAGTGATGCAAGGAAGGGGCCATAGCCCAAGGAAGGCAGGTGACTTCTAGATGCTGAAAAGGCAGGGAAACAGATCTATCCCTAGGGCCTCCAGAAGAAATGCAGTGCTGTCTGAACCTTGAATTTAGAACGTCTGACATTGGAAACTGAATCATAATAGATTTATTGACCCCACTAAGCTTGTGATCATTAGTTACAGGAGTCATAGAAAACAATATACAATGGATAAGTTATCTCTCTTAAGTAAGAATTCAGTGGTAAGTGGTCCAGGGTCAATGGGAGAGTTTTGTTGCCCCAAGTTGCCAAAAAATCCTGGCTGTTTATATCTTCTTAATCTTAACTTCTTTTTTTTTTTTTAAAGATTTTATTTATTTATTTGAGAGAGAGACAGTGAGAGAGAGCATGAGCGAGGAGAAGGTCAGAGGGAGAAGCAAACTCCCCATGGAGCTGGGAGCCCGATGCGGGACTCGATCCCGGGACTCCGGGATCATGACCTGAGCCGAAGGCAGTCGTCCAACCAACTCAGCCACCCAGGCGTCCCTAATCTTAACTTCTTAAGGGTCTTTCTTTCATTGACCGTCAAAATGTCTCAGAATTACATATATATTTCAAATAGGTGGTTGAAAGAAGAGGAAAAGAAAGGTCATATCCTTACTTTTTAAGTATGTGTTCCAGAAATTGCACACATCTTTTCTCACCCAGAACTGTATTACATGGTCACGTGACAAAAAGTCTGGGAAATGTGGTCTTGATTTTGGGTGATTTTGTGCTGAACTAGAAGCCAGGGGCTCTGTCACTGAAGAAAAAAGGGATAATGGATATTGGAGATAACTAAGCAAGTAATTTACTAAAGTCATTATCCCTCTTAATAAAATAAAAAAGGTATAGAACAATCTATGCTCTATATTACCAATGATACCAACAAGATGTGGGAAGGTACAGAGGGAAATAAAAGATACATGAGAACATGTTAAATTTCCTGCCCAGTTAAGGAAAATACCTAAGATATTGATTCACTTTTTAAATGCTTATTTTAAAAATATAGTTATATATCTTGATACTTTAAGAATAACCCCAGAATATTAAAAATAGAATGCATAATTTTTGAGCAACCAGAAAAACTGATCTATCCAACTAAAGGTATATTGGAAGGAAAATAATTGGACAAATTTGCTAAACAGAAAACAAAAGAACTATTTGGAAGTAAGTTCTAACACAGTAGTAGTTACAATAAATATAAATGGATTATAGTCACCAACTCCAAACAGACTCTTTCAGATGGGATTAAAAACAATATCCACCTTTATGTGATCAATACAAGCTACTTTTTTTTTTTTAAAGTACACAGGAAGATTAAAAATAAAGGCATAAAGAAGATACTAGAAATGATCTGATAGTAAGTCAGAATAGCAATTTCAAAGTTGAACAAATTAGAAGTGGAAAACAATTATGATCAGGAGAAAAGATACATGTAATAAACTGATAACATGAACAACAGATCAAGAATATATAACAATCATAAGCATATTTGCTTCCAACATACCAATGTATGTTCAACATGTATAAAGTGACAACTGACAAAACACTGGTAGAATAAAGGTAAATTAATATCTGGAGCCAGGGTCCTTGAAAACTGTTTGCTCAAATAGATAAGAGGAATCAGAGACATAAAAAAATGTGAACACTTAGATAAAAATTTGGCACTTAAAATACATCTGTAGGAATAAAAGTTAAGGTAGGTTTCCACAAAGAAGAAAAACAGTGACAACATAACATTATCCCAAACAAATGAGGAAGAAGAAAATTATACAGTTGAGATAAAATTAATGAAATAAAGAACAATAACAATATATAGTTGAGTATAAACAAATAAATTTGGGCTCTTCAGAATGATGAATAAGATATATAGGTAACTAGTAATCCTGGTAAAACTGATAAAGAAAAGAAAAAAAAGATGAATATTCCAAAATACAGAATGAAAAATAAAAGCTATTACTATAGATGTAATGAATGATGTATAATTATAATCATAGGTGTGACTTATAATAATATAATAATGGAGACTAGAAAACAGTGAATATTATTAAGGATCTATTAACTGATAAACCTAGGTGGAATAGATAAAAATAATTTTTAAACCATAAATAACAGAAGAAATAGGAAATTTAAAATTAAAAAAATCAATTTTAAAGAACATAATAGAAACTGAAATGATTATTGAAAAGTCCTCATTTCAACCTCTACCCTTTACCAAAATCTCAGGCTCAAATAATTTGTAAGTGATTTCTTAAAAAATTAATAAATAAGTAATCTTCTTTTACAGATTATCCTAGGCAGTGGAAGAATAAAAGAAGTTGAGTTGCCTAAATCATCAAATCATTTAGTGAGTCTAGTTTAACACTGATTTTTATTTTTGGCTTATAAAAATGTTATCTGTAAAGAAAATTATAGGCCAATTTTATTTATAAACAGATGTGAAAGTCCTAGAGTAATTATTAGATCACAAATTACAACATTCCTTTTTTTTTTTTTAAGATTTATTCATTTGAGAGAGAGAAAGAGAAAGAGATCATGCGTCAGCAGGGGGAGGAGCAAAGGGAGAAGAAGGGAAACTTCAATCCTCAGAGAATCATCTGCTGAGTACAGAGCCCACCCCAGAGCTCAATCTTAGGAACCTTGAGACCATGACCTGAGCTGAAATCAAGAATCAGATACTTAACTGATGGAGCCACCAAGGCACCCCAACAAATTACAACATTACTTTTTTTTAAAAAAATTAACATATAATGTATTATTTGCCACAGGTACAGGTCTGTGAATCATCAGGCTTTCACATTCACAGCCCTCACCATAGCACATACCCTCCCCAATGTCCATAACCCAGTCATTCTTACCCCTACTCCCCCTCCCCCCAGCAACCCTCAGTTTGTTTTGTGAGATTAAGAGTCTTTTATGGTTTGTCTCCCTCCCAGTTCTTTTTAAAAAACAATATATTGATTTATAAGGAAATTGATCACATGCTTAATTTAATAGAGATAGAAGATTATGGAATAAAATTCAGTTCCTACTTATAATACAATTTTAAAAAATATTTAATTTATTTATTTGAGGGAGAGGGCCTGTGAGAGAAAGCACAAGCAGTTGGGGGAGAGGGAGAAGCAGACTCCACTTCTGGGCAGGGAGCCCAATGTGAGGTTCAATCCCATGATCCTGAGATCATGATCTGGGCCAAAGGCAGATGCTTAACAGACTGAGCCATGCAGTCACCTCTGATAATATAATTTTTTTTACAAAGTTAGACATAGAAGAGAATCTGATTAACTAGTTAGTCTATATATGAGAAATGTCTAGCAAACATCTTATTTAAGGAAGAAGTTTTAGGTATATTTCACATAAGACAAGAAAGATTTGTGTCGCCACCACTGGTTTACTTTAATGCTAAAGAATATAACCAATTTTATAAAACAAGAAACACAATGAAGAATAAATATTTGGAAGGGAAAAATGTTTCAGAAGACATACCCATTTATCAAAACTTACATAATCTTTTACACTGTTTGGTACAGAACCCTAGTTCTGGATAAAAGATGATCTTATAACAATCAACAGAATTCTCACCAGAAATAATAAAATACATTTGTCATTTCACAGGAGACCAATAAAACTTTAAAACAGAAATACATTAATCTAATAAAAATCATACAAGATGATTTTGGAGAAATTACTATCTGTACTAAAAGGCATACAAGAAGATCTGAGTAAATGTAGAGATAAACCATGTTCATGGATGGGATGAGTTAACATTTTAAAGACATCAAATTTTCCTCAATTCAATAAGCAGTGCATGGAATTCTAATAAGTACTTCTGCAGAGGAACTTGAAATAGTGGGTCTAAAATATGTTTGGAAAAACAGAAGTCCATAAGTTAAGGACAGTTTCGGAATAGAAGAGCACAAAGGAATATTTGCCATACCCTATATTACCAGATAATAATAAAAGAAAACAGTGTGTCTTATAACAAACAGATAAAATAATGTAACAGATTAAAGGGCCATGGATAGTCCCATATAAAATATGGTACAAAATTAAGGTAACTATTTGAATTAGTGTGGGAAAGCCCTAATTTATGCCTGTTGGTCTAGCAAAATTATCATCATAACACCTTTTACTCTCAAATTTCTCTCAGTTTAGATTATAAATTATATGATGTCCTTATATGTAATAGATTGTCATAATAAATCAATGGAGTAAAGACAGATTTTTTTCTTAAACATATTGTGTGGTTTAAGTGGCTTAGCAAATGGAGAAAAATGGAAATTGATAAAATTTTGAATGTATTAAATACCTAAGTATACAGATAGATTCTAAACTATTAAGAAATTGTTGAAAAACACCTTGGTGATTTTGGAGTGCGAAATGATTTCTTTTTTTTTTTTTTTTTAAAGATTTTATTTATTTATTTGACAGAGAGAGATCACAAGTAGGCAGAGAGACAGGCAGAGAGAGAGAGGGAGAAGCAGGCTCCCTGCTGAGCAGAGAGCCCGATGCGGGGCTCGATCCCAGGACCCTGAGATCATGACCTGAGCTGAAGGCAGAGGCTTAACCCACTGAGCCACCCAGGCGCCCCCGAAATGATTTCTTGAGCAGTACCCAAAAAAGTCCAAACTAAAGTGGGAAAACGGATTTAGCTACATAAAAATTAAGAACTTCTGTTCAATGAAGGACACTGTAGATAAAGATAACAGATGGGAGACAGACTGGGAGAAGATAATTACAACACTTAAAACTGACAAGGGATTAATATCTAGAATAATTAGGCAATTCCTGCAATCAACAAGAAAAAAAGATGAATTAACAAAGAATACGAATAGGCAATTCACAGAAGGGGAAACCCAAATTACCTACATGCTCATGAAGAGATCCCAACATCACAAGCAGTCAGAGGGATATAAATTAAAACCACAGTGAGACTCATCTTACACCCATCAGACTGATAAAAATTAGAAAGTCAGATGGTAACATTGTTGGCACAGATGTGGCGAAGGGAGAATCCTCATGCGCTGCTGGGGGGAGTATAAACTGGTGAGCCATTCTGGACTGCAATCTGTCAGGAAATTGAATATATGCGAATCATGCAACCCAGAAATTTCTCTTGTGGACCTAGAGAAACACAGGGTCATAAGTGACATATACAAGGATAGTCAGAGCATGAGAGTTTGGGTAGGGAGATGTTGCTCTATGAAAACATTCAGATAGAAACAGACCACCCTAAACTGGAGTTGGCTTTCTGGGTCTGCAGGCTTATATTTCCTGCTGAATCTTCATTAGTAGGAAGCAGTGATGGCCCCATTCCACCCTAGGCCTAGGGCATTTTGTCAAGGCTCAGAAATAGCCCTCACCTGGCACTCTCTAAAATTTTCAGTGTCCTATTAAGAAAAGTGTCTAGGAAGTTAAATACACTGAAAGTGTTAGGAATTCAGCAAAACATTTAAAAAAGAGGATGTGATCCCAGGGAGAGGGCAATTCTTAACGCGGGGGAAATGACAGAGTATAGGCTTCAGTGACAGCACAATAAGAAAGAAATCCATGACATCATTGAGTGTAGACATTTGGGGGCTCCATACAAGTTGAAGACCCCTTTTGCTCTTTTCCTTTGCACAGCAAAAGGAAAACTACTTCATACATGATTATGGCTGTGAAAACATGTACCGAGAGCCAAAAGTCTTTCCAGTTTTAGTGGAAATCTAGTTTTGAACACCAGGTTATTACGAGAGAAGGTTCACTTGCCTTCCTGTCATTTCCGGAAAGCCAGGAAAATAGGTGAATTTTGTCCTCATCCAGTTGGCACTTCAGAAAGGAGCTCATTCTCAGGTAGCTTCCTTTCTGGCTTTTAAATTTTTTCCTAGAACCTCAGAACATTAGAGCTGGAAGTTTCCAAGAAGTCAACTGACACAATAGTAGCCCAGTATGGAATTTTCTCTACAAACATCCATTCCCTAATAAGTTTAACCTCAAGATTCTTCTGGAAACAGGCCATCAATCCATTACTTTAGGACACATCTTCCCATCCTCAGGAAAGCTGTGTAAGCCCCTCCTGATAGGGGCTATGGCAGAAAAGCCGCCTCTCTATTATTCAGGGGTTAGGTTATAACTCTTGGATCTCACCTCCTTAATGAAGTGAGAGTTCATGTTCCTTATCAATCTTGCCTTCTCTAGGAGGTCCTCATTGTGGTGGATGAATGAAATGAATTTTAATGAAGATGAATTAATTTTAATGAAAATTAAATGACTTTAATCTTCCTCTAGACATTTAAGAAAACAGAGAACAGTGAATCTCTACCCCTCTCTAACCATCCCCCCAATTATTTTCAGGTGTTCCCAGAGGTATACCTATGGATGCACAGATACACCTCCTCAGCCTTGGTTGCCAAAGTGCCTGTTTTCCTGGTAGTTTCCTCACTGCTCTGCCACTGGTGAGCTTCATGAATGGTGCCCAGGGAGTTAAACCAAGGGTTTTCTTGAGGTTCTCTCTTGGTCTTTTAATCCCACCTCAGGCCATTGTTTTGTTTCCTGCTGTGACTAAGGCCCTTGACATCTACCAATGGGATCAAAATGCCATTCTGTCTACCATTGAGAGCACTCTATGCCTACCTGCCGCAGCTCCTGCCACCACTGATACTGGTGTTCCTGTTGCTGATGTCTGCATGATGGTGACATCATTGCAGATTTACAGTGTCTCCCACCTTTATGCCATTGTCTCTTCCACTGGTCCCACAGTGGTGTGACCCCTTACTCCAAAGCCTCATGGACACAATGGGCAAAAACACTCCATTGAGGTCTTATGTGCAGGTCTTCTTTCCCCAGGATTTAAGTAAGCACAAGTTGCTAGGGACTGAGCTGGGTGATGAGTCTAAGGGAAGGCACTGATGATCACCAATACCATTCCTCCTCGCCAGGTCAGAGGCAGTTGCAGGCATCTCCGTCTGGGTTTTGGCTACTATTCCTTAGACTGACTTATTTCCCAGGACACTCCTCTAAAGGCTTCCCCAGACTTGTTGCAATTTTAGGTTGGCGACAGCTATAGCTAGGGCTGGGACCCCTTTGCTTGGGGAACGCTGGAAGTACAGGCCAACACAGCCATTTTAGGATAGCAGTAGTCCCCTCTACTTCGTATCTCTTCCTTTCTCCCTTCTCTGCTCCTCTCTCTCTCTATTCCTAGAAATCGGTTCGTTTTACAAGCTGGATTCTCACTTAGCACTGTCCTTACCTTTCTTAACCTTACCGCAGGGTCCAAGATGATGGACTAAAAGCTTCTCCTGTCATCCAGGAAAAATACAGCACTGTGGCTATGGATCTGGTCTCTGAAATCAGAGCGTCTCAAGTTCAATTCCTAATTCAGTTCCTTTCTGGCTTTGTGGTTTGGGCGTACTGCTTATCCATCATCAGTTTCAGTTTGACTTTACCTGTAAAAGGAGAAAGCAATTATTACCCACTTCACAGGACTGTTGTTAGGATTAGGTAAGATATATGTCATGTAGCATCCAATATCTGGGGGCTACTACTGTTATTAATTAGGGAGAAAACCCAAACCACACACAGGGCATGGGTGAGGTGCTCAAGGCTTCAACTGCCACATTCAAGTGGGGAGATGGATGCTTCCCAGTCTGAGTCATTCACTCAGATGCTGGCAATTTTCTGCCCTATTACCTGGTGATGGGGCCCTCTGGTGGCAGAGCATGGTGTGATCTCTTTTCCTGAATTCACTCTCCATAGCCTTTCAAATGGGGAAAGGACCCAGTAGATTCTGTGACAGCACAAAGGCCTTGGATTGACACACTGAACCATTTGTCCCTGTTGTTACAGGTCTGTTTATTTTCTCAGGATGCTGAATGTTAGGTAGAAAACTGGACGCAAATATCAAGCCTAATGATTTGGATCTTGATATAAAAATCAACTTCCCTCCCCCTAAGCCTGGGGGATCCTTCTGGGTCATTAATACCAACCTTAGAGATCTGTTTTTGAACCAGTGGGCTGCTCCATACAGTGAATTGCATTACCTATGGGACATTAGGGCTGGTTAAGTCCTTAAGAAGCCCTAAGCATTACAAAGCTAAAATCTCTCATCTTTCGGAATTGGGGAAAACAAACAAAACAAAACAAAAACAACATTCAGGTCATAAAATAAGTATCCGAAAGTCAAAGGAAGGTGAGCTTCCCCCATAATGACAATCTTAATGTATTTTTTGAACCATCAAGAATAAATCTCTTTCCCAATTCCCCGCTTTTTGGTAGCATTTGTTTTTCCTACTATCTTAGCATATGTTTTATCCCCTTTTGAGTCATCCATGTCTGCGAGACATGTAGGAAGTTCTAAGTCGAGGTGATTAAAAATCTTGGTAATCTTTTCCATCTTGATGGTGTTTCATAATTTATAGATTGCTTCAATAGCTATTGTCTCAGAAATCTCACACCGACTTAAAACACTTAAAACACCGGTTTACAGTAGATTTTCAATAAAGGAAAAGGAAGCTTGAACGAAGAGTGAGGAGGACATGTTATCTTATGTCTGTGCAGAAGGAAGTAGAGTCCCAGGGAGGTTATGTAAATCACTGGTCCAGCAGGAAGTAGAGTTGGCCCTTGTGTCCAGGACTTCTGACAGCTTCTTTATATTATAGCTCAGCTCCGTGGGACACACTGAAAGTCCCTGGTGAAAAGGAACTCAGTCTTACTTGAAGAAAATTATGCAACAAAACAGAAAATAAAATAATTTCTTTAGGCATTTCGATAAAACATCATATCACAATGCATAATCAGCTAAGGCTGGGAGGAACTTCATTTTATAGAGGAAGGAAACTGATGTCCAGGGAAAGGGAGAGTGACTTGCGTGAGATGCGTGGGAGCTCACTGGCAGGACTCGTGCTGGAACTCTGGTCTCTGCCCAAAAATCTACACAATGGGGGCAGCTGAGACGAGCCAGAGCGGACCTGCTTCCCACTGCCACTTGTGGCTGGAAACACTGAGCATACTGTTCACTCATTGTTTATTCTGCAAATATTTTGTAAAGCAAAAGAGAATGCTGCTGTGGTATACACTAACTCTATGGTCTTTCTACTTTCACCTGGCTTTTAAGGTCAAAATAAATGAGTCCTGCTCAGAAAACAGAGGAAAGAACATATAGAGACTAAATCCAGACTAAGAGAAATGGTAATTTTGAAGCACAAAATACCCGATGATATCTGAATTTTTATGAAAATAAGATTCTGTTTTAGAGGGGAAAACATAGAGAGGGTACAGATTAAAAAGGGCACAAAAGGGCTGCTGCAAAGACCTGAGATTAAGAATTAGGGGTGTCAGTTTGTAAGAGGCTCTCAACAGTTCCACTGGCTTTCTTTGGGACTGGGACCTGGTAAAAGCAATTTCTTTCTGAGCCTCAGTTTTTCCATCTGCTAAAATGACAAGGTTGGGCGATGTATCACACAGGCCCTTTATGGGATTTGACCTTCTGTGACATTAAGTGCTCTCTTTATTTTTCATATTTTCACCCCAGATGAAAGAACAATTTGTTGATTTACTAAGAAGCAGACCGTCACCAAAGTCAATCCTCTACTTCGCCTATTGAAATTTTTTGGGCGACAACTGACTCTGGGGACTGACTTGTGTATGTTGAAAGCCTGCCATTCACCACCTCAATTTCGGCATTGGAATGGCACTGGAATTCTATGACGCCCACTCTTTTGAATTGGAGAAGGGCACGGTGACATTGGCATTTCTGCTTGGGGCTAGTGGTTGAATCACCCTTTAAAACTAGTAGTTGGGTTGTGATCCAAAGATGGCTACTGACTGGAGCCAAAAGCTTCCACAAGGATGTCATTAAGAGAGTGACTTTCATTACCAGAGGAGAAAGTTGGCTCTTTAGAAGTAAGGCGGTCTGTGAATGACGAGTGCCATCTACAGCATTTGAGTTAAACCCACTAGTCAGGACTGACACAAGGTCCTTAATTTTTTTTCATGTCTCATTTTTCTAACTGATGACCCAATGTCAAGGTTTTACTGGTGTCTGTAATAGGCCAGATAAAGGCACAAGGCAGATATCTAGGAAATGTTTGATAAATAAATGAATCTTGATGTCCAGAATCAAAGAGTTAATAGGAAAGAAAGAGAGGATGTGTGTGTGTCAAAGAGTAAATACAAGGTAGCCCATGACCTGTGCTATAAAAAAGAGATAAGTCAAGTGTCACAGAGGCTTCAGAGGTAGAGAGATTATGTGGCTGGAACATCATGAAAAAGAAGGAATTTGAGCTGCACCTTAAAGGACAGGTCTGCTTTTCATACATAAGGGGGGGTAAAGAGTAGGGAGAGGATAGCCTGGTTAAGAGAGCATAAGCAAGGTTAGGAAGGATCTATATTATGTGTAGAAAAGAACTGAGGTTTAGGGTACCTGAAGTGGAGAAGAAGTTTAGAAAGGTCAGTTGGTCTTACTGGGAAAAAACTAGAATGACAGAATCTTTGGATTTCTGCAGAAAATGGACAGCCCCTGGATCTTTTTGGAGAAGGGGCATGATGTGATCAGAGCAGAGGATTAGAGTTAATTCATTTAGACCTATAATAACAGTACTCCATGAGAGGACCGTGGTATTAGATTTTTTGTCAAAGTGTGATTTTCTCTTTGAAAGTGTAATGCTTGGGGCGCCTGGGTGGCTCAGTGGGTTAAGCCTCTGCCTTCGGCTTGGGTCATGATCTCAGGGTCTTGCAATCAAACCCCGCATTGGGCTCTCTGCTCAGCGGGGAGCCTGCTTCCCCCTCTCTCTCTGCCTGCCTCTCTGCCTCCTTGTGCTCTCTCTGTCAAATAAATAAAATAAAATTTAAAAAAAAGAAAAGAAAAGAAAAGAAAAGAAAGTGTAATGCTCATCCTGGTTGAAGAAAAGGAACTCTTTCAGGTGATCAGAGGGTTCATTAATATTTCTGGAAAATGACCAAATAAAACTCTGCTACCCTGGATGATCTAATTTATCTAGCATAAGCAGAAACGTACCTTTAGAGAGTTTTTTTAACCATGCCCTTCACTGGCTAAGGTCTATTTTTAATTATTGCGTGTACATATATTTTTAAAGCACTACATTAAAGATAAACATCCTGTATGGCAAACATGGTATTTTAGTTCTTAGAGCACTAAAGGTCTTCCCAAACGAATATAATTTTATTTTCAGTATTAGTACTATCTAACTGCCAACGGCATAGCCTTCAAGTGCAAAGATTACGGTGAATTCATCTGTGGCCAGGTCTACTTTTCCCTTTCATCTGCAGGAGTAAATGACTTATGTAATTGCTATTCATCACTAGAGGAAAAGAAGGACTATAAGGCTCAAAAATGTTCTTCTAAATAATCAGGATTTATACATTTGATGGCATAAGTGAAAAAGAGAATAGATTTTGAAATTAGATGTCTGGGTTCAGTTTTGATTCTGTCAGTTATTATTAGTGATGCTGGAACAGGTCATTATATCTCTAAACCTCAGTTCTTAATCTGTCAAATGGGAAAATATCTGTATTGTACCTAGAGTAGAAGCTGGCACAGAGTAACTGTCTGCTAAGCTGTAGCTATTTTAATCTTTGTCATTTTCACTAATACATAGTCACCCTAGATTGCCTGTCCCCACGGTAAAAAGTTACTTGTAGGATAACTGAAATGATGTCGCATTCCTGAGTAGTCTTGGATCATAGCCACAAGGAGGAGCCTGGGACTGAGTGGGTTAGAGGCTGAAGAAACTTGCCTGCTTCAGGAACTTGGCACTGGGGCAGGCTGTGGTCTCCATTCGAGGGTCCAATATCCACACTAAGCTCAGGCAGGGGCTGGAGCCAGAAAAGGAAGGCTAAGTAGGAAGGTAGAGAAGACTAAAGGAAAATCCAGTGGCAGGAGGGTGCTGCCGAAGGTCACGGGGAGAGGCAGGATCCAGAGAGTGTAGGGCCTTGGCGAGAGCTCCTATAAAGGGAACCGGCAAGAGTTCTGTAGACTCCTGGGGCATCTCAAAGACACAGGGTGTGGGCACCAGTGATTTGAGGAAACTGAGGCAAAAGCTCAGTTGAGTTGTAGTTGGGGATCGATCAGTGGTTCATCTGGGGCATACTGAAATTCTAGATCAATGACAACAAGGTTTAATTTCATGGATATGTCAGTAGGCAGGGATTGTTGGTAAGCTCTCTGCTTCTCCCGGGCCTGGAAATCTACACAGCCTGGGAGGACTCAGAGAGCAAAGTGTGGTCAGTAAGGCTGATGATCTGGTCTGTGTGTCAGGACTGTTGCAAATATCCAGCGAGTAGATATAGGAGGCAGAGCTGGCTATTTCTTGGGAAAGTATCTAGGAAAGTTTTCCTGGCCTGAGTTGTAGGGAATAGTTATGCAGGGAATTCTTTAAGTCAAAAGCCCAGCAGAGAAAAACAGGGAAAGGGGAATGATTCATCTGTCAAACCAGGGAAATTGAAAGATTGTGTAACAGAAACATCACAACAGGGTTTTTAAGTCTTCTCTAAAAGATTTACCAGTTTCTTTTTTAAAAGTTCTAAGATTAAAGATATTTTCCATTAGGTTTTTCCTGTAGTGGAAGCTGTCCAGGGAATGCAATTTTTGTTTTATGGCTATTAGTCAACTCTTTCAACTGCCTTCTTACCACCCCAAAAAACTGGTATAAAAATTCACACTTCTTCATTGAGCCCAGAGAGGAAGTGGAGAAGTACTGGAATGAGTAAGACCCCTATTTAAGGCAGAGAAAGGTTTTGAAATCCAGGTAGCTTAATTTTTTTTTCTTTTTCTGAGGATACAGGCATGGCTCTTTCTGTCAAGGCCAAGTAGGTGGAGGATGCTATAAGAATTGATATCAGAGTGAGAGATTTAACATGCACATTATTGAGACCTGTGTTTGTGTGTATATAATATGGTCTTTCAAAAATATCTATTTGCCCTAACCAAACCTTTTTTCTTTCCTTTTTTTTTTTTTTTTTTTTTTCCAAATGAGTTTTACCTGGTATTTAGTTACTCTGGACCAAATTCAAAGTGTTGTGTGTGGACACTAAAGCCAAAATAGGAGGTCCTCTCCCCAGGTTACCAAGGAGCTGTGAGATGGCATCTCCCCATCCCCAGTTCCAAGGCCTCCCCACCACCATGTGCTGCCTTCCTTCCGGTGTCCTCTCACATTCCCTCTTCTTCATTCTGAAAATTTTGTTGTGTTCCCCACTTAGGTTGGGGTTCCCAAAGCAGACCCTGAGGCAAGAATTCATGTGAAAGCCAGATTTAAAAAAATAATTCCCAGGAGCAAATCACAAGGCAGCGGGAAGTAGGACCCCGAAGGAATCAGAGGAGGGCAAGCCAGGGTGTTTCATGCCTGCTTCCATCACTGTAAAAACCAGAAGTATTTCAGAGTCCATAGTCTCTCATGGTTCACCTCCCCTTCCAATTTCCCTCAACTCCCTTCTCCTCTCCCTCTCCCCTTGTCCTCCATGCTATTTGTTATGCTCCACAAATAAGTGAAACCATATAATTGACTCTCTCTGCTTGACTTATTTCACTCAGCATAATCTCTTCCAGTCCTGTCCATGTTGCTGCAAAAATTGGGTATTCATCCTTTCTGATGGAGGCATAACACTCCGTAGTGTATGTGGACCACATCTTCCTTATTCATTCATCCGTTGAAGGGCAGAAAGCCAAAAAAAAAAAAAAAAAAAAAAAAAAAAACCAAAAAAACCCCCAAAAAACAAAAAAACCAGAGGTATTCCTGCTGTTCTCCCTCTCTCTCCCTCATTTGGGTGTGACTCCTTTTCAGCAGAGAGCTGGGCCCAATAAAGAGGCCTCAGTAGATGTTAAAGAGATGAATGAATAGAGTTTCAAGTCTCCTTCCAGTTGAAGTAATCTCTCTCCCCTATGAACTTTCTGTGATCACATGATTTACCTTTGAATCATAATTATTTATATGAATATGCTAAATCCCCTGCTCATTTATAAGCTCCTTGAGGTCAAGAATCATGTTGGACTCTCCATGACAGAACCTAGTCTGGGTGTTTGACATGGTAGGGACCTAGGCAAAGCCAGCTGGAATGGTTGAAACATTCTCTGATAGATGAACAGCTTGAATGCATAGTCCTAGATTGGGGTGGGATTTTTAGTTTTTATTCATGTTCGCACCTACTCCTTTGCGGCTACATGGTCTTGGGCTACTATCAAAATGATTGCAGAACCTTTGGAACACTTCAATGTCATGTAAATTTCAAAGATACACAGTCCTAAGTGCCTGAGATTTTTACCCTTACTCATGCTTTACTCTTCCAATGGCATCTCGAGTTTGTTCCCACCCCCAAGGGGAATAATTTCTGAAATGTAAGAATTAATCACTCTTGCTTCCTTCTTGAAGCATTGCTAAATTAATGGCTTGACATCACATCTATCATCCTTCCTCTAAGCTCTCTAAGCCCATTAGGATTGGGGAGTGTCTGAGAACAAGGTACAGGCTAAGTAAAAAAAATATTCTGTGGGAATCAGTAAGTGGATCCAAAAATGTTCAACCCACAGCAGCATTCGAGGCCCTGGGCTTATTATTGTTTGTGTTGCCAGCACATGATGTACGTACACTTCAGCATCCAAGTGCTTGCTGGTGTTTGCACTGGTATCCCACCTCTCCGTGTCTAAATCGTTAGAGTGGAAAGTATCTCCTCTGGGCTGTAACACATGCACGAAAAGATTTTGGGATTGGAAATCATTTCATAAAACTCCAGCAGTTTTGTTTTGTCTAGACACAAGGCAATAAAAAGGAAAATCATCAGAGATGATAATAAGATGGCATATGTAAGAGGGGGTACTTCGTATAGAGCCATGATCTTTTTGTTGTTTTTGTTGTTGTTTTTTACACATTCTGTGGCCTCACTTCTAGAATCTGATCACTTTCTGCAAATCCTTTAATGATTCTCCTGTGTGGCCCAAAAGAGAAAGTGTTAACAGCTATGGGCAAAACTTTCACTGAAACAAACACGTTAAATAAAACAAAAAAAAAAAAAAAAAAAACTTTAAATAAAATAAAAATTAAATGACCCACTGGTAGAAGACAAGAAGGGGTTATTCTCATTTCTGAAGCACAGTTCCTACTTTTGTATGGCTCTTAACACACGAATATGGCAGGAACCTCTGGATCTTTGAAGTCTTCCTTTGCATTGTGTGTTGACTGAAATGAAGTTGTGAGTTCTGTGTGAGTAGATTGTTGGCTGGGAAGATGCCTTAGGGATTATGTAACACCCTCCCACCTACATGACCCCTTCAAGAGGAATGAGGCCTCAGAAATGACAGGTAATTTAAATATTTGCTAGAGCCAAAGTTTTAACCCCGCACCCTGGGTTCTTTCTACCACCTCGTGATTTGCTCTCCTTGAAGCCATCGGTGACCAGCTTACCAATGGTTCCCTTCTGTGTGATCAAGGAGTATACACTTGGGCAAGCAACTCTCCACAATATAGTTTGGCCTCAAATGACAGTGACATAGAAAGTAGAAAGTGAAAAATTTAGCTACTTATTATACTGTGGTGCCAAATACCAAAATACCAAATACCAAAAGATAAAAGAATTATCTTTTATTCTGTACATTTATAACTGTGTATGTACCCCTTTGTGGGCCCATAAAGCATCCCATGGGATCAAGGGATTTAGAAGGGTCAGGGACTGTTAAAATTCATTCAGTCTCCACAAACAAGGAATCCCAACAAAGAGGCCTGCATTATGAAACTGTTTTAAGAAAAATAATCCTTAATGCTGGTTTCTTAAAGCTGTTGCTTTCTTGGGAAAGTCATGTAAAGGTGATTTACCCAGGATGTGACTAACTTAAAACAGCTGTATTTAAAACATACACTGAGGCTTTATCCCTGAGGCTGGGGAAGAGATGGATGATTTGTGCTTTTGCTGCTCAGGCTGAATTGGTGAAATGGACCTCAAAGTATATGAGTTAGAAGACATGCTCGGAGGCACTGAGAAAGACCCATATGCACAGAGACCAGTTCACAAACAAGATGTTGCAAACTCCGACTGTGGTAGTTTCATTTAGACAATTGTCTTTCTCTGATCATATTTAGTTTTGCCCTTCCAGGTACTAACGCTGAGATACCAATGGTCATGAGGGTGTCACAGGGAAGATATGCACCATTTTTGACTCTATCATTTACTAGCTCTGTGACCTTGAGCAAGTTATTTAATCTCAAACCTCCATTTCCTAATACCTACAATTAGGTAATGGTATTTCCAATTCACAGGATTGTTATGAGGATTACATGAGATAGACCCAAGTAAGTGTTCAGCACATAGGTGGTCTCAAAAATAACAATAAGAATAATTAATATTTACTGAATACTTTCTAGGTACTAAACACAGTTCTAAACACATGGATTAATTCGATTAAAGACTTCAAACAACTCCACGAGATAGATAATATTATTGCTTCAATTTTAGGGGTGAGGAACTTGGGGTACAGAGAGGTTATATAATTTGCCTAAGATTGCAAAGCCAGTAGTTCAAGGAATTCAAACCTTGACAGTCTGGCACCAGAGGCACTTACAGGTTAATTATTATTGTTATTGTATTCTTAGAACAATACCTAAGGACAGATTAAGACATTGCATAAATTGCACGCAGAGTAACTAATAATCTAACAAATGTGCATTGAGGAAAGGGAATTTTCCCAGATTCAAGCCAAGGATTCAAGGCTTTGAGTCTTTGGGGGAATACAGGGAGTTTGGGTTGTTAGTATCTAAAGTCAAAGGCACATATGCAGGAGATGAGGCTGGAGGAGTACCAAGTCATGAAGCTCTTGTGATGAGAACTTGTGATAAGGAGCCAAATCTTACCCTACACTTGAAGAAGAGTCAAGGAAGGGTGAGAGTTGGAGAGAGGGAGAGTCTGGGTCCTGAAAGTCACTTCTTTTGAAGCCCTAGATACAGTGTGGCTGAGGTTTTCCTTTGAACCCTCCAGTTACATAAGTTAATGCCTTTTCTTTGCTTGTGCTAGTTTGAGTTGGATTTCTATCACTTGGAAGGTAAAGAATCTCGACAAGAACAATTAGTTCAAAAACTGTTATTTCAGGTAAGAAAATATGAATGCAAGATTTAAATTAGGGGAGGTACAGACCAAGATAAGACTATAATTTGGGAGCTAGTTAGCAAGTAGAAGAGGCTGATAGAGCCTGATGAAATTCTTCTAGAGAATTGTCTCTCTTTCATCATGCACTGCCGTGGTAAGGCTGTTAATCAAAGAGCTCTCTTCTTTTGGCCAAGAGATGGGTCTGTGACAAATGTAGGCAAAGGACCCTTTCCTCTGTGATTTGAGTCCTAATAGTATTACCCAAGACTAGGAAAAAGAAAAGTTTCCTGTCCATTCGTTTCAGTGGCAAGGCTGATGAGACGCTCAGGAAGTTTCTCCCAGTAAGACTTCTGGGGTTGTCTGTTGTTGACCTATCAAACCTGATTGTTTCATCTGCTACTCCCTTTCCCCCCAGTTCTGTGAGTAACCCCTCTTTTTATAATAATATTCTTCATAAGTTTCAGTTAGTTTATCTTACCTATAGTCATAGTCTTAAAGAATATAGAAATTGATCCAGGAAGTGAGATGTTGAAAGTGACTGACTAAAAACTGTAGAACTGTCAAGCTGAATGAAAAGCAGAGAAAGATCCTTTATGTTCTGGGAAATACACAACACTTTTCATGATGTTAGAATCTACTACCTGTTTCTTGTGACCTTCAGCAAAGCTCTATAAGAAAGAAATCAACCAAGATTAAAGCTGGTCTACTGGTGAAAAGAGAATGAGTCCTGGACAAGATAGCCTAGATTCTGTTCCTCCTTGCTAAACACAAGCAAAACCCATGTAAATAATGTAAGAGGCAACCAAAAAGACATCTCTTAAAGGTGACAAGCAAAAGACAAACAGGTTTAGGGTCATAGCACTGGAGAGAAAAAACCAAACAAACACAATGTCAAGATTCCAATCTCCCACCAGACAGAAAAAGGATGCCCAGAATTTCCTGACCTCTAGTCTAGCAACAAAAGGCATCCCACATAGGCTTCTTCTTTCCAAGACTGACAACATAAAGTGAACTGGATAACATGAGCAAATGTGGATTGACTTGGAATTCTTTCTAGCTGGGCTTGAGAATTTCTTCTCCTGCCCAGGGACATCAGAATGGATGGGTAGAACCAGGAGGAAAGACCAATCCAAAAGAAGATGGCCTGGGAAGCTTGAGATTCCGCTTTCCTGCCCAGACCCTAAGAGCCTGAGATTCTCTTCCTGCCCAGAGACAGTAGAAGAGCTAGGATAGCATGGGTAGGGGGATCCTACCAAAACAAGTGCTTAGTCTGGAAGCCTCTTTATGCCAACACACTTGAGACTACCCTTTTCCACCATAAGATACTTGGTGGCCCAGCCCGGTGAAAATTTTCTACCACTTCAGGCAGTACCAACAAGGATCATGGGAACACCAATAGACTCACATAAACCAACAAGACAAAATGATACTGAAAATAATATGGGAATTAAACTATCATTGGAATCAGACCAAGAAAGTAGACCAGGATCTACCTGCATGCTTAATCTAAGCAGAGTAATGAAATTAAAAGATTTAAATAGGATACAAAGTCACCTAACATAATTGACACAGTGTCTAGAATACAACAGAAAATCACTCATCATACTTAGGATTAAGAATAATCACAACTTGAATGAGAAAGACAACCGATATCACCTCTGACATGAATCAAACATTGAAATTTTATGACAAAGATTTTAAAGCAGTTAAATAAAAATGACTTGACAACCAATTACAAATTTTCTTGAAACAAATGAAAAAATAGAAAACTTCAGCAAAGAAGTGGAATTTATAGAAAGGAGCCAAATGAAAATTACAGAGCTAAAAAATACAATATTGGGTATTAAACACCACCACCACCACCACCACCAACAACAACAACAACAAAACCTTATTGGCTGGAGTCCATAGAAGCAGGGAGGTGATGAAAAATAGAATCCATGAACTTGAGGACAGATAGAATTCTCCCAATCTGAACAATGGAAAGGAAATTGACTGAAAAAGACAATGCAATAGAACAACACAGAGCCTCAGGGACTTGTATGACAATAGCAAAGGAACCACAACTCACATTATTGGAGTTCCAGAGTAGAGGAAAAGAGAATGAGGATGAAGAACAGTCCAAGAAGTGATAGCTGAGAACTCCCCAAATTTGGCAAAAATAGAAACCTACAGATTCAAGAACCTGCGGAAATCACAAACAGGATAAATCTCCCCCACATCAATGCCAAGATACAGTATAATTAAACTTCTGAAAGCTAAAGACAAAATTTTTAGTTTTCAAAATGCATCCAAAATCTTAAATGCAGCCAGAGAGAAATGATGCCTTACTTACTGAGGAACACTAACTGGAATGAAGATAATTTCTCATATGAAGCCACAGAGGTCAGAAGGAAGAGACATAATATTTTTCAAGTGCTATAAAGAAGAACTGTCACCTCTAAAAAGAGTAGAAATAGGGGTACACACAGTAGACTATCTTGTCATGAGTTTTATAAATAATAACTGGTTGAACAAAAATTCTAATATCCTGTAATACTCAGAATGATGTTATTTATTTATTTATTTATTTCTAATGTATTTTTAAAGATTTCTTTTTGAGAGAGGAGTGGGAGAGGGACACAGAGAGAGAGAATCTCAAGCAGACTCCATGCTGAGCACAGAGCCAGACTCAGGGCTGGATCTCAGGACCCTGAGATCATGACCTGAGCTGAAATCGAGTTGCACTGACTGAGCCAACCCAGGAGCTCCAGGACAATGACATTTTTTAAAAGTGGGAAAGGTGAGGGGACCCACATGGAAGAAAAGTTGCCACACCTCAGTGGTGACTTGTTGCAGTGGTAAAATGTTGACGCCATAGAATGAGATATGCAATCTATATTGTTCAGTATGAGTTCCCATTGCTTCCATCCTTACCAGCATTTTGTGTTGTCAGAGTTATGAATTTTGGTCATGCAATAGATGTGTGGTGATATTTTGCTTTAATTTGCATTTCCTCTATAGCATATGATGTTGAGCATCTCTCTCTCCCTCTCGCTTTCTCTCCCTCTCTCTCTCTGTCACACATATACACACACACACTGCAAGTAATCACAAGTATTAATCACAAGTTAAAGAGAGGCAATCTGGAAAGATTGGTAGACTGTATCAATGTCAATGTCCTGGTTGTGATATTACACTATAATTTTGCAAAATGTTACCACTGGGGGAGATGGGAAAAGTGTCTGAGGAATATCTGTATTATTTCTTACAACTGCATATGAATCAACAATAAACACAATATTAAAAAACAATAAAAAAGAGAAACAGAGAGAATGACAATAAAGTCTCGCTAAGAAAATCCTACCTATGGCCTGAAAGCTAAGATAAATGAATACTGAGGTATTCCAGAATCTTACGGTATTGCAAAACAGATACCCCCCCTCCCAATCTACACTTAACGTGAGCAAAGGCAGTGACCCAAGAAACATGGCAGGAGATTGAATTAGGACTTGAAGTTTGATGCCCTGGGTGGCCATTGTTTTAAATTGGCCTTTGACTGATCAAGACACAGAGCACAAACTGAGGGGAGGGGACAGAGAGACACCAGTTGCTGGAAAATGGAAATTCCCAGATCAGTTTCTGGATTCAAATACTGTGACTTGTTAAAGATTTTTGGACCTAGTATTTGCCCCAGGAATTACCTGGAAGCAAACAGAATAAAACTCAAAAAAGGAGAGTGCCTTGTGGGGAGCTCAGTGGAAGCCCCAGATAAGCTGGCCAAAGAGAGGAGCCCAGGTGAGGGACTCCAGGGCATTCCTGTTCAGCAGCTTCTCTGGGAGCTGAGGAGCAGCCGCTTGGATGTTGTTCCCCACTTCCACCTTTCCCTAGTGGGAATTTAAAGCTAGCCACGGACAATTTGGTTCAATGAGCCAATACATTTCCTTTTGGCTTAGACCAAACCTTAGTTTGGTTTGGTACCACTTGAAATTGAGAGATAATTAACAGATGCCTTGTCTGTCTACTCTATGCTCAGCAATGTGTAAGTTGCATTTGTGTACACACAGGAGCATAACAATACAGAGGCATTTATCCACACAATGGTGTCTACATACCTGCACAGAGGCATGAACCTACACTTACAAGCACCGGTGTGCATATGTACACACACACACACACACACACACACACACACACACACACACACTCCTCAAAGAGGCAGTCACACAGGTGGAGAAATATTCATTCATGGTGGCATGTGTGTGCATACAGAGTAATCTCCCGAGAAGGAAAACTACTATGAGTCATTCTTGGCATCACACCTTTGGGCATATCATTAGCCTCGGAGTATTCAAAGGCAGAGATGATGCACTTATTGCAATAAACTAATGAACAGAGCTACTTTTTTTTTTTTTGAGCTTCAAAAGATGATGTGGGATTATAACATAATGAAAGTTTCTAAGGTTCAAAATCTGCTAATTAGGTTGTGTGCTCAATTCAATACAGCTTCAGTTCCCACAAATACAGTCAGGATCTGGGTCTCCATGAAGGGGTCTCCATGGAGCCGGGTTCAGACAGGCTTCAGACTGCTAAGAGCCTGGCATCATCACTTTTCACCCAGCATATGCATGAAGAATGCATATTAGTTGAGGGGTATGTTAAGGGAATGTGAAATGTTGGCCCTACCAGGCTTTATCACACAGACAAGATAGTGATGAGAAGGGAAAAATGAATATTTAATATTATCTCTGAACTTGGATTCCACAATATATGGAGGAAAAGGCATAGTAAGTGACCTATCACCAAAGGATTTCCCTTATTTCATCAATGTCTTGAGGAAATTTAACATTGATACAAAACTTTTATCTACAGGTCATATCCCAGAGTTAGCAATTGTCCTATGATGTCCTGTATCACTGTTGTTTTCTACTGGTTCAGGATCCAATGTGGGCTCATGCATTGCCTTTAGGGGGTCATGTCTTGATTTTCCTTTAATCAAGAGCTAATCTCCAGGTGTTTCTTGTTTTTAATATCATTAAGAATTTTGAAAAATACCAGCCTGCTGTTGTAAAAATTGTTCCTCAGTGTGGATTTTTCAGATGTAGCCTCATGAAAAGATGAAGATATTTCTGACTCATTTACTTCACAAATGATACTGTGTCTTTCCTGAGGCATCACACCCAGAGGCACATGATGTCTATTTACCCTTCATTGGTAACGTTCATTTTGATCACTTGTTGAAAATGTTTGGTTTCTCCAGTTTTTTCCTTTAAAAAAATTTTTTTTTTTAAATTTTTTTAAAGGGGCAGGGAAAGGGCAGAGGAAAAGGGAGAGATTCCCAGCCAGGCTCCACACACAGGGCTTAATCTTACGACCCATGAGATCATGATCTGAGCCAAAATCAAGAGTTGGACACTTAACTAACTGAGTCCCAGGCACCCCTTCTTATTAATTTTGACACACAAATTTCCCTAGATTTTAAAATGATAGCTCTTTCAAGCAGAATTCTATGTATTGGTATATGGCTCCATATTTTTTAGACACTTTTTACTTTCTGACACACGGTGTTCCATATTTATTTTGTACCTGCTCTGCCCAGTTCTTGAATTAGCCATTTTCCCAACAGCACTGGTCTCTTTCATAATTTCTTTAGAAACCAGGTTCTGGATAATATGTGTGTTCATTGCTATGGGGGATTTTTTTTTTCCTTAAAGATTTCATTTATTTATTTGAGAGAGAGAGAGAAAGAGAGCACAAGCAGGTGGAGGACAGAGGGAGAAGCAGACTCCCTGCTGTTCAGAGAGCCAGATGTGTGTGGGGCTTGATCCCAGGACCCTGAGATCTTGACCTGAGCCGAAGCAGATGCTAAACTGACTGAGCCGCCCGGGTTCCCCCGCTATGGGAGCCTTAAAGTCCTCCAGTGATTAGATCTATGAAATATGAAACCATGAGTTTTAACTGTTTCCTCCAATTCCATTCCACCCCGACAAAGTCCTTCCTTGCCTTCCCCATTCCACATTTATATTTCCTTCCTCCCAGTAGGAGCTCTAGCTCCCAACAGTGTCAATGTCATTTACTCTTTTGTTTAACCCTGCAAAACACAGAAATTATGTCAATATTGCTATACTCACAATGTTATGAAAAAAAAATTAAAAACAATTTAAAATTTTCTCTTGTTCTTTTGTTCTTTTTTTTCCTGTTTAGAAAAAAGTCTAGTATCAAAAGATACTTGAATAGCTCGTCCCTCACCCTTTAGGTAGGGTGTTTTTTAGTTTATTGTTATTCATACACACTTATGTTCTGTTTTTATATTATCTTGTTTTCTTTCCCATCCTTATTGATTTAATTTTGTGTTTTGCATTTGTAGATGGTTAACAAGAGCTCACGTGTTAAAACACTTCCAACAAAATATACTCATGGAAGTATCACATTATCCTAATAGGTAAGCAATTTCATTATTTTTTTATTTATCCTTTCCATGTCTCTTTTAGGAAAAATAAGCATAGATACATGTTATTTCTCCTTCTTTCTCATCAAAATGTACACAAAAGTAATATATGTATGTTGCTGTTGATACTAAAATATAGTGTATATGTTACCATTATTTCACACTGTCCTTTTTATACTTATCAGTACATTCTGATTATACTCCATATTACTTTATATAGTTTACTCTTACTTTTGAAATAAAATTGTGAATTGCTAGTTATTTTTCATCCGTATTTTTAATACAGTATCCTATTATTTTTTGGAATCTATTCATGCTAATGCACAATCTGCTATCAGTATAATTGTTATTATTTGTGGTTACTCGGCCTTTCTTTTAGTTCTTATGGTTCTGCCGATTCATTAATATGTACTGTGGTGTAAATTATTTAGAGTTTTTTTTATTCTAAGGATTTATTTTATTTTTTTTTTTAAGTCAGGAAACCTCTCTGATATTTTATTTGATTTTTTTCCCCATTGCTTTCTTCTGTAACTCCTATTAGATTTATATTGGAGCATCTCAATGTATTCTCCACGATTCTTAACTGTTCTTCCATAATTCTTCTTCTTTTTTTTTTACGTTTACACATTCTTATTTTTTTGAATTTTATTTTATTTTTTCAGTGTTCTGAGATTCATTGTTTATGCACACACCCAGTGCTCCATGCAATACGTGCTTTCCTCAGTATCCACCACTAGGCTCACCTAACCTCCCACCCCCTGCCTTCCAAAACCCTCAGTTTGTTTCTCAGAGCCCACAGTCTCTCATGGTTTGTCTCCCCCTCTGATTCCCCCAATTTACTTTTCCTTTCCTTCTCCTAATGTCCTCCACGTTATTCCTTATGCTCCACAAATAAGTGAAACCATATGATAATTAACTCTCTCTGCTTGACTTACTTCACTCAGCATAATCTCTTCTAGTCCCCTCCATGTTGATACAAAAGCTGGGTATTCATCCTTTCTGATGGAGGCATAATACTCCATTGCATATATGGACCATATCTTCTTTATCCATTCGTCTGTTGAAGGGTTGGCTCTTTCCACAGTTTGGCGATTGTGGAGTCACAGTGGCGATTATGGCCATTGTTGCTATGAACATTGGGGTACATATGGCCCTTCTTTTCACTACATCTGTATCTTTGGGGTAAATACCCAGTAGTGCAATTGCAGGGTCATAAGGTAGCTTTATTTTTAATTTCTTAAGGAATCTCCACATTGTTATCCAAAGTGGCTGCACCAAATTGCATTCCCACCAACAGGGTAAGAGGGTTCCCCTTTCTCCACAACCTCTCCAACACTTGTTGTTTATTGTCTTGTTGATTTCGGCCATTCTAACTGGTGTAAGGTGGTCTCTCAATGGTTTTGATTTGAATCTCCCTGATGGCTAATGATGATGAACATTTTTTCATGTGTCTGTCAGCCATTTGTATGTCTTCTTTGGAGAAATGTCTGTTCATGTCTTCTGCCCATTTTTAGATATGATTATCTGTTTTGTGTGTGTTGAGTTTGAGGAGTTCTTTATAGATCTTAGATATCAGCCCTTTGTCTGTAGTGTCATTAGTGAATATCTTCTTCCATTCCGTGGGTTGCCTCTTTGTTTCGTTGACTGTTTCCTTTTCTGTGCAGAAGCTTTTGATCTTGATGAAGTCCCAAAAGTTCATTTTCGCTTTTGTTTCCTTTGCCTTTGGAGACATGTCTTGAAAAAAGTTGCTGTAGAATATTTCTATTTTTTTTAAAAATCTCTGTGCTGTTCTCTTTTCAACTGTGTTCATTTATGGCTATTATCATAGCCACCTGTTCTGGTATTATTCATGCTTTTTTCATATCTTTGGATCTTTTTAATTATGTTATTCTTTCATTTATATTTGACCATTCTAACATTCTAATTTGAAAGTTTTTGTCATACTCTCTCTTAAAATTAGTTTCACAGGAGTGAATTCATGTTCTAACTGTTGATTTCACTTGTTGCCTTTCTTATCTCTAGATGTTTTCATCAATTTTAAAATTTGGGCTGATGTACTCATTTTGAGTCAGAGGGATTATTTTTGTCTCTCTTCCTCTCTGTCAGTACTTGATAGTCTTACAAGCATTCAAAACTACCTCCCATGAAAATCAAGTCCTGAGCCTAATTTTAAAATGGCATGTTGGGGCTTCAGTTGTATGGTGATTTTAGAGATACCGAGATCCAATTTTTGAGGCAATGAGTTATCTAGCTCAGTTCTACATCAGGCAGTACTTTTATAGTCCTACTTCATTGGGTTCACAGCTTCCTATAAATCATAGTTTTAGGGATAAAATTGGCAACCTTTATGCTTGAAGATACCCCCACATATAGCAAATCCCAGCCTCAAACAGTGAGCGTAGTTTTTGTCACTCATCTTGCAGGAACTGTTTTATCCCATTATTCTTTGACTTCTAGCTCTCAGGGCCAGCAGGTCTGATTGAACCCCCTTCTTAATATAGACTTCTGTTCTGTTTCTGAATATAACTACATATTTATTATCTCCAGTCTCAATTTTCATGTGAGGGTATTAAAATGTTAAGTTGAAATGACTAGTTTAAAGCCACATGGTTAATGAGTGAAAGTGCTGGACTCAAATCTAGGTTTCCTGGCTTTAGATTCCATAATTTTTTTGTGACTCCAAACAGCCTTTCTGTTGGCTTTATTTTCCCTTCTAGTATTTTTCCAAACTTCTACTGAGTTTAGATTTTTTTTTTTCTAATTTAAGCTGATTTTTTTATAATTTTTTTTTTCTAATTTTCTAAATGAAATGAGCGTACTTTTTCTCTCTAAAGGCATCATGTTATGGTAAAAGGAATCTTAAGCTCTAGTAGAATTATCTGGGTCTGTTGTCGCCTGGGAAATTTGTTAAGTCTCTAGGCCTCAGTTTTCTCTTCTACAACACTAGGTGGTTTGGCTGAGATGAACTCTAAGTTCCCTTTCAGCTGTAAAATTTTCAGACTGCACTTTTTGTTTGCCCCATTCTCAGCAACATGTAAGTTGTTGATTGAATATCACTTAAATTTTTACTATATGTGCATTATCTGTCACTGTTCTTTCTTTTTTTAAGATTTTATTTATTTATTTGACAGAGAGAGATCACAAGTAGGCAGAGAGGCAGGCAGAGAGAGGGGGAAGCAGGCTCCTTGCTGAGTAGAGAGCCTGATGCGGGGTTCTATCCCAGGACCCTGAGATTGTGGCCTGAGCCGAAGGTAGAGGCTTAACCCACTGAGCCACCCAGGCACCCCTGTCACTGTTCTTTATATGAAATACTCCTTGACGAAGGAATGACAAAATAGAATGGGCTCACCAGCATGAACAGCTGGTTAGTGAGTGGTTTGTTGGTTCTATATGGAACTTTGCTGTTAAGTTCTGGACTTAATGGTCTCTCCTTCCCCTTTACAAATGTGTAGATTATTACTGGGGGTTATAAGGTAATGTAACTAAGCAACACCTGCCCAATAATTTCCAAGAAGATGCTAATGGACAACTTAGGCAAATTTATCACTGTTTTTTCTGGAAATAATAGACTAATACCTGAACTATCAAATTAATAGCTAAATATTGTGGAATTGAGTGAGATTACAAAAAAAGTTAAAATACTCTATAAAGACAAATGGACAAATACTTCACAATAGACTATATATGAATAGCCAATAAGCACATGAGAAAGTGCTTATTGCAAAGTAAAACCACAGTAAGATAAACTACAAATGGCAAAAATCCAGAAGACCAATACTAAATGTCAGTGATGATGTGGAACAACTGGAACTCTCATACCTAACTAATGGGAGAGTAAAATGATACATGGCTATAGAGATGTGTTCTTCAATTTCTTATAAAGTTAAACATGGATGTACACCATGACTGAACAGGTATACCCCTAGGTATTTATTCAAGGTATATGAAAACTAAACTAAAAACTTAAACAACAGTGTTTCTAGAAGACTTATTAATAAAAGCTAAAATCAATGATAATATTATTATTAATGACTGGAAAATGATATAAGAAACTTTCTTTTGTGATGAATATATTCAGTATTTTCTTTGGAGGTGTGGTTATACAGGTGCACAAAATTTTCAAAACTCATTGAACTAAACACTTCAGATTTGTGTACTTTATTATTTGTTAATTAGGCCTCAATTAAAAATGTGACTATAGAGAAATTGATATGTTCCAGGCTCTGAATCTAATTGAGCTTATCTGTTGACAGAAAATATTCACATCTCACACTTTTCAAGCACTCAGGATTAGTTATCAATCTGCATTGAAATGCAAAGTTTCTCTTATTTAGTAGGTATTTTATTGGGCTTTGTTTTAGTTGGAGAACTGAGAAATTGCATTGTCAACCCTATACCTGAAGAGACACAAACATAGAGTGCTTCAAATTTAATGCACTATGTGTCAAGCAAAGCCAACACCTCTTCTCAACAAAGATGATCACAGAGCCATTTGCCAATTAATCTACTTTGAAGAGCACTATTGGTCTAACTATGTTTCTCCTGAAACGCTTTTCCTTAAAAATGTGTTTCTGTAATTATAAAGTCTTACAGATTCTTAATTTCCCATATACCTCTTACTGAATGAGGAGAGGAAAGGAAAATAGAAGATTAGCCATGAAATCTCTTATCTCTAGCTAGATTGTGGCCTAAATTCCTTTGTCTTGAAATTCTGGAAGCTCTTCAATGCTGTATACATTTGGGGCTGTATGAAGAACAATGGTCTAGAGGTGATGGATATATCATACTGCATTATGTACTTAGTAACTCATAGCTCTGAATTTAGGCATACTTGTATTTAAATATCTTGCCTTCACCATACACCAACTGCATCACATTAAACAAGTTTTAAATGTCTTTGAGCCTATGTTTTTATTTATTTAATTCTGTACAATAGCAATATGTGACATATGTATGATATGATAATATATGATAATTGATATGTGTTATATCATATCTGATATATATGATAATAGTACCTACTAAAAAGATTTTGTTCTTGTGACTTTAGTAAAGCAGTAGTGTGATGTTTAGTACATAGTAGGCAGCCATATTATCATCATCATAATAGGCAGCCATATTATCATCATTTGTTTACTTGTTTGTGTCCCAAGGACCTGGGTTCTTGCTTGGCTCTGCCATCTTTGGCCACATGATATTGGACAGATCACTAGTTGACCTTTTTGAGCCTTATGTGGCTTTGGAGAAGATTAAGCAAGAAAAGATGAGCATGATGCTTGGCTCAATGTCAACCTTCTTGACTTTTTTAAAAAATATACTTCATCCCAGAAGGAAAAAACCTAGAAGCATGTGAGGCTTCATGTTAGAAGGCCAGGCAACAGTTGGTGAATCTTGTTGACTGACTTCTTAAGGATGCAGGAAGTATTCTGGGCTTTGTTTGTACACATCCACGTAAATGGAGTCTCAACAATGACCCCGAGTCCATCATGTACCTGAGCTACAGAGACATGTACCCTCAGGTGTCCTGCCACTCACTGCAACTTGGTTGAATTGATTCTGTTTCAAGCTTTACAATTTACCTTGAATTTCTTGAGCTCAGAGAGGTAAATTCCAGGGGTTAGAAATGCAGCTGTAGTAGCCATCAACTGTGTGACTGACACTAGAAAAGACCAGCAAATTATTTCCAAGCATAGCAGAATATTTGACTGCTTACAACATCCCTGCTGCATTTACACGCACACACGCGCGCGCGTGCGCGCGCACACACACACACACACACACACACACACAGCAGAGATCTACCTGCCTTGGTGTCCAGTCACATGCATAGCAGGGGAAAGAGATGAAAATTTGGGTGGGAACAGAGCCTGGGAAAAAGAAGGACAAGAAAAAGGGGGAAGATGGTAGGCTCATTTCTTATATTTTTCCACTGACTGGGTTTGAGCACCTATAATTAGCGTGGGCTGTGGAGGGAGAGGGCAAGCGGAAGCTGGCAGGTCTGTTTAAAAAATATTTTGTGAGATTCTTGGCACAGGAAGAACCACTGGGGCCCAGGTGACCAAGGGTGGCACTGAGCTGGGAGGAGGATCTTCTCACTGATGCTGCCTGGAAGCCAGCACAGCCATGGAAGCAGAGGCCTGGAAACTTTGACGACTCTGGCTTGGACGTTGGGTTCTAACAGGGGCTGGAGCAACAGTGGTGAGGCTTCTCCTGGGGGGTTCGTGGGCAATCCAGGAGACGTAGCAGAACCCAGAGAGGGAGAGGGAAGGCCAGAGCAGGTGCTTCTGTAGCTGGCTGACTAGTTTGGGGCCTGTTGCAAGTCTGTTCAAGGACCCTCAGAAACAGCTGGAGCAGGGGGCAGTAGACTTAAATTTTAATATCAGCTTTGCCTTGGACTTACTCTGGTGCCTGGGACAAGTCATCTTCCCTTTCTAGATCTGTGTTTTGCCCTCTGAAAAATGAGGGTTTGGGGTTTCATCTGAAAGATCTCTCCCAGGTTTTAACATTTTCTCCCTCCTAGGTGTATTATTCTATTGTCACTAAATTAAACAGGTATTTTCCAGATGCCTATGTCAAGTTTCTGTTGACAAATTCTAGAGAGAGAATTATAAGCTTGGGATGTTGTTGTTATTATTTGTGTCTTTCTTCTTACCAGATAGTAGGCTTTTTAGACAGGGCATGATTACCTGGTTAAGCCCACGTCAGCCATTCCTGTAGCAAGAGCACATTCTGCTGCAGGCGAGCCTGTTGCTATATGGGAAACGCTGGTATCCTGCTTCTTATATTTTACCTGGAAAAAAGCAGATTTTAAAGGTTGTGGCCAACTCTAATTGTTACATTGTATGACTTTTATCATGGAGGCTACCACATGGTACACACTCTCAGTATTTGCTGAATGAATAAATGAATGAAAACAGTTGAACCACACACTTTAAATCTTAATGCTCAGAAAGCATTGTTTTCTGAATCTATAGAACATGTATCTTAACTTCTTTATTGCCAACTTCCCTCTGCTTTTCTGACACCAAAAGTTTATTTGCAGCTTTAATACACTTTAATAACATGAATATTAGGGTTTTTAAGTATATCACATCCTCTGAAGTTCTCTTGATATAAAAAAATGCGTTGCTTCTCATTGGCTACCAGAATTGTAAAAGAAATCAAGACAGGTAATATATGCCAAGAAAATTTGAAAGACTTCTTCAGATACCCGGTGGAACATTTTAATGCTTACAGTAAGTCAGAGACACTGTTTGAGGATTCCAGTATTTTGACTCTAACAAAGAGAAGTCAGGGTCATTCTACTTGACCTTGACTCTAATATTTGCATTGTTTCCCCAAATCCCAACTTTATTTCAGTTATTTATAAATGTCCTTAAGCTGTTAATAAAACGTCTCTATCTTTATATGGTCAGGCCATTTCCTACACCCCATCTATATACAGAGAGTATTTGTGATTTAAGTTTGAGGTGAGGGAAAGGAAGAAACGCAGGACTTTAAAGAAACTCTCAAGTAGTGAGTTAGAGGGGTAAGTTAGTCTCACTTACTTGCTGTGACACTTGAGTAAATAAATTCTCCTTTTAGGACATGAAATTCTTCTTTACAGTGACATGATTGGACTAAATTGCCACTAAGTCCTCTCCAAGCCCTAACATGTTCTTTCTTTCTTCTCTCTCTCTCAGATATATACTGACTTCTTACAAAAGATACAATTAAGACATTTTAGTTTGGATTTATTTCTTCTGTGTTCATAAGTCCAAATTGACTACTTTGGGGACGATTTTTCATATTTAACACTAGGGTTAGTTAGTCTCATGGAAGAAAATGGAAAGGCATCCATTAAAAAAAAAATCAGAGTATTTCCTTAAAGGTTTGGTAGAGATCATCTATGAAATCACCTGACATTATTTTAATGGAAAGATAGAAAGATCTCTGGTATTTTTTCTTAGTTTTCTCTTTTGATCACTTGCTATTCAAATTTTTCACAATTCTTTTGGAATCTGTTTGGAAACTTAGAGTTTCCCAGGATATTGTATTCTCCATTTTGTCTAGATTTCCAAATTTACTGATATAGCCTATAAATGGTATTTTCTTAATATTTTCAAAATCTCCTCCATATTGGTAATAAAATCCTGAGTTTAGTTTTTCATATGGTTGTATCTTCCTTCTCTTTCTTTGTAAGATTTACCAGGAATCTGTCTATTTTATTAGTCATTTAAGAAATACCTGTTGGAGTTATTGATCAGCCCTAAAACATATCATATATTTGTTACTCTTCAGCAGTCTTTGGATTTATTTTATTTTTATTTTATAGCATTTTAATTGGATTCATAGCTAATTTATTTTCAACATTTCTTGCTTATTATTAAATGCATTTAAGAACATACGGATTCCTCTCAGTGTTACTTTGTTACACTGGCTACATCCCGTAAGTTTTGATATGGGCATCCATTTCTAAGTAGATTCTGAATATTTAAAATAATATTTAAAATTTTCCAAATATATAGACTTCCCTTTGTTGCTTTTCAAAGAGGATAGCTACATTTTGTTTTTAATTTCTAATTTTCATTGAGGTCAGAAAATCTGATATAAATATTTATTGCTTTACAGAATTTACTGCAATTTATTTGTGCCTGACCAAAGGCTGATAATTTACCCTCTTTAGTTGAATCATTCAGGTCATTACTTGGTTTTGGTCTACTTACAATGTCAGTTATTGAGAGATGTATTGAAAACCTTCACTAAGTTTTGGCTCTGTCATAGTTGATGGCGTTGTCTGCCTTGAGTCTGTGTTATTAGGTACATAGAAGCTTAATAACAGCTTAATTTTCTTGATCAATTGTACCTTTTATCAGTTGGGAGTATTCATCTCTGATATTTTAAAATATTTTCATCTCAACTTCTTTTATATTAACAGCCCTGCTTATAGTTTTAGCATTTTACCTAGTATACCTTCCAAATGGATTAAATATCATTTTCAACTCTTTTTTTTTGTTTTGGGTATGTCTTTTGTAAATAACATGTTGCTAAGCCTTATTTATTTATTTATTTATTTATTTATTTATACGATATGATTTCTAATGGGAAATATATTACACATTCTTTTACTTTAACAACACTTTGGCACTTTCTCCTTTTTACTTTACATTTTCTATTTACGTTTTCTATTTTTATTTACTATTTCTATTTACTAGAACGAATTATGAGCTGGCTTGGCACCCCAGCTCTGTCACACGAGATGTTTGGTCATGCTAAGTTACATAAATCCGATGTGCTTCGTTTCTTCGTCAGTAAAATGAGAATGACTATTATCACATCTATGTCATGGACTTGTTTTATGGATTAAGGAAGCTGTTATATATAATGTATCCAAAATTTGGTCTCAGAAACAGTGAGTACTGCATAAATGTTAGCTATTTTATTATCATTATCCCATTTATCTCTCCACTTGTATTTGTTGAGTTAATCAAGCTTCCCTTCCACCCTCTACATAATCTAAAATATTTAATTTTTATTCTTCTACCAATTACCTTTGTTTATGTGACACAGTACTTTCTTTTTTTTTTTAATTTTTTTATTTTTTCAGCATAACAGTATTCATTATTTTTGCACCACACCCAGTGCTCCATGCAATCTGTGCCCTCCACAATACCCACCACCTGGTGCCCCCAACCTCCCACCCCCCACCCCTTCAAAATTCCCAGATCGTTTTTCAGAGTCCATAGTCTCTCATGGTTCACCTCCCCTTCCAATTTCCCTCAACTCCCCTCTCCATCTCCCCTTGTCCTCCATGCTATTTGTTATGCTCCACAAATAAGTGAAACCATATGATAATTGACTCTCTCTGCTTGACTTATTTCACTCAGCATAATCTCTTCCAGTCCCGTCCATGTTGTTGCAAAACTTGGGTATTCATCCTTTCTTTCTTTCTTTTTTTTTTTTTTTACAGCTTTATAAACATATATTTTTATCCCCAGGGGTACAGGTCTGCGAATTGCCAGGTTTACACACTTCACAACACTCACCATAGCACATACCCTCCCCAATATCCATAACCCCACCCCCTCTCCCAACCCCCTCCCCCCATCAACCCTCAGTTTGTTTTGTGAGATTAAGAGTCACTTATGGTCTACGGCCATACCACCCTGAACGCGCCCGATCTCGTCTGATCTCGGAAGCTAAGCAGGGTCGGGCCTGGTTAGTACTTGGATGGGTGACACAGTACTTTCAAAATCAACTTTAGGAGACATCATTTGCATGTGACATTATGGACACATTTTAAATGTGTATTCTGATTGGCAGCAATGTCCACAATAGTCAAACTCTGAAAAAAACCTAGATGTCCATTCACAGGTGAATGGATAAATAAGATGTAGTGTTCTATTACTCACCCCTCAAAAAGAATGAAACCTTGTCATTTGCAATGACGTGGACAGAACTAGAAGGTATTATGCTAGGTGAGGTAAGTCAGTCCGAGAAAGACATATACCATATGATTTCATTCATATGTGGAATTTAAGAAACAAAACTGATGAACATAAAGGAAGGGAAGGAAAAATAAAATAGGATAAAAACAGAGAGGGAGACAAATCATAAGAGCTTAACTATAGGAAACAAACTGAAGGTTGCTAGAGGGGAGGTGGGTGGGGGATGGGGTAACCGGGCGATGGGCATTAAGAAGGGCCTTTGATGTAATGAGCCCTGGGTGTTATATGCAACTGATGGATCACTAAATTCTACCCTGAAATTAGTAATACAGTATATGTTAAATAACTTGAATTTAAATAAAACCCAAAGAGAAAAATTTACATTTAATAAATTTTAATGACACTTAATTATCCCCAAAATTGAAATATTGAACATTTCCCTCACCCCCAAAACCCTTTGTACCCTTCCCGCGCAGTGCCTCTCCCACCTCCCACCCCGCCTCTTTCAGCTCCAGGTAACCACAAGTATGCTTCCTGTCACTGCGGGTTAGTTTTGTCCTCTCTAGAGTGATGTGTATGTGGAGTCAGACAGCACGCAGGCTTTTGTGACATACACATTGAAACATATTTTGCTACTATTATCGAGAGTTAGGCCATATCTCTACTCTTCCTTACATGAGAGAAGAACCTAAGTGGTTCTTCTCTTCCCTCTACCGCCTGCCACTTTGAGATTATCTGGGACTTGAGTTATATTTAGTTATAAATATTTTAAAATTATGCATCAAGAGTTATTTAAACCTAATCTAGGTTTTCTGCTTACTTTCCACTCTTTCCCATATCTTATGTATTATTTATTCTTTGGGTTTTATCCATTCTTTCAAATGCCTTCATGTACATCTCACCTCACCCCAATGAGGGCAGTAACTTTTCTGAATCTTTGTAAACCTGCATATGACTTTATTTTGCTCTCTGTTTTGACTGGTAGTTTATATACTAGGTACATGTTCTAAGCTGATCATATTTTCCTTCCTTTTCTCCTGACATCCGATTTTGCCAATGAGAGTTCTGATCTAGTGCTGAAAGAGACCACCTCAGATGGGGCTTTTAACTCACTTTCCACTTAGCCAAATCTATTTCTGCTTTTCTATCCAGTAATCTTCCTCACCCCCTGTGATCAGAACTTCAGATTCCAAGCCATTTAACACAGTGCTCTGCTCCACCAACGGCGATGAGCACACACAAACCTTGTGGGTCTTGTCAAACTACAGGTATGATTTTAGTCATTCTCGGGTGAGACATTCTGCTTTTCTAACAAGCTTGCAGGCCATGGGGATGTGGACCACACTCTGAGAAGCAAGCCTCTAGCTTCCAAGTCCTTGAGGATGTGATATTCTCCTTAATCTTCCTGAAGATAGTAATTGGTGTCTTAAATGTCTTCCTATTTGTTCTCTATATTAACTCTATTTCTTGAATGTTAATACTCATATTTGTTACATTTGTAGCTTCTCTTCTGGTGTTGGTTTTTCTCAAATATTTTTCTTTTCTTTGCTCCTTTCCTTTTTCCTCTCCATCTTTTTTTTTTTTTTTTTTTTTTTGAGAGAGAGAGAGCTGGGGAGGGGCAGAGAAAGAGGGAGAGAGAAACTCTGAGGCAGGCTCCCTGGCCAGTGTGGAGCCCAATGTAGGGCTCCATCTCAAAACCCTGAGATCATAACCAGAGCCAAACTCAACGGTCAGCCACGCAGGCACCACTTGCCCTCCTTCTTTTTAAATTCCTGGTTGTCAAAGTTACCTATTGCTTACCTGTTCCTGTGTCTGTGGGCAAGGAGCAGGTAGGCAGCTCACAGGAGTGCATGGTAGCTTGGAGAGCAGGTGTGGGAGTTCCACCACCTCTTTCACTTCAGAGCTGAAGTTCATTGCTTTAGCCTATGGGTGAAACCAACTACCAACTGTTTAGTACAACCTGGGGACAGGGCTGACCAGCACAGCTGTGGTCAGCTATATAGCTCTACCATCATAATATATCATTGGGATGAGGGTAGAAGTAAGGAAATTGGCATTATTGAGTGCCCACAGCATAAAAGGCACTGTTATGTGTTACATGTATGAATTCATTCAATGGATGGAACTTGACAAGCTCTGAAAATCTAAACCACCTCAACTCTTCCTCTCTGTGTTGTTAATGCTCTCTAACTTACTTATATTAAGGAATACGATTTCTCTTTTCTCTAATAGTATCCTCTTTTCCTTCTTCAATTCTGTGAGTAAATGAAAGGATGCTGAAGACACAGAGATTTGTCTATATGAAATTGCCCTAATATTCCAGGATAATTGGATAATACCTGAGTCAAAGCCCGTATAATGGCAAGTGCACAGAGTAAAGAGATTAAGAGAGAGATAAAAGAAAAGAAGAGAAAAAGAAATAAAAAACTAGAAGTCAGGGAAAATGGTAAATAAAGAAGAGACAGGGAAAATGGGAAGGGGAACATGAGTTAGGGTAAACCTTGCACAACAGGGGGGAATTTAGCTGCATTTTGCTTGGTGTTAGTTTTTGACCTCCCTTAAATGCTTTCAGATCTCTGCAAACAAGAAGATTAATTGGGTAGCCTTCGACATTCAGAAGGAGTTCTCACTTCAGTGACCTTACAGACATAAACCAGGAGAAGAGGAGGAATATTAATTTTGGCTTACCAAAAGGCAGATTTTCATAAGGTTATTGGAGAGACATCTTGTTCTGTGTTGTATGGATTGTTTCTGAGCTGAATAAAATGGTCTCTTATTTTGTGGGCTTGCAGGGATTTTATGGGCTATTTATGTAGACGCCAAAGAGGAAGCCATTTAAATCTTGGAACCTGACTGATTTGAATTTGCAGCTTAATATGATCTTTCTTCTGAAGGATTTTTCCTATAATTTTCAGGATGTGGATGGACAATGGAAATCCAGGTGAAGCCCCTGTATTTTAGGTTCAGGCCACTAATTAACAGTATGTGCATTCTGGGAAATTTTAAGCTTATACTCTTAAAATATGTTTCCCCTGTTTTTAGAGGTATTTGGTTTATAAAGAAAACAAAATAACAATTTTCCATATATATCAAAATCTATTTCTTTAAAGTGAGATATTTGCTGTGCCTCTAGGAGGCATTCTAATTGTCTTCAGTTATGATCAGACAGTGCTCCTCTTGGTAAAGAGAGCAGCCTAATCTAAAGGTCATGGTCAGAGCAGCCCTTGGGTTACTGGCTTTGTTTAGGTCTACCTCCTTTTAATCAATTGTTCATTTTTCAGTTTGTCATTTGAGTCTCCCTCAGAATACAGCCTCTGAACAAAATGAGGGCTCCTACCATGGCCCAGCCCTACTGCTCAAGTCTGGGGACTCAGAAATCATTCTTCTAAGTCCCTGAGTGCAAGGGTTGCCAGAGTCCTATAGTGAGACAGATTTGGAGGTAGCATCCCCCAGGGCATTATGTGTGCTGTGACAGGGTTATGAGAAGAGTATCCTATGAGATGGGTGGAGAGGGGGCCTCCCTGCCTGAGTAAGTTGAAGTCCAGGCCAGGCAACCTTCCACCTGGATCTCACAAGAAGAAAGATGTTTCCCAGTACAGTTAGTCCTTTCTTACCCTTCCTCAACCACTCCATAGCTGCTGCTTCCTGCCCACCCCCCCAACCGCCCTGCTGGATCCCCCACCTTTAAATTTCTTTATGAACAAAAACTACCTATTCCAAGTGCTCTGAGGTTCCCCTTATGTGGTGCTTAGGAAGTCCTGGGTTGACCAACTGCTTCAGGTCCTTGGGTTTGGAGTTGAACTTGCTATTTATGCCGCTGAAAGCCCTCCACCTCATCACTAGCTCCTGCTTGTATCTGAAGTTCACATCATTTGTTCTGGTGACCACAGCTCTGTGAGATATGGTGCTAAAATTCACCCAGGCATAAATGATTCTCTCACGGTGTCACTTGTATTGACAGCCAATCCCAAAAAGGGGAAGTGTTTTCAATGTGAGCATTTTTAGACATGATGGGTAGGACTGCATCTCTGTGCATATCGGTGCTGATGGGGTGGCAAGAGAAGTACAAAATGTCCTTCTTTACAGCTGATAATCCCTCACTGTTATCCATCATTGAAGCCTTCCTCCTTGCTCTAGTCGAGGTGGGAAGCAGGCCCATCCATCCTGGAGGAGTGTAACACGCGACCTTAGGAAGTGATTGGCATCAGTTGTACAGATGGTCCCTCGTTCCAGGGCATCATATCAGTCTTGTGTCATGCATATTGATTGTAGCCTTTCTTACAGAGATTCTGATTCATGACTAGGGTACCAATGTGATGCTTTTGTTCCCTGCTTGTTGAGAAGGAGTGAGAGAGCATGTGTAAAGGGAGGCGGAGACTTACTTGGTCTATAGTAGCTATTGTCTTGTTTGTCTACAAGGTTTTGTCTGCAGTGAAACAGGACACTTTTACCTTTTGATTGCTGGCCCAGGAAAGGCTGCCTGCCAGTGGCAGATTTGGGTACCAATGACTGAAAAAATTTCTAATGGTGGAAAAGGGGAGATTGGGAAGTCATAGAGCAGCGCATAGAAAATGTGTGGCATATTCAAAATTGGGTCTTGGAAATGGCCAACAGACTCATTAAAAAATGCTTAAATCACTAATCATCAGGGAAATTCAAATCAAAAGCACAGTGAGATATCACCTTACATTTGTTAGGAGGCTGTTAACAAAAAGAGAAGAGACAACAAGTTTTGGTCAGCCTGTAGAGAAAAGGGAACAGTTGTGCACTATTGGTGGGAGGTAAATTGGTACAATCACAGTGGAAAACAAAATGGAGGCACTGTGTGTTATACTCAACTAACGAATCATTGAACATTATATCAAAAACTAATGATGTACTATAACTTGGCTAATTGAATTTAAATAAAAAATGGAGGTTCACCAAAAATATTAAAAATGGAACTAACATATTATCCAGCATTTCTTCTTCTGTATATATCCAAAGGAATTAATCACTCTGGAAGAGGTATCTGCACTCCCATGTTCACTGCAGCAGTAGTCACAATAGCCAAGACAAGGAGACAGCCTAAACGTCAGTAAACATGTAAATAGATAAAGAAAATATGATACATATTTATAATGGAAAATTATTCATCCATAAAAAAGAAGGAAATCCTACCATTTGTGACAACGTGGATGGATATTGAGGGCCTTATGCTAAGCAAAATGGACAGAAAAAAAGACAAATGCTCTATGTTCTCCTTTGTATGCAGAATCTAAAAAAGTAGAACACAAAGAAGTAGAGAATAGAATTGTGATTGTCAGGGGCAAAAGGATAGGGAGAAATGTAGAGATGGTGGTCAAATGGTATAAACTTTCTGCTGTAAGAGGAATAAGTTCTGGGGATCTAATGTATGGCATGGTGACTGTAATTAACAATACTGTATTATACATTTGAAAGTTATTAGGAGAGTAAATCTTAAAGTTATCATCACACACACAAAATGATAAGTATGTGAGGGGATGGAAGTGTTAATTAACCTTTTTGGGATAATTATTTTGTGATGTATATGTGTATCACATCATCACGTCATACGCCTTAAACTTCTATATATGATATACCAAAAATATCTCAGAGGAATGATGGAAAAAGGTGAAAAAAAATTGAGGCTTGGCATCATATCTCCTCTTCACCCTTGCTTTCAGAGTAGTGCATCGGGCACTTATGGAATGTCTTTGTATGACAGGCACTGTGTTTGGTGTTGGGGATGCAGAGACAAAGAGGGCAGATTTATAGACCTTCAGGAACCTGTGAATTCAAGAATGAGTGCTATGTATCTAATCAGTCTTTATCCTTTAAAAGTCCTTTGAATCACTCCTATCCTTTCCATCCCCTCTTGAAAGCTTCACCATCGCTCAGATGGAGGCCTTGTCTGTGCTCTGTACTTAGGGTGGCACTATACCCTCACAGTCATGGTCAGATGGGTCTCTCTCCCCTGAAGACCTTGTTCAAGAGACTGTGAGGACAAGAACAGCATCTTTTTCCTCTCCAAATCCCTTTTGTCCTGATCAGAGAGTGGTGTTTGGCAGAAGCTCTTCCAATGATGAATCTCAAGGCTTGTGTCAGTCTCAGCCTTCTTCATTCAGTGTCATGTCATGTCACTCAGTTGGGGCAGAGGAAAATCAGCCTGACTTAAGAAGGAATTGTCTGGCAAAGGAGACCTTGAAGCCAGGTCAGGGCCTGGCTCTGTCTCTAATTTGTACTATATATGAACCTTCTCACTTCTTTGGCCTCTATCAACTTTCTCCACATAATTTTCTCACATATATTGTGGGAAGTAGGGGTGATAAGACACAGTTAAACCCATCCATGGCCTAGCCAATCACTGTTTTCATACATAGGCTCATCTAGCAAGCATTTATGGAGCATCGGCTCTATAGGAGGCTTTGTGCCCTGCATCTCTGTTGTGCCTGAAGGAATGCTTGCACTATTCAATGTACCCTCCGCTCTCCCTCCCCCATCCTCTTCCCTCTGCTTGGCCTGCATCAATGCTCCCAGACTCTCTGCTTTTTTATTTTGTTTTCTTAATGCTCAGTTTTTGTTCAGGCTTCTCAACTGTCACCTCCTCTGTAAAGACTTTTCTAGGTCCTCTTACTCCAACCCAAGTGGAGCGTTGGTGCCATTTCATTCCTTCTCTCTGGTGGCACTCCTGGACTCAGAGCACAGCTATTCGTCTCCATGCCTTACCCTCCTGCTACACTGTGAGGGCTGTAAGAGCTGGATCCCCTGTAGTACTTAGCATGATCCTTACCCATACTTGAGCCCAGTTAACAAGTATTGCACGGATTTATCTCTGCTTCCTTCTAGAATAGTCTACAGGAGTGGAGCTCAAATATTTTGGCCTCAGGACTCCATTCCACTCCAAAGAGCTTGTGCTTGTGTGGGTTATATTTATCCATAAATATGTGTTAGCAATTAAAACTCAGAAATTTTAAAAAATTCACAAATGCCCATATTTTCCAAAAGAAAAAAAAATTGGTATCATTGTACATTTTTTTTCAAATCTCTTTAAAATATGGTTTAATTGAAGACTGGTAGATTTTATCTCCTATTAAATTTGCAATAATACTTGGTTTAATTGAAGTAGATGAATGAAATCCTGCTTTGTACAGATACAGAGCTGGAAAAGAGTGGGGGTATTTTCCTAGTGTTTTCAGATAATTGCAGATATTTTCCTTTGCTACTACATCAAAACTCAAGATATGGTAGTTTCTTAGAATTTAGTTGCCTTGTGAAACTTGGAACAAATTAGTGAACACTTTGTATTCAGTTATGTTAAAATCCACTAGTCTATCTTGCATTTTCAGTGGCTGTTTTCCCAGGCATGGCTTTGTAACACCATACATTGGTCATTTGGAAAATACCAGTTCACTGACTTACACCAGTCTTTCAAATGTTGACATATTTCATTCTAAAAATTCCAATAATCACATTTGTCAATATCACCACTGATCTAACCAGAGAAGTTTTAAGTATGGGGAAACAGTTCAGTTTATGGTGTTAGATACACATTTCCAACATTTTAATTTTTGACTGAAAGCTCAGATTTACCATTGGCAAAAGGTGCTGTCTCTTTTGCCCTGGAAGTGACAGGCTCACTTTTGTTCATTATTAGGAAAACGCCTGCCAAATATACGGTTTAGACAACCACAGTTTGTCAGTCGTTCTTCCAGGTAAAACTGGAAAAAAGTGATTGGTAAAGCTTACATCTCAACTGCGTAACTCCTTTTCCTTGAGGCAACCGTTAGACTTTAGTATGTGACTGAAGTACTTTATGCACGCTTCTCACCTTGCTGGAGAATAGAAAAAAAAAATGTGTACTTGAGGCTTATTTTCAGTTTAATAAGACTTAATCTATATTTAAAAAATATTTTTAAAAGCTCCTTTATGAGTATTCTGAAGTAAAATTTACTTTTTAAAAAAACTTTTGTTCATGACTGTGAAGATTACAATGACTGGGAATCCAATTTGGTTTTAATGCCTGGATACATGCTAACCCTCTCCCCTTCTCCCCTCGCCCCCCTCCCCAGTTTTACCCCTTGTGGTGTTTACACCATCAGGTCGAATGTTAACACAGTAAAAATGACAAAAAAAAGGGCAAATAATGTCTTTTTATGATGTTAACATTATGGTGAGAATAATTTTGACCTTGCAGACCCCCTGAAAAGGTCTCAGGGACCCCCTGGAGCTCCCCAACCATACCATGAGTGCTGTTAATTTCCTGGTTTCTGTATTCCTCTCCCTAGACATTATTTGTCTTCACTAAGGGTGAGAAAAAGACCAGTTCCATTAGATCTATACTGAAGATTTGGGGAGGGAGATGAAATTTTTCTCCTGATGTCACTGCTTTCAACAATTTTATTCTTTCCTTGAGGTACACAGGATATCCTTCTACAGGAGCTGATGACCTGTCCAGAGGACCATACTATTGACACTGATGAATTGATTGGGTCCTGAGACACCAGGAAGAGGCAGAGAAGACAAGAGAGTGGGAGTAAGGAAAGCACAAATGGGAATAAAACTTGAAGAAAGAGAATTGGAGAAAGAGAGAAGACCTGAGGAGAGCAAGCAGGAAGAGAATAAAGGAAGAGAAAGAGAGACACTGAGAGCAAAGCCAAGAAGATAATGGGAAGGGGTTCCAGAGGTGAGGGCTCTGATGATTCCCTTGGAATCAAGGTATCTGGGTTCAGCAGATGCACATCTAGCCTTGACTTTGCAAGAGTCACTATCCTCTCTGGGTCTCATGGATCCCCTTCTGCAAAAGGAGAGGGCTGTGAGGGGAAGGAGTGGTACAGAAGGCCACTGCACAGGGGCTCTAGGAGTCCCTGCACTCCCCAAATTATGGGCCAAATTTCCAGGATCTGCTGGGTTTTGCCTAGGGCAAGGGAGTGGCTTGTTTTGATCAGTTACTCAAGGGTCTCTTTACCAAATTGTGTAAACCACTTACATGGATCGTTTGTGATCTTTTCTAACCCTAAAACTTTATGATTCTTGCATGGAAGGGGAGCCTGGAAACTGATACTAAAATTGTTTTCTGGCTCTAGAGGTTCTCCTTCATTGTCTCTTTTGATTCTGAGCAAAATTCAGTATGAAGTCTCCGGCCTCTATAATGATCTGTTGTCTCCTACGTAGAGCGGAAAAAAAAAAAAAAGGAGCAGCCGTCGCTGGGAGTCCTGAACCCTGGACACACTGCAGAGCCCAACAGGTAAGACAGGTGGGAAATCAGAGCGCGAGGGGCCGCCGAGCACAGCAACAGCCCGTGGTGTGCATGCAAACAGAAATGGCTTCACTCGGCATGCCAGAGCCGCAGCCCCTTTGGTCCCCGCTTGTTGACTTGGTCCCAGGGAAGAAACAAAGCTGGCCAAGTCCAATGAATGGCCGGCAGTGGAAAACCAGCGCTGCTGTCTGCTGGCAGGCAGGGCAGCCGACACCACACTCGGTCAGCTTCCCCCAAGCGGCGCTCTCCTTCCCCGGCCACGGCTGGCTTTGGCAGGGCTGCCAGGCCTGGGAATGCAGGAAGTTTTGGGTCACGGTGACCTCTAGTTGCTGATGCCAGATGAAATATGCCCTGGAGGTTCTCCAGGGTCACATGGTGTGTGGAGCAAGAGAAGGCAGGGCTGCTCCTGTGCTGACAGAGTGGATTTTGGCTCCAAAATGGCACCCCCTGGGGAGTAGGAGGGGTTGTGGGTGGGAAGGGGGCAGGCGAGGCAGTGGCGTGAGAGTGGGCAATGGGGAGAGTCAGTCTTGCTTTTTTCCATCCCCTTTAGCCTTCCAGGAAGCCACTTACTTGCTCCTGGAGGTGGAGGCACACTCCCAAATCTGGGCTGCAGAAATTTAGGGAAAGCTTTCTGTGCATTTTTCTTGTTTATTTGGCAAGATGGGTGCGTTTCGAACTCTCCACGCCCTGGGCCTTGGAGCCTGATAAAGCGGGAGAGTAAATGGGGTTTGACTTCATGCTCCTCAGCAGTTCAACCACTCAAAATGGAAAGGAAGTGGGCTTTCAGCCCCTATCTGGGAAAATAAGGCCTCTACCTTTTCCTTCCTGCTGAAATCTCTCTTCCCCTCAGGCTGACATGCTATTCTCTTGAACCCCAGACTCCTAGAGGAGGCTCAGCTGTTCCAAATAAGGCCTCCACCAGAAAGCCAAAGATGGACACCAAGCTTTGGTCCCACTTAGGTTTGAGGTGCCCTAATATAGTCCTTTAACCTTTGCCTGGGCAGAGGGAAGGGGCTTGGCTACTTTTGCTTTCAAGAGTCAGAAACAGAGGCCTAAAATGGAAACAGCTGAGAAGAAAGGAGCCAACTCAAAAACAAGATCCAGCTGCAGGAGGTCAGGCCTGATAAGCAGGCCCACCACAGGCTTGAAAAAGAGGTCAGGCCCCAGGAGCCAAGCTGGAGCAGCGAGGAGTGTCTCTGCCAATGGGAGACAATGGCCTGTGAGGTAGGTGGGCTCTGTGTTTCCACCCCACATTCGGTTTCAGTTAGTGGACTGAGGTCTTGCTGGCTTCCCTCGCATTCTCTGCTGACCGCGAATTTTCTAGGCTTAACTGACGTGGGGAGAGGAAGGGCATGGCTGCTCAACTGGAGGCAAGGACTCTTTGGGGGAAAGGAAACACTTCCAACCTCCAGCTCCAATCTCACCTCCTCAGAGAACCCTTGCCAAGTCACTCCCCGTGGGTCTTGGCTCTACCTTTCTACTCCATTCGATTGCACTTCATTTTTTGTTTCTGGTATGTATCTCCAACTGTCACCTAGTAAATTACTTGGTCAGGGTAGTGCCTGATATGTGTACCGTGTATCTCCATTTGCAAAGTTTATTGCTTTTGTGAATATCAACTCCATTGTTCTCTATAACGACCTTGAGAAATAGCTGAGTGGTTACTGATAGTCTGCTTTATATAGAGGCAAACCTCCACAGAAAGCATAGATCTTGATTCCATCATGTAAGAGTTTGAATATAAACTTGAATCATGGGCTGACCATGGGAGGCCAGGACAACTTGCTGGACCAACTCCGGCTGCTGGTGGTGCCATCAAGAGAGATCTGGACCCCCTTATTTTTTACTGGAGTCACGGTAGCTTCCACCAAGAGCTACATTTTTGGTAAAAGAAAATCCTGCCCTGGCACACATAGAAAAAAAAAAAAAAAGATTACTTTGGAGGCATCATATATTTTTTTTTTTACCAACATTCTGTTTGGAACTCTGAGCAAATGCCATGGTTTTCTAGCATCAAAACAAGTTTATTCCAAAGTTTCTTTTGGAAATTTGAAGGCAGTGAACTCTGCCAGAGTTCACATCATAGCTTTCCTTGGCAGACGTGCCCTTGGGTTATTACTGCTCCTCTAGGCACATCCCTGCACCTCTGTCCTGCTTTGATTCCTTTCCCTTTTCCCTTCTGCACACACTACCCCTTCCGACCTTTTGCGTTGCAACTTTGAAGCTTGCCTGTCCACGCCGACAAACTCTCTTCTACTGTCAGTCTTTTTACAGGGTTCATTCCCTACCCTCTGTAGTAATTGGAACCTGGTCTCCCCCAGAGAGACCACTTACCTGAAAGTTCTCTAATCTGGAAAACCACTACATTTTTCTTAAATCTTACCTGTAAATAGAGCAACGTGCCTTTCTCTATCCCACATGTTGCTGCTTCCAAATCATCCTTCTTCCTCCAGTTCCCTATTTCTCTTGAAAACAAAACAAAAACAAAAACGTGGCATTTGGCTATACCTTCCAAATCCTCCACACTCCCCCGCCTACTCCTCCTGCCCCACCACCTTGTCAACCATGGACCTCTTACTGTCTCTTCACATTCATTGATTCATTGAAGACTAAGGACCACAACTTCTTGTTCTCCTTCCTTCTCTAAGTCTGGTCATTATCCTCAGTGATCAGTATCCGGAGGACTATTCGACTCTTTGTCTTTCAGAAATACAAAATTTCATCCTCTGACCACAAACCTCTCATTGCATCTCTTACCCCTTCATCTGTTTTCTGGTGTCCATGCCTACCTTCCCCCCACTAACAGTCCTTCTCTGTTTTCCTGTTCTTCTGATCATCCTGTCCAGCCTGGATGGCCATTCTCTTGTTGGAATCTTAAGTCTCTCTTCTTGGATATTGCATAGATATCAGCTCTGCTCTGTTTCCTCGCTCCTGCACTTAGAGCACTGAGCCAGCTGGGGGGAAATCATGCCACCGCATGACTTGATGCCACTGTAAGTTCATGGTTCCAACCTATGTCTGGTGCTCAGTGACACCTGCATAGTCTTTTATGTATTGAGAGTTTGGTCTTTTGGCTATTTTCGATAACAGACATTTTAGACTTTTCTGGAAACTCAGTTGCTCTATCCCATGGCTCCAACGCTCCCAGCAAGATAGCATATTTACTACGTGACAACGATGTTGAGGTTATCAGATGAGAATTATAGCTGAAACCACTCTTTATCTTGGCTACACCTGCTTCTGTGGAATAGGCGTCTCTTTCCCTTCTAGGTCAATTCCCCCTGAGCTCTGAATCTCATCATATACCTCTTCCTCCTCCAGAACTTTGATCTAGCTGTTCTCTCCTGTTCCTTGTATCTTCAACCTCTTCTTCACTACTTGCTTTTCACCTTCAGCATGGAAAACTACCCATTTGTCCTACCTTAGCAACCCACACTTACTAGAAATTACATTCTGTTGACATTTCCCTTAGTCAATGTTCTCTGCTTCTTACACCTACAAACCTTTTAGTATATACTTAGCTATTACTGACTCTGCTTCTCCAGCACCCACTCTTTCCTCAACCAGCCACAGCCTGGCAGCTGTCTCCCGTACCCTGCATATGATCGTAAAGTGGGTAAACCCACAGATCTATTTAAGGCCCCTTTTTCTTGACCTCTCTATAGTATTTGATGTTCTGTGTACTTCTTTTCTTTTCTCTTTTCTTAGCCTCAAGGATGGCACTTTCTCCCACTTTTCCTGTTTTACCATTCATTCATTTTCTGTTTCCTTTGCAAGGTAATAATAACAAAAGTAGCAAATATTTCTTGAGTATTCACTATTTGCTGTGTTGCATGGTCAGATATTTACATACATCTCTTTACTTGATTGTTAGGAGTCTAGGAGTTTGTTGCTATTATTATTTACCCTTTTCAGATGATGAAGCAAGGATACAATTGTCTAAGGGACTTTTCCAAATCATGCTACTGCTAAGAAGAAACTGGGCTGGGATTTGAATTCAGGCATTCTGGCTGAGGGGAGGGACATAACCACCATGGACACTGCTGCCCCTGTAACCTAAAAACTTAGTTTCTGGAATTTCAACTTAAATCTTTCTCTTTTCTCATCCTACATACTCTTCGTAAATGAAATTGTCATCTGCTCCTATTCTCGGTTGACTCCTAATTAAGTAATTCAGGTCAAGAAATAAGAAATCCAGCTGGAGTTATTGTTAAAACACATTTTCCCTGACCTTTCTTTATCTGCGAAATGGGAATAATAATCGCACCTAGCTGACTGATGTGTGTAAAAAGCTGGTCTACCTTCATGACCAGGTGATTGCTCTCCTACATCTCTACTTGAATGTCCCACAGGTATCTCACACTCAACGGTTAGATACTGAAGTCAGGTTGCCCCAGATATTTTAGTGCTGATGACTTTCCCCCCTTTTATCTGCCCAATAGTCCTATGGGTAGTCTGTTCCTTCTTCTCTTGGTTCCGCATATAACATGTCTCCACATTGGATCCTACTGATTCTAATGCTTCAGTTGACTTCATTGCCTAGAGCTAGGCCTTTAAACCACCACGATTCCAAACAATTGCAGTGTTTTTCTACCTGAAATCCTTGCCCCTACTTCTTGTGATCCTGAAATAGTATCAGAAAAAAAAAAAAAAAAAGAAGAAATCAGATAATGTCTATTCTGCTCTGTCTAAAATTCTCCAGTGGCTCCCTAATACCTTGGTTTTGTTTGTTTGTTTAAAATTCTTCTTGCTTTCCTTCTTTGTCTTATTTTTGACACTCTCATAACTTTTTACTTCTTGTCCCAGTAATGGAAACTATTGGCAATCCTTCAAATGCCAGGGTCTCTTACAACTCATTGCATTTATAAATGCAGCTTTCCCTACTCATCTCCTCTTCCTCTAATATCCCTTTGTTTTCGAAGACTCCTTGAGGGTATCATCTCTTGAATAAATGTTTTATCCTCATGCCCGTAGAATACTTTGGTGCTTTCTCTGAGTTTCTACAGCACCTGATGCACACTCCTGTCAATCAATTAACATTTCACATCATGTTTCTTAACTTCACTTTGTCCCCGAATATCTGAGAGCTAGGATTGGCAAACTATGACCTGTGGATGAAATTTGGCCTCTTAACCTGAATTTGTAAATAAAGTTGTCTTGGAACACAGACATGATCATTTAAGTATTCTCTGTGGCCATCTTTGTGCTGTAAGAGCAGAATTGAATAATTATGACCATCTATACTATCCACAAGGCCAAAATATTTACTGTATGGCCCATTGCAGAAAATGTTTGCAGACCTCTGATCTTACATCAATTACTGTGCCTCACTACAGCCAGATTCTTACAGATGCCAATGCCTGGAGAGAGAAAGTTGATCAAGATCTTGCAGAGGATGTATGGCAAAGGAAGGGGCATTTGGATGAGTCAGATACACACTGTAAGGGGTCATATGTGTTCCACCCAACCCTGCTGAGAATGTTGTAATGATCTATGTCCACACCTGTGTCCTTATGAAATACCTCTTAAGAGTGTTATAAGTCAGGGACTGTATTTTTTTCATCTTTGTGTCTTCCATGCATAGCATGGTGATAAGCTATTAGAAGTTTAAAAAAGAAGGGAAGCTTAAGCAGAAAGAATTTTTGCAGGACACCAAGATATATTCATGGACTCCAAGGAGAGGCGAACACTCAGTCCCTGGGAAAGGGAAAGCAAAGGAGAAGATATATGACTGCCATCAGCATCCAGGGTGTCTCGTGTCTCTGCTGTTTTTCACTGTACCAGCTTCATTTTTCTCTTTTACTGTGGACTTCCTCCAGCTGACAAAAAGCATGGTCTTTCACAGCTTCTGAATACTTCGTCCTATAGTTTTCAGCCAGTGACCAGACTTCTTTCTAATTTTCTCTTAGTCCCAAATCTCAGGATACTAAGTCAATTGACCTCCACTTATGGTCAAGAAATAGGTATTAGTTGAGAAAATGAAAGTTTTTTGATACATACTGATAGACTAGAGAAACAGGAAGGCCCCCAAAGAAAAGCAATCCTTTTTTTTTTTTTTTAAGATTTATTTTTATTTGAGAGAGAGAGAATAAGAGAGTGAGCAGGAGAGAGGCAGAGAGGGAGGGAGAGAGAATCTTCGAGCAGACTCCCCACTGAGCATGGAGACTGATGCAGGGCTAGATCCCAGGACACTGATATCATGAAATCAAGAGCTGGCCGCTTAACCAACTGAACCACCCATGCACCCCAAAGTGGTTCTGTTCTAAGAAGAAAGGGTGCTGGACATATGAAGCAATGGGTGCATCCTATAGTAGCTCTTGGTAGGTTCCCCTAGAATAGCACTTGGTAGATGCTCCCTACACCAGCAAGTAAGAGGTGCATAACCAAATATATTGGCTCAGTAAATGAATGGCTGAGTGAAATGAATAAAGGATTTAACCTTTTTAAGTCTCTTTTCCTCCAATAAGATGAGAATAGCATTTACTTTACAGACTTGGGTTGAGAATAAAGTACTTGTGCACTGGCAGATAATAGACACTCAGTAAATGCTATCTAAATGTCTAAACCATCATCTGGGTTGGGATTGGGAGGGGGACTTAGGAAGAATGTAACATAGCCAGTCACTTTTTTGAAATTCCATCAACATGATGGACTGATAAAATCTCTATCAGTCTCTGTGTCCCATCTTGTCTCCTAGTCATACTTAAGTCAACATAAATAAAGCCCAGGACTCTCCCTTGGCTCAGGCTGAATTGCCACATTCCTTAAGGGAAACTCTAGGGCATCACAGAACAAGCCTTCATTTGTACCTGTAAGAGATTATATTCATATGTTCAGAAGGCTAACAGAAGCTCAAGGTTAAGCACCCCTGACCTCCTGAATCAATGTTTATTCTTTCACAAGCAAAGTTTTAGCTTACCTGTTCACCAAACTAGCTCACACAGCCCACACTCAAACTATTGATTCTCGCACTTTCTTAAATGTTCTGTCTCTCTTGGGTTTCTCTTTCTCTTTCTCGACTATTAAAATGATTCTTCCCACCTTGTTAACTTCACTTCCATAGCTCTTCATCCCTGTGTCTGCTCTGGCTCTATGACTTTCCTGGCCCATGCTCATCCACCTCCAGATCTGGTACAGAACATTTATGCTCAAACCAGGTATCCTGGGGCTCTCACCTCCCACCCCAATTTCCCTTACCAAACTGTACCAAAATTCTAAACCCATAATGAGGAATGCTAACAGAGATTTCTGATAAATAAAAATTTCCACCCACTGATAAAATACGTTATGGTAAACACTGATAGCTCCAAAGCTTCCAACAGTTCTCCCATGGTGCTGTTATTAAAGTCATCCCACTCCTTATTATAACTTTGGTCTCCTAGTTGATTAACAGTTTTGGGAAATGAAACTTCTCTTTTATTGAGAAGAGTTTCTTAAATCTTTCTGTTAAGAGGCACTTTCCAACGGTATCTCCTGGTGCCAGAATACACTTCACAAGTTGTGTTACATTGGTCCTTCAGGTTTTGTCTGAATTTTCTCTAGGTGTCCCCAAGGGATGATTGAATCTGTACATACATTTATGATTCATTTGTGACTTCTAAAAGAATACCTATTTCTTCCATCTGCCAAATTAGACACCTCTGACTCTTATCTGATTCTTTCTTATAGACTGAGGAATATTTTGTCCTCCTTTGAACTTTAACCATGACATCCTCTGGTATCCATTAGAGACCTTTGATGCCCCCTCTTTTCCATGTGACAGCTTTGTGTAAGTATGTCAGATCCAGGCTCTGTCTCCTTTGTTTTCTCTTTCCTAGCACCAACAGCCTTAAAATCATTAACTATTGGTCATATGTTAAGATTTTGAGTCCACTTATCTTTTCTCAGGATAGATTCTAATCTATCAATTTTCTTATTAAAATTCATAATTTGGGAACGCCTGGGTGGTGCCATCAGTTAAGCATCTGACTCTTGGTTTCAGCAGGTCATGATCTCATGACCATGAGATCAAGCCCACATCAGGCTCCATGCTTAGTGTGGAGTCTGCTTGAGATTTTCTCCTTTTTTTCTGCCCCTCCAGCTCATTCTCTCTCTCTCTCTCTCTCAAACAAGCAAACAAATAAATCTACCTTTTAAAAAAATTCTTAATTTTAACCAGATGACTCTTTGAAACCTATAGAATAGAGGATGTCCAAAATGTCCTTCAGGCATAATAAATACTAAATATATAGGGATTAGGAATTTTTTTTGGATACTGAGAAATTCTAAGTTAGAAGCATTGGTTGAACATAGAAAGTTTAACCTAAGTGAAAATTAGGATGTCTGTTTTCATAATTGTTCTAGTCTTATCTCAAAATCAGTAGGAGATTATCATCATGGTAGCATGAATTAAAAACCACCAGTGGTTACCTTGGTCTTCTGCTAGTGCTTTGGATATGTCAAGCTTTTTTCATCTCAAAACCTTTGCAAGTGTTTTTTCCTTTACTGGGAATACTATCGGCAACCTCTTCCCTCAAATTTTTATCTGCCAGTTCTTTATGCCTCAAGTCTCTGAGAGAATTTCTCTTGATTCCTTTACCCTCCACCCTAAATCCTCTACCTAATTCAGGTCACCCATCATTATTTCCCAACCTGCCTTTAACTGTTCCTCATGGCAAACATCACAATTTTAATTATATTAATTTGTATTATTATTTAGCACCTGTGTCCTCCACTAGACTATAAATTCCAGAAAGGCTGCAACCCTATCTACTTTTGTTTGCTGTGAAATTTTTAGTGCCTGGCAGAACCTGGTTTATGTTGAGAATTCACATAGTATTTGCTAGATGAAGGAAGGGAAGAAGGAAAGATGGAAAGATGGAAAGATGGAAGGAAGGAATTCTTACAGCATACTGTTTTCTTTCTCCCATGCTTACATTTGTATATGACCTTATTCTTCCCAAAGATTTTTCATGTTCCTCTCATTCTGAGTAGGGAAGGGTGAGACTGTTCCAGTTTCCATCTAATGACACTGAGGTCCAGAAAGAGGAATTAACACAGTCTCACTTAGCTGGTAGCATGTGGGACTGTGATCAGAACTGGGAGAACATGTTGACTCTCAGTCCAGGAGTTTTTCCAGTAATAATTTTTTAAGAATAAAGTTAAAGATCGCCTTTACAAATAATTTAAATATGCATAATGTAATTTTTAAAAAAAGATTTCTTTATTCGAGAAAGAGAGAGATACATAGAAATTGCTTGAGCGAAGGGAGGGGCAGACGAAAAGGAAGAGGGGAAGCAGGGAGCCTAATGCCTGGCTCTGTCCCAGGACCCTGAGATCATGATCTGAGCTGAGATCATGACCTGAGCTGGAATCAAGAAGTCAAGAGTCACATGTTCAATGACTGAGCCACCCAGGCGGCCCATTTTTTTTTTTTTTTAATGTTTAAAAAAAGTACTATTTAAATCTTGGAAATATCTAGGTAAAATGAAGTCTTCTTTTTTTAAATTTTTTTTAGGAGATTTAACTTTTTTAGAGCAGTTTTATGTTTATAGCAAAATTGAGTACAAAAGGTACAAAGATTTTTCCCTATGCCCCCTGCAATTGCACAACTTTAATGGCTTGACTTCTTCATGTGACCTACTGTGGAGAAGAATGTAAAGAGAAGATCTCATGTACTTGGTCCCATTTCTTTGGGGTTCATAGAACTTCGGACATACAGTATGGAATACATACTGATTAAAAGCAGGAAACAATTTCTGTGTCTGAACACATTTATTTTCTTATGAGAGCATTTGGTCAAAATGAAACTTTAGTATTAACCAGTGGCTTAAAAAATTAAAAATTCTCTCAAAATATGCCTTTTGCTTCATAGTATGTCTATCACAGATTTCCCACCCCCACTTTTTTTCCTATGGATTTACTTCACTCTATTAGTCATTACCTTGCAATAACACGTGGACTTGAAAGCATTGCAACGTCATCGCTTTATAGAAATTCCCATACGTGGGCCCTATTTTCCTACTGAATCATGTTACTCTTCTTGTTTTATTTCAAATGAGGAAGTTCTGTTCTTCTGCTTTCAAAAAAAAATTCTACAATCTCAGGGCAGTCCTATAGCACAAACTTACATGAAGTGAAAAATTACATAAACCACTACAAGTATTACACTGAATTAAATATATACTTTTTAAAAATCCCCGAATTTGTAGACTATCTCTGATTTATACCTCAGTTTACACAATTCCTGCATGTGGTATCATTTGTTTTCATTTCTCTATGGACTCAGCCAGGCTTTGATTCATTAGGGAAGCGAAGTTTCTTAGAATACCGTATTCTTTTCTCACTTCTTTGGAAAAAATACCATTTCATAGAATCCTAAGGTCTTATGGTGGTAGGAGATTTTTTCAAAGCCATTTAGACCACGTGCCTTTGAATTTTCTCTGCAATAAGGCCTCCAAACCCATCTATTCTCTCCTTGAATACTTTGTGTGACAGGCAACTTACCACCTGACCTCTGTACACACCCACAGATAAACCAGGTTGATTCTTTCCCCAACCGAAGGTGGTCCCTCCAGCCCCCAGCAGGTTGCTGGCCTGTGAAACACAGGGCTTCATTTAGGTGTGAACAGTAGCTTCCCTGAGATTCTGGATATCTGGAAAGAGTGCTCTACAGTTGAGTCCAACATGTGATTGCTTTGACTATCTGGTCACAAGGCAGGTTGACTTCCTTTGGGGCTTGAGGCAGGAGCATGTTGACAATAGCTCTCAGAACAAGTAGGTCCCTGACTAGCTGTTTGCTGGAAAGAGAATGTTTTAAGTGAGCTTAGGTTTCTAAATGTCTCCTTCAAAAGTACCTGATTGCCATTGGAAGTTTGAAACAGGAGAAAATGGTATGTGTGAATTAATTACTATTTTTCACTGATTTTTTTTTTTTTTTTTTTACCTAATGTTTGGCAGCACACTTTTCAAAAATCTTATTTTTTAGAATCTGTGTGTGTGTGTGTGTGTGTGTGTACGCGTGCGCGCTTCAGAACAGCTGCCCAGAATGCTGATAGACCGGCAATGTGTCTTAGTATGACTTTATGCACATTCTTTTACACTTGTTGGCTCATACATTATTCCTTGCATTCAAAAATCTTTGTTCCTACTTTCTGTAGAACAGCGTAATCTCATAACACAATAACATAATTTTTTTAAATTAATTTTATTTTTTATAAACATATAATATATTTTTATCCCCAGGGGTACAGGTCTGTGAATCACCAGGTTTACACACTTCACAGCACATACCCTCCCCAGTGTCCATAATCCCACCCCCCTCCCAACCCCCCTCCCCCCATCAACCCTCAGTTTGTTTTGTGAGATTAAGAGTCACTTATGGTTTGTCTCCCTCCCAATCCCATCTTGTTTCATTTACTCTTCTCCTACCCCCTTAACCCCCCATGTTGCATCTCCTCTCCCTCATATCAGGGAGATCATGCTTAGCGAAATAAGTCAATCGGAGAAAGACACAATAACATAATTTTAATAACGTCAGATCAGGTATTTCCACCTTCCTGTAAAGGAAACTGCAATTAAAGTAGCACCTTTAAAAGTTCTTATCCAAGAGAGGTAGAACAATATTTCAAGCTATCAATCTGTTTTGTTCTAGCTGGGTTTCCGTCTCCCTCCCTCTCTCTTCACCCCTGTACTTAACTCACTTGATTGCCTCAGGGGAGGCAGTGAAAGGGCTGAACTCAGAAATAGCCTGCTTGTCTTTCTGACACTTGTCATGGAAAAGCCTAAGCCCTCAGGGGAGCTTTGAGAGTTTTCCTGGAGAAGGTAAAAGGTTGGTATTTAAGGGTATAGACGAAGTCTTTTGGCCAGAAGCAAGCAGAGGAGAGAGCAGAGTATTTCTCTGGGCACTGTGTACAAAAGTGAGGGGGGGCGGAGATGAAGCGGGGGGGGGGGGGGGGGGGGAAGTCAGAAAGAAGTGATGATCCAGAGAGCTCTGTAGTCCAGAGAGAAGAAGGATCCTGCCCCCTACTTCCCATAACCTTGACTAGACCCTAAAGCGCAAATAGCTGCTTTATGCATGGAAAACCATGTGAAAATTGATACACAGCAGGCTTGTAAGAAAAATTCCCTTTCCCCCAGAGTGACAGGGAAACACTGGGGAGTTACAGATGTAATGGGCTATGCAGCATGGGACAACGGATGCAGCCACCATGTGGACCTAGGACTATGAATCCATAGTCGCGGCACTCCCACCTTCTACTGTCTGTGGCATAAGCTTGGGAGAAAGCTTGACATGAGTATGGCGTAAGCGTGGGAGAAACCGGGACGGGGAATAAGTCCCAGAAAGAACTGACAAGGAGCTTGTCCAGCGACCCAGTGGAGTAGAAACTCAGGATAGAAATATTACATTGAACTGTGGGTTCCTAGTACACCTTAGTGTGTGGAGTGCGAGGACAACTTGTTATAAAATCAATAATTATTTTTCTCACTTAAAAAAAATTAAGGTAAATTAACATACAGTAAAACTCATCCTTTCAATAGACAGTTCTGTGAGTTTTGGCAAACATGGTCTTGTGACCACCAGGACCACACAACAGAGAACAGTCATCTCACTCCCCTAGACTCTCTACGACTCCTTTGTCCCTCTCCCCTGGCGACCACTGATGTGTTCTTCTCCCTATAGATCTGGCTTTGCAGGATTGTCCTAGAAGTAAGTCACACACTATTGAATTAACTAGTCTTTTTCACGGATCTCACTAGGCATTTGAGTCTAGCTTCTTCCACTTAGAATAATACATTTGAGAACCGTCCGTGCCGTTGCATGTAATGGATGGGTTGCTTTTTATTACTGAATAGTAATTAAAAATTAGATATATGTATGTATTAAACATATCTATGTACCATGGTTGTTTCCAGATTCGGGTGACTGCAAATAAAGTTGCTATAAACATTTACATGTCTTTATGTGAACATAGGTTTTCATTTTGCTTGGGTAAATACCTGGGAGTAGGATTGCTTCATTGTGTGGTTTATGATCAATTTATAAGATACTTCGAAACTGATTTCCAAAGGGGGTGTAACGCTTCATTCTCATCAGCAACGTAGGAGGAATTTTACTTTGCTCCCCTTTGTATTGTCAGTTTTTTCTTATATGTTTTATTTCAGTAAGCATGTCATTGTATTACATTGTGGTTTTAGTTGGCATGGCTTCCTTGGCATTTTTATATTTTTGGTAAATTATCTATTCAAATATTTTGGCCACTTAAAATTTTTTTTTATTTGATTGTTGAATTTTGAGAGTTCTTTATATATTTTGGCTACAAGTCCAGATACATCTTTTGGAAACACTTCCTTTCAGTCTGTGGATATTATGCCTTTATCAGGAGTTTCAAAGTGCAAAAGATCTTGTATTTGGTAAAGTCCAATATATCAAATTGTCTTTTGTGGCTTATGCTTTATCTAAGAACTCTTTGCATATTTTGAAGGTTATAAAGTGCCCCCCCCACCTTTTTTTCTTCTGGAAGTTTTATAGTTTGTACATTTAGGTCTACGATTCATTTCTGAGTCAAGTATTGTATAAGATGCAAGGTGTGGATCCAGGTTCTTTTTTTGATTTTTGTTCTTTGGGCTTTTTGCAAATGGACACATAATTGTTCCAGCTGCTTGTTGAAAAGATTACCCTTTATTGAATTGCCTTTGCACCTTTATTGAACTCCCTTGTCCACGTATGTGTCTGTTCTTGGTCTCTATTTGGGTGCACTGATCTATACCTCTAACAACCTTTCTCTAACACCAAACTGTTTTGACTATTACAGCTTTATAGTAAGTCTGGAAATTAGGTAGTATAACCCCTCCAACTTTGCTTTTCCTTTCAAAATTGTTTCATCTTTTCTTGTTTCATCATCTTTCTTTGTAAATTTTAGAATCAGCTTGTTAATTTCTGAAAAAAAAATTCTCACTGGGATTTCAACTGGAATTGTATTGAATTTATAGATCGGTTTAGAGGAAAATTAACATTTTAACTTGCTGATAATTTGGAAGATTTATGCATATTTCAATCTTTTTGCTGCTACTGTAAATACTACCTTTTTTGCATTTCAATTTCTAATTATTCGTTGTTAGTATAGAGAAATATGATTGAACATATATATCCTGTGCTCTTGTTAAACTCGTGTCTGAGTTTTAAAAGTTTTTTCTTAGTAATTTTTGAGATTCTTTCTTTAGGCAATCATATTATCTATGAATACACACTCATTTCTTCCTTTCCATTCAGTATGTCTTTTTTTTTTTCCCCTTGACTTGTTGCACTGGGCTGTACTTTTGCACAATACTGAGTGGAAGTGTTGAGAACAGAGATGTTGGTCTTGATCCTGGTCTTGGGAGGAAGGCATTTAGTCTCTTACCATTAAGTATGATATTAGCTTAATTCTTTAATAGTGCCCTTTATCTGGTTGTGGAAGTTCCCTTTTATTCCTATTTTACTGAGAGGTCTGTTTGGTTTTTTAAAAATCAGGAATGAATGTCAAATTTTGCCCAAAAAATTCCTCTGTAGCCTGTGAGCTACTCTATTGTTTTCCTCTTTATTCTGTTGATATGATATGAATTACTGACTGAGATTTGAATGTTAAACCTGCCTTGCATTCTTGTGATCAACTCAGTCATGATATATCATCCTTTTCATATGCAATGAGATTCCATTTGAAACTACTTTGTGGAAATTTTTACATCTATGTTCATAAGAGATATTGATGTATGATTTTATTCTTTCCTTTTTTCATTTTCTCTCTCTCTCCCTTGTTTTGTTTTGGTATCAGAGTACTGTTGGTCTCATAAAATTAGAAGATTTTCCCTCCTACTCTATATTCTGGAAGGATTTTTGAGTAATTGGTATTATTTCTTGCTTAAGAACTGTTTTTCCTGATGAAAAATATCCAGATGTTTGTCTGGATGTGTTAAAAAATTTTTTTTCCTTACCTGACAGGCAGCTAAAATACCCCAAACTCTTTATTATATGAAGAAGTTTCTACCCTGATAGTTTTACTGTGGGGTATTTTGGGAGATAACTAATGAATGCATCTCCACTGGCACCAGCTCTAGGGCAAGTTTTGTTGATTTGTTGATAGGAAATCAATTTGTGGGGCACAGACTTTGTACCAGACACGTAGGTGCTGTGTGTTCAGAATGTCTATTATGCCTCCCCAAATTAAGCAGCAAATACTAGTATTTCTCCAACCTTAGAGGTGAGAAAATAGTACCTTACGAAATCTGGTAATTTCCTTTTTATGTGAATGTGTCCAAATGATAGCACTACACTCTGTTTTTTAAAAAAGGCTCTGGTGTTCTTTTCTGATTTTAAAAATAATTCATGGCTGTTATAGAAAACTTAAATAAAATTTATGGACTATTTTTATTTTTTTATAGAGACTCCCAGTCTTATTTCCATATGCAGCAAAATAGTATTTGGAGAATAAAGTGAGAAATGTTTTTATATCCCTATGCTTTCAAGAGCCCTTTCCCAACCATACAGGCAATAAAGATAACTTTTCTTGAAAGAAAAAGACAATACTTTGAGAAAGTAAAATGTATGTGTTTTAATTCTAAATCTCTTCTTTAAATAACTAGAGCTCAAGTCTGGAGAATTTAGATCACTGAATTTATTCCATGAATGACACTCAGAATAAGAACTCTCCCACACCACCCAGCTTCCTCCAAATAAGAGTTTGATGTGGAAGAAGAGGACTAGTGATGTCAATGGTAGAATTAGGCTTGGCTTTTGTCACTGGGAAGGAGCCCAGCATACCACTTTTCACTTTGTAGAAACCCTAATTCCTAGTATTTGGCCCAGAAGGGTAGGTGATAGAAACTCTAAATAGATTAAGGGTACATGAGAGCCCAGTAAGTTGTTGACTGGATTCCTCAGATGTAACCTCAAGGGGCTGCAATTCTCACAGAAAAATCTCAACTACAATAGAACTATTGAGTTAAACCACAGCTGTGGTTTCCCCTTATATCTAAGGGGAGATACAAGCAGAACTATATTCCTACCTAAGTTCTCTATGTACATAAAGTCGGAATTTCTGTTTTTGTAGAAGTAAAGAAAAAGACTACTCATCATTGCTTCATGTCTCCTACTCTTAGACTTGATTGTAGGACATACATGTACTCTGCTTGGTGGGAACTTGTGGTGGTCCTGCCCAGCTCTGTTTGAGGTAGGATGCGTGCATTCAGCTTGGAAGTAGAGCTTGAAACCGAGGAGGAAGAAAAGCGATTTCTGTAGTAAAACCACTGTTTTGATCTTTGATAATTCTTGAGTCATTTTTCAAGTAGATTGGATCTTGAGAGGAGAGTGGACTGTTACTTATTACACTTTCACTGCCGACCCCAACATATTGTTTGGTACATAGGCTAGGAATCTTGAGAATAGTCCCAGGGGCTAATATTTGGAGGCTGAGCTGCAGGAGAAATTGACACACAGTAGCTAAGGCAAGAAGTGTGTAGGCTTTAATCCTTTGGTAAGCCAAATTCTCTTGGATCTTTGACTTAGGTGATCGGCAGTGGCTCATATTTTGATTATAGAGCTGGAGTTCCACTGGTGTGGATCTCCACAGCTCACCTTGGCATAGATTTGTCCAGTGCAATTGTGCTTAATTATACAAGCCTTCAAAATATTAGTGGTTGACCATTGGATCCCTGCATTGTTAGTGGGAATGTACCGTGAGGCAGCATATGAAAAATAGTATGACAGCCCCCCCTCCAAAAAAAAAACAAAAAATAGAATTAATATATGATCCAACAATTCTATATATATACCCTTAAGAATTGAAAGCAGGGTCTCAAAGAGAGCATGCAAGTTCATAGCAGCATTACTTACAATAACCAAAGGATAGAAGCAACCCAAGTACCCACTGAAAGGTAAATGAATAAACAATATACATGCAGTGGAATATTATTCAACCCTAAAAAGAAGGAAATTCGGATGCATGCTGCAACGTATTTGAACCTTGAGGACATTATGTTAAGTGAAATAACCCTGTCATAAAAAGTCAAATACTGTACAAATCCATTTATGTGAGCTATCGAGAGCAATCAAATTCATAGAGACTGTGAGTAGAATGGTGGTTGCCAGGGGCTAAGGGGAGGGGAAAGGAAGAGCTGTTGTTTAATGAGGAGAGCATTTCAGTTTTGCAAGGTGAGAAGAGTTCTGGAGATCAGATGCACCACAGTGTGAATGTACTTAACACTACTGAACTGTACACTTAAAACTGGTTAGGATGGTAAATTTTATGTTATACATATTTTAACACAATCTAAAATAAAAATAATAAAAAACACTAAAAATATTCTTCTCAAAGAGAAGTTAGACTTGGCTGTATCCCCTTTTCCTGTCATATCAGTTTGCCTGTCCTCTGAGATCTCAAACTTTCCCTTAAAGAACACTCTTATCTCCAGTTCAAACCATTTTGCTTCCTTTACCTGAGGCAAAGTTTAATACAAATACTTCATTGGAAGGTACAATCTCAGGCGGGAAAGGTGAGAGAAAAGATGGTAAGGAGGAAAATATGTAAACAAATATAAGGTGGTAAGTTACTGAGTGGGTCACCTCTTAATAAAAAAATCATCAGTGGTTGTTCAGTCACTTGGGTCTCTCTGGAAAGAGGCAGGGAGAAGAATTTATGTCTTAGTTCCTCACCACCACCCGTCACTCAGTAGTCAAGTTTCTTCCTCTAGAGAGACACTCATGTATTCTTAGGTTACACAACCTGACCCCTTTAAAGGGATAGTCCCTAGGGAAGCCAGGTTCCGTGTCCTGTGGGTTAGGACTATAGCCAAGTTCCAAAGTGGTAGAAGGAACAACCACCTTTGTGGGTCAAGTCAGATCCCAGTCCCATGGCCTGGCTTCTGGAGATTCTCTGGTTGTGGCCACAGCAAGCACAATGGAGGCCATTCTAGCAGATCAGGAGGTGCTGGGGATGGCAGTAGCAGTAGAGCTCTCCATGATTAAATGGCCAAGTATCTGGGAAGCCCCTGAGAACCTATGAGACCCAAGAGGGCATATTAACTGTACCTAACACAGGGGCATACTAATAGAAAACACAGTAAGTCAATAAGAGATGATGTCTAGCCTTAGCCTAAGTGTTGATCTGGTGGAGGAACGTGTTCAGAATGAGACCATCCAATGCTGGGAGATATGGACAGACCAGATATGGTCGAAAATAAATGTAATTGGAAAACTCAGAACTCATGACCTATGACTTTCACAATGGAGGGGTCCCTTGATTAGTAATGGTAAGTAACACTAACTGCCTTACAAACCCCTCAATATCCGTGTTTGCCAGAGGCAGTGGGAAGAACCACTACCTGAAGCAAACCTGCTTAAAACAGGGTGTGGAGGTGACGTTGCTCTTACCCAGCACTGAAGAACCAGGAACACAGGTTCAAAGTAAAACTGAATATTTTTGGGTTTCAGAGGGTGGATGGAAGAAAAGCAAACAATGACCTGATGACGGGGGCTGCTATCACTGAAAATTTTTAAACTTTGGGAAGTAGGGGGAATCCAAGGAAGTCACTCTCTGAAGAAAAAAAAAAGTTGAGAATATGCACAAATGAATTCTCCCTACCTACAATTAGGGTAAATATCCTTATTTTTAATATAATCAGAAGGACATTTTATTCTAAGTTTCAGTTTTAAGATGTAGACCCTGGACAAAGAGATTGGTAAGGCTAATAAGGTGTAGATATTATTTTTTTCCCCTCTTTATTCTCTTTTAGTTAGATATCGTGGTTTTCTGCTTGGGTCTTGGGAATAGCTACGTGTGTCTTAATGTTGTAGTCCTTGAGTGAGATCCAGGTCTGTCATTTTGACTGGGATCTTGGTTCTAAGGGCTGGGGATGTGTGTGTGTGTGTGTGTGTGTGTGTGTGTGTGTGTGTGTGTGTGTTTTGTTTTCTTTATATTTTGAGTGTGTGGAACAGGTATTGTGATAGCATTTGTGTATATTAACTTCCTGCTGTTTTTTAACTAGTGGGACATGAGAAAGGCTTTATTGGATTAATTAAATTTGGAAGGCCCTTTAAGGGCCTAGTAATTCCTTTAAGGAATTACTCTTGTTCTATTAGTAGAGAGCTCAGGCTGGGGTGATATGGGAACCCATGCTCTGCTTACAGTTCTGAGCCAACAGATGCTCTGGCTGAAATGAAAAAGAAATAGGAAAGATTTTGTTTCTTGGAACAAAATGTACAATAGCTAGGAATGTTAATTTGGGAACCTCAGTTTCTCTTTGAGAATTTGGTAATGGGGTGAAGTTTTTATTGCTCAAATCTGAGACATTTTAATATTGTTTTAGTTTTTCAGGTTTTTTTTTTTGGATAATCTATGACATTTGATGTCATTATCTATATATTGGTAATGTGAATGGGAATAACTGAATAACAAGAGGATATTTGGTCTAGAATATAGTTTGAATTACTCTTCTTACCCATTTGAGCATTTTATAGACAAAAACGAAATTGCTTGATCTCAGGAAGATATAAAGAGAAACAGGTTGGTTGACATGGGGGGAATTATCACATGAAGATGGGAGGCTGGTCTCTTCCTCCAAGGACAGTAGCCAATCTGCCTTCAGGTGGCATGTAATAAAGATTAAAAAAAATGGTTAAAAATCTTTCTCACATTACAAGTTTGATCATAAACCATATCCAGTTTGAGTTATATACCACCTTTTGATTTAGACAGAACAACGGTAGCTACATTTTACTTCTAAAAAAAGAAAACTAAGACATAGGGAATAAGGATTTCCCAGAAGACCTGTATCTGCTTTATGCCCTACAAATTATTTGTTATTGATATTTCTATATTAGACTATCAGATGGGAGATGGACTAGGAACAGAGACCTTACAATGGGATTGGAATCAACATGAATGCACAGGGCAAATGTTCAGATATAAAATTCTGTATGGTGTATCTATTTTTAACTCAGCATGCATTTATAGGATGCAATATCTACAATGCATATTCTGGAGACCTACTACGCATAGGACATTGAACTAAGTATTGAGAAATATACTGAGACAGAGACCAGTCCTTGTCTTCTAGAGTTCACCATCTAGTTAAAGCCATAAGACAAAGACGTGATGACAAAAAGTGACATGTGTTCACTGCCATAAGAAAGGCCTAAAGATTTATAGGTCTTCTGATTATGGAGTATGAGAACTCCTAACCTGAGGTGACCAGAGCAAGTTTTATGATAGTTAATCCTTCTGAAACTTTCTTATTCCCATCCACGTGGGCTTCAACTATGGTCACCAACTGCCGACATTGTTTGGCCTCCTGAAAATTATTCCAAGATTTATTTAGTTGCTAGTTTCCCTTATGCAAGCATATGCTCAGTCATTCATTCAACAAACTTAATTTTGAGGATCTAAATGGCTTTAGAATATGGAGACCTAGCCAGCATCACCATTATTACCACAACGACGCAGTCCGTCTGTGTCAAAGAGCTCATTGAGGAATACAAAACACCCCTCCCTCCAAAAAAATCAATGTTATTAGCCCAGAGTTTGGCAAGAGCTATGAGAAAGATAAGAACAGTGTACTCTGCATTCACATAATATGGACACCCAGGCTGATTTGGGAGGCCAGGAAAGTCTTCCAAAGAAAAGTGATATCTAGGTTTAGGCCTGAAAGATAAATGAGGGTTAGTTGATAAATGTGCCTGGAGAGGATGGAGTGTTAGGAAGGTTCAAGGGATTTTGTCTAAATTACTGCAGAAAAGGCAAACCTGGTCAACCTTGCTGCTGTGGGTTGAGTGATTTCAGGGTTTTGAAAATTTTCTGAATTTTCCCCCATCACACATATCCCCATCAGAGCCCAGGTCTTATTGGAATCTTTGCAGTTTCAAATGATTGTGGCAAGAATAGGAAAACCTGTGAATAGTGACATATTTATTCTATAATAGAAAATGAAGACACCTGTAGAAATGCTAAAGGTAAATTATTAGACCGTACAGTACAGTATGAGCAAAAGTATTTTATCCCAGAGTGAGGTAGGTGACAGTAAAGACACAGATCTATAAATTTTTATTGTCCTAGAGGATGAAGTCACAGAATTGTAGGAAGACTTTAATTATGAGTCAATTCTGTCAGTTAGGTGGAGAACCCTGAGAATGTGTGGATCTTAGTGCCTGAAAAATCTCTTTAAATAGGAGAGATAATCTAATTTAGGTGTCAGCCCTCATGGCAAAGATAACACTCTGAGTTTACCACACAATTTTCTCTTCCTGGATTTGCTGAGACTACACTTCTTAAGCCTCTTTGATGTTAGATTAGGACTGAGTTTTATTGGACTGAGTCTTGGCCAGCGGAATGTGAGCAAAAGAGATACAGACCACCTCTAAATTTGACCTTTAAAAGTAGCTCCTATATTCTATTTCCCTTTCTCTTCTTATGTTGAATCTGGAAGACCATATTCTTACTGTAGCTAAAAGGTAGAAGCAACTTGAATCATTGAATGAGGGCTTAGAAGAACTACCAAGTACAGCCAACCTCCATCAAGCTACAACATGAGAAAGAAGTGAATGTTTGGTGTGTTAAACCATTGATACGTCGAGAATTTTTTTATTGAAGCAGAGCCTTGTCTATTCTGATGAATGTACTCCTCCTCGTAGAGGTCTTCCCATGCCTGCCTTTCTATTTCATGGGGGTCATTTATGACACTAAGGTTTGGTAACTCATTTGGCATAGGAAATTAGAAAGCAAGATCAAGGAAGCTGTTGTTTTTTTGGTTTGTGTAGGGAAAGTTATGAACTGAGATGGAATTTTTCAAGATAGGCCAAATTAAAAAGAGTAGATTTGAGGATAAAAGTATGAAATTAATTTTGGGTGTGTTAGATTAGAAGGATTTTTTACTTTATATCATGGATGATCTCATAAATCTTGAGGGCAGGTATTCTGGTCTTACATGTTTAATTCCCTGTAGTATCTAGTATCTATATACCATTTATATTTGTTGATGGGTTCCCTGGATCAGCTGAATTCTGGAGGAGATTTTCTGACTTCTTGAATCAATGAATTCCTCTGAGAGCTGTGCATATATGTATTCTTTTTGTGACTGGAATTGTCTTGAGTTGTCTACACACTCAAGGAAGTCACGTGTTTAAATCACAATAACATATTTATGCTGCTTTACTTCTTGGCTTTCCCTTCTCCCCAAATCTCCATTTTCTTGAACAGTTTTAAGCAGCATGCTGTCACTCTTTGTAAAGATATTTCTCATTAGGTAGATTGTAAAAGCCAACACCAAATGTCAAATCCAAGTTTGTTGCACAAGCGATTTGGAAGGTCAGAATGATCTCCACAAGATGCATACCAGCAGCTAACTCAATTTTTGATTTCCCCAAATGACTTTTCTTGTGAAATCTGGTTTTCACATCTTCCCATGCTTTTCCCTAATGGCCTGCTTTTATATTAGAAAAATAACCAAGAGGAAGTATTTTAGAAATGTTATTGTTTTTATTTTTCTTTGATCTCTCTTAGATTATGCCTTTGTGTTTTTTCCTAGAAGACTATTTTGCATAGAGTAGGTACTACCTAAGTATTTGTTGATGGTTTAAAGATACTGGTTTGAGCTGGAAGAAAATGTAGGGATCATCTAGTCCAATCCTGTCCCTTTACAGATGAGAAATTGAAAGCCTGGAGAACTGAAATGTTTTGGCCAAGGTCACACAGCTGATCAAGTACAGACCTGCTGCTATTACTAATGAAGCTACTCCTTTAATTATGTGCATAACTCAACAGTTTTCACAAAGCCATCATTTATCTCATCTGTGAGGTAGGAAACACAGGCATAATCAACACTTTCGGTTTTTAACAAAGAAGGAAATTGAGGCTCAGGAAAACCGCGTCAAACAGTTGAACGATCTTATTCATTTATTCCACAAATTTTGATTGAGCCCCTGTTATGGGCCCGGCTCTGCTCCGGCTTTGTTCTAAATATGAACAAAACAGAGTTTCTGCCCTCTTTTTATCAGGGAGAAAAAGAGAAGAAAACCCCATAATAAATAATAGCTGGAACAAGCGACCTGGCCTCCCGACTCCAATCCGGTAGTGATTTTTCTCTCCATCCTTGTTAATGAATTAAAACCAATGAAATTTTTGATTGATTGATTGATTGATTCTCTCATACTAAGGAAAAGTAACCCCGTTAAAGGATTTCTCCTGCGAAGAATGCAAAGCATTTTAGGTGCAGCAATAATAGGAGGGCTTCAGAGAGTTATATAATTTTATGTGCTCACGAGAATATGGGGAAATCGCAGTCCATGTTCTCATTCTCTCCAGTTTTGAGATTTATGATTGGTCTGTTACAATAATAATAACAACTGATATTGGCACAAGAAATATATTTGATTCAGTGGGTAACAGTTGACGGCCTTAACTTGTGAAATGTAGCAAAGTTCTTGCAGGAAGCTGCCGCAGAATATGTAATACACAAGAAGGTATTCAGGGAACAGGGAAATAAAATCAAAGGAACCTGCTACCCAATCTGTTTCATTAAATATGAAAATTAAAATGCCTTAACAAAATGCTTTCTCTTCCTCTCTCCTCCCAACAAACAAAAGCTTTGGTAGGCAGCCTGAAATTGCTCATCAAGGAAAAAGACCAGACTGATTCTAAACGGCTTCTTTTGAATGAAGCAATTAATGCTAAAAGGAACATGTTGTCTCCTCAGCATTTGTAAGGTAAAACATTCATTGTACTTCCTGGCACTCTATCAAGCCTCTCCTTGGCCTAAGCCAGTAGAGAAGTGGTTTGCTGCTTGTGCTCTTGACCTCTGGTAATCAGAAGGGTTTGGCTGATTAACTTGACAGCAGTGATTCTCCTTGGGACTAGGAATGTGTCTGAGAACTATATTCCTGGATTGGTCTTTCTCAGACCCTGACTTGCTGGCTTTTGCAGGTACATCAAGGCTGGCATCCCCTCCATTTCCAAAATAGAGATGGTACCTTATGATTGTTAGGTTCTGAAATGCAGGAGAGTAATGCAACAGCGTATTATCTTAATTGCATTTGTTCTCGTGAGTCAGCTTTTTCAAGAACACTACCTTCTTAAAGACTTCATTTGCTCACTCACTAACTCATGCATTTATTCAGAACACATTAATTAATGAGGTCTGTGTACCTGAGACAGTAGGGAATGTTCTGGAGTAGGGGCACAGATTAAGACATAGTGCCCATCCTCAAGGAATGCTCAGTTTCATGTGGAGGGCAGGCAGAAATTCCATATGACAGTGAAACATGGTGGCTTAGTGGAAGGAGCAGGTGCAAGGCATGCTGGGATTATGAAGGGGTGGTGGGAGCTCTCTCTGCACAGTGCGGACTCTGGACTGGGCTGGAGACGTTGATGGCCGGGAGGACTTGGATTTTCTTTTGTGCAAACCCTGCCACCTGCTCCCCTCAAGTGGAGACTTCCTCTCTTACTTGTTTCATATGTACATGTTTCTTAGAAGAGGTTTTTAGAACAAAATGCTTTATTTAAAAAATACAGATGATCCATCTGAATGGTCTCTGTTAATTCACTTAATGCTCCTTTAAATAAATCCTGGTGGCAGGAGACAATGTCCTCCCCATTTTACATAGGAGGAAAATATTTATCTTAAATAAACATTTGTTGTTTCACGGTCAGTGCCAAAAATAATGGTCCTTATTTCTTCCTCTAAGAAACCAATCTACTGAAGTGTTTTCACATTCCGTTTGGGAAGGTCAGTCATTGGCAGGTAGCAAGACAAATATTTGTGGACTGGCTGAATGATGACAGAGATTAGACCTATCTTTGTATAAAATACCCGTTTTAAAGAAATTGTAACATTTTCTTTGTTAGCCTGAAAGTGAAATACACTTTCGACCAAAGCGATAATAGATCTCTGAATGAGATTCTAAGTGATTCACTTTAATTCAGGTTAGTAGGTGGTGATCTTTTAGGTACTTGCCCATGCTTAATTTTACTTACACTTTTTGTTTTCCAATCTTGGATGGTAAAAGTAGATTTTATTCATTTAATTAATTTTGATATGATGTCAGGAAGCTTGCTTATACTCAACAAGAGGCGTTATTTTTTTTCAACATTTGCATTATGATAATGTGACACAAAAGGGGGAAAACCTGTATTCCTGAGTCAGAGACGGAGGTTCAAGTTTTTTTTCTGCTACAAGCCAGCTGTGTAATTGTGGGCACATTTCTTTCCTCTCCTGGTTTCAGCTTTCTCAGGTATGAAATGGGCTACTAATCCCAGGTGACCTCCCGTCATTATTGAGGATCAAAAGTAATGATCTAATTAAAAGTGTACTCTGAACTATAAAGTGCTGTATGAGTGAAGGTGCTTATTATTCATTGAGCCCTGGGCCTCTCAGACCATATGATCTTTTTCCAGGGTTGTTTGTTTACAGTCGATTAACACCCCCTGCAACCTGCCTGCTTTTTAAAGTCCGCAGAGGGGGGATTGGCAAAGAAATAAAAAGCTACAGCTTTCATGTAAAGTTTCTCCCCCACTTAATCCTTCTTTGGATTCCCTATTCATGTGTCTTCTTAATCACAAGGCTCAAATGAGGCAGTACCTTCCAGTCCTACTTGAGGATTCTGGGGGCTTGAGGGCCTCACATTTCAGGGAAGACCATCCAAACTCCCCCTCACCCCCTTTGCCAAATTCCTTATGTCAGACTCCTTTTTTTCTTTCTCCCCCTAGTTAGAGATTTCATTGCCTGCTCAGAAAATGGAGCTTTTGGCTTTTTAGTTCATTGTGTTAGATCTTGTTTGATATAAAAAAAAAAAGTCTTTAACAATCAGCAAAGTGCTTCTGCAAGAGCACTATTCTGATGGCAGTCCATCTTTCTTGTCTCCGATCAAATTCACTTCCTTAACCATGACCAAGTGCAAGGTGGATTTCTCCCCGTCAGCACTGCAGGTGCTGCAGTGCCTGGAACAGAGCTCGGCTCCTTCCCTGAGTTTGCAGCATCCTTACAGATAATAAAAATTCTGGAAGCAGGACTTCGCTAGCAGTTTTGGTTTGGGGATGATGCGTGAGGAGAGAAGTCCATTTCGGGTTATGAGGTGCTGACACCAGGAAAACTCCTTGTTCCAGATAAAATGTGTCAATTTGACTCAGAGGATACAGGAAGGGGGTCGAGCTATCCTCTTGTAAGATGGCGTGACCTTCTTCTAGTATTTTATATATATATACATATATATGTGTGTGTATATATATGTATGTATATAATACACCATTCTGCTTTCAGAAAGAACTTGAAGGTTATGATTCTTTCAGTGAGGGATGCTGGTCATGGAAGCAGGCAATGGCTGGATTTCCAGCTTCACCACTTATCAGCTGTATGATAATTGGACAAGTTTGCATTGATTTGTAAATACCTGCCTCCTCACTCCCTGGTATGTTCTGTGGGTTAAGTGACAATGCCTGTGTGTGATGCTTTCTGATTTTTAAAGCATTTTCAAATGAGTGGCCAGTAGATCATTTAAAAAAAAAACAACACATGTTTTGGGGGCCTTGGTCTGTGTCTGAATCACACTCCAATTATTTGCTAGCTCTGTGACCTTGGACAGTTCACTTAAACTTACTGAGCATAGGTCTCCTCGGCTTTCAGATGGGATGACCATACCAGACACCGGGCAGAGCGGGCAGGGGTTTCTGTGTGGTGTGGAGGTCCTCGGCGTCAGCTGCCTCCAGCCCGCTTCTCCACCTGCGGTGCATGCCCTGCCTGCTCCAGCCCTGCTTTCCTCCCTCACCTGCCCTGCTGGCGCCAGTCCACTCTGCAGCTTCAGCCACTCATACACCCTGAGTGGCTGCAGGTCTGAACTGCCTGGAGACTGGAGCAACCGGGAAGGGCTGCCTCGCACCAGAGCAGCTACCAGACTACTCAAAAGGTTGCCATGCGGTGGTTATTCCAGCAGGAGTCCCGAGGAAACCAGGCACGACAGGGGTGACCTGTCCAACACTAGTGCCCCAATTGTGGCCACCCTGGCTGCCTTCTGCACTTGGCATTGCCCTGAGGCATGAGTGGCATCCTTTCACATCTGGTTAACTCCATCATCCCAATGGCAACAGAAGCTTTCAAGAAACACGGAGCACACACCCCAATAAAATCTTTGGAGTGACAACCTTGGACATTGCCAGAGCCAAGACTTTTATTATAGAACTGAGGGGTTTGGCTCCTGCTTGCATCAATGTTCCTGTCACTGGTGGCCATGCTGGGAAGACCGTCATCCTCCAATCTCCCTGAGCACTCTCAAGGTGGACGTTCCCCCAGGACCAGTTGACAACTGTTACTGGGAAGATTCATGAAGCCCACATGGAAGAGGTGAAGGTCTAAGCCAGAGCAGGCTCTGCCACCCTGTCCGTGGCTATGTGGGAGCTGGGTTTGTCTTCTCCCTTCTGGAGGCAATGAACAGGAAGAAAGGAGTTGTTCAGTGTTTCTTCATTAAGTCCCAAGAAACAGATGGGGCCTATTTCTCTACACCATTATTCCTGGGGGCAAAGGGCATCCAGAAGAATCCAGGCATTGATAAGGTCTCCCCTTTCAAAGAGAAGATGATAGCAGAAGCCATCCCTGAGCTGAAGGCCTCCATCAAGAACTGAGAGGAGTTCGTGAAGAAGATGAAATGAGAGAGCAGCCAGCCAGCGGTCTGTTTCCCTAACTTATGGAGACACTTTTACAGGAGACTGTAAAGCCATCTCCTGTTGCTTTGTGTTTCATTTGCATTAACCACGAGTGTCTTGTTAGGGTCGCCTTCCTTTCTAAATCATGGGTCCGTCTGTGGGTACATCAATAAAAGCAAACTTTTATTTTCTTTAAAAAAAAAATGGGAATGACAATACCAAAGTTGTAGGGACATCAGGAAGGAGTAAATAATGCATGTGAGTTGCTTGGCTGGGTACGTGGCGTGTGTGCTGTCTGCGTGGTTGCTGGTTTTATCTTTCTTGCTTTCTACCAAACACTGAGAGGAGAGAATAGCTTTCATTCACGTGCTTTCCATTGTGTAATGGTTGGTAACCACTGGCCCAGAAAGAGGAATTGTGATACTCTATTTAAATCCAGCAGGAATATCTTCTAAAGCAAAGCATACACTTGGAGATTGTGACTAGTGTTAGTTAGAATGCAATTGCTTCTACCCTTTGAAGCAGCAAGCATCCTTCCTGAAGGAAGAGGAAGACGTCCTAAGATTTCATGCTTTTGATTCATGGAAACCCTATTATTCTCGTTCAGGTGTCCTTAGAGCCCGGGGCATGTTCTACAGAAGATCTTTTTTTTAATATTTCTGATCTACCTCTGAGGTAGGGAGAAGGGAACATAGGAGTCTCAACTGAAAGGGAAAATGAGGATACCCATGGGAAGTCCTCCTCCGAAGCCAGGAAGGCATTGGCAACAGGAGACCATGACTCAGATGGCCGCTCCATCAGAAACCAGAGTCCCAGAGGGCAGAATGCGGGAACCAGAAGGCTCTCCGAAGTCATATGGGTGATTATGTATGGGAATAAGCAGAAGCTATTTGCCAATGGTAAAATTGTAGCTGTGATAGTATGTGCTATTACCTGTACGCCAAGTGAGTGGGGAATCTGGTCTAGGACTTCCTCTTCCCACCTGATTTAGAAAGTGTCACCTTTGCTTTGGAGGCACTGGAGGAAATCTTGAATGAACATGACAAAATCCTTACCCTCAAAGTCAAAAAGGAAATAAAATGCAGACACATGTGGCTGTGACCCCAGGTGAAGGTCTTAGGCTTTTCTCAAAGTAATGTGGAGGGTAAGAAAAACAAACTTTATGCCTGGTTTGGAGAATCAGGGGTACAAACTCCCAGAAGAGATGGTCTTCAAGCAGAACCTCGATGACCAGCTGCTATGCCAAAGAAAGTTGTGGATACAATGATTGGCCCTAATGCAAAAAGGTGATCATTTCTGGGTGAGCTAGAGAGAGTCTAAGTTATTTTTCTTCCCTCAGCCTCAGTTTCTCATCAGGAAATGGGCACAGGCATACTTCTCCTATGTGGTCTGCTAACGTACGGGAAAGCATTGTGCCCAAATGCTCCCTTGTTTTCTCTCATTCCCTCCCCACAGATCCCAAGAGCTGGTCCATCATCTGTGCTCTCGGTAGCTCTGATATTTTTCCTTTGGCTTACCAATTTACATAACACTTCGATCACTGGGCTGCTCTAAGGGGTGGGTAGTAAAAATACCCTAAAAATTTAAAAACAAATTTTGCACAGTTACAAGTCAGAGAGAAAATTCCTCTGAGTCGCACATTCCCTGTGACCTTGCTTTGCCAGAGTCAAACTCCTATTAGTGACCAACCTTTGTGTCCCCTCCTGGAGCACCAGCTGAGGCTGTGGCACTGGGGTGAGATCTTTATGCCAGAGGGTCCTCAGAGCAGAGAGCATCAGCACTGTGTAAAAAGAGGCTCGAGGAAGGAAGAAGTCCTTAAAGAAAGGGACTGACAATTAGAAGTTGGATAGAAGTAGGATTGCCAGATTAGTAAATAAAAATATAGGATACCCCGTTGGTTTCAATGTTGATAGTCAAAATATGATTTTTTTAAGGTGAATATGTTTCACTTATTACATGGGATATATTTAGACTAGAATGATTATTTATCTTAGATCCAAATTTAGTGGGGCATCCTGTATTTTATCTGGTAACCCTACATGTTTGGGGCAGGAAATAGTAATGGAGCTAAATAATAATAAAAATAATGTATTTTTAAAGAAAGGTTTATAGTTGTTTTTTTTTAAAGATTTTATTTATTTATTTGAGAGAGAGAGGGGAGAGCATGAGGAGGGAAAGGGAAAGGACAGAGGGAGAAGCAAGCTCCCCACTGAGCAGGGAGCCTGATGTGGGACTTGATCCCAGGACCCTGGCATAGTGACCTGGGCTGAAGGCAGATACTTAACCTACTGAGCCACCCAGGCGCCCCAGAATTTATAGTTTTAAAAACACCCTTGGAGGGCATCTAAGTGGCACAGTCAGTTAAGCGTCCGACTTTTGATTTTGACTCAGGTTGTGCTCTCAGGGTCTTGAGATAGAGCACAGCATAGGGCTCCATGCTCAGCTTGGAGTCTCCTGAGATTCTCGGTCCCTCTCCCTTGGCCCCTTCTGCTCGTGCACACTCTTTCTTTCTCTCTCAAGTAAGTAAATAAGTCTTAGAAAGGGGAGGAAGAGCTCAGGTGTTTTTTTTTTTTTTTTTTTTTTTTCCTCACATTAACAAAAGGTAGGTGTTGTTCCTCTGGTTTTGAATGTGATGCAGGATAAGGTTCAGAGACATTCAGTGACTTACCTAAGGACATGCCACAGATGGTGGCAGTGCCAGCCTTCAAGCTCAGGTACTTTTTAAGCTTCTTATTTTGAGATCATTTTAGACTTACAAAAAAGTTGCAAAACTAGTAGAGTGCTCTTATATCCCCTTTAGGCAACTCCTTTTTACATGCACACCTTAAATAGCCATAGAACAATAATCAAATCTAAGGAATTCACCTTGGTATATTACTACTCTCCACTGAAGTACCGACTTTATTCAGATTTCACGAATTTTCCCACTAGTGGCCCTTTTCTTTCCCAGAATCCATTTCCGCTTCCTACATCACTGTCTGTTGTCATGTTTCCTTAGTTTCCTACCATCTGGAATGGTTCCTCGGTTTTTCCTGTCTTTCGTGATCTTAGTGCTTTTGTCAAGTACTGATGAGTTATTTTGTAGGCTGTCCTGCGGTTTTGGTTTGTCTGATGTTTTCTTAGGATTCTATGGAAGGCACTGGGAAGGAATCCACAGAGGAGATAGTCCTTTTCAATCCGTACCATGTTTATTACGTTGACATGTTGTATCGGTGATATTAATCTTGACCACTTGCTAAAGATGGCATCTGCTGGGTTTCTCCACTGTACACTTACTGTTTTCCCCTTTGTGATTACTAAATATTTTTAGAGGAGATACTTTGAGACCATACTGAAATCCTGTGTCCACTTAAACTTTCATCCACCAATTTTAGCATCTATTGGTAGATTTTGCTTGCTGCCGTGCCTAGTGTGGTCCTTATCCCTTCTACATTAATTAATTAGCATTCCTCCATAGGAAAGACTTGTAGGTTTATCCAGTTACCTTGTTTAAGTTCAGTTATTGTAATTCCAAGTTTATTGTTCTTTTCCCTATAAGCACAGGTGAAGGAAAAAGGGAAAGAATTTGGGTTACTGTAAAGGTATGATTGTTTCAGATGTGCAGTGGGAAGGAGGTAGGGATAATTTTGTTCATTTCACAAGTATTGATCAAACACTTCTATACAAAGCATTGTATGAGGTCAGTGAAGGAAAGAGAAGTTGTACAAAAAAATCCAAAGAAGGCTGATAAGTCAAAGATTCATACTTAAGATACTTTTTATAAAAGTGATAATGAAACTTCTCAACCAAATATTGAACTGAAAAATAGTCACATCGATGATTATGACAAGGGCAAATGTCTCATAAGGCAGTCAGTTATCAAGCCCTCACCGCACGGTCAGCTCTGTGTGGTATAGGACATCTCCAACAAGATGATCATGTTGGGAAGATCTTGGTGCCTTAGTCTGCAGTGTTATGAGCATTTTAGACTTTTTCTCCTAATTCAGAGAGAAGAACACAACTAGAAAAGAACCATTTGACTGCCTTTGGGCCCATGATTCCTCTCCTGCCTGGAAGACAACACAAGGCTTCAGAGAGTTCAAGCATGCTCCTCATTAGGAAATTGGGAATTAATTTATATATGGTACCTGGAAGAGTTAAACTTCTATTTTTAGTGACTAGAACTGACCATATGGGCATAATCCCAGTGCCCCAAATATCATCAGATGATAAAGGACTGGCATGGCCAAAAGATTTCCAAACTAGAGCATATTATGTTAACCAGTAGTCAATAAAGCTAAAGGGCAGCTTTACAGAGAACACTAATTATCTTTTTGTGTGGAGTGTAATGAGATCCAGCAAGGGGCAAATATAGATTCTCCTTGTGTGGGTCAGTGGTTTATTCTCCTGTCTCCTATCAGAGTAATCATTTGCATATTCAGGCAGAATGTGAATTGTTTAGGACACCCTTGTGAAGAATGCTGATGTGAAGAGAATCTAGCTCCATTACACTAATGTCATTAAAAAAAAAAAAAAATCTGTCCAACAGGAGACCTTATTCTAGCTACAACAGGCTTCCCTTTATATTATTCTTCAAATTTTCTGCAGTTGATTCAGGTAATAGCTTTTGTTTTAGAGATGAGGAAACCGAGATTCAGTGCCTTTATGTCATTTTTGCTTACAATGGTGGATCTAGATCTCGGACCCAAATGTTCTGATTCTAGAAAATGTGTTTTTAGCCTCACGCCATATTGCCTCCAGTTAGTGATATTCTTAAAATTCCTTATAACTATAAGCAGTATGATCATATGACCCACTTTTCTCGGAGTGGTTCAGATTTATATTTTCTGCCATGGCATAATTATTGATAGTATGACTTTCTACTCTAAAAAAAAAATAAAATGTCCTGTTTTAGACAAGAGAGCAATGTATCGCCCTATCCATAGTAAGGCCCAGAGAAATTCTAGCTGAGAATTCATGTAATCTTTAGACATATGTTAAGGAAATCCTAATACTCCCTAAGTGTTAAAAACTAATTATGCCAGGGGCACCTGGCTGGCTTAGTCAGAAGGGCATGCAACTCGTGGTCCCAGGGTTGTGAGTTCAAGCCCCATATTGGGTATAGAGCTTACTGAAATAAAACATTTAAAAAAGTGAAATTATGCCATTTAAATATATCATGATGCATTCTGTTGTTGGAATAGTATGCACATATAACACACACACATATACCCAATATTTAATGATCTGGAAAAAAGCTCAAAAAAGACAAGATTATAATAACTTGATTCAAATTGTATGTGTATGTGGTTATACCTAGGTAACAAGATTATAGATGATTTTCCTTTTTAAAAAATATGTTTCTGGATTTCCAAATAGCCTAGAATGAATATATAAAAATTTTACATCTAAAAATTATCTTTAAAATCTCTCCTTTAGAATGAAGGGATTTCTTTTGACAGGAGAATATAAAGTTGTCACCTTGGAGAAAGTAAGACCACATATATAGGAGTCTAGTAGTATAGTAATAATCCTTCTCACAAGTAGAACAGAGCTTTATATCCCAAGAATTTTCTGATCATATTTTCTTGCTTAAACTTCCAAAGAAGGCTATAGTCAGTAAGCTTATGTCCCATTTCACAAGGGAAGCCAAAAATGCAGAGAAGACAGTGAATAAGGCATATGTGGGAGCTCCAAGGTTGTCCCAGGTAAGACCTTCCACCACTGGCTCTTATGCTTTTCCTACATTGGTGTTTAATGTCAATAGTGAGACCCTGAGCTAACAGGTAGAAGTGAGTTCGTTTGCTCATGCTGCCCGTCTCTTGTGTGGACTGTAGAGAGAACAGGGCATATTGCCGTCATGGTGTAACATGGGAAATGAAGAGAAGATTTTCCTTTATTTAAGCAACCATTTAGCCAGCCATTAATTTCAATCCCCAGCCATTCAAAAGAACACTGACTACAACTCTAAGACAGGTTCCAAGCCTGAATTTGTTGTGACTGTGTCTGCCGTATGATTTACGGTGCCTTGCTTTTTCCCTCTGGTCCTGGATTTCTCCAGCTGCAGAATGAAAACTTGTAACCAGATCACCTCTATGGTTCCCTCTGGCTTTGATAGTATGTGATTCCAGGCTTCTGAGCTTCAGAGGGAAAAAGTGAATTCCAAAGCTGTATTCCAGAAGCACCCTGTCTAACTTGGGCTCTACTTTTCTTTGCATTTGGAATCAGCCCAAAGAAAAGGTCATTTTTGCAGACATTTTGAGGTTGCGCTCCAATGTCCTCATTAAATAACAGGAACCCAGACTGGCAGGCCCAGGGGAATATTCAATCAAGGAGAAAAAGGCCAAGTCATTACCGGAACCCTATCATCAGAGCTGTAAACACAAGCATTCATTCGTGGGCTTTAGCTGAAAGCATGTTCAGTCATGCACTCTCCCTCCTTATACGGGTTCCGTTTGTCAAATGCGTGTGACCATTCCGATAAGTCACCAGGGGTGGGAAGGGAGAAAGAGAAAGAAAGAAAATTGCCACCGTAAATAGACTCTGAACATAGAGAGATCAAAATAGACAGCCTCTGGCTTTAGGGGATGAGTCATCGTCGCAGCCCAGACCGCAAAAACAAGCGTGGCTTCTCTCCTTCACAGCAGTCTTCCTGTCTGGAAAGGAAACACTGCTCTGATTGGAGATATTGGCCATTTTACAGACTTCAGAGCGGTTTAGGCAACTGAACATACAAGAAGGGGAACAGGTAAAATGATTTTTCCAAGTGCTTCTCTGGAGAACCAGCTACCAACTCTGATCTGAAGATGTGTAGAAAATTTCCTCTTCAACCAACACTGGTTTTTGTTTTGTTTTGTTTTTATATGATGGTCTTCACTTCTGGTGTGGTGTACATATTTGTTTTCCTTCAAGTAATAGAAGTTATTTTTCTGAGACTTGGTTTCTGGGCACTAAGCTGAGTGCTGTGAGGAAAGGAGAGATGAGCTGACATGAGGACCATCTAATGAGGAAGTGGACAGGCACACACATCACGATATTATAAAAGGAGATATGTGCTGAAACAGGAAAAGCCCAAGACAACAGGGGTGTGAGGGAACCAGTAGTGGGCCCTGATAAATGGTCCACTAGATTGAGAGACTGGTGCGAAGAAGGCCTACGTGTGTTCAGGATTTAGCAGTGAGTCTAGGTTGAGCTTGATGCGTCGTGCACGGTGAGGGAGGAGAAGAAATAAGGCTTGAAGGACAGATTGAGTCCAAATCCGGAAGGAGCTTGAATGCCAAGATGCAGTTTTGGGCCTTGTCCTCTATGCTGTGAAGATGGGGAGGGGAAGAAGCAGAGACACTGTGGGAAAGTAACAATGCCAGCCGTAGGGAGGAAAAGATGGAGAAGCAAGATCAAGGAAGATTGGTTAGGGACTCTCGTCACAGTTCAGGAAAGAAATAAACTATGGCTCCTGTTCGCATAATAAGAAATATATATTTGGTCTTTGTCCCTGGTTCTTGGCAAAGAGTCCTTAAAACTCTTGTAATTTCTTCAGTGATAGGAGTGATAGGAGCGTTTTTTTAACAAAAATTTTTAAACACAGAGCTCCTATAAATAAATCCCTTGGAATTTCCCGAGTGATAGGATATCTTTTTTTCCTAATGAGACAACTGGCTGCTGGGGGTCCCTAGATAATTTCAGTATGGGGCTTATCACCAGAAAAAATCAAGGTATGACTAGAGGGGTGGAACTTTCAGTCCCATCTCCCAATTCCTGGAGAAGGGCAGAGGTGGAGTGGCTGGAGCTTGAGTCAACCACCAACGACCAATGAGTTAATCAACCATGGTGATATCATAAACCCACGATATAAGTCCCAAAACATGGGGTTCAGTGAGCTTCTGAGTTGATGAACACTCAGAGGTACTAGGAAGGTAGGAAAATAGCATGCTCCTTCTCCCATACACTGCTCTATGCATCTCTTCCATTTGTCTGTTCCTGATTTATATCCTTTATAATAAGTCTGTGATAGTAAAATATTCCCCTGAGTCCCGTGAGATGTTCTAGCAAAGTAGTAAATCTGAGGAGAGGATTGTGGGAACCTGCTGAATTTATAGCCAGTTGGTCAGAAGTACAGGTGGTAAGACGGGCCTCTGAAGTGGGGGCAGACTTGTGGGAAAGAGTTCTTAGCCTGTGGGACCTGCTCTAACTCTACGTTAGTACTAGAGAGCTGGGGAATCAGTTGGTGTGGGAAACCCTCCTACACACATTTGATGTCAGGAGTGTCGTGAGTAAAACCAGCTCATTGCTCCCCACCTAGAACATTCCCTTAGATTAGAAAGGAGAGCATCTACAGAAAAGAGTAGAATAAATATGTTTGAATTTTTAATCTGGTTAGGGAGGATATCACTATAAAAATTTTCACCATCATAATGTGTGTGAAATCATCAAGGGATCAGGGAGACAGCTGGAGTCAGCTCAGTTTGACACAAAGGAGACTACCCACTTTATAGGAATATGGGGCAAATAGATTTAGCTGGCCTACTCACACTGTAGACTTTATTTACTGCTCTGAATTCTGAATACTATATATTCAACCACATTTTCTTTCCAGCTTATGATTTCTTTCCTGCCTTGGTACCAACTCTTGGTCTTTAGAAGGCAGTGGCTTGGAAGAAAGAGAGCTCATGTTACTGCTAGCTCAGCGTTGCTTCCTGTCTGACCTTGGGTAAATACTCTGATTCCTCTGGGCCTTGGTTTTCCATCTGCAAAATAGGCATCATGTATTGAGTTAATCAGTACCTGGGATCCCTTGCAGCTCTAAGAGTTTAGGATGAATATTTAGTAATGAAGTAGTCTTCATTACTAAGGTTATCTTTCACAAAACAATCCCGTATCATTGAACCCTCCTGATAACTTGGGATATGCTGTGCAGGTATTATTATTTAAGCATATTTCATAGAGGTGTAGATAAAGGTATAGAGATACGTAGAAGGTAGGTAATTTTTACAAGGACATACAGTGAATTAATGAGGTGGTCAGCACTAGAACCTTGGCCACCTGACTCCCAGCCCATGCTCTCTCGGCTCTCTCATGCTGTACTGGTTCCTAAGAGAGGTCAGTGGAGTACATTTCCAGGATCACACCCAGAGTCCATGTTTGTTCTTGAATATCTTGTATTTCCAGTGTTTCTTCTCAGTGATACCAGGCCAAAAGAGAGGGAGCCATTTTACCAGGGTCACTGCAAAATATTACTTATGAAAGACACTTTGTAAAAAAAGATTTTATGTATTCACATGTCAGAGAAAGAGAGAGAGAAAACTAAGTAGAGGGAGAAGCAGACTACCCTCTGAGCAAGGAGCCCAATGTGGGACTCAATCCCAAGACCCTGGGATCATGACCTGTACTGAAGACAGCTGCCCAATTGACTGAGCCACGCAGGCATCGTTGTGAAAGATATTTCTTTAAAACCACTTCTAGCATGCAACTCTTGACCTTGGTGTTGTGAGTTCCAGCCTCATGTTGGGTATAGAGATTACTTAGGTAAAAAATCTCAAACAAAACAGAATAAAATCCTTCCTTTTGCTGGGATCTGTGCAGATGTCAAGCTTCATTTGCTGTCTTTACTTCCATGGGCAGCTGTAGGAAGTTACCCACTTGGATGTGGTCAGCAGGCAGAGGCTGGACCATCTACACTCCTCAGCGTGTGTCCCTCTGGCCATAAAATCATGCTAGCTCTGGGCCAAATGGACTTTAGAGTTCATCCAATCCAATGCCCTGTCCAGAGCTAGGTATTTTCTATAATGGTTCTATTGGTTGTCCAGCATCTTCTTTAACTACTACATTACTTCTGGAACCTAGACCTGTATTGTCAGCTATCTGTGGATATCTTCCCGGCCAGCTCACATTCAACATGACTGAAGCCAAATCTATGTTATCTTCCCCAAATACTTCCCTTTTCTCCTCCAGTTGCATTGCCTTCCATCCAGTCCAACAAGCTAAAACCTAATCCTTTTAAGTTCTTTTCCTCTTCCTCTTCTGCATTTGAAGAAGTCCTGATTGTGTTCCATTTGCAATCTTGCTTTCCTGCATCCTTCTTTGAACTCATTTCTGCTCTCCCCTTTCCAGGATCTCCATCATCTTTTCCTGGACTATCCATGTAGTCCTCTCACTGATTTCTCAAAGCAATTTGATAAGCAAATATAAATTTTAAATTTCTAAGTGGGAATAAAGGATGCATTTTCCAAACTTATTAACCGTGGACATTTGTTTCCAGGGTATGTCTGGCCAATGTTCGTCTAGTCATTCCAGATGAATTACAGTCCTTATCATTGTCACATCTGTCCACCCCTACTTGTCTCTGCACTTGTTATTTCCTTTGCTTAGAATGCCCTTCTTCCTGACTCTTGCCATCTGGGGAAATCCTACGCATGTTTCATGGTCCAATTCAAATGTCTCCTACTCTCTGAAGCCTTCTTTGATCCCATGTCCTGGGATAACCTCTGAGCTCCCAGAGGGCTCTGCACTTGAGTTTATGAGGATATTTGTTTATTTATTTTGTGTCTATTATAATATTTAAATCATATTCTAGTTGTGTGTGTTTGTATCTGTCTCCCAACACACTGTAAGCTCTTAAGGGCTGGAAACTATATTTTATTCATCTTCCTGTCATAAGACTAGAATGATGATTTTGTTTTCTTTTACTTCCTTCAGTATTGATTCAACAACTTATGGCTGACACTTCATGAACTTGATGCAATAAACAAGCTTACGATTCTAGTACAGTGGTCTCTAATCTCTTTGCCTCCCCCATTACTACCTGGGTCTAGATGGGAACCAGTGGGGTTATGCTGTGGGACATGGAGACATTGGTTTAGAAAGCAAGATGGGGCGAGTATGTTGGCAGTTACGGTACAAGAACCTTCTGGGAGAAGTTATCTAAGAGAGGAGAGCAGGTATTAGGGATGATTCCTGAAGCTTCGGTATCAATATCCTACTTTTACTGAGTACCTACTCTGTGCAAGGCTTTGTGCTAGAAGCCTGGGGACACCTGATCCCTCAAGGAACTAATAGTTAGTAGTTGGATTGCTAAAGACTCCTCATTCCCATGAACAAAACCCAATGCTGCTAGCTAGGCTACAAAGATAAACTTATTTTAAGGATGTGAGGGTGTCAGCATCCAAGGGCAAGGAAATAGTTAGGTCTGGAATTGAGCTGGAACCAGGGGATGAAGAGCCATAGGGAGTCCAGGAAGTGGTTGTACTTTTGTTCTTTTTGTGTGTCTGTTTTCTTCTTCTTTCTTGCTATAGGCCAGTATTCTTAGTTTCCCTAGCAATCTATGGTTCAGAAAGCTGTGTTAGGAATGTGGCTAGCACTGAGTATCACATCTAGCTGAGTTACTTGAGACACATAATTTTCCCAAGTCTCCCATCTATGAGATGAGATTTGACTGGCTCAAATGTCAGCTTTGAGGGCCTATTTTGACAAGTTCTGCCTTAAGTCATTTTTCAGATTTGGTCTGATTATAAATAAATATGAAAGTATTAGAAAATAGTGACTCTGGGAAAACTCTTATCCAACTCTAGATTCCAGTGCTCTTGGGCAGTCAATAAAACCTGTTTTGTTAGAACAAGTGAGCATAAGATTCCTCCCTTTCTTGTCACTCTTTTCCACCTAGGAACATCCTGGTTCTCTCTAATCCACACTGCTTCTCCTTTCTTCATCTGCTCTCTAGCCTGCCTCCCATCTCAGTTGCAACCCTGGGCCACATCAACAATATTATGCACATTCGGAATATATTTGCCAAAATGTCTTCTGATATTTTAAATAGCCTAGTAACTCTTCAGTTTGGGGACAGTCCATGCATTTCCCATCTGTGCAGTAGTAATGCTTCTCTCTCTACACTGCCACAGGATTTGCCAAGTGTTTTTGTGTCTATTAGCTTATTTGGTCTTCACAACAATCATTCAGTCACTCAATAATCTTTATTGACTATCTACCACATACCATGTGTTGGGATAGGTATAGGGCTACAATTGAACAAAATACACATAAACCCTGCTCTGATGGAGCTGATAGTCTAGAGGGACAGAGTTCATATTTCCCCTCCTATTTTTAGAGACAAAGAGACTAATGTGAAATGATAGTAGATAGGTAGTAGAGCTAGAGCCCACCTGGGCTTCTCATTCCCTATCTGGGACTCTAATCTTGCCAACCTTCTGCCTAGCTGAATATCCCTGAGCAATCTACATACAGGAGTTAACTCAGAACAGCTGATGCCAATGAGGATGTCGGAGTGACTGATAGAGAAGCCCAAAATATCAAATTTTAAGAAAGTGAGAAAATCAACTAGCTTCTGAAAACCCCAAAGTAGGGGGAAGGAACAGATCCCAAACCAAAACAATGAACAGAATGACAGTAATAGCCACTGGAAAACAAAAATTAAAGTAGTTTGTTCTCTCAAAGACGAAACCCTGTAGGGTGTCCTTATATTACAGGGAAAGTGTTTGATGTGAGTATACAGGTCCCGCTGTGAACAGAACTACAATTTGTATCTTCCATGCAGCCCTGATTGACAGGCAGAGCTAGACTCAGAAGGGAACAGGCCACAGCTTGGCTTCTTACCTTTTGAAGGATGATCACGAGGGGTCCTAGTGGGGTGCGTAGAGGAGTGGGGTGAGCAGGGAGGAGTAGGCTCCCATTAATGGGTCCTCCCCTATGCCCGCAACACATTAAAGTTATGCCTGCTTTCCTCAGGCCAACCAACACCACTCTTCACATTTCTGTAACGGTCGAGTGCAGGCCTTGGTTGGTAGATGTTTAGGAATGAGGTCGTGAACTTGCTTTCCCTGAGCTGTAATAAGACATCTTGAGTTACAGAGGCATTGATGTTTGCCCCTCTAGTCCTCCATCTTTATGCTGGAGATAGTCTCAGGGCATGCAATCCCATGGATGCTGAATGAAGATAGAGCCAAAAGAGAGGGTGCTTTCTCAGATGTTAATCAGGGGTTTGAAGAAGACAGGGTTCCTGCCTCAAGAGGAGGAAGACCTATGTAGACCATAATTCCACTATAATCAAATAAAAGGTATGTATGTATTTGGGAAAGCCCAAAGGATAGAGAGATTCCTTGCATCTGGGTGATGCTTCAGAGCGGGACGCTGGAGTGAGAGTTTGCTTGGTAGCCAAGTATAGTTGGGGTTGAGGGACAAGGGGAGAAAATGGCCAGGTAAGCAAAGGCTTGGAGGTGTGAAAGTGCTTGGGGAGTGTTTGATGTGTTGCTGACTGTGTTTCCGATAACAATGTCCTTTATGTAATTATATAAGATAGACGGTTGTCTGAGTTTTAAGGTAGGCTGGTTACTTTAATGATCAGCAAATTAGCCATAGAGGTTTAAGAGTGTAGACTTCATTTATTACTCACTTCCTAGCCCAGTGTAGGTTGCTAGGAGTTCTTCTCCAGACCATCATTCAGCGGCCTGAATTCCTTCTGTGTGTAGCTCTGTTCTCTCATAGGCCTGTGTTTGCCCTCAATGCGTAGATGGAGAAAGAGAAGGAGGATGGGTCATGTATGCAAGATAAATTAAAGGTAAGGCTGGGAAGTTGTGAATTTCACTGATATTCATATTTCTTTGACCAGAACCTAGCTAGATGGCCACACTTAACTGCAAAGGGTTCTGGGAATTAGAGGTTAAGAGGAGAACATGAAATGTCAAGCAGAACGATCTCTACCACAGCTTGGAGTCTGGAGAACAGGGGAATGGAAAGAATGAGGGTATTGTACCTACTAGATTGGAATTTCCAAAAGCCTCCAGCTTCCCTGGGTGGGGGGGAGGCGTGTGATAAAGGAGTCAGGCTGGGCTGTTGGTGAGAAGTGCCTTGTAGCTTCAGCAGAAAAGAAGAAGAATGATTCTAACTCAAGGGTGCTTGTATCTAGATGAAAGAATTCTGCTCCAGCCATGAGAAAATGGACAAGAAATCATTTCAGCTCAGCTCTTAAAATGGGAACAAAAAGAAATCCAGCCAAGAAGGCAACTTACAGCCTCAACATTTATAGAGAACTATGTGTTCACTGTCTTCAGCTGATCTTCCCGCTAATCTTGGGAGAAGGACCTGATTGAGAATTCTCATTCCCATTTTAGAAATGAAGAAACCTAAGCCCAGAGAGGTTAAATGATTTACCTAGGGTTGCACAGTAAGAAGGAGACAGACCAGCCATCCAAACCCATGTCGTGTTCTTTCCACACTTCCACACATCCTCTTTCCCATGGGGCAGATGCTGACCATACTTTGGAAAGTTGACCCAGATCCAATCCTAGACATGGGGCTAGGATCCTGGGGAAATTCTCCTCTCAGCCACCCTTCTGTCATCCTGACTTTTGGAATCAGTGAACCAACTCCTCGTTCAGAGAGCATGTACATGTTAGCTGTCAAGCAGCGCGTGCAGCCTCTGACAGCCCCAATATCGCTGTTTGTATTATCAGACAATTACCAGCCGAGCTCATATTCATAATTTGACTAACAACTCGCGACAATGATTATTTTTCTTTTCCTGGCAAAACAAATATAGCAGCATTTTCTTTTCAGCATCAGCGCTGATGCTCCTTGGCATTCTATCAGCTGAAGAATTTTTTTTTTTTTTAAAATGTTAGTTGTACTCCCCCACATCTCGCTAACTTTACAGTCCCCCATGGCATCTGTGTGCAGTGAACTGAGCTGTTGAGACTAAATGTAATTTGCAATCAAGCTTCTGTTAACATGGAAATGTACCGGCTGGTCTGTTGCAATATGGGTTCTCATTCTGTCTAGCATATGGTTGCATTAAATCCAGTCTCCAGAATGTCTCTTGTTACCACATTGTCAATCCGTGCAGAGCAGAGAACCCTAAAAAACCACTAAAGGAACATATTTTTGGAATTGGCTCTTCTATTGGATCTTGACAAGAGCTGTCCAAAGACATACTTGGTTACTTGAAATGAACTAGCCCTGTCAGATCTATGCACACATATACACAGAGACACACAGTAAACTTGAAACCCAGTTAGATGCTCTGTATCTGCAAGCATAGGAGTTACACTGGAGGACAAAGGGAAAGGAGAAGGCGAAGGACTCAGCTCCATTAGTTACATTTGAGATGGTTTATTGATTGTTTTCTTGATACCTCAATATTCAGAGAGTTCCAGGGTATTAGGGTTGCATGGGACTTTAGCCGTCTTTGCAGCTAAAAGCACAGGCTCTGGAATTGGATGAACCATGGCTTGAATCCTGATGCCATCCTTAGCTTGGTGACCTTGAGCCTTTGTGTGCCTCAGTCTGTGCCTTGGTGAAACAGAGGGTAGTAAGAGTACCCTCATGATGGAGGATGTGGGGATTAACTGCTTAGGCATAGTACCTGACTCAATCAATGGTGGTCATCAGTATCCATTACTTCTTCCTCACTCTCTCCAAACCCAAATCCAATGCTTATGTACCCCCCCACAGCTCAAGCCACCATTGTTCTCTTATTCATGTGTCACACTGGGGTGGCTTTTGGGATGCCCATCCCTTCCATGGCAGCCTGTTCTCTTCTGTGCAACTCTCTTAAGTAGTTTTTTCTCACATTAAAAATAAATCTCACCCCCATCCTGAGTCTTTCTTCTGAGGCATATACATAAAGCCTAACTGGGTGGTAGGCCTTAGGTATTTGGAGAGGTCGTCGTGTACCCTGTAGGCATGTCATATTCTCATTCAGCTCCTCTTGTTCCTCCAGCTTCCTTTTCTGATGCGGCATGGACACCCCTTGCTAGCCTGGTCCCATGCTTGGGCTTGCTTGGGTATGTCCATGTCACAGCAAACATGGTGTTTTCAGCGAGCATGGTTTTGCAGAGGTCCTACCTGGCAATGATTTACCAGATTACAGTGAGCTTTACAGAATATTCCTCTCCTTGGAAAATTCATCAATAACAGTTTTCAGTAAATCATGTAATTCTTTAAACTCAATGGCGGGGAGGACCTTTGTGCCTACAGGTCTCTGCATTATTTTGTGGAGAAAAAAATAATTTTTTTTTGAGGAAGTTAATGCCCTTGTTGTGTATCTATTCTGTAAATCTGAGGTGTTATGGGTTTTATTGGATGTGCTCCAAGTAGGAAACTCATGCACAGAAGGTGTATGAGACACCAGAGTGCTGGGACATAAATTTCTTCCAACATTTGAAGAGTACTTTGGGGGGTCAGGAGAAAATGGGAAAAGTTCTATTCATTCATTCATTCATTCTCTTAGAAACCATTTGTGTGTTAGACACAGTGCTAGGCACCTGGGATATAATGTAAACATTCCTTTCCTGCCCTAGGAAGGTGGCAGCTAGATGGAAGCCTATTAAGATACAGGGTGATAAGATCTAGAATACTGCCAAAATACAAGATGATCTGGGGACTGCCTCACCAAGACTGGAGTAGCTCAAAATTCCAGAGGTGGGGATAAAAATGTGGATAAGTAATTACATTATTATGGACTAAGTGTTATATTTAAAGATTATATGAAGTACTCTGAGCACTTTGAGGAATTTGTTCAACAAATATTGAGTACCAATGTGTGTTGGAATCTATAATGATGAACAAAACAGATAGCCCTTGAAATTTATCAAAGTTACAGTCTTGAGCATTTGTGGACATGTGTACTCAGACAAATATTATTTGTTTATTACTCACTTAAAAGCTGTGATAAGTGTTATGAAGGAAGAGAAGAGGATTCTAGTATAAAATAAGATGACGCCTTGATTTAGATGTTGGTGAGGTATCAAGGAATGCTTCTTCAAGTTGTATTTAAATGGAGACCTGAGAAATGAGTAGGGATAAAATGACAGATGGAAGTGCCAAGTTCCATAAGAGGAATGAGCTTAGAGTTTGAGAATTAAGAGAAATGGAGCTATAGGAAGGGCTTCACAGCCTATGTGGCTCTGGACAGTTGGCTACATCTGGTGAGAGAGACAAGGCATCTCAGGCAGAAAGAGAAACCCTTACAGAGGAATGAGTGCCCCAAAAGACAACACACCAGTGCTGAGAGAAGCTCCCTTCATGTTCCTCGAGTGTGTGGGAGGGAAGTTTATGATGGGGCCAGAAATGGAGAGAGGTCGGTCATGTCATAAATGGCTTCATCCACTATGTCGAAGGATTGATTACAGCTGGAGACACCATGGAAACACTGAGAATGTTTTAAATTGTCTTTATTTTTATTATGTATATCTATCTCCTCAATTTGTTTCAAAGCTTTACATGGGGGGGCATGCCTTTTTTATCTGTGTATCCCACCCCCAAATCCATGCTCAATTATAATTGGCCAAATTAAATTTCATCTCTTCCTGACCTCTTTGTTCCCAGCCCTGATTTGTGATCTGTGGTGGCTTCCACTTTGAGATTCTCTGTACCTCATAGTGACGTGGCGCTAAAGTGCTTTGAGTAGATCCCTGTAGGATCTCACTTCAAACCCCCATGGCGTTTATGACCTGCTCCTGCATTCTGATGGGATGGTTTCACTCCAAGATGTGAAGGATGAATCACACCATGACACAGGTATTTTCAGCTGCCAGTTGGCCATCCCTTATTGAGATCACAGAATCTGAGGCTTGTTAGACTGTTTAGCCCAGCACTCGGGCTCAGTGGAGAAACTCATTAGCTCCATTTAATTAGGAAAACCAAACACTTACAAACCTACTTTGCTGTCAGTCTACTTTCTACCATCTCATTAGTGTATTTCTTTTTAAAAAAATTGCACCTTTAATGTGGTGATGATTTTCTTAATTTCTTCGGCATCAGAACTCCATAGATTCAAACTATTTATTTAGAGAATAAGTAGAACAATTACACAACTAGCTGTCATACTTCTTTGAACCAATATCTTTGGTATCACTAAATTGAGAGTTTTGGACTTGATTTTCTATGTACAGGATACACAAAGGCAGTTGGTCCTGTAATATTGCAATTATTAAGACCATCTATTTTTAATAGCATCTTAAAGTTTTCAAAAGCTTTTATATCAGTCTGTTGAGTTTCATAAAATGCTGAAACAGAGTGGAGCAGGAGGTGTCATCTCTGTTTGACATAAGAGAATATTGGGGCTCAGAGCAGTTCAAAGATTTCTCAGGATGACAGCCCTGGGATGTCACACCCTCCCCCTCCTCTTAGGCTGGTACAGGGGTTGACAACGAAGACCCAGATTTCAGGCCCAACTGGCTAGAGATAGTGGTCTATCAGTACCAGAAATGGGGATAATTGGTTCTCTGCCAAAGATTATACTTTCAGGTTAGGATGTGCTGAGGGTTCGCTGACTAGAGGGCACCCAGCCCTAGATAAATATTTGCATGGCTCCATCTCCCAGCTGCCCTGGAACTGCATAAGCTCGGTCTTCTCTACCTGGTGGAGGTCAGTGTTTTTCCAAAGTCAGAAACATTTCATGTTTGCCCAAGGGTCCACATGGAGGAAGCAGACTCTTAGTCCATCTTAAATCTGTTCGGTAATCCACGGCTCTTCTATCCAGGCTTTCCATTCAAGGTGACTCCAGTGCAGATAAAGGTAGAGGAGATACTGATTTGATAATGTGCTTTTATATGCTTTACCTCGTCTGATGCTCATGGCACTCTTGCACGATGTGGCTTCTTGTGTCTGTCACATCAGTTAGGAAATGGGGTTCTGTAAGGCATGAGATTTCTTCTATGGCAAACAGCTCATAGTGGGACATGAGAGTCTCAACCTTGGACCTCTGTGTCCATCATCAGGGCTCATTCCACTGCTTCTGCACAGCTCATGGCCCTTCCCATGTCTTCTCTTTTCTCTCCTCTTGCCCCTCTCTGTGGCTTTCCCATACTCCTCTAGGACTCTTCGGGAACTCTTCCCATAGTCCTCTGACCACATCTGCTTTCTTTCTTTTTTTAAAGATTTTTTATTTATTTATTTGACAGACAGAGATCAAGTAGGCAGAGAGACAGGCAGAGAGAGAGGAGGAAGCAGGCTGCCTGCTGAGCAGAGAGCCTGATGCGGGGCTCGATCCCAAGACCCTGAGATCATGACCTGAGCGGAAGGCAGAGGCTTAACCCTCTGAGCCACCCAGGCGCCCCCACATCTGCTTTCTATAAAGGTCCTCCTATCAAGGTCCTCCTCCTCATTTTAGGATGAGTTTAAAACTCAGAGCTTCCCAAAGGTGTACATTTTTCATTACCATCTTCTCCCTGCTGGCTATCACAAATACTTCTTGAGCATTTACTATGTTCCTGGCACTGGGGATACAACGAGGATAATCGCACACCATCCATATCCTCTGGATTTAATGTGCTCGTGGAAGACAGCACTTTCCTGGAAGTTGACTCCAGAGGTCCACATGCTTCATAGGCAACCATTTGTTCCTACAGTTTTGAAAAGTTTTTAATCTTCAATTTGGGGGTTATGAATACTTACTCAACCACTCTGCCAGGTGATGTAGAGGCATGAAGAGGAAAAGGGATCTGAAATACTGATGTAACATCATACTCCAAAACAAAGAAGTGGGACGTTCTGCTGTCAACCTGAACATTGAAATGTTAACTGGGGCGGGGGCCGGGGTGGTGGTGGTGGTGGTCAGTAGGGTTGCTTGATAAAAGAACAGATAATACTGGCAAATTCATAATGTTTTCCCCTTTTAATTAAGGGGTTTCCTTTGGATCTTATCACAGGAATAAACACTGAAGCCAGGAAATTATATGAGTTTTATCTAGGTTCCTGCTGAAATTTTGGAACAGATTGTTACACAATTAATCTGTGGGCATCTTTGAAGAAAAGGCACCCATCACTAGAAGTTAATGCAAGTTTACTGCAAACACATCCTGCTAGACATACTGCATTTCCTTTTCTCATTGTGCCACTGAATTGGCACTGAATTGGCACTGAATCAGCAGGATGAGGACATTTTAGCGGTGGACTTAACATGACCTCCCATGATCCGATTGTACGTAAATGGTGAACTCCGAGAGGGTTCATGCCATAGTCACTGGTTTCACAGTAATGGCTCTGAGGGATTGCTGAACATCTTTTTGTGAGCTAGAAAGAAGTCTCTGGCAAGGACCAAAGCCTTTTTTATGGTCAATACCTTTTATGAATGACCTGGAAGTTTAACTAGAAGGAGAGATGTACAGATTTTCAGATGACTAATTTCCAGACTAATATGAAGAGAAAACACCAGGGACTGGCACTTAGAGATGGCATGGGCTAGAGGAGAGGATGCTGGCTTCAAGGAAGGCTGAGCTGACCTTGCCTCTTGTCCCTGACACCTATCACCAAATGACAGGGGCCAGGGCTTAATCTCTCTGACCTTTCACCTTCAGACCTGTAAAGAAGCAATATGGTTGTTGGTCTTTTCAGTTCAATATGAGAATTTAAAAAGGGGCCTGGTATTATGCTTGGTACATGTTTTCAATGAATTAATGCCATATTATTCATGATGTTACAGGATTAAAATCTAAAATGGTCTAGAGCTTCTAGAACACAGGACTGAAACCAACAAGATGAAACACGTCAAAACTTAAGGTATGTGTGTGTGTGTGGTGGTGGAGGGGTCCGGATTAAATTTATGACACACAAATCTTCTAAAAAGTACTAAGCATATGTTAGGCACTTTAAAAATGGATGTTAATGATGACTTAATTAGCTGTGTGTGTTCGAAGGGAAAGAACACAAAGGAGGATCTTATATTGATGTTATATCTGTCTGATGTCTTCATATATATGAAGGGCTACTATGTTGAATAGAATATGGACACATTTATTTGGGATTGTTCTGATGAATAGAGCTAGGCCAAACTGGTGTATGTGGATGACATTAGAAGACTTTCTGTGGCAGCAGAGCTTTCCTATAATGGGTCTGTGTGACCTGGGGACAGGTGATCTCCTATCAGATCAGCTAGTTGTCCTGGCACTGAATGAAGCATGGGCAACACTGGTTGTGTGGAGTGGGCATCGAGGCAGGTCTCACTTCTGTGTCACTTGTACTCAATGTCACTTTTGGACTGGGCACTGAGCCAAGCATTAGGGGGAGAATAAAGGTATGTGGCTCCCACATTCATTGAGTTCACAGCTGATGGGAGGAGAGGCCTCTAAGTCTCCTTGATGGAGATGAGTAAACTTTTCACAGGAAACTACCTTTAGGCAGACTTGGAGGATTGGTAGGGCTTTTCCAGGCAGAAAGGAATCCATTCAGGTGCCAAGGTTAGAGATATGGAACAATAAAATGCATTCTCCGACAGACAAATATTTCTGGCAATAGGTATTGCCAGCAAGGCAAGGGTTAGATCACAAAAGGTCTACAATGTCTTCTAAGGAGTGCTGGAGCTCAGGCTCCCTCTCTCTGCTGTGTCTTGTCCATACCGTGTTAGGGCACTGATCCTACCACACTGCAATTATTAGCAAGTGGGCCTATTCAGTGCATAGCGAGCTCCTTGAGAAGAGAGCCCATGTCTAGGCATCCTTGTATCAGTCTCCTCTGAGCTTGCCACAGCTTATAAGCTCAGTAAGTCCTACTGAATGAAAAAAATTAATCTGTGAAAGCAACACAGGTCTCATTGAAAGGATAGGTCCTGGCATGATTTATGAAGAGTTTTGTGCTCTTAGAAGTTTCTGGAACTGTGTTGAGTACCAGGAAATACTTCTGGAGAGCCATGCCTTCCACAGGCTGTTTCTGCTAATGCTAACAGCAATTGCTAACATGAATTCAGTGCTCCACGAACCAGCCTGTGCTAAACTCTTTACATGCCTTGTCATTTAATTGGCTCAATATCCCTCTGAGGTAGGTATACACTTTCCCCATTTAATAGGATTTGGGGAAGGTAAGCAATTCACCCAAGTTCACACAGTCAGGATGTGACAGAACCAGAATTTGGCCCAGGTCTGCTGCTGATTCCAGAGCATGTGGTGTGGCTTAACCATTCTACTACTTAATGAACAAAGCATTTTGTCTGGTGAGAAAGGGTGGGGCACAGAGTTAGATGCCCTTAGAAGCGAGATCGCCTTGTTTGGTTAAAAGAAGTAGAGCTCTTTAGAATCTTCTTGCCTCTTATTCTACTTCTCTAGCAGTAGAGAAAGAAGTCCATGGGAACAGGGCAAATCTGGAGGAATTAGAGCATCATGGATGCTGGTAGAGGCAATTCAGGGGATTACATAGTGGCAAGAGGGGAAGCGAGTGAATGGAGCTGAGACACAGAAACAGAAGTAGAGGGGCGCCTGGGTGGCTCAGTGGGTTAAGCCTCTGCCTTTGGCTCAGGTCATGATCTCAGGGTCCTGGGATCGAGCCCCACATCGGGCTCTCTGCTCAGCAAGAAGCCTGCTTCCCTCTCTCTCTCTGCCTGCCTCTCCATCTACTTGTGATCTCTCTCTGTCAAATAAATAAATAAAATCTTTAAAAAAAAAAAAAAAGAAACAGAAGTAGAAAGATAAGGCCCTTTGTCCTTTGGGTTTTTTTGGTGTGGGAAGTCATTTGGGGATGTTTCTCTCAGTTTTTCATTTGGATTGGAGATGTCTTCCATTTGGGAACCCTTTATTTATGAGGAGCTCCACAGCTGAATGTATTCACAGGTGAAGAGGCCAGAAGCTCTATGCTTAGAACACCTACAGTTCTCCTGAACCTGACCCTCCAAGCTCTTGAGTGAGGAAGGAGGCAGGAACCCAGGAAGACCCATGTGTTGGGCTGACTTGGGCTTGCTGTCTTGTTCTCACAGATGGAGGTAGGCAGGAGGAACCTCAATGGATAGCAGCAATCAGTGGGTAATGGTGGCCATTTTCTCTAAGTGCTGAAAAGATGGCCACTTTGTGCCTCACCAAGAAACTCAAATTCAAGTTTCTCTGTCCTAGAGCACTAAACAGTATAATCCTTTCTCAGCCTAAAGGAGGGATATTTTCAGAAAGCAGTGGTATGTAGGGAATACAATGGCTGCCTGAGGGTCCGATTCAGCAGTGTGAATTCTACTGCCTAGTCAAAAGTCCTGATGTCTGCAGAAATTTGTCTGTCTGCAATGACAGAGAGGAAAGTCAAGTTGCTATAAAACCTTCCCCTCCCTGCTGATTGGTAAGGGAAAAAAATGTCCACACACTGCCATCTGGTGGGACCTATTGGTCACTGCAACTTGAATGTGACTTCACTCAAGGAACCCTTCAAAGGGGCCAGGCACTCCCTTACCTGGTTAACAAAGCAGAGATACACAAAACACCATTGCTGCCCTTGGAGAGCTCCCTGTCTAATGGAAGGAACTGACACACCACAAGTAATTATAACTTCAAAAAAATGCTATTTTAGAGAAAAGTTACTAAGTGTTACCAAAGCAGAGGACCTCTTTCTGGGGGCTCAGAAGACTCTTTTGGGCTGGGTCTGGAAGCCTGCCTTATAGTTAACACTACCAGCAGGAGCAGGAACACAGGAATGGCACAAGCAAGTATGAGCTGCAAATCTTAGTCTGGTTGGTAAGTAAGGAACATGGGAAAGAAGCCGTAGACAGAAACTGGAAGAAGGTTGAGGCTAGCACATGGGAGACGCTGAACGCCTGGCCAAGGCAACAAGTCTGTGAACAGAAAAAATGATGGGACCACATTTTGCTGCTAAAGTCATACAGACAAGTGTCTATCATGCATGCTTTCACTCATTGTGAACACTGTCATTATTTCAGATCTCCTACAGAAGCTCATTGTGTGAAGTTGATGAAGTCGTAGCTATTCTGATTGAAGCAGAAGTTTCCTTCCCAGCCCGCCACCCTCATGCACACGGGGGCTTTCAGACAACATCTGAGCCTCAGAAGGACCTGCTGTGACACCTATCACTCTGGAGGATTCCTTCCTCACATGACCACCCTGCTGTAATTTTAGGGGTAACCATGTCCTGTCCTTCCTATGTACATGAGTGTTCATAAATTAGGTTCTAGATCTTTCCCTTTGCCATCAATTAATCCATTAATTAATGACAAATCATATTATTTGTGTTTCTATGTTTTAAAGAGATTTTGTTTTTTTTGGAGCAGTTTTTTTCACAGCAAAATTAAGAGGAAGGTGAGAGATACTGCACACATTCCCCTCCCACATGTGCACAGCCTCCCTCATGACCCGCACCCCCCGCCAGAGGAGTGCGTTGGTTGCAGTGGAGGAACCTTACATGACACATCGTTAGCACCCACGGTTCATAGTTCACATTAGGGCTGACTCTTGGCGTTGCACATTCTATAGGTTTGGGCATGTGTGTAATGGCAGACATCCATCATCATGGTATCATACTCTTTTCACTGCCCTAAAACTCCTCTGCATCCCATCTTTTCATCCCTTTCCTGTACTCCCTGGCAACAATGGATCTTTTTACTCTCTCCATAATTTTGCCTTTTCTAAAAATGTCATTTGTTGGAAACCCAATGGATGTGATCTTTTTAAATTAACATCTTTTTACCCCTGTTGGTAGAACCACTTGCAGCCCTGGAGGCTCCATTTTATGGTGACTCCATTTTATGGATACATTGACTTTCCTAAACATGCGATGTATATCCCCATGTCACCCAGTCTCAAGCAACTTTAGATTGCCAGAGGCCAAATACAGGTTGGTGGCTAGACACCAGCCACCCCTGCAGGGTCCAGTGAGCATCACTTGCCTGCTGCCTACTGCATTAATTCACATTCAGCGTCTACAGCATACACGCCGTTCTCAGCCCACAGATCATCTATGACGGAGTTTGTAGAAGGAACCCTCTGACATTTATTAACGGCATACAATTTGTTGCTTTCATTCCAAGAAGAGCACTCTGGAAAAGCATTCACTAGCCTTCTTATAAGCGTCTGAATATTCAAGATGCACAGGTCTTTCTGTTCTGTGAAGACATGTAGCCTCTAGATGGAATTTGCCACAGGGAGAGAGATTTCAGTCCAAGAACAGGTCAAGAGGGGCTGGTCCCTGATGACTAAAGCTGTTTTGTTCCACCAACGTGGTTATCTTCCTGCCCTTTCAGATCCGCTCTTTCTGAAGCAAAACAGAAATTCCACCCACCCAACAGCATTTCTTCTAACTCCTTCTTGTGCCCCCTGTCTTCCCTCACGCCTTGCCCACTCTCTCTGCATGATGGGGTCAATTTGCTCTCACTTGCCCACACTAACTTCTCTGTTGCAAGCCTGTGTCCGGAACTGCCTCCTTCTTGCCATCTGGCAGCTGACATCTGTCAGATATTTCCAAGGCGGGCCCCCACCTTTTCTTTGAGACCTTCACAAAATGATGTTAACTTTCACTCAGAGACTTGCCCAGTACTTGATTATGTACACCACATTTCCACACGCTTGGACAACTACTTTAGCATCGATTCTTCCCTTCATGACTTAGGTTAATTGTTATTTTCCTGAGGGCACGCTGACCAGTGTCCTTTTATGTTCCCAGTGCCAAGTTCAATAAACATTAACTGAACGGATATCACACTTTAGAATGAATGGGTTGGGGCTGTTCTGTGTTTTATTAGACAAAATGGAAATGCAACCTAGCCTACTGTCTTGTAATAAAGAGCAGCAAGGCAGGAACATCTTTGCACAGTTTTTAGACACCGTGTGGCCATCTCCTGTTCACTTACCTCATTCAGTTGTAACTCTTGGTTTCTCACCTTCTCTCCCTTCGTTAAGGCATGAACCCCTTAAAAGAAACCTTCCGTGTTTGGTCTGGGACCTGGCTTAGAGTACAGAATCAATAACAAATTTTTTTCAATGGATTTTCAATGTAATTATAGGGACCCATCAGGATACTGAAGATATTTGGGACCTCAGTAAAGTTTCCCTAATACCTGGTGGTCACATTTTTTTTTTTTTTTCTTGGAGTCATTTTGAATAAAAATCAACAGAGTGGTGGAGGGAATGCAGTGCTCCCCATGTATGTGTGGGCTTGTCCAGCGAGCTCCTTAGCTCCTCGAAGGCAGGAATGAGTGGCTATTAACGGAGAGAGTTGGGGCTGGGTGTTATGACATCTGAAATGTAGCCCTGATGGTCCTAGGTCCTACAAATGTGACCCTAGGCAAGACATTCTTCTCTGGGCCTCAGTTTTCCCACCTGTGAAATAAAAGAATTGACTCCCCAGGACCTCCCATCTCTGACAATGGCTTGGATTTCTTTAGTTTTTGTCTCTGTTACCAAAAAAGCCCTAATCTTTTGATTAAAACTGCTGAGTATGGGGCACCTGGGTGGCTCAGTGGGTTAAAGCCTCTGCCTTCAGCTCAGGTCATGATCCCAGGGTCCTGGGATCGAGCCCCACATCGAGCTCTCTGCTCAGCAGGGAGCCTGCTTCCCCCCTCTCTCTCTGCCTGCCTCTCTGCCTACTTGTGATCTCTGTCTGTCAAATAAATAAATAAAATCTTAAAAAAAAAAAGTACTGCTTTCTCCCTGTCATAGTCAGGTAGTCAGGATACTATGCAAGGTTCATCTCTCTGGGTCTCTTTTAAAAAACAAAAAAACAAAAAACAAAAAAAAAAAACTGCTGAGTAATTTTCAATTAGTAAAAGTCCAGCTTTGGCTCCCATTCTCTTCTAAAGACGTCTGTGCAATGATCTGCACACATAATTAAAATGGCAAGCATATCTCCAAAGTGAGTCTCTTTGCACTACTTGTCCTTGGGGTTCCATAAGCACAGGCATTCAGGAAAGCAAGTGGGTTTTGCGTTTTCCGGGCACACTGTTGTTAGGGACTCCCTGGTAGAGAAAGAGTGGATCTGAGTTGAGAGGTAGAGCTGATGTGCCAGGAACAGTCTTCTGACTTCACGTCTAAGCGCTTTGGAGATGTATCCTGCAGAGACAAATTTGACCCCGGGTAGAGCTGAAACCATGGCAGTGCAGAGGGCTTGGGAATGGGATATTAGCTTGTCCTTAATTTGCAGGGTGTTAAGCAATCTTGGATGTGAGAAAGGGAAACCCAAGTTAAATCGAGTCATGGAGGGTACACACATGTGGAAACAGGCGTCTCTGACTTAACTGTCGAACCTCGGTGCCTAGAATGGGAATGTGGTCTGGATCCAGCAGGGGTCCCTGGGTCTGCTCTAGGGACCACAGATATCAGAGGACATGAGCCTCATTCTGTGTTTCTCCTTCAGCACAACTCAGCACCTCTGCCAGTTTCTGCTTCTCAGAATCTTTTCTCTTCCTGCTGCCAGGCTGCACTGTGTACTCCACATTGTAACATCTGGAGAGATGTAATCCGGTTGCTGTGGTTCAGTGCCACAGCCCCTCTTTCAAGTCATGCCACAGCCATGAACATAGCTGCTCCTAAGCTGGAGGAAAGCCCGGCACCCAGTGAAGTCTGTGCCTGCGCGGTTTCCTCTACAGAGTGATGTGTGATAGAAGACAATCCTGTCTGCTCCCTCGACTCATTTGTTTGGTGAAGGGAAAGCCTAAGAAGGAGTAGGATTGCTGTGCTCTCTCATAGTTGACCTTGAACAATGCGGGGGTTAAGGAGACTGACCCCTGCACAGTTGAAAATCCATGTAAAATTTTGACACCCCAAATACTGAACTGCTAATAGCCTACTATTGACCAGAAGACTTAATGATAACATGAGCAGACAACTGCCATATTTTGTTCATGTATCATATATATGTATTCTTACAGCAAAGTAAGCTGGAGAGAAGAACATGTTAAGACAGGCCTAAGGAAGAGAAAATACGTTTACAGAATTATATTGTATTTATGGAAAATAATCCACTTGTAAGTGGACCCGTGGCGTTCACGCCCATGTTGTTGAAGGGCCAACAGCTACTGTATGAAAGGGGTAACAGGTGTATTTTAGATTGCTCTAGAAGAGAGCTATAAGACAAAGGATCCTTAATTGAGATCACGTGTCCATCTGCATGCCGGGAAGGGCAGGGAAGGTGAGGAAAGCTTTTTCTCAGGTGGAAAGAATGTACTATATCTTACCAATAACTCTCAGCGTGGGATCTGCTTCAGAAGTAGGAAGAAAGTTTGGATGCTGTGCAGGAAAACCCGAGGGATGGCCAGAATACCTTTTGCAAAGCTTGCAGAGTAGACATTGTTACCCGTTTCATTGTTTTGGAAACAGCCTCAGAGAAGGAACTTCACTCACTGACTCCCTGATTCCTCAAACCGTTGTTGAGAGCCTATTAACTGCTCTGTGCCAGGTGCTGAGGCCATGAGCAAAATAAGTAAAAACACGTGCCTCCACACATGTGCACTTCTGCGGGGGGGAAGGCACGAGACAGAGTAACTGATCAGTAAAACATATAGTATCACAGATGGGGGTCAATGCTCGAAAGAAAACTACATCAGGGAAAGAGAGTGGGAGGGTGGTTGTATTATGGAGATGTCCTTTTCAGACAGGCAGACAAGGTCGGTCTTGCTAAGACAGTGATATTTGATCGAAGACCTGAAGGAGATGAGGGAATGAGTCCTGTGAGCCTCTGGAGAAGGGTGTCCAGGCAGGGGGAACAGCACGGGCTACATGCTCTGAGGCGCCAGTGGACCTGGCACATCCAAGGGTCTGTCTAGAGGCTGGTGTGTTAGGGTCAGAGCAAGAGCAAGAGCAGCCAGAGGAGGGAAGGGCTGGAATTACTGGGGCTGTATCATGGGGGTTTTGAAGGCCGTAAAACATCTGAGAAGAGGATGGACAGGATCTGACTTACATTTCTAATAAACCATTCTGAGTCCTGTGTCTTGAAGACCAGGTCTTAGGATAGCTCTATTTTTAATTTCTTAAGGAGTCTCCACACCATTTTCCAAAGTGGCTGCACCAACTTGCATTCCCACCAACAGTGTAAGAGGGTTCCCCTTTCTCTACCTCCTCTCCAACACACGTTGTTTCCTGTCTTGTTGGTTTTGGCCATCCTAACTGGTGTAAGGTGGTATCTCAGTGTGGTTTTGATTTGAATCACCCTGATGGCTAGTGATGATGAACATTTTTTCATGTGTCTGTTAGCCATTTGTATGTCTTCTTTGGAGAAGTGTATTTACTCCAAAGATACAGATGTAGTGAACAGAAGGATGATCTGTACCCCAATCTTTATAGCAGCAATGGCCACAGTCGCCAAACTGTGGAAAGAGCCAAGATTCCCTTCAACGGATGAATGGATAAAGAAGATATGGTCAATGTATACAATGGAGTATTATGCCTCCATCAGAGAGGATGAATACCCAACTTTTGTATCAACATAGATGGGACTAGAGGAGATTATGCTGAGTGAAATAAGTCAAGCAGAGAGAGTCAATTATCATATGGTTTCACTTACTTGCGGAGCATAAGGAATAACCTGGAGGACATTGGGAGATGGAGAGAAGTGAGTTGGGGGAAATGGGAGGGGGAGACGAACCATGAGAGACTGTGGACTCTGAGAAACAAACAGGGTTTTGGAGGGGAGAGGGGTGAGGGTTTGGTGAGCCTGGTGGTGGGATTAAGGACGACACGTATTGCATGAAGCTCTGGGTGTAGTGCATAAACAATGAATCTTGGAACACTGAAAAAATAAAATAAAATTTAAAAAAGTAAGATTAGAGAATAAAAACATAAAAAATAAATAAAGTTATCACATTCATGTTCATAATGCAAAAAAAAAAAAAAAAAAAAAGACCAGGTGTTGGGGGAGGTGGTGTTGGTAGAGGGATGGCAGAAGCAGGAGAACTGGTCAGGAGGTTGCTTCCATAACCCAAGTGAGGGATAATGGAGGCTGGGATGAAAGTAGTAGTTGGGAAAGGTCCCGGGAAAATAATCAGCATTTGGCTATGTAGTAGACTGAAAAAGGCTCCAAACATGTCCCCATCCTAATACCTGGAACCTTCTAGCCAACGGGCCTTTTCAAACATGGTTAAATTAAAGATCCTGAGATGGGGAGATTATTCTGGGTGATTCATGTGATCCCAGTGTGCTCACAAAGGTCCTTCTAAGAGAGATGCGGTGGTGTTAGAAAGTATGCAGTGATGAAGAAGCAGAGAGAGAAGAGAAGGGGCGATGTTGCTGGCTTTGACATCACATAGGGTATGGGGTCATGAGTCAAGGAACGTAGCTGGCTTCTAGATGCCAGAGAAGCCAAGGGAAACGTTCTCTCCTATAGCCTCCAGAAGAAATGCAGCCTGGCAGACTTCTGACCTCCAGAACTACAAGAAAAAAAAAAAGTGGCTTTTAATCTACTGCATTTGTGGCAATGCACCAAGAGCAGCGATAAGAAACAAATACAGGCGGGGGGTGGGGTTAGAGTCAACAGTTTACTGATGGACTGGATGCCAAGAACGTGGGAAAGAGAGGCAGGGATAACTCTGAGAATTTGTGGTGGAACCGCTGGAAGGATAGGGTGTCCTATGGTGAGATGGGGATGACCTGCTAGGGTGACGCTGAGGGGCTGTATGGCCAGGCCCTTTCTGCTCTGATGTGGCTGAGAGGCCCAGCCAGGAGGATGCGTATAGCCGGCTCAGCTGGGCTGGGGGTGGCTGCGGTGGTACCACCCTTCTCCCGGGTTCACTCCGCAGAGTCCCCCGGGTTCACTCCGCAGAGTCCCCCGCTCTCTGCAACCTCTCCATCAACCCCCCTCTCCCGCCTCTCTGATGGCAGAAGCAGCACAGAGCGGGATGAGATTAGACACATACATTTTATTTTAAGGCACAGCTGAGAAAACACTCAGGAAATAAAAGTTGTTTTGATGTAAACTGTATTATCTGGAGGCCTGTTGATGGTCTGCTGATGGGGTTCTCAGGCTGTGGGACAGATTCCTTACACCGAGCATCACTGAGACAGTCACTTACAACCACTGTGCTTCTGTCCTCACTACACTTGGCTAAGCTCAGCCAGTGATGCCTGTCATGCTGGTGTGGGAGAGAGCTCTCAGTCAAGGAGATAGGCTACCCGACCATGACTCTGGCTCTGCTACTCAGCTGCTGTAAATCTCAGTTTCTTCACCTGGGATCTGCAGGTGCAGGAGCCAATTATCCCTACAAGCCTCCTTGGACCTGGTTCTCTGGTTCTTACCGACCTCAGTTGTGTGTCTTGGAGGGAGGCCTGAACAAGTGTTCATCCAGCCAAGGTCTCAACACCCGCCCCCATTCTGTCTTGGGTCCTGGAGAGTAGGCACTGACCTACTTCTCTCATCTTCTCTTCCCTGCCATCCTGTTGGGGATTATTCTGACTCTAGAACTGTCCCTGCCCAGCCCATGTTGGAGAGCTTGCTTCTATTCCACCTGGTCCACGATTCACATGTCCATGGGACTTAGCAGCCAGAACAGGCTCTGTTTGATAGAGTCCAAGGCAGATGGCCATGCTTCCTTTCCAGACTGAACATCAAATGCCAGGGACTCAGTGAGGGGCACCTCCTTCTGGCTTGGAGCTCTGCGAGGCGGACACACAGGCCAGGTTCCGGCCACCTTCTGTTCCGGTTTGTCTAATGATGCTTTTGGCAAAAGACGAGGGAGAGCAGGAAAAGCGGAGAAGGAAGAGAGTAGTCTGTTAAGTGAGTGTGGCAGGCATCCTTTACCCGTTGGGAGGAAGTTTCCATGAAAATAAAACACAAAGCAAAACATCAGCATACTACTGCCTCCCAGGAGGAACGGCAGATCTGCCATGTGAACATGCTCCCCATTGTCCTCCCTGGGCCAGCCTGCTGACTTGGAACACGCAGTTTCTGTGACAGGAGTCCTCATAAGTTCTGCCACTTCTCTCCATTCTGGCGGTAGAGAACCCAGCCTGTATAGCAATAAAGGCTGAATGATGGTTGCCATGTATTGTGCAATGTGTATTACATAGACTGATAAAGGTTGGAAAAATACCAGGGGTATTATCTATTTACTGTGCTACTTTATAAATGTTATGTCACATTTTGGTTTTCGGGGGCCACATTTATAAAACAAAAACTCTAGCCAAACTATTTATCATGAAAAAAGATATTGAATATCAACACCATAGTCATTCACTGTCAACACGGAAGGGTCCTTCAAACAGTATTCTGTAGGAAGTAGTCACCATCATTATGGTTTTCAAAATGTTCTCCCACTCATTTTTATTACTCACTTTCTAAAACAGCCCCAGGAGCTAGGTTTCATCATTATTCTCCTTGTTCAGATGGGAGAACTGAGGCTCTGAGGCGCTGAGGGGATCTAGGGCCTTTTACTACCTTCACAGGGGAAGAACAGGCATCCCCTTTCCTGTTCCCTGGAGACATGGGGTTTCAAGGGCCTCACCCCATTTTGTTCACTTTGTCTCCATTTTGGTGGTTCTGCCTCTTTCCTCCACTTTATAGCTCTGTTGTCTTCCTTTTACACTCCCTCTTCTGAGGAATGAAACCAAATTACTCTCATTTTCACCATAGATGTTTGCCCACTTCTCTGAAGCTGCCTTCAAAAAAGCACATTTTCTATCCCAAGAACTTATCAAGGTATTTTTTTCTTTTTTAGTCCTAGACAAAGGCAATTTTCTCCTTAAAAAGAATGATTGTGAAAGCTGTTAAGATAATAAAGTTTATTGTCTCCAGGATTTTCTTCTGAGGAGCTGGCAGTTATTCCTATAATGATAAAAATGCACTCCTCTCATACCACATTTACACCCTGCTGCCCTGGTTCTGTGCCATTCTGGGCTCACAGCTTTTCGTTTCAACACGAAATCGTGGTATACTCTTTAAAAAACATTCAAAATGGTAATTAATCTGAGAAATGTACTTTAAAAAAAAAAGGTAACAAAGTTTCTTTCCAGTCTCTTCAATGAAGAGATAAGGGTAGACCCAACTCTGAGAATGACCAAAGGTTTCCCAAAGAATGGATCTCTGGAGGACGGCATACTCCTTTAGATGTGGCCGTGGTGTTTCAGGCAGAGGGAATAAGACAGACAAAAGGAGAGAAGCATAAACAAGCTTGGCGAGTCAAGGTGACACAGAGGGAAAGGTGAGAAGTGATTCTGGAGGAGTAGGCTGGGAAGAGGGACGGGCAAAGCTATCCCCCACTGTCCTGGCGATTTCTTAAAACTGATGGGAGGCCCAGTAGAGATGAGAGATGGGAAACTCTCATAAATTTGAGAGCACTGCAGGAATATAAGGCAAGCGGTGTTGGTTCACGTTGATGTTGCTATTTATGTGTTCGTACTGTTATTACCAACAATCTGAAGTCAGCCGTGGATCTTGGACACGAATGATCTGATTCAGTGGCTGGTGTGGTTTAATTATCTTGTATGTTATTCTTGGTCCTAGGAGGGCAATATGGGATGAGAAATGCGAGATAGGACACCTATTTTTCTCAGGTACTGCAGATTCATACCCACAGCCCTGGGGTAAACTCTGTTGTGGTAGGTGATGCTTTGATGAAGTGTTTTTCTGTGGGGTTCATGAGCTGTAAACATCCACTGTCATCAGTTTTGGTGAGCATTGGAAGAGAGTGTTTAATGTCTTTCTATTTAATGTCATGATAAATCCTAAAATTCAAGTTCCGAAGGAATGCTTCTAGGGTGGATGGGTGAGTGGATGGGTGCAGGGGTCGTCTGGTTGCTAAGGAGGTGGGCAGAATCGTTAGCCTGAACTGAGGTGGGTGGCAGTGCTCTTTAAGACTCGCGGATATCAGTATCCTTTGGCAATTGATCTGTGAGTTGAATTTCATGAAAAGAAACCAGAATTAGTGGAAGAACCCAAGGCAGTCAGCAAGTTAACTCTGGGGATTTGACTGGGTGATTTCTTCTTGGTGGAAGGATGAACCCACTCAAGGTTATCTTTGGCTAGGGGAATATGATAGAACTTGGTGCTCTGTAACCCTCCTCTCTAGTTAGAAGTCTTGTAATCAGTCATCTATTTTGTGTGCTTCTTATTTTCTTTATTTCCATTCGAGTTTTTCTCAGTGTTTGGTAAATTTCATGTTGAATATGTCAGCCTGTCTCAGTTGTGCTAAGGAAAACAAGAAGAAAGATCATGTTTACCTTAAGCTGCGAAGAAAAAAGGGAAAGTACCTCTCTCATCTTCTCCCCCTCCCCAGCCCTGGGAGATGGGGACTTCCCTTGGTGGTGGCAACAGGAATCAAAATAAAACAACTCTTGGGAAAGATAAAAGCTCAGAGGAAGTGGTGAGATGCTGGCACTGCCGCACCCTCTTCACCTGCTAGACCTGTTTCCATGCGTATTCCTCTCTGAGGGATAAAGATCTCAACCACCAAATGGAAAATTCTTACTGTGTTCTTCATATTCAAGATAGCAGTTCCTGCCCTGATGGCCTCTTGTTTTGTTTTTGTTTTTGGTGGAAACTCCTTTTAATATACTACTTATGGCTAGACTCTGTAGAGACAATGAAACGTAACTGAAAGGGGACCTTTAAAAGATCTTGTTGGAGTTTTGGCTTTTCACTGTGACATGACTTTGGACAAATCACCAGACTTCATTTCCTTCTCTGTAAAAAGATTTATAACATTCCCTTCAGGGGATGGTTAGTGAATTTGGGACAATGTGTTAAAAGTACCTATTAACTTGTACATGATAGACATTTAGGAGGTATTGGCTTTTATTGTTATTGCTTTTTAAATTACATATAAACTGAAGTAATCTGGTGTAAGAGCTCCCTGGGGGCTAGGGTTAGAGAGGCTAGGCATGGCCTCTCTCACTTTTCATTTGTTAAGAGAAATAGTTTGCCATGAGACAACAGCACAGCCTGTAGACCAGACCACTCATGGAAGCTTTGGCAAGTTATTGGCTCTCTCTCTCTTTTTTTTTTTTTTAAGATTTTTATTTATTTGAGACAGAGAGAGCAGGGGTAGGGGCAGAGAGAGAGAGAGAGAGAAGCAGACCCCCTGCTGAGGCAGGGCTCATGTGGAGCTCCATCCCATGACCCTAAAATCACAATCTAAGCCAAAATCAAGAGTCAGATGCTTAACTGACTGAGCCATCCAGGCGCCCCAAGTTATTCACTCTTGTTTCTCCCCAATTTCTCCAGCCATAAAATGAAGAGCTAGGGTAAGAACCAAATGATACAAATATTTTAAGTATTTAATAGAGTGCTGCCCCCCTCACCCCAGCTTAGTAAATCTTGCTTTCTTGTTCTTCTTATCAACGTCTGCCTGCCTCCCTTCACCAACTACTTTTCTCAGGTGCCAAGACTACACAAAATATTCCATTGTCTAGGCTCAGGAGAAACCTGGTGGTTGGTCTAAATGCAATGATTATGTCTGGGTCTTTATTATCTTTTTTTCCTTTGTTCATTCTATTTTATTTCATTCCATTCCATGAGAAACATTTTAACCGAGTCCCTGTTATGATACAGGGATGATGGACTTACAGCGATTAATAGGACGGTTCCTGCTCTTAAGGAGCTCACAGATCAGTCGGGGAAAGGCACAGTCTAGAAATCATGACATGAGACAGATAGTGTCAAGCTGGGGAAGGGGTTCAAAGTCAACCGTGGGTGGCATCTGAAAGGTGGAAGGAACGACACGATCTGGTGCAAGCTCCATGGAAGAGGTGAGTCTGGCATGGTCGTGGGAGCTGTCAAGATTCACTCTAAGTGGAGGGGAATGGCGAGGGCCTCCCGGCAGAGGACACATCCCAAGAAAAGGCAAGGGTGTATCAGTGTGTGAGACATATTTGGGGAAATGGCAATTGTTTAGTTTGGATGGAGTGTGTGATCTGTGAAGGAAACAAATGGGGAATAAGGGTAAGGCATTATTGTTAAGAGTTTTTAATGACAGGACAATAATATTGTACTCAGTTTGATTTGCAATGAGAAAACATGGAGAGCTTTTTTGAGCAAGAGGGTAAGCAATATGACAAGGAAGATACAATAAGTTGTATCAGAAGTGGTGTTTGCATCTGGCTCTATCAACAGCCAGATCATGACATTTATCTTGGTCTTTGATAGCTGATATGGGAGAGAAAAGGTGATGGTGTTCTAGATTCTCAGTCAAAAGGAAAATAAGGACACGGAATGTGGACAGCCTCAGAAATCATTTGAAAATGGATGAATCTAGGCTGCTTGTATAAAATACAAGTTGGGAAATTTGGAGAGATGACTTCAGGTATCATGACAGGATCTTAAAGCTCCTATCAGTGATGCTGGTTTCTCTTTCAGAGGAGATCAGAGTACACATAAGGCTATCAAACAAAGAATCCAAATGAGTTTACTGTTTCTTTGAAGTCAGGCTTCTTGGAAGATCTGTGAACTATTAAAGCCTTTTTTCTTTATTGTGGTAAAATACCCATAAAGTAAAATTACCATTCTAACTATTAAGTATAACTGTATGTTGTGCAATCATCACCACTATTTAGTTCCAGAACTTTTCACCACCCCAAAAGGAAGCCCTAACTATGAAGCTGTCACTCTCCATTCCCTGCTCCTCCTGGCTCCTGGCAAACACGAATGCCTGAACGGATAAACAAAATGTGGGGTAGCCAGACAATGGAATATCATTTAGCCATAAAAAGAAATGAAGTATGATATAAGTTCCAAGGTGGGTGAACCTTGAAAGCATCACGCTATGTAAGTTACATTTTGTTTTTAATTCAATGTTAATCAACAATTACCAGTTGTAATCTTAGTCTTTATGCTCTGCAGTGATACTTTGCAGTAGAAAATATTTTCACAGGTCACAGCAATTACACTGTAGCTTAGTGACTTTTGACTAGGGCTCTGCAAACTTTTGGAAGTTTGCTGATAAGTTTCAGGGGTTCATGACACAATCAGTGCTAGATTTTTTTCATTAAAGTCTCCCGATTACTAGATTTTAGCATCTTGTTGCAAAAATTATGAAAACACTGTGGATAAAATAAACCAACCAGCAGGAATCCATTGAGGAGCTGTGCTAGAACATACATAATATCGTTAGATGAATCTGGTGCTGAACTCCGGCTTTGTCCTTTAAGGGTATGATTTTCAGCATATTCCTTAACTTTTGAGTCTCTTCCCTCATTTACAAAATAAGTCTAATGACCATCACTCCCTAACAGAATTGTCATGTCCATTAAGCATTAATACAGTTTTGGCAAAGTACAAGACACTAAGATGAGATAATATTATCAGCTGATTGGTGATAATGAAACTAATGGTGCAGGGGCCCATGGGTGGCCCAGTCGGTTGAGCATTGGGCTCTTGGTTTCCACTCAGGTCATGATCTCATGGGTTGTGAGACTGAGCCCTATATCCTTGGAGGTTCTCTGCCTCTGCCTCTTCCTCCACTCACTTATTCTCTCTCTCAAATAAACAAACCAATCTTCTTTTAAAAAAAGAAACTAATGGTGCAGATTCTACCTGGTTCTGCTCTTTGGAGGTCTTGAAGTACATTCGTGGGGGGAGGGTCTGGTGCAATAATCCTGAGGTGATGCAGCACCCTTTATGTTGACTGTGACCTAGGAGAGCACATTTTGTACTTGTCACACTGAGTAGCGATGTGAGACTGGCCAAGTTAGTCATAGTGCCCAGTCCCCCTCCCTGTGAGATGGCAGTGACATGTAGGACTTTCCCCACATGGCTGTTGTGGGGGACACATGCTTAATATTCATAAGGCCCTTATAGCACTTTCTGGCACATAATTAAGTACTCTATAGGTATTTGTTAAACCACTAGAGATAAATAAATATAGGATACAAGCTGATCCAACATAAGGTTCTTAGTGTTTTTCCTCTGAATGACTAATCTCACTGAGGCATTGATTCAATTTGATGACACCTTGCTTTAGTTGATATTTTAAGTAAAATTTGGGAATGTGCTAGCCCAAGTTATCTGTGTTATGATTCAAGACAGAGCTGTGATCCACACTGACATATTCAGCTAATCTGGAGACCTTTAAGAATGTCAGACTTGTTCAGGAAGCAAAAAGTTTGCATCTTACCTTCAGTTTATGATGACTTCATAACCCATTGTTCTGGATATTTTAATGAATTATTAGGATGAGGCTCAAGCCATAGTATTTCTAGGAACTAAACAGGTGACTTTAATAAATTCCGAAGACTTCTGTGGGGTAATAAAGGAGAGTGAAAGGGAAAATAAGTGCTCTGACACTAAAACGAAAGGTAAGACTTCAGGACAGTCATTCCTCACTGTGTTCTGGTTTCCCAAAATGTTAGCTTAGGAATTAGGTTTCTATGGATATTACTGGAGCCTCCCCCACAACTTCTTAAAAAAACTATAAGTCACAGGGACCTCTAATGGATACCCAGGGAGCAGGGGAGTTGCTCTGGTTGAATTGGGATGGCACCTCCTCACTCTCCCCTGGGGATCAGTCTGTCTCTCCTGGTAGTCCCCAAGGCACCTTAGTGGGACTCCCAGGGCCCCCTGAAACTCATTCTGGAAACTACTGGGTAAGATGAGACTGTTAACTTTTAGCTAATAGTCTATGATTCTAAAATTACACATTTTTTTTCAAATAAGGTGAACTTATTTTTGCATAATAATGCATATGTGCATTTGCTTGTATTTTCCACAGAACATGGGACTTCGCTGTATAAATGGGCCCTGTGCTAAAATGAAAAATTCTTTTGTAATATGAACAATTGCTCTTCGAAGTCTCTGTTTTCAAAATTCTGTGCTCTCTCCTTCTTAGAATGGGATACTTTTGGCCGGAAGAGCTGTTGTGAAAACTTAGGATATCATTAGCTTTCTGTTCAGTTTCTCTTTTTTGAGTCCCTGGCATTTGTCATTCCTTTTACCTCTCTTCAAAAGTGGGATAATCTCAGGGGGAAAAAAAAAAAAAAAGCTTCCGTTTAAAAAAAGGTATCTGAAATTTCACAAAGTATGCTGGCATCACAGCAATCCATGAATATTTAATCATTATCAAGACAGGAGGTTGGAGAGAAAAAATCAGGTTGTGATATTTGGGAACAGCAGGTGTGGGAAGGAGGGTGTTGACACCCTCTGAAAATGGATATGGCATGTTGTTCCCTCTGCAGTTCTCACGTCACCTGGGGTCCCAAACGCGCCTGAAGAAAACTCTAGGGAGTGGGAGCTTGTCCTCACTGGCCTCACACCCTTCATGTGGTATAGAGTCTTCCTGGAAGTGGGGGTGCCCTTCGGGGAACTCCTTCACTTCACAAAACCCTTCCCATTCTCTTTTCTGTGGGCCTTGGTGTCATACAACTTGTCGTGACCCCGTCCCTTGGCATCTTCTTTTCCCTTCTCCCCTGGCATATCGTTGTTAGGTCTTTCATGTCTAGTAAGTCAGTGAGGGCCTAGGGATCCATCCCAGAATTTGGGACCGCGATAAAAGGCTCGTGGGTCTCTTAGGGACAATCACCGGTCTTCTGACTTGATCGCACTCCTCACCTGTTCTACCACCCAGTGCTCTGGCCACACAGGTTCTGCCACTGCTTCTGTGAGGCAGAGACTGCCTCGCCCCACGAGCTCCCATCCTGGGTTTCTGTGCAGCCTGCTCCAGGTTGGAGCTCTCTGTCGGGAGACTGAGAAAGTGCCGTGCTCTGGTCTCAAACTCTTAGGGGCACACCAACCACGCTGCAGGACTTCTTAACGTGGGGATTCCTGGGCCCACCCCAGGGGTGCTAATCCAGTAAATCAAGAATGAAGGCTGAGAATATACACTTTTTACAGGAGATTCTCAGGCAGGTAGTCCCAGAACTGCTTGCACATCAAATGCTGTCTTTAGGGTTGTCCTTTCTGGGCCTCACACTAAAGGACGCCGTGGCCTAAAGGTCCATGCTGAGATTGGAGTCATGAAACCCAAACTGTGGAGCCGGCTTTGGTTCAGGTGGTTACAGAGCATTCCCTGTGTGCAAAATTCCTTATGTTGTGGGAGTGTGGCCAGGACAGGAACTAGAACAGGCCCTTCCCCATGTGATCTGGGCAACATGTGAGGCTGTCTGCTTGCAATCTGGTCACAGCCCACAGGAACTCATCAAATGACAAGATAGAATCCCTCAACAGAGTCCCCAACACATAATAATGATAAAAATAAAGTATAAGCTTCCTGGCCTAGATTTCCAGACCCTCAGTAGTATGGTCTTGGTCTCCAGCTCACCATCCCCCTCATTCTCACACATCCCATCAGAGCAGGGGGACTGTTCTAGCAACTGTGCATGAGGGCAGGGCTCAGTCTAAATCACATCACTGGGCAGTGAGGCCCCATGGCCCCCCCTTCTATCCATGGAGTTTACAGGGATACACCACCCTGATGTGTCTCCATCACCTGGGTTGTAACCCTAGCATCAGAAAAATTCTCTAGCAGCTTCCTCTCTGGGTCACCTCCTGTGGTCAGCACTCAACTTTTGAACTGTATTATTTTGTTGCTTTCCTTATTTTGTCATGCTAACTTAGGTTCTAGAGTATAATTTTACTCTGGAAATCAGTTCCTAAGTCATGACACTGAAATGAAGATGATAGCATTTTGGTTCTTTTTTTTTTTTTTTTAAAGATTTTATTTATTTATTTGACAGACAGAGATCACAAGTAGGCAGAGAGGCAGGCAGAGAGAGAGAGGGGGAAGCAGGCTCCCCGCTGAGCAGAGAGCCCGATGTGGGGCTTGATCCCAGGACCCTGGGATCATGACCTGAGTCAAAGGCAGAGGCCTTAGCCCACTGAGCCATGCAGGTGCCCTGATAGCCTTTTGGTTCTTAGAAGCACCGAAGGCCAGCCCTGGAAGCACCCTTGCTCTGAGCATGTCCAACCCTCCTTGTGCTGTTGGTCAGGAAGCCTAAGTCCAGAGAGGGAAACTTTCCGAAGTGTATGCTTGCCCAAGTACAACCAGAACGTTAGTGAGCCAGCCCTCAGCAGTGACTCTCCGTACATACAGAGGTGTGTCATTCCTTTCATCTTAACTAGTGCCCTTCGGGCTTCCCTTGGAGTCTCGATGTTTCTTCTTCTTCTTTTTTTAAATATTCTTTATTTATTTGAGAGAGAGAGGGAGATAGAGAGAGCATGAGTGCTATAGAAAGTGGCAGAGGGAGAAGTAGGCTCTCCACTGAGCAGGGAGTCTGATGTGGGACTTGATCCCAGGACCGTGGGATCATGACCTAGGCAAAGGCAGAGGCTTAAGCGACTGAGCCCCCCCAGGTGCCCTTGGGGCTAGAGTCTCCGTGTTTCAAAACCTTGTCTTACTTGCATGTTGTTTATGATAGGTTCTTTATTTACATGTTTAAGTTTGGTCAAGTTTTGCCTGACTCCTTTGATTTCGTCTCTACTGAGACATATGATCTGACTTGGGTTATTAGAAGAACTTTGGTAGGAGAGAAAAGCCAGTGGTAATAGTTTCATTGTACTGCAGATTTAAAATACCAGGCTCACCCTCCATTTAATCTGACATCTATATGTTAAGCAGTGGAACCTGCTGGTCACTGTACCTGGGGTGGGATTATGTTACTTGTGTGACAGACAAGTAGGGTCTGTTCCTGTGGATCCCAAACAGATAGAAAAGAGAAGTCAGTCAAAAGGGAATTAATGCCGAGAGCAGCACAGGAAATGGACTCCCAGTGTATATGTAGTTCAGTCTGTTCTCAAACTTGGAGCGGATTTTTTCCCTGATAAAGGGTGGCCTGTGAGGGCTGCTCTGAAACCCTGTCTAGCTCTGTGATGTCAGGTGGTGACTGGATGGTTTTCACTCCAGGGCAACCCACACTTCCTCCTGAGCTCCATGAGCAGGGAGGAGCTCAGTGTGCTGACAGGAATGGTGAGCCACACCTTGGGCATGAGTCAGGCCCCCAATCCACCCCAGATCGGGAAGCTTGATAGGGGTGGGGCCTGTGGCAAGTTTCATGTTCTCCCACCTTGTCTTCTCTTTGGTTAACTATTTACAGTGAAGGGCGTTCCATGGCCAGGCTCTGCCATGTGGGGAGCCCTTCGTGCCTCCATCAGTGGCTGGCAAGTCTGCTCTGTTGTTCTCTTCTTCTGATGTTTTCCTTCTATATTGCTTTGGGGGACCGGGTTTGTAAGACTGGTCACACTGTTTGCAAGCCTCAGTGCAAAGTGAAAATGCAGACCCCTTGTCCAAAAATTACGATTTTTAACACAGTGAGAGCTGAACACAACCCAGCATGGGGCTTTCTATCTACAGGGCTCTGGGCTCCTGCGTGGGCTCTTTGCCCAGGAAGCCACCCTGGGTGGGAGGGAGTAGGATGGGGATCTGGAGGCGAGAGTTAGTGGGGGGGCTTCATTAGTCTATCAGACACCAGACCATTGCCTTGAACCAAAGCTAAAGATGAAAAATCTTCCCCCGTTGCAGTGAATGTGAAAAATGGCACAAGCCTTAGTGCGGCTTGGTGGCCAGAGAGTTTCAAGCTTTTCTACGCAGATGCCGCGGCAGTCAAGAGCAGACTTTATTTTGCAAAGAAGCGGGCGAAGCTGGGAAAGGTGATCCATGGAAGGTTGTGCGGCCTGGGGACTGGTTCTCCGGCCTTGTAACGTCGGTGCCCTCTGTAGCCCTTGATAGAGCTGGGTATCTGTGGAATTGTTCTCTCTCACTGTGGGTGAAATTGGAATTGGGGAACGAGAGTGAGATGCAGGAAGGGAAATGTGATCAATGATAACTGAATGGAGAAAACAAAACAGTTGAGAAAGCCAGAGCAGTTTGTCTGAGTCCTATCTGATACACAACATACAGCAAAACAGACAAATGTCTGTGCGGCAAAACAAAACTGGAAGAAGAAGATATTGTCAAATAAAATACGCATATTTCCAACCAGCCTTGAGCTCATCTGATAAGGGACAGATTGTCCAGAGTAAATAGAGAGAGGAAGAAAGATGCTTTGGGCTGAATTTAGTCCCCTGTCAAAATCACAGGGGAGCGTTGTGCTTCTCCTCCTGCTTGTCGTTTCTCCAGTGGCCGGGCCTTGTTGGGCCACACAGGGGAGCAGAGTAGTTCATACACCTGTGTGTTTGTCTGTCCGTCTGTCCATCTATCCATCCATCCATCGGTCTGTCCATCCATTCTTCCCTCTGTCCGACATCTCTTGAGCACCCCTATTGCCTTTGTCCTGTACTAGGTCCCAAAAACAATGTTTTAGACAAGGCTCCTTCCTTGTAAAGAGAGCAGACAGATAAGGATCAGGGGAAAAGACTAACCACGGTGGAGAGTGACGCTAGTGAAGCCTGCTGTGTGCTGTGGGACCCAAGAGAAAGGGAAATTCATGTTGCCTACATTCCTCAGCAGGTAACCTGTCTGCAGGTTCCTGTTGGCTCTGACAGCAGTGTCTTTCAGTGTCTGCATATCATCCCTGTGCTCCTCTTTATGAAAAGACTCCTAGGGAGGAGGCAGGGCTGGGGAGCAGGGATGCGGGATTGCTACAGACACAACCCATTTACCCTCTGGGGTGTATGCCTATGTGTCAGTCCTTCTCAGCATGAGGAGGAAGCCCTGGGTTCTGGTTCAGACCTGGTGAGGATCCATGCTGACCTGTCCTTTCTCCCACCCTGCCGAAGTCAGGGAGAGGGCGGCTAGGGGTCATCAGGATCACCCTGTCCCCCCTGCAAAATGGCTGGAGGGGAGATCTAATAAACCCATGTTTCCTGACCCAAATAAGCAACAGCTTACATTTTCTGCCAGTGACAGCAGGATTAAAGTAAAGAGGGAACTGTAAAGGCCATCACAGAAGAGAGAGAAGGGACCAGGTACCAAAAGAAATGATGGCTAAGTGCTTCTCTGGTAAAAATGGTTCTGTGATTCTCGGTTCCTTGGTGGTGGAATTTGTCAGCCACCAGGACACCTGCACACAGCCTTCGCTATCCCTGAAGCCAGCAGAGGCGAGGTGAATCCCGCATGTCATCATATGTCCCATCGTGACAGTGCTGCACATTCACAGCAGGACTTAGCATTAACAAAGCTCATCTCACCTCCAGAATCTCATGCTCTCCCTCTCCAACCTGGGCAGGTGTGTGGGTTCTGTGTTAGAATTCCCATTGCACAGAAGAGCCACCTGAGGCCAGGGAAGAACATAGCTACTTGCCAGTTAGTTCCAGGGAGTGGCAAAGAGGGTCCAGAGCCTAGGATTTTTATGGGACAATCTTCAATGGCTGTGCCCTCCTCCCTGGCTATAGAGTTGCCGCCTCCCATTACTGCAGGCTGCAGGGTGGCTGGAGCACAGCGCGGGCTGGGAGAAGCATCTTGTGGCCACTGGAAGCCTGGTGATCCTCAGCTGCCCCGTGGACATAGATGTCTTTTCAGAATCTCTTGCCCTTTAAAACAACGTGTTTCAAACAGCGATGCATGACTTGGTCCCAGGCTGGGATCCTGCACCTCTCAGCCACTTTCCCCTCCGTCCCCGGCTAAGTACCAGAAAGATACCATGGCTGAGTGGAAATAATATTTGTCTTGAAATCATGTCTCATGGCCCTGTAGTTCTGTGGTGTAGAAGTGGAGTGACCTAGATACTGCTTATGTGAAGCCCTCTTTTCATCCTGGGGTCGGTAGTGCGGAAGGCTTAAATCAGTTACATGAGGGGACAGTCCATCTCACAGTTGACTGCATCGTCTGTACTTGTCGAATGCCAACTCTTCCTACCAACCCAGAGCTAAGGCTGTCTCCTCCCTCTTGAAGCCTTTCTGGAATTCTCCCTCCTCAGGGTTTCCCTCGGCAGTGGTTCTGATCCTATCTGTGGTGCTCAGGTGCTCATCACTTTCTACATATTTTATTTTCTGGAGTCTTCATGCCAGACATGGTATCTAGTTCATTTTTCTATCCTTGTCTACACTGAGAACTGAGAATGGCCAAGGGGGTTGCTCAGTTAATTACTCATTGAATAACTCACTTAACTACTCATTGATTATGTCCTAGACATTATGGAGGCATGTAAAAAGACTGGCAGACATGTGATGTCTTTTTACTGCTCATACTTCATATACTGACTCTCTATGTAGAAAAGTCTTATTTGGGTTTCAAGATCAATTAATTATGATGGAATTATATTTTCTAGCAGTGGTTACTGTGTCAACTCTTATCCTAGGTTCACTTCCTATGCTTATCCTTTCAAATGCAACATCTCTGAAGGTGGAATGATATCCCCAGTTTACAGATGACCAAAAATATCAGCTCAGGAGCTGGTGGTTCTCTCCCATTGGTTACAAAGCCTTTCCATGGCAGATTAGGACTCATTAAGCAGATACTCTTTAATCATCATTCGTTCAGTATGTATTTATTTGGTCCTTGCCACATGCTGGACATTGTGGGGAATGTATGGGAGAATAAGATGTGGTCACCTCCCTACAGTGGTTCACAGTCTAATGAGAGGGACATACACTTGAACGGAAAACCATGCCATGTGGCAAACACTCCAGAAGAAATACTGACCAGAGATGGTGTTGCATGTGGGTCTGTCTTCTCACAGAGACAGACTGCTCTGCATGTCCTCTATATCTCTGATGGAATGTGGAAATGATGCTTGGGATCCCAGATAGCCAATAAATCAAGTCCTCGGAGGAGAATACTAACAATAGAACGAAAGCTTCAGGCTTAAGCTTCCTTGTAGCTAATTGGGAGCCTGCAGATGACATGGGGGAAAGGACAGGAGGCTTCCCCTGCTCACCTCATGAGAAGATTTCAGTCAGAGAGGAAGTTGACAGGAAAATCCAGGTCTTCTTGAAGAAGAGGAGGAGAGAGAGGTGTGTCACTAGAACGAGAAAGGCCCCACCCACAAACCTGTCCCTGACAGGTGGAGTTCTGCCCTGTAAACATCCTCAATCCTTTCATCGGACCCTTTGTTTGAGACTGGGCTCCTAACTTGCAGTCCACTCGGTGAGGTAGGGTTCAGACTCAGGGGGTGACAACCCAAGGGCACCCTTGTGTTGGGCTTCAGCTGAGCCAACCACTCTCTGTGCTCTGTCCCCCTCATCAAAGAAGAGAAAGAAGAGCCTTGAGGGTCAGCCACAGCCTTGTCAGGTAAGACCAGCTGGCTTGTCCCGGGTTCTGCAAGGAGATGGGGTCTCTCTCTGTGTCAATTGCTCCTAGCCCCTCGCCTGGCTTTCTGGTCACTTCCACCATGGACAGGCTGTTCGTCTAGGCTTGCAGCTCACCTCGCCCACAGGAAAGTCCTCCCTTCGTCCTTACTGCCCAGGATTGATGAGGTTTGTAGACCAGCATTCCTCAGCCTATAAAATTACTTGACATACTTATCTATATATTGATTTTGATCTCAACTGCCTTATAAAAGCAGTAGGATAGGTATAATTTTCTCTATTCAATGGCTTAGTGAACAGAGGCTTGGTGATTGGAAGTGATTTGTTCTAGGAAGATCAGCAGGCTAAGGCCAAGATTAGATTTGATTCCTCCTTCTCTCTTCCTCTTTTTTTTTTTTTAAGATTTTATTTATTTGACAGACAGAGATCACAAGCAGGCAGAGAGGCAGGCAGAGTTGGGGGGGGAAGCAGGCTCCCCACTGAGCGGAGAGTCCTACATGGGGCTTGATCCCAGGATGCTGGGATCACGACCTGAGCCGAAGGAAGAGAGGCTTTAACCCACTGAGCCACCCAGGCGTCCCTCTCTTCCTCTTTTGTACGACCCAGCAGGTCATACTTTATCTCAAAAAGCCACGAAAAGTGAAAGAGCTTCCTGCACTGTCCAATGAGAAACAAAAGGTATTATTTCCTTATAGGCAGGTTGGGAGGGATATTTTTGAACTCATCTGAGACAGATCTTATAATGCTATATAGGCTCCATCAGATAGGGCTGCTTCTAGAGAATAAATGAGAATATGTATATAAAGAGGCCTTGCAAACCAAAAAGTGATATGCAAATGTGGGAAAATGGCTCCGTGGAGCCCGAAATATGCTCTCACTCTCTGTATGAGAAGGCTTGCATCTGGGGCTGTATGACACTCTCCTAATGTCAGCAGGAGCCTTATGAGGCACAGCTCACAAAAGCCCTGGGGAAATATTTAGCTTTTCCATCTTCCTGTGGTATGTGGAAAACAGATCTCAATGAGGGGGGAGGGAACACCCCCAAATCCTTTTCAAGTTGACTCCTGCAATTTCCTCTCTTATGACAGCTATCATTATATCTCATTGTTCTATAGTTTTAAGAAAATCTCATCTTCAGTGATTATGTAGTTTATTTTTTAAGATGCTAATTTTAGCTATCATTTTCCCTTCATGCTCAAAAGGTTGTATCATTCTTAGTTGTGGAAGGAAATATTTTGTGCAAGTTTGTGTGTGTGTATGTGCGTGTGCTTGAGTTTGTTATGACAGTGCTAATATTCATCCCCATGAGCCCACCACAAAGCAGTGGGTTGCCATGCTACACCATCTTTGGCAGACTTCTGTATATTCTTAGTGCCTGGCTGTAAGCATCTTGAAGAAGTCACTTAATCAATTACCGTATTCAAAATGGAGAAACTGAAGCCCAGAAAGATGACATGATGTGCACAAGGCCACAAGGCCAACAATCATTAAAGGTGTCAGTCAAACACACATTCCTACTCTTTCACTGCCCATGATGCATAGTGAATAGTGCTGGGATCCCTCAGCAGAAGCAGGAGCTGTGTCATTTGGGGGATTGGACCCAGATGTCCTTTAAGATTCCTTTCAATGAAACATGTTACAGCACTTTGGACTTTTCTTAGCATTTGATGGAAATATTATGGAAATATTACTCTCTGTAGAGAGTAGGGGAGTTTGCTAGAGAAGATGCTTTCCTTATTAGCTTGGTTCTTGTGCAATATTTGTTTCAACCAAATTCCGGAACTTCTTCTTACATGTAGGATTAGGAGACGTGCAAGCAGTGGCAGCATCTTCATTTTGTTCAGCCAATCTACATCTTTGTATCTTTTAGATACGAAAGGTGTCACCCAGTTTAACTGGTTGTCATGCTGATTGATCTTGAATTCAGAATTATGGAGTTCAATGGCAGGGTTGAGGTCTAGAGTTCCTTTAATCCAGGGGCTGCAGACAGTGGCCACAGGTGAGTCCAGCATTCAGATTTGTTTTGTTTGTGGTGCAGTGGTAAACCAAATTGAACCGGTTGCAAGTATCTAACATCCAGGGAATTTCTTGTAAAAGTTCAGATATATCATTTTTAAGGAAGACCAGAAGATCTGGCTATAGTGGGTACAAATACCCACATGGAAAACATATCAGGTGGGTCTGGGCAGCATGTGCTTCTTGTAGACAGACCATGCATTCCTCAGTCATTCACATGTCTGTGGGACCTGATTTCGGCTACCATATATTTTCATTTGTCAGTGCTGGTCTCTTCTAATCTGTCATGGGCTCAAATCATTCTGTGTCAGGGGAAACCTAGTTCCACACAGTGATAGGCCAGGCCACAGATCAATGTCACCAGGGAGGAGGTGAAATTAATTCTTTAGTCCTAACCTCTTATTATTTGCGAGGTAGGAAGAGAAATGATGACTTAGCAGAACATGCCATTGGCCCTGATACCAACCCAGGATATTAAACCAAATGTCAAAGCTCAGTGACTAGGAAGCTTAAGTATTCAGCTACTGACACAGTTGCAGTACAATCTCTGGGTGCCCACAAGAGAAAAAATGAAAAGCACAGGGTAATACTCTCTACTCAATAGATCAATGTCACAAAAATAAGAAAAGAAATTATGATGTGTGATTGCACATAGAATACAACACAATGCTCCACATTCCCAAAGAATACAGAACAAATTGCTGAAATTCCGGACACGAGTCCAATAATACATTTTCTGTAATCCATTCACTAATAAAATAATCATTTCTTGATCACTTATAGTGTGCATCATTCTAAGCTGGGGGATTTAGGGATGAAGAGCAAAGGCACTTCCCCAAAGGGGCTTACACAAATAACCACAATACAGGATTAAAAAATAATAAATGCTACAAGAAGAAAGCCAATGTTGTTGGTTTTTCTGAGTAAAGAGGTATTCATGGAAACTATGTAGGTTGTCACCAGGATGGCTGTAAGGAAGAAATTGTATTTGACCTGGGCTTTGGACAGATAGAGGTAGGAAGAGTTTCTAGCAAAAGAAGAATTTAAATAAACTCATTCAGTGCTATCTGAAGTGTACTTGAGAGAGAGAGTATTTGTTGTGGGTACATATAGGGCCAGTGGGATTGAAACTAGAAAGGTGGGTCTGTACCAGATCTCGGGTGCTGAGTGACAAGCTAAGGGCTTCAGAGGAGGCACAACGTGGTGGATTCAAGGAACATTAAAACTATTGACCAGACATTTAATCCAAGTTCATGGCTACCCAAGTCCATACCTTGGCAGTGACAGAACATCCATGTAGGTACCACTAAGTTTAGCTTTAGGTTTTCCGAAAAAAATTAAGAGGAAAAAAAGAGAACTGAACACTTCTAAACATGGTAGACAGTATCAGCTGCTTAGGGACTGAGGCAAAGTGGTAATATGCAGAAGAATTACAAAGATGGACTAAAATATTTTTTAAAATATCTTGAGAACTTGTAAGGAATACTTGGTGGGGGGAAAAGGTTAAGATTTTTTGATTTTTTTTTTTAGAGAAAGTTTATTCTTCTGGGTTATCTGAAAGTTGTAAAAGTGATGTGCATAAGTTCTTGTGATATATAGAGTGTTATTTTTAGCTGATAAGCTTTTTCCTTTGGTCTGGAAAGCAGTCACCCCCACCAAAGGAATAGTTATAGAAGGTTCTTGGATGTCCTAGTCCTCAGCTCTTTCCTTAAAACACTGCTGGAGAATTCTGCAAATATTTGAAGGCTTCACTGTGGTTTATAGCATTCCTGATGGGCCAAATGGAAGATTCTGGTCTTGTGAAGGACTCCACCAGTCACCAGAACAATGTTTCCACACATACCACAAGGTGTTTGTGTAATTGACCAAACTGTTCTAATTTTCATGCACATGTTTGTCTGTGAGATTGGATCAGCATTGTACCCACATCTCAAAGGCCTGTGCTTGAAGGAAGTACGCAGGTGACATGGCACAGAGATTCATTTAAAGGTATCCATTGAATATCTGTTCAATACAAACATCACTTCAAGTTTCATTCTTTCAAAACTATTTATTGAATATGGATTCTAGGGTTTGGGAAAACCTCTACAATGAACAAAAAGAAATAATCTCTACCCCCAAGTAGCTTCCATGTCTCATGAGACAGATGAAAAATAAACAAATCAATCAGTAAAATATAGAATATATAAGATATAGAGAAAAAATAGGGAAAGATACAGGAAGTCTTGGAGAGTTGAGATCTTGGAGAGGGTGCTTGAGGAGAAATAAGTTGTTATTTGAGTAAAGATCCTAATGATACAAGGGAATGTGTTATGTAAATAACTGGACAAATTATGGTCCACACATCTAGAGTAGCAAGGGTAAAGGTCCCCAAACAGAAGCATATCTGCCTGTCCCTTTAAAGTATATCGCAGAGAGTAGACTGAGCAGAAAAATCCTTAGAAATAAAGCTAGAAGGATGATGGCAGGGTGGGGAAGGGGACAGTGAAATGCAGGCCCTGTAAGACAAAATAAGGACTTGGACTTTCACTCTGAGTAAAATGAGAGCCATTTGCAGATTTTTGGACAGACGAATGACATGGTCTAACTTACATTTCAAAGGAAGTCCTTGGTCTGTGTGTTGAGAATAGATGAGGGTGGGGTAGGGAGAAGCCAGGCAGAAACAGGGGGGTTCATAAAGGAGTTACTGCTATAATCTGGATAAGTGATGTGGAAGCTTAGACAGTTTGGTAGTGGCAGAGATGAGGACATGTGTTTGCATCTTATGGTTGAGATGGATTGAATGGTGAATAATGGGACAAGAAGGAGCCAAGGATGGCTCCAAGGCTTTTGATGAGCAACTGGCTTTCTACCAGTACCAGTACTACTACTGTCTTCTGTCTGAGATGGAGAAGACCATGGCAGGGACAAGTTTTGAAGGAACATTAGATTACTTTTAGACAGGTTAAGTTGGAGATGTGGATTAGTGAGTTTATATAAAAATCTGAGATTCAATGAGGATATCTGAACTGAAGACAAAAAGTCACCAATATATACATGATATTTACATCAATGAAATTAAATAAGATTATCAAAGGAGTTAGTATACACCAAAAAAAAAAAAAAAAAAAAAAAGAAGAAGAAGAAGAAAGAAAGAAGGAAAGAAAGAAACAAAGTAAGTGAGAGATTGAAGGGCTGACCTGGATACTGCAAGATTTTGGGTTAGGGAGGTGAGAAGAACCCAGTCAACAGTGTACTAAAGGGAAAGGGGCATGGTGGGGGCAGTTCTATACCAGTAGAGAGATCTTCACTGAAATTGTTTAGAATCCTCAGCACATGGTAATAATGAAGAGTATTTTTCATTTACATTTTCTATAGTCAGTGTGTCCCTTTACCATCTGTATCTGGAGCAGACTACTCCTTCTACTCCCACCACCCACTACTTCTCTCTGGTTCCATGGGAACCAAGACAAAAGATGGAGAAGCAGCAGCTGGAGTGGTGGCCCACACTAGGTGAGTGCCATGCTTTCTGAGATCCAAGTGCAGAATATTTCTGAGGAGAAGAGGGAGGCCAGATGGCACAGGTGGAGGGAGATGAGGTCAGAGATCTGAATGCACAGAAAGCAGTATGGCTGGGTGGGTTCTGAAGAGAATGGAATAAGAGGAATTGGAGCTGATGAATACAGATGTTCTTTCCAAGGAGCTCATTTGTAGAAGGACCCAGAGAAAATGGACACAAAGTGGAGGGGGAAAGAGGGAAGCATTCCCCCCCCCCTTAGGGTAGGAGGCAATGATCAAAAAATACTTTTAGAGAGCTTATAAACTAACTGATACACATAAAGTATTTTCTTTTTTCTACCTCTGTGAAGTAGTCTTGGTAAAGGTAATCATCTTACCTTTTTTCAGGGAAGGAAAATAAGGCTCAGGGGGTTGAAGTCATCTGTCCCAAACCTCACAGCAATCTAATGAGAGATGGGACTCAAATCTGGGCTCTGAAAGTCAAATTCATTGTTCTCTTCTCTGCCACAGCCTCAAACTACAAAGATAATTTCGGAGCCTTAGAATGCTCTATAAAGCTTTACGAAGCTTTGACTTTGTCATTGTTTAAGCCCCTTTCATACATCCCAGGGAATCTGGACTTCACAGCAGTGCTTCCTGAACTGTAAGTGCGATTTAACCAGATGCGGGATGTCTGGGGCCTTGGGAGGGAACTCAGCATCTGCATCAGAGCAAACTTGTCATATTTGGAAAGAATCTTCCAAGGATGGTCAACACAGGACTTCGTGTTGAACCATTTCCATGCTGGATCACAAGAATACAATTTCTTGTCTTTTTCTTTTTTCTTTTTTTTTTAAGAATTCAATATATAATACATCCTTAATGGCGTCTGCTGCTTTCTTTCCACTTGAAGTCCATACATGATTAAAGCTCCTCCTGTTTACATGGAGCTCCAACCACAAATTTCTGGGTCTTCAACCCTACGTAGGTTCCAACTGGGATATTACTACTCTGTTATCAGGGATACATTGAAACCTATATTATTTGACCCAGCCCAGAAAAGCACATGTCTGTTTGGTGTTTTGCTTCGTATAAGAACTCTTAGATCCATATAGCTTCAGACAGCTCAGTATGACTCTGCACGGCCCCTAGAATTCTTCTTTGCACTTTGAGCAGATGCCTATCTAGATCTTTATCCAGCCATCTTATAATTATCTTTTGGCAGACTGATTCTTTTATAGACAATTTACTCCTTAAGGGCAGAAATTTTATTTGCAGGTTTTCTTCTACTCTCCATTTCTCTGTCCTCCCGAGCACCATGGTTGGCACAGAAATGGCTCCCCAAAATATGTTTGAATTGATAAATTAAAAAGAAATATTTTGTACCATATAGCGTTGCACTGTGAAGACTAATTTATATCACACAGGAAAAAAAAGTAGAGTCCCCAAGTTCAAGATATTCTTATATGCAGTTAGTAAGTTAGGCAAGTCAAACTTACAACTTTAGAAGCCAACTGGTGTGGTTCATTGTGCCTTTTAGTCAGACATACCTAAGCCTGTATAACTGATAAGCCTATACTGAAAATGTTATACCATCATTACACACACCTGTAACTTTTAGTAGTGTTACTATAATCATTAAGAGCTGTTGACATTATGAACATTTGTTTGTTTATGCATTTAGTAAAATGAAGAATTCTTGTGGATCAGTAAGACCAAACAATGAAACTAATAAAAGTCCAAACACACACATCCCCCCAACCTTTCAAACTCATAATTTAAAAAAAAATTGCAAGATAAAGCAAATACTGGACTCATTTAAACCATTAATTGCAAAACGCGTATTTTTTAAAATTACAAAATTCTCTCCTGACATACAGGAAAATTGACTATATATTTTTTTAATTTTTTATTGAAATATAATTGACATGTAGCATTATATTAGTTTCAGGTCACAGTGTAATGAACTGGTACTTGCATATATTGTGAAATGATCACCGTAATGCATCTAGTTAATGTCTATTACGTTACATCAATGATGTAATGTACATCATTACAAGAGTCTTTCTTTCCTTGTGATGAGAACTTTTAAGATCTACCCTCTCAGCACCTTTCAAATATGCAACACAATATTATTAATTGTAGTCACCATGCTGTATATTACATCCCAAGACTTATTTATCTTATAACTGGAAATCTTTACCTTTTAATCCCTTCCACCATTTTGCGCATCTGCCAATCTCTACCTCTGGCAGCTACCAATCTCTATCTATGAGCTTGTTTTTTTTGTTTTCGCTTTAGATTGATTGGTTGGTTGATTTCTTTCTCTCTTTCTCTTTCTTAGATTTCACATATAAATTGTCTTCAGATTCTACAGAGACTTAAATTTTACAACATTTCTGGGAGGGGTAATGTGGCCATATCTATCAAACACCTGAAATCTACAAACTCTTTGACCCAGCATTTCCATTTCTGCAATTTATACAAAGGAAAAATGTAAGGATCTTGAAAAGTTTTACCTGCAAGGATCTTCAGTGCATAGTCATTAAAAAAGCAAGGTAAAGAAGCAGCAACAGGAATAAGAAACAATAAGGGTTGAGTTAAATAAATAGTGATGATGGCATAACAAAGCCTTTATGGCCCCCAATATGCTACTGTAGGAAATTATTTATTAACTGAATAGTTTAGTGCACTGACAGAAAACAGAGCCTTGAGGTTTGAGAGAATTTTGATCAACTTAGAGCTCTTATCACTAACTGTGTGACCCTGAGCAAATTCCTCAACTTTTCTGAGATTCAGAGTCCTAATCTGTAAAATGAGGGTAACTCCAATACTTGGACCACAGGGCTGTGATGAGTTTGAAATCAGCCAATGCAGTTAAAGCCAAGTGTTTGGCACCCAGTGTAATATTCAACATAGCAAGTATATGTACAATATATGCCTCAATATCTGAAGTGTAAAAGGCAGCTTTTGAAACAATATTTACAGCATAACTTCATTTTGGAAGTAAAAAATGATATTATATACAGATATAAATGGAAATCTTAAAAGACACACATGAAAATTTACTTTCATTTTCTCTGCATGGTAGATTTAGGGGAAGATTCCTTTTCCTTTTGCTTTTATGTATGACCTACAGTGTAATAAGAAATGTTAAATGGCTCCAAATGGTCATCAGTATCAATCCCTATAAATGAAAATCTCTCAACACAGGACTTCTTTGCCTGTGTTACCACTGTTCGCCTCACTGTCAAGTCACCAAAATCTCTTCAAATTATTGTCATGGAAGCCATACGGCTGTGGTTGGTAGTGCTAGGCAGATTACCCATGGGTTCCCATCGCTACTCTACCCTTGTCCTCTGCCGTACCCCATGTAGTGTATCTAGTAAACATTTAGTAAGCATCCTTCTGTTGGGAGCACTGGGGGTTGATACTGAGGGGAGGGGGGAGGATACAAAGCAGCACAAAGGATGGTTTCTGACCTAGAGGAATCTCTAGTGCCTCCAAAGGGAAGCACACTTATCTTATGTGCAGGTAATGCTTATCTTGTTGAGAAAATCCATCTGTCTCAAATGAGTTTGGAGAGCGAGAGAAAGCTGTCTTAAGGTGGTAGGGTGGGGCTACAAGAGGGGCATTAAAAACAAGTGTATTTCCATAGCCTACAGGTAGAATGATCTCTGACTAGGATGGAGCCCTTCTAAGCTCCTTGTGTCACCACTACCTTTGGTAAGATTTCTTGTGTGATTGCCTCTTTCTCCACCTGTTTTCTGAGGTCTTAGATGTTTATTCTTATATTTCAATCAATTCCTTTTGTGCCCACACCCCCATGACTCTGACATACTCATTTGATACACATCCTTGAAACATTAGTTTTCACACTTTGGGGGTCCTCGAGCATAACTATAATGTATGTCTAATGCAAAAATAAAATTTAGAAAAGTTAGAAAAATGTAAAGAAGAAAGTAAAAATCATCCATAAACCAGTCATGCAGAGATAATCATTCATAACATTTTGGTGCATGTGTTTCTAATACATGTGTGGGTGATTTTTAATATAATATTTTTAATCTGCATTTCTGTTTCATAATAATATATTTTTTCATGTCAATTAATATTTGACTACAGGCTTATGCTGTGACATCTTTTACAACCTCCCCCTCCTAGAGAGAAGCTCACTTCAACGCTTCTGTATGTTAGTTTCTAGGACTTTTCTGTGCTTATTTATGTATACTTTAGGTTTTAAAAATAAAACCTAGGTTATGTGTAGCATTGGACCTGCTTTTTTACTTAACGTTATTGTGTGAATTTTTATACATCATGTAACTGTCTTAAAATATGATTTCTAAAAAAAAATATATGATTTCTAATGGTTCCATTATATTCCACTAGGGGTGTGTACACATAGTTGATACAATAAATATCTTTAATTTTAAACCTATCTAATTTAGGATTGATGCTTAAATCATTACCCCTTCCATGAGGCTCTCAACTTCATACAAGAAGATCTAGTTTTGTTTCATCTTTGAATTGTAGTTATATAGCCAGCTGAAAAAGATGAAATCCTTTATTCTAAGATTAAATCCTCTCAATGGAAGCTTCCACTATGTGAATGGATCCAAGAAGTTATGGCTAGGTCACTTCAGAGATTGGAAAGGAGGCCATGACCCACAACATTGTGGTTGGTTGTGGTAGGAGAACAACTTGACCTTGAATGGGGCAGGTGGGCAGGATGGAGGGAAGGATGAATGCCTAGGAAGGGCATCCTCTCCAAAGTGCCACCCTCACTAATTGGAGGGAACAGCTAATGAAACCAGGCAAGAAGTTCCCAATATTTGGTGTTTCTTGCTTGTTGAATTAAAAACCAAAACCAAGGGGCGCCTGGGTGCCTCAGTGGGTTAAAGCCTCTGCCTTCAGCTCAGGTCATGATCCCAGGGTCCTGGGATTGAGCCCCGCATCGGGGTCTCTGCTCGGCAGGGAGCCTGCTTCTTCCTCTCTCTCTGCCTACTTGTGATCTCTGTCTGTCAAGTGAATAAATAAAATCTTTAAAAAAAAAAAAGATTAAAAAAAAAAAAAACAACCCAAAACCAAAACAAACTAGTAACTTGTTCTTCTTATTGATTTCGTATCCCTGGTTCTCTTAAAGATGTGACTCTGTAAATCTATAACCAAGGACTCGTAAGTTTTGATTTGTACTGGGATGAAGGTGGTAAAAACAAATGTATTCCATCTTGTTATTTTTGGTATTTCATCTGCTTTGAAAATGGCCTTTTAGCTCTCTACTTCAGTTTAGAATGAGGGCTCCAAACCAGGCCTGTGTTGAGTCCCAGACTAAGAGAACTAGAAGGAAATGTGGGGGCCAAGTAGTTCAGGTCCCCTCCTCTATGTGAAAAAGACAGTGCCCAGAGAGAAGAGATGACTCACATCTGAGTCAATGTACCCAGTGACTTACAAATCTGAGGCTTGTATGAAAGCCTACAAGACTTCCCCACCATCACGAGTTACTACATGCTCTGATCCCAACCGTTCAAGTGTCTCTAACATAGATTCTGTTGATCATTAGACTTCTAGCTTCCTTTTCCTGGAAATCTTTCAGTAACACTCTATTATAGTTTAGGTACTTTGTTAGGTTTTTAAACCATTAGTTCCTCTCATTCCTATCCTGTCCTGCAAGGTAAATATTGAATCTATACACATTTGAAAAAAATGGAAGCTAAGGATTTTTAAATTGCTACCCAACCTCAGGCAGCTGGTAAGTTGTGGGGTCTGGATTGAAGCCCAAACCTGTCTGACTCCAAAGATTTCTCTACTGTGCCAGTCTCTGTCCTGATACAGGAATTGATTGCATGAAATGAATCAATTTATGTCTCTACTATTTCTTGTCTATTGTCTTGTGGAAGAGCTGGTTTAATTAACTCTCCAAACATTTGTGCCTTTGAGTTGCGGGTCAGTGATTTTGACACATCCCCCACAAAGCAGCACTTAAATCAAAAGCAAAGACATCTTCCAGGCTCTAGGAGAGGAAGCTAAGTTGTGTAACTTAGCCACTCCTAATGATGGGCCCAGCTCCCAAACAGGATTGCAGCTTGACAACTGAAAACAAACAAAAATGAAAGTTTTACAAAAGTTGGGGGAGAATAAAAAGCATAAAAGGAAAAGAAAATAAGAACCTGTTCAATACCACATAAGTGAAGTCATCTTTGCTAAAAGAAAGGATGTATTTCAGAGAGACGCACAAAGAATCATTGAAGAGTTAGCAGGTGTGAAGGAAATTCAGGGCTGTGTTTTGGAATGTGGATTCCCTTGGCCAGGCATTTTCTCTTGACCTCTTCTCAAGAAAGATAGGTTATAGTATGACTTCTAAGTCTGTTTGGCACAATGCAGCGGGTATAAAGGAAAGTATTTTATGCTAGTTTGTTTCAAATTGATGTTTTTGAATCTGACCTATGTCAAGGTCAGGTTGGTGTGGAAGGGTTCCCTTCAACAGGCCCCCTCCCTGCCACTTCCCCAGGACTCTCTTCAAAATGAGGGGCCTGCTACCTCTTCTCCAACTCCACATCCCATGCTGTGACCTTTTGCTGGAAACCTGCATCTTCTGCCAAATTACTCTGTCCAGTCCACTTGTAAATAAGGGCTTTGTTCTCAGAGGATCTGCTTATTGGAAGTGTATTGGACTTATCTCTCTAAGACAAATGTTTCCCCCACCTTTTTCCCTTACAGAATTTACATAACTGGTTCGTAACTTGTGGTCCACATAGTGATTTCATAACTCTTTGTGATAAAACTTGCCTAAGAGACAGTATCTTTGTCCATCTCTCACTTTCTTTTGATTTTATTTCCTGAATACAGCCTTTGCATATCAGTGGGCAGACAAAAGTCATTGCCCAATAGCCCAACTATCTGTGTACAGAAAATAGTCTTTATCTGTGTATGATTTTTAGCCTTCTTCTGACTTTAATTTTGGGGGAATTTCTGAGGGCCAAATTTTGATGCATTTTCTGTAAAAAAACAGAATTTATTTTATCTCTGCCACTGAGTGCTGGAGAATAAGAGATCTGTGATGAAAATGTGTGTGCTTAATGAATCTTGATGCACTGAAAAAATAAAATAAAGTTTAAAAAATGTGTGTGCTTAAAAAAACCATTAAGTTTTCAAATGTTTTGGCTAGAACTAATACTTCTTTTTCACTTTATCCTCTTTAAAATATTTTTATTGTAGAAAATTAGAAAATATAATTAAGGAAAAATATCTATAATCCCAGTATTAGAGAAAACCAATGTTAACATTTTTGTGGTTATCTTTGTAAAACTTTACTTTATACATAGCCATATTTTATTTGTATAAAAACTAAGATCATGCTCTGTCCTATTCTGTAGTCTTTTTTTAAAAAAATACCTAGATGTCTTTCTATTATATTTGTACTATGTTTATTATATTAGTTATATAATATTCTATCTAAACTATATTAGATATTATAAACAAATTATAAATTAAATAGTAGTGCTATTTTAAAAAGGAGTTGGCATTGCCACTAGAACATGATGAATTTAAAATATGCTAGAGATATCAGTTATTTTTAAATAATATCTTTCTTTGTTCAGATATGTCAGCACAGCATCTAAAAATGTATTGTTTAATCTCACTTTCTTTACCATGCAATCTAAATCTCTAGATACATACCATTATTAGTGAAACAAAGTAACAGTCTTAGAGACATCTATACTGGGTATGATACTGAACTAGCATTAAATAAGCTGCCTCCTACATTGAAGAGTCTACATCCAATCACTTCCAAAGAAAGAGTTGATTTCAACTACTCTCTAGTATTTTCGAATAATTTTATCCACTGCCTAGGGTTTGGTGGGAAAATTACTGTTTCTTAACAGAATTTCACAGTCCAACATTAATGGCATTTGAAGCCTGACTTTCCTTATTTTGGGTGGGATGCAAGAGAAGAAGTGATGAATAATATTAACCAGGGATGGTACTGGGTATGAGATTGGCCCTAGCTCAATAAGAAGGGAAGACAACTACTCCAGCAACCAATATTGCATTGCATGTTAACTAAGTAAATTTACATTAAAATAAAAAGAAGGGAAGATAGGATATCCTCCATGGATATTATATTTAAATTTATATTTATTTTGGAAAATGTCAAACAGTTCAGTGATCTCTTTAAACACCATGCAGGGTCATGATTGAAGTTCTTAGATGCAGAGATACTGCTAAACAATAACACTGTACTCCAACCTACACTAGGTAATACTTACCTCAAAAGAGAAGCTCTCAAAGAGTGGCCACACTTTTCCATTGACTTGAATTTCTCCATTCACAAATAGGACATATTATATAAGCCCCAGATGTTCTTTTACCAAGTTGATATTCCGAAGAGATACTCTAGAGGCAGGAAGTGTATATATGGATGACTCTGGCAAGCATTGGCATCAAATTGGGCTTCATTTTCTATCTGGTCTCCTGGCCTAGTTGGAATGGTTGCCTCCTGAGAAGACCTGGCACATCCCTCGTCTAAACACAGTGTCTCCTCACTATCATCCCCCGCATTTCGCCAGTAACTGCCTTCAGCAAGATAGGAGTTGCTTTCCCTAAAGGCTTTGGACATGACCACTTTCCCCTTCGCATCTTCCAGGGAATGGGAAAGCTACTGCTCAGACATTATTTTATTAACTCCTCTTTCTTTTAGGATAATATACTAATGGCTCTTCAAAAGATGCAAGATCAAGGTGCTCTCTATCATTTGCAAAGGACTTTCAAAACTTTTTCATTTGATCTTCACGAACAATCTCATAGAGTAAGCAGGGCAGGCATCCGCAGGCAGATTTTCACAGATAAAGAAATTGAGAGGCATTATTACAACATATATGTACACTTAACATATGAAGATGGCATTGCTGACGACACTTACACATGACTGGATTGATCCTTCTCTGGTCCATGTTCCTACACCCCCTTGATTGCTTTGTGAGTGAAGTCATACATTTGCAGAAGGCTGAGCATAACCAAACAGCATTCTCCTCCAGGAAGCCAGCCTTGATATGAGCCTTCCTAGAACTAAGGAACCGTGCATATCACCAGCAGCATTTTAATTTTCTCAGTCATTTACGAACTATTCTATGTCATGCTGCTTATTGCTTTAACAGTAGCTGTAACAGAGGCCGCACATAAACATACACTGACCCTTACTTTCTAATATTCTGGACTTATTTATGTGCATGTTATTTAGTTATGTACATATATAATTATATTCTCATAGGTACTAACATATTCTGTTTTCTTACTGAAATACAGAAAACAAAAAGGCCTTTTGTGACAGATGTTATTATTCCTCATCTCCGACTGTTATCTAACTACAGCAAGCTAATATATATATATATTTTACTTCTTTTATTTTAAAGATTTTATTTTATTTTATTTTTTGACAGAGAGAGATCACAAGTAGGCAGAGAGGCAGGCAGAGAGAGAGAGAGAGAGAGAGAGAGAGAGAGAAGCAGGCTCCCCACTGAGCAGAGAGCCTGATGAGGGGCTCGATCCCAGGACCCTGAGATCATGACCTGAGCCAAAGGCAGCGGCTTAACCTACTGAGCCACCCAGGTGCCCCAGTATATATTTTTTTTACTTCTTATTCATTAGAATTCTGACCTGTCCACTCTTCTTAAATCATTTTATAATGAATGTGAATGTCCTTCTTGAAACAAAACTGTCCTCATTTCTCTATACCTGTATGCTGGCCTTCATTATTTGGATGGGAGAATAATGCTTTGCTTTAGTTCTCTTACCTTTTCCCTCTCTGGGCGGTGTTCTCTGGACCTACTTGGATCTTCTTGGCATCTTGTAGAACAAGCTGAATCCCAGGTGTTAACATTCTTCCCTAAGAGGAGTGGAATTGGGTCAAAATTGCCTTAGGATGATATTACTCTAACACTTTCTTCTAGCTAAAAAATATTGTGCCATTTGATGTCTTGTTTAGTATTCATCATTGGACTTCAATGTATATTTCACTATTAAAACATGGATTGTCAGGGTGCCTGGGTGGCTTAGTGGGTTAAAGCCTCTGCCTTTGGCTCAGGTCATGATCCCAGGGTCCTGGGATGGAGCCCTGCATCGGGCTGTCTGCTCAGCAGGGAGTCTGCTTCCCTCTCTCTCTGCCTGCCTCTCTGTCTACTTGTAATCTCTGTCTGTCCAATAAATAAAATCTTTAAAAAAAGAAAAAACAACAAAAAACCATGGATTGTCTTTCAGTTATGGTGACCAACAAGATAAGAAGTTAACAGTATCTGTTTTTAAGACCAGGTTTTTAAGACCAGACTTCCCTATCTGGTCTTGTTCTATCCCTTTCAAGTGTCTGTTTCCAAATATTGCCCTTTGGTTTCAGGAAAAGATCTCCTCTACTCCTTCCATTCCTAGACCTGCTTTCAGGAAAGGTGGTCATATTTGTCATCTACCCATTAGGGTAGTTTGAGGCAGAAGTGACTTTCTCCTTGCTCTGTCTCTGGTGGTGCAGATGTCTTCTGCAACATCCACTGTGACTGAGCAAACTCTCCTGAATATAGGGTTAAGTATCCTGTGGGCATCCAAGAGGACAAATGAGGCCATTGTTCATTCCCTCCCAGAGCTCACAAACTACTCAGGGAGACCAATTACAGGCAATGACTAAAGAACTGGTTGCTAAAAGATCATGGTCACAGGAGAGCACAGGAAAAATTGCATTTCCAAATTGCTATTCCTGTGAAATTTATGGGAACTGGCAGTTTGGAGCCTGGTTCAGAGTAAAGGGTTTCAAATCTTCTCTTTTCAGGTCTGATTCCATCACATCGAGAAGAGAGACTCTCTTAGCTGAACCTTCTTTGCTTTTCTGTCATGGGTGCTCCATGGAATAAAGATATCTATGACTGATCCATTTGTTCAGCTAACACATAATGAATGTTGATTATGTGCTCTACTTGGTGCTAAGCATATCGCAGTAAGAAAACTCTGTCCCCATCAACTATTTTATGTACTAATGAGGATAATATGAACATTAAGGAGAGTTAAGAGATAGCTGTGATATAGTGTGTCAAGTATTGTCATAATGATAAACACAGTCTACAAGGAGAAACAATGGAAAAGCACGTAAGGTATGAGGCAAGATTGGTAAGGGAAGCCTCTAGCTGCTTTCTAAGTTGAGACAAGAAAGGCAACGGGAGTTATCAGGTAAAGGAACTGAGAAGGAGCATGGTGAATTTATGAGTCTAAAGGTAGAGGAGTGTGGCCGAAGCACAGGTTGTGAATGCTGGGATATAGCAGGGAAGATGGGAGAAGAAGATGGAAAAGAAAATGGAGGGAAAACACTTGGTGAGACATGAGCCTCTATAGGTAAGTAGGAGTTCAGATCATGCCTGCCATACTCAGGAGCTCCTACTTTATTTGGAGTGCCATGAAGATTCATTGAAAGTTAATTGGCCAGTGACACAATCTGATTTGTATTTTAGAAAGAGTAGTCTTCCTGCTATATGCTGCATGAATTTGAGAGGGAAGTATTAGAGAGAGAGAGTACTTAGAGGACCTTTAAAATGATCCACAAGAGGTGACCATCAGGCCATGGCAATAGCAGTGGAGCCTAATAGAGAATTCAGTAAATGTTGAGGAATTAAGAGCTATAGGACTAGGGGCCTGATTGGCTAAGTATTGGGGAAGAAGAGATAATCAGACGGACTTCTGGCCTGGCCAACTGTATAGCTGTGACCTCATTCACTGAGATTGGACTGAAAAGGAGGAACAAGTTTACAGGGGAGATATGAAGGTGGTGAGTTCCTCTTTGGATAAAATGAGTTTGGGGTACCTGGGTGGCTCAGTGGGTTAAAGCCTCTGCCTTTGGCTCAGGTCATGATCCCAGGGTCCTGGGATTGGGCCCTGCATCGGGCTTTCTGCTCAGTGGGGAGCCTGCTTCTCCCTTTCTCTGTCTCTGCCTGCCTCTCTGTCTACTTGTGATCTCTGTCAAGTAACTAAATAAAAATAAATAAATAAATAAAAACTTTAAAAATGAGTTTGCAGTACCTGTGGGTCAACAAAGGTGACGTATGTATTAAGCAGTTGTTTAGATGGATTTGAGCTTGGGAGAGAGATATGACTGGAGATACAGATTTGGGAGTCATAGACGTACAGATTATGTCTAAGCAGTAAGAATGATGGAGCTTGCTTAGAAAGAACGTCCAGAGTGGGCTCTGACAAGCACCAGCATGTGAGACATGGGTGTGTGCTTGCGTTTGTGGTGGGGTCTCCCTGAAAGAAATATATGCAGTGAACAAGCAAGTAGAAAGACCACTGGGAATGTGCAGTTCCAAGGGTCAGAAGGACACAGAATTTCTAGAAGGATAATGTCATCAATCAACTGTGCTAAAGAAGATCAAGAAGGATAAGGAATGGAAAGTATCTATTGGATTGTCACAAAATCTGAGAAACAGATTTCTATGGGTTCAGATGTGAATGAGATAAAATTAAATAGAGATAAAATTAAATAGAATGAGATAAAATTAAATAGATTAAATAAATCCACCCATTAAATGGGTGGACCATTTTTTTTAGAAGCTTGGTCATGAAAAACAAGACTCTTCACCTTCTTTATGCTTCCAAGGTCAAATGGAATAAATGTGCTCTTTTTCGCCTGGCAATCTGTTAGATATCTGAAGAGACTGCTTCAGTGTCCTCCATATTTTCTTTCATCTCAACTAAAATTCTCCGGTTCTTTTTACTGTTCCTCATGTTGGGGACCACAGTTGGTGGTCCCTCACCCTCTTCAGAATAAAGGGGAAGGTTGTCTCACAGGCCATGGGTCAAGATGACCAGTCTGATCATGGAAATAGAAGAGGGAGAATTTGAGAAGCATCAGTTGACATCTGAAGTGTCCTTTTATTATTTCATTTAACAAATATTTTACCATGTGTCAGATAGACACCAGGAGCCCATCAGAGAGGAAACAATCATTTGTGTGGGCTTTAGAGGAGTGTCTCCAGGACAGCTCCTCAGAGATGAGTTTTATGGAGCCAAGAGAGAGTGAATCTCAGACTCTTGGAGAAAGGAGTCATCACAAGGAGTAGGTTTCTCTTCTTCGTAGGCCAGCTAAGCCTTCCTAGGAGTTGGGGGCAATAAGAACAGGAAAGAGGAGCCTGAAACCCTGCTGTTCCTCTAATTTGCTTTGTGACCTGAACTAAGACACTCCTTTGAGCATCTGGTTTCTTATTTGTAAAATGAGGGTGTTGTCAGATATCTAAAATGTCTGGCAGTGCTCTTGGATTCCATCATTTGAAACCAACTGAATATTTACTTTGAGAAAAATAAATCCTGTCAATGTGCCATTACTATGGTATTTCTGGACCTATGTGGTAGTTACCTGGGTGTGTTTATTTTATGATCCTTCATTTATGATTTTTTTTTTTAAAGACTTTATTTATTTGTCAGAGAGAGAGGGAGAAAGAGCAAGCACAGGCAGACAGAATGGCAGGCAGAGGCAGAGGGAGAAGCAGGCTCCTGCTGAGCAAGGAGCCCGATGCGGGACTCGATCCCAGGATGCTGGAATCATGACCTGAGCCGAAGGCAGCTGCTTAACCAACTGAGCCACCCAGGCGTCCCCATTTATGATTTTTTGAATGCATGTCATACTTCAGTAAAAAATGTTTCTAATAAAAATGTCATTAAAATAATAAAGGATGCAGTTTTTTTTTGGGGGGGGGTGGTTGGAGAGAATACTGTTGTCAGCATTTGGATAAATGTCTTTCCCCAAATTTCACAAAATATGTGAGAAGTTACAGTTGGCCCAGCAGGAAACCCAGGCTTGGGGACGACTTCCTTCAACAAAGCTCCCAGCCAGGAACATCTGGTTGTGGAATGTGTGCTAGCACTGCTCCCTGGCACTGAGACTAATGTTGGGCAGGTAGTAATCCTGGTGACATAATCCACACACTTCCTTGGGATATCCCAATAACTGGGAAAGAGACTTGTTCTCATTTCTAAGCCTCATCACCATCTAGTTTCTGAATCAGTGGCTTCAAAATCAGGGAACCTATTTACTTTGGAGAGGGAAAAAAAGGCTGCAGTAGGCTGAATTGTTGCCCTTTGTTGATTCTTTTGAGTTCTCTGCTCCTCCCTTTTTCACTTGTATGTGGCAACCATATTTGAGGTCTTATAGTCCCCTTGAAGCACATCATCCAGACCCAGCATCTTTATTCTGGTCAAAGAATAAAGATTCTGGTCTTCTGGAGGGGATTGGAAGGTTGGTGATTTAGCCTTAATTATTCTTCTTCCCAGGAGGAGAATTCCACCACTTTCTGTCCCCTCCCTGTCCTAAGCTCTTCACCGTCAGGTCAATTGCAAATTTAGGACACCTCTCTACTGTGTGAGATAAGTCATTACATGTGATTCCTGGCTTACCGGTTGGCTTATACGTTGGCTTCCTTCTGCTTTTTTAAGCACATCCCCAGCCACCTCCTCCCCAACTCACAAATCCTTGTACAGGTTTATATTAATAGCTACCTCCAGAATTTATCTTTGTGGGGGAACTCCATTTATTTGGGGTGCTGAAGGGGAGAACCTGAGTGACTTGGCTATGTGGATGAAACAGATATGTCCTGGGATGCCTGGGTGGCTCAGTTGGTTAAGCCACTGCCTTCGGCTCAGGTCATGATCCCAGTGTCCTGGGATCAAGTCCCGCATCAGGCCCTCCGCTCAGCAGGAGCCTGCTTCTCTCTCTGTCTCTGCCAGCTTGTGTGCTTGTGCTCTCTTTCTGTGACAAATAAATAAATAAAAATCTTAAAAAAAAAAAGAAACAGATATGTCCTTCAAATAATAAACACACAAGGAAGAAATTGTTACCCTGGAAAGAAAGAAGACACAGATGAATGGTGCAAAGTTGGACCGTATCCAATGTAACTCACCCCTCCAGGACTTCTCTCAGTCCTTGGTGATGTTGTTAATCTCACAAAGCATCTGGGGCGAGTGAAACCACTCCAGTGCCAGCCCTGATGCTGCATTTGGGTTGCCTGTGAGGGAGCTGTTCCAGCAGGGATGGAGGTGTGGTGACAGCAGAGAGGAGGTGTGAGGAGGACTTCAGACTCTCATCCTGCCAGAGAGTGGCAATTTTAAGCAAGTGTTACCAATCCTCAAGGGGTGTGGGCTGGAGGTGGGCAGCTGGCATTTCAGTCACACACACCATATTACCTGCCATCTTTTGAACACAATGCTCTTCACACCTCACAGCTGTGCAAGGACTGGCCTTGCCCATCTCCAACATGCTGTTGGCTCTATGGCGCCTTTCTCTACAACTTTAACTTTCCACACTCTCAGCCCTTCCTCCACTCACCCCTGTTAATCCTGCCTTCTCTTTCCACAGTGTTTGTGTGCATTCTCCTAGTGTGACTTGCTCACCAGTCTGTAATTATCTGCTAGATTGCGAGCTTCTCTGAGGAAAGACTGTGCAATGTGCTTCTATGTGTGTCTGTGTCTGTGCCTGTCCAGAAGATGTTTCCATTCATGTTGTGCACAGGGCTTCATTACTCAGCCCACCAACATTTACTGAGTACTCCTGTATGAAGTATGAGGTCGTGTGCCAGCAACAATAGATCGACAGAGGCCTTGCCTTTCGAACTTAGACCTGACAGAGAAACAAGCAGGGCGTCCATTTGAGAACTTGTACTTGGTCCCTGCTCTCTGTCATGCCCATGCCAAGTATGGGCTATAAAGATGAGTGCTTTGAGTTGCTCATGGCCCAGGAGTGAAGACAGGGATGTTGTGGAGATGACACAATAGCAAGATAAGTGCTACAAGTCAGGGACCCAAGCCCTACCATAACCCCACCTTGGAGACTGGTGGAAGTGTTTGTGGAATGTGTAAGAAAATTAATCTCAGGGAGTCACAAGGGATCTGTAACCTCACAAAATTTTCTAGCCAATATCTTTGTCTTTATCAATTCTTTCCCATATACATTTTTGAAGAACCCCCTTTAAAAATTAGTACCTGGTGTGAGGGGCTCAGCAAATCTCTGCATGTTTTCCTTCTTATATGCAAGAAGACTTATTGGGGCCCTAGTGTGTCTCCAGCCCTGGCTTGAGTGAGGTGCCCAGGGGATGTCCCTAGTAGCTCTGGTCAATGTAGATAGCCATTTGCACTAGAGGGAAGTCAGAGGCCAAACACCCCAGAGTCTTCACAATGGGCACCCAAATTCATGACATGGCAATTCTCTTCCTCTGACCCTACAGACTGTGCATCACAGGGGAACTACCATGTTCGTGGGAGTCACAGAGTGAAGATGAGGTGGGGGAAAACCATACATGAGCAACCTCTCCAAACTTAGATCTAGAATATTGTGGGTACTGGAGAAAAGTCCAAATCTTGTAGCACTGTTGAGCTAGAAGGAAACTTGGGTACAATCACTCGAACAGTTTTCAAACTTTCACATAGTGTTCTCTCCACATGAAAGCTTCAGAAAAGGTCCAAAACCGGAGAAGTGGAAAAGTTTTGATTGAAATGAGTTACTCATTTATGCAAACCATGAAGTCTGGCCTCTCATTTTTATTGACAAGGAATCTATGGTACAGAAAGAAGAAGGACTTCCCTAGGGTTACCCAGTGAGTGAGTGGGGATGACTTCTTCATGCCGGACCTGTGTTCCCCCCACCTTGGTCCTGAATGAGCACAAGGTCCTGCCTGCCAAGGGGGGCCCAGCTGGGATCAAAGAGACCCTGCATCCATTCAACTTCCCCCAGGATACAGAGCAGCCGGCTGGCATGTTATCACTAATGTACAAAATGTGAAATTGTGAAGGCTTGTTTGCCAATTCTCTTATCTCAGCTGGCACAGAGAAGGGCTCGTTGGAGTTCTGCGGTGTTAGAGTATTACTTCTCCACCTCACATCCCTTGGCTGTTCTCACAGAGACTCAGGAAAGGCTGTGCATATAAATTCACATAAATTACCTTTACAAAATGTCAGAATTAAAAGTGGATTTTTATTTTGGGGATGTGCCTCGAGATTGTTAACCCCTTCTCGTGGGTACATGTGTCACCATCAGAAAAGCAGCTGACTTCTTCAAAAGCAAGGTAAGCCACAGGAACTTATGCCCACGCTCCCTCCCCAGCCCCGCGCTACCTCGTTGGCAAGAGGTAGCAGCTCTTGTCAGAAAACCATGGACTTTCCTAAGCTCCTGGCTGGCCCACAGATAATCCTCTGGAAATAGTATTTTTAATCTGGTGGTGGCCATAACTTTATTCTTTATCACTTCTTCTTAATTGACTGGTCAAGTTCAGAGGAGACACAGAACCCACCTGGGCCTCAGTTTCCTCATTGACAAAATGTGGAGGCTAGCACAGATGAGTGTTTCCTAGCTAGGCATTGTCTGCCCAAAGATCCAGAAAGGTGGTAAGGGGGATACTTAAATAACTATTAAAATTTCAAAAGCTTTACAGAAATCACAAGGCACCTGCAATAGGGTTACATAGGGTTAAAAACAATCCCATGGAGACTTATGGAGTTACATGGGAGAAGCCAAGGAAAGTAAAGAAAGTAAGGGAGAAACAGCTGTGCAGACTTGCCAGGGAGGCAGAGAAGGTGAGGAGCCAAGACTTCCTAAAAGAAGATGGAAAAATGGGAAAGATAGTGCTGGAGAGTGGCATGGATGGGCCTTGAAAAAGAGGTCCACCATGAAACAGCCTGAGTTTTACTGCTATTTATTTTACTGGTATCTCTGTGATACTTTTTGTCATATCTGTCCTATTCTTTATTAAACTCTTGTGAGAAGGAAAAAGTCCCCAAACTCCCCCTTTCTTTGCCTCTGGTTGGAGTTGTGGCCACTCAGTGTGGCCAGCTACTTCTTTCAAGCTGACCAGAACTTTTCAGCATAGTTCTTTATACACTTTTCTAGAAAACAAATATTTATTGGGGTCAACTCTTCAGGATGTCTCTTTGATTTTAATAAAGCAAAAAATAATTATCTTAAGATTGCACAATTTGTCCACAGGACAGAAAGACAAAAATCTTTCAATACATAGTGGAGGAGAATCTTCCAGAATAAGGAGTTTGGAGGCACTGGAAGGGGTGGGGAATGTTTCTAGATCTGATGGTTTATTAGAATGGAATGGAATATTCCCAGAATGGAATATTAAGGAGCCAGTGTCAGTAGTAGGATGGAGCTTTGATTAGGGGTCACATTATCATTTCCATGAGACTAAAACTCTTTTGTCTTTATGGGCCTCTCCACCATAACATTGTCAATATTAAAACTTACATTTCTATGTCATCAAATAGTGTGGTTAAGTCAAAACATTTCTTTTGACCATAAAAACTGTCTTTTCAGATATTATAATAAATTGACACGTTTCCTGAGCCCCTAAAAGGTTTGTGGAACATAGGCACTGTACCTGTCATACTTAACAGATAAGTCAACCTGATGTGAGGTAGAGGAGAAAGCTTTAGCTCCTGGGGTTGAGTGCTGGGTACCTGCTGGGGATGCGGGAGAAGTTGCTTCCTGGGAGTTTTATCTCCCAGCCCAGAGCAAAGCAGAGCTGACTGACTGAGACCTTCCGCAAAAGTGTTTCCAATTGATCAACATGTAAATTTGGTAGCTGTTTCTCGGCTTCTCTTCTAAGTGCTCTAACTTGAAGCAGTGAACAAGAATCCGAAGTCTTGTTTTGATTCTATTTAGCTCCTTGGGTGAGGCCCTCACCTGAGGGTTCCAAAGTTTGCAAAATGAAGGAGTTGCACTAGACATTGATTTTCCAGCCACAATTTATGCCCCATGTGCTTCTGAAATACTATCAGAAAAGATCGTAGAGAGATAGATGAAAGCATGTATACGGTGAGGCAGGTATACTTAGATGAGGACCCAGAAATAAGTTATTTACTGCAATACTGTATTAAATTTAGCTCTGAATTTGCTGGCAGCTGAAAAATATAGAAGACTTATCATCTGATTGAAGGAAGAATCAGCTCCTTTAGATATTTACTTGGCATTACATTGAAGGTCATGCAGAAGATATGACCACTAGTTGACCTTCGAGCTAGCTAGCCCCAGGGCAGTTGGAAAATTCTCCCCCATCCCCTGCCCTTGAAATGTACATTCCACCCACTATTCCCACAGTGGGAGCCACAGCTGAGTAGAGAAAGGACACAGCTGAGAGAGAGAGAGAGAGAGAAAAAGAGAGTGGAGGTGTTGCTGAGACCATATTGACCTTATATATGATGGAATCCAAGTATGCCATGTCTATAAACTTTTAAGACTATGAAAATCTAAAAAAAAAAAAAAAAAAAAAAAGCAGGATACCTGGGTGGCTCAGTTGGTTAAGTGTCTGCCTTCAGCTCAGGTCATGATCTCAGGTTCCTGGAATCGAGTCCCACATCGGGTTCTCTGCTCAGTGGGGAGCCTTCTTCTAACCCTTTCCCTCTGCCTGCTGCTCTCCCTGCTTGTGCTCTCTCTTTGACAAATAAATAAATAAGCAAGCAAATAAATAAATCTATCTTTAAAAACTAAATAAACTTTTATGGTTCTAGCTAGCATATGCAGAGAGGTGCCTGTTTTGAAGCACCGAAGACAACTCACATTAAGTTCTCTTGCCTGTTAAACTGGCCACTTACTGCTCTTTGTCTGATCTCTCCTTGCCCTCTGTGTCAGGGGCCAGTTTCATATTATATCAGAAAGTCTCCAGAGTTCGCAAATCAACATATTTACTAAACGTTGTATGTTTTATTACAAAAGCAGCACTAACACAATTTAATTTTTTTTAAGGCAAAAAAATCACTTTCAATCCAACTACCTCAATAAATCTAAGTATTTTCCTTATGGTCTTTATCAATGTAAAAAATTATTCCAATCATCCTATCTAGAGAAAATCTTTTTTTGCTTTTGATTTTTTTTTTTTTTTTAACCTGGGAAGATACATCCTTCACTTCCTTGCTCTGACAGCAGTTATGCATGTTATTTTAAATGTCTGCAGGCTATCAATTGGACAGACTTTGCAACTCCTTGGCTGTTCGGTGTTTACTTGATTTCTAGTTTTTCATTACCTCCCACAATAAGCAATTAATGTGACTCCCTTTTGCTTCTTTAGAATTTTCTGGAATGAGATCAGGTCAAAAAGCATGGACATCTTTTCTAAGCTTTGACCTTACTTCCCTTAGAAATTGTGCGACTTGAGTACTAAATGCTAATACTTAGGATTCCATGGAGTGTTAGAGAATAATGATCTTTTTAAATTATAAGTGGCCCTGAGTGGGTCTGTTGCAAGGCATGCTTTATCCATGTGAAGCAGCAAAAACATTTGAATTTGTCTGGATTTGTTTTCAGTATTAATATGCTTTTAATATTTCAATGTCCACTATTCAGGCAGAGGTAGAAGAGCTTATCTGTTGAGTTGGGGAGATATATTGTCTGGGCGGAGGGTGATGAGGAGTGGAGCTGGCCCCTTCGATGTGGGCGCTCCTCTCTTATTGGGGAGGTTGTAGAGGAAGTTACATTTGCTGTCCTCGCAAAGATGTCCCTGTGACCAGGGCCGAACTGGAATCATCCTGGATTAAGGTGGCCAGACTCCATTTTCTACCACTCATGGCTGTTAAGAATTGAACTGGAGCTGAGTTTCCCTCTTTCCTGGATCTCAAACAGCTTGGTCTCAAAGTGCTCTGAATTCTCTTCCCAGAGTGTTTCCAGAGAAGACAGCCTGAGGGAGAGGAAGTGGTGCAAATTAAGTCCTCCCCCTGTTTTCCAGGCACAGGAGCCTTCTGCAGATGTCTGTTGTGAGGCATGCGTTCGCAGAGTGTGGCAAATACAGAAGCAGGCTTTCCTTCCCCCAAAGGCACAAACCTTCCTTAACAGGTTACAGGGAACTCCAGAAACACTCTTCCTGCTAACAGCCCGCTGGGTGGTTGAGGCGGCAGACCTGCCAGGGAGGCTGAAGTACTTCACTGATTGTTCTGTCTCTGTCTCTGTCTCTGTCTCTCTCTCTCTCTCTCTCTCTCTCTCTCTCACACACACACACACACACACACACACAAAGTGCACGCACACGTGATTTCTCCTGCTTCTATGGGTGTGCCTTGTATCTCCTACAGGCCAATCGCTGCATTTTGTGCATTTAACTTAAAAAAATTACTGAAGACTCAGCAAAGCCATCCTGCTGTAACACAGCGTGCCTCAGGATGGGCGTGCTGGACTGGTCTGGAAGCCCAGTTGGGAGCCCAGAGTGGGCATCCGGATGTCCCCACAGCTATCTGAGTGTGCCCTGGGTGGGTCCCTAAATGCTGTGATTCCCAGAGAGATACAGGTAAAACCATCATGTAGGGTTGCTGGGAGGATCCAACGGGGGACCCGTCATGTGACCTGCAGAGTCCCCTGACCAGCTGTGTTTTCTCTTGCATTCAAACATCGCAGGGTGACTGGGTACGTCCACCTCTGTCTGAGAGAATCCCTGTTTACTCCTCTCATTCTGACAATATTGTTAATAGTGCGCTTTTCATGCTCCAAAGTGTCCAGCTTTAGGCAATAGGTTATATGCTCATACTATTTTTACCTCTCTTGAATACTCTAATTCCAATGTTAAGAATGTACACTTGCTGGGGTTGGGGCTATTTCTCATGGTCTAGTGTTTCACAGGAATTGAGGAGATGGGATTTATCTGATTAGGAACACTGAAGCAGCTTTGAGAATAAGATGGAGTTCCCAGTCACAGTGAAGCAGGGCACAAAACCCACCTTCTGTGTAGCCTGGACAGTGTACTTACTGCAGGCCAGACTATCTGGTCTCAGCTTGGAAATGGTGACCTGATGTGGGGGCGCTTTTTACTAGAGTGGTGTGTGCTTTCTATTTATTTTCTTCAATAGTGCTGTATATTTATAAAATAGATTAAGTTTATTGTGTTTTTATTTGAGTCCTATATAATCATTGCAAGCATCCAGAGACTTATAAAAACAAAAAATGAAAATCACCTATCATCCAGAAATAACCATGAATATTCTATTTTATTTCTTTTTTGATATTTTCTAACCCTGCCACATAATACATGTATATACATATTCAACTTCCAGTTTCCTTTCTTCTTTTTTTTTGTCTTTTTGAATTATTTTTAACCCATTTGAATCTAATAATTCATAGTTATTCATAATCTTTTTTCATTAACAATATATTTTGGATAGATTTCCATGATAAAAATATGCACTTACATTTTTAATGACTACATTATATTTCACTTTATGATATAATGTATTTAACCAATTCCCTACTGACTGGTTCTTCGTTTTACTATATTCTTTTGGTATTAGAAACAGTATTGCAGGGGCGCCTGGGTGGCTCAGTGGTTAAAGCCTCTGCCTTCGGCTCAAGTCATGATCCCAGGGTCCTGGGATCGAGCCTCACATCGGGCTCTCTGCTCAGCGGGGAGCCTGCTTCCTCCTCTCTCTCTCTGCCTGCCTCTCTGCCAAAGTGATCTGTCAAATAAATAAAAATATAAAAAAAAAAGAAACAGTATTGCATGAGTGTCTAATGTGACTGTTACACACAATGTTTTGCTATTAGACATAAAGTTGTGTATTTTTCTGCTATTAGACACATGTGATGAACTACCTTCTATATTGATGTCTTTGGGCATTTGTCTACATTATTTCCGTAGGATAAAATTTTGGAATTGTTTTTTGAGTTAAAATATGCTCAGTTCTAAGTGCTTTTGTGCCCTATTACTACCCAAGCAGCATAGGAAAAGGTGCATTATCATTCCTTTTAAGTGGTAAATAAGTTGTCAGGCTGATGTTTTTTTTTTTTTTTAATTTAAATTTTATTATTATTTTTTTTAAACATATAATATATTTTTATCCCCAGGGGTACAGGTCTGCGAATTGCCAGGTTTACACACTTCACAGCACTCACCATAGCACATACCCTCCCCAATGTCCATAACCCCACCCCCCTCTCCCAACCCTCTCCCCCCATCAACCCTCAGTTTGTTTTGTGAGATTAAGAGTCACTTATGGTTTGTTTCCCTCCCAATCCCATCTTGTTTCATTTACTCTTCTCCTACCCCTTAACCCCCCATGTTGCATCTCCTCTCCCTCATATCAGGGAGATCATATGATAGTTGTCTTTCTCCGATTGACTTATTTCGCTAAGCATGATACCCTCTAGTTCCATCCACATCATCACAAATGGCAAGATTTCATTTCTTTTGATGGCTGCGTAGTATTCCATTGTGTATATATACCACATCTTCTTTATCCATTCGTCTGTTGATGGACATCTAGGTTCTTTCCATAGTTTGGCTATTGTAGACATTGCTGCTATAAACATTTGGGTGCACGTGCCCCTTCGGATCACTACGTTTGTATCTTTAGGATAAATACCCAGCAGTGCAATTGCTGGGTCATCGGGTAGCTCTATTTTCAACATTTTGAGGAACCTCCATGCTGTTTTCCAGAGTGGTTGCACCAACTTGCATTCCCACCAAGAGTGTAGGAGGGTTCCCCTTTCTCCGCATCCTCGCCAGCATCTGTCATTTCCTGACTTGTTAATTTTAGCCATTCTGACTGGTGTGAGGTGATATCTCATTGTGGTTTTGATTTGTATTTCCCTGATGCCGAGTGATGTGGAGCACTTTTTCATGTGTCTGTTGGCCATCTGGATGTCGTCTTTGCAGAAATGTCTGTTCATGTCCTCTGCCCATTTCTTGATTGGATTATTTGTTCTTTGGGTGTTGAGTTTGCTAAGTTCTTTATAGATTTTGGACACTAGCCCTCTATCTGATATGTCGTTTGCAAATATCTTCTCCCATTCTGTCAGTTGTCTTTTGGTTTTATTAACTGTTTCCTTTGCTGTGCAAAAGCTTTTGATCTTGATAAAATCCCAATAGTTCATTTTTGCCCTTGCTTCCCTTGCCTTTGGCGATGTTCCTAGGAAAATGTTGCTGCGGCTGAGGTCAAAGAGATGGCTGCCTGTGTTCTCCTCAAGGATTTTGATGGATTCCTTTCTCACATTGAGGTCCTTCATCCACCTTGAGTCTATTTTCGTGTGTGGTGTAAGGAAATGATCCAATTTCATTTTTCTGCATGTGGCTGTCCAATTTTCCCAACACCATTTATTGAAGAGGCTGTCTTTGTTCCATTGGACATTCTTTCCTGCTTTGTCGAAGATGAGTTGCCCATAGAGTTGAGGGTCTATTTCTGGGCTCTCTATTCTGTTCCATTGATCTATGTGTCTGTTTTTGTGCCAGTACCATGCTGTCTTGATGATGACAGCTTTGTAATAGAGCTTGAAGTCCGGAATTGTGATGCCACCAACTTTGGCTTTCTTTTTCAATATTGCTTTGGCTATTCGAGGTCTTTTCTGGTTCCATATAAATTTTAGGATTCTTTGTTCCATTTCTTTGAAAAAAAAATGGATGGTACTTTGATAGGAATTGCATTAAATGTGTAGATTGCTTTAGGTAGCATAGACATTTTCACTATATTTATTCTTCCAATCCAGGAGCATGGAACATTTTTCCATTTCTTTGTGTCTTCCTCAATTTCTTTCATGAGTACTTTATAGTTTTCTGTGTATAGATTCTTAGTCTCTTTGGTTAGGTTTATTCCTAGGTATCTTATAGTTTTGGGTGCAATTGTAAATGGGATGGACTCCTTAATTTCTCTTTCTTCTGTCTTGTTGTTGGTGCAGAGAAATGCAACTGATTTCTGTGCATTGATTTTATATCCTGACACTTTACTGAATTCCTGTACAAGTTCTAGCAGTTTTGGAGTGGAGTCTTTTGGGTTTTCCACATATAGTATCATATCATCTGCAAAGAGTGATAGTTTGACTTCTTCTTTGCCGATTCAGATGCCTTTAATTTCCTTTTGTTGTCTGATTGCTGAGGCTAGGACTTCTAGTACTATGTTGAATAGCAGTGGTGATAACGGACATCCCTGTCGTGTTCCTGGCCTTAGCGGAAAAGCTTTCAGTTTTTCTCCATTGAGAATGATATTTGCGGTGGGTTTTTCATAGATGGCTTTGATAATATTGAGGTATGTGCCCTCTATCCCTACACTTTGAAGAGTTTTGATCAGGAAGGGATGCTGTACTTTGTCAAATGCTTTTTCAGCATCTATGGAGAGTATCATATGGTTCTTGTTCTTTCTTTTATTAATGTGTTGTATCACATTGATTGATTTGCGGATGTTGAACCAACCTTGCACCCCTGGAATAAATCCCACTTGGTCGTGGTGAATAATCCTTTTAATGTCCTGTTGAATCCTATTGGCTAGTATTTTGGCGAGAATTTTTGCATCTGTGTTCATCAAGGATATTGGTCTGTAGTTCTCTTTTTTGATGGGATCCTTGTCTGGTTTTGGGATCAAGGTGATGCTGGCCTCATAAAATGAGTGTGGAAGTCTTCCTTCCATTTCTATTTTTTGGAACAGTTTCAGGAGAATAGGAATTAGTTCCTCTTTAAATGTTTGGTAGAATTCCCCTGGGAAGCCGTCTGGCCCTGGGCTTTTGTTTGTTTGGAGATTTTTGATGACTGTTTCAATCTCCTTACTGGTTATGGGTCTGTTCAGGCTTTCTATTTCTTCCTGGTTCAGTTGTGGTAGTTTATATGTCTCTAGGAATGCATCCATTTCTTCCAGATTGTCAAATTTGTTGGCGTAGAGTTGCTCATAGTATGTTCTTATAACTGTCTGTACTTCTTTGGTGTTCGTTGTGATCTCTCCTCTTTCATTCATGATTTTATTTATTTGGGTCCTTTCTCTTTTCTTTTTGATAAGTCTGGCCAGGGGTTTATCGATCTTATTAATTCTTTCAAAGAACCAGCTCCTAGTTTCGTTGATTTGTTCTATTGTTTTTTTGGTTTCTATTTCATTGATTTCTGCTCTGATTTTTATGATTTCTCTTCTCCTGCTGGGTTTAGGGTTTCTTTCTTGTTCTTTCTCCAGCTCCTTTAGGTGTAGGGTTAGGTTGTGTACCTGAGACCTTTCTTGTTCCGTGAGAAAGGCTTGTACCGCTATATATTTTCCTCTCAGGACTGCCTTTGTTGTGTCCCACAGATTTTGAACCATTGTGTTTTCATTATCATTTGTTTCCATGAATTTTTTCAATTCTTCTTTAATTTCATGGTTGACCCATTCATTCTTTAGAAGGATGCTGTTTAGCCTCCATGTATTTGGGTTCTTTCCAAATTTCCTCTTGTGATTGAGTTCTAGCTTCAGAGCGTTGTGGTCTGAAAATATGCAGGGAATGATCCCAATTTTTTGATACTGGTTGAGACCTGATTTAGGACCGAGGTTGTGATCTATTCTGGAGAATGTTCCATGTGCACTAGAGAAGAATGTGTATTCTGTTGCTTTGGGATGAAATGTTCTGAATATATCTGTGATGTCCATCTGGTCCACTGTGTCATTTAAGGCCTTTATTTCCTTGTTGATCTTTTGCTTGGATGATCTGTCCATTTCAGTGAGGGGAGTGTTAATGTTCCCTACTATTATTGTATTATTGTCTATGTGTTTCTTTGATTTTGTTATTAATTGGTTTATATAGTTGGCTGCTCCCACGTTAGGGGCATAGATATTTAAAATTGTTAGATCTTCTTGTTGGACAGATCCTTTGAGTATGATATAGTGTCCTTCCTCATCTCTTGTTATAGTCTTTGGCTTAAAATCTAATTGATCTGATATAAGGATTGCCACTCCTGCTTTCTTCTGATGTCCATTAGCATGGTAAATTCTTTTCCACCCCCTCACTTTAAATCTCGAGGTGTCTTCAGGTTTAAAATGAGTTTCTTCTAGGCAACATTTAGATGGGTTTTGTTTTTTTATCCATTCTGATACCCTGTGTCTTTTGATTGGGGCATTTAGCCCATTAACATTCAGGGTAAGTATTGAGAGATATGAATTTAGTGCCATTGTATTGCCTGTAAGGTGACTGTTATTGTATATTGTCTCTGTTCCTTTATGATCTACTACTTTTAGGGTCTGTCTTTGCTTAGAGGACCCCTTTCAATATTTCCTGTAGAGCTGGTTTGGTGTTTGCAAATTCTTTCAGTTTTTGTTTGTCCTGGAAGCTTTTAATCTCTCCTTCTATTTTCAATGATAGCCTCGCTGGATATAGTATTCTTGGCTGCATGTTTTTCTCATTTAGTACTCGGAATATATCATGCCAGCTCTTTCTGGCCTGCCAGGTCTCTGTGGATAAGTCTGCTGCCAATCTAATATTTTTACCATTGTACGTTACAGACTTCTTTTCCCGGGCTGCTTTCAGGATCTTCTCTTTGTCACTAAGACTTGTAAATTTTACTATTAGGTGATGGGGTGTGGACCTATTCTTATTGATTTTGAGGGGGGTTCTCTGAACTTCCTGGATTTTGATGCTTGTTGCCTTTGCCATATTGGGGAAATTCTCTCCAATAATTCTCTCCAATATACCTTCTGCTCCCCTCTCTGTTTCCTCTTCTTCTGGAATCCCAATTATTCTAATGTTGTTTTGTCTTATGGTGTCACTTATCTCTCAAATTCTCCCCTCATGGTCCAGTAGCTGTTTGTCCCTCTTTTGCTCAGCTTCTTTATTTTCTGTCATTTGGTCTTCTATATCGCTAATTCTTTCTTCTGCCTCATTTATCCTAGCAGTGAGAGCCTCCATTTTTGATTGCACCTCATTAATAGCTTTTTTGATTTCCACTTGGTTAGATTTTAGTTCTTTTATTTCTCCAGAAAGGGCTTTTATATCTCCCGAGAGGGTTTCTCTAATATCTTCCATGCCTTTTTTGAGCCCGGCTAGAACCTTGAGAATCGTCATTCTGAACTCTTGATCTGACATATTACCAATGTCTGTATTGATTAGGTCTCTAGCCTTTGGTACTACCTCTTGTTCTTTTCTTTGTGGTGAATTTTTCCGCCTTGTCATTTTGTCCAGATTAGAGTATATGAAGGAGCGAGTAAAATACTAGAAGGATGGCAACAACCCCAGGAAAATATGCTTTAACCAAATCAGAAGAGATCCCAAATCATGAGGGGGTAGAAAGGGGATTAAAAAGAGGTTCAGAAAGACAAAAAAAAAAAAAAAAAAAAAAAAAAAGAAAAAGAAAAAAGAAACAATTAAAAGAAGAAAATGAATAAAGAAAAAATATAAAAAGAAAAAATATATTAGATAAACTAGTTAAAAAACGTTAAAAAATAAAAGGGTAAAAGTTTAAAAAAATTTAGCAGAAGAAGAGGAAAAAAATTGAAAAAGGAAAAAAAAATTAACTGCAAGGCTAAAGAATCATGGGGAGAAAGCCATGAGCTCCGGCTTTGCTTTCTCCTCCTCTGGAATTCTGCTGCTCTCCTTGGTATTAAAACTACACTCCTTAGTAGGTGAACTTGTTCCTGGCTGGATTTCTTGTTGCTCTTCTGGGGGAGGGGCCTGTCGTAGTGATTCTCAAGCGTCTTTGCCCCAGGCGGAGTTGCACCGCCCTTACCCGGGCCGGGCTGAGTAATCTGCTCGGGTTCGCTTTCGGGAGCTTTTGTTCCCTGAGCGCTTTCCATAGAGTTCTGGAATACGGGAATGAAGAATGCGGCCTCCCGGTCTCTGGCCCGGAGGAGCCGAGAACCCGGGGCCCCTCTCCTCAGTGCGCTCTCAGAGAACAGCGCCCAATTACTCCCGTCACCCTGGCCTCCGGCCGCGCTCCGAGCTGACCGAGCCTACGACCGGTTCAAGGTAACCCCGAGCTTAGCGCTTACTCCTCAGCTCTCTGTAGCCGGCTTCCCCGTTCTAATATCTGTAAGCTCTGCGACACTCAGACACCCCCGATCCTTCTGTGACCCTGCGGGACACGAGGCCACGCTGACCCTGCGCGGGCTTCACCTCGGTTAAGCCTCTGGAGCAATGTCCCTCAGCGGAACAGACTTTTAAAAGTCCTGATTTTGTGCTCCGTTGCTCCGCCGCTTGCCGGGAGCCGGCCCCTCCCCCCGCGGTCTATCTTCCAGTCACTTTGGATTCACTTCTATGCCAGTCCTACCTTGCAGAAAGTGGTTGATTTTCTGTTTCTAGAATTGCTGTTCTTCTTCTCTTCGACTCCCGTTGGATTTGTAGGTGTTTGCAATCTTTAGATAAGCTATCTAGCTGATCTCCCGCTACCTGAAGTAGTCTCAGCCTGCTACTTCTCCGCCATCTTGACTCCTCCAGGCTGATGGGTTTTTAAGCAAAAATTCTATGAAATCTTGAAGATCGGGCGCCTGGGTGGCTCAGTGGGCTAAGCCGCTGCCTACAGCTCAGGTCATGATCTCAGGGTCCTGGGATCGAGTCCCACATCGGGCTCTCTGCTCAGCAGGGAGTCTGCTTCCCTTCCTCTCTCTCTGCCTGCCTCTCTGCCTACTTGTGATCTCTGTCAAATAAATAAATAAAATCTTTAAAGAAAAAAAAAAAGAAATCTTGAAGATCGATTCCTTGGTAATTATTATACTCCCATCTCCATACTCCGCTTCCTGTCCTCTGGGATTCAAGGCGGGGGGGGGGGTGCGGGGGAAGGATCTACTTACAGCCACCTTTTGTCTGTCTAGAGGGTCTCTGCTTCCCACCCCACCTACACCCCCGCACCAAATGGCCTAACAGGGTGGTGGTGTCTGTGTTATTGAACTGATTCATTAGTGCCTTTGTTTAGTGAACGTGTGGGTGCTTTTGTCAGTTTCAGGAACATCATTTGCACACTGCCAACTTTTTGCCGGAGCAAAGGACAGAGGTGACTTCTTTCCCCTCCTTTTTTTCTACTGAGAAGATTGTTTTTTTCTCTTGTTTTAGGTAGAAGAAATGTCAACAATTAGGAGTTTTGAGGGATTCCACCCTGTGTCTCTGAAGCAAGAGGGAGATGACCAACCCTCTGAGACTGACCAGCTGTCCATGGAGGAGAGGGACCCAGGCAAGGACCCTGAGTCAAGACAGATTTCAAGGCAGCCAAGTGTGACTGAATCAACACTCTACCCCAATCCTTATCACCGACCTTTTGTCTCACGGAAGTACTTTGCTACACGGGTAAAATTTTTGAGGCTACAGTTTGACGTTCTAAAATACTACACAAGACTACTCTTTAAAATATTCTAATATCATTATACATGCTGCAAGTTTTACCAAGTATTTTCACATTTGTTACCTAACAGTCATAATAACCATGAAGTAGCTATCCTTGTCGCATTTTATAGGTGAAGGAGCTGAACTTCAGAGAAGTTGTGTCTATTTTTGATAACCATGTAGTGTTGAGGAGAAGCTGGTTATCCGGTTTCCATGGATCTTTGGCTCCTCAGTCCTGTGTTCATGTTAACCTTGATCTCCACAGATTAATGACCTGTGGAGAGAAAATCCAAACAGCTGGAATATAAATCTGTGTGTGCAGAGTGGGTATTTGCTGCATGTTTGAAAAAGACGGGGTGATGGAGTAGAAAGCCTTGCTGAGAATAGGTTGAACCTCAGGGTCTACACTGGGATAGTGGGATTATAGTGTGGGAGTAGCACTTCGAAATCTCAAACCCTTGCCTGCTGTCTGGACCTGAGCTCTTTCTCCTGAGCATTGGAGCTGAGAGAGCAAATGGAAGAATGAGTAATGGATATGGAGTTTGTACGTCTAGATATAAAAAAGAATGGGGCGCCTGGGTGGTTCATTCTGTTGAGCATCTGACTCTTGATTTTGGCTCAGGTCATGATCTGGGGGATTTGGGATTGGGCCCCATGTCAGGCTCTGCCCTGGGCATCGAGTCTACAGGAGAGTCTCTCTCCTTTTCCCTCTGCCCCTCCCTGCTCACTCTTTCTCTTAAAAAAAAAAAAAAAGAAATTTTGAACCTCTAGCATTTAGATCAAGTGGAGAGGGATTGGGTTTGAGTACTTTTTCTCTCTCAAACTGTCCTTCCTACCTATCAGTGTTCTTTCCCAATCCTTCAGGGTTCTTGTTAATACAGTAATTGCTGGCTCACAGGCCACAATCAGTCGGTCGATAAATGGGATTGCACAGTGTGGCAATGGAGACCATCTCATTTTTGAAGCAATACATGGGACACATTTTGAAAAAAAATTTTTTTTCAACACAATCTTATGAATAAATTGTGGCTAAGATGTGACAATATATAAAGCTTTAACAAATCCTGATTTGGTAGTTTTTAGAACATCTTTGGTTAAGATAAAAGTTTAACTAAGTTGACTCAGTGTGTGTGGGGTGTGTGTGTGTGTGTGTGTGTGTTAACATATGTGGAGCATATGGTTTGTTTTCCAAAGCCTGTGAACTTTATTGAATAAGCAAAATTAAGTTATAAGGTATATCTGGGAAGGAAATCAAAGCACCCCCTTAAAGTCATCTCCTCTTTGGTAATGATGATGTATCAGTCACAGCTTGATGAGATAACAACCATGAGTGGTACGGAATAAGAGAGGCATCGTGCTCAGAAGAGGGTGCAGTTATGAGGGCTGGCTGTGGGGGGGGGGGGCTCTGCAAAGCTGTTGTCTTTGCCCCTGCTGATGGGCCTGAATTGCTCCATGCTGTCAAGTGAAGCAGCCGAGAACACGAGCTGCCACAGTGGCTGCTGGTCTGCACTGGTCTGCCGGAAATGACCGAGGTGTCACTTCTGCCTTGCAGGCCTGACACTAATGTCTCTCGTGGCCAACTCTAACTAGGAAACAGATAGGAAAGGAAATTCTAGAAAATGCAGTTCTAGCTTAGCTAAATCGACAGTGTAAAGCCACCATGGAATTTGTTTGAGTGATGCTTCTATTTGTGTGGCTCTATGTAACTTATTCAGTGAAGTCTCCTGGAGTGACACTGTAAGGGAGGCCGGGGAAGGCTTATCATTTTTGTTTCATTGTGGACATATTACAGCTTCAGGGGAGTGAAGTGACCTGGCCAAGTTGCACGATATTAGTGGAATGCCTATAGCTAGAATCCGTATCTCCTGTCTGTAAGCCCAGTGCTCTTCCCACCATCGGGTACAATTGCACTTACGGCCCTTTCCTAAGGGAGCCAGTGACTGACTCCAGTCCATGTGAAGAATATCTTCTCCCTTGCGTATACAGAAACAAGCCCTAAACTCTCACGAGGTTGGGAGGGAAAGCTTCTAATCTTGTTATTGAATTTAAAGTAGACTTGAGGACTCTTTAGGGGCTGAGAGGGCTACATGCTCAAGGCACTCAGCATTTGCTCTCCTTCAGACTAAGAGACAGTGTGTGTGTGTGTGTGTGTGTGTGTATTTATATATATATAATATTCTGTGAGCATGTGAGTGTAATGAATGTGCTTTATATGTATTTTTATATTTTTTATCTCTATCTTTATCTATCTATAAATTTCCTCATTTGTAATGAGTGGATAAAATATCAGTTTTATACAGAGGTTTAAATAGGCTGATTTTCTAAATATTCTTAGTACAATGCATGGCACGTCTATTAATGTTTCATAAGCAGCATCTCATTGCTATAATGAATGCTTTCTTCCTTTCCTGTTGATTTGACATTCCCATTTCTGTATTTGGTCATAGGGAATGACATTAAGATGCCTGTGACCTCACCATGACTTCCAGAGGGAGACACAAATGTAGATGTATAGCATCTATAGTAGTAAAGAGGTTTGAGTGAAGGAAACTAATTCACTTCTCAGGGAATAATTCAATAAGACCCTGGCTCTGAATGATTCAGATCTATGAAAGATTCATCATAAAGTATCACTTTTTAGAGCTGAAACAAGATCGACAGATGATCTGGTCCCCTGGGTTCTCCATCTTCATCATGCAGACAAATGACCTGGAAATCTTGTGATAATGCTCGTCTGACTCAGTAGGCCTAGAGGAAAGCCTTATCCATATCTCCTGGCAATAAGATGCAATCTGTCCACTGACCACACCTGGAGCACCAATGAGCTAGTCAACATTAAGGCTTAGAGAGGGATGCTTGTCCAGTGTCATAACCATTAGTGAGCACCAACTTCCCTAAGAGGCTAGTAACAAGTGCTAAAGCTAGGGTTAGAACCCAAGTTTTCCAATTCCCAATTCATAGTTCTGTGATCCCATGAAGCAACTAAAAAGAAATAAGTTTTCCAGGAATGCATCCATTCATCTAGGTTGCTTAGCTTATTGGCATATAACTGTTGATAATAACTTCTGATGATTGTTTCTACTTTGTTGGTGTTAGTTGTGATCTCTCCATTTTCATTCATAATTTTATTAATTTGGGCTTTCTCTCTTTTCTTTTGGATTAGTGTGGCCAATGGTTTATTGATCTTATTGATTCTTTCAAAAAACCAACTTCTAGTTTCATTGATACGTTCTACTGTATCTCTGGTTTCTACATCATTGATCTCTGCTCTAATCTTGATTATTTCCCTTCTTATGTGTGGAGTTGGTTTGTTTTGTTGTTGATTCTCCAGTTCTTTAAGGTGTAGAGACAGCTGGTGTATTCTGGATTTTTCAATTTTTTTGAAGGAGGCTTGGATGGCTATGTATTTCCCCCTCAGGACCTCCTTTGCTGTATCCCATAGGTTTTGGACTGAAGTGTCTTCATTCTTATTGGTTTCCATGAATTGTTTAAGTTCTTCTTTGATCTCCTGGTTGATCCAAGCATTCTTAAGCAAGGTGGTCTTTAGCTCAACACACACAAAACAGACAATCATATAAAAAATGGGCAGAAGATATGAACAGACACTTCTCCAATGAAAACATACAAATGGCTATCAGACAAATGAAAAAATGTTCATCATCACTAGCTATCAGGGAGATTCAAATTAAAACCACATTGAGATACCACCTTACACCACTTAGAATGGCCAAAATTAGCAAGACAGGAAACAACATGTGTTGGAAAGGATGTGGAGAAAGGGAAAACCTCTCACACTGTTGGTGGGAATGCAAGTTGGTGCAGCCACTTTGGAAAACAGTGTGGAGATTCCTCGAGAAATTAAAAATAGAGCTTCCCTATGACTCTGCAATTGCACTACTGGGTATTTACCCCAAAGATACAGATGTAGTGAAAAGAAGGTCCATCTGTACCCCAGTGTTTATAGCAGCAATGGCCACGGTTGCCAAATTGTGGAAAGAACCAAGATGCCCTTCAATGGACGAATGGATAAGGAAGATGTGGTCCATATACACTATGGAGTATTATGCCTCCATCAGGAAGGATGAATACCCAACTTTTGTAGCAACATGGACGGGACTGGAAGAGATTATGCTGAGTGAAATAAGTCAAGCAGAGAGAGTCAATTTTCATATGGTTTCACTTATTTGTGGAGCATAACAAATAGCATGGAGGACAAGGGGAGATGGAGAGGAGAAGGGAGTTGAGGGAAATTGGAAGGGGAGGTGAACCATGAGAGACTATGGACTCTGAAAAACAATCTGAGGGGTTTGAAGGGGTGGGGGGTGGGAGGTTGGGGGAGCCAGGTGGTGGGTATTAGAGAGGGCACGAATTGCATGGAGCACTGGGTGTGGTGCAAAAACAATGAATACTGTTACACTGAAAAGAAATAAAAAAAATTTAAAAAATTACAGATCCAAGTTGAAAAAAAATAAGTTTATTACAGTACAAGAATTTAAAGCATATAGGTTGTAAATTCAGAAGAACAGTAAGTAAATGAGTTGAGGAATTACTTGATCAAGTATTTTATTTTATTAAATGTTTTAAGACCATTTCACAGAAGGTGGTTTATTGAAAAAAAAAAAAAAGAAAAATGTCAATAAGCAAAGTAAAAGTCACCATAATCTTCCTGCCCAACTTTAACTAAAGTATATTGAGTGTGTGCTTATACATTTTGGTGTATATTCTCTCATACTTTCCTCCTCACATGTACAATTGGTTGCATAAAAATATTTCCTATGTCAATAGCTAAACTTCCATAAAATCATTTTTCACCATTCAATAACATTCCACTATAGAGATATGATTTAATTTATTTAACTTTTTTTTTTAAAGATTTTATTTATTTATTTGACCGACAGAGATTACAAGTAGGCAGAGAGGCAGGCAGAGAGAGAGAGGAGGAAGCAGGCTCCCTGCTGAGCAGAGAGCCTGATGTGGGGCTCGATCCCAGGACCCTGGGATCATGACCTGAGCCGAAGGCAGAGGCTTTAACCCACTGAGCCACCCAGGCGCCCCGAATTTATTTAACTTTTGATGGACATGTTAAGTTGTTTGCTGTGAAGATTACTTCTCAAAAGACAAATGTTCATACTAGCTTAATTTTTGGCTTAAATATGTTTGTAAATGATGTAATATATTTCTTTTGACTAAACATGGGAAAAATAATGTGTGTTATACATTGAAAAGTTTTTAAAGGCTTTGATTGGAGGTCATTTTTGCAGAGAGGGTATTTTATATGCTTGCAGTATTTGGAAAAGAATTAGTCAAAAGGAATTCACATAGTTTAAATATTGAAAAATTAATATCCAAATAATGTACTTGTCTGATTTCTTAATAAGCTGGGGGAGGTGGGTGGGGTGGGGATTGTAATGTGCAAATGAGTAGTGAACTCTACATTCATTTTCCAACTCTTTAACATAATACTGTTAAATCTTAACACATTGTTACTTTAATATATGTATAAAGAAGTATTACTATTTGTAAAGCTGCTGTTTGCTTTAAAAACAAAAAGAAAAAAACCTGTCATTTAAGTATTTTCTGTACGTTGTGCCAACAGTTTAAAATTAACTTATTCCATTTAAAAATGTAATCATTTTTTTGCTTTTAAAATTTTTCTGTGACATAATTTATTTAAAGACATCTTCCTCCTCTCTTGCCCCTTCCAGCCTTTATACACATCACAGAATAAGCCAAACTGTTTACCTAATCCGAAAGCTGAATCCTAATTAATGATAAAAATTTAAACTTTGTTGGCACAACACAACCTTAAAAGTATTTGTGTTATTTTGTAATTTAATTTCTAAATATACCACATGAATTTATAATTTAATGTCTTAATTGTAACACTCTAATAAAAAAAACTAGCAAAATTAGTGAATTATAACATGAAAAGATTTTCATCTTGTTCTTTTGTTGTTTGAAGGATAATTGTTATTTCACATTTTAGGGGTAGTAACAGCTTTTTTGCACTGTGTAAATACTAGTGGAGATTTTTCTGTAACTAATAAAATGGTTATTGAAATGTAAAAAAAAAAATATATATATATATATACACACATATTTAAGATTTTATTTTATTTATTTGTTTGACAGAGAGAAAGAGTGACAGCACAAGCTGGGAGACAGAGGGAGAGGGAGAAGGCTCTTTGCTGAGCAGGGAGCCCAATGCTGGGGCATTGACCTGAGATCATGGGATCATGACCTGAGCCGAAGGCAGATGCTTAACCACTGAGCCACCCAGATGTCCCTTCCTACTTAAATCTTTTAACCCAGAAAGGAAAGTTAGTCTTTGGCTTGCTGTGGCAGAATGGCATGGAGTTTCTTAGGTACCAAGAGCAGATACCCAATGTTATGATAAGAAAGAAGTCAATTATAAAGTCAATTATATGAATGTCAAACTGCATATGCAAAGATGTGACTGCTTTGGAAGTTTAAATTAATCCAAGGCAAACAAGAGGCTCTACCTCATGACCCTGAGATCATGACCTGAGCCAAATCAAGAGTCAGACACATAGCCAACTGAACCAGCCACATAGATGTCCCCAAGAGTCATTTTTTAAGCATCATAGCCTCATGCATTAGGTCATACCTCTAATGCATTAGATCATACCAGATCATAAAATAAGTCAATCTGGTTCCTTAAACCTCTCATGTTATTTCATGGGGTATCTGGGATATTGCTTCCTATCCACAGACTTCCAGACCATTATTTATTTCCTGAAATGTGGCCTTCCAACATAGAGACATCCTTGCTCAGAGCCAGAAGGGGCCTTAGAGGAATATCCAGTCCAACCCCTGAAACACACAAAGAAGATGTGACTTGTCCAAAGTCAACCAGCAGCTAAGAGCCATGCCAAGACTAAGAGCCAGGACCCCTGACACTTTTTTACCACCCCTCCAGAGCCTCTGACCTTGGACAATGAATGAGAGTTCATAGGAATTTATGTCTGAAGCACTTGCCATCACTCTGCTTGGATAATTTTTTCCTCCTGTTTTTGTTCATTTGCTATTTTATTGCTTAGACATATCTAAAAAAGGCCTAGTGCCTTTTCTGAACAAAAGTACCACTCAAGGCTAATAACTCGAGGTATATTATGATAATCCCTTTAGTTGTGGAGACTGATATTCAAAAGCAACTTCTTATGAAAGGAACAATTCTTGATACGCATGGGGAAAGATATTTTTAAACTCCCTGTAGGATTCTATATTTGCAGATACCTTATCAGAAAGTTGAAAGCGATTAGGGATGGGGAATTATCTCTAAATTTATACTTGAGAATGTAAATTACATACAAACTAATGGGACTAAAACTATTTGATCTTTTAATATTTAATTAATGGTTCCCCATGGCCTTTTTATAGCCTGTGGTCTATTGTGAGGAACAAGACTTTAATAAGCAGGTTTGGGACTTCCCATTGTGTAGCAAGATGTCATTGCTTTCATGACACTAATTTGGCTTTCATACTCTCTCCCTTCCCCTCTTCTCTTACTATAGGGTTCCCTGTGTCTTGCTCTTGCATTGGGAACAACTAAATATATTAGTTGTATTGTTATTATCTGTGTGAGCTCCTTCCTGGTCTAGAAATTACACATCTCACTGGGCAAAAGGTTTCTTGATTCCCCTCCTTACAGTGAAATCCCTTGAAGATTGTAATAAAAGTGGTGTTTCTTTCTGAGGGCAGGCACTTACCAATAATAAAATAAGAAACATTTCCTTTATTTTCAAAGAGAGACAAATTTGCCCTGGACTTCACAAATTGCATCCAATTTAGAGCTGTTTTTCTTCCCGTATGTGTTTACCACGGAGTGATTTCTATCTGGGCATGATGGTATCCATAAGAGAGATCTTACTGTGTGTGAGTCCCTGGGAGCACTCCTTTCTGTGCTGCCCTCTCCTCTTATGGTCTAAGGATCTAGTACATGGTAAACTATTACCAGCAGATGGGAGTATTATTTGTGTGACAACTGGCCCCTGGCTAGTCTAGTTTCAGGAAAGATAGGGAAACACACACACACACACATACACACGTCTTTGAAATTCCCTTAATAGGTTTGTTTTGACTGATGATACTTAGCGCTGAAATATTAGAACAGATATTGCCTACTCAGCTGTGTAATAACTTATAAATAAGGATTCCCCTCATAATTTTTCTTCAAATTTAACATTAGAAATATATACATATTGAATGATGGGTACTTATTATTCCATTGTACTTTCCTATTAGTCTTAGGCAGCATGGCGTCTTCGAGCTAATTGTTCCATTGCCGTGACCATTCGACCCCCAAATCCTGGCACAACTATTTTCCCTGCATTTAATAATAACAATAAGAATGAAAATACAGTGTTCTATTATTCAATGTTCCCATATGTTTTTGGCATTTCCCAACAGCTCTGTTACAGTTAATATTATCTTACCCACCCAGCAAATGAGTAAACTGATATCTGGAATAATAAGGACATAATATGGGTCTCAAGGTGAGCAGAAAGTTTGAGATCTAAACCTTGTCCTGGACACAAGTCAGAGTGTTCACACACTATCTCATTTTCTACATCAAATGGCAGCAGTTAATTTATTCCAGTTAACTAACAATGGCAAACAGAAGAGAGTAAAATATTTTTTTTTATTAAAGATTTTTTTTATTTATTTATTTGACAGAGAGAGGTCACAAGTAGACGGAGAGGAAGGCAGAGAGAGAGAGAGAGAGAGAGGGAAGCAGGCTTCTTGCTGAGCAGAGAGCCCGATGCAGGACTCGATCCCAGGACCCTGAGATCATGACCTGAGCCGAAGGCAGCGGCTTAACCCACTGAGCCACCCAGGCGCCCCAGAAGAGAGTAAAATATTAAGATACAGTGATTAACTAACTGTTTCATAAATGCTCAATGACTATTTCTGCTAGAGGTGTGATGACACCACACTCAGTGAGGACACTCACTGACAGAACTCTAGAGACTTCCCAGCCATTTCATAAAAACCACAGTGATGTCCAATGTTTAGGTTTTGGAAAAGGTGTACAGTAGAACGTCACCTCTAGCCACTGTCCCATCAAGTGCCTCCCCCATTATGGGGACCACAATTAACATTTTCTAGGTATCCTTCTAGAGTTGCCTTAGCATAGATAAGCACGTGCAAATATTTATCCTTATCTGTTCTCCTCTCTTTTATAAAAAAATGTGGCATATTTTCCCTTTCTTCTGAACATTTTTTCATTCACTTAGTAATACATTTTGAAATCTTTCCATATTAACACAGATTTTCTAATTGTTTTTGCATATTCATCATGTTCCATTGTATGGATGTGTCCCCTATTATATCTAACAAGTCCCCTATAGATAGATATTTGCCTTGTTTCCAAAATTTTGCTATTCACAAATAAGTCTGTGGAGAACGCTGTCTATACATCTGTAATTTTTCACATATGCAAGAGCAGCCATGGTATGACTTCACAGAAGTGGAATGTGTAGATCAAAGGATAGATCATTTTGATAGATTTTGCCAATTGCTTTCCATAGGAAAGACAAGTAAGGTTTTGAGAAACTCTACAATTTTATATTCATCTTCACATGTTCTGGCAAAGTGCCTGGTGCAAAAGCATTCAACAAAATGCTTATTTTAGTATTATTTCATTATTCTCCAATTTCACTTACAGTTTTTTTTTTCTTCTTCTGAAAAGTATTAGTTTCACTACTGAGCTATGTTAGCTAGAGGAAGAAATTATGTGGATATAAGAGGAGAGATAGGAAAAATAGCCTGATGAGTCATCAAAGAAAGGATAATTTTGAGCAGTAGGTCTGGTGCAGTCAGGCTGTACCCCGGGGAGCTCAGGTTGGGAGATGGGAGCATGGTCATGGGATCATAAGGGATTTCTCTCCAGCCTAGTTTGGTCCTGCCAGTGGGTAGAACAGTGATGTTGGGACAACCTTCTCTGTCCTCAGAGGCTCAAGGCCTACTTGATTAATCCTCCAGAACTAACTGATTTTATGACTTATAGTTTCTAGCAGACATAGGCAGCCATGTTAGCTCCCTGACAACCCATGAACCAACAGCTGAGGATGACAAAGGAGTCAGAAATCATTCAGTCCACTGGCTGACTGTTCCATTCAGCAGGAAATGTGTTAAAATGAGGAACTCAGAATGTCTCAGCATCAGGGCTATGATCATATTTTCTTAAAGACTTCCAGGAGGCTTCCATCATCAGTTTGGCTTGGAAAGCATTGGTTCAGTCTCCTCATTTGTCTTTGTAGATAAGGAAATGTAGGCTAAGGAAGCTCAAACCATTAGCTACAGATCACAGAACTGATTTACGACAGATCTGGAACAGGAGCCCAGGTCACTTGACACTGTTTAATGGACATTTCCTGGATGACTTGGGCTCTGTCCAGTGAGTTGGAGGGGGAGGGGCAGAGCTAAGTTGGGAAAGCTCTGTGCCATTCCTATCACTTCATCTGAAACAGTGCCATTCTTTTCCTGGTTTTTTTGTTTGTTTGTTTTTTTGTATATGGATTCTCCTATTCTAAGGTCTTTTTCTTGACCAATGGACTCTGTGGCCAAAATGTTCCAAGCCTTTCATCACAGGACTGAGAAACCGAGCAAACCCAAATCTACCACCTCTCTACCTCCAAGAGGAAAAGGCATTTGAATGGGTCCTAGGCCAGACTAGTGTCCTGGTTTCCTTTCATGAGCGAAGGGTCTCAGGCTGGGGGATTAGGAATGTTAATATTTAGAAAAGATTAGGTGATTAGTATCAAAGTCCTGTTACACAGAGAATATTCAAGAACTGACAACCTACTTGTCAGTAGCTCAGGAATGAGGATGAGGCCAGCATTGCCTTGTAGGCGGGGCAATGAAATGTCTGTTTTCTTATCTTGTCTCTACCACTTCTTAGCTGAATGAACTTGACAACTTACTTCCCCACAATGGCCCCCATTTCCACACCTATAAAATGAAATTGCTCAGGCTAGATAATCTCTGGGCTGTAGTGGTTCTCAGACTTGTCTACACATTAGAGTTATCTGGGACACTTTAAAAAATCCTGGTGTACTGATATGTGAGTCCCATCCACTGAGAATCTGGATATCATTGCCCTGGTGTGCAGCTTGGGCATTAGGATTTTTAAAAGATCCCCTAGTGATTTTGATGTGTAGCCAAGGTTGAGGATAACGGTCTAGAGAGCAATAGTTCTCACAGTATAGCCCACACCAACAGCACCACCTGGGAACTTGCTGGAAATGTAAATTCTCGGGCCCATTCCAGACCTACTAAACAGAAAAGCTGGAAACAGTGCCCAGACATCTGTGTTTCTGATTCTGATGTGCACTGAAAGTTTAGGGATCACTGAGCTAGAGATCTCTGAGTATCTTATCAGGAAAAGGGTTAATCAACTTTTAACTAGAGGTAGGCCCATGCGTGGGAGCACCTGTTTGGAGAAGAGTAAAGAATGCAAGATAATGAGACAAAAAAGCTAATTGCCCAGAGCCAGCTACAATTATGGTCAAAATATTAGAAAAGGATTTCTCTTAGGTGTTTTATTGCCATGTGCTCTTTGAAGAGAGAAACGTTTGATTTTAAAAATGTATATATTGCTAAATGTTTTGAAATTTCTGTTAAACATGTTTATTGAAGAAAACTGGCCCTCTGAAAATGGCTGTCTTCATTTCTGTGAGAAAGTATGAGTTCGATCATGGGAGACAGCACTTGGATCACTTTGGTCCCATTCAAGGAGAACAGCTTTGTAAATACCAGAGTTCAAGACTCAGCTCCCTGGCAGGCTGTGCCTAGAACAAACAGACAAATGCAAGAGCTATCTTTCCCATTGACTTTCTGGAGGAGGCTCTGGGTTATACTCACTAATCATAAGCACAAAGAGGGCTCAGTTTTCTCTAAACTAGGTGTTTTCTTTTTTCCATCCAGCCAGGGGCCATTGAGACTGCCATGGAAGACTTGAAAGGGCACATAGCCGAGACTTCTGGAGAGAAAATTCAAGGCTTCTGGCTCTTGACAGAGTGAGTAGTTGTGGCTAAGTGAAGAGCAGTGGAAATCTGGCATTTTCCTTAAGACCACTGTAACAAAATAGGAGACAGACATGTGGAAGAATTTATTCTGGATGTCAGGTAAGATCATTGCTTGACATATCCCCCAGTTAGAGAGAGTAAAGTTTCATGGTGCCCTATGGCTGATGCATGGCTAGGTTGGACTCTTGGCTAGTCGCTTCACTCAGCTATCACTCTGACTCCCTTACAGGCCCTCATCATGGCTCTCAAGGACTATTGCAGGGGCCTCCTCACCCACCTCTTTGGTTCTAATCTGTCTCTTATAAATACTCTCCTTCCAGCACATCAGGCTACTAACCCATCACACTCTGGGGACAGTGGAAAAGAAGGTTAAAAAGATGAATGAGGTCAATGTATACAGTTTGAATTTTATCTTTTGTGTAATAACCTGGGCCATGAAACCAGGGAAATCATGCAGGATAGAGAAGACAGGCCACCAGTCCAGAATTAGTATAAAAACCAAGTCTAGGGACACCTGGGTGGCTCAGTTGGTTAAGCAGCTGCCTTCGGCTCAGGTCATGATCCCAGCGTCCTGGGATCGAATCCCACATCGGGCTCCTTGCTTGGCGCGGAGCCTGCTTCTCCCTCTGCCTCTGCCTGCCATTCTGTCTGCCTGTGCTCGCTCGCTCTCCTCTCTCTCTGACAAATAAATAAAATCTTTAAAAAAAAATAGTCAAAATCTGTAAAAAAAAAAAAAAAAACAAGTCTAACACTTGATTCCTTTCCTTTAATAAGTGCTCTATTCATCCTAAGGCCTATCTTAGTTCTAAGGGCTTTAATTGCAAATGACAACAAGAAGATGGTTATCTTTGTGTCTTACCCTGAGATTCTAGAATCTGTGACTTTTACCAGCAGACTATTAGGAATGCCATGGTCTTTACAATGATAAAGGAATATATTCACATATATTCACATAATAATATATTCATATAATAAGAGAAAGAGGCATCTCTTTTCTGCTACAGAATAGCAGTAATATATTCATATAATAGAATTTATAAACATATAATATATTTTTATCCGCAGGTGTACAGGTCTGCGAATCGCCAGGTTTACACACTTCACAGCACTCACCATAGCACATACCCTCCCCAATGTCCATAATCCCACCCCCCTCTCCCAACCTCCCTCCCCCCATCAACACTCAGTTTGTTTTGTGAGATTAAGAGTCACTTATGGTTTGTTTCCCTCCCAATTCCATCTTGTTTCATTTACTCTTCTCCTACCCCCTTAACTCCCCATGTTGCATCTCCTCTCCCTCATATCAGGGAGATCATATGATAGTTGTCTTTCTCCGATTGACTTATTTTGCTAAGCATGATACCCTCTAGTTCCATCCACGTCGTCGCAAATGGCAAGACTTCATTTCTTTTGATGGCTGCGTAGTATTCCATTGTGTATATATACCACATCTTCTTTATCCATTCGTCTGTTGATGGACATCTAGGTTCTTTCCATAGTTTGGCTATTGTAGACATTGCTGCTATAAACATTCGGGTGCACGTGCCCCTTCGGATCACTACGTTTGTATCTTTAGGATAAATACCCAGCAGTGCAATTGCTGGGTCATAGGGTAGTTCTATTTTCAACATTTTGAGGAACCTCCATGCTGTTTTCCAGAGTGGTTGCACCAGCTTGCATTCCCACCAAGAGTGTAGGAGGGTTCCCTTTTCTCCGCATCCTCGCCAGCATCTGTCATTTCCTGACTTGTTAATTTTAGCCATTCTGACTGGTGTGAGGTGATATCTCATTGTGGTTTTGATTTGTATTTCCCTGATGCCGAGTGATGTGGAGCACTTTTTCATGTGTCTGTTGGCCATCTGGATGTCGTCTTTGCAGAAATGTCTGTTCATGTCCTCTGCCCATTTCTTGATTGGATTATTTGTTCTTTGGGTGTTGAGTTTGCTAAGTTCTTTATAGATTTTGGACACTAGCCCTCTATCTGATATGTCATTTGCAAATATCTTCTCCCATTCTGTCAGTTGTCTTTTGGTTTTGTTCACTGTTTCCTTTGCTGTGCAAAAGCTTTTGATCTTGATAAAATCCCAAAAGTTCATTTTTGCCCTTGCTTCCCTTGCCTTTGGCGATGTTCCTAGGAAAATGTTGCTGCGGCTGAGGTCGAAGAGGTTGCTGCCTGTGTTCTCCTCAAGGATTTTGATGGATTCCTTTCTCACATTGAGGTCCTTCATCCACCTTGAGTCTATTTTCGTGTGTGGTGTAAGGAAATGATCCAATTTCATTTTTCTGCATGTGGCTGTCCAATTTTCCCAACACCATTTATTGAAGAGGCTGTCTTTGTTCCATTGGACATTCTTTCCTGCTTTGTCGAAGATGAGTTGCCCATAGAGTTGAGGGTCTATTTCTGGGCTCTCTATTCTGTTCCATTGATCTATGTGTCTGTTTTTGTGCCAGTACCATGCTGTCTTGATGATGACAGCTTTGTAATAGAGCTTGAAGTCCGGAATTGTGATGCCACCAACTTTGGCTTTCTTTTTCAATATTGCTTTGGCTATTCGAGGTCTTTTCTGGTTCCATATAAATTTTAGGATTCTTTGTTCCATTTCTTTGAAAAAAAAATGGATGGTACTTTGATAGGAATTGCATTAAATGTGTAGATTGCTTTAGGTAGCATAGACATTTTCACTATATTTATTCTTCCAACCCAGGAGCATGGAACATTTTTCCATTTCTTTGTGTCTTCCTCAATTTCTTTCATGAGTACTTTATAGTTTTCTGTGTATAGATTCTTAGTCTCTTTGGTTAGGTTTATTCCTAGGTATCTTATAGTTTTGGGTGCAATTGTAAATGGGATGGACTCCTTAATTTCTCTTTCTTCTGTCTTGTTGTTGGTGCAGAGAAATGCAACTGATTTCTGTGCATTGATTTTATATCCTGACACTTTACTGAATTCCTGTACAAGTTCTAGCAGTTTTGGAGTGGAGTCTTGGGTTTTCCACATATAGTATCATATCATCTGCAAAGAGTGATAGTTTGACTTCTTCTTTGCCGATTCAGATGCCTTTAATTTCCTTTTGTTGTCTGATTGCTGAGGCTAGGACTTCTAGTACTATGTTGAATAGCAGTGGTGATAACGGACATCCCTGTCGTGTTCCTGGCCTTAGCGGAAAAGCTTTCAGTTTTTCTCCATTGAGAATGATATTTGCGGTGGGTTTTTCATAGATGGCTTTGATAATATTGAGGTATGTGCCCTCTATCCCTACACTTTGAAGAGTTTTGATCAGGAAGGGATGCTGTACTTTGTCAAATGCTTTTTCAGCATCTATGGAGAGTATCATATGGTTCTTGTTCTTTCTTTTATTAATGTGTTGTATCACATTGATTGATTTGCGGATGTTGAACCAACCTTGCACCCCTGGAATAAATCCCACTTGGTCGTGGTGAATAATCCTTTTAATGTCCTGTTGAATCCTATTGGCTAGTATTTTGGCGAGAATTTTTGCATCTGTGTTCATCAAGGATATTGGTCTGTAGTTCTCTTTTTTGATGGGATCCTTGTCTGGTTTTGGGATCAAGGTGATGCTGGCCTCATAAAATGAGTGTGGAAGTCTTCCTTCCATTTCTATTTTTTGGAACAGTTTCAGGAGAATAGGAATTAGTTCCTCTTTAAATGTTTGGTAGAATTCCCCTGGGAAGCCGTCTGGCCCTGGGCTTTTGTTTGTTTGGAGATTTTTGATGACTGTTTCAATCTCCTTACTGGTTATGGGTCTGTTCAGGCTTTCTATTTCTTCCTGGTTCAGTTGTGGTAGTTTATATGTCTCTAGGAATGCATCCATTTCTTCCAGATTGTCAAATTTGTTGGCGTAGAGTTGCTCATAGTATGTTCTTATAACTGTCTGTACTTCTTTGGTGTTCGTTGTGATCTCTCCTCTTTCATTCATGATTTTATTTATTTGGGTCCTTTCTCTTTTCTTTTTGATAAGTCTGGCCAGGGGTTTATCGATCTTATTAATTCTTTCAAAGAACCAGCTCCTAGTTTCGTTGATTTGTTCTATTGTTTTTTTGGTTTCTATTTCATTGATTTCTGCTCTGATTTTTATGATTTCTCTTCTCCTGCTGGGTTTAGGGTTTCTTTCTTGTTCTTTCTCCAGCTCCTTTAGGTGTAGGGTTAGGTTGTGTACCTGAGACCTTTCTTGTTCCGTGAGAAAGGCTTGTACCGCTATATATTTTCCTCTCAGGACTGCCTTTGTTGTGTCCCACAGATTTTGAACCATTGTGTTTTCATTATCATTTGTTTCCATGAATTTTTTCAATTCTTCTTTAATTTCATGGTTGACCCATTCATTCTTTAGAAGGATGCTGTTTAGCCTCCATGTATTTGGGTTCTTTCCAAATTTCCTCTTGTGATTGAGTTCTAGCTTCAGAGCGTTGTGGTCTGAAAATATGCAGGGAATGATCCCAATTTTTTGATACTGGTTGAGACCTGATTTAGGACCGAGGTTGTGATCTATTCTGGAGAATGTTCCATGTGCACTAGAGAAGAATGTGTATTCTGTTGCTTTGGGATGAAATGTTCTGAATATATCTGTGATGTCCATCTGGTCCAGTGTGTCATTTAAGGCCTTTATTTCCTTGTTGATCTTTTGCTTGGATGATCTGTCCATTTCAGTGAGGGGAGTGTTAATGTTCCCTACTATTATTGTATTATTGTCTATGTGTTTCTTTGATTTTGTTATTAATTGGTTTATATAGTTGGCTGCTCCCACGTTAGGGGCATAGATATTTAAAATTGTTAGATCTTCTTGTTGGACAGTTCCTTTGAGTATGATATAGTGTCCTTCCTCATCTCTTATTATAGTCTTTGGCTTAAAATCTAATTGATCTTATATAAGGATTGCCACTCCTGCTTTCTTCTGATGTCCATTAGCATGGTAAATTATTTTCCACCCCCTCACTTTAAATCTGGAGGTGTCTTCGGGTTTAAGATGAGTTTCTTGTAGGCAACAAATAGATGGTTTTTTTTTTTTTATCCATTCTGATACCCTGTGTCTTTTGATTGGGGCATTTAGCCCATTAACATTCAGGGTAAGTATTGAGAGATATGAATTTAGTGCCATTGTATTGCCTGTAAGGTGACTGTTATTGTATATTGTCTCTGTTCCTTTATGATCTACTACTTTTAGGGTCTCTCTTTGCTTAGAGGACCCCTTTCAATATTTCCTGTAGAGCTGGTTTGGTATTTGCAAATTCTTTCAGGTTTTGTTTGTCCTGGAAGCTTTTAATCTCTCTTTCTATTTTCAATGATAGCCTAGCTGGATATAGTATTCTTGGCTGCATGTTTTTCTCGTTTAATACTCTGAATATATCATGCCAGCTCTTTCTGGCCTGCCAGGTCTCTGTGGATAAGTCTGCTGCCAATCTAATATTTTTACCATTGTACGTTACAGACTTCTTTTCCCGGGCTGCTTTCAGGATCTTCTCTTTGTCACTAAGACTTGTAAATTTTACTATTAGGTGACGGGGTGTGGACCTATTCTTATTGATCTTGAGAGGGCTTCTCTGAACCTCCTGGATTTTGATGCTTGTTGCCTTTGCCATATTGGGGAAATTCTCTCCAATAATTCTCTCCAATATACCTTCTGCTCCCCTCTCTGTTTCCTCTTCTTCTGGAATCCCAATTATTCTAATGTTGTTTCGTCTTATGGTGTCACTTATCTCTCAAATTCTCCCCTCATGGTCCAGTAGCTGTTTGTCCCTCTTTTGCTCAGCTTCTTTATTCTCTGTCATTTGGTCTTCTATATCGCTAATTCTTTCTTCTGCCTCATTTATCCTAGCAGTGAGAGCCTCCATTTTTGATTGCACCTCATTAATAGCTTTTTTGATTTCCACTTGGTTAGATTTTAGTTCTTTTATTTCTCCAGAAAGGGCTTTTATATCTCCCGAGAGGGTTTCTCTAATATCTTCCATGCCTTTTTCGAGCCCGGCTAGAACCTTGAGAATCGTCATTCTGAACTCTAGATCTGACATATTACCAATGTCTGTGTTGATTAGGTCCCTAGCCTTTGGTACTGCCTCTTGTTCTTTTTTTTGTGGTGAATTTTTCCGCCTTGTCATTTTGTCCAGATAAGAGTATATGAAGGAGCAAGTAAAATACTAGAAGGATGGCAACAACCCCAGGAAAATATGCTTTAGCCAAATCAGAAGAGATCCCAAATCGTGAGGGGAGAGAATGGGGATAAAAAGAGGTTCAGAAAGAAAAAAAAAAAGAAAAAAAAAGAAAGAAAAAAAGAAACAATTAAAAAAAGAAAACCAATAAAGAAAAAATATAAAAAGGAAAAAATATATATATATTAGATAAACTAGTTAGAAAACGTTAAAAAAGAAAGGGTAAAAGTTAAAAAAAATTAGCAGAAGAAGAAAAAAAAATTGAAAAACATAAGAAAAAAAAATTAACTGCAAGGCTAAAGAATCATGGGGAGAAAGCTATGAGTTCCGTGCTTTTCTTTCTCCTTCTCTGGAATTCCGATGCTCTCCTTGGTATTGAAACTGTACTCCTTGGTAGGTGAACTTGGTCCTGGCTGGGTTTCTTGTTGCTCTTCTGGGGGAGGGCCCTGTTGTAGTGATTCTCAAGTGTCTTTGCCCCAGGCGGAGTTGCCAGGCCCTTACCCGGGGCCGGTCTGAGTAATCCGCTCGGGTTCGCTTTCGGGAGCTTTTGTTCCCTGAGCGCTTTCTGTAGAGTTCCGGAGGATGGGAATGAAGATGGCGGCCTCCCGGTCTCCGGCCCAGAGGAGCCGAGAACCCGGGGCCCCACTCCTCAGTGCGCCTTCAGAGAACAGCACCCAATGACTCCCGTCACCCTGGCCTCCCGCTGCGCTCCGAGCTGACCGAGCCTGTGACCGGTTCAAGGTAACCCCGAGCTTAGAGCTTACTCCTCGGCTCTGTCTCTGTAGCCGGCTTCCCCGTTCTAATACCTGTAAGTTCTGCGACACTCAGACACCCCCGATCCTTCTGTGACCCTGCGGGACCTGAGGCCATGCTGACCCTGCGTGAGCTTCACCCCGTTTAAGCCTCTGGAGTGATGTCCCTCAGCGGAACAGACTTTTAAAAGTCCTGATTTTGTGTTCCGTTGCTCCGCCGCTTGCTGGGAGCTGGCCCCTCCCCCTGCGGTCTATCTTCCCGTCGCTTTGGATTCACTTCTTCGCCAGTCCTACCTTTCAGAGAGTGGTTGATTTTCTGTTTCTAGAGTTGCTGTTCTTCTTCTCTTTGATCTCCCGTTGGATTTGTAGGTGTTTGCAATCTTTGGATGAGCTATCTAGCTGATCTCCTGCTACCTGAAGTAGTCTCAGCCTGCTACTTCTCCGCCATCTTGACTCCTCCCCCTAGAATTTACATAATAACAGAAAGAAGCACCTCTTTCCTCCTACAGGATCCAGAATATTAAATGGAGACTGTACTTAGAACTCCATTTTGGATACTCAGTTGGCTCAGTAAGGTTTCCGGCTTCAAAGAATCCAGAAGAAAAGCTCAGTAATTTGTATACTTTGAGTAGAGGATCATTTAATCTTTCACCCCTGGGCAGGACATCTTCTTTAACGAAGTTTTTTGGAGGGGAGGGGTTGGGATAAGTGGGGGATGGATAACACTTGAATGTTCATCCTTCTAAGCCAACAAAACTCCCTCAGTCAGTGGAATGTAGAATCAGATCACCTGTGGATCCATCTGACTGACCACCATATTACATTATTGTTTCAAATGGGTTCTAAGAATTGAGTGAAAATCAGTTTGGAAAACCAACGCGACCATTTCTGAGCATTTGTTTCTTCATGTACCCTGGAGATAATAATATGCATCTGAGGAATTGTTACAAGAGCTAAATGAGATTGCATGGTAAAAATCTTAGCAAAGTCCCCACCCCATAGTGGATTTTCAACAGATGTCAGTGTCTCTCCTCTGTTCACAAGTTCTAACTATTGGTAAAGGCCTTTTGTTTTTGTTTGTTTGGTTGCCCCTGCCTTTATTTCTGTCCCATCCATCTCTATCTCCTTCATCTCTGGGTTATCTCTAATGAAAAGAAAAATCTATAATTCAGGTTTTTTACTGATTGACTTTTACCAATGCACATTTCATACCCACCTTCCATCTGCAAAGTAAAATTTGATTTGTGCAAATAAAACATCTACCTTGATTAGGACTGATGTCTACTTAAAATCTGAAGGTCTAATCAGAAATAGACACCTATTTTTTTCTACAGTGCATTTCATTGATTAGAAAAAAATATACAAACCCAGTCTTTCAAAATCAGGGGTGGCATTTTGAATTCTCAAATAATAGAATCAGTAATTTCTTTAATAATACATGTTTGAATTGTCTTATTGTATAGAAATTTGGCTTTATGTTTGTTTGTTTAAATGTCTTTGTTCAGTGATTATAAAGGCCTAGATATATCATTTGTCCAAAGATAAATGAAACTATGTGATCTGCATTGAGACTTAGCATCATAATTCTGTTTGATTTAACATCAACTAGGATGATTAATAAATCCAGGAGTTTTCAGATAAATATGGACAGTTATGCCCCAAAGACCCGTTTTACACTTAGCTCTGAACATAATGGGAAGTTCAAAGAGTTGGTAAGGACTATCTGGCAACTGCTTCTCTTTTGCGTTGTGTTATTTCTTTATATCATAGACAGTAATGAGGGATGTATCTTGTTCATAAGGAATTTTAAGCAATCATTGTTCCCTGTCAGACTTTCTTCCATTTGCAGTTTGGAACCATTTCTCCTCTTTTATTATTATTTTTTTAAGGATTTTATTTATTTATTTTTAGAGAGAGAGTGCAAGAAAGCAGAGGGCAGGGACAGAGGGGGAAGAAGAGGGAGAGAAAATCCAAAGCAGACTGCATGCTGGGCATGGAGCTGAGATGGGGCTCAATCCCAAGACCCCATGATCATGACCTTAGCTGAAACCAAGTGTCAGATGCTTAACCAGCTGAGCCAGCCAGGTGCTCCTCATTTCTCCTCTGTAAATGGTAGTTCCTTTGTATTCTCTTTGGTCTTCCTCTCTGCCAAAATCCTTTTACACCTCTTCCTACGCTCCATCAAAAGCTACTTTAAAAAAAATTATTTATTTGTTTTTATTAACATGAATTATTTGTTTCAGGGGTACAGGTCTTTGATTCATCAGTCTTATGCAATTAAGTCATTTCTACCATAGTAAGAATTTGCTGTTTGCTTTTCTTTGCCTATTAAGCCTTAAAGTTGGTTGAGACCACCTTCTTGTCATAGAACGAGTTGCCAGTTGTAACTATGATGGGTCAGGCATCTGGGCTAAATGAATAGGCTCGAGTCACTGTGACTGTTCAAGCAGAAGATGGGAGGCATTTGTCAAAGGAAGGGCATGCCTAGAGGTTCTGAGTGACCTTTCACACTTAAGTTTTTGTAGTGCACCAATGTAGGGAAGGCAAACACAACAATAAAAACAATCAAACAAAACCCCAAATCCCCAAAATAACAACAGCAAAGCAAAACAAAACAAAACAAAACAACACACCTAAACAAACCTATAAATATTCAGGCCCAGAAAGGTGAGAGCCTGGGGCTACTCTTGCCCTCCTTTTCTCTTTTTTCTAATGGGATGAGACCCATCCATTCAGTTCTTATGAGTTACAGAGACTGTTCTATAGGTCAGCTTCCCCAACTGCACCAACCACACAAGGCTCTTGTCAAGTGTAAGGCTTTTCTGTGTGTGGTAGAAATGACTGGGCTTTATGCACATCAATGGTTAGCTCCTTTTATGGAAATGAGAAGTCTCTAGCTACTATCCAGCAATTTTTAAAGAATGTTTGCTTTCAAACAACTTTTTCAGTTTCATAATATTAGAGTGAAGACTCCTCTAAACTATAGGGCACATGACAAACTAACTTGGTGTCAATGAACTTGCTTTATGTGTGTGACACCCTTGCTGGTTTTGTGACTGCCATTTGACAGGTGAGAACTGGAGGTGAAGGAGGAGGAAGTAGGCAGATGAAGATCATATAACAGATAAAGCAAAGAAGGCAGACTGCATTCCTGCCCTAGCTGGGTTCTGATTCTTGCCCAAAGGATGTGATGTGTAGATGTGGGGTGACTAATGAGCTCAGCTCAACCTTTAAGTGGGAGAGTCCCAGAAGTGGTTTGATACAGGAGGGTGAGTGGGTACAATCGTGAGGGCTAAAGGGCCTTGAGTATCATGTTTAAGAACTTAGATTCTGCCCCGTAGGCTACGGGGAGGCACTGATGGGTAACCAAAGTGTGACTCTATTTCTACTTTATAAGGATCACTAAAGGCCCACAATCTCTTATATAAAACTTTTGGAACCAGATGTGAATCAGATTGAGATTTTTTCAGATGTTTGAAAGGGAAAACAATGCATATGTGTTTTATCTGGTGTCCCCAGGAGAGGTCTGGGACAGCTCCCCATAATCAAACACATGAACATTTTTTCAGGAAAATACGTGACATTAAAAGTAGAGTGATAGGCTGCATGAGGGTTCAGATCTGGCTTGCATCACAGTCGCCATTTTCAGGGCTTTATTTAATTTGAAATCATGGCTGACGGAGTAGGGTGTGTACATCTTTGACATGTGAAGGATCAGCGTACAGGGGTGTAGGGGCAAGAAGTCTGGCTGATGGACTAGAAACCACGCAGTGTCAGCGGAGTCCAGTCCAGTGGCGGCCTGTACCTGTTCATGCTGGCTTATGACCAGTGAATGTTACCATTTCAGCAATGTTGAGAGCTGATTGTTAATTATTAAAACATAAAATTCCACACCAAGTAAATTCAATTTAAAGCAAAGATAATGAACTCAATCAAGCCTCCTTACTTTCTGACGTTCTTGATTTCACTTTGTTGTTCCATTTGCTCTTCATGCCTCTGGTATTTGTATCATGGAAATGCTACAGGAAGGGGTGTTACCGCACACCTCTTCTCATCTATACCTTCCATGCCACCATATTGGTCACTTGGAATCAGCCCTGGTGGCAGCGAGTAAACCATGGAAGTTAGCAAATATGAGAGATTAGAGTTCAATGTATGGCTCTGTGGACTGTCTGAACCCCAGAAAGCAAGAGAGAATGTCTTTAAAAAGCCAATGAAATTCAAAAGTATGTCATGTCTGTGGCTGTGATACTATAATAATATACCAAAATATTGAAATATTTTTCCAGCGTTTAGGAAAACAAACAAACAAACAAACAAAAACTATTATCCAGTTCCATGAAAGTCACTTTTTTCACAGAAAAGGGGGTGAACCCTGAACAGGCAGCTGAGGAAAGCTTACTGCCATGCAGAGGCTGCAAGGCTGCTGAGGGTCCGTGTTCTGGGCCTGAGGCTAGGGTCTAGGCCATTGCTGCTCTCACACCTGCACTGCTGACCCCCAGTATGAGGTGGAAATTATAAAAATCCTCTTTTTTCTATTTCATCCCTCTTGTGCTCTCTACTGCAAAAGTGTAACATTGGGCACACATTAAAGAAGAAATGCTTCACAGAATTCTGTTCAGCATAGAGCATGTGCTGAAGGGTGCGTTTGGGATTGAGAGGTGAACTAATAACCTACAGAGCCGGACTTTATGGATCCCTGTGTTTAACCATCTGTGAGGAAGGAGTTCAGGGCAGCTGGTGGTCTTTGGCCTGGGAAACAGATGGGTTTACTCTACCGCCATCCCTGGTTTAGAAGGAAAAGATAACTCTCCTTTATCAAGGACATGCCATATCCTGAATGTTGCAGAAAGAACTTGGTGCATGTAATCTCATTTAATTATCCCAACAATCTTGTCATTTGCTTTTTTTAGAACTCGCTGAGTACAGTTTTTGGGAAAAATGTGTGTGAGGTGTCCATAGAGCATCTGCATGGAGATGTTGAGTGGATGGCTTTACATAGGGATCCAGGTACTATCTTCTTAAGTAGTGTTTTCAAAAGCGACAGTGATCCTCACACATTTGTTTCTTATAGTCTTGTCTTCTATAGTCTCTAAGGGCATTAAATAGCATCAAGTCAGTAAAGGCATTTTTCAAGGGCTATCACCCCAGTTCAGAGGAGCTGCTTTGTGATGTTCTAAATGTATACAGGTAGATTATTCAGCAAAACTAGAAAAATTAGTTTGAAGGCACTTGCGTGGAGGATATGAGGAGGATGGACAGAGATGCCAAATGAAGAACTGGAGAGATGCAACCATCAACTCCAGCTAGTTCCCAGTTAGCTGAAACCATTAAGAATAGAACCCTAAGAAGACTCTAGTTAGGACCCAGGCCTTCAGCCCAGCCCATCCTGGAGCTTTTATATGCCTCTATAGCTATAAAGACAGGATGGTATTTATCTTAACTTTATCTCCTCCTCTCACTGTCCTTCTTGGCCCTACTGGGAAAGAACTTATTGAAGAAATTGTGTGTATCATTTCAGAAGTGATCCATTAAGGCAGCACCAAGGAGAACATTTTGACACTCTGTTAAGTCTCAAAAATTGTGTTATAATGGCAATGAAGTAGCTCTTCAGTAGAATGTACTCAAGATGTCTTTGTATATGATACTTAAGGAGGCAGGAGGAGATGGGATCTTTCTCTCCAACACATTAGTCTGAAGTGGTGGGGCGGATGTTCTCATTCCTCTTATTCTTAAATGAGAAGTCTTGCCTCCGGTGGCTGGGGGTCACGTAACTCCCACTCTTCATTTTTGTGGAAAATACAGTGTGTTTTATTGTCTGCCTTCCCCTAAACCCACCAAAGTTTCTATCTTAGCACTTTGGCATAATAAATATATGAAATCCAATTCTCTATCTATGTTGAACATACAGACAATACAAAAGAAGTGAAATCAAGGTGGCCATCTAGTGTCATAGAAAGAGTCTTGGATTTGCAGTCAGAAGACTTGGGTTTGAATCCTTCTTCTGCTACTCACTATCAGTGCAGTGAAGTAAACTTAAGTAGGTTTTGGCATTTGTTTTTTTAATTAGGGTATTTTTTTTATTATGTTATGTTACTCACCATATGGTACATCATTAGTTTTTGATGTAGTGTTCCATGACTCATTATTTGCGTATAACACCCAATGCTCCATGCAATACGTGCCTTCCTTAGTACCCATCACTGGGCTAACTCATCCCCCTACCTGCTCCCCTCTAAAACCCCCAGTTTGTTTCTTGGTGTCCATAGTCTCTCATGGTTTGCCTACCCCTCTGATTTTCCTGCTTTCGTTTTTTCCTTCCTTTTCCTAATGTCCTCCATTCTATTCCTTATGTTCCACAAATAGGTGAAACCATATAATAATTGACTTTCTCTGCTTGACTTAATTCACTTAGCATAATCTCCTCCAGTCCCATCTATGTTGATGCAAAAGTTGGGTATTCATCCTTCCTGATGGCTAAGTAATATTCCATTGTATATACGGACCATATCTTCTTTATCCATTCATCTGTTGAAGGACATCTTGGCTCCTTCCAGTTTGGCTGTTGTGGACATTGCTGCTATGAACATTGGGGTGCATATGGCCCTTCTTTTCACTCATCTGTATCTTTGGGGTAAATACCCAGTAGTGCAATTGCTAAGTCATAGGATACCTCTATTTTTAAGTTTTTGAGGAACCTCCACATTGTTTTCCAAACTGCTGCACCAACTGGCATTCTCACCAACAGTGTAAGAGGGTTCCCCTTTCTCCACAACCTCTCCAACATTTGTTGCTTCTTGTCTTATCAATTTTTGCCATTCTAACTAGTGTAAGGTAGTATCTCAGTGTGGTTTTGATTTGAATTTCCCTGATGGCTAATGATGATGAACATTTTTTCATGTGTCTGTTAGCCATTTGTATGTTTTCTTTTGAGAACTGACTATTCATGTCTTTTGCCCATTTTTTGACTTGATTATTTGTTTTTTTTTGGGTGTTGAGTTTGAGAAGTTCTTTATAGATCTTGGATATCAGCCTTTTGTCTGTAGTGTCATTTGCAAAAATCTTCTCCCATTCTCTGGGTTGCCTCTTTGTTTTTTTGACTGTTTCCTTTGCTATGCAGAAATCTTTTATCTTGATAAAGTCCCAAAAGTTCATTTTTGCCTTTGTTTCCCTTGCCTATGGAGATGTATCTTTAAAAAAGTTGCTGTGGCCCATGTCGAAGAGGTTGCTGCCTGTGTTCTCCTCTAGGACATTGATGAATTCCTGCCTCACATTGAGGTTTTTCATCCATTTTGAGTTTATCTTGTTTTAATATAGTCTTTAGTCCATTAGAAATTCAATGTTCTTGACAGAAGGACAACTACTTTTAATTTTTGGTGTATTTTATTCCAGCTTTTCTTCATGCATCTTTGCCAAAGATCAGAAATAATATTAATAAATGACTTATTGAACATTTAAATTGTACCACGTGTTCTGATAAGTGATTTCCCTGCACTTGCCATTATACTGTTATAATACACATGATTTAGATGATCTCTAAATGGCACTTCCCTTGGGCTCTTCCTTATATTTTTCCATGTAGCTTTTATAAAGTTACGTGACCATTCATTTATTACTGGGTGATTAATTCCAAACTATCAGTGGCTATGCAAATTTAAGGATTGATATAATTTCGTTTACGTTGAAGCCCTCAGTAAGAGATATTTACCAGTAGGGCAGAATGAGACTCCACAGTTGGAAAGAGAAATGAAAATATATAAGGCATTCTCTGTTTATGTTTTGATTTTTTTTTAAAGTCATGTTCTATAGCACTTTGTAGTTAAAAAGTGCTCTTCTTCATTTAATCCAATCTTCATAGCAGTTCTCTGAGATAGGAAACATTACCTCCAGTTTGGAGGTGAGGAAATCAAGGCTCAGAGGGTAACAGAGCTGGGGCTCTAGCGCATTCTGCGGCCCTGACTTTTGCTAAAATGATCCTTTTGCTATTGTGCCCAGATTCCATTTGCGGCCCTTACTGGGTTGTGGTCTGTCGTTCTTCTAGCAGGAACAGGTTGGATAAAATCAGAATTCTGTTTCTTGGGCTGGGTGGGGTAAATGGAAGGGTGCTTAACTTAGATTTCCCAGAAGAAAGAGCTATCCTGGAAGCTTAAATAAAAAGAGATACATCCTGAGAGAGAACGGGATGTTGAGGAACAGACTACTGGAAAGTATTTCCCAGGCACAGGGTGCCCCAGGCACTAATGGATCCCCAAAGCAGCACTGTGGGTGATCACTTTCTCAGCTGCGCTCCCATTTGATCCTCAAACAGACCAATGCAGGGAGGACAGAAGGAACTATTGGCTTTATTTTACGGATGAAGAAACCCAGACATTAAATGTCCTGCCTAAGGGCAACCACTTATTAAGGTCACAGTAGGGCTTAACTTCACAGGGCCCCTCGCCCAGCCTCCTTGTCTTCTCATTATGTGGCTCATGCTGCTTTTTGTGAATTTTCATCTCCTGAGACAGTGATCACCATAGTTTAAATTACCTGAATACTTTTTGTGCCTGGGTCCAGTTTCTTTGTTGATTGTCTGCTGTCTGAAGGGAGGAGGACAGAGACTCACTGAGCAGGTTCAGAGACATTTTCCTGTTTTCCTCTCCAGATCTTATTCTGCTCCTATTGTTCATTTGACTTTACTTAGTGTTTTCACTGAATCAGCTAAAAAGTACAATACCTATAGGGGTGGGTGGATGCCTCACATGGGCTAAGGCCCATCATCTTTTATCTTGTTCCAGTCTAATTGTAAGGAGTATTGAACTACTTTTTTAATGAAAAATACTGCTACTGATAACTTCGGAAAAGTAGAAAGACCTCAAAGAACTCTGGAACCATGGATTTCTGATCTTTTTAGTCCTGAATAATAAACTTACTGTGCAAATTGAGTTGACATTCTGAAGTGTATCTCCTACCCATCCCCATCTATTTTTACATGCATTCTCTTTTAGACCTTTGTACTGAAAGAATGGTCTTGGAATGAGTAGCATCAACACCACCTAGGGATTTATTAACAGGGCTCATGCTTGGGACCCACCCCAGACCTACGGAACATGAACCTGAATCTGTTTTCACAGGTTCCCCAGTTGACTTGTTTGTACATTAAAATTTAAGAAGTTCTTGTTCAGGTCACTCTTGTGCTTATCGTCTGAGGAATTTTGTGGCTCCCCACTGCCTACATACTCTTCTGTTGTATCTTTAAAACCCTGTGTATTATGGAATGAATTTGGCTCTCTAGCCCTATTTACTATGATGTCCCTTTACAAATTCTCAAAGTGAACAAATTCTCAAAGTAAACTCAAAGCACACTGGTTTCCTAAAGTTTCTGACACAGTGCTTTGGCATCATACCCATGATTGTACTCCCTCATTTTATTTCCTATGCCGTTCCCTCCATTCTGTTTGTTCAGAACTTTCTGGATCTTCAGAGGTGATATGTCTATCAAGCTTGTCCATATAATTCTCTCAGAATGCTCCCTTTCTTCTTTCTGGTCACATTATACCCCATAGCATAGGTTACATACTGTGAGGGATTCATTCCTTGAGGCAGAGCCTGATTCTGATTCACATTTGTCCAAGCCCATCTCTGTCCACCTCCCAGTGGTGTCTGGCATGTTGGGGCTCAGAGCCCATCAGGAACTTGACTTGAATTTAATTCTGATAGAGTCATCTCCTGTTTGAAGCCCTCCACTGACACTAACACAGTCCATCCATTGAGTCCTGCCTCCGTTTCCCTGGGCCTCCAAGAGACCCTTTGCATCGTCCCATGAAAGCACTCAAGCCAGAAAGTGCCTCAAATCCATTAAGATGTTAATGACCTGTGGCAGGACTCTGGCAGCAACAACAGCACCTCTGTTGCCAAAAACCATTTATACTGGGTGGGTGTTTTCGACAACCACTTAATTAAACACATTGCCTTTCTCTATAAATTCCCCATGGCAGCAGACGCATCCAGATAGCTAATGGTCCCGGAGTGACCTGAATTATAGGACAGCGAGGGCATTTAGTTACTGCAGTCACAGATGTACTTGGAAATGTTTGTTTTCCCAAGACTGCTACCAATTAGGGAGGAGTCAGAAAGAGCCAAGAGGTGAAAAAGTCTGATAGCAGACATAGGCTCCGGGAACCACAAACAGTTCAGTGTATCTGGGTTATAGTGATCCAGAGTAAGAGAGCTAGAAACAAGCTAGGAAGGTAAAAAGGAAGCAGAAAGTCAGGAATTTTGAACGCCAGGCTAAGGAGTTTGGATTGCATTTTTTTTCCTGCAGCCACAAATTGGAGATCCATGGATCATTCAAATGCTTTAAATTGATTATGTATTTCTAGTTTGCCAACATCACATCACTCCTCATTACCTTATACTGGCTCCTCTTTATTCCCTTGTTGCAGTGGTGGGTGGTGCTCTCTCCCAGTCATGAGCGCCAGCTGTAGGCCTGTCCTGATCAGTGAACTTAGCTTGGCATCTTGAAATCAGAGTAGTAGGAAAATTTATACCAAAGAAATGAAATGGGGGCATCATCATTATCATTACTATTATTTTAGAAAGAGTTTACAGTTTACAACACGCCACTGCCATTATGTTTCCCTCGTGACCACCATAGGCATTTCTTTCTTGAGTTACTGAAAGATATCAAACAAGGTTTTGACATTTTTAGAAAGGTAATAGGTTCTGAAAATGACTTACCAATAATCTAAACTTAATCTTGATTATTTTGGGGCCTGCCAATGTGTGTTTCAGTAAAGAAAACAAATAAGACCTCAACCTTAATATTGAGGCTATCAACGCATTTGGGCCTCTACAGCTGTTATACAAACAACTATTAAAGAGTCTTATGAATAAACATGCTGCCTGATTCACAAACAGTAAATTGTGTTTACTCTATGAGGTACCTAGGCTGTCCTCAAATGCCCTGTTTTAGGGAACATAGGGTGAGTCTAAGAAGAGTAATCTGTGTGAAGAAGTGGGAACTTCTGCTTCCACTGGTCTCTTTAGTAGGAAGAACAAAAAAGTTTAAGAAATGAAATGCTGTGCTTTTTGAATTAATAAGACATCTGAGCAAAGACAATTACCCAGGGCAAAGAAAGACTTATATAATGATAAAAGGGTCAATCTACCAAGAAGACAGAGCAACCCTAAATGTGCCTGCACTAAACAAGAAAAATGTAAAATATGTGAAATGAAAACTAATAGCATGGGAAGGAGAAATAGACAAATCCATGATTCTAGTTAGAGACTTCAGTGCCATTCCCTTAATAAACAATATGACAAATACTCTGAAAGTCGGCAAGGATTTAGAAGAACTCACCATACCAATAGAACCCAATAGGCACTTATAGAACACTGCACCCAGAAAAAGCAGAATTAATGTTCTTTTTAAGCACCCAAAGAATATCTACCAAGATCCAACATATTCTGAGCCACAAGACATACCTCACCAAATTTAAAATAATTGAAATCATTCAGAAAGTGTTCTTCCACTACAATGGAATGAAACAACAAATTAATAACCGGAAGAGAACAGGAAAATCTCCAAACCGTTAGAAAGAGCACAACATATTTCTAAACAATCCAGGAGTCAAAGAGGAAGTTTCAAAGGAAATCAAAAGTATATTGAAGCTGAGTTCAAATAAAAATATAACATATCAAAATGTGTGAGATTCAGATAAAGCAGTCCTGAGAAATTTGTAGCACTAATGGAAGAATGCTAAAGGCAACTGAGGAAAAGTCTCAAACCAATAACCCAAACTCCTGCATCAAGAAACTAGAAAACAACAACAATAAGAAAACAAACTTAATAGTAACAGAAGGAAGGAAATAATAAGGATAAGAGTAGAAGTCAATAATAATTTTTTAAAATAGAGAAAATTAATGAAGGAAAGGGTTGGTTTTCTGAAAAGTTCAATAAAATTGAGAAACTTTTAACAAGGCTGACAAAGAAAAAAAGAGAGAGGATACAGATTATTAATATCAGAAATGAAATTGAATATCCCTACAGACCCTGCAAACAACAAAATAATAAGTGAAAGAAATAATAAGTGATTATAGCTAAAAACTCTACACACATAAATTTGCCAATTTAGAAGAAATGGATCAATTCCTCAAAATACTCTAATGACCACAACTCACTCAATATGAAGCAGATAACTTCAATAGCTCTACAACAATTAGGAAATTGAATTTATAATTAAAGATGTTCCCAAAAAAGAAATCCCCCAGCACTGGTGGTTTCACTGGACAATTCTATGAAATGTTTAGAGATGAATGAGCACCAATTTACCATAATCTTCTTCAGAAAATAGAAGAGGAAGAAACAATTCCCAGCTCATTCTATGAAGACAGTATTAACCTGATACTAAATCCAGACAAAGACAGTCACAAATAAAACTACAAACCTATATCCGTCATGAATATAAATGCAAAAATTCTTATTAAAATGTTAGCAAATAGAAATTAATATATAAAAATAATTATATATCATGACCAAGTAGGGTTTATTCGAGGGATATAAAACTGGTTCAGTATTGGAAAATTAATCAGTATAATCTACCATATTAACTGGCTAAAGAAGAAAAATTACATGATCAGATCAATTGATGCTGAGAAAGCATTTGGCAAAATTAAACACACACATTTCTGATAAAAACTCTCAAAAAATGCAGCAGGAACTTTTTTGATTCGATGAAGAATATTTATTAACACCTGTAATTAACAGCATGCTAGTGGGAAAAGACTAGTGCTTTCTTTCTCCTTAAGACTGGGAAGAAGGCAAAAGAGTCAACTCTTAACTACCAGTATTTAACTTGGTAGTGGAAGCTGTAGCCAGCACAATAAGGCAAGAAAAGGAAATAAAAGCCACACAGATAAAAAAGGAAGAAATAAAAATTGTCCTTAATTGTAGATGGCATGAAAATCTTTGTAGAAAAACCCAAGAAATCTACAACAAAATTCCCAGAAGTAATAAATTACTTTAGTGAAGTTGCAGGGTACAGAATCATATGAAATCAGCTGTATTTCTATAGGGTAGCATTCAAGAAGTGAATACAAATTAAAAATACAGTAACATTTATAATCATCCAAAGAAAGAAATACTTAAGTGTAAATCTAATAAAATATGTATAGGATTTGGCATGCTGAAAACTATCAAATGCTGATGAAAGAAATCAAAGACCTCAATAAGTGAGAGACATACCATATTCATAGATCTGAAGATGCAGTATAGTCAAGATATCAATTCTCCAATGTTTGACCTGTAGGTTTAATATGATTCCTTTAAAAATCTTGGCAAGGTTTTTTACAGCTATAAATAATACACTTCTAAAATTTTTATAGAGACCTAGGAATCAGAATAGCTGGAACAGTTCTGAAAATGAAGACTAAAGTGCATTTCAGTGACTGCTCCTATGTTCTGCTCTTTGACTTCAGCCCCTGGCCATAGCTGATTGGACAAAGAGGAGCTGATCCATTAACTGGCCCATGATCCAAAAAGACAGCTCAAAGGAAAGCTCAGGACCAAAAGAATTCCAGATCTTGAGCATTTGAACAGGGAGGAACAGCTATCATGGCTATGAAAGTGGGTCTGTCCAGTTAGGATGAAGAAAACAAAGGTCATAGGCAAGGTGAAATTAAAGAGGAACAAACACTGGTAGTAAGCAAGGGAGCATGGCAATCAAGAGGAAACATGAAGTGTGCAGACAGACCCAGAAATCATGATAGAGATAGCCCCCGAGGGAATAGCTTTTGATCCTTGTGGCTTTCCAGCTTTCATAAAGCCCAACTGCGCAAGGGTTCCTGATCTTGGATTTCTGTGGGACTCCTCAGAGTATTTATATATCTCCTCTTTCTGGGCTCGCCCAATCTGGGCTGTGTCTTCTGTACCCGAAGAGCTGAACTGACATGGTGCAGTAAATAGACATCTCTCCCAGTTAAAAAGAATAATACAATGGAGGTGGCACGAAGTGAGCATTTGCTGTATCTTGTCCCACTGTTCTTTCTTCTCTGCCGCCTTCTCAAAATTAGGCCTTGTTCTCCTGCCAGCTTTTTTGGCTTCTGATCAAGTGAATACCCCCAAAGTCAATTCAGGGGAGGAGAGAGCTCCTCAGGGGGTGGGCCTCCTGTTAGCCCCTGGTGCGCTGGGGGGACTTGAGCTATTCAACAGCTATTCAGTCGTTTTGTGGAAAAGAGAGAAGGATGGGGTGTGCCCAGAGTCTTTTCTTCTGTGTAGCTTTTAAAATATCCTCTTACTGATGGTACTGTGACAGGGAGAGCAAAGTTGCCTGGCTTTGTATGAAAAATAAGTGGGAGAAGCAGCTGGATGGGATGTATATTGCCTGAGCTAGGGGTGTCCAAAGAGCTGGATTCTGGTCTTACCTCTGTTACTCAGTACTAGGTGCATGTCGCTTTATTGGGGCTTAGTTTCTCCATCTGAAAAGTGGAGGATAACAACCATTTAATATGAAAAACATTCATAAATCACAAAGAAACTGTAGTTGTTCCAGCATGGGATGTGGCTTCCATTTACATCTCCCTCCACTCTCCTCTTTGCTCCCTTCACCTTGGTCATGCCAGCTTCCTTGCTGTTTTATGAAATGTGATGGAGCCTGTCTCTGGGCTTTTGCACTAGCTCTTCATTTCACCTAGATATAATTTCCACAGATACTCTCATCTCTCTTTTACCTAGGTCCCCACATTTACGTGTCCATTTCCTTTTGTCTGTGTGCCTTCCTAGAATGTAAGCACAAGAGGAACAGGGGCTTGTTTGGCTCACCACTATACCAGTAGAGCCTGGAGCATAATTATGGCTCAGTAAATATTTGTTGGATCATTAAAGGGGATTATGTCTGGACTGGATATCTAGTATTGCTTCTCTAAAGAAATACCTTCCTTGGGGCATCTGGGTGTCTCATTTGGTTAAGTGTCTGACTCTTGATTTTGGCTCAGGTCATGACCTCAGCATCATGAGATCCAGTCCTGCATTGGATTCCACACTCAGTGTGGTCTGACTGAGATTCTCTCCTTCTCCCTCTGCCCCTCATCCCTGCCTGTGCACTCTCTCTCTCTCTCAAATAAATAGAATCTTTTTTTTTTTTTAAAGATTTTATTTTTATTTATTTGACAGAGAGAGATCACAAGTAGACAGAGAGGCAGGCAGAGAGAGAGAGAGGGAAGCAGGCTCCCTGCTGAGCAGAGAGCCCGATGCGGGACTCGATCCCAGGACCCTGAGATCATGACCTGAGCCGAAGGCAGCGGCTTAACCCACTGAGCCACCCAGGCGCCCTCAAATAAATAGAATCTTAAGCAGGCTTCACACATGGGGCAAAGCTCTACTTGGGGCCGCATCTCATGACTCTGGGATCATGCCTGGAGATGAAATCAAGAGTCTGATTCTAAACCAACTAAGCTACCCAGGCACCCCTGCTGCAAAAGTGTTTAAAGGGAATTTAAAAGAATTCTTTATCATCATTTTCTCCTCCTCCTCCTTGATCATCACCATCATCATCACCATCACCATCATATTAATAGTCAATGAAAACTAAGTGCATTATGTGTGCTTTGCATGCTACTAAATGCTCTGTAACACTATTTTAAAAATTCACAACAACCCTATGAAGTATATCTGTATTATTATTATTTTCATTTTAGAGACGTGGAAAATGGATTTTAGAAAAGATAAGTAACTTCTGTAAGATCTCACAGCTAGTAAGGGTCAGAACTGCATCTCTAACTCTGGTCTGTGTGACAGGAAACCCACCATTGTTCAGGAATCTAGCACTTGAAATGTACCATGAAATGAAGACCCATTTGTGGTTAAAATGAGTCTAAAGCTCACAGGAGTATTGGCAAAACTACTGATCAAGGGCTGTTTGTCTTCAGGACAGGGATATAAGAAAAGAAATTAACATTCACAAAGCAATTTCTGGTACACCAGGACTAGGTTGGGACTATGACATAATACAATGATCCCTTCTGGTTAGTTATTTTGGCTGGGAGACTAAGAAGCAGAAGAGGTTCACTCCTGGTGGTTAAAGAACTTTTGATAAAGTGAGGGTGGTCATGATTAATTATTTGCACTGGTAAAGTAATCTTTAGAAATACTCTGTAGCATTCCACTCTGAAAAGTTGGGTAAATCCACACATCTTCCAGTACCACCTTTAAATTCTTTGGGTTTAGGCTCAAAATGGTTCCACCTCAGTGCCTGAGAGATCAGCTCCTGACAATGTCTTGCCCTTTCAAAACCTTGGTTCTGCCTCTGGATATCTTTTCAAAGGATAGATGCCCAGGGCTTCTAGGTGGCTTAGTTGGTTAAGCCACTGCCTTCAGCTCAGGTCATTATCCCAGAGTCCTGGGATTGAGCCCTGCATCAGGCTCCAGCTCCACGGGAAGTCTGCTTCTTCCTCTGACCTTCTCCTCTCTCATGCTCTCTCTCTCAAATAAATAAATAAATAAAATCTTTAAAAAAAAAAAAAAAAGATAGAGGCCCAGGATTCCATCTCAGCAACCCTGAATCAGAATCCTCCTGGGTTCTACCTTCCCTTTTTATGGTAAATCTGTTTTCATGAATTTCCTTTATATACTGTGCAAACATGTGTCTTCTAACAAGTCATTCTGTACATGTCATTATTTGTCTTTGCACATACTGTTCCCTCTATCTAAAATTAATTAATCCACCTTCTGCATCAAGTTATTTCAAAAAAATTCTTCAAGCACACTTTATCTAGAGCCTTGCCTCATTTCCTTGGGAGTTTTAAATGCCTTACAGTAGCAGAGTGGTTAATCAAAACTATGTTTTCTAGAGACAGACACCCTCAGTGTGAATTGTAGTTCCAGAATTGGGCAAGTTATTTCACCTCTTTATGTTTTCATTCCTCATCTATAAAATGGGGATAATGATACATCCTCACGGGTTTTCTGCGAGCATAAATGAAGTAATTTATACAAAGAACTTAGTCCAAAATCTTATTCAAAGTAAACATTAAATCAATAGTAGACAGCTGGGATTTCCATAGCGTATACAAGTATACAAACTTCCATGTTATTATTTATCACTCAATACCATAGTACTGATTTATGTTCTCCCACGTGAGTATAAGCTTTTTTTTTCTTTTTTAGAGAAAGAGAATCTTTTTTTTTTTTTAAGATTTATTTATTTATTTATTTGACAGATAGAGATCACAAGTAGACAGAGAGGCAGGCAGAGAGAGAGGAGGAAGCAGGCTCCCCGCGAGCAGAGAGCCTGATGTGGGGCTCGATCCCAGGACCCTGGGATCATGACCTGAGCCGAAGGCAGAGGCTTTAACCCACTGAGCCACCCAGGTGCCCCAGAGTATAAGCTTTTAAGAACAGGGAAATTTGTAGAGGATTTTACAGTGTGAACACCTACATAATGTCTTTAATAAAACACAACTGACCCTAAAACAATGAAGGGATTATGGGTACTGAGTCAAAAATCCATCTATAACTTTTGGCTCCCCAAACTTTACCAAGAGCCCACTGTTGACTAGAAAGCTTACCAATAACACAGTCAATGAACACCTATTTTGAAAGTTATATGTGTTCTTACAATAAAGTAGGCTAGAGAAAAGAAAATGCTATTAAGAAAATCAAAATACACTTACACTACTATACACTGTTTACCAAAAAATCTGCATATAAGTGAACCCACACAGTTCAAACCTATGTTGTTCAAGTATCAAGTGTATAAACACGCAGCAATATTAATTGATTACATGATGAGATTTCATTACCTTCCTAATAAGTGGTGTTTTTGTAGACAGGAGAGCATAAGGGTTTAAGGTGGAACATACCTTGGATGAATCCAGGCTATGTTATTTGGAAAAATTTAGCTTCCTTTATTAGCCAATGTGGGTTGCTGTGACAAAATGCCCATAGAGTCTGTTAATGACAGACATTTATTTCTCACAGTTCTGGAGACTGGGAAGTCTAAGATCAAGATGCCCACAGATTTGGTTCTCAGTGAGAGCTTTTTTCCTGGCTTGCCTTCTCATTGTATCCTCACATCCTGGAGGGAGAAAATTCTGTCTCGTCCTCTTCTTTTTTTTTTTTTTAAGATTTTATTTATTTATTTGACAGAGAGAGAGATCACAAGTAGGCAGAGAGGCAGGCAGAGAGAGAAGGCAAAGCAGGCTCGCCGCTGAGCAGAGAGCCTGATGCGGGGCTCGATTCCAGGACCTTGGGATCATGACCTGACCCGAAGGCAGAGGCTCTTCCTCTTTTTATAAGGCCCATAATCTCATGGGGGGAGCTCCATCTCTATGACCTCATCTACACCTAATCCCCTCTGAATGGCCTCACTACTTAGTACCGTCATTTTAGAAGTTAGGGCTTCAACATCAGAATTTTGAGGGGAAATAAATATTCAGTCTGTTATACCTCCCTGAGTCTCCATTTCCTCACCTGTACTCATCCAGACTGTTTGATGCAGATTAAAACAGGTAATATTTGTGTAATATCTGGCACACTACCTGATCCAGAGAAGACCCCCGATAAATGAAGGGTTTTGATTATAACCTAAGAAAAATGCATGGCAGAATTATTCATATGCATATAGATCTCAGGAGCTTTAGAATTGGCATATACATGTGTGTATATATACATATATATATATATATATATATATATATATATATTTGCATATACACATACACACACATATAAATTATATATGTGTATAATTTCCTAAGTAAAAACTGATTGTTTAGAGTTTCATTATATCTTTTAGAATTCAAAGACTCCGTTGTTTTCTGAGGGAAAAAATGGCCATTGTTTTTTCTTACTCAGGAAAAAAACAGTGTTTGTGGGTACGTGAAAGGATGTTTCCAGGTCCATCCTGTCTATGTTTTATGGGGACACTTTGTCTATCCTACAGTGGTATACATTAAGGAAGTGTTAAACACACACACACACACACACACACACAATTTAATACTCCTAAAAACTTTTTGCATGTGTTTATTCCCAAGAATCATTCCTGCTTTGCAACGTATGTTTTTTCAGCACAAAGATCTTACACCTAACAGCAGGAAATGAAGTGTTGATAAAAGAATGTTCTTCGAGGGCATGAAATACGTAGATTCCTGGGGTTCCTTTTCCTCAGCCCTGTGAACAGGGGCTGGGAATCTGGAGACCTGAGTCTGTGGACTTGTGTTAATATTATAAAATCTCGTCACAACTTTGGGTGCCATATTAGTTCTTCCATAGATGATTTCATCTCATGTCTTAGAAAATTGTGTATTCCTTAAAAGCAGAATATTCTTCTCACTATTCCCAATTGCTACCATGGAGCTTGGAACATGCCTAGCTCTGTGGCGTAGTGGGGAGAAAACCGAACCACAGGAAGTAAGGTCAGGGGATCTGAGAACAAAGAAGGTTTGTGGGCATCGGGTTTTTATTAGAATACCATGTTTACTTGGAGGGTCCCCTATTTTAAACAAATTGGAGAGTGCCCAGGAAAGAAAAACCAAATGATTGAAAGAATTTAATGTGAATTATTTAGCTACAAGTTTTTTAAGACTTCACTTAACCCAGGGGGAGGAAAATTGCTTTGCTTCAATGCCATGCATTTTTCATCTGTTTATGTTTCAAGAGCAAACCCAAATTGGATTCTCTTCAGGGCCTGGAACCCAGTGGGTGCTCAGGGAATATGTGTGGAATGAATGATTCAGTGTTTTCCTCCTGGGCTGCTGATTTCTGGCTAGCCAAGAAACTGTCTTCCTCTTTTAAGGTCTGGGCTATGCTAAGAGGCTGGAGGGACACACGAAGGAAGATGAATTTGTAAACGAGGTATAGTCAGCCTATTCAGTATTAGGAAAGATGTTTCTACTGAATGGTGTGTGTGTGTGTGTGTGTGTGTGTGTGTGTGTGTGTGCGCGCGCGCGCGTGCGCGCATGCATACGTGTGTAAGTGTGAAGGAATAATGTTAGAAAAAATATTTTTGGATGAAAATCATTTCTAAACCACGAATTGATGTGACACAGCCTTAAAAGAGCAACTGAAAGTATTGTTGGGGTAGGGCTGGGGCCACTAGGACAGCATCTGGATGGTTTGAGTGACCGGGTAGGGGCCCTGGAAACTTGCTCTGCCCGGTTGCCTGTCATTGCTGGTTCGCTGTTGCCCTCTGCTGGCAAAACTGTTGTCATCCCAGGAAACCACAAATCTGGAGTTCCTAGATTCCCTTTCACACTGGGGTGTCCAGGCCCTTCATCGAATTGGGAAATGGCACTAGTGCTGAGGAACAACAGTGGCAACAGGAGATACAGCAAAGCCTCTGCCAGGAGACACTGAGTCTCACAACTAAGAGGATGAATCTTATGGTTTTCGACTTTCATGCTCTGCTCACTTGCTATGATTTCTCTCTCAGCTTTGTGTTGGGCATAATGAGGGGACCCAGACAGGACTAAAACACCTCTCTATACTGGGGGGGGTCTCTCATCAAATGTGGGGAACAAGAGGATATTCTGGAGGTAGACATCACTGTAATATAGAGCAGATTGTGACCTGGGCCACAGCTGAGGTTCTGATTAAAAAGCTTGTGGTTTTTTTTTTTTTTTAACATTTTATTTATTTATTTGACACACAGAGAGAGATCACAAGTAGTCAGAGAGGCAGGCAGAGGGGGAGGGGGAAGCAGACTCCCTGCTGAGCAGAGAGCCTAATGCGGGGCTCCATCCCAGGACCCTGAGATCAGGACCTGAGCCGGAGGCAGAGGCTTAACCCACTGAGCCACCCAGGCACCCCAAGCTTGTGTGTCTTTAATGCAAAGAAAGATGACATCTGCTTCGCAAGAGGTAGGCTGGAGACTGGTGAGAGTGAGTCTCCATGAAATAGATAGCATTTAAACTGGGGACTTGAAGGATAGGTGAGATTATTTAAAAAAAAAAAATCTTTTTATCATGAAAGTAGAATATGTTCATTGCCAAAAGAAATTAAATACTGGCTAATAAAAACATGAAAAACCCCAGCACTCAGAAATAATCAGTTACCATTTTGATCTATGGATTTGTTGTTACAAAGTTGGAAGTATACTGAAAATAATATTTTGTATCCTCTCTTTCTGATTTTTACACTGCATGAACATTTTCCCAATGTTACTGATTAGTTTTTGAAACTGTGCTATTTTATGGGGGAGTATCTCAATGTGTAAACGTGAGGATAGGATTCCCAAACAGCATGAGCCAAGGCATATGGCTTGTGCAGCACAAGGATTGTTCATTCTTTACTAATTCATTTCAGAAATATTTTTTGGACACATGCAACTTCGGAGACACAATGTGCAGAACTAACTCTGTCTTTGTTGTGTTCATAGTATAGGAGAGGAGGCAGATGTTAATTAGGTCATCATAGAAATAACTAAAATTGCATCTGGGGTAAGTACTATGAAGGAGAAGTGTGCGGCATTATGTAAGTGTACATTAGAAAGAGCAGAGTAGTCACAGAGGTCTGGGAAGGCTTGCCTGAGTAAGGAGTAATTGAGCTCAGCACTATAGAAGTTAAGCAAAGAATCCCAGGTGGAGGCAGCAAATGCAAAGTCACTTTAGTAGGAGTGGGGATGTTGAAGACAAGAAACTGAAAGATGGAGAAGAATGAGTGCAGAGACTTGACCTGGGATGAGGCTGAAGAAGTAGGTAGGGCTCGACTATGGAGAGCATTTCAGACCTGGTGAAGAACTTTTGTCATTTCTTATGAGAACTCTGGAGAACTATTGAAATGTCTGAAGCCAAACTGGAGAGGTGAGGGCCAAATTTGTTTTTTTTTCAAAAGGTCTCCCTCAAAAGGTGGAGAGGTTAGGAGGGAACAAGAGTAGATGTAGGCAAAATGGGTCTCGGTGACTAGTAGCCAGACCTAGTAAGAGGATGACTGTGATAGTCTAAGCAGGAGATGAGGGAAGACTTGATCCAGTCAAGAGGAGGTCAAGGTCAAGGTGGAGATAAGTGGGTGGCGTTGAGATATATTTTGGGCATCAAATTTTTAGGACCTGGCAGATGAGGTAAGGAAAGGGAGAGTCCAGAATGACTCCCTCCTATGTCTCTGGCTTGCATAACTGGAAGGAGGGTTCTTCACCACGATTGGGGACACTGGAAGAGGACAACGTTTGAAAGGGACAGTAATGTGTGTTTTCTCAGGAGAAAGGTTTCCCAGAGAGAATAGTCCCAGGAGTGGTATATATCATCATGTCAGCTTCTTCCAGAAGTGGGTTTTACCACATTCTCATACCACCTGAAGGACCCTCTCTTTGGAGGTGTATGGTACTGGGAAGAAAGCCAATACCATGGCTGGGTTTTATGTCTCTACTTTGTCTTTAAAATGAAGGTAATAACAACCAGTCCAAAGAGTTGTTGTGAGGATTAATAGGACCATCAATATCCAAGGACTTTGTAAATCTCCACAATATTTCACTGTTACTCCTATCCCTATATTTGTGGTGGATACTGTTGCCAACCCAACTTTAATTATGTTAATATTGGGGATATGAAATTCAATGTTTTTTCCATGAGTTATTTGGGGAAAAAGGTGCGATTGAAGTCTAAATAAATACATATACCACCCAGGAGCTAGAGATGTGGCCCCAAACTATTTATAAATCTGTGTGTTTACTTGAATTCAGACTTCCCCGACATGTAAATTATGCAAAATCTGTGTCACAGCAGAGCACTCTGTGTTCCTAAAAAGAATTCTCTTTTTTCCCAAATCCTTTACCTTTTAAAATAAATCTCATTATGGAGTGCTGACATTTTCAGTAAAACCATTCAACCAAAAGCTGTGGTTTTTTTAGACTAAAACCAAGTCTGGTTTATTAGGCAGCAGCTTTTAACTTGCTGCTAAGTAGATGCAAGCTATTTAGAGAAATTTATGTAGATATCCGATAAGACATTTCAGAGTCCCCAGTCTCTTTCTGATTAAGACTGAGAGTGTTAAACAGATCATCCAGAATTCCTTCCTTTTCCCAGTGCGTCAGGAGTTGAGTATGGCAGTGTCGTTGAAGTGGAGGGACACTGGCGGAACAGGATTTAAACCAAATCTCTCAGACTCTGCACCACTGATCCTATTACCATATTCTAGTTGACTGACTTCAGATGTGACTTTCTTCAAAGGGTTGTGGGGGATGTAGAGCTAATATTCTTACCACATTATGGTTACCTTACAACAGGACCTCTATCAATGATCCCAGTCTTCTTGTTTTTCCTTTTTCTGCTTTTCTCTCTTTTCTTCTCTTCTATCTTTTTTTCCTCTTTTTTACATGTCTACTTTTCCTTGCACTGATTTAATTCTTGGCTTGTCTTGCCTGTCTGGGTTTAGGTTATGCTGTACTGAGGAAAGGCATATATCTGGGTTGCCCAAAATTCCTTAGTGACTGAGGTCCCTGCCCCTGATCATAACAGCTGATTTTATAGAGCACTGATTGAGAATCATTTCCCCTAATCCTCTCCCCAAACTTAGGAGATGAGTGCTAGTATTGTCTCCATTTCGCAGGTAAGGAGCAGGAGCCAAAGACAGGTTAAATATCCAATCCTACAGAGTCAGTAAGTTATAGAGCTGGAAGTTTTAGCTCTACCCTCATCTAGCCCAACAACCTTCAAAATTTTTGATTAGCACTCATTTATTCACTCAACAGGAATTTATTTATTGTAGGCTATTTGACAGGAGCTGGATAGAGTCTCTACCTTTTTGAAACACACACACACACACACACACACACACACACATATGCACACACAATACTGAGCTCACGCTGATTGCCACTGTCTTCCCTCTGTATTTTGGCATCCATTCTGATCAGTCAGTGTCCACATGGTACTTATTCCTAAACGTTTTACTGATCATTCCTCCTTACAAAAAGCAATGGGTCCAAAAAAGGAGGAGGATCAGGATGCTTTGAGAGAACATAATGGTGTGCCACGTTTATATAGAAACTGAAGAAATCCTCTTGCATGAGGCATTTGACCTATAAATCATAGGACAGTTAGGGTTCTTAACCTGTTATGAGATAATGCTACAGTCTGTGGGATTTGCTCCTAACTTGGATTCACTCCTAAGATCAAAGAGATGCTATTTAATAAAATAAATAGGGGAGTGATGTCATTCTGTTTGTATTTTAAAAATAGCACTGTAGTTACTGTGTGAGAATGGATGGGAGTAGGGTGTCCTTTCTGTCTTTACATTAGACTGATTTTGTGTAGTGAGGATTCAGGTATGAATCAGTCACAGATCACAATTTTCAAGTTACCTAAGGAAAACAAAACATGTACTGAAATAAATCTAATAAAAATCGTGAGTGTTATATCCTAAAGACTATAGTAGATAGACAGCAAAATTGCTGTGAGTGAGAGGATTTCCAGACCATGTGCATTTTCTTCTAACCAGACAGCATTGCTTGGATTTCTTCTTGTTTTCTCTGGTGGAGATTCTGTTGGAGTCAGAATTTTCCATTCATGCCCTGAAAGGCTCTCAAAGCCAAAGCAAATCAATTTAGTAAACACTTATCTAGTGTCTACTTTGTCCTTGGCTCAAAAGAACATCAGTTCACTTGTTCAAGGATATGATAGGATGAGCAGATAGCTTGTGGGGGAGGGGGTCAGAACACTTGTCTCCATTTTATCTTCACTCAGCAACATAACTTTTGGGGATTAGAAAAAACTAGTGTGTGGTGAGTAAAGTTTGTAGTAAGAACTGAGTTGGGGAAAAAACCAATGTTTTGGTGTCCTTGGAGGAAGATGAAGGTTTTCTAGCGAACAGGGAAGATATGAAGGAACATGAATCAGGTGTCTGTCAACACACTACAAGCTTGTCATTCCCCTCATGGATCTCTTCATGGGTATTCATCTCTGAAATCATATTCTTTCTGCAATCTTCCATCTTCCCTCCTCCCTTGGTCATGGAACTGGACTGAGAGAGAGAGGATGGCATTAGGTATCCCTCAACCCCTCTTCTGAGGTGATCAAACCTCCCTATTTTCCGTGTTAGTAGAGGCATTTCAGGGAGTGCCATTATCTTTAACTTGGAAGACCATGCCATTAACTCGTATCCTCTGTGATGATTCCTACAGGATAGACCACTGGAACAATGAGAAGGAGAGGATTTTGCTGGTCACAGACAAGACTCTCTTGATCTGTAAATATGACTTTATCATGCTCAGCTGTGTGCAGTTGCAGCGGATTCCCCTGAGCTCCGTCTACAGAATCTGCCTGGGCAAGTTTGTCTTCCCTGGAATGTCACTGGACAAGTGAGTGTGATGTCTTAGATTTGGAATAGTGGTTCAGTGGGGGCGTGTCACATAGGGAGTCAATCGCAAAGTTCAGGTTAATATGGTAAGCTTCGTGAATCCATAGGGAAAAAGTGAAGCTCTACAGTTGATTTAATCAATTATTGAGTTTCTACTGTGTGTCAAACACCAGGGACACATCTTTAAGTAAATTTGTACTTTAATATGAGAGCATGAGAAACAAGTGGTTGAATGTAAAAGTGGATGGAGCTGTGGGAGCATGGAGGAAAGATTCTCAACCTAATTTGTGTGACGAGAATCAGAAAGGCTTTTCTGGAGAAGTATTTGAGCCTACATTTGATGTTGGGTGGAGTTAGCCAAAGAAGAACAAAAATTTAACATTCCAAGCTGAAGGAACAGCACAGCCAAAGGAGTAGAGGTGGGAAGAGTATAATGCCTTTGGAAATTGAAATTATTCAGTAAGTTGAGCAGACAGAATCTATGATGGTTAATAGCTCTTCTTCTTCTTCTTCTTTTTTTTTTTTTAAAGATTTTATTTATTTATTTATTTGACAGACAGAGATCACAAGCAGGCAGAGAGGCAGGCAGAGAGAGATGGAGAACCAGGCTCCCTGCTGAGCAGAGAGCCTGATGCGGGGCTGGATCCCAGGACCCTGAGATCATGACCTGAGCCAAAGGCAGAGGCTTTAACCCACTAAGCCACCCAGGCACCCTTAATAGCTCTTCTTAAAAGAAGTCTCTTTTAGCTCTGCCCTGGCAGCTTAGTGGAGATGACATCAACCATCTCAGTGATGTGTTGGCATTCACCATGATACCTGGTGAGATCTGTAGAAAGTTGCTGTACTAAGCTCTTGCTATGGTTTTGGAAGGAACTGTTTTTTCTATATATCTTATATCTAAGCCAGAAGGACAGCAGTCTTCCTCTGAGTCTTTGAATGTGAGCTGCTCCCAATGAATGGTGAGCTCCTTGAGGGCAAGTACATTGTTTTTGTTTGTTCGTTTAGTTTTGTTTCTCTAAACACCTGGCCTTGGGCCTAACAAATAGTAAGAGCAGAGAAAAAAAAGTGCAATTCAGTCAAGTGGTTGGTTTCTTTACAAAAAGCACACCATATCAAAGATCTGTTTTTTAATTTCCTTTTCATAGATGTAAGATGCAACAAATTGATTTTTTGCTAAGTTTTCAAACTTTTGGATTTTTCAATAATATAAGCAGTTGTAAATATGTTTTTAAACATCTTAAAATGTTTATTTTCAGGAAATCTCTCCCTCACCCCAGACTCTCAGTTCTCAAGCATTATCTCCCTAGGTAATAGCCAATAGTTACACATTGTTGTTGTTGTTTTAAAGAAATAGTGTGCAAACATAAAAGAATACAAATGTTTTTGTATGCATTTATGTGTGTTTATACATATTTATAAGTAAATATCTGCACATGTACATTTGTCATAAATTACTTTACACAATGGGAACACATGTCATAAATTGTTTTCCCTTAAGATATTTTACTCAATGATATGCCTTGGAGATTTTATTATATAATCATCTATAGATCAACCTCAATCTTTTTAATAGTACAGAATATTTTATTTGAAAGCTAATTTATTTATTCAGCCCTTCATTAATGGATATTTATTTTTACCTTTGCTATTACACACAATGCTACTATAACTATTCTTGTGTAAAGGACTTGTCACAGATGTGAAAATATTCATTTAATGTAAATTCCTATTAGGTCAAAAGTCTTGTGAATTTTAACTAATAGATGTTGTCAAATTGCCTTCTACACAGATAACACCAATTTATACTCTATACGTTATTTTGAAGTGTATTATAGAGTGTATTACAGTATTTACACTTTATACAAAGTATACAAGTATCCTTTTCCACAGATCTTCACCAATATCACACACTATGAATCTTCTCTTGCTTTGCCAGTGAGATAAAGAAAAACAACTCATTTTTGTTTTAATTTCCATCGCTAGAAATTGAAGGAAGCTGAGGATGTTTTTCTTGTTAGAAAGCCTTTTTATTTATTTTTCTGTGACCTGCCTATTCACGACACTGACCTATATTTTTTTCTATTGGGACATTGATTTTTTTCTTATTGATTTGTAAAGTTCTTCATCTATAAAAGAATTTGTCCTCTGTTCTGCCTTATATTTTACAAATATTTTTTTCAGCTTGTCATAGCTCTCTTTATAGGCTATTTTTTTTTTTTACTTTCTTTGAATTTTGGGTTGTCAAATGTATCAGTCTTTCAAATCAACTTTCTACATTTATTTCTTTTTGCGAAGCCTTTCTCCACATTGAACTTTTAAAATATATTCCAAATTTTCTTCCAGTGTTTTTATAATTTCATTTTTTTAAATAGTTAAATTTGCATTTCATCTAGCATTTACCTTAAGTGAGGAAAAAGATATGCAGTCAGCTTTATTTTTTTTTTTTAACCTAAATGGCAGGTTAGATTTCTCAGCACAATTTGTTCAATACTCCATCTTGTCCTCTCTAACATATAACCTTTATCATGTGTATTTCTCTTTATTTCTGGAATCTCCATTCCATTTATCTGTTTATTAAGGTACAAAGTGGTTTCCATTATTATAATATTTCATTATGTTTTTATATCTGATAGAGTTAATTCTCTGTTCTTTTTAAGACTTTTTAAAGAATTTATGTTTATTTATGCATATTTATTTTTGTCTGCTTGCTTAATTAAAAAATCCTATTTATACTAGGATTCTCAAATATTAAATCAACTTTGAATTCTTAAGATAAACACATTTAGTCATGATGTTTTGTTCTTTTTACACATTGTTGGTTTCAGTGTGCTAATATTTTATTAAGGAGTTTTGTGTCTATGTTCATGAGAGATATTGGTCTATTATTTCACATTTGCAATATTTTGTAAATATTGGGTAACATCATAATTCTTTGATTTTGTGTTAATTTTTGTAAATTTTATTTTTCAAGGAATTTGTTACACTTACCAACATCGTGGTATTTGAAAATATAAACATGTTAATAGGGGCACCTGGGTGTCTCAGTGGGTTAAGCCGCTGCCTTCGGCTCAGGTCATGATCCCAGGTCCTGGGTTCAAGCCCCGCATCGGGCTTTCTGCTCGGCGGGGAGCCTGCTTCCTCCTCTCTCTCTGCCTGCCTCTCTGCCTACTTGTGATTTCTCTCTGTCAAATAAATAAATAAAATCTTTAAAAAAAAAAAGTCTTTAAACATGTTAATAACATTCTTTTTTTTACCACATTAATGTGTATAAGATATTTAGTGACATCCCTTTTCTTTCCTGATTTTGATGATTTGTGGGTTTTTTTTTTCTTTTTTTCCAATGGACCTTTCAATTTTTTTTTTTTTTAATTTTTTTATTTTTTTCAGCATAACAGTATTCATTATTTTTGCACCACACCCAGTGCTCCATGCAATCCGTGCCCTCTACAATACCCACCACCTGGTGCCCCCAACCTCCCACCCCCCACCCCTTCAAAATTCTCAGATCGTTTTTCAGAGTCGATAGTCTCTCATGGTTCACCTCCCCTTCCAATTTCCCTCAACTCCCTTCTCCTCTCCATCTCCCCTTTGGACCTTTCAATTTTTTTTGGTTTATAAGAACTTGCTTTTAATTTTGTTAATTTTCACTCTCATTTGATTTTTATCTTGTTGATTTCTGCTCTTTGATTTATTTTTTTTCCCCATTCTCATACTTTCTTTTTGGCTTACCTTTTCTTTCCTTTTTTTTTTTTTTTTAAACTTCTTAATTTGAAACCCAAGGGTATCAATTTTAGCCCTTTCTTCTTTTCTGATATGAGTGGTTAAAGGTCTAGATTTTTTTCAAAGGACTGCCTACACTGGACCTCATAGATTTTGACATATTGTGCTTCTATTATCATTCAGCAAGAAGTAGTCTCTAAATTTTCTTGTGATTTCTTCTTTGAACCATGACTACTTTAGAAATTGTTTTGGCATTTTCCAAATATTTTGAGTTTTCTTAAGATTTTAATATATTTAATTTTAACTTAGAGAACATATGGCTTTGACTTTAATCTTTATAAATATATTGAGACTTCTTTTACTGACTGAACAGTAGTATATCTTTGTGAATGATCTTGTTCATTGGAAAAAAATTCTGTATGTAGTTTTCTATAAATATCATTTAGTTCATTATATTTGACAGCATTGTTTAGGTTATCTATATTTTTACAGATTTTTGTCAGGCTTTTTATTGGTTATTGAGAAAGGAATGGTGAAATCTATCATCATGGGGTTTTCTTGATGCTTCTTTAATTTTATTATTCTTTGCTTCATGTATTTTGAGAGTCTTTTATTAAGTACATATACATTTATAATTAATATGACTTCCTGAAAAATTGAGCTTTTTTATTATGAAATATTTGTTCTTCTTTATCTCTACCAGCATTCTATGTGTTCAAGTTTATTTTTGTATTTAATTTTATTATATCCACTCCATCATTTTAATACTTTTTTTGCATAGTAAATCTTTTTAAAATCCACTTACTCTCTACATCTTTGTATTCTAGCTACATTTCTTTTTTTTTTTAAAGATTTTATTTATTTATTTAACACAGAGGGAGGAGAGAGAGAGAGCACAAGCAGGGGGAATAGCAGGCAGAGCAGGAAGAGGGAGAAGCAGGCTCCCCACCCGGCAAGGAGCCCGATGAGGGACTTGATCTCAGGACCTCAGGATCTCAGGATCATGACCTAAGCTGAAGGCAGCTGCTTAATTGACTGAGCCACCCAGGTGTCCCCAAACCTCATTTCTTATAGAGATCACATAATTGAATCATGCTTTTAATCCATTCTGATAATCTCTGCCTTTTAATTGGAGTATTAATCCTTTTACATTTTATATAATTTTAATTTGATTGAAGTTGAATCTACCTATTACTTGTTTTGTTTCCCCTTTCTAGTTTTTATTCCTTTATCCTCTTTTCAACAGTCTTTTTAATTATTTAAATCTTCCTAATTCAATTTTAATATTTCTGTTGGCTTTTTAGCTATAACATTTATGTCATTTTGTGATTATTTTAGGCAGAATTTCCTAACATCAGCACTATTTACATTTTGGACAGGACAATTCTTTGGTGTGGAAAGCTGTTCTGTGCATTGTAGGATGTTTAGCAGTAACTCTGGCTTATACCCACTAGATGACAGTAGTACCCTGCTTCTGTTATGACAATCAAAAAATGTCCCCAGACATTGCCAATGTACCCTAAGGGCAAAATCATTCCATATTGAGAACTGTTCCTGAAGGAATTATAATGTATTTAATTTTTCACAGTCTACTTAGAGTTAAATTTTTAATGCTGTACTTCAAACATAGAAACCTTGTTAACATTTTGTTCTAGGAATGTAAGTGTTGGATATGGTATGATAAAGTTGGTGTGGTCACAGGTGAAAATGAGAAAGCAGCTTAGAAGAAAGAAGTTTATTATACTCACAGGTCCAAGATAGGAGGTCACCGTATGCCACATTGGGCCACAGGGGAATTCACCAGTGTCTGTCAGGAGGCTGAAAGGGCAGGAGCTATGAGAGAAATTTGACCATGGCCTTTACTGGAGTTTCTACAGGAAGGGCAAGGCATGACAGGGTAATTAATTTGGGGATTGGCTAGTTTTAATAATTTTCGTGGACTTTAAGCCATAGGAGTAATCCATTGTTTCTTAGTACCTGACCCTGGATTAATTAAGGCAGAAGAATGTTGCCTCATGGGGTATATGAACCAGATAGAAGAGGTATGACTTTGGGTTGTTTTATATGCATATCAATGGTGTACTCTGGGTTGGACTATCTCTAAAAGTTAACTTCTTCAAGAGTTTATTGCCCAAGAGGGGCTATCTCTCCCCAGACAGAAAGTCTCCCTTAATATGTAAAAACATCATAATATACATTAAAATATATACCTACCTTCATACATACACATATACAATATGCACGTAGCACTATTTACACCCCCTCTGCACTGAACTTCATGGTGCTGTTGTCGTCCATATTACTTTTATGTGCATTTTAAACCCCCCACAATAATGTTATAAACTTTGCTTTAAGAAATTATATGTGGGGCACATGGGTGGCTCAGTTGGTTAAGCATCTGCCTTTGGGTCAGGTCATGATCTCAGGGTCCTGAGATAGAGCCCCACATCAGGCTTTCTGTTCAGCAGGGATGGGTCTGCTTCTACCTCTCCTTCTGCCCTCCCCCATCCCCCCCCACACCTGTGCTTGCTCTCTCCTCTCAAATAAATAAATATTTTTTAAAGAAATTACATGTATTTCAAAGAGATTAGGATATATAATTGTATCTTGTATTTATTTATTTATTTATTTTAAAAGATTTTATTTATTTATTTGACAGAGAGATCACAAGCAGGCAGAGAGGCAGACAGAGAGAGAGGAGGAAGCAGGCTCCCTGCTGAGCAGAGAGCCCGATGCGGGGCTCGATCCCAGGGCTCTGAGATCATGACCCGAGCCGAAGGCAGCGGCTTAACCCACTGAGCCACCCAGGCGCCCCTGTATCTTGTATTTAAATAGATATTTTCATTTCTGATACTCTTCATTTGTTCCAGAGGACTTAGATTTCTTTTTGATGCCATATGCTTTCCATATGAAAAAATTCATTTTTTATTCCTTGTACTGCAATCTGGTTATATATATATATATATATATTAAACATCTTTATTTAGCCTTCATTCTTGAATGATATTTTCTCTAGTTAGAGAATTCTGACTTGACATTTTCTTTTCTTTCAGTACTCTTGCGATGTTGTTCCACTGTCTTCTGGCCTCCATAATTTCTGAAGAGAAGTTCATAGTTATTTAAACTGCTATTCTGTGTATTCTTAAGCTGCTTTCACATTACTTTCATTTTTACTTTTCAGAAGTTTGACTGTGATGTGCCTAGTTATGTGTGTGGGCATGTATGTATTTGGGATTCCCTGAGCTTCTTGAATTTAAAATTTGTATCTTTCAACAAATTTGGAAAATTTGGGCTTATTACCTTTTAAAATTTTTTTGGTCCCATTCTCTGTGTTTTTTCTCCCTGATATTTCAATTACATGTATAATAGAAATTTTGGTATTATCCTACAGGTATCTGAGTGTCTATTTTTTCCGAGTCTCTCCTCTATCTCATCTTCATATTGGCAATTTCTATTAATTTAACTTCACATTTACTGACATTTTTCTTTTTCATTCCATTCTGCTATAAGTCTATCAAGTATTTTTTTTTACTTCAATTGTTCTTTTTGTTTTAAAACATCCATTTAGCTCTCTTTTATATTTTCTATTTCTTTTAAAATACTTCATATATTTTCCTTTCTTTATGGATATATTTTCCTTTATCTTACTTAGCATAATTACAATAATTACTTTAAAGTTCTTCCTGATAATTCCAACTTAAGGGTCATTTCAAGCTTATGGGTCATCAATGGATTGCTTCCATTGATGGTCTTTTTTTTTTTTTTAAAGATTTTATTTATTTATTTGACAGACAGAGATCACAAGTAGGCAAAGAGGCAGGCAGAGAGAGAGGAGAGAGGAGGAAGCAGGTTCCCTGCTGAGCAGAGAGCCCGATGCGGGGCTCAATCCCAGGACCCTGGGATCATGACCTGAGCCGAAGGCAGAGGCTTTAATCCACTGAGCCACCTAGGCGCCCCCATTGATGGTCTTTTTAAGGATAGGTCATACTTTGTTGATTATTTATATACTGATTACTTTCAAATTTATTCCTCCTGGCATTGTGGAGACTTCCTTTATTTACTCTCTAATGCCATAGGTAGAATATTTATGGGGAGGAAGATGGGTCTTTTGGGTTTTATTTTGTTTTGCTTTTTGGTATTTTGTTTAGAATTTCTAGTTGTTGTCTTCAGAAGAGCTAGTCTGCTGGGCATCTATGCCTAGATATTGAATTTCTACAAACGCTTTTATAGAAAGCATCTTTGGAGATACTATTTTTCTCCTTAGATCTGATTAATATCATGAGTACTGTCACACATTTCTTAATATTGAAACATTTTTATATATTCAAGGTATAAATATTCTATTGAATATTCATTGCAACTTTTGAAAGTGTTTTTCATATCAATATTCATAAATTTGATTGATATTTAATTATCTTCTATTGGGCTATCTTTGCAGATTTTGGTAATTATATTAAAAGACAATGTTTCCCCTCCCCTTCTTGATTTTTACCAAATAAAGAAATGGCTTTATCTTCTACTAAGATAATTGGTATATTTCACCTATGAACATGACTGGACCTGGTGCTTTTTAAGGGGAAGTAGCATTATAACTTTCTCAATTCTCTCTATCATATTGGCATGTTTAGATATTCTATTTATAGCTATTTTCTTTATTTTTTACTAGAAAATCATTCCATTTCATTCAAGTTTCTAAATTTTCATTGAACTGAGAGAAGTAAGAAGACAGATGATTAAAGTAATAATAAAAGATTATTTTGTATGTAATGCTTTTTTCCTTACGTAGGTAATTGAGTAGCTAATAGTTGATTTCAAAATACCACCTCTTGAGTTTACTTGTTCATTTTCCCATTTATTATTTTTTATATTTATTTGTATTTCCTGTTGCTCTATTTGTGTAAATTCTGTTGTGCATTTTGTAACTTTTTCACTTAAAGTTTATTTAGAGTTATTTTGTATTAAATGCATAAATTCTATGAATGTTAAATTTTCTTTACTTATGCTTTTCTAGCTATAATGTTTTATTATATTTCAAATGCCCTTTTGTTTTCATTTGTTTTATCTTTGATTCAAGGATATGACTAAGGTAACTTTTTTTTAAGTTAGAAGGGTTTTTACTCCTTTGTGATATATTATTAATTTCTAGATGTATACATTGCTTTTAGAGACTGTCTTCTCTATTTCTGTGTTTTGGGATTTACTGAATATTTTTACACTTAGATAGTTAATTTTTATCCACATTTCATAAATACTTGAATGTGCAGTCTCTGTTTCTGTGTATAGAACCTGATAACTGGTACTTTGATCCACTATCATTATGTTATATATGTCTTCTCTCTCTTTGCCTATTAATTAATTAACCAATTATTATTATTTTTTGGCTACTTGATCTGTCATAGACTGAGAGTCAAAAATTAAATTTTCTTTAATTACTATGCCTTTTTTTTCTTTCATGACTTTACATTATGAATATTGATACTGTCTTATTTAAGACAGATGATTAGTATATTTCAATCTGTAAGTATAGGAACACTTACAGAATTTGATATTTATTTTAGATTATAATCTTTTCCTTATAAATTTTATCTTCTTTAGTGCCTTGCCTGTTTTTGTTCTTGTCTGGTGAATATTGTAAAACTTACATTGGTTTTCTTTGCATCTTCTTCATATATATTTGCCTAGGTCATACTATAAACCCGAGTCTCTGTGTTTTTCATATGTTCATATACATAACATATGATTGAATTTTGCTTTGTGATCCAACCTGGGTGTCTTTTCTTTAAATTGATAGGATGAACCTACTTACATATAATGATATGACAATGATAATCTTTATTCTGCCATCTTGATTTTTGTATTGTTATATTATTTTAAATATATTGCCATATTTTCTAGATTTCCTTTGCTTTCCATTGAGTGTATTTTTTCTCTCTTTTTAAAAAAGATTTTATTTATTTATTTATTTTAGAGAGAGAGAAAACCCCCATGCCTGAGCAGGGGGAGGGGAAGAGGGGTAGGGAGATGGAGAGGGAAAGAATCCCAAGCAGACTCCATGCTGACAGGGCCTGTCAAAGGCTTAATCTTCTGATCCTGAGATCATAACCTTAACGGAAATGAAGAGTTGGATGCTTAACTATATGAGCCACTTAGGTGTTCTGAGTGTATTTTTCTTTTAACAAGAAGGTTTATAGTCTATCTTTTTCTGTGGTGACTAGAGTTGTAACTTAGCACAGTATTTTTATCCTAGCCTTTTTGACTAATATCTAGTGACTTCCTAATATAAACCCATTCACATTAACAAATAAGAACTCATTTCTTTCATCTTCTTTTTGTACTTCTCTGTCATTCACTTTAAAAAAAAATGCCTATACTGATCATTTTTAGTTACTTCAGTGGTTATTTAATTAATGTGTTTCCACTCGATGTGTTATCTTAAATAGCTTACATTGAACCTCCAAGAAATCTGCATATTCATACTATTCTCACATTCTCTCATCTTTCATCTCCCTTCTTTCATTAGTTTTACCAGACAAATTTCATTTTTTTATGGCATATTTTATTTTATTTCCCACGAGGCACCCAATTATTACCACAGAGAGTTGATGTAATTCCAGCCCTCCTAATTAACTTGTGTGGCTTTCTCCAGATTTGCATTCTGGGGTTAGGGAGAGAAAGCCTGTGCCAGCAGCTGGCATGTTGGTAAATGTAAAGGGCTTTCCTGGGCCCCAGATAGTAGGAACACAGTGAGAGGAAGGCGTGTGGTGTTCTAAGTTCCCCTCAGTTCTCTAGCAAACCTCCATAGCAGATTGCTGGACTAGGAGTGGAGCCTGGGTTTCAGCCCTGATCTTATAGTTGTTAACTTTGTTTCCTCATCTCTCAAAAAAGGTGACATTGATCATCATTCTGCTTCATTAATAGTCATACTGTAAGGTTCTAATGAGATAGCTTGAAAGCATTTTGTAATATGCCTCATAGATATCAGCTGTTAACGAGTTCTGATTTTTCTCCCAGATAAGAGCTTTTGTTAATGTGGAACTAAGTAGGTTGATTTGATTGTTGTCTTTGTTTCCAAGTCAGTTGGCCCTCCTTGGTTGGGCATTAAGTCACCATTATAAGGTCGGAGGTCAGGCAGCAGCTGGCAGAGAAGGAGAAGAGGCAAGGGAAAACCAGCTGCTAAATAATCATAAGCCCATCCCAGAGGAAAGCTTGGACAGAGTCAGAGAAAATTCCCTTCTCATAAGAAAATGCAGTGATTTAATATTAGCCTCCTCTGGCTGTAGGTGGTAATGCTGACTTTGTTTACCAAACAGCTTTACCCACCCTCCCACCCTGTGCCATTTGCCCTTCAACCCCCAAGAAGAAATAGGCTGAGTGAATACAGTTTAGAGTTGAGGCAAGACAAAAGAGGCTCTGGGTTTGGGGCACCCTCCGCTGTTTAGTATCAGAGCTGGGTTTCGAAATCAATTCTTCCAACTCCCTGTCCAGTGTTATTTTTGGATAAATACTATTTTATTTGCTTCTTTCTCTCTTTCCTTTCGTCCTCCTTCCCTTCTGGTCCAGTCCTTTCTCTTCCTTCCCCCTCCTCTTCTTATGATCTTGCCTCTGTGTTTTTCATCCTGTCCCTTCTCCTTTCCTCTTCTCCATCCCTCTGGGTAAAGGTAATCTCCCCCTGTTAATGTAGCTCTGCTTCTCTTAAGAAGCCACTAAGAGGACTATTGGAACTTAGTGGAATGTGTGCCAACGAATCCCACATACTGGGGCTTACAAAACAAAGTTGTTTTGTTTTATCTCCTGCTTGCCTTTTGGCTTCATGTGAAGGAGAGAGCAATAGCCAGAGAGGACTAGAGGCTGTGGGTTAGGTATTTGTGAGATGAAGGCCAGATCTCTTTGGATCAGAACATTAACCAGAGACAAAGTCAAGAAATGGTACAAGACCTGGTTTATGCTCTAGGTCAACTAGTTGCTAGTACATAGTGTTTGTTACTATTTCTTGTCTCAAATGGAACCCTACACCTTATTTCTATCATTATTGGATTTATTTTCAGATTTTAATTAGAAACCCATTTTCATGATTCTGTTGTATCTGTAACCTTTTGGAAAAGTAGAGGAGAGGGACACCTCTCAGTGGCTTGGTTGGTTAAGTGTCTATCTGGCTCCATTTTGGCTCAGGTCATGAACTCAGGGTCGTGAGATGGAACTGCATGTCAGGCTCTATGCACAGCTGGGAGTCTGCTTGAAAAGTCTCTCTCCCTCTCTCTTTGTTCCTATCCCTTACCTCTCTCTGTCTCTCAAATAAATAAATAAATCTTAAAAAAAAGAAAAAAAGTAGAGGAGAGAGGACTAGGCTTCTGTGAGATTAACCACAGATTAAAACTATGACCAATCTTTTTTTTTAAATATTTTATTTATTTATTTGACAGAGAGAGAGAGAGATCACAAGCAGGTAGAGGGGCAGGCAGAGAGAGAGGGAGGAAGCAGGCTCCCTGCTGAGCAGAAAGCCTGATGCAGGGCTCTATTCCAGGACCCTGAGATCATGACCTGAGCAGAAGGCAGAGGCTTTAACCCACTCAGCCACCCAGGTGCCCCAAAGCTATGACTAATCTTAATCATACCGATTTTCTTGCTGTTCAACTTTGGACAATGCACTTTAATTCCTGGGCTTTCAATTTCTAATCTATAAAATGTCAATAATAAAAATTCTTACCAGGCTAACTCATAGATTACTGTCAATTTTAATGATGAATGTGAGAGTGTTTTGTAAATTGAAAGCTGCTAATATAAAATAACTTGTCACAGAATTCTAGAAATCCATACTTACTTGTTAACTCTCTCATTAAAAAAAAATATGCACACAAGAGTTAATGGTGAGGAAGCTGTGATCTTGAGTGGTCTAGTGACTTGTATGTAAGTAGACAGTGGTGGGGCTGAAAACTTGAGGTCCTCTGACTTCAAATCCTCCGTTTGTCAAGCTCCTGATTCCTACTAGTCCTCAATTGCATTGTCCTTTTTGAGGATAAATGGTCCCCATTTCTTTGCCTCCATTCCTGTCTGAACTTTGTAATGGGGAGGTAGAGAACTCTAGGACTTAGCAGGTTCTGAAGTCAGGCTGCCCAGGGAACCGATCCTAGATCTGCTTACGAGTAACATATAGGGCAAGTCCCATAGCTGCCTGTGCTTCAGTCTCCTCATTTATAAACTGAAGAGAGTAATAGTATCTATCTCATTGGTATGTGTGGAGAATTAAATGAGATAATACATTTCCAATACTCAGAAAAATATCTGGTATGAGTGAGCACTCCAGTATGTGATGCAGCAGAAGCAAACCTATTGCTTCTCTAGTAGGTTTGGTGGGAAGATACTAGCTTAGGATTCAGAGACCTGGGTCCTGATGGCTTTCCTGATGTGTCTCTGCCCTTTGCGGAGTCTCATTTTCTTCATTGATAAGATCTGTAAGGATTTTTCGTTTTTTGGTTTTGGGTTTTTGTTTTGTTTTTGGTTTGTGTGTGTTTTTGATATTGAAATTCTATACCTTTATGGTACTCTATTGGTATAGCGAGTTTTCAAAAGTCATTCATCTTGGAGGGCTTTACCTAGTCAATTACTCCTGTGAAAAATGTCTCTAAAGAGGTTTTATGCTGGAAAATACTATTTCTGTCACATTGATATGCCAACAAAAGCTGAGCAGGAAGGTCATGCCTAGAAATGTCTTCCTGCAAGAGTAGGCATCACATATTGATCTCTCCATGCTGTTTAAAATTTGCATTTGGCATAATAGAAGGGATAGACTGTGCTGCAGAAGTGAGGCTTGGGAAACTTCCTGTGGAGGTCACCACCACTCATTCTGTCTGTAGAGATGCTGGTGGAAGCAGGAGATAGAAACTGCGCCCTGTTGACTTAGTGTCAGCACATGCAGGGGACGGCAGGAGGGGATCCCAGACATGACTCCATCAGCTCAGCAGTGTTCCCCTGGATCCAAAGGCCAGTGAGCTGCTCTGTACCCCCAGAGGTCTAATTGGGCTTCTTTTTCCCAGACAAGAGCTTCAAAGTGCCTCTGCTCCACTCTGGGTGAAACCGGCTCGTGGCCCAGGCCAATTCTGCTGTCTCTGCGTCTGTCAGTGTGTTCTAATCACTGTTATAAGTGTGGTTCTGGGGAACACCTTGTAAAATATTTTCCTATTGCTCCAGCAACATCTCCTGTCTAGACAATCTAATTACGAGCACAGAGCAAACAGCTGAAGTCTATTCCGCCCCCAAGGGTTGCCTAACTCCCAGGAGAGGGGGTGGAGGATGGGGGGCAGTGAAAGGTATTGGTTGCTTTTTGTTGACCTGACCAGAAAATTGAGTGCTCCAGAAGAATCTGGCTAACTTTTAATTAAAAAGAAATGATCTGGTGGAAGCTGGCATTTTGTTGTTTTTCCAAAGTCAGTGGAGGATTAAAGGTACCGATTTATTTCCCTCCAATTGCATCTTTTTCTTGGCTTCAGAGGTGGTTTGTGGTCTTTGCTTTAAAAAAACAAAAAACAAAAAACAAGAAAACACTGATTTAATAATCTGCTCTCCCAACAGCATGTTGCAAATAGAAGCGGCCCCCTAAAGGTATGCTCTTTCTAAGTAGTAATTCAATTACATTCAGTGAGTGTTTCCTGAGCCCTGGCCAGGTGGCAGGCATTGAGCATGACAAAATAATGAGACATGGACTCTGTCCCCAAGATGTTCACAGTCTCACAAGAAGGCAGACCCATACACACTCATGCTTTAAGCAGGCATTATTTAATGCTTTGGTGGAGAGGCAACAGTGTCGTGGGCACAGGAGAGGGGAAAAGAATTTCTACTATGAGGTATGGGGAGGTCTAATGGAGGAGGTGGAATCTGGGCAGAACTTTGTAGGATAAGTCAAATTTGGGCAGAGAGATGGAGAGGAGCACTGTGGTCCAGGCATAGATAGGTGAATGCCCAACCGCTGAGATCACGCCAAGTCTTCCATGGGGCTTGGTCCTGGCTGTTGGGAAAGTATAGTGGAAGCTTCTGAATGATTTTGAATAATAACATGAGGAGTTTGGGATTTAGTCATATTAACATGTAAAGGGATGAATTTTTGGGGGTGGGGAGAAGCCTGAAACCATTGACATTCTTCTCAGGAAGTTAAAGGTGGCAACCATGTAAGAGATGGTTTGGAAGAGACAGAAACTGGAGAAAGGGGCTGGCTAGGGGAGAGATTCTCTGATGGAGAGACCTGAACTAGACCAGTGAGTGGCAAAAGGAGGGCATGGGTATGAGAAGACTCAGTTGAAATAGACTCTGATACATGGTGACTGGATTGGGTTTTCTTGAAGTGGCAGAGGGAGATGGTGACCATGAGCCTCCAGGTGGAAGGTGCTCTTCATGTTTGTTCCTGGGGAGACTGACTGGCTATGGGGCTATGTTTGGATAAAGTGTTCACATAACTGACATTTATTAAGCACTTGTCATGCTGGTTGCTGTGCTGTGTACTGTGATGCTATTGTGATAAAGAGAGTTTCTGTCCCATCAGACAGTAATGAAATCATCATAGCAATAAGATTAAATTTACAACAGGGATATGCTCTGAAGGACATATATGGGATGTGTGAATTATCTATTGCCATGTAATGATTTATTTCAGACCTTAGTAGTGTAAAATAAAAAACATTTATTCTGGGTCAGGGATGTGGGTGAGGCTTAGCTGGATCCTCTCATTCAGGATCTCTCCAATGCTTCAGTCAAGATCACTTGGGCCACATCATCTCAAGGCTCAATGGGAGAGGATGAGTCTCAAGATTGCTCATGTCAACAGGCTCAGGTCCTAGCTGGCCATTGGCTAGAGAAATCAGTTCCTGCCTTGTGAGCCTTTCCCTAAGGCTACTGACAACATGGCTGCTTGCTTCTGTCAGAGAGAGCAAGGGAGAAAGTGAGAGAGAGCAAGAGAGGTTGAGCAAGATGGAAGCCACCATCTTTAAGTAACCTAATCTTGGAGGGGACATCTATTACCATTATGTGATTATCTGTACCACATTCTGCTCATTGGAGGCAAGTGAATCCAGCTCACACTCCAGGGGAGGCTGTCGCACAAAGGCTTGCGTAATAGGAAGCAGACATTTTTGGAGGCCATCCGAAAGACAGGTAGCCTATTATCTGAAGGATACCAGAGCATTTATGACAAGATTTGGACCTAACATTGGAGAGGGAAGAGCAGGGAAGGCTTCTCTGAGGAATGGATTCTGGAGCCGAGGTTGGAAAAGGATGGATAGGTGTTGACAAAATGAAGGGGGTTATGGAGAGAGTGTTCCAGGCAGAGAGAAGAATAAATGTGTGCAAAGGAGGAGAGAATTTAGTACCTCTGAAGAACTATGAACAGGCCAGCATGGCCCACTCGCTAGGAAGGTTCAGAGGGACGCCAACATGGAGATGAGTTCTGTGTTTAGCTGTGGATGAGCTATGTTATTTTGGAGGAGTTAGAGTAATTCTGCTTTTATCTGTCATTTGCGCTGGCATTCACTAGAGAGTGAGGGGGCTCAGAGTTAAAACGAGTTTGAAAGCCCTCGCTCTGAACTGCAGGACTGTCTCTGGACTGCTGGGAAATGGGTCTGATTCAGTGTATGAAATGAATAAAATTGCCCACTTATCTCTTAGGATAATTACTTATTATGTAATGAGATAATGTTCATAAATCTCCCTGGGCTTTTTGGGGGAAGGTGTTATATAAACATAAGGCTTTATCAGTGATGATGGAAATGGATTTGGGGGATTAAAATCAGATGTGCATGGTGATGCTATGGCATTTTACTCCAAACCAAGAGATCTGTGAAGTTTTCCAGAGTTCTTGGGAAGGGTTTTAGGTCCAGAAATGGAGGCAGCAGGGTAATCAGAGATTGATTGCCATGGGTGTAGCAGGGAGAGGCAGGTTGGGGGTGGGGTGAGCTCCTTTTAACCCATTCACATTAATAAGAGCATGGCTCTTATTAATCCTAGTTAAAGGAGACTTTAAAAATGCAATATGATGTCTCTGCTTCTGGGAAAAAGAAAAGTCTGAATTCTTCATCCATATTCTGTCTTCAGTTTGCTGTATATCCTTAAAAGATACCTGTTTCCCCTCTCAGGGCCCTAATTTATGCACGTGTAACATGAAAGGGGTTAAACTAGATGATCTTTAGAGTCTCTGCCATTTCTTGGGCCAGGGATTAACCAAGTTTTTGTAACATTCTTTCCAGTTTTGCTTCCATGAAATGAGAAAATAAGAACTACTTTAATGTCAGCAGTCAAAAAATGCTCTGGCCAATGACAGTTTTTTTTTGCTTTGGGAAAGCTGAATGTTGGTGGCAGAAGCTAAACATCTGTGCATTTATTTTGCTGACCTATGAGAAGGATGGAACAGGTGAAGAGAAAATAGTTCCAAGTTGGTATTTGGTCCACTTATTTCCAGCTTGTGCAGATGCATTCTTCTCCTCCCTCCTCCCTCTCTCTCTCAGTCCCTGTTTTTCTTTTTTCTTTTTTTTTTTTTAAAGATTTTATTTTTATTTATTTGAGAGAGAGACAGTGAGAGAGATCATGAGCGAGGAGAAGGTCAGAGAGAGAAGCAGACTCCCCGTGGAGCTGGGAGCCCGATGCGGGACTCGATCCCGGGACTCCGGGATCATGACCTGAGCCGAAGGCAGTCGTCCAACCAACTGAGCCACCCAGGCGTCCCAGTCCCTGTTTTTCTTAGTCCAGAGTCCCTCGACCCACTCATATGGTTCATGCTTTCATTTTGTCATCCCTTGTTTCTCTCTTTATTAAAAACACCCAGTCAAGCGTGAAACAGGTTAAGTTCTTCTTCATTTAAATATGAGTGAATATTAGATTATCTATCCAACAGAGCGTTTATCTCACAAGGAGGGTATTTTAAAAAACTCACAAAGCAAATTCTCCTCACTAGGTGTGAGTGAGGTAAGAGGTGATTGGACCAAAGTCTAGTCTGTTGTTTTCCTGAGAAGTAACTGCCTGGCTTCTCATCCTCTTCTTCCCCAAATACTCCCTAAGTGACTAAGATACTGTAGAACAGTACTTTCCTCCCCAAATTAATCCTTGTTTACCGAGGTAGTTCTGCACTCCACAGGACTCAGGATAAGAAGACTGGGGAACAACTGAAATCCCAGAAAAATTATAAATAGCATCAGATTACACAACAGGCAGACAAGCCCTGGGCGTATGGCAGTAATAGGGTACAGTCACCAAATGGTGACAGGCGCTTAATCCTGATGTATTCACTTGCCATTGTAAATCTGCAAAGCTTGAAAGAAACTACTTCAATTTCAGTGTTTATGAACATATTCTACTTTTTGATTCTGTGTTGCTTGTATTCTGACTTACACAGGAGTAGAGAAGGCCATAATCTTTACAGTGCTTAGGGTCACAAAATCTTTAGTATTGCTTTCAGTGTGAGTGGAGGCCCTGGAAGCCAAGGGAGTCCTCTCTTCTGAAAAGGACATTGCACTGAGAGGCCTGACGTGGTTGGTTCATCTGATCCTCGAACTATGGCAAAAAAAAAAAGCAACAATTTTTACCTTCTCTTTAGAGTATCTCTAAGCATGAATAAAAATGACCCAATTTTCTTTTTTCTACCTTTTCCCAACTGCATTAGAATCTGGCACATTCTGTCTTTAAAACCTTAAATTAACCTTCAGTGTAGGAGCAATGTCTGCGAAGTAAAAATGTCATTATGCCAGTTCTCAGTAAAGTTCTCCTCTCTCCTCATCTGACAGAATCCCTAAGTTATTGGGGGCAGCCATAGCTCTAACTGAGAAATTACATTTCTCAGACTCTCTGGAAGCTAAGTATGTCCATTTGATGAGGTTCTGGCCAATGAATTGTAACCAGAAGAAATGGGAGGGCCTTTTGGGAAGATTCCTCAAAAGGCAAGGACACACTCTTCTCTGTCTTTTTCCACTTCCCCCTCTTTCTATCTATAACAGGGATGTAACACTCTGGCCCCAATCCTGATGGTGGATCCAAGGATCAAACTTAAGGGTCGGGGGGGCAGCTGAAAGGAGCCTGGCTTCTGAATGACTCTGTGGAACTTCCCTGCCCCTCTTACACTGCCCACCTCTGATCTTCTTTTACCAAGAGAGAACATGCGTTTCATCATTAGCTGGTATTTTTTCTGTTACATACAACCAAACCTCCTCCTAACAGAGCATAGGCAGTTCTGCCAACTCCTGAAGGCTGGTGGTGACAGAGATGGCAATTTCATGTGGTAGAATGTTCAGGATTCCACAGACCATGGTTCCAATCCCAGATCTGTCACTTGTTATCTTGGATACATGACTTTTCTCAGGTTAGTGTTCTTATCTCTGAAATGGGGTTAGTTATACCCACCTCATGGAGTTGTGAGGATTAGGGAAGGACACTTGAGAGATGCCGGGCTGGTGACCGCTATAGGCGTGCTCCAAACATATTAGTTCCCTCTCGCTTTCCACTTAACTCTGCTTTTATTAGGGAGATGACACGCTACATGTGTTCTTCAAGATATTGGAAATGCTCGTAGACAGCTATCCCCCAAGAAGCTGCTGAGTCACCAAGTGGGGCAGGTGGGACTACAGGTCTGCACTGTAAGTTCAACAGGAAAGGAGTGTTAATTGTTCACTCAGCTCTAGGCCTGTCCCTCCATGTCAAGCTAACAGAAAGCTGGGGCCTGTTTTCTGGGGGGAATAGCAACTTCATGAGTTGGTTTGGGAGAGTCTGAGCCATATTAACAGGAGATAAGGGATCTATTTCTGTGAGTAGGGGAAGCACTTGTTAAAATGCTCCTAGGAATGAGAATGTAGCTTCCAGTTCAGACCAAGCAGAAGGTATGTATAGGAAGGAATGACTTTATAGGTATGCACAGAGAAGTGAACCGAAATCCAGGGTGTGCCTACCTAAAACACCTTGTGTTGCATTTTGTCCCATTTGCTGAAGGCGCGGCAGGTAGAGGAAGTTGGTTCTGGCGCAAAACCCAACTTATAATTAAGAAAGATAGGTAATTAATATTACCTTGATTAATATTAATATTACCTTGGTTTTAAATATTCCTTGATTTTTTTTTTTTTAGTTAAAAATTATTTCAGCTGTTTCATATAGTTACCATCATTGTGCATTTTCCTTGTGTGTTTTTTGTTTTCTTTCATGGTAAATTAGATATTGCTGTACCCAGATCCTGGAAGAGAGATTTAGTTTTTATAGGATTAATGTGGTGATTCAACCAATGAGAACAATGGTGTCGTAGTTTCTACAGGGGAAAGGAGATGAATTACACATTGGCCTTACTCTCAAAAACCTGAGATCTAATTTGGGACTGGGAGAGTATATAACTAGAAAACTAATCCTCATATAACACACATACATGACAAACCCTGAATGACTGACAGAGACAGTGCGCTATAGGAGCACTGATTAGGCAACTGTTTTCCTAAGCATGAAAATTATTGCTAAAGATATAACAGACTAATGAATTTTGGTAGAGAACAGTAAGTGCCCCATGGGCTAGGGAAAGAGTATTATCAAAAGACATGATACAAAGTGTGGAAAGTTGTTTCAGAAGCCATGACTAGCCTCCTAGGCCACTGGAGGACAAGAAGGATAGAGGGAGGGAGGGAGAGAGGGGAGGAAGGAAAACCTGTTCATCGATGGTGTTAAAAGGCAGGATAAGGAGGTTTTCTATATTTTGATTGGCCAAAGGGAGTCATAAAAGTTATAGAGCAGAAAGGCTTTTATGCATCTTGGTGTTTCTACAGCTGGTAACACAATATTCCATGTGTATTCAATGGGTGGTAAATAAATGATTAGGACAGGTGGTGGTGTGTGGCATGGGTTAGAGCACTGAGAAAAGTTTGATCAGATCTTCGAGTCAGTCTTGATGAGAGATGTTGGATACTTAACCTAGGTGTGGAAAGAAGAAGTTATATATGAGAGTCTGAGTATCATCTTCTTGTGGGCAACACTGATTAATGGCTCCAGATTCCATAGGAACCAAGTTGCTTGAGATTCGCTTGGATGGAAATAAAGTCTGAAAATATTGCCTTGAGGTTTATGGAGCTACCATCCTCAGTAAGGATCGCATTACGTGGCATTCTATGATGAACTGGGCAGCAGGCAAGGATTTTGTCACGCATGCTCGCCACTTTGCCTTCGGGGGGGGGGGGTGGTCTGTGCCAAGAATGCCCTGGATTGGATCTTGGGTGCGGTGTTGTCCACTCACTTATAATGCCCAGGGAGGCGTGTTGACAAGGATGGGTGGATGGTGGGGGTTGGCTGAGCTATTTCTTGGCAAAGCCCTGGGAGGAGGCGTGCCTTGGATGCCACAATCCTGTTATTTTTGAGTAATTGGCTGAACCCAGGTGCCTGATTGGACAGGGCCACTCCCAATTTCTTCTAGATAAATATTTGGTTGCCAGGAGGTTATATTTAAATGAGCAATACCTCCTTGGGAAGTAGTTACCTAGGAATTCCTGCAGAGGGCAGGATCCCATCCCTGCTGGGATATGCTTGAAAACTACCCCAAAACTTACTCTGCATGTACTTATTGTGTACATGTAGGATGTTAGGGCATCCAGTTTGGGGTTCTATTAAAGTCTGTTGCTCTAAATAACAAGAAAACCCATCAGTGTTAGAGGCACTGTGTTTCTTCAGAGAATCGTTTATGGTCTTCAGTGGCATAATGGCCGAATTCTGAAGCACATTTGGAATCCAAGTCAGGGATTCGGTGTTAAAGAGACAAATAGTAATACATTATATGTTAATAAAATAGTAAATAAATAAATAAATAAATAAATAAATAAATAGAGACAAATCAGTTCTCTGAAACAGAGCATGATCGTTGCTGGAATCCAAAGCACAGAGTCTGGGAAGCTGGAGAATGTGGATCTTTCACACACAGGACACTCTTGACTTTGTTGTTCTTACTTGTAATCCATATTTAGATGTTAGCTTTTCAGGCCCCATCAATTTATCTTTTCTATTCTTTCTGTGGGGAAAGTGCTTTTATATTATGTATTTTCCTTCCTTTTCACCAAATGAGACTCTGAAGAATCAGCAATTAAATCTTAGAACTGGTATTTGGATCATCTATCTTTAGAAATACCCCAGTTAACATCCTCATTTTTTTTCCCCCCAAAGGAAAGAACACAGAACAAAACATGAATAAAAACACACAGCAAAAAGCAGGGCATAAGGCAAAAACAGAAATAAAAATCCTGTTATTCTAACTTTCTGACTCAAATTCAGTGTTTCTGATCCTTCTGTCAAGATCCATCTTTAACATCTAATTGCTGTAAGAACGTGTGACCTCAAGGTCACATGCTGACTCTCCCCATGATTTTCCAAATCATATCTTGATCACCAAACATATGTTATTTTGTTTTTTTTTTAACCCCCCGAACTCCTTTTCATTAGGGGTGGCATGAATGTTTACTGACTAATGGATCGCCTCAGAAAAGAGCTCTTACCCATGTGTACAAGCTTACATACAAATAAGAAAAAGCAAGAGTAATTACCAGGTTGGCCTGTGCCCCAGGGCTACATAGGGTATGTCTCAGAGAGAACCCACCTGGAGGAAGGACATGGAAACTTAGGGATGCTTGGCAGAGAGTCAGAGTTCAGGATTTGTTTCTTTTAATTTATTGCAGGGGAAGAAAAAAAAAAACCTGTTAACTTTGATGTGTTTAAATTCTTTCAAGGTGCCATTATGATAATTCAGTAAATGAGAGTGAGTGACGAGAAACACAGGCTTTTGGAGCTTGAAGGGATTTTAGAGTGTCTGGTTCAGTCTCCCTTTTTGGAGAGATATAAACTGTGGTTTTAGGGGACTGTGCTCGGGACCCCAAGGACAAGGCTGAGAGGAGAACCTACAGAAGGGTAATTAACTAAGAAGGTTGTTCATTGACTAAATCTTTAGTGTTGTTCTCTTTACATCATCAGAAAACAGGGAATCTACTCTTTAGAAACATCTAGGGAGTGGAGCATCAGCATCAGATAGTAGATGTGGAATTAGAGTTTTGACTTTCTATAAATGAGCTCCCTGACCCTGGCTCTTGACGATCTTCTCTCTTCTCTTCTCTGGACTTTTTTTTCTTAAACATCTGCAGAGCAATGGGAGTGTAGGCTCTGATCTTCCAGGTGTCCTTCAGAACTAAAATTCTATAATTCAAAATTCTTATCTGGGTACTCTTAAATAATAGTAGTAGTAGTAGTAGTAGTAGTAGTAGTAGTAGTAGTATGCTGGGGAGAGAAGAAGCTCCAAGTGGTTCGATAGAAATTATACCTGTCAGGGGCGCCTGGGTGGCTCAGTCGTTAAGCGTCTGCCTTCGGCTCGGGTCATGATCCCGGGGTTCTGGGATCGGGCCCCGCGTCGGGCTCCCGGCTTGGTGGGAAGCCTGCTTCTCCCTCTCTCACTCCCCCTGCTTGTGTTCCCTCTCTCGCTGTGTCTCTCTGTCAAATAAATAAATATTAAAAAAAAAAAAAAGAAAGAAATTATACCTGTCAGGAGTGTGAAATTTGACCCAGTCCTAGCATGGAACCTCTCCCGCATTTATAAATTATCATTGCTGGGGAAGGGGTTTTCAAAATAGGTTTCCCCTCATTGCTTCTTAGACTTTTCAAATAACTACCGCTTTCAATTCGGCACGTATGAAATGCATGCAGTTCTCCTGGGCAGTTGCTGGGTGGCAGCAGACGTACTGAAGTATTAGCCCACGGGAGAAGACAACTGGCCATGTTCCTTTAGCACTGAGTGGCCCCCACAGCAAGTCAGTGACAAAGCCGGAAGGTCTGTGAGGGTTCAGATTGGCAGGTGAGAGCGGGAACCGGGATGGGGGAGGTGCATATCTTTCCTTTCCCTTGGTTTATCACTGGCCATTTGAAAAGTGTAGTATATCGTTACAGTACCCACCACAATTTATTGAACAGCCACTGTGGACCAGACAGTGTGTTAGGCTTCCCCATTTGACAGATTGGGAACCTGAAGAAAAGAAAGATTAATAAACATACTTAAGGCAACAAAAAGCCAGCCGGTAGTTTAACTGGTTTAAAACCAAAGACATTAAAACCCATGCTTTCCCCACTATAGGAGTGCTTAAAAAATAAAGAAATAAATAAAGAGAAAGCCTACCACAAAAATCACATCTCTGTTTTTGAGGTGAGGGAATCAAGGAAAGTGTCAGGCAAAATTTTGGCTGGAGAAAGGAGAATGTCAGCTCTCAGTACTTCAGAGTCTTAGAACCTGCAAGGCCCTGCACTCATTATTTGGACACACACACACACACACACACACACACACACACACACACACACCCCATTCCATAATAAATGCAGGAGGGTGGTTAAGTTTAAATTTTGTGAATGAAGAAACTGAGGCTCCCTTAAAGATAAGGCATCTTATCAAAGTCCTTGGGGTATGTGATGCATAGCTAAGTCTAGGACATTTTCACCACAACACAGTGGCTTGAAGAGATGGGCTGTTTTCTCTACATGATTAGTCCTCTAAGATCTGTAGGCTTAAAGGTGGAGGGACAGTCTTCAGCCTTAGTGCAGAGTTGACTGTCCCCAACTTGAAGGCCCTCTTCTGTCAGCCTGAGCTAATTCCTGCCTATGTTTACGATGATGCCTGTTTAAGCCGCAGCTGCTTCCAGATCTCTGCACACAGTAGATGCCTCATTTAAGCTTGCACATCATGCGTATAAAGGAACTGTGAATACGTTGCGTATTTACTGAAGGTCTTCATTTGGTGCCAACACTCAGACAAATCCAGCTAAATGTGCCATAGAAGAAAATAGAAAAGAAAGCAATCTAGACATTGTGGAAATTGTGCATTATACGTTTTACCTTATTTATTTTTGGATAGGACATATACTAGATCTTCATTTCAAATCTTAGACATTTGAGGTTGCGTCAGAGAATGGACCTTCAAGATGACCGAAGACCCTAAGAAGGAAAGCTACTTATGTAAAGTCAAATCCATGTACAGGGCCACAGACAGCTTGGGTGTCCTGATACCTTGGGGAGGAGTTTGGGCTTGGGAAATGAACAAATGTGGATTTGAATCCTGACTCTGTCATTTACTGGTAGTATAACCACAGGTTAAACACTCGATGTCTCTGAGCTCCAGTCTCATCTTTAAAAATAGAGATAATTATAACTACTTTGCATGGTAGTTGGCCAGTCTAAATGAGGTAGTATATTCAAAAATCTCATGTAATGCTTATATCCTTTGCCTTTCCTATCCACCCTGATGTCCCAATGACCCTGATTTGGTTTGGATTCTAATGAAATCATGTGTCTTAGAGTTTACAGCACAGATGACCTGCATGATAGAGGAGTACAACTCAGCCTTTGATGGGAAAAATACAGTGCAATCAATCCCTTTATAATTTATTTACGTCATAGGTTAACCATGTTATAGCATGCTTTTCCCATATGTAGTGTTAGCATCTATTATTACATTTGGGATCTGCTTTGACTTGTATTCCTGAACCTGTATAATTAGTGTTATATTATAGTGGGCTTCACAGCATTGGGTAATGAAAAGAATTCTGGCCTTGTAATCAGAGGGGTTTTGTGCCAACCCTACCAGGCACTAGGAATGTGGTTAGAGATGTCTCCCTTTGAGGCCTGAATGTGAGCATTTTAGTTCAGGTGATTTATGAGGTTCTGATCAGTTTTTAGAGTGCTTTGTCTATGTTTTCTTCTCCTAGCATATATTGGGACCCAGGTTTATTATGACTTTCATAATGTTTCTTGTGGAGTAGGAGCATGTGTCATTCTAACTCAAATCAACTCAGTAGTGGAAGATTAAGTTGACTTCTCAGCCAGAGACCTCTCCTACTAAAATCAGCATTTTTGTTTGGTTTTGATTTTGCTATTTAACTGCAGAGGCTCCACATGAAATAGAATCAGCAACCCCACTATTCCGCACTAGGGAGGACAGATCTTTATAAAGTACCCCAGGTTACAGGAAGGTGGCGCTAGAGACTCTTCTCTCAAATCAGTCATGAGACCTGGGGGCTGGAATGGAATAGTCCTAGAATCACTAAACTGGAGACCCCCCAAAGCAGGTTTCTTCTCTCCGATAACCCTGGCAGGTGATTGTCCAGCTTCTTCTGGTACAAGGAGAATTCACTGTTTCCTGCCTCACCTGTCCCACTCTTGGGAGGCTCTGGCAAGAATGACCTTTCCTATATTGAGTTGAAATAAGCTCTTCTTGAAGCTGTCATCTATTGGTCCTAGTGTTTTTCACTACAGCTGCATAGAATCAAGAGTCAGTTCATTAATTCAACAACTACTTATTTCCTACTGTATGTCAAACACTGTGCCTAGCTCTGGAGAGATAAAATAAGTCATCTTTCTTTTCAAGGGCTTCAGTGTGGTTGGAGAGGTAGACAAGTAAAACGCCAGTCACAGTATGTTGTGACAAGTGTGGCTGTGTGTCAACATGGAGTACTGAGGGGCACAGAGGAGTTCTTCTTAATCAGGAAAGGGGGCAGGAGAGATACCCCAAAGGGTATGAGAAACAAAAGTCTTTATGTCTTCCTTTACCTCTATCCTCCTCAGGCTAACTGTACCTCTAGGAGGTGACAGGCAGTGAAATTTTGGAAGTCATAGAACTCAAGAGACTTGAGTTCTAATCCCAGTTTTGCCGCCATCATCCTTATGAGACACTGAACAAGTCAATTCATTTCCCATAGTAGACGATGTAAATGGCATCCTTTCATGTTATTCGTCCTTGATTTTTTTTTTTTTTTTTTTTTTTTAGTTTTATTCATTTGACAGAGAGAGATCACAAGTAGGCAGAGAGGCAGGCAGAGAGAGAGAGAGGGGAGGAAGCAGGCTCCCTGCAGAGCAGAGAGCCCAATGCGGGGCTCAATCCCAGTACCCTGGGATTATGACCTGAGCCGAAGGCAGAGGCCTCAACCCACTGAGCCACCCAGGTGCCCCTCATCCTTGATGTTTTAAGACAAATAGCTGATGTCCTTATCTGATGAGTCTGGCCTAGCCTTTGGATGACAGGTTATTTTTCACCTCTTTATTTCTATTCGTCACTGGTCAGCCTAAAGTAGATGATCAGTACTTACTTCTCCCTGCAGCTGGGCCTTATCAAATCCCTCTGAGCTCTCTCTTCCATGCTATGGACTGTATTGGGGTGACCCTTAACTTGTAATTGAGATGTTTTCATCAATCATTAAAATTGAAAGCACACTTAGAAAAACCCACAGAAATTTTGGACATGCCCAGGCAAATTGGAAGTTGCCCCTGGGATCTTTCCATTGACCAGCACAAAAAAGATGACTAAGGCAGTGTCTGCCCACTCCTATGTGGAAATAATGTTGTGTTTGTCTGGAAGCCAGTGAAAAAAATGTATGTTGAAAATGGCCTGATGACAGGTTATTTTGTACCCTAAGTGCCTTGATACCTTAAATCCTTTATTTTTAAAATTTGTGCACTTCATTTTTTTTTTTTTTTTCACTGATCCTTGGAGAGATTTTGAGGGAAAGAGCTAATGACTCTGACCCAGAGGTCTAAGGAGTCTGTGAGAACTGAAGTAGGCATTACTCCCACCTGCTTCAGCCAAGCTCTGATGATTTTTTTGGAGCTAGAGTGAAGGGAAAATATTGGGTCAAAGGGGCATCTCACAATCACTGGAAGGAAAGACCTTAATGATGGGATATAGAATCCAGTCTCCAAGTGCTGTTACATGAAATATTCTTTTTCTTGGAATAGGAAAAAATGTAATTGCCATTTGTTTATCCTGTCTGGATAAATTTCAGGGTCAATGCCAATCTCTCTTGGGAGTTTTTATATTATACAGAACTTAAATCAGTATGTGGACTCGAGAAGACAGGGGACTCACTGATTTTTGGACTCTGAATGACTCTCATGTGAATGGTGGAGAGACTAGTAATTGAGGCATGGGGCCCACATAATAGCTCTGAGAATTCTCTAAGACTGTGATGTCAGAGTAAAGATTTTTCTAATTTCAGTAAGCTTTCATCATTGATTCAGATTTTTGCAAAGAAATTCCCAGGATTTGCCACCTCCTCTCTTTTCTCTAGGCTAAAAGAAATGAGGCTTGTCCCTCAACTTGACAATAGAAATTCATCAACAATTTAAAAAATTCTGGAGAGTTGGCGATTTTGATCATATCTGAAAGCATATGAATAGGTCTCAATTCTTGCTTTAATTTTGATCTGTGCTTTTTCTAAAACAAATAATACCCACTGAGTTTTCCCAAGAGCATACCTTAGCAATTTTGTGAATTTTGAGGGATGGGTAAAAGTAAAGTCATAATTGACTGTAATAATTATAAACTACAAAACCACTCATTTATGAAATATTTATTAAGGTTAGGCACTACTCATATTTGTGTCTTTTGATTGCTCTAAGAAGAAGAGAATAGAAAATGCATTGCCTTTAGGGAGGTCTGAGGCCTTTTCCTCTTTGACCGAGCTCTTCTAAGATCAAGCTTGTACTTGACAGTTTGGCTCAAGCACCAAGGAACATGCATAAAGGCACTATTTCAAGCCAGGTTCAAACAATCAGTTCAAATGCAGGAAGCATGCGCTGGGTACAAAAATGCACACATCACTGTGTTACGTGTCGTAGTGATACAGAGCTAAGTGACACAGTCCCTGCTGGAAATAGTGCACATTCTAATAGCAGAGAAAATTTAAGTCAAGCATCTGGAGAGCTTTGTTTTAAGGTGCAGTAAGGTTATGCCATTGGTTATGCCATTGGTTATACATAACCATATGTTTATGAGGAGTTGACATGAGAGAGAATATTTATACAACTGTAGCTACTCCTGAGGAACATAAAAAAGGTTGCATGTAACATGGTCTTTGAAGGATGGAGCTAGGATATTGGTGGGAGTTAGGATGTAAAGAGCTAGTTAGGGGTAAAGGGTGCTCCACGTAGAAGGTATAGCAAAAATAAAGCCATATGGTCAGGAAAAGAGCAGGGAAACAGAGACAAAAGTGAGTAGGTGCAGTTTTGCTTGAGTATCATGAAGGCAGAGTGGATGATAAGGCTAGAATGGGACCAAATGAAGAAGGAGGCTTTAAATTTCATTGTATAATGCTTGTGCCTTCTTGGTCCCTATGAAGCTACTGTTGAATTTTAAATGTGGAAGTGCGTCCATAAACAGATTTTGTTTGTTTGTTTTTGACATACTCTCTCCAAGTTGGACTTGTGAACTGTTGAGAATTCAAAGGAAAAAAACAGATAATCTCATACTACGAAGTCTTCATTTCTGGGTGGGAAGAGAGGCAAATACAATTATTTTAATATATTTAACAAATATTGTGGGGGCATCTTGCTTGGATAACTAGGCTATTGTGGAAATTTGCTTAATTGGCCCTCAAGCATGGGGTAGAGTCTGTCGAGTGGGCGAGAATGAGAAATGCTGGCCCAGAAGACCCTGTCACAGTTTGTGTGATTGCTAACACAATGCACACAGGGAGGGGAGATTCGGCAGGAAGATGGTGTTAGGGGAGACCAGTTACGTGGCTGCTGAAGCAGCATGGGAAAGAGGAAGGGAGCACGAGCTAAAATGGTGGTAAAGATGAAGAGAGGGTGACCTTATCTATAGAAGAGGCAGCATCAGCAGAATCGATTAGTTGCTGGAAAGGGGTTTGCAGAAGTGGAGAATAGAACAGGAGCTGAAAGAGTACCACTGGTGGTCTGGGAGGCAAGGAGAGGGTTCCTCCCATTGGTAAGGATGCAGCGGTCGGGAGAAGTTGGTTTCCAGGGAAATGTGTGGAATTCAATGTTGGGTCATTGTTAGAGAGCAAAATAAGCTAATCACCATAAAACTGGGCAATGAACAAAATTTCTTAAGCTATGATGTCATAATTTCTCTCCTCCCAAAAATCAAGGCCACAGGACTGTTGCCCAAACATTGCCTCAAGCACACTTTAAAGTATTGATGTCTAAGACAAAAAGATCATGTATATGAACTATAAAGTGTAACACCGGACATTGTTAAGAATTCTTAGACTCCCTTGGCTTGGCTACGGACATTCTAAATAATATGTTAAAATTACATAGGATTACTGCTTTGGCATTCCTCTGGAACTTACACATGCCCCTTCAGCAAGCTGCTTCCTTGGGAAGAGACTAACAGGGGCATGGTTTTGTCAAAACACTTAATTTTCATTTCTTTCTTCTTTCTTTTAATTAGCAGATAAAATTGGTGATTAATGGACCATATATGCATGATGATTATGGAAATAAATATATATATAATATAAAACTGTATACATTATATATATTTATACATATAAATATATAAATATATTATATATAAATATAAATATATAGTATGTAAAATAAATATAAATACTATAAATAAATAAATAAATATATTTGTATTTATTGACCCCACATGCTATCAGCATGAATCATGGTGGTCTCTTCTCTTTGCCTCCTCATTACTTCACTTCCAGCTCCATTTCTGTCTCCACTGTAATTGCAGCACTGGGTGAGACGCTGCTTGGGGAGGAATTAGCTGAACTGTGGTGGTTTGGCAACAGAAGGGTAGAGAGGAAATAACATGGAACAGGAGGCCTGTGTGAAACATGTAGCCTTGTGGCATTCTGCCCAACCAAGGCGGCTTCCTCTATAATCTCCAGCCCTCCTAGCACTCTGAAAGCATGGAGTATGAGATGGGGGTAGGTCTCTATGCTGCATTTGCCCCAGATATAATTCTCCAGCTACAGAGGGGGGACCGTAAACGCAACATGCACACACACAACACCTCATACCCCGAGATACCAGGGGAATTTCAAGACCACATTAGGTATCAGAAAACAGTACATTTGAGGTAAGGATTATTGATTTGAGCAATCTAATAGTTCAGTGGAGAAAAGAATATAGATGGTAGGATGAGTTAAGAATGGGAATATAAGGGCACCTGAGTGGCTCCATCAGTTAAGCATTTGCCTTCAGCTCAGGTCATGATCCCAGGGTCCTGGGATCAAGTCCCACTTTGGGCTCCTTGCCCAGGAGGGAGTCTGCTTCTCCCTATGCTTATTACTCCTCCTGCTTGTGTGCTGCTCTCTCTCTCTCTGACCAAAAAAAAAAAAAAAAAAAAAAAAAAAAAAAAAAAAAAATGGGACTATAACAGGGGCACTTGGGTGGCTCAGTTAAGTTCAGGTCAAAAACTCAGGGTCCTGGGATTGAGTCCTGAATCAGGCTCCTCACTGAGCTGCATCTCCCTTCCCATCTGCCCCTCCTCCTGCTCATTTTTCTCTCTCTCTCTCTCAAATAAATACATAAAATTTTAAAAAATGGGACTATGACACAGTTCTATTCTATTTGAAACAGTTCTTTTTAAATGGTTTTTTTTTCCATTTGTGACTCAAGTCTCCCCAAATCAAAATGCGTCACTCAGTAGGACTTTGCAGTCAGCAGTGTTTGATCAGTGTACAGAATAGAACAGATTAAATGAAAATTTATGGCCTTGAAGTCCTGAATGCCAATGATTCAAGTAGGGAGGTCAGTTGTAGAAAATTATGCACAGTAAAGGCCACTTCAAAACACCCCTATGAGCAGCAGTGGTAGCATCAGTCCCTGAATTAGAACTATTTTTCAGCTCTGCTTGTCCAATTCCACATTCTGTGTTGGAATCACTATTGTATTCTCTACTGAAGGGGAGAGTGGTGTCTGCTCCAACATGCTCCGAGATGGGGAACTCATTACCTCCTCGGGCAAATGTTCTGCTCTTTATTGAGCTACAACTCTTAGAAGCTTCTTCTGTTTTGCCCAATCTGCCCCCCTCTGTGCTTTCTTTGCATCAAGAGCCACAGAAAAGTCTAATTCTTCCTGTCTAGTCACAGGCTTCAGATCTGGGAACATGTGCTTTCTCGGGCTATGTGTCTCCTGGCTAATGGACCCTCCTCACAGAGGACATCCATTCATATTTAAGACCTTTATCATATATGCCTACTCATACCTTGGTTGCTTGATTTAGGTTTGGTAACTTTTATTTTCATGACATTCTTTTTTTTTTTAAGTATTTTATTTATTTATTTGACAGAAAGAGAGGAGGAACAGGCAGAGTAGTGGAGGAAGAGGGAGAAGCAGGCTCCCCACCAAGCAGGGAGCCCAGAACGGAGCTGGATCTCAGGGCCCTGGGGATCATGACCTCAGCTAAAGGCAGTTGCTTAACCTACTGAGACACCCAGGCATCATTATGACATTGAGTCTTAATGGATTTAAAATGGTGCTGTGAGGGGTGCCTTGGTGGCTCAGGCAGTTGAGCATCTGACTCTTGGTTTTGACTCTGGTTGTGATCTCATGATCGTGGGATCAAACCCTAAGTTCAGCCTTGAGTTAGGCTCTGTGCTCAGTGAGGAGCCTGTTTGGTATTCTCTCCCTCTCCCTCTGCCCCTTCCCCTGATCACTCTCTCTCAAATAAAAAGAAATAAGTAAAATCTTAAGAAAAAAATGTACTGTGACTTCCAAGGCTCAGGAGCAGTGAAGGACATGGGGAACCTACCACTTGGTTCATCTGTTTGGCTGTTCCCAAGATGAACATTTAGATAATGGTGAGAATTTCCCTGGGTCAGGGAAGAACAGTAAGGGTCCAGAGGTCAGTAGAAGTCTGGACTATCATAGCCCTGATATGTAGGTCTTGTAGGCCAGTGTGGGTTGCCAGAAGCTGGTGCTGGGAAACAGACTGGCTTACAGAGGGAGCAGGTTGCTCATCCAGATCCATAATATCTCATCTCAGTACCATGGTAAATGATGCTATGAGAAATGCCTCTTTTTCCCCATCTACCTAGTCCATGTGCTCATTAAATAAGGTTGGCTATGGATCTCATCATGGAGGGACAAACGTGCTTAGCGTCTATGCTCAGTGTTCTTAGGAAGTTTTTCGTTTTGTTTTGTTTACAGATTTAATTTATTTATTTGACAGACAGAAATCACAAGTAGGCAGAGAGGCAGGCACAGAGAGAAGGGGATGCAGGCTCCCTGCTGAGCAGAGAGCCCGATGCGGGGCTCAATCCCAGGACCCTGGGATCATGACCTGAGCCGAAGGCAGAGGCTTTAACCCACTGAGCCACCCAGGCGCCCCGGTACTTAGGAAGGTTTTACAGAACATAAAATCATAAAACGTCAGAAGTCAAGACTTTTTAGGCTGTATTTGAGGTCAGGGATATTCTAGACTAGAGGTCAACAAACTTTTCTGTAAAGGAATAGATGGTAAATACATTAGACTTTATGGATGATATGGTAAGTGTCACAACTTCTCAATTCTGCTCTTTTAGAGTAAAAGCAACCATAGAAAATATGTAAATGACTGGACACAGCTCTGTTCCAATACAGGTTTGTTTTTGTTGTTGTTGTTGTTGTTGTTTTTAATAATAGGCAGTGGACCAGATCTGGCCACACACCCTCATTTGCCAATCCCTGCCCCAGAGGGTGGACAGCTAACAAACTGGAGGACAGAGCTTGGCAGCTTATAGAAAGGGCCCTGTTCTGTCCTGTTCAGCATTCCTGTGCATGATTCAGTCAAAGGCAGAGGGCACGCCTGGTAAATCTGTGGATTTCAGAAATCTAGATTGTCCTTTAATATATTTTGCAACATGATTAGGGTGCAGGAAGAACCAGATATAGCCCAGTGGCCAAAAACACTGCCTTTAGAGTTAAATAGATCTACATTCTAACTGCAATTCTACCATTTTCTGTTTAGAACAATTCTTAGTAACTTGTAGAACTTGTATTCAGCCTCTCTGAGTTGTATTTTCTTCATCCGTAAAATGAGCATAATTTTCCTTGTCTCAGTTTATTGCGAAGATTAAACTAGATAACATACATGAAGTATTTAATCCAATGTCTGACACACAGTAAGTCCTCAGTACAAGGTAGTATGAAAAACCTCTCTGGGTCACAACCAAAATGAAGAAAATCACCTGATTTGGAGAACTCACATAAACTGATTCCCCTGATGACTGTTCCATATTGTATCTGGAGTATCATTATCAACTTGTGGATTGTGACTTTGGATGGAACAGTACAGAGAGGTGATTCCCTCTCTAGCAAGGTCTTTAAGGAAAGTTACAGAGGGGGATGGATGAATGAAAGGTAAACTGGGTCTAGTCCTTCAGATAGGCAGAGGAATTAGAGGAAAGGGTCTCTCAACACGGAGTGAGAATATTCTGGTAGACCATGGGTATTTATCTGGAAGATCTCTGAGCTAACTCTGTAACCACTTTCAGTTATCTGGGGTTAGGTAAAATTCCTATTGTGGAGGACAGGAGCAGTAGTAATACTATTACATCTTCTCTCTGCTACTCAGAGATTTTGCTGTTAGCATGAATCCCATATCAGCATCAGCCCTTCATAGACCATCACCATGCTACACTAGAAGGTATTTCAGATGATGAACAGGGTCTTTGTCCCTCCAGCCTAACAGAGTGTAGAAGATTTTTTTTTGTTTTTAAAGTAGGAGTCTCATGAGTGATAGGAGATGTAGTTCATTTAAATAAATACATGTATTAGGGGTGCCTGGATGGCTCAGTCCTTAAGCATCTGCCTTCGTCTCTGGTCATGATCCCAGGGTCCTGGGATAGAGCCCTGCATTGGGCTCCCTGCTCAGCAGGAAGCCTGCCTCTTCCTCTCCCACTCCTCTTGCTTGTGTTCCCCCTCTCCTCTCTCTCTCTCTCTGTCAAATAAATAAATAAATACATAAAATCTTAAAAAAAATAAAAAAAATAAATGCATGTATTAGTAATGCGAACTAAAGAACCTGTAGATCTTCTTAACCACTTCCTCTTCCATTTTTTCCTTCCCTAAGCTATAGCACAGAGACAAGCATGAATCCTTCCTGCATATGCCTCCATAAGGCTAAAGGAAAACTCTGCTAATAGAGACCCAGAGAAGCCTTGCATCCTCCATTAAAGTGAAGCTGATTGCCATTATGGAGAGAACATATGACTAGCAAACATTCTGGTTTCTGGTTTCAAGGACCAACACTACCATTGCTATTTCCATTACCTTCGGCAAGTTCACACTTTTGAGTCTTAAATTTTTCTCTGTAATATGAGGATAATGCTATCTGCATCTCAGGACTATAATCAGGATTCACGTCTATAATACAGGTAGTAACCAATGTTGATTGCCTACCTAACAACCCCTTACCCCCTCCCTCCATTCTAACCAGATCCAGCTGTCCTTGGAGAAAGTCATGTGATTCGGGGAAGGTGGATTTCCATTCCCAGGAGATGAGTGATTGGTTAAGCTCTTTCCCTTGTCAGTTAATGCTTCAGGCATGAGTGTAACCCAGTTCAAGCTCATTAGCTAACATGTAATAGGATTTACTATGAACCAGATGCTGTCATAAAGTCTTTATATACATTAATTCAGTTAACCTCCTATGAGGTAAATATTATTAACTTCATTTCACAAATGAAACTGAAGATCAGAGAGGTTAAGTAACTGGTCCACAGAAACACAGCTAATCAGTGGTAGAACTGTGTTCAAACCCAGGAACCTGTCCCCAAAGTCTGATCCTCCTCATTAAGCAAAATATCTTCTCACATAAGTGAAATTCTGTTAAGGAACTTCAGGGAAAAGTTTTCTTCATTGAAAAGTTTCCTTCATTGATTTAAAAAAAGAGCTCTGCATTGTTAGGTCTGCATGTGAGACCTGGCATAGTTCTAGCCACCTTACTACCACGAAAGAAACTAACGTGAAATATATAGGACTGCAAAGCAAAAAGATTGTTAGAGCCTGTTTTTTAAAAATGACACTTAGCTCCTGAACCAAACAACCCTGGAACTGTATCAGAGCAGATCTGTATGTGTATGCATGAGTGTTTATGTGATTGGGACTATTTTTTGTTATCTACTTATGTGACACATATAACTTTATAAATTCAACATCAAAATATAATTGATATTTTTCATCTTCTTGAATTTTTAAATATAGACTAGATGATCACTGTCATTCCTGGGGTTCACAGGTTTGAGTTCTAGCCGAGTAGGTAAGTTTTGTCCTCAGTGACCTTAGCTTTCCGGTTTGACTCTTTCCGGCTTCGGTACCTCTGAGTTTCATATTTTCTCCTCTTACCCTGGGTCCAAACCAGCTCCCAGGAAAGCTCTTGAAAGGCAACCACGAGAAGATTATAAATGGTTGCAAAAGGCTGAAAGAGTTTCCTAGCCCAAGGCAATGTCAGTGGGCATCATAGCTCTTTCCAAAATAAATGAAGCAGGAAGTGTGGAATCTTTGGCATCAGCCAATGCATAAAGTGCTGTTATTTTGGGCAGTGGGTCATCTAGGTGCACCTGAAGTCATATCTTGTAGGCGTTCCGTCTGTTCTCTTCAGTATGCCAGGCTGGCTCTGGGGGCTGCTTCTGCACACTCTTCTAACACCTTTATCTGCCCAGACACACAGTTTGGAAGGCAGAGAAACTTGGGGAGAGGGCATGAAACACGTGGTTTTGTGTCTCATTCTATTCGGTCTCATTTCTCCTTCCTTCTCCCTCCGCTTTCTTGTTTTTTCCCTGCAGTCCTCTCTGTTAGTCCCCCGGCTCCCAAGCTCAGTCAGTGTCTGTCTTCTTCTCTCCCTCTCCCCTCTTCCTCTCTGACTTTCTTTTGTAGCTGATTTAATGGAATCGTATTTTCTGGAGTTTTCTATAAAAATGCCTTGGGGCGGTTCAAGGAATACCTTTCCCAACTCCTTGTTTTGATTACTCGGAGCAGGCATACACAGCTGGCCCCTTTTCGAGTAAAACCACAATCCACTCGGCAAATCACTGCTTTTCATTTTGCTGGCTGGAGGGAGAAAGGATCAGATAGGCAAGATGAGGATGTGGAGGGGGGGATGGGAAGATAATGACAGATTTGATGATAATTAATATTTTCTGTGTCTGAATAGTGAAAGTCTCGTCCAAGCCCCCCAGCCAAGCTCAAGTTAAACTCTTGGTGTGTGGGTTTAAGTGCTCTGTAGCCTGGCGTGCTGGGGCTGGTCGAGAGGGAGTGATGCTGTAGAAGTGGAATTTTGTGGTTCTCTTTTATTATGATTACTGAATAAACCATGCATATCTAAAAAGGAAATTTTAAGTCAACTTCTCTCAAGGTGAATTAATGTATTGGGTCTGAGTTACCTCACCCATAATTTAAATTACCAGAAGTTTTATGTATTAATTATTAAAGGCTTTGGAGTTCCTCCATTGTTCATTTTCATTTTTGTATCAAACCTCAGTTATTTGTGCATCATGTTTGTACCTATTTTTTAAAGTAATGAGACACCTAAGATCTGATGGACTGATAATGATTTTCAGATTCATTAAACTGGTACTCAACTTTCAGAATTGCGGACTGGGAATGTCTCCTTTGTGACTCCCAGGCTTTATTCTGATTTTTTTTTCAGCAAGCCAAATAATCATTTCTTTTAGATCAGTAATCATTTCTTTTAGATCAAATTCAAAAACAAAATACAATTTTCTTATAATACGATTTGTTAGAAATTCTCAGTGCTTTGTTTTTTTTATGAATATGTCTTAATAGAATGTATCTGAATGCTGTTGGATTTGCTTACTACGAGATCGTTGTTTTTAACAATGTCCTTAAAAATAAAATTGGATGGGGGACACCTGGGTGGCTCAGTTGGTTAAGCGGCTGCCTTCGGCTCAGGTCATGATCCCAGCATCCTGGGATCGAGTCCCACATCGGGCTACTTGCTCAGCAGGGAGCCTACTTCTCCCTCTGCCTCTGCCTGCCTCTCTGTCTGCCTGTGCTCGCTCGCTCTCTCTCCCTCTGCCTGTGCTCGCTCGCTCTCTCTCCCTCTGTCCCTGACAAATAAATAAATAAAATCTTAAAAAAAATAAAAAAATAAAATTGGATGGAGTCATAGAAGCCAAGGAGAGGATATTTTTATGATGGGGGAATGGTCAGCACAACGAGCCATCATTCTACAAATATTTGGTAAAACTGAGCGTGGCAAGGGATTGTCCTACTCATTGTTTCATTTAATATTTATGATAATCTTGAAAGGTAAAAATTATTTTCTTCTTTTTAAAAACAGAAAAATTAAGTCATGGGGAAAGTAAGTCACTTGTTTAGATCACAGAGCTAGTAACTAGCAGGGCCAGGACCCAAACCTGAATCTCAAGTTAAATAAACTAAAGATATGGACAGAGGGGTGAACCCTTCAAATTTACTTTGCTGTTTTTGTGTTTGGCAACAGACAAGATGACTAGAGACTTCTCCCTCTTCTCCTGTGATCAGAATTATATTAAAAGTGGGGGCAGATCAAGGACAGCTAATAAAAAATGGATGCACAGATGTACTAGAGACAGGCATCCAATGTAGCTCTGCTCATGTTCCCTGACTCTTCGTCAATGTTTCTCCACTAACTTCAGGAAGAAAACTTCCTGCCAGTCCCCTGCCCCATTTTAACTTGAGCTTTCAAATTCCCCACATTTTCTTAGGAATGCCCTTGGTTATTTTCCTACAGTACAGGATGCTGCCTTGTTGGGAGAGGAAAGGTGTCACACGCAGTTTGCAAAGTGTCGGTGGACTTGACTTGTGAGTCTTTCTTGCCAGGGCCTGCCAGACCTCTGGAAATTGGGCCGACAGTGCTGTAGGGCTCACCGAGAGAAAGTACTGTGGCCTTTCTGGATCAGAGAGAGCCGGGCCCTTTGAGGACATCAGGTCTAAAGTTCTCCATGGAATCACACACATCAAAAAGTTGTTCAGTGCTCCAAGTAAATGAAGAAGTATCAGAATGCAGGAGTTAAATAGGTCTCCTAAAAAGGCCCTTCTAGAATGCTGGTAGACTAATGTGCATTGTGAATGTCTAAAAGAGTGGTTTTCCCACAAGTTCTTTGATCATAAGAACTCTTTTCTCACAGCACCTTTCTGCGTATAAATAAGCCAGGCACTGCATAATTTAATTTAGTTCTTTCTCACAACAATCTTTGAAGGCAGACATTAAATCTCTTTTACTTGGGAATTAAAGAGGCTGATCTCTTGTCCAAGAGCCGGCTGTCCTAATGGTCCTGGTAGGATCTGAACTTGGGTCTTTCTGACTCCAAACCCATGATCTTCCCTTATGCAATCCTGCCTCGTACTTTCTCCATACAGACTTCTGTGACTTTCCGCACATGATTATTTCTCTTTTCCAACTATGTACTCTAGCCCCCTTATATCAATGTGTAGTAGGCATTTTTGAGAAATATTTCCCAGCCCATTTTAGTCTTGTTTGATCAGGGGCCTACTCTCAAAGGTAGACACCAAGAAGATGCAGTCTGACCCCTCACTTGACTTATCTGCTACAACTTGCCCCTTCGTTCAGACTGCTAAAGATGTGTTGGTTCCATGGTGTTTCTTAGACAATTGTCAAGTAAATAAATTCTCTAGTTTCAGGGTCTTCACATCTGCTCTTCTTTCTGCCTAGAATGTCATTCCCCAGATATCACATAAAATGCTCTCTCATTTTCTACAGATCTCTGTTTAAATGTCACCTTCCTAGAACCCTGACCACCCTATGGAAAATAGTAATTTTCCCTGTCATATCAGCCTTTTGCTTTACCCTGTTTTATCTTTCTCTGTACTACATATTTCCACCACATATTATATGTTGGCTTGTTTCTTGCCTGTGTCCATGAACCAAAAGCAGAACTCCATAAGAGCTGGGGTTTGATTTGGTTCACTGCTGTGTCCCTGGTTTCTAGAACAGTACCAGACCAGAGCAGGAGCTTGAGTGGTTTAGTTGTAAGGATTGTAGACAGCTGTTAAGACAAATAGTGGTTTAACACTTGTTTATGAAAAAGTTCAGCACTGGCATCCAGTGATGGCTCCTGAAGCCATCAGGAATTCAGCCTCCTTTCATCTTCCTATTCTGCTGCCCTTCTCCTGAAGACCGTGGTATTCATGCTGTCACTTCATGGTTACGAGATGGTGCCATACCTCCCCTAACATCACTTCTGTACATCAAACAGGAAGAAAGGGGAAGGAGACCAAGGTTAAGAGGTTTTCCTGGTGGATCTTTCTTTACCTTTTTATTTCAGAGAGGTTGTCTTCCTATACCTCACTGTCTAGAACAGTGTCCTGACTTTGAGTAATCAAGTATTTTAGCTTTTTTGATATTTCTATATGAGGATGGCAAAAGAAAAGAAGGCTGCAAATGGCTCTTGGTTGGCTAGTTCAAACAGAATTTATTGTAAACAGCAGCCAAAAGAACCTGCTACATATCCCAGAGTTTAGCTCTACTCATTCTCAATTGTTTTCTCTTTCTAGTTTGAATGTACTACATTTAAAAGGGGGACCTGTCTAATGCTGTGGGCTTCAGAACATGCTGAACATACAGCCTCCATCATATGTAGATGCTGATTATGGGCTTTAATTTGGTCTTTGAGAATCTTCTTTTTTTTTTTTCTTTTTTTAAGATTTCATTTACTTATCTTAGAGAGAGAGTGAATGAGAAAGATAGCACAATTGGTGGTGGGGAGGGGCAGAGGGAGAGGGAGAAGCAGCCCCAATGTTGGTCTTGATCCCAGGACACCAGGATCATGACCTGAACCGAAGGCAGGTGCTTAACCAACTGAGCCACCCAGGAACCCCTAAGCATCTTATTTTCTACCAAAGAAGTTTCATCTCCTAACCAATATCAATGGCCAACTTTTTTGACTCCAGTAGCATTTTTTGCACAACTGCATGTCTTAAAGATTCCACATCTCCACTGTAAGCACTTGCTGGTTGGGCTGGGCCTTAACTTTCCCATTAAACTCTTAACACAAATTGTCTTCATAGTCAGGACTCAGTGAATCCATAATAAGTGAATCTACGTGTCATTGAATACTACATCTCAGAATTCTGTGTCAGAAGGTGTTATTTACTGATTTATTGGTAATATTTCATTTGTCTGCATATTTTATAGAACTCAAATAGAAGTAATGTGTATAGTTCCCCTATAAATACTACTGGACACTTACAATTGTCTAAAAAAGAACAAAAACTATAAACTTTGCTGAGAACTATTAAAATGCTTGTTTTAAGTTGTAATCTGCAAGTGTTGTGATGGATATGAGCCTCGGATATGAGCCCAAAGGAGAGGGGAAGTAGAAGCTAATAGATAACAGAGGACAGTGGGAGATGGAGAGGAGAAATGAGTTGAGGGAAATTGGAGGAGGAGACAAACCATGAGAGACTGTGGACTCTGAGAAACAAAGTGAGGGTTTTGGAGGGGAGAGGGTTGCGTGGTTGGGTGAGCCTGGTATTAAGGAGGGCACGTATTGCATGGAGCATTGGGTGTGGTGCATAAACAATGAATTTTGGAACACTGAAAAAAAAAATGAGAAAAGACACAAGAAATACCTGAGAGCCCCAGGCAGTTCAAAGGGCATTGTGATTATTTCTAGAAAGTGCCTCTAATATCTGAGCAATTTGCTCTGGTGCTGATAATTTCAGAGAGGAAGTATTGAGAGATGCTGCTGTTGCTTAATGTTCTAAGTGCTACGGGGCATCACAATATCTGTCAGTACAAATGTTATTTGGGTTCAGGATGCTAAGTTAATGTTGCCCAGAAAAATCACTGGTGATGACTATTTAAAATATTTAATAACTATTATATGTGAAAATATTTAATGACTATTAAAATTTTTCAGTGAAAAGTCAACTCTAAAAGCATAACATAAATGCATTTATCGTTGTATGTTTTATGGTTTGATAAATGTTATGGTTTGATAAATTTTTAAAAGAAAATTTTATGGTTTGATAAATTTTTAGAAGAAAAAACTTCTGAGGTGGCAGTGTGGGAACAGATTTAGAGAACTGAATCTGTAGTGATAGGACTTTTTCACCCAATACTATAATCATGGAAATTAGCATTTTGATTTTTAACAGAAAGGTTGAATCAAAAACAGCACAGTAAGAGAGAGTGAGAGAATGTGTGTGTATGTGTGACCACAACCAAAGTTCAGCCTAAAGTAATAAAATTCATTTTCAAAATTTTAAAAATTCAGACCAATAATGTATTCCCTTCACTTGTTAAAAAAATGAATAATATATTGTCTATAACCAGCAGATGCTGCTATCTGTGAAAAACTGTGAGAGCAAAGTTTACATATTCTGTTTGGTCTTTCTGGAATCTGTAGTGAGATTGCAGTGCAAAGTAAGAACAAGCTCCAGAGGTCAACATATATTGCAGGAGGAAAGGAAAGGCTGGTATGGCAGACAGAACTACTATGAAAAGCCCTCTATTACTCACTGTTACTTTTGGGGTGATATGCTTATTTTTTAGAAAGACCAATCCCAATTTGTCCTGTGATCCGAAGTCCCTACTAACTGAAACGCAAAATCCACTTCTCTTTTTAAGTTTACTTATTATTATTTTTTTTTTTTTTAGTAATCTCTGTACCCAGTATGGACTTGAACTCACAATCCTGAGATCAAGAGTCCCATGTTCTTCTGGCTGAGCCAGTTAGGTGTCCCCCACATCAGCATTTTAAAGGACCCAGTGGCTTCTGTGTTCCAAGTCTTCTTTCCTCTGCCAACTTTGGACTCTTCCCCAATTTCCCCTTCTTTCTTTTTTTCTTTTACTTCCTCAACCTGATTAGGGGCTCTCTTAGACCTCACTCCAGACAAAGAAAATAATTTTGAGCTAAATTGCACTTCTGAAACTTCCAAATAGACTTCGTTATCATGCAGGAGCAAATTCACCTTCATAAGGGCAGTTTGCTTCAGGGAAGGAAGGAATTACTCCACTGTTACTGGATCTATCCCCAAGCCACTGATTTGTGTGCCTAATATTTTGAGTTTGGAATATAAGCAGTGTAAGGTGATTTTGCAAAAGGTCCAGCTTATTACGAGGTGGCTGAATTTATAGGGGATTTATAGTTTTTTGTTTTTTTTCTTTTCCAACTCTGAGCATTTATGGAAAATTCTATCCTGTCACTCACCAATTTTCAGGGTGAGTCTAAGACTGAAAATAGGCTGCAAATAGCTGATTGAAACTTTAGCAAGTCTGGGGGCCCAGTGATGGGAAGCACTCCACACCTGCACTCCTTCCCCTTGGCTGTCTCCACCTGTATGCCCCACAGGCATCTCCAACTCAACACATCATCTTCCTCCTATCTCGTGCTTCCCCAACAAACCTGCTTCTTTTCTGTAGGCCTTTATTTATGAGGATGGCCTCATTATCGTCCCAATTATCCAGGTTTCACAAATCAGTCATCTCTGACTCCTTATTTTCCCCAAAATCTAACCAGGTTGTCAAATTCTGTCAAGTCTATCTTTGCCACATTACTCAAACCTAACCCTTTCCATGGCTACTGTCATGATGTTACTTTGGGTCTTTATTACCTCTCATTTCAATGAATATGGTGGTTCCCAAAGCACTTCAATGTAGTGTTTAAGAGCCTGGACTCTCTAGACTTGTGCTGGTTTAAGTTCAGGTTCAGCCACTTACCAACTTACCAACTCTTCAGAATGTCTCTTATGTTCCCTTTCCTTTGGTTTCTTTAAATCTGTGAAATGGAGATGATGATAGTTTGCACTTCATAGGATTATTGGGATTAGCTAAGACTATTTATCTTAAGGGTCTGCTATAGCACTAAATAAATACTGAACATTATGAAGTTATTGCATCTTCCCACCTCCAATGTCCACCAGTCCTCAAATTCATCCAATTTAACACTCTAGGATTATCTTCTTAATTTATCACTTTGATTGATTCATCTATTTCCTCAAAATTCCATTAGTGATGCTCCATTATCTCCTTATGCTTCACACGCTGTATTACAGAAAATCTCAAGTAACAGAGATATGCTGGGGTCTCTGAGAAGCCACAGGATAAATATGCCTTATCCATCTGAAGTCTAAATTTTGACCAGTGTTAAATGGTTTGGATTTTAAAATACTATTTTTTTTAAATTAAAACCAATCCATGTAAATGAAATATAGCAGGAAACTAATCATATGGTTTTAAGGATAAAACAAGAGATTGCAAATAAATTTAGTGTTTAAAGCAAGTGGCCTTGCTCTTACAGCCTTAGGAATATTCCATAAGCAAATATGAGAAGCAGTAACATACAGTTTCATAGCTTGGCTTACAAAACTTTTGCAGTATGATCCCAACCTACTTTTTTAGCCTGTCCATTCTTATAATCTCTTTATATAACTCAAAACCTCATAAATTCAGACATATCAGTGTTTGCCATACAGGTACCATCATTCTACTGCCACTGAATGTTCTCACATAATCTCTTCCTCTTGGGCTTCTCTAAGCTATCCAACTATGACACCTCTCATGCATACTGTATTTACTTTCCTTTGTTCTAAATTCATCCATATCCTAAAGCCCAAGTCTTGGTGATGAATTGATAGAACTGATGAGGTAAAGAGAAATGTTAAAGATGACTTGAAAGTCTTGTCCATGGAGTACCCTCACACAGAAAGCTGTCTCTTAAGTCTGTTAGAGATAAATAAAACAGATACTGTTTGTCATCAATGAAATCAGAAATTCAGGATGAGCATTTATTAGAGAGCTGTTGGATCTCTTTGGAAGGAATAAGATTTTGTGGAGGAAAAAAATCTCTGAATGCTTCCAGAACAGAGAGGCTTGGCTATGTTTGAGTGTAGACTGTCGTAGTTCAAAACATGTCTCCAAAGGCAAGGGAAACAAAAGCAAAAATGAACTTCTGGGACTTCAACAAGATAAAAGCCTTCTGCACAGTAAAGGAAACAGTCAACAAAACAAAGAGACAACCCATGGAATGGGAGAAGATATTTGCAAATGACACTACAGATAAAGGGCTGATATCCAAGATCTATAAAAAACTTCTCAAACTCAACACCAAAAAACAAATAATCAAGTCAAAAAACAGGCAGAAGACATGAACAGACACTTGTCCAAAGAAGACATACAAATGGCTAACAGACACATGGAAAAATGTGACACATCACTAGCCATCAGGCAAATTCAAATCAAAACGACACTGAGATACCACATTATACCGGTTAGAATGGCAAAACTTGACAAGACAAGAAACAACAAATGTTGGAGAGGTTGTGGAGGAAGGGGAACCCTCTTACGCTGTTGGTGGGAATGCAAGGTGGTGAGGGCACTTTGGAAAACAGTGTGGAGGTTCCTCAAAACTTAAAAGGAGAGCTACCCTATGACTCAGCAATTGCACTACTGGGCATTTACCCCAAAGATACAGATGCAGTGAAAAGAACCCAACGCTCATAGCAGCAATGACCACAATAGCCAAACTGTGGAAGGAGCCAAGATGCCCTTCAACAGATGAATGGATAAAGAAGAGGTGGTCCATATATACAATGGAATATTACTCAGTCCTCAGGATGAATACCCAACTTTGGCATCAACATGGATGGAACTGGAGGAGATTATGCCGAGTGAAATAAGTCAAGCAGAGAAAATCAATTATCATATGGTTTCACTTCTCTGTGAAACATAAGGAATAGCATGGAGGACATTAAGAGAAGGAAGGGGAAAATGAAGGCAGGGAAATCAGAGAGAGAGACAAATCATGAGAGTCTATGGATTCCAGGAATCAAATTGAGGGTTTGGGGGAGTTGGGAATAGGTGAGCCCAGTGATGGGTATTAAGGAGGGCATGTATTGCATGAAGCACTGAGTATTGTACACAAACAATGAATCATGGAACACTATATGAAAAACTAATTATGGTGACTAACATAGCATAACAAAAAAAATTTTAAAAATTAAAATTAAGTAGGAATAAGGAAATAAGAAGAAGAAGAAGAAGAAGAAGAAAATGATGAAGAGGAGGAGGTTTGGCATGAGGCTCATGCTGGAGAACCTCTGCAGGTATCTTTTGAGTTACATAGGCTAGAATGAAGCCAGGTAAACTCCCTCTCAAAACAGGGATCATATGTATGGACCTTGGGTTATTTGAGGAGTTAACTTGGTGGTGAAGCTCTGTGATTATTTGAATACAGAGCCAACAGCAGTTTAGTTGAAAAAAACCCAAGGTAGACCAAGTTCTAGACCAAATCTGCCCTGTGAAAATTTTGTGAACTTGGCAAATTGACTTTCTGATTCATAATTCTATCATCCAACAAAATAGAAAAACTATTGGGGATATAAGAATCAAATGAGGCAATTGGTTTATATGTAAAAACACTTTGTAAACTTCAATGGAGCCTCCTTATCTGTGAAATGGAGATAATATGGCTCCACACTGGATCAGTGTGAGGATTCAGATGAGAAAACCATGCAAATCCCTTCCAAAGTGTTGAAAATAAGGTGCCAAAGAAATAAATATTAGCTATCATCATCATCATCATCAATTATTACTCTTCATATACTACATCTATGAAAATGGATTTTTATTACAGTAGCATTTTGATTATGGTTTGGCAACTAATTTATGGTTTAGGGTTATAAACGGATAGCATCATGATTCCCTTTACTTTGTGGCAAAATCTTTATTTCTGAAGTTGGGTCCCTAATTATTAGAGATTTGAGCAGTTATCTTTCATTTGCATACTGCTTTATTTCCAAGTGCTTTCATAAATATTTATCTCATTAACTCCTGAAAACAATCATGATCACTAGGCAGGGTAAGAGTGATAAACACCACTTGGGAGTTGGACAGACTGAATCTGGGGTCTTCAGTTTTTGTCCATGGTCACAGAACAAGCTTATGGAAAAAACCGTGGACCCCTCTGACTGCGACTTTGGAGACCCCCCAGAGCTCTGGCCATGCCTCTGTTTATCCATGGCTGCCATTTTAGGGGAGCTTGTGGAGGACAGGTACCAACAGAATAGGAATACCTTCTAATTCTCCAGACTTGATGACTACTTCTCACATTCACTTTTTTAAAGCATGAAAATATCTTTCCTGTTTTTTCTTGATGATTCTGAATATGACAAGAAGATGTAATTTGTTCAAAAGCTTTCTGTAGCATCAGTGTAGGAACTCCAAAAAGGGAGTTAAAACTTTTGCAATTGCAGGATTTACAGCAGAATATTAAGAGTGATTATCTCTGGGTGGTGGGATTAGATGCAATTTTTCTTTTCTTGTCTTTTTTTTTTTTTTTTTTTTGCTTATCCTTACTTGCTAGCTGTTTTCTCTCCCCACTAAATTTTATGTAAAAATAGCAATTATATTAGCTTGGCTACAGTGCCACACTTTGGAGCTGGTGTATCTCCCCAACTTGCTACCTTTACCACCTGGAAAACCTCTTTCACCTCCCTGTTTCTCAATTTCCTTTGTATAAAATAGAAATAATCATAATCATAATCATACACAACTCACAGGGTTGTGGGAGGATTAAAAACTAATATACTATAAGGAACCTGGTGTGCGACTGATCAGCTAATATATGTCTACCACCACCTGTACATCTTCTTCCCTCCTTTCAAACTTATATTAGTTTCAGGTTAGAAAAAAATCTAAGTGATAACTCTAAATTCTTTATGAATTAAACATACTCATTTGCGAAAACAAGCAGGTGAAAACTTTAGGGTGAGAAGTTATCCCATGTCTTAACGCTTTCCCACATGTCCTTTGGTGATGGGCTCTTACAGAATATTGTAATTAAATGCCACATGGCAATGAGCAAAGAAGCCAGGACAGATGATCACGGAAGGGAGATTGGGTAGCATGTTTGTAAAGACATCCTTAAATGTGAGGAGATGGATGAGAGCAGCTTCTATAGCCTGAAGTATTGGGCTGTCTTCCAGGACAGGCCAGAATTCAGGCATCCCAGGGTCCTACATCTGCTTGCGTTGGCCCTTGTTCAGATCACTGCACCTATTAAGAGCCTGCTGCCTCTGTTGCAGGGTTTGGGCTTGGTTTAGGCAGCTCTCTAATTGGTTTATGTCATTCATTAGGAATTTCTTTTCTTTAAAGTTGGCGACTTGAAGCCAGATTGTGAGGAGAGAGTTCATACCACCCATATCTGTTTTGTTATTCCCCAGGTTATAAATGAGGTGATGTGGGGGCTCCTCTGGCAGTGTCCTTAGCTCCCAGTTTCTAGAGTTGGAGGCCTGGTCTGTTTGGATGGGAAGACCTCACCTTGCACCTCCCCCTTCACAAACTGGGCAAGGCCCTGGTGGCAACCTGCCTTGTAGGGGGTGGGGGTGGGTGGGGGGTGTAGGTACTCTCTTCTTTCCTGCTGCACACTGAAGGCCTCCTGATCTGGGGTGTGGATAATTAAAGAGCTCTTCACTTCTGGAGAGGGTTTGGCACAGGGAAGGTGGGGAAAGATGTGTCAGGAAAGGGAGCAGGGAAATGTCAAGAATGACTTTGCTATACCACAGACCCCTCAAAACCAGCAGGCCCAGGAATAGACTTCTCTCCCATCCCATACCCACAGGGACTGCTCTAGTCAAAGGCACCACTGTCTTCTCACTAGGGATGAAAACCTCAGGACCATAGGATCATTGCAAGAAACACACACTGAACAATTTTTCAAAGAAATTTCCAGGTGGAGATCGAGATTCTATTATCTTTAACCCTGAAGTCTCCCTCAGTCTCCTTTTTTATTCTCCTTGGTAACACTCTGCTCTAGGTCTCACGATTTATCCACACTGAGACTCCTAACTGGTCTCCCTTACTCTGTACCTTCCAAATTCATCCTACCCCTCAGGTTCTGACCATTAATCTTTAAAGTCAAAGTTATGTTCAAGTTCATATCTCTTCCCTTATTAAAAGCTTTCCTCAGCCCCCAGTTGTTACAGCATAAAGATAGACTCCGTGGTTGAGTTTTCCTTATCTTTTGTTACCCGACTCCAATCTATTTGTCCAGCCCCTCTGTTGACTTCTTCTTTTACGTATGTTAGGTTTAAGTCACACTGGCAAATTCAACAGCTTTTGTATGTGCTTTACAATTTCTTTTGGGAATACTATATGAAGCTTTAAGATTAAGAATTAATTGGGTACATAAAACAATGTGAATGTCTCCTGATCAGTTCACCTTTCCCACCGGGTAGTTTTGTCTATGGGGGACTGACTGGTGATTTTGAAGACTGAAATTTAAGTTTAAAGAGAAGGATAAAAGTCAAGATTTGGAATCCAGTATTCAGAAACTATGTTACCTCTATGGTGATATGTAAGAACCCATAGATGGGAAGAAAGAGAAAAAGTAAACAAACAAAAACAAAGCAAAGCAATAACAAAAACAAGCTATTTCTTGGAATCTGTTCTAAATTATGTAATAACCAGGTTGATAGCATAATATCACCCCATAATGTAATAAAATTTGTGTTCCTGCCCAATTTTCTTTTTAGGTATAAGAGAATGAGCAAAGGCAGAAGTGAAATGATAAACTAACATTATTAAAACACTCTGTATCTTCGAAGATTTTTGTGAGGACTTTGACTGAGAAAAACATACTACTAGCCCACCTGCATCCTCTTTGGAGAGATGGAGAGTGGACTTGTTTATCATAGGAGGAAACACATAGGCCCCAAGGTCAAACAAAACTGCAGAAAATACTTCAATACTTCTAAGTAGGGTTTTTGAATAATTTGAGTTTTAATTTCTTCATAAATATAGAAAATAATATCTGCCACAAAATTGCTATGAGATGTGTGGTTGAGGAATGTAAAATGTCTGATTTTTTAAAATAAAGATTTTATTTATTTACTTGAGAGAGAGCGACAGTATGAGCATGTGGGACGGGGTGGATGCACAGAGGGAGAGGGAGAAGCAGACTGCCCAATCAGCAGACTCCCCAGTGAGCAGGGAGCCAGACTCGGGGCTCCATCCCAGGACCCTGGGATCATGACCAGAGCTGAAGAAAGGCTTAACAGACTGAGCCACCCAGGAACCCCTAAAGCATCTGATTAATACATAGGAACTAGGTTTCTTATTATACCAGGCTGTGACTTACCAAAGAGGGTCTGCTACCTGCAAACTATGTGCTGCCATGTGGAACATGAATGCTCCCCTTTTCTGCGTCATCCTCAATTTCTCAATGTGCATGCACACATGGAGGGGATGGTGGTGAGGGGAGAGAATTTCTCCCTCGTTCTAGAACAGGAAAGAACTGGTTAAAGACATTAAGCTCAAGGATAATACTCAGAATTTACCTGACCCAGGGTGAGAAGTAGAAAAACTCCAATACTTTCCCACATTCATGACTTTATGTTATGTTCTTCCATTTGGAGTATCTTCCTCATCGTTGAATGCCCACTGCATTTTATACCTCCATGTTCTGATTGTCACAGCTTTCTGGATTCGCTGATCCTCAAATCAGGTGTGGAATCTTCCTGTATGTAACGATAGCTTCTCTTCACAGTTCTCTCCTCCTATCTTTCCTTCTCAGGACAGTTACGTCTTTACTATTGACTGTGAGCAACCTGTATGAAGATGAATTTCGTTGTTTATCTCAGATAAATACTGCCAGGGCAGTGTTTTGAACAGAGTTCCACTGAGCACACATCTCTTGAATGAGTATTGCTTCTAAGATAAATTTCAATACTTTACATCTTTATTTTTTTTATTTTTTATTATGTTATGTTAGTCATATAGTACATCATTAGTTTTTGATGTTCCATGATTCATTGTTTGTGTATAACACTCAGTGCTTCATGCAATACATGCCCTCCTTAATACCCATCACTGGGCTCACCTATTCTCCCCTCCAAAACCCTCAGTTTGATTCTCTGAGTCCACAGACTCTCATTATTCTCCCCCGCCACCCTTCATTTTCCCCTTCCTTCTCTTAATGTCCTCCATGCTATTCCTTATGTTTCACAGAGAAGTGAAACCATATGATAATTGATTTTCTCTGCTTGACTTATTTCACTCGGCATAATCTCCTCCAGTTCCATCCATGTTGATGCCAAAGTTGGGTATTCATCCTGAGGACTGAGTAATATTCCATTGTATATATGGACCACCTCTTCTTTATCCATTCATCTGTTGAAGGGCATCTTGGCTCCTTCCACAGTTTGGCTATTGTGGTCATTGCTGCTATGAGCGTTGGGTTCTTTTCACTGCATCTGTATCTTTGGGGTAAATGCCCAGTAGTGCAATTGCTGAGTCATAGGGTAGCTCTCCTTTTAAGTTTTGAGGAACCTCCACACTGTTTTCCAAAGTGCCCTCACCACCTTGCATTCCCACCAACAGCGTAAGAGGGTTCCCCTTCCTCCACAACCTCTCCAACATTTGTTGTTTCTTGTCTTGTCAAGTTTTGCCATTCTAACCGGTATAATGTGGTATCTCAGTGTCGTTTTGATTTGAATTTGCCTGATGGCTAGTGATGTGTCACATTTTTCCATGTGTCTGTTAGCCATTTGTATGTCTTCTTTGGACAAGTGTCTGTTCATGTCTTCTGCCTGTTTTTTGACTTGATTATTTGTTTTTTGGTGTTGAGTTTGAGAAGTTTTTTATAGATCTTGGATATCAGCCCTTTATCTGTAGTGTCATTTGCAAATATCTTCTCCCATTCCATGGGTTGTCTCTTTGTTTTGTTGACTGTTTCCTTTACTGTGCAGAAGGCTTTTATCTTGTTGAAGTCCCAGAAGTTCATTTTTGCTTTTGTTTCCCTTGCCTTTGGAAATGTGTTTTGAAAGAATTTGCTGTGGCCAATGTCGAGAACATTACTGCCTACGTTCTCCTCTAGAATTTTGATGGATTCGTGTTTCACATTGAGGTCTTTCATCAATTTGGAGTTTATCTTTGTGTATGGTGTATATTCTTCTGTATATAGCCGTCCAATTTTATTGAAGAGACTGTCTTTTTTCCATTTTAAGCACCATCCCAGTGAAAATACTAATGGCATTTTTCAAAGTGCTAGAACAAACAATACTAAAATTAGTATGAAATCAGAAAAGACCCCAAATCACCAAGGAAATATTGAAAAAGAAAAACAAAGCTGAGGACATCACATTGCCTGATTTCAAGCTATGTTACGAAACTATGATCACCAGGACAGCATGGTAGTGGCACAAAAACACACATAGATCAATGGAACAGAATAGCCCAGATATGGACCCTCAGCTCTATGGTCAATTAATCTTTGACAAAGCAGGAAAAAAAAATCCAGTGGAAAAAGGACTACATCTTTAAATGATATTGTTTCTGTGGTTTTAAATGATAATTCATTTTTGTTTGTGTTCAGGAGTTAGGTATATTCTATTGGGCATAACTCAAATTGCAAAAAAAGATCTTAATCTCCTTGACCTTTAAATTGTTATGAAGATGCTATTTGGATATTCTGAGACTCTTATCAGCTCTCTGTAGAAATATGAGTGGATATGGTAGAAGAAGACTGTAGTTGTACTCCAAGTATCTTTGGGGGATTGTTTGTATGTGCGAATTTTAATTTCAGTGATCAGAAGTTCCCAAGAGTGCATGCTGCTGTAGTCAGCCTGATGCAGGATTAATTTGAGACTGTGCTCAGCTTTTGTCTTTGTGGCTCCTACAGCCTTTTGGATAATGCTTATAATGAAAAAGTAGTTGTGGTTACTGAAATGTCCTACCACCTCTTAATTATATTGTGGAAAAATTATTTATTTGATTTCATTTTTAAATGATTTTTTTTTCCTTATTTTTTTAAACACTTAAACCATTTTTAAGCTTTGGCCAAGAGAGGAGGTTGATCTATCTATCTATCTATCTACCTACCTACCTATCTATCCATACATCCAACAATCCATCCATCCATCCGTCTGTCCATCCATCCATCCATCAATCCATTATTTGTTTTAGCTCTACCTCCCTTAATTCAAGAACTAATCTAAAATGGAGATAACAATTTATGATGAGCTGGTAATTTAATGCCTGCCCTACCAGAATATAACACATTAAATTCCTTTTGTTTTTGCCTTGAGCATTTAGCCTAAATAAGTCAACAGGAGAGTTTGTTTGTTCTGCCTTATAGTTTCTGATCAAAAGCTTCCTTATGAAAGATCAGGTGCCAAAGGTGGGATTTAAGTATGAGCTGTATTTTCCAGGTCTACTTTCTCCAAAGTCAATTTGAAAAATCAACTCTTCACAATGTAATTTAGCAGCAGCAGGCATGAAAAAGACCTGGAAATTAGAAATTGTATTTTATGGTGAACTCTAGGTGAGTCAGCAGTGTGGTAAGTCACCTGCACAGCCAATGTTATTGTTGGCTAAATTCACTGATGTATAGCCTCTAGAAGGAGAGACGGAGTTGTCATGGTATTCCACACTGATTGGATCACTACTGGAGTATTGTTTTCCTTTCTTGGCCATATACTTTAAATAGGACACTGGAAAGCTGGAACATTATATCTATACCTATATATCTTTATTTATATCTATATCTATACTATCTATCTATCTATCTATCTGGGAAGAGATTCTATGATAAAAAAAAACTTGTATCACTGAACATTTGAGTAATCTTTAAACAAATTTAACACTAGTCTCTTGATGAAAAATAAATTTTTTTCAGGACTTCTGTTAGATAATCCCATTGTATGATAGGAAAACTATCTTGACTGCAGGCTTTGGATTTTGCCTTTAACCACAGATTATCAATAGAACCCTCTTCTCTTAGATTCTTGCCTTGCAATCAGGTACAAACCATTGGGCCTTCCCTTGGTCAACCATGACTCCTGCCCTAGTCCCACGTGGTAGATAGCCCTCCTTTGATCCTTATCCAGCTGTGACCATTCCCACAGACTAAGGAGGCCACAGGGCCTTGGGGCTATGTCTAACCCACCCCCTGCACCCTTCCCCCACTGAGCTACTTGTTATTGGGATTGGTGACATCATGATCACCTGGGAGCTTGTTAGAAGACCAGAGTTTTCTAGATTCTCAGGATATACTCCACCAAGTGAATCAGAATCTGTATTTTAACAGGGTCCCCATGTGATTCAAACACATATTAAAGCTTGTCAGAAATTATTCTAGACCATGCTCTGGATACCACAGACCCTAGAATTTGCTGCCCAAAATGTCCTACATTGGCCTTCAGGGCCTGTCCTTCCCAGAGCATACTGTGCTGCCCAGAGACATAGCCTTAAGTCTGAGGGGTAACTAAAAGGTGACATTTGGGGGTGGAACTTGGAGATATGGGCTGATTGTTCTCACTTATGTAAGCAATGCCCCCCACTGAGGGACTGGATACCAGGCCTAAAAAATAAGAGAGAAGATCCCCGGTTTCTATCTGTATTGTTGCTCTGGGCCTGGATAGTAAAATAAAGCTCTGTGGTAGAAGTAAATCTTAAGTGAAAACAAAATCATAAGACTCCAACCTCATATTATGCAAAGCAATACAATTGCAACATGAAGATTAAAAAAAATGCATACACACAAAAAAACCACACACACATTTGCTCACATACCGCAAAGCAAATATGCACTGTGGAATGTAGGTAAATCAGTTCTGTTTCATGAAATGTCTGGATTTCTTAACTTTGTACATAGCCTTTATTTCACCCCTTGTTCCTTTTTTGTCCTCCTCTACCACCCACCCCCCATATTTATGATTTGGCAGTTTTTGGTGGATGGAAAAGAAACTAGCAAGAGTGCAAGAGAATTCAGAAATACCTTGCCTTCTGATTGACTTTTCAGAGGTCTGCTAAAGGAGGGCTTGAAACCTCTGATGAGAGGTGACATGCATACTATACCCAGCCAGCAACGGTTCTGCTAAATAGGCAACTGTCTCTTCATTTTGCAAAAGAGAAAACAGACTATGAGGATTTAAGTGCTTTTTCCAAGGCTACATAATGAATGAAGGCATAGATTCGAACCCAGGTCTGCATCCTCTCTCTAAAATCTAGGACTTCTTTATTATATCAAAGTATCTCATAAATAATATGTATACTTATGTTGTCTGAATTTTACCTGTGATAGAGTATAACCATTTTGGGCAGGGATGGGGGTGGGCACTGAGCACACCTTTCTTGCTGAACAGTTTGAATGGCTCATGTCAACCGTGACCAGGGAAGAATGTGATGCTGATGGTGGACCATGTCTGTGCATAGAAGTTAGAGATGGACGGGTTTTTATTGTTTATTGGCCGACATAGCATACTGTAGGGAATACCATAAATAAACTTCCCCATAAAATGTTTTCTTAAGCATCAAGGGGAAAATAAATAGGTATATCACATATATTCTCTTGAGATTTGTTTCATTCCAAATTCCTCCAAAGTGGGAAAAGGCAAAATGCTTGCTGACTCAGGAGTAGGATCAAGGTGAAGCATTGGTGGGCAGAGCTGAGTTTCTTCTCTCATTCAGAGCTCTCATATGCCCATTGCCTTCCTGGGTGGCCCCGTCTGCTTCCCAAAGGACACAGGAGAACTGGACCACAAGTTTCTGGTAACCGGTCTCTCTCATTGTCTGTGTGTGTATTCCAGACAATCTAATCTCCATCTCCCTTTAAGAGGAAGTGGAAACAGGAGATTAAAAAAAAAAAATGTTTTTCTCAGATGCTTTTCTTTCCTTTAACTTAGCTACTCCGTGCCTGTTGAAACTTGGCTGTTTGGGGTGCTTAAAAGCAACTTCCTGTTGAGAGAGGAGACCAAAACTTACACAAACCCAAGGCTAATGTGATTTGCCAAATATCCCCATTCATAATAGAGGGAGATGCCTCCGAATCGTTTCCTTTATTGTGTGGAGTTTTCCTGGATTGTAAAAGTTGCCCTCTCCTCTGTACACACAGAAACCTCAGCGCAGGCCTGACATGCCAGCCCCTGCAGCCAGTGCTCTTAGAGCAGGGTCCTAGACGACCTGCAGGCAAAGGTACAGCCCCTTCCATCCTGGGCCTTTCTCTAAGCATGTCCTTTGAGGTACACCTCCCCCCCCCCCCCCCCCCGCCCGCTTAAAAAACAGAAAACAATGGGAGAGCTCAGTTTTAAAGAGTGCAATTCAGAAATGTAGACTAATGAAAGACAAAAGCAGCAGCTTGATCTATCTGGCTTGAGGGAGAGTATTTTTGTTCTGTTTTGATGTGTATTTTTTACAGTAAAGACTATGGGTCTACTTATTTTTAAAAAATCATTTACTGTAAGATAGTATATCTTATATAAGATATCATATATCTTATATATAAGTATATCTTATATTATTATATATTATTATATATAATAATAAAATATAATAATATATTATTATATTATATAAGTATATCTTATATAAGATCTTGTCGGGGGATGTATATGATTTATGCATGGACCCTCGTCTTGGACAGCTCGCGGTTCATTTGATGATATGAGACAAATACACAGAATAATATCATGTTGGTGAAATGCTCACAAATGCTGTAAGCTGGGCTCAGCAAGTCGCATTGTTTGGTTGGATCATTGAAGAGTTGTGGCTTTGAGTTTTGGAAATGAAAAAATGCTGGAACCATAGTGCAAAAAGTCTCAACTGTGAGGCTGAGAGATTGTTTCTGAATTTTACCATTTTTTAATTTTTTTTATTTTTTATTTTTTATTTTTTTCAGCATAACAGTATTCATTATTTTTGCACCACACCCAGTGCTCCATGCAATCCGTGCCCTCTACAATACCCACCACCTGGTGCCCCCAACCTCCCACCCCCCACCCCTTCAAAATTCTCAGATCGTTTTTCAGAGTCCATAGTCTCTCATGGTTCACCTCCCCTTCCAATTTCCCTCAACTCCCTTCTCCTCTCCATCTCCCCTTGTCCTCCATGCTATTTGTTATGCTCCACAAATAAGTGAAACCATATGATAATTGACTCTCTCTGCTTGACTTATTTCGCTCAGCATAATCTCTTCCAGTCCCGTCCATGTTGCTACAAAACTTGGGGATTCATCCTTTCTTTCTTTTTTTTTTTTTTTTTACAGCTTTATAAACATATATTTTTATCCCCAGGGGTACAGGTCTGCGAATCACCAGGTTTACACACTTCACAACACTCACCATAGCACATACCCTCCCCGATATCCATAACCCCACCCCCTCTCCCAACCCCCTCCCCCCATCAACCCTCAGTTTGTTTTGTGAGATTAAGAGTCACTTATGGTTTGTCTCCCTCCCAATCCCATCTTGTTTCATTTACTCTTCTCCTACCCCCTTGACCCCCCATGTTGCATCTCCTCTCCCTCATATCAGGGAGATCATATGATAGTTGTCTTTCTCCGATTGACTTATTTCGCTAAGCATGATACCCTCTAGTTCCATCCACGTCGTCGCAAATGGCAAGATTTCATTTCTTTTGATGGCTGCATAGTATTCCATTGTGTATATATACCACATCTTCTTTATCCATTCGTCTGTAGATGGACATCTAGGTTCTTTCCATAGTTTGGCTATTGTAGACATTGCTGCTATAAACATTCGGGTGCACGTGCCCCTTCGGATCACTATGTTTGTATCTTTAGGGTAAATACCCAGCAGTGCAATTGCTGGGTCATAGGGTAGTTCTATTTTCAACATTTTGAGGAACCTCCATGCTGTTTTCCAGAGTGGTTGCACCAGCTTGCATTCCCACCAACAGTGTAGGAGGGTTCCCCTTTCTCCGCATCCTCGCCAGCATCTGTCATTTCCTGACATGTTAATTTTAGCCATTCTGACTGGTGTGAGGTGATATCTCATGGTGGTTTTGATTTGTATTTCCCTGATGCCGAGTGATATGGAGCACTTTTTCATGTGTCTGTTGGCCATCTGGATGTCTTCTTTGCAGAAATGTCTGTTCATGTCCTCTGCCCATTTCTTGATTGGATTATTTGTTCTTTGGGTGTTGAGTTTGCTAAGTTCTTTATAGATTTTGGACACTAGCCCTTTATCTGATATGTCATTTGCAAATATCTTCTCCCATTCTGTCAGTTGTCTTTTGGTTTTGTTCACTGTTTCCTTTGCTGTGCAAAAGCTTTTGATCTTGATAAAATCCCAAAAGTTCATTTTTGCCCTTGCTTCCCTTGCCTTTGGTGATGTTCCTAGGAAGATGTTGCTGCGGCTGAGGTCGAAGAGGTTGCTGCCTGTGTTCTCCTCGAGGATTTTGATGGATTCCTTTCTCACATTGAGATCCTTCATCCATTTTGAGTCTATTTTCGTGTGTGGTGTAAGGAAATGATCCAATTTCATTTTTCTGCATGTGGCTGTCCAGTTTTCCCAACACCATTTATTGAAGAGGCTGTCTTTGTTCCATTGGACATTCTTTCCTGCTTTGTCGAAGATGAGTTGACCATAGAGTTGAGGGTCCATTTCTGGGCTCTCTATTCTGTTCCATTGATCTATGTGTCTGTTTTTGTGCCAGTACCATGCTGTCTTGATGATGACAGCTTTGTAATAGAGCTTGAAGTCCGGAATTGTGATGCCACCAACTTTGGCTTTCTTTTTCAATATTCCTTTGGCGATTTGAGGTCTTTTCTGGTTCCATATAAATTTTAGGATTCTTTGTTCCATTTCTTTGAAAAAAATGGATGGTATTTTGATAGGAATTGCATTAAATGTGTAGATTGCTTTAGGTAGCATAGACATTTTCACAATATTTATTCTTCCAATCCAGGAGCATGGAACATTTTTCCATTTCTTTGTGTCTTCCTCAATTTCTTTCATGAGTACTTTATAGTTTTCTGAGTATAGATTCTTAGTCTCTTTGGTTAGGTTTATTCCTAGGTATCTTATAGTTTAGGGTGCAATTGTAAATGGGATGGACTCCTTAATTTCTCTTTCTTCTGTCTTGTTGTTGGTGTAGAGAAATGCAACTGATTTCTGTGCATTGATTTTATATCCTGACACTTTACTGAATTCCTGTACAAGTTCTAGCAGTTTTGGAGTGGAGTCTTTTGGGTTTTCCACATAGAGTATCATATCATCTGCGAAGAGTGATAGTTTGACTTCTTCTTTGCCGATTTGGATGCCTTTAATTTCCTTTTGTTGTCTGATTGCTGAGGCTAGGACTTCTAGTAGTATGTTGAATAGCAGTGGTGATAACGGACATCCCTGCCGTGTTCCTGACCTTAGCGGAAAAGCTTTCAGTTTTTCTCCATTGAGAATGATATTTGCAGTGGGTTTTTCATAGATGGCTTTGATAATATTGAGGTATGTGCCGTCTATCCCTACACTTTGAAGAGTTTTGATCAGGAAGGGATGCTGTACTTTGTCAAATGCTTTTTCAGCATCTATGGAGAGTATCATATGGTTCTTGTTCTTTCTTTTATTAATGTGTTGTATCACATTGATTGATTTGCGGATGTTGAACCAGCCTTGCAGCCCTGGAATAAATCCCACTTGGTCGTGGTGAATAATCCTTTTAACGTACTGTTGAATCCTATTGGCTAGTATTTTGGCGAGAATTTTTGCATCTGTGTTCATCAAGGATATTGGTCTGTAGTTCTCTTTTTTGTTGGGATCCTTGTCTGGTTTTGGGATCAAGGTGATGCTGGCCTCATAAAATGAGTTTGGAAGTTTTCCTTCTATTGCTATTTTTTGGAACAGTTTCAGGAGAATAGGAATTAGTTCTTCTTTAAATGTTTGGTAGAATTCCCCCGGGAAGCCGTCTGGCCCTGGGCTTTTGTTTGTTTGGAGATTTTTGATGACTGTTTCAATCTCCTTACTGGTTATGGGTCTGTTCAGGCTTTCTATTTCTTCCTGGTTCAGTTGTGGTAGTTTATATGTCTCTAGGAATGCATCCATTTCTTCCAGATTGTCAAATTTGTTGGCGTAGAGTTGCTCATAGTATGTTCTTATAATTGTCTGTATTTCTTTGGTGTTCGTTTTGATCTCTCCTCTTTCATTTATGATTTTATTTATTTGGGTCCTCTCTCTTTTCTTTTTGATAAGTCTGGCCAGGGGTTTATCGATCTTATTAATTCTTTCAAAGAACCAGCTCCTAGTTTCGTTGATTTGTTCTATTGTTTTTTTTGGTTTCTATTTCATTGATTTCTGCTCTGATCTTTATGATTTCTCTTCTCCTGCTGGGTTTAGGGTTTCTTTCTTGTTCTTTCTCCAGCTCCTTTAGGTGTAGGGTTAGGTTGTGTACCTGAGACCTTTCTTGTTTCTTGAGAAAGGCTTGTACTGCTATATATTTTCCTCTCAGGACTGCCTTTGTTGTGTCCCACAGATTCTGAACTGTTGTGTTTTCATTATCATTTGTTTCCATAAATTTTTTCAATTCTTCTTTGATTTCCTGGTTGACCCATTCATTCTTTAGAAGGATGCTGTTTAGTCTCCATGTATTTGGGTTCTTTCCAAATTTCCTCTTGTTATTGAGTTCTAGCTTTAGAGCATTGTGGTCTGAAAATATGCAGGGAATGATCCCAATCTTTTGATACCGGTTGAGACTTGATTTAGGACCAAGAATGTGATCTATTCTGGAGAATGTTCCATGTGCACTAGAGAAGAATGTGTATTCTGTTGCTTTGGGATGAAATGTTCTGAATATATCTGTGATGTCCATCTGGTCCAGTGTGTCATTTAAGGCCTTGATTTCCTTGTTGATCTTTTGCTTGGATGATCTGTCCATTTCAGTGAGGGGAGTGTTAAAATCCCCTACTATTATTGTATTCTTGTCGATGTGTTTCTTTGATTTTGTTATTAATTGGTTTATATAGTTGGCTGCTCCCACGTTAGGGGCATAGATATTTAAAATTGTTAGATCTTCTTGTTGGACAGTTCCTTTGAGTATGATATAGTGTCCCTCCTCATCTCTTATTATAATCTTTGGCTTAAAATCTAATTGATCTGATATAAGGATTGCCACTCCTGCTTTCTTCTGATGTCCATTAGCATGGTAAATTCTTTTCCACCCCCTCACTTTAAACCTGGAGGTGTCTTCGGGTGTAAGATGAGTTTCTTGTAGGCAACATATAGATGATTTTTGTTTTTTTATCCATTCTGATACCCTGTGTCTTTTGATTGGGGCATTTAGCCCATTAACATTCAGGGTAAGTATTGAGAGATATGAATTTAGTGCCATTGTATTGCCTGTAAGGTGACTGTTATTGTATATTGTCTCTGTTTCTTTCTGATCTACTACTTTGAGGGTCTCTCTTTGCTTAGAGGACCCCTTTCAATATTTCCTGTAGAGCTGGTTTGGTATTTGCAAATTCTTTCAGTTTTTGTTTGTCCTGGAAGCTTTTAATCTCTCCGTCTATTTTCAATGATAGCCTAGCTGGATATAGTATTCTTGGCTGCATGTTTTTCTCATTTAGTACTCTGAATATATCATGCCAGCTCTTTCTGGCCTGCCAGGTCTCTGTGGATAAGTCTGCTGCCAATCTAATATTTTTACCATTGTACGTTACAGACTTCTTTTCCCGGGCTGCTTTCAGGATCTTATCTTTGTCACTAAGACTTGTCAATTTTACTATTAGGTGACGGGGTGTAGACCTATTCTTATTGATTTTGAGGGGGGTTCTCTGAACCTCCTGGATTTTGATGCTTGTTCCCTTTGCCATATTGGGGAAATTCTCTCCAATAATTCTCTCCAATATACCTTCTGCTCCCCTCTCTGTTTCCTCTTCTTCTGGAATCCCAATTATTCTAATGTTGTTTCGTCTTATGGTGTCACTTATCTCTCGAATTCTCCCCTCGTGGTCCAGTAGCTGTTTGTCCCTCTTTTGCTCAGCTTCTTTATTCTCTGTCATTTGGTCTTCTATATCGCTAATTCTTTCTTCTGCCTCATTTATCCTAGCAGTGAGAGCCTCCATTTTTTATTGCACCTCATTAATAGCTTTTTTGATTTCAACTTGGTTAGATTTTAGTTCTTTTATTTCTCCAGAAAGGGCTTTTATATCTCCTGAGAGGGTTGCTTTAATATCTTCCATGCCTTTTTCAAGCCCGGCTAGAACCTTGAGAATCATCATTCTGAACTCTATATCTGACATATTACCAATGTCTGTATTGATTAGGTCCCTAGCCTTTGGTATTGCCTCTTGTTCTTTTTTTTGTTTTGAATTTTTCCGCCTTGTCATTTTGTCCAGATAAGAGTTTATGAAGGAGCAAGTAAAATACTAAAAGGGTGGCAACAACCCCAGGAAAATATGCTTTAGCCAAATCAGAAGAGATCCCACATTGTGAGGGGGGAGAAAGGGGATAAAAAGGGGTTCAGAAAGAAAGAAAGAAAAAAAAAACTATTAAAAAAAAGAAAGCCGATAAAGAAAAAATATAAAAAGAGGAAAAAATATATATATATTAGATAAACTATTTAAAAAACGTTAAAAAAAGAAAACGGTAAAAGTTAAAAAAAATTTAGCAGAAGAAGAGAAAAAGAAAAAAAATTGAAAAAGAAAAAAAAATTAAATTAACTGCAAGGCTAAAAAATCATGGGGAGAAAGCCATGAGTTCCGTGCTTTGCTTTCTTCTCCTCTGGAATTCCGCCCCTCTCCTTGGTAGGTGAACTTGGTCCTGGCTGGGTTTCCCGTAGATCTTCTGGGGGAGGGGCCCGTTGTAGTGATTCTCAAGCGTCTTTGCCCCAGGCGGAGTTGCACCGCCCTTACCCGGGGCCGCGCTGAGTCATCCGCTCCGGTTTGCTTTCGGGAGCTTTTGTTCCCTGAGCGCTTTCCGTAGAGTCCGGAGGACGGGAATAAAGATGGCGGCCTCCCGGTCTCCGGCCCGGAGGAGCCGAGAGCCCGGGGCCCCACTCCTCAGTGCGCCCTCAGAGAACAGCGCCAAATGACTCCCGTCACCCTGGCCTCTGGCCGCGCTCCGAGCTGACCGAGCCTGCGACCGGTTCAAGGCAACCCTGAGCTGAGAGTCACTCCTCGGCTCTGTCTCTGCAGCCGGCTTCCCCGTTCTAATACCGGTAAGCTCTGCGACACTGAGACACCCCCAATCCTTCTGCGACCCTGCGGGACTTGAGGCCGCGCTGACCCCACCTGGGCTTCACCCCAGTTAAGCCTCTGGAGCGATGTCCCTCAGCGGAACAGACTTTTAAAAGTCCTGATTTTGCTCCGTTGCTCCGCCGCTCGCCGGGAGCCGGCCCCTCCCCCCGCGGTCTATCTTCCCGTCGCTTTGGATTCACTTCTCCGCCAGTCCTACCTTGCAGAAAGTGGTTGATTTTCTGTTTCTGGAATTGCTGTTCTTCTTCTCTTCAATCTCCCGTTGGATTTGTAGGTGTTTGCAATCTTTAGATAAGCTATTTAGCTGATCTCCCGCTACCCGAAGTAGTCTCAGCCTGCTACTTCTCCGCCATCTTGACTCCTCCCCCTGTTTCTGAATTTTAAAGGCAACTGGAAACCCCTTTAGGTGTCGGAATCAGCATTCTGGAGAAAGGTGGAAGAAGGTGGATTAGTTGAGGTGAACAGAAACTACAAATAAAAATGTGAGCTCTGCATTGATGGGCTTTATTTAGGTTTGTGAGGGGAACACGCAGCTGGTTGGCACCAATGTTCATTTTCGTCTCTGTCTTGTATATCCAATGGGTTCCATGCCGTTGTGGGGGGGGTGTGGAACCAGGGAGATCTAAATCTGAATCCCAGTTCTACCACTTACCACTTGATGGCTTTGGATCTCTCTGTGAAGTAGAGATTATAAACCAAACTTTTTTGTGGTAAGGACTAGAGGTAATAGATGCAGAGGTCTTAGCCCACTGCTGGTACTAATTAGTCGTGGCTCTGGTTGTGATGGATGACATCATCTTAAATATGCAATTGTTCATTTCCATGTAAAAATAATACATGCTTATTACAGAAAGTAGGGAATTTTTTAAAAATTTTATTTATTTATTTGACAGAGAGAGAGAGAGAGAGATCCCAAATAGGCAGAGAGGCAGGCAGAGGGGGAGGGGGAAGCAAGCTCCCTGCTGAGCAGAGATCCCGATGCAGGGCTCGATCTCAGGACCCTGAGATCATAACCTTAGCCAAAGGCTAAGCCAAAGCCTTAACCCACTGAGTCACCCAGGAGCCCCAAAAGTAGGGAATTTTAAAAGGAGGAAAGTAATCCTATTGCATCAATATTGTTAATACTCTAGAATGTCTCTTTCAATCCTTTAACCAGAAGGGAAACAAGCTTACTATTGTTCTTCTTGAGATTTAACTGCTTCCTTATTTGCTTTGCTGTTTACAAGAACAGGACCTGGACCAGATAGGTTCTAACTGCCTTTCTCTTTCATCACTGTAGACACAGTTCTGATCTAGACCTTTACTCCCAGCACTGCTAGGAGTAGGCAGACTTCCAGCAATGCCACAAAATATCCTCTTTGTCAATCAACCCTCAGATCTCCTAAACATGTACGGAATGAATGAGGCCCTATTTGATACCTTCAAATATAAGGGACTGTTCCTGCAGCTAAGTCCCCATTACATTTTATTTAGAGCATTTTCTCTGGACTATATTGAATAATACTAGCAGAGATATGCTGATAATGTTGCTACTCAGATTGATCATTAAGTATTATGGGAGCTATACTCTAAACAGTTTGAAAGATGGGTCAGAGTATAGGACTTCTTTTTTTTTTTTTTTAAGATTTTATTTATTTATTTGACAGATAGAGATCACAAGTAGGCAGAGAGGCAGGTAGAGAGAGAGAGGAGGAGGCAGGTTCCCTGCTGAGCAGAGAGCCCGACTCGGGGTTCCATCCCAGGACACTGGGACCATGACCTGAGCCAAAGGCAGAGGCTCCAACCCACTGAGCCACACAGGAGCCCCGAGTATAGGACTTCTTATACAGAATATGACAGTGCCAGTCTACCAGAGTATGACCTGAAGGATGACAAAATTTCATGTCAACCCCATTGGTGGAAAGGTGGTTGGCATTATTAATTCTGAGATCAGATTTCATTCTCATAGACATGGAACTCCCAAGGGACTTTCTAAAACTCGAGCCATTCAGATCCCCATCTAAAAATTATTCTCCATCAACACTACTGGGTTAGCTCTCCATTTAAATATCATCTATGAAAACAAAGCTTTTGCTATAAATTTCCCTTACAGGAAAGGGCATAGAAAAGAGTGTCATTTTGTTTAATTATTTGCCCATGACCCCAAAAGTAATGCATTCCTAGATTCCCCCTCAGTAGAAAGTTCAGAAAAAGCAAATTAGAAGGAGTCAGGAATGTTGATAGCAGCAAGAAATAAGACAGATAGAGGAAGAGAGGGCTGATATAAGAACTAAAAAACTTGGCAGTCAAGAATCTTTTAGAGTTTGGGTAAATAGCCTTATTCTTCATGTACAGCAGTTGGCTTTCATAATGAGAAGCATTGAAGTGTAGGAAAATATTAGGAGGAGATCAAGTATGAATCCAGGTAATCTTTTAGATTTCAGTCTTTGTTTTAGTAAAATTAAGGGAACAGGAACATAGGACACAAATGGTTAATAATAAATCCCTTTTAGATCTTAAAATTTGGTTTGTGATGATTTTTATTAAGCCATAAAAATACTCATTATATTTAATATAATTTGCTTGAGAAAATAAGTATGTATGTTTTAGAATGATTTCTATCTAAATAATCCATTCATGTTAGTTCTGGAAAATAAAATATCTCTGTATGTTATTTAAGTGAAACCCAGAGGTAGGTAATGATTAAGTCTGGTGAGTCAGGAGTGTTCCACTGGCACATACTTGGAGTGTCCTCTAGAGAATATCTGATCCAAAGCCTCCGTCATTGTCATGAGCACACAGCGAAGGCACACACAGGAGTTGTGTCTTTCCGCAATGTCAGCTTTGTTCAATCAGAAAGCAAAGTTATATCACAATTCTAAAGCAGGTTCAGAATTCCAAACTCAATGACAGTTCATCATGTGATTAAATTTGGCTTCTTACACAGCCCACAGAGCAGGAGAGAAGACAAGCCACACAACAAACAAGGTAACAGAAGGGTGTAGGAAGAAAACAAACGAATGCGAACTCGGTCTGTGGGTGCACAGTTGAGATAAGGCCTAGGGCTGGTCGGGGTCAGCTCTGGGCACTTAACTGCTTCTGATGTTCATGGAGGGAAGGATCTCTGTTCTGTTAGGTGATTGATTGGGCAGATTGTGGCAGTTTCCTTTTTAACTGGTCAGACATAGAGGGGTCATGTCTGAAGAGTCTCACAGTTTGCTGACAAAATCCTTCTCTTTTTTAAGGGATTCAGTCAGTTTCGGGTCTCTGCAGACCTCCTTGGGTTCTGCTTGTTATCAGTCCTGTGGGGAGGTCAGCTGACCTTGGTCCTGGTGAGATCTCCTGGCTGCAATATCTTAAATGCTTGCGTCACTGCTTGACACAGGCTCCTGCTTGACACGAGCGACTCCATTTTGCTCTCTACAATTATTTTATAAGAGGGATGTCTTGGTCTTCTGGGGCTGCTATAATAAAATACTAGAGACTGTGTAGCTTATAAATAGTAGAAATTCCTTCATCATACTTCTGGAGGCTGGGAAGTCCATGATCAACATACTAGCAGATTCAGCCTCTAGGAAGTGTCTGCTTTCTGGTTCACATGTGGCACCTTCTCCCTGTGTCCTCATATAAGGGAAGTGGTGAGGGAGCTCCCTGGGGGCTCCTTTATAAAGGCATTCATCCCATTCATGAGGACTCTACCTTGTGACCTAATCACCTCCCAAAGTCATCACCTCCTGATTTCATCATCTTGGTCATTAGGATCTCAATATATACATTTTGTTAGGACACAAATAATCAGACTGTCGCAAATGGAAATGGAGGCTCAGAGATGTTGTGCCCAGCTCTAAGCCACAAAGAAAGTTAGCATCAGTAATAAGCTTAGACCCACATTTTACTGAATACAAATTCAAAGCTCTTACTACCACAACATGTAAGATTCTAAGAATGGAATGATATGGCATTTGCATTCACAGGCATCCTAACTGGCCTATGAATTCTGTGAATTTATTCATTCATTCATCTTTATTAAACATGGATTTATGGAGTGATTACTATGTACCTTGCATACTGTAACTTTAGCCTAAACATTTGCTGTGTGTGTATGTACGTAGGCATGCACATGTGTGCACACGCACACACACAGACATATACACTAACACTGTGAGTCACAAGATCTTAGGTTGGACCTCTGGTTCAGATCTTAGTCTTCTTCACCTTAGCCCTGAACATGGCGCCCTCGAGGATAAGCACATTTAAGTTTCCCAAGCAAATAAACATTTCTTTTAAGGATTTTCATCCTGAGAGATTCCATAGCCTTTTTCTGTAGCTCTTTTTCTAATTCATCTCACTTTCTCTGGGTTCTGCTTTTGGTTTAACTGTACATCTTTTATTCTGTAGTTTAAGATCCATTCTTCCTCTAGAAGAAGAAAAAGTCTCAGCAGCCCTCTAGGAATTTCTCAGTCACTAATTTATCCTTTGGCTTTTGTCTAACTGGTAGGATATAAATTATTTTTTCATAATAGATATTAATTTATCAGGGCATAAAAGGAGATTAGAGGTGATCTAGTTCAACTACTAGTTTTATAGATGGTCCCCTGGAACCCAGAGAGAAGAAATGGTTCAAATTATCCAGCAAGTCAGTAGCAGGTTTAGTCTTTGAACCCAGGTCCTACCTGTCATCCAAGGTTTTTGCTATGACACCACATTGCCCCAGAGTTCTTTCTTTAGGTCTGGTCTGTTTTACTTTATCACTTACTTCTCTCTCATGTAAAATAACCCACAAATTTCTTGGTTTCCCATGCCAGGAAATGGTTAATCTCACTGAGCCCAAGGGCCTGGAAACTTCTGGGAGGGAGCCAGGTGAGCAAAGAGAGCAGATAAAGGCACCACCTGCCGATGGGTTAGAACAGCCTGGGGACACAGAGAGAATGTAAACACATTCTGCAAATCTTATTGTCTGACACAGTGCCAGCGTCTTTGGGGTTCTTGTCATGGAAAATATTTCATCTGAGGTCATTCAATGAGCAAAAAGAAGCATTGAATACCCTCCAGGGTGCCAACCCCCCCACCTTTTGTCCAGATTAAATAAGCAAGGGACTAACATTTCATGGTTCTAGAAGGTCTGCTTTTCAACAGTACAGGCTGTAAGGTAGGGAAAAAGGAGACATTAAGAAAATATATTGTGTTGTTCTGAACAGCTCTCTCCCCTGGGCAGCCCGCCCTCCTCCCCTGCGGCCTCCCTCTGTTTGCTCACATACTTACAAGCACACGCCCTGCGTTTAGAGCAGGACTTAATGTCTGTGCTTCCTCATAAATCTCGGCTTGGTGCCTGGAGCTATGTTTTTAATTCTGTGGTGGAGCTTTGAGATCTGAGATGAGTAGAAAGGAGGGGCAACTGATGGAGGTAATAATGGAAGCTGCCATCTCTCCTTCTGGGGACTTGCCTCCTCATTCATGTCTTCTCTCAGGTGGTTGAAAGGCTTAGCTCAGCCTCTGTGAAGGCCAGGGTGGAAGGAGAGTGGGAAGTCAAGAGAAAGAATAGCTATGTTGTACGACCGCTATGTTGTACTATGCTGAAGGATGCATGGCTTCTTTCTGAAGGTAGTAGAATGTGTGGAATGAGCAAATTAACTCAGTCTGGTGACTGGCTGGCATAGTTTCCTGGTTCAGCTAAAAATGACTTCAAGGAGAGGAGTCTTTCCTGTCAAAAATAATGTATTCTTACGAAAATTGTTATCAAAGAAAGTTTTCCCTCCATTCAACTTGGAGCTCCTTTTTTTGTGGTGTTCATTTATTTTTCATGATTGGTCCTTTGGCACTTGGATGATAGTTTCTTCTGTATAAACCTTAAACCTCATCTCTTCAAAATGCCTTTGTTTTTTGTGGTGTAGAAGGCAAATCTCTTCAGCTGCTATGATGGTTTAAAGTAGTAATTGCTTAGGTTTCTACCCTGACAACAACTGTGTTTGAGTAGAATTCTAGTCTGAGTCACTGAGTGGAACATGTAATTAACAAGACTAAAGGAAGAACTCTGATCTTTGAAAATTCTGGTCCTCAGTTTATACATCTATAAAATGAAAGAATTAGAAACATATCTCTTAAAAGGCCTCTAACTCAGACAGTCCAGGATCCTAAAAATCTCCAACTGTTATAAGCCCTCTTCTTCCACCAAGTTCTTATGAATCCTTATGGAGAATTTCCTCTAATTCTATATCTTTCTAGAAGGTTTTGAAATTTATCAGAAGTGAAGGGTACATTGACTTTCTTGCTGCTACTACTGTGGGAATGGAGGCCACATCCAGATGGTTTCCCTGATGATAGAAAACGGGAATGAAGTAAATTGTAATGGGTGAACTTCTGCTTCTATAAAGAGATCTGTGGGTTTCTATTTGTACCTGTTTGAGGTATGAGAAAGAGATGATGGTAAAACGGGTGATGGGCTTCTGGATTTCAGAGGCTGAGTCTTATTCATTTCTCTACCTGCAACAATACACTGTACTGTACAGAGAATATGCTAATTACATTGTGGGAGTGAAGTTAAACTTCTTGGGACTGTTTCAGGGAATGCCTCTGAAGCGATTTAAAAGATTATTTTTAAATTGTTAGAAAAGTTTTACGGAACCATGCTGATTCAGTCTGAAGAAAAAAGAGCTATAGGGATGTTTTCAGCTAAATGGAAGTTTCTGATAGATTTAATGTAAGTAGGAAGTTATACACATCAAAACACTGATAAAGCAGAAGCTAAACTCATAAGTTTTCAGAGACTCAGAGTCAGGTGGAGGAAGAGATCAATAGGTGAAGAAAAATGTAGAATATTCCAGAACCTTCTGTTTTTCTCTGTTCTAGAGATTTGTTTTTCTGCTTTTGTCTATGTAGGGATCCTGGTATTTCTCCTCCCCCTTCTTAGTCTATTCCTTTAGTGGTTCTTGACTTGCTGATCTGATTAAGCCTGGTCATATTCTTTATCATATTTCTTGTTAAATTCATTTATTTATATCAAAGATGTTTAGAAAAATTCTGTAACAGTTAAATAAAATTTAAAAATATAAAGTTTCTAATAGTACACAGTAAGTGTTATGGTACACACTAAGAACTCAAGATTTGCTAGTGGGACAATGCCTTACAGCATACAAAACACTTTCTCACCTGTTATCCTCTTGTTCCTCATGAAGTTGTTGTTACCTAAAGATTGAAAAGATGGTATATAACGCTCAAAGCCAGGGTTTACACTCAAAGTATGATTTGGAGCAGAAAGCTGGCAAATTTTTCTTTACTTAATAATTTGGGGGGCACCTGGGTGGCTCAGTGGGTTAAAGCCTCTGCCTTCAGCTCAGGTCATGATCCCAGGGTCCTGGAATCGAGCCCCGCATTGGGCTCTCTGCTCCGTAGGCAGCCTGTTTCCTCCTCTCTCTCTGCCTGCCTCTCTGCCTACATGTGATCTCTGTCTGTCAAATAAATAAATAAAATCTTAAAAAAAAAAAGATTCTCTCTTTAAAAAAAAAATAATAATAATTTGGTGTTGACATTCTTTATCCAGAACTGTACCCCCACTTTGATAAACTTGACTATAGCAGCTCGGTGAGAAAGATCAGTCTTCTTACCCTGAAGACATAACTTGTTTGTAATTTCTTAATTTCTCTCTTCACTCCCATGGCTACTTTATTTTCCTGCAATCTCATAAATAGTATACACACACACACACACACACACACATGTTTACGTATGTGTGTATATATATAATTTATATATATAAATTATTATTATATATTTAATATATAATAAATATATATACTATTATTATATAAATATTTATATGTGTGTGTGTGTGTGTGTATACACACACACACACACACACACATACACACACACACAGAGTTCCTTTTGTGATTGCGATTTCCTTTTTCACCTTTAGCTATGATCTCTGGGCAGGCCTTTTGCCTACAGATGATGATGGTCTCCTCAGGGCAAATCTTTTAACTATATGTCAGTTGGAAATAAGGCTATGTTGTGCAATAGCAGGACCTTAACTTGGAATGCATTTTGTGATGATAGCCCAGCATGGTGAAAAGACCCCTAAATGAAGTCTTGGGATACCAGGGCTCTCAACAGCTCAGCTGTGTGTGTAATGATGCTTCAAGGAAGCTCTTATCCTTCTGTATCAGTTTTCTCATATCCAGAAAGAAGGCACTGGGTTTTACCTTCCAAGAGCCCTTCTAGCTATGAAGTTCTCTAGTTTATAAACACTAAAATGCTATTCCATCACCGGTGCGGATTTGTGCTTTTACATGTTTGTGAGGTATCATGGTAGGTGCTGAAGTTCCCTAGGAATCATGGGACAATGCTTGGTATAGTCTTTGCACCAGAAGATGTGTTCAGGGGGCTAATTTGATGCCTCTAAACTGAAGCCATAACCCAGAGGTTTCTTTCAGATCTTGTATGTCCTTGACTGGATGAATGTCAGTAGCATCATGACCGTAGCTGTCTACACCATTTATATAGTTACTGAGGTCATAAGGTGTCACATGGAAACATGCAAAGAGCATAAGGTAAAACTGAGATTTAGAAAATGAAACTAGCTCATTCATAGTCACACAGCATTAAGCGTCAGAACAAAGACTCTAATAAAATTATACATGACATCCTATTCTTTGCATTTTTCACTATATTCTGTTACATCATATGCTATCTTTCGTGGTGAGCCTAAGTAACTAATAGAATGCTCCTGGTCATAAAGGCATCTATATTCTCCATAATTATTCTAATGACATTTGACAGAACAGAAGATGACAGATTTTCATAGGTCTCTCATACTAAAGTCTTTGCTGAGAAGCACTGCCTTAGTTCTACCTTTGGAGAGACTTCTTAGTTGCAGATTTATCTTCTTAAGATATCACCAGTGGAGCTTAAGAGAGAAGGTTGGCTGAATTTGTATACTTATTTATTTATTTATTTTCTTTTTAAATTTAAATTCAATTAGCCAACATATAGTGTATCGCTAGTTTCAGATGTAGTGTTCAATAATTCGTCAGTTGCTTATAACACCCAGTGTTCATCACATCACATGCCCTCCTTAATGCCCATTACCCAATTACCCCATCCCCTCACCCACCACCCCTTTAGCAACTCTCTGTTTCCTATAGTCGTGTCTCATGGTTTTTCTCACTCTCTGATGACTTCCTATTGAGTTTTCCCTCCCTTCCCCTATTATCCTCTTTTCTATTTCTTATATTCCATGTATGAGTGAAACCATATGATAATTGTCTTTCTCTGATTGACTTATTTCACTCAGCCTAATACTTCCAGTTCCATCCAGGTCGATGTAAATAGTAAGTATTCATCCTTTCTGATGGCTGAGTATGAACTTGTATATTTAGAAGTATGCTACATTTCTGAGAAATGTCATTGTCATGCTCAAATTGATTGGTTATTTAGAAATAGGGTCCCTCTTGAATTTCACGCTTAAACTTCATTTGAGGTTTCCCTAAGGTAAAAGAATATAAAGTGTACTTATTAGAGAAGCTATCTTGACATATTTCATTGCCTTTGGATAAAAGCAAAATTGCACCAAGCACATAAATTGACACATGAAGCAGTAAATAATTCCATAATAATTCCATTGTACAAGTTGTTTGAATGGACTATAGCCAGAGTGCTCCATTAACCAGCATGCATAGAATATTCACTGAGCTTAGAGCTTATTACCAGGCCAGGGGGAAAAAAAGAGAGAGAGAGAGAAAGAAAGAAAAGAAACAGAATGAAGGAACGTATGGGGGTGAGGGATGATAAATGTCAGCATAGCAGCTGGGAAGGTGAGAGATTAGAAAAGGAACTTTAGAGGTATGTACAATATGTTTCTTTTCCTCTTTTCTTTTCTTTTTTTTTCTTTGTGGGGGAAGGATTAAATTTAAAAAAATGGTTCAGTGTCAGCTTTCAAACATAATGATCAAAAATCTGAGAAGTGGGCAGTAGAATGAACCAGACTCTTTTCTTATTTCCTTTTGAAAATAGAATCTCAGAGATCAGCCAATGGGAAAGTGGGGTGGTATATGTCTATGTGTGAGATTGTGTTTATACACATCTCTACTTGGATAAACACCCAGAAGCCACAATAGCATTCCCAAAGGTATTCTTCCTTAATACAGGAAGTGACAGCTTTGTGAAGGTACCACAATTAAGCTCTGGGTTTTTATTCTAGATCCCAGGATTTAATTTCTAGAAGAAATGAGAGCTCTATGATGTTCCATGGGGCTGTTTAGAATTACAGGCAACTTAGTTTTAAAGCTTGTTGAATGCAAAGCACCTGAGCTTAGCTTAACCTCCAGGAATCTCTTGCATTTAGAAATGTCTAAAACCACAAACCATAAATTCTGATGGGCACATGTAAAAGAAGAGACCACAGGAATTACAGTTTTGTTATTCAACGTGGCCACACTCTCCTGCCACAACTTCCCTCCCATCACTCCCAAGCTTCCTCTTGTTTTCGCACTTGGGTTTACCAGATGACCAGGCCTGGGTTATACCAGGTAGTGTGTGAAAAGACAGGCATAATTCCTTTATGAGCTTTGATATGTTTGTTTCTGCAACTTTCCTGCATGGAATGTGTGCAGAGAACAGAGAACCAAAGCTGAAGTCACAGATATTTTGAATAGATCATCATCCCTCTTAAGGATCATATATATGCTACTGTTCTTGATGTCCCATGTCTCTTCTCAGTCATTTCCTGCTTGCATTTTTTTTTTCTTTTTTGTGGAAACTGGAACTGCTGTCATTCCCCTCCTTCCTGAAACTTCCTGCCACCTTAGCACTTCAGTTCCTGTCTGACCACCTTGAATCTTCCTGTCTCTTTCCCATTTAACCATTATCATCGGAATATTGGCATGAGATTAATATCCCTATTTCCATCCCTGGCTTTGGTCCTCAGCACCAAGTCACATTTCCAGCAAGGCATTTCCAAATAGGATTCTCAACAACACCCAGAACTCATCATGTTTGGAACCAAATTTATCCTTTCATTCTCACCTCCTAAATTCCTGGAATAATCAATAAGTTAGTAGGCAAGTCATTTAGCATCATTATAAAGGTTAACTGAGACACTACCTTACTTTCCCATCCTTTTCTTTTTGTGTTAATCTAATGGCAATGGCTAATCTAAAGGAAATTCCTTTCTTGTAGGAGACAAGGAGAAGGTCTTAGGATCTACTGGGGGAGTCTGGAACAGCAGTCCCTCTTTTCCCGCTGGAACCCATGGTCCACTGAGGTGCCTTATGCGACCTTCACTGAGCACCCTATGAAGTATTCCAATGAGAAGTTCCTCGAAATTTGTGAGGTAGGCAGTTTGGGCATCACTCTTAGATCACCTTTGATGATGAAGCTATGTGCTTCTAAAACATGTACTGTTCCAGAATACAAACAAAAAAAAGGTAAGATACAACCTGGGTTTATACAGATACAAACTTTACAAGTTTTGCAGTATTTTTTAGTAAACAGTGGAGCTGTTTTATTTATTAAAAATATAAAGTGTCAGGGTGTCTAGGTGGCTCAGTGGGTTAATCCTCTGCCTTCGGCTCAGGTCATGATCTCAGGGTCCTGGGATCAAGCCCCGCATTGGGCTCCCTGTTCAGCAGGGAGCCTGCTTCCCCCTCTCTTCTCTGCTTGCTTCTCTGCTACTTGCGATCTCTCTCTCTGTCAAATAAATAAATAAAATCTTTTAAAAAATAAAAAATATAAAAAGGATGAATCCCCAAGTTTTGTAGCAACATGGACGGGACTGGAAGAGATTATGCTGAGTGAAATAAGTCAAGCAGAGAGAGTCAATTATCATATGGTTTCACTTATTTGTGGAGCATAACAAATAGCATGGAGGACAAGGGGAGATGGAGAGGAGAAGGGAGTTGAGGGAAATTGGAAGGGGAGGTGAACCATGAGAGACTATGGACTCTGAAAAACGATCTGAGAATTTTGAAGGGGTGGGGGGTGGGAGGTTGGGGGCACCAGGTGGAGGGTATTGTAGAGGGCACGGATTGCATGGAGCACTGGGTGTGGTGCAAAAATAATGAACACTGTTATGCTGAAAAAAATAAAAAAAAATTAAAAAAAAAATAAAAAATATATAATGCTTATATTAACCATATTGATTCCTCCTTGCTAATTTCTTACCAAAAATTAGAGTGTAATATTATTTAAAAATCACAATACTTGTGTCTGACTCTGTTTATTGCCGAAAGGATACATATAATTTTACGTATGTCATTAAATTCTAATTATTTTATTCAGAGAAGGAGTGTGGGATACTATGAAGTAAAGTCAGATATGGCTCTTTGGTCATGTTTGTCATTTTTCTTTCTGGACCTTGGTAGTCTCTTCTCTAAAATGGACATAATGATGATCACTGCCCTTCCTCCTAACTTCATTGGAGCACTGTAAGGGTAAATGGGATAATGTGTATATAAATGCTCCATACACGGTAAAGCAATCAGGAGTTAATTAAGAGTATTTTTATGTCTTTCCATCTCACCTCCCCAAATAGATTTTATCAGGGAGGGATAGTGGCAGGGAGAGTCTTTCTACTCTTCTTTCATCCCCCCTAGGGAAATTCAGGCAGTGCTAGCACACTAAGTAGGCAGGAAGTAAAACAATTAGAGCTATAAATGCAGAGAAAGATCAGACTTTTATATTTTCAGTAAAATCCATATACACATAGGAGTGTGCTTATAGGCCAGAGATAAACCTGGAGACCATAAGCCCCTAACTTCATTGGAGCACTGTAAGGTTAAATGGGATAGATGAAGAAATTCTTGCCTTCTCTGTCCTTTCTACATTTACTTTTATATGCTGTCATTCACTTCCAAACATCACAACTCTCTATTTGGTATAAATTCAAAAATTAGCAACATACATCTAAAGTCCTTCTGTGAAGGGATGGCATGCATTGCATGGCCTATGTTGTTTCCAACACACCTATTCATGCAAGTATGCATATGTATAAAAATATTTTTGATTGATAAGCCCCCTATTTTAAAAAGGAGTAATGCAGTAATGATTATAGGATAGATGGAGTCTTCATTCTCCCTCATATATAGATGGAGTTGGCTTAAATCCCTTCTGCTCTCAGAAAGATCAATGGTCTTTACAAGATTGATGCAAACGTCCTCAGGGGCTTATGGTCTCCAGGTGAACCTCCAGCTAATTGCAGGCACTGAGTTAGTTCATTGTATGGATCATACATTGTATGTACATTGTATGGATCATGTTAATAGTCCAGTTTCACGATGCTGCAAGCCCAAGCTTCATCATCAACATCAGCCCCTAACTCTACCACCCAAAAGCAACAAAACAGAACAAAATGAAAACCAATGAGAACAACAAAAACCATTACACAAAGGCATTGATGTGAGAGTAGACTTGCTGAGGGTTTCAGGGAGATGGAGTGGGAATTTATATCATAATGAGTCCAAACTTCACAGGGAATATCAGGTGTCCCTGTTTTTAAAATTCTTATTAATTATAATACTCTGATACATTGCTTCACAATCCTTTCTCCTCTCCTCTGGATCCTGTCTTCCTCCTCCCCAAATGCTTGCCTTTTCTCTTCCTCTTTCCCTTCTTCTCCTTTCTTTTTCTTTCTCCTTTTTCTTTTTTTCCCCCTTCTTCTTCTTCTCCTCCTCCTTCTTCTTTTCTTCTTATTAACAGTTCAGATTATTTTGTCTGTTTCTTTTTTTCTAACACCTGCTAATCCAACCCCAAATGCTTAATAATGTACTTTTCCAAAGTAATCTCCCACCTTTAAAGAAAGTCTAGTTCTGGTCATTAAAATAATATGTATTTTGCATTAATAGTAATTGTATTTTATTGTAAGTTAAAATAAATACCAACAGCCTTGGTTTCTACATCCATCACTTTCTGAGCCAAGTCTCTTATTCCTCATATCTGATGCATTAAGTGCTTACGCCTGGAGTGTCCTTTGCTGGAATACATTCAGGGTAAGGGATTAAAGAATAAGTTCTATTCACTGCAGAGAAATGGCACTGCATTACTCTAATTTCTGATGGTACTTTGTTTTATTCTGATATATATATATATAAATACAATAAAATAATTTTAAAAGTGGGACGCCTGGGTGGCTCAGTTGGTTAAGCAGCTGCCTTCGGCTCAGGTCATGATCCCAGCGTCCTGGGATCGAGTCCCACATTGGGCTCCTTGCTTGGCGGGGAGCCTGCTTCTCCCTCTGCCTCTGCCTGCCATTCTGTCTGCCTGTGCTCGCTCGCTCTCCTCTCTCTCTGACAAATAAATAAAATCTTAAAAAAAAAATAATTTTAAAAGGAAGATAAGAAGCAAAATGTCAAATGGAGGGATAGAATAATTGACTCCCAAATACCATGAATGTGGTTAGTAGAATGGAATATTAATTTTACACAAGCCTTCTTATTAGTCAAGGCTAAAAGGAAAACTCAATATTTATAAAGCTCTTGTTAGATGGGAGTAAGATAGCAGGTATGTGTGTGTGCACTCGAGCTCCCATGTGTGGATGTGAGTATAATGAATGGTTGTTTACTTGGTTGGTTTTCAGTCAAACTATTTTGTGGATCTGTCAAGTGTATTTCCTTTAAGGTTTTTCTCTTAATCTACTCTTCCAAAGCTTTTTTTTTTTTTTTTACTTCCTGGCAACAGTCTGGCATTTTTCATTTGCCAAACTATTTCTTATTCAAAGGCCACCCCAAGTCCTGATTCTCTATGAAAACAAATGATCTCCATCTGTGATGTCAGATGATGAATACTCTGATCCAGTTCTTTGAGTCTTAATTTCTCTTTTGTTGTTGGTTTTATGTCACAATATTATTTGTGTTTAGGATATTTTCCAAGATGGGCCTTGATTAACACTCAGTTATATTAATGTAAATGAGTAAATAAGAAGAAAGATGATTCTGTGGACATATAATTCCTTTTATGTGAGTATTTTGGCATAACATAAGATTTTAAAAGGATGATATAAACTAGTTTTTCCATTCCCCTTATAAATAAATTGGGAAAAAGTGGAAAAATATGGGGAAATTGCATAACTAAATTGAATACCTGAAGTAATTTAACTCAATTTAACAAGTCTATTATAGCAGAGAAAAAGGAATCCTATAGAGCTGGGTTACATATAGTCAAAATTTTCAAATTATGTACAATCCAATGGAATAACTTATTTAAGAAATACGTTAAAAAATCCAAATTTATTCTTACTCAGAATCTTTTCTTGTATGGCACCTGAGATCTCTTTATTCAACAAGTATTTTCTGACATCTACAAAGTATAGGTATTATTGTTCAGGATACAAACATAAATGAGACAAGATTCATATCTTTGTGGAAGACATTGTTTAACAGAGGAGGCAGATAAAAATGCAAAGATTTTTAAATGAGTACTAAGTTGATTAAACTAGAAGTTTAGATCAAATGAAGAGGAGTGGAGGCACATGAAGGTACAAGTAACAGTCGTAGAAACAGGGTAATTTATTTTTATCTGGAGTTTATGGAATTTTATCTTATATATTCCTATCATAATTATAATGGCTCAAATAATAGGCATAAGGGCTTAAGTTAAGGTCAGTAAGAATGGAGAGAAAATAAAGAAATTTTGAGATATTCAAGACAGAATTAATGGAAGCAGGTAACTTACATGATATAGTAGGTGGAGGAGAGAAAGAGGTTGAAGATGATGTAGTTTCTGGTTTGGGTAGATGGTGATTCCATCAATTTCAATGGGGAAAACCGAAAGGAGAGTACGTTTGGAGGTTCAGTGTAGGACTTGTTGAGTTTAGGACGTCATGGAACATGGAGTTTAGTTGGTTTCAGGCAGCTAGAAATTTAGGTCTGAAGCTCAAGAGAGAAAGAAAAACTGGTAATAGAGGTCTCAAATCATATAACTTTGGGTCAAAGCTGAGTCATGGGCTTTGCTGGTCAGGCAGTTACCACAGGAAAGATCATCAATGGACACATTAATTAAATCCAAATTCATACGATCTCTAAGTCTCTTAACACTTATCTAAAAAATTACTATCAAATTTATGCAATACAGCTTCAAAATACATCCTTTTTTTCTTGTATTCATCTCACTAACTCTATAGCACTCTACATCTGGCAGATATGATGGTCAAATGGCCTCTTTCCAGACATTCTTGCTTATCTCCGAGCCTCACCAACCCGTTTCAATCTGTGTATGCATATACTTTGCATTACTCATTTAAAACAGATGTAAAAATAGGAAATAATCATTTTTTGGCATTGACTTTCTTGTTACAAGATATAAAACAATCTCATGTAATATTGTATAATCAGACGATATTTATTGATTACAGTTTGCATGTTTTCATGTAATTCCACTAACAAAAATCCTGTGAGGTCAAGATAGCTATCTCTATTTTTAAAATGAGTGTACTTAGAGTGATTAAATGAATTGACTAAGGTATTACAATAAAATGCTCTATTGCCAACCTAATCAATTTACTAGTAAGTGAGGAAATGGGTATAAACCTGAAGAAATTCTTTGTGCATATGTGTATGTGTGTATTGATTGATGTAATGGAATGTGATATATTATACTTATGACAAGACTCAATTATCCTTGATTATTTCATCCACTCTATATCTGTAATTTGTAGTCTCATTTCCCCTGTTTTAACTATTGCCTTGCTGGGTTCTTAGGATGTGTGGACAGTCTTGCTGGGGTGAACTAATGACCTAGTCCAGAGGTGGTGAATAATAGTGAATGGGTCATGAATGATCTATAATCAAATTAAAGGGATCTATAGACCAATCATTTTTACTCTTTTCTGGCATATTTACCCTTCTTTTCAAGGGAAGTATGAAAGTGAATTCATGTTTTGGCAATCAAATGTAACTTTACATCCTTAGTTCCTTAGTTTCCCTTCACACCAATTTGACAAATATTCATTGAATTGCCCATTTAGCATTTAGCATGAATACTACATGCTAAACAATGTGCTAGTAAGCTGGGATACTGAGAAGAATAAAACAGATTCTGCCCTCCAGACACTTAGAGAGTAGAGGGAGAAAGCAAAAAAAAAGGTAATTAACAAATTATAATTTAATATGCTAAGACGGTTAATAGAGGGACTCACAAGTTTCTACGGTAGCCCAGAAGAGGGAAAAAGTAAATCCGAAAGTTAACAAGTATGATAACATTTGAAGTGAAACTCAAAGTATGAGTGATGTAAGCATCAAAGGATGCGAGAACAAACATTTTAAAATAAAAGAAAGGTGGCTGGAACCTGCAAATTACCAAGGTATATGAAATGTTCTTGAATAAAGAATAGCTCGTTTTAGCTAGAATTTAGAACAAGTGTGTGTTGATCGGGAAGAGTTGGGGGAATGGAATAGGAAGAGGATGAAAATCAGGATGTAGAGGAACCTCTCTTAGAGGAAAGAAACTTCTGTCTCAGCCTCCTTTTTCTCTCTACACACCTGAACATACCCACAATGACAGCGTCTCCATAAAAATAATTCCAGGTGAAATGTACCAGGATGATAGAAACATTCTATCCAGTTGTGTGGCTTTTCAATTGGTTTCCAGGATTGGGTGTTGGATGGACTTGCTCTTTATCCCAGCATACTTCACTTCCTACAGAGGGAAACTTATAGCCTGAAGGTTTGGAAAACTGCTCAGCTGAGGAATGTGGGCCTGCAGGCATGAAACCTGGTCTCTTTACCCAGTGTAAACAGGAAGCAAGTTATGGTTGTAATAAGGAAAACTGAGACTCTAGGCAGTGAACTGCTAGCAGACGGCACCTGAAGCAGCCCAGGAGCCCAGTCACTCAGCTGGTAAATAATTGCTATAGAGTCAAGAAGAACGTTCCAGGCTCCCACCACCCTCCCTCCCCCGCAACCTCCAATACACCCACCCACCCACACACACTGCTATACTTTACCCCAAGCAGCACTCAGCTCCTATGTAATTTGAGTTGTTAAAACTTGACCCTCTGTTTTTAAGACTGGAATAAAAGAAGGAGCCAAGGGTGGGTGTATAAAAGCTTTTAGAGAAAAGAATGTGGCTGGTGGCATTCATATCAGATGACACGGCGTTCCTGTCACACAGATTGAGTTCAGGTGCTTGAGATGCTCAAAAGCCAGCTTGGGGACTTGGCCTTTTGTCTGCCTTTCCTTCAATGTGCTACTTGTCACTTTGTCTTTATGGTCCCTCCTCCTTTTAGAGGGCTCACCAAAATGACTAGAAACGAAGTGCAGCTGACGCTAATGAAATGCCACGTTCATGGAGTATGAAATAGTGTCAACTTTTTCTTCCCAGCACTTAGATGCTGAGGCCACAGAGGCTTCTCTGAATGAAGCTGATGATGAGGACTGGAGAAGCATCCGGTCATCTAATCTAAAGACATTTGTCGAGCTAGGAAAAGATATCCTGACAGTCCAGAGGGTGTTTGCAATGGAAATGTCGAGGTGAATTGCATTTTGGTCTTCAAGAAGTCATAGTTTGATGATGATATTGTCAGTGATTTTTTGACAGTATTTGTTGATTCCTGGTAATAGGCTTCCTTAATGACCCTTGCAATATGTCTCCACATTCCAGCCTCATCTCATTCCATTTCCCCAGCCCTTCCTGAAATACATGAATATGTGTATCTGTACATGGAGAGCTTATACACAAACTCTTCAGTTATTAAAGTTGGTTTAATCTTCACAGCCACCCTCTGCCTTTGACCCTATTCATATTCTTTTTTTATGGAAAAGGAACGATGAAATTCAGAGAGGTTGAATAACTTGCTCACAGTCACACAGCTCATGAGTGCCTTATTTGCAGCCTAAGACTGGATCTTTTTGATCGAATACTCATGTTACATCATGCATACTTCCTTTAGTTCAGTGCTTTCCAACAGGGGATGATTTTTACCTCCTGGGGGACATTTAGCAATGTCTTAAGACATTTTTGGTTCTCACACCTGGGGTGGGGATACTATTGGTATCTGGTGGGGAGAGGCTATTGAGGATGCTTAACATCCTAAAATATAGAGGACATTGTCCCTCACAGCAAGGAATTATTTGGCACAAAGTAACAATAGTCCCAAGGTAAAGAAACCTTGGTTTACTTATATAGACAAACAGCCACACTTATGACTCTAATTCTTAGAAAACTGGATGAAATATTTAAGTGGAGATCTAAATGAAATCTGATAGAATAAAATATTAATTTTTACCTTCAGTAGATGGGAAGGCAAGTGAGAGAGATAGGATTTGCATTTGGTTTTGAAAAATGAATAGGAACATAGACAATATAGATCTTTGTGGACTTGAAAACACTGTCAGAGCTAGAGGTTGCTAGGCAAGCATAGTATAGTGTTTTTTAAAAATTTTTTAGAAGCAAAACACATTTTAAAAATAAAATCTTACTTGAAACCCAAATATATAAACCTGTTAAAAATAGAACAGCTCTAATTGATGTGATTGTAGCAACAGGCGTATGTTACTTCCTTGCCTTCCCATATCTTCTCCCCAAACCATCAGGAATATCTGTTGTTCCAACATTGTTAATAAGAACACTTTCTTTCTTTTCAAAAGAATCTTGGTTTGGATGATAAATCATATGGTCATCCAACCTATGAGGAAATCTGGTGTTCTAAGGAACATGGTGTGAAAATTCTGAGTATAATTTTTTTTCTGTCCTTCCTGAAAAATAAGGAACATAAATCCTTTGCTAAATATTAGAGTTTTACTGCTCATAATAATAGTATGTTATAGAAAAGAGGACTCTAACACTTAAGTCAGGAGGCTTGGGTCCAAGACTTTGCTCAGTTGCTTACAAATTATTTATTACTGGAAAAATCTCTGAAACACTTGGACCCTCAGTTTACCTATTAGATCCCCTATGTGTTACCCCCAATGCCTAGCATCTTGTCCAACAAAGCTTTCTGAATTTGTGGATTTCTTTTTTTTTTTTTTAAGATTTTATTTATTTATTTGACAGAGAGAGAGATCACAAGCAGGCAGAGAGGCAGGCAGAAGGGGAGGGGAGAGCAGGCTCACCTCTGAGCAGAGAGCCCGATATGGGGCTTGATCCCAGAACCCTGAGACCATGACCTGAACCAAAGGCAGAGGCTCAACCCACTGAGCCATCCAGGTGCCCCTGAATTTGTGGATTCCTAATCTCTGCCCTATAACCTATCTTGTGTAGGCTATTAACTTCACTTTATGAACTTTGTTCTTGACCTCAGGATCTATAATTATTATTTTGGAATCATTGACTATAGACACAGATCTATCATCTCTATATTTCTTCATGCCCCAGACTCATGTATCCAGCTGACATTAGAAATTACTTAGAGGCTTACTGGGTAGACACCTCAAGCCACACATCTAAAACAGAATCCTTGATCCCTGTACCTCACCAAGTGCAAGCTCTTCTCTCACCGAGTTTTCCCAACCCAATAATGAAATCACTTTCTATCCAGTTTCTCACACCAAAAATCTAGGTGTCTTCTTTGATTCTTCTGGCCTCTTCATCCTCTATATTTCCTTACACTGGTAATTTCTATGATTCTGCCTCAGGTAGTATTCCTAAGTCAACCAGTTCTCATGTTCTCCACTGCTCTTTTTGTCCAAGCCACCATAACCTCTTGCCTGGGCTAATGAAGTGATCTACAAATTCCTCTTAATCTTCCTGTTTCCATTCTTGACTCTAACAGTAAATTCTCCATAGAATAGCCAGGATTATTTAAAACAAAACAAAACAAAACAAAACAAAACAAAAAACAAACAAACAAAACCCCACCGAAACCCAAAAAACATACATCATTGAACTTATCTTTAAAATCACTTCGGGGCACCTGGGTGGCTCAGTGGGTTAAGCCGCTGCCTTTGGCTCAGCCCATGATCTCAGCGTCCTGGGATGAGCCCCACACCGGGCTCTCTGCTCACATCAGGAAGCAGGGGAGCCCTCTCTCTCTGCCTGCCTCTCTGCCTACTTGTGATCTCTCTCTCTCAAATAAATAAATTAAAAAAAAATCTTTAAAATCACTTCAAAGTCTTTATATGGCTCACAAGATGCTCTCTGCCTAAGATTTCACCTCAATCTCTTTTGTTTAATCACTATATTCTAGCTGTGTAGGATTTTTTCCCTGTTCCTTGAATAAACTAAGCTCATCCCTACCCCACAGCCTGTACAAGTGCTTTTATTTTCTCCCTGGACTACCATATGATTGCCTCTTTTTCATCCTTTGGGTCTCAGATCAAGTTTTACTTTTTCAGAAAGATGTGCCCTGAATTCAATATCTAAAATAACCCTCAATCCTATTACTTTACCCTTTTCCACATTTTATTTTCTCCTAGAATTTATCACCATCAAAATCACCTATATTTACTTTTTCTCATAGCACAAGATTGTAATATCCATGGGAACAGGATGACTATCTTGCCTCTTCAGTCACAGTGCTTAGAAAATGCCTGGTGAATAGTGTAGGTGTTTCATTAATATTTTTTGGATGATTTTAGAGCTTTTTAGTCTATTAGTGACATAGAGAGTCAGTTTACAGTATTAATACTGATATAAATAATTCATATATGCATAGAAAATTATAGCTGTTAAAACTAAAATGATAGCTGGTAACCTCACATAGTTAATAAATAAAGTGAAGAAGTGCATGTTTTTACATTAAGAAGCAAAATTTGGCCTGAAGAAAGTTAGTGTTAGTAGAGTTAAACACAAAATTAAATTGACAACTAAAAACACACTCAGGAAAATAATAATATTAAAAGTAATCTTCTCAGAAGAAAACTTAAAAATGACAAAACTTGAAATGGATAAAAATCAACTTTTTGATTTAATTGTATATAAATGAATTCATCCAATGGAAATTTTTCAGAAAAATAAAATGGAACAATTTATAAATTATTTCTTTCAGATGGAAAATTCTTCAGTGAACCCAACTGTCTTCATGTAATTCATGTCAGAAAACAGTCTTAATGAAAACTCAGTAATGCTGGCATAACTTTGGTGTAGGTTTATATTAAAAAATACAGAGATAAGAGAAACAAAGTGAAAGTGTCATCTTGCACCTGGTTTTCTTTGGAACTTTTCTCCTTGATCAAGTGAAAACTTTAATAATCTTGAGGAACTAATATTTAGGATTTTCTTTCAATTAAGAGTTTAAAGTCTTTTTATTTTGAAATAATTTTAGACTTACAGGAAATTGCAAAGATGGTAAAGTTTCCATGAACCTGTCATTAAAATTCTTCTAACAACTTACATAATAATATAATATAAAATAATATAATATAATAATCAAAACCTGGGAATTCAACAGTGGTACAATAATATTAAGTAAACTAGAGGCCTTATTCAAATTTTACTTTTTTTTGGTTGTTGTTTATTTGTTTGTTTTATGTTTCCTAACATCCTCTGTTTGTCCCAGGCTTCAGATCAGGATAACATATTATATTGAGCTATTCTGTCCCTTTATTCTCCTCCAAACTGTGACAGTCTCTCATTCTTCCTTTTTTTAAAAATTTAAATTGAATTAGCCAACATACAGTACATTATTAGTTTTGATATAATGTTCAATGATTTATTAGTAGCGTATAACACCCAGTGTTCATCATATCCTTCACTCCTCCTCTGTTTACATGATCTTAGCACTTTGGGTGAATACTGGTCAGTTGTTTTGTAGAATGTCTCTTAATTTGGGTTTGCCTGATGTTTTCTCATAATTGAATTGTGGTCTGCTTTTTTGGTGCAGATACTAGAGAGATGATGTTGTTTGTCTTTACTGTAGGCTCACAACGCGTATATGCCTTATTACTAGTGATGTTAACCTTGATCACTTGTTTAAAATGGTGTATGCTGGATTTCCCCTCTGCAAAGTCTGTATTTCTCCCTTTATAACTGATAAATAACTTGGGGGAGATACTTTGATGTTCAAGCCATGTTTTTTGAAATCCTGTTTTCTGAGTAGAATTTAATATATCCTTTGGCATCCAGAGAACTCTGTTACTTTTAAAAAGCTCATATCAGAGTTAAAAAATTGTATTTTGGAGTCTATGATTCATATTAAAGAAATTAGTATTCCAAATATGGAATTGAAGGGAATGGGACTGTGGAAGTCAAAGTCTTCTCTGCCTATAAATAATGAAAATATTTGCACCTATAAATACTATGCTTTATAAAACATTTTTGAATAATTAACTTAAATTCATAAGCAATCTGACGAGGTTGGCCTTTAGTATTATTATCCTCATCATTATTATTTTCCCATTTTCAGATGTATAAAGTAAGGCTCAGTGAGATTATATGGTTTTATCCAAGGTCTAACCATCAGTAACTGATAGGACAAGGAAACATACCTGGCCTTGTGTATCTAAGGCTAAGCATTTTCCTACTATACAGTGATGAAGTAGACATGGTTAGATAGCAGTGAGTTCCATATCATTGGATATGTCCATGGAGAGGGATGTGGCTTCTTGGTAAGGATGTGGCAAGGCATAACAACAGATGAATGGTGACTTGATAAGCTTAAGATCAATTCTGACCTTGAGAATATATGATTATTAAACATAGTGATTAAATGTCCATGGTATTAACTTATTCTTTCTTTTCTACTTCCTCTTTGGAAGTTGAAGAAGGATTACTTCTTTCTGCTTTTCTTATTCAATCAACTAAAACACTGGTGGAATGTGCTGAAAGAAAGGGTGTCCTTCCTTTTAGATGTGTGATTGTAGCTTGTATCTTTCAGAAGCAGCAATGTTTAGATCCATTTTAAGATCTCAAAGAGGATGTTGGAACTGCAAATAGTAATAAGAAGTACCTTCTATCTGTCATTGCTGTTACCATGGAGAACAAGCAAAACCCTACTTCTTTGTTAGTTACATTCTTTAGCCTCAGTGAAGTGAGTCCATTTTTTAAAATTAATGTTTTGGTATCACTCAATTACTTTAACTCTTACTTTAAAGAAAAATAGAGAGACAGGGGCACCTGAGTGGCTCAGATGGTTAAGTGTCCAACTCTTTTATTTTATTTTTTTTCTTTTAAGAATTATTTATTTATTTAATTGAAAGAGAGAGAGAGCATGAGAGAGGAGAAGGTTAGAGGGAGAAGCAAACTTTCCATGGAGCTGGGAGCCTGATGTGGGACTCAATCTCAGGACTCCAGGATCATTACCTAAGCTGAAGGCAGTCACTTAACCAACTGAGCCATCCAGGTGCCCTAAGTGCCCAACTCTTAATTTTGGTTCAGGTAACAATCTCTGGGTTGTGGGATTGAGCCCCTCCTCAGCCTCCATGCTCAACAGGGAGTCTACTTGAGATTCTCTCTCTCTCCCTCTGCTCCTCCTCCACTTGCACATGCACTTGGTCTCTCAAATACATAAATCTTAAAAAAAAAAAAGAAAGAAAAGTAGAGAGACAAATATATCTGTTTATTTGGAAAACCTAGAGATATTGAGGTAGTCCAGAAAACTATGTCGCTTTATCATCATAACCTTTTTTTTTAACTTCTGATATGATATTATCTAAAATCCATAGATCTCAATGCTTTTCAAAAGAATGAACTAAGGCTCAAAAGGGGAAATGAATTTACAATGTTACACAGAAAATTATAGAAGTTTTATTTGCATGGCTTTTTTTTTCTTATGGGTTAGGTTAACTAGCAATAATAGATACATTCTAAATTTTAAATGTTTTTTTTCTTACTGATAAGGAAACTAAGACTAGAATGAAGAAGTGGTTTGCCCAAGGGCAATATAAAATTAAGAACACAGGATAAGACCTATATGGAAAATTGTATTATAGAGAAGGACTACAGGCTTCTCTATCTTCATTGAATCATCAATCTTGTGTTAGTCCCTTAAAGCAAAGATTTGTCTCCTCATGGGCAAATGGGAAGAACAATGATCACTTTACATAGTATGCTTAATAATTTGAATTGATATAGGAATATGCTCTAATAAGAGTGTTAATTTAGATTAGTGGCCAGTTGCCTAGGAGACAGATTGTATCTCACTGTGAATAAGATTTTATTCCCCATGTTCTTTTTCACTGTGATGCAGAAAGTGGAGTTACTGTGGGTAAGTCATTTACCTTCCATGAACCTTGGTTTTCTAACATGGAAGTCATGATAGATTCTTTGACTTACCTAACACATTTATATAAGAAAGAGATCATGGAAATAAAAAGAGCTTATTGGATAAGATAAAAAAAGAAAAGATATGAGCTTTCCTACTTCATTTCCTTGCTTGTTGCTCTGTTTAGAATGCTCCCTGAATTACCTCCTCTTAATCCAATTCATCTTGGCTTGAACAAAAAAAGGAATTTTTCTTTTACTCACTTAACTTAAAAGTTCAGGGTCGACTGATCTAATAACTTGAATGACTTTGTCAAGAATTCATCTTTCTCTACATCTTAGTTCTTTCACTTTTGTGGGCTTATTTCTCAGTCAGGTTCTTACTATGTGTGGCAAAATGACCATGAATACCTCCAGGCTTGCATTCTATCACTTTTATAACAATACCGTTCATGTGCTCATTCTGAACCAATCTCTGTGACCAGAAAAATGGAGTCCTCTGATTGGCTAGGCCTGAACCATATGCTAAAGTCAGAGCCACTTAAACTCTGTGGGCTAAATGGGATAGGGTGGTTCTCCAAAGAACAAAGGAGGTACTCTTGTTGGAAGAAGTATCTCCCATGATAGAAAGGATGCTGGGTTGGAAAAAAACAACAGCTGTTGACAAGGCTTTTCCTAACCCCATTTTACCTAATGAAACCCTGTGAACCCTTTAAGGATTGTCTCGAGAGTTGCCTTTTGAGGTCATTTCTGATCCTCTCATTACATATGATTTCTCCTTCTTTTGTGTTACCTTAGCATCTTGTGCTTCTTTTGCTTTTTATTTTCACAAACTTTGTGTAATCGTTACAAGTTCATTTCTTAGGGGCACCTGGGTATCTCTGTCTGTTGAGCACCCGACTCTTGGTTTTGGCTCAGGTCATGCTCTTGGGGTCATGGGATTGAGCCCCACCTGGGGTTGCATGCTTAGCACCGAAGTCTGATTATCCCTCTCCCTCTACTCCTACTCTGCTCTCTCTGTCTCTCTCAAATAAATAAATAAAATCTTAAAAAAAAAAACAAACTTCATTTTTTAGATTATTATAGTATCACTTCTTTGGAGACAGAGACTCTATCTTACTTGTCATTAAATCTTCAGCAGCACCCAACAGGTATCTGATTCATAATAGACTACCAGCAAATATTTATTAAACTGACTTCTTAATGTTGTACAAATTATGAAGGATGAAAAATAAACAGGATGAGGCAGATGATTTCATTATGTACATAATCTATTGACTGATGAATTTATAAAAGACTAACAGAAGCAATGTTGATAATCTGGGAAACAATTTCTATATAAATAAGGATAGTTGCAGCCTCAGGAGAGTTGTCCACTTTGGGACTGGCTAGGGAGGAAGTGTCTCTGAACCTACTTTACATTTACTAACTGTGCCTTTTTTTCCTCTTCAGTTGTCTGGGTTCACGTCTAAGCTTGTTCCAGCTATCCAGAATGCCCACAAGAATTCCACTGGATCTGAAAGAGGAAACGGACTGATGGTGCTAACTGAACCCATTTTGATTGAAACCTACATGGGGCTGATGTCATTCATTGGAAACCGCAACAAACTTGGCTATTCCCTTGCCCGTGGGAGTATTGGTTTTTGAGATGTTCTTTGTGTTTAAGTATGTCATCCACTGATACATATTTATCAAAGATTCTGTTTCAGGCCACCATAGTTTTGGATTGAAACAATTCATTACTTCCTAATACTATAACATGATTTTGAATACTTAGTGTCTCAGGAAATCTAAAAGCTTGACTAGACTGATATGTGTACACTTCAGACCTCGTGTAAGTATGACCAAATTTCCTAAAACCAGAAAATACATTCTCTTAAGCTCATCAAATAATGTTATCAATGAATGCCTGATCATAAACTGAGGGTAGACTCTGGGTTCTTATTCTTCTGTCCTCTAAATGTAGGCATTTTCTGGATCTTAATCTTGAGTGCTTTGATTCTGACCTCCTCTTTCATTGGGGTCTGACTATATCATTTTAGCTACTCTTTTTGTGAGGATGAATTACAAGTCCATATTTATATCCCTGATATTGCTTCAAGATTCAGTTTTGTATTTTTTTCTGCTGATCATATATATCAGTGTTCAAACAGCCACTCACATTCAACATCTTCAAAATCCTAGAGTTCTCTGTGGCATTTTTATGGTTCCAGTCATCATCCCTGAAAGCCATCAGTTTTGATATATCTAAATTCCTTGCTAAATAATTTCATATAGTATCTTTCTTTGTCTGCTTGGACAGTTATTACAAAATTCCACAGACTGGGTGACTTATAAACAACGGAAATATATTTTTTGGGGGGCTGGAATTCAGAACAGGCTGCCATCATAGGCAGGTGAGGGCCCTCTTTCCAGGTGACAGACTTCTTGTCATATCCTCACATAGTAAGGGACAAGAGGGTTCTCTTGTGCTTCTTTTATTAATCTTATTCATGAGGGCTCTGCTTTCATGACGGAATCACCTCCCAGAGGCCACTTCTTAATACCATCACATTGGGTTTTAGGATTTCAGCATATGAATTTTGGGGTGACACAAACAGTCAGACCATAACAATACCAAATTTATGTATGGCTTAGCATTGTACCCCAATGCCCAGATATCAAACTTAAAGTTCATTCTTCTTTCAACCTTGTTCATGAACTCTTTTGCCTTTCCATTTTCATAGGTGTGTATTATTAGATCAAGTCTCTAATTCTGTTCCCCTGGATAATTTTGCCATTGCCTTTTACTTGGGATCTTTGATCTGAGGCTGACTCTGTTCTAATCCAGGCTGCATTTGGTTGCCAGATTTCTAAAGCACAATTTGACCCTATCACTCCCTGCTTAAGAACTTTTAATGGTTCATTTCTTCTGCAATTTTTTGTTCAAACATTTATTGCATTTTATTTTACAATAGCAGACACTTCTTCTATTGGAATATGTTTTAGACTCTTAATGTGTAGAACAGATAGAAGTAAGGCCACTAAGATTGAAGTGGACATGGGAATGCCTCGGATTCCTCTTTTTATGGGTCTCAGAGGTGCCCCCTGTGGAATGTTGATGGGTCCCAGAAGGTTTTGAAGAGCATGTTTTCAAAAATACTGTCCTATCTTATTCTGTTTCCTTTGCTCTTTTCTCTCATATTTTCTCTCTTCCTTTCCCTGATGAACAACTCAGGAGATTATCTCATCTGTTCTCATCTCTTTGAGTTTTTCTTTTTTCAATTTTACAATTTATTTTTTTTAATATATTTTGAAAAGTTTCTTTGAACGATGAACACCATAAATATTATTACAATCAGCTTTTCAAGTCTGTCTCAAGACTGAAAGTTAAGACACATTGGTTTGTATTCAAGTTAAAAATTCCAGCTATTTTTTTTGGGGGGGTGGCTTGTGAAGAGTTTATTTTTAAAGTCGCTTCTTCTAAAATTTTATTTCTTCAATTTCAAAGATTTGTCCTCTGATTCATTAACAAACATCAATTTGATGCAGACATTCAAAACCCACACCTTAAATAACCTTCATTTTATTTAGTCTTTGTCATTGTTTACTTCCATTAACATTTCTCTTTTTCTCTCTCTTTCCTCTTCGCAGCACCCACTTCCCCTCAATAGCAACCCCCCCACCATGATGGCAAATATTGTTATAGTCCCCAAGGCAGGGAACTTCTATTCAGACTGTAAAAGGAAATGTTGAAATCCTTAGCTGTCCTGTCAACAGTAGTGGAATGAAAAGTCGTTGGATTGTTTTGGCAGTGGTTCTGAAGCAGGCATAATTGGCAAATTATTATAACACTGTTGCCCGAAAATCCCTGTTTGCCTCAAGATAGTGGCATTTGTTGGCAGAAGCATCTGAAATGTCCAGCACATTCTTTTGAGTTACCATTTAAGGATCAGACTGACAATAGACTTCTTTCTGCACATTTGTCCCCCTTGTAACCTAGGACAGACTGTTCCCAAGTGACTTTCTAAAGAGCACAGTGCAGGCCCATCAATGCAAAAGATGAGAGGAGGGAGATGTCTCTTAGCCCTGAGGTCTAGCCTCTAACAAATAGGATAAGCATTTAATAACACTGAAACTGTTTGCTATGGAAAAGAATGAACTCAGGGATGATGACATGAGAATGCTTTGCACATTTCACAAAGACTGTCTAGTGTGATATCCCATAAACTGATATGTGGGACCTAAAATGCGGGCTATGACCAGAGAATGAAAGGATTCAGGAATCTAGAAAGAGCGTTAAGGTAAAAAAGAACTTCTTACAGGTAGGGATGTCGAAGATGGAATCGTTGCCCCTTGGAAGAGGGAGCCTGCCATCACTTGATGTAGGGCCTAGATGAAGTGGATATTGTGAACAGGATTGACAAATGGGTGATTGATATTACACTTTAAAGCTAGAGACCTCACTATGATCCTCCAACTAATTGTTACTAATGATTAGGCAATTAAATCATTTTTTCTTTGAAAAGAATTGAATCAGTCAAATGAGATCCTAGAAAATTATCTCAACTTTCCTAAGATTTAATTTCTTCATCTGTAAAATGGAGACAGTGATAACTTTTCTGCCCACTTCATAAAGATCTTGTAAGAACTGAATGAAATGAGGTTAAATTATTGTATTAAAACAAACAAACAAACAAACCAAGAAAACCCCAAAAAACCATTGAGTACCTGCCTGTAGAGTGATAAGACTTAGAAGCAGAAAGTAGGACAACATCCTAGGGAACTATATTTAGTTCCCCCTGGGAATTTTTCCTTGGTCACTATGGACCTACTGACCATCATTCTCCCATTTGATTCTTGGTGTTCTAACTTGGGTTCCATGTCCATAAGCTCAGATACAAACCACAGATCAGGGGACCTACTATAAGCCTGGACTGTTCATTCAGAGTGTCATCTGAACTGTACTAATAAAGTTTCTGAAAGGGACATCATTAATTTGGGAATATGGTTTTTTATAAGAGCCATTAAGTATCAGGCACATCATCATAAAAATGTCATGGTTGGCCATCTTCTTTATCTGATCTTTATCCCATTCAGGAAGTCCTTGATAAATCTCCTTTCAAAAACTGCTTGAACATCTTTATTGACAGATAGTTCAAGGTTTCTTGATATATCTTGGGTCATTCTGATGGTTAGAATATTCTTCTTCTTTTGATTAAGACTCTGTAACATCCACCTGCTGAGACTTCAGGGATTAAAAAAAAAATTATTTTGCTGGAGTGAGTTTAGCTTCAGTTTTCACACTGGGATACTGGGATGTGGGATACTTGGGTACAGAGGCGAGGTTGGTGGATTCTCTAATGTTTACAAGAAGGGTAGCTGTCAAGAATTGTTGAGCCTGACCTTCAAGTGGGCAATAGGGCCTCCTAGGAGGCCTGACCTTTGGCCATTCTCTAAGGCAGAAAAGAGAAACCAGTTGATATGCTTTGGATCTTTTGCCTCGAGGCCTGTTCTCCTTGTCCCCTTGCTCAAGCAATACTAAGAAAGCCATGCACAGAGCCCTGGGGCTAAGGAGGCATGGAAATCATCCAACCCCATGCGTTTCACAATGAAGCAAAGTGATAGAGACTGGAAAAAAAAAATTGCTCAAAAAGCAGATGGTACTGGGATTAAACTCTAAAGCTTCCAATTTCCTATTCCTGGCCCACTGCTCTTTGCATATATCTCTATTCCCAGGGAATGGCATAGCATCTAAATCAGGGCCTCATAGTTGCTGGGCCAATTCTGAGGTAAAGAAAACAATAGGTCATCGTTGTTTGAGGGGAATTTCCAGAAATTACCTGTCTTTTCTTAAAGGCTAAGGTCACTCATAGAACTCTCTGATTTCCTATCTGATCGAAGAGCCCAAACAAAGCTGCGGAAGCCAGCCGAGCCAGCAGATATTTTGTAAGGCAGCTTTACCTCTGCCTGGCATTTGGTGGGGCCAGAGAGGGGAGGGCAAAAGTATTAAATTTAGGCTTAAAAGTTCCTCAGAAATTCTTTACACACAAGAGACCAAGTTGGAGAAAAGAAGATGACTCGTGCCAAGGGGAAGAAAGAGAGACTAATGCCTGTGGTTTTCAAAGGTTAACAGCAAAAAAAAAAAAAAAAAAAAAAAAAAAAAAGCCCAAGTATTTGCACAGGGATGAATGCTCATTGGCTCCTGGCCAACAATTATACAAGGGCTTATGCCCACATCCTGTAGCTGTGGTTTAGGGACGCTGCTCATGAGTGACTTCTTATGCTTAGTGGCAGGAAACTTTAGTCGCTGATGTGTAAACTCACCTTTGGTCTGCACCTCCCACAAAGTGCTCCTTAAGCAGTTAGGGGGCCAGGCCTCCCGACTGCCTGGCAGATACCTGTTCCTTGGAGGCTAGGGAAGGATTCCTTCTGAGGCCTTGGAAGTGACTGAGGTTTGATCCATGATTTTCTTATTCCACTTGACTGCGGTAGCCACAAAGAGGAATCACAGAATCTTCTGCTCACTTCTCGCTTCAGCCTTAAAACCTGGGACAAAAAATACGTGAGCTGGATTTCATTTCAGAGCTGCAGCCAATGTGGAATAATGAGAGGCAAAGTCATGAGGTTGCACCTGAGTCTAGATCTTGTATCTGATGGGCTATTTGTGCTCAGTCTTAAAAGGATCTTAGCAAACATCTCCCAAGTCTCCTCCCGGTGAAGCCATGTGGAATTTGCAAGGAATTGCTCAAAAAACAGATGGTGATTTTTTGGTAATACCAGGATTAGATCCTACAGCTTCCAATTTCCTGTTTCTGGCCCACTGTTTCTTCCACATATCTTCCATTCCCAGGGAAAGGCATGACATCTAAATCACTGTATCACCATTGATGGGTTAAATTGAGGTGAGAAGGGGCGCCTGGGTGGCTCAGTGGGTTAAGCCTCTGCCTTCGGCTCAGGTCATGATCTCAGGGTCCTGGGATCGAGTCCCGCATCGGCCTCTCTGCTTGGCAGGGAGCCTGCTTTCTCCTCTCTCTCTCTGCCTGCCTGTCTGCCTACTTGTGCTCTCTCTCTGTCAAATAAATAAAATCTTTAAAAAAAAAAAATTGAGGTGAGAAAAATGTAGGTCCGATGTAATGAACTCATGTTTTTAGGTAGATAGGAAGGATCAGGATGCTACATTATGAATGGGAAATATGTCACAATCAAGTTCTCTGAAATAGCCCCCTCCTGTCTCACATCCTGTCAACAGTGCCCACACCATGCATCTCAGAAATTCCTCTTCTTTGCTTTTACATTCTGCTTACTCTTTAGAAGCTGAGACTGGAAGGGTCCTTAAACGTCATCTACTTTAGCCTCCTACCTATTGCAGGAATTCCCTTTACCAAAACATGTAGAAGCAGCTGCAGACTGAGCTTCTGCAAAAACATTTGCAAGGCCGAGAATCCCTGGCTTGCTTTCTTTTTTTTTTTTTTTCAAGATTTTATTTATTTATTTGACAGACAGAGATCACAAGCAGGCAGAGAGAGAGGAAGGGAAGCAGGCTTCCTGCTGAGCAGAGAGCCCAATGCAGGGCTTAGATCCCAGGACTCTGGGACCATGACCTGAGCTGAAGGCAGAAGCTTTAACTCACTGAGCCACCCAGGCGCCCTGAATCCCTGACTTTCTAAAGCAGCTAATACTAGGCTCAGCAGCTGCAGTGAGGAGAAAGTTTTTCTGAACATCGCCCCCAAATCTTCCTCTCTAGAGATTTGTCTATTTGATCCTAACAGCTTCCTCTGAAGCTACCCCAAATAAATCAATTTTGTGTCCCACGTGGTCACACCTCAAATAAAGGCAGCTAACTGGTATTCTCCCAACAAAGTAGTTGTGTGGGGGTTTTCCTCTTTGTTTTTGACACGAAAGCCCCAGTTCCTACAACCGTTCTTCATGTGATGGGTTATACAGAGCCCTTACTGAACTTGTCTCTTACTTGTGGTATTCACTTTGGTTAACCTTTCTTTGAAAATATCATATTCAACACAGGCCTGGAAGTTCATATACAGATTAGAGTGTAGTTTTTCTTCACTTGCCACCACACTACTATTGAGGAAATCTGGGTTTTCTTTATCATACTATTTGTTTACAGGAAACTTAGGGTCAGTTTCGCACTGTATATAACTTTTTTTTCTGATTTAGTAATCTCACTTAAGAAACAAATGAAGGGCGCCTAGGTGGCTCAGTCAGTTAAACGTCTGACTCTTGATTTTGGCTCAGGTCATGATCTCTGGGTCGTGAGATCGAGCCCCAAGTCAGGCTTTGCACTGGGCAAGGAGCCTGCTTAAGATTCTCTCCTTCCCTCTGCAATCCCCACCCCTAGCCCCTGCTCATGCATGCAAGTGCAGTCTCCTCTCTCTCAAAAGCAAACAAACAAACAAATGAGACTAATTTTTTATGGATTACTCATAGTAAACCTGTACTAGTTCCTAGTAATTACTGATTTTCTTCCTGACTTTTAAATTTATTTTTTAATTTTGTTGTTAAAGAATCTGTTTAATATTTAACCCTAAATTAGTAAGACATTTCCTCTTCTATGGTTTCTGGCACCCAAAATTATTTTTAAGTGAGATTTTTTTTTCCCCCCTGTCTCCAATCTAGAGGACTTGGTGGGCATGGCTACCATGATGGGAGCTGAACCAAAACAGTAGTCAGCATGGTTGGATCCTTAGAGATATTGGGCATTGGTTAATTGATTGTTTTGTCCCTAGAGCACAAATAAATGGGCAGCCCACTCAAGTCTTATTTGATCTGAGCAGAAATGAATGGAAGTGTGTCTTGAGTCAGAACACACCACCCCAGGATACCCTTCTCCTCACTGAATCCAGAATGCCCAATTCAGTGGCAGCAGTTCCCACTGCCATTTCTGTCGACAGAGAATAACCACAGTGGGGCTACTTCTTAAGCATGTCAAGATTTCCCTCATAAACATATCTCTCATAGCTTTGGTGAAGGAAGCATCTCTGGACGTTCACAGAAGGGAGGTGGAGTCATACATAGTAATCCACTTTGGCCTTTGGATGCCTTCCTTGGGCATTTCAACTTCACTCAGCATATACTTCTTTTGGCCCCATGTTTTAGGCAATTTATGAAGCAAACTCTTTGAGCTGTTTTTAGTGGCTTATATGCATCAAAACTAGAATTGTAACTTGGTGCAGTGTAATTAATAAATTTTGTCTGCTCCAATATTATATTTCTTCCACTCTGCTCTAATATCCTTAGGATTGGTTCCCATTCATGTTCTCCGGTTTTTTGCTAATATAAATTTGCAAAACCTCACAATTATTTTGGGTATATTATGCCTTCTCATGAGTCACACTTTTTTACTGACTTGTTAGAAACTGAATTTGGTTATGAGTCTACAGTGAGAATGGACTATTGTGCATTTAATCAAGTGCTGACTCCAGCTCTACCAGGAATGCAGATGTGTGAAAGTTTCTTTTTTGCTTGAGCAAAAAATACATTCCCTGACAACTGGTATGCTGGGTTTTTGTTTTGTTTTGTTTTGTTTTTCTTTTTACCTGTTATTAAAGATCATCAGGGGCAGTTTGCTTTCAGCTATTGGGACCACTAGTACACTCAGTGTTATGTCAACCTTCCAAACCTATGTCAGAATCTAGTCAAAGGGAAATTGATTACCTCGCTATCCTGTAAGACATCACCCTGGTCTGTTTCACTGATGAGATCATACTGATTTAACCAGGTGAATAGGGAGTAGGAACTATTGTAACACTTGTGTGACACATGCGTGGAAATATACCACCCCCAGATTCTGAGGCCTTTGTCATCAAAAGTCACACAGCTGACTTTTCTAAGGGATCGGTGGTCTGGGACATGTCAAGATACATGTCCAAAGGCAAATGGCAAATTTTCCACCCTCTTATTACAAAGAGAGAGCCACAGTGCCTAATGGAGTTCTTTAGATTTTGGAGGTAATGTTATAGCTTTCTACCTTCGGTAGTACAAAAGGCCTACTATAGCAAGGTTGGTTGTTGAACTGGCCATCCTACTGGATCCTCCCTTTTATTAAAGAGAGCTGCTAAAGTGTTTTTTCCCCTGATTTACTGTGAAGTCCTTGAAGATACCCCAATTTCTCCTTTAACACAGAACCTTATATAATATGCAATCAGTAAATGTGTTTTTATGACACTGATGCCATAGGCATTTGGGGTTCAACCCATTCCAGTAGTCCATGTTTAAGCTGCCATGGAACCACTGCCTTTCTGCAGTCTGATTTTACAGAGCAGTGGCCCAGCTTAGGCTTTCTCCTTGATGTTAGAAAAAAAATAGTATTTTGATTTTAGCAAAACCCTTTTTATGCTCCAGATATCGTTGTGGTTACATAAAAAACACATAGCAATTCTCAGAATGTATCATAATTTTGGAAAGTGAGGAATGACATTTCACCGGAGTTAAAAAAAAAAAATCGTAAGACTAGCTGAGTGATGCCCAGGGGGCCAGTCAGGGGCTTGTTGGTTTCAGAACAGAGCTCAGTTAGTAGGAGTATAGGCCACATCTAGAATAAACAGAAGGCGATGACCTGGTAGATACTACAGCCAGAAGAGGTGTATCTAAAGGAAGAGATAAGCTAAGGTCTCCCAGACTGCCATTGATTTCAGGGAAAGTGACCTGACCTGCAAGCTGTGGAGACAAGGCATCTGATTCTAGTGACTTCTCACTAAAAGTGAGTGACTTCAACACTACAGGTAGGGAGCATAGAGAGTAGAAGTGATTTTCACAGAAAATACAATGTGTCCAGATTTGGATAAGTTGCATTTGAGGGCTATGGGACATCAAGTGAAAATAATTCCTATCTAACCAGCAGGTGCATATGAAGGTGTGTTGTTCAGGAGAGAGGATCTTTGGCTAGAGATAAAGATCAAGGAGTCATCCAAGAATGAGTGGCAGTTAAAATTGTACGTGTGGATGAGATTGTAGGACTTCCTGTAATAATGGAAACCGTAATTCTGTGCTGTCAGACACAGTAGCCATGAGCTATGAAATATGACAGATGAGACTTAGAAACCAAATTTTTATTTTATTTCAATTAATTAAATTCCATATAGCCACATGTGTCTTGTTCTATTGAACAGCACATATAGAGTGAAGAAAAGAGATGACTGAAAACAAATCCTTAAAAACAAAATGTTGAATATCTGAGGTTATCTTGATAACCAGAACACAGACAAACCAGAACACAGGACTTTCTGAATTATTTATTTTTTTTCTTTTGTATTTTGTCAAATGTTAAAGAAAATCAAATGATACAGAAGAGCTTCTGTTGGAAACCAACAGCTTCCCACACTCATCGCCAACTTCCAACTTAGTGGCAACTTATTTTCTAAACCTTTCTGGTGATGCTGTTAGTTACTTTGAATACTCTGACAAATACATTTCTATTTCTGTGTATTGATTTATCAACATCAGGGATGATCTATAGACTTCATCTATGAAAGAACCAGACTTAGTTCACATATACTATACTTCACATTTCCCTTGCTGTCTTAAATGTTCATTATTTTCTTTTCTTTTGAATATATTTCTTACTTAGATGATATGCTTTCACTTTGATTTCTCTATCAACTTTGGTTTTTATCTTATCTCCCCTCAAGGTCAATAAAGACGTTAGTGAGATAACTTTAGCTTTTCTAGGCTAAAGTTATCTCACTAACTCTTTTTTCCCCTTGTCAAATATATCTTAGCTTCTACATAGTTCGTTAACATTCTTTTCTGGAATCATATTAAGTGTGTCACCCTTATCCGTGTACTTAGTAATTCTGAGGTAAGTGGTGATGGGAATCACTTCCTTGTGGAAGGAAGGATGTGAAATAAATTATCTGCTCCTTAGCTTCAGTCCTCCATCTTTGTTGGTGCAAACATGGCAACTCATTATCTATATGTCTTCAAACTTACCATGTACTTTATTTTAATGATTCTCTCACAGGCCCATAAATTTTTAATATCCTTGTTTTGCAAAGAAAGAAATCAAATAGAAATAAGTAGAATGACTTGACCAAGGTCACATAACTGGGAGGTAAGTACATTGAGAATCGATTAGATATTCTGGTGACAGAACACACACAAATCTGTTCTCAGTAAGGTTTTCTAACCAGTCAAGTTTGCAAAAAAGTTTATGGGTTGGGTTTCTTGATTCAGGTTTACAAACCATGGTTCATGTTGAAGCAGAGAAATTTGAAGCTTGTGTACTGTGACCACATTTTCTTTCAAGGAACTGTAGAAATGCCTCCAGGCATCTGGGTGCTTCATGAACTCAACTTGGCAAATGCTTACCTATTGGTAAAGAATCATCTAACATTAAACTAACATTTACCAAGCACTCATGTCCTAGCATTGGGGCTTGGATAGTTCATATATGCTATCTTATTTAACCCTCACAGCAAGCCCCTCAGTAGGGACTATTTCAGAGATAGAATTGAGTAGTTGGAATTTTAATAATTCATCCCTATGATTGAGTCTTCTCTTTCTGGAAAATGGGCTGGAATAGCCTCTTTCCTGGACATATTTCATGGATGTGCATATTTGGAAGATGAATTGGATTTGGTAAAATCAAAAGAGATTAAGTGGTTTGGTTGCTTGGGAGATAGGCAGTATACAAAGATAATGCCAATGAGTAATAGGGAAGTGTTATAAGGCTTGGTTCCTGTTACCAGCAAGGGAGGTGATCCAGACTGGCACTGGGAGATGGTTCCTGTGCACAAAGTAAAATACTCTGAACACTCTTCTAAACTGCTCAATTCCCATGAGGATAGTGCTAGAGTGATTGTACAGTAAGGATGAGCTTCTGACCCACAAACCCCACACTGGACAGGTCCTGTCATTTTTAGTGATCCTGTGGTGAATGCAACATTATTAAAGAAGTATCACAGACTGTTGACAGATCCAAATTTTATTCAGCTTATATGACATAGGGGCTCTCTTTAAGAAAAAATAATATAATATTATAAATACAAAATTAGGCACAGAAATGAATATTTTTGAATGACAAAATACATTGCAATTACAAAAAATTGTAGCTATTACAAACCTGACAAATGCTACAAAAAATAAAAAATCCAGAAAATAGCATACTACCTTTATTAATTATCTCACCTATCCATATGTTGTACACTTGAAACTAATATAACATTTTATGTCAATTATACTTCAATTAAAACACCCCACACCTTTAATACTTTATTCAAACCTGGTATTGACTGCATATTGGTTGATTGCCTCTTCTTATGACTATGCATTTTTAAAATTATTTTCTGTAAAAAGAGGAGATAATTCTATTTTTCCTCAGTTTATTGAAATGTATTCTTACAAAATTGTTATTTCTAAGCAGACAAGTTTCATTTAGCTTCATGAATTATCACTGATAATGAAAAATGACTATCAAATTTCTTTCACATTTAAGACATGAGATTTGGAAAAAAAATTTTTTTTGAAGATTTTATTTATTTGACAGAGAGAGCAAGAGAGTGCAAGCAGGGAGAGCAGGGAGCCCAATGCAGAACTTGATCCCAGGACCATGGGATCATGACCTGAGCCAAACTGATTGAGCTACCCAGGAGCCCCCTGAATCCATGTGTTTTATTGACTGATTGATTGATTGATTGATTTAAATATTTTATTTATTTATATATTAATTTGACAGAGAGAGAGAGAGACAGACAGGCACAGGGAAAGCACAAGCAGGGGGAGCAGCAGAGGGAGGGGGAGCAAAAGGCTCTCGGCTGAGCAGAGTGCCCAAAGAGGGGGCTCAATCCCAGGGCCCTGGGATCATGACCTGAGCCAAAGGCAGATGGTTCACCACTGAGCCACCAGGAGCCCCTGAAACCATGTATTTTAAACCTTGTTCTTCTTCATTATCCTCATGTTTCCTGTGTTAGATGCCTTAGGGCCTATTAATATCATCAGGGAACTGAACTTTGGCCATGCCCTCCTTTTGAATACTGGTATTAGTTGTAGAAGTGTTCTCAGAGGCCCATCCTTTATCAAGCAAGATAAACAATAACTTCACTCTTCATGAAAGTGACTGGGAACCACATACTAATATCTTACCAGTCCCCCAACTAAATGTTAACCTACCTCAACTTTCTCTTAGCCAGATTTCACAAATTCCCATGTCCGTTCTAGTTTCCATATGGAGGGGAAAGTGACAGTGGAAGGCAAAATAGAAAGGAACAGCATTCTTAGCCCATTTTAGTTAGAATATCTTACTTTTGAAAGAGGGAAAGGAAGGAAAGGAAGGAAGGAAGGAAGGAAGAAGGATGGGAGGGAGGGAGCAAGGAAGGGAGGAAGGAAGAAAAAGAGAAAGAGAGAAAGAGAAAGAAAAAAGAAAGAAAGAGAAAGAAAAAGAAAGAGTGGCCAAGGGAAAACATTGCTGATTCCTCTCACAGCCTTGGAAGGGATACCTTAAAGGAAGTATTTTGAATTTAATCTTTACTAGCTTCCCAGTAAAATCTACTCTGACCGCAGGATGGTGGAAGGAGTAACAGATTTGCAGTGCATGACCTTAATTGCAGTCCTGGATCTCCTACTGATCCACTGTATGGTCCTTGGAAAAGTTATTTAATCCTTGATCCTCAGTTATTCCTTTAAAATAGTTAGTTTTGGCTAGATAACCCCTGAAGTTTTCTTCTCCCTTTGACGTCATATTGTTATCAAATAGAACTGGCTGTAGTAACAAAATCCACACAGATGGGGGCATTCCTGTCTTCACAGGCTCATGACACATAGCATCTAGGCCTAAATTCAAGAGACAGGAGCAACCCTATCCATTCCACCTTGTTCTGGAAGTGGCTGCCCTGTTTTTCAAGAATGCCTTCTGATAGCCCCCCCCGCTTTTTTTTTAAGATTTTATTTATTTGACAGACAGAGATCACAAGTAGACGGAGAGGCAGGCAGAGAGAGAGAGAGAGAGAGGGAAGCAGGCTCCCTGCCGAGCAGAGAGCCCGATGTGGGGCTCGATCCCAGGACCCTGAGATCATGACCTGAGCCGAAGGCAGCAGCTTAACCCACTGAGCCACACAGGCGCCCCCTGATAGCCCTTTTTAAGGAGAAAGGTGTGGTCTTTCAGGGACTCTAGTCCCCTTTGCATCCCCATGATCTCCTGGTGAGTCACTAAATGATTGATGAGGGGCTTGTTTCCATGGTGACTGCTTCAGCCCTTCCCAGCAGCTGGAGAGCTTAATCCAGGCCTGACACAGCTTCCTCAGTTGGGCTGGGCATCCACTTAAGCCAAACATTCAGGGCAGGACTTGACAGCTCTGCACTGTGGACCTTGGAAGGGATTCCAGAAGGGAGAAGGGTGGGAGCATGGTGAAACCACTTATCTGTGGTCTCATTTTTTCCATGGGTTAAGGTCTCATGGGGTATGTCCTAGCTAGAAAGGAACGTTAATGGCAGAAAAGCCTTGAGAGGCCCTCGATGGCTGAATGAAACATTTCTTCATGGGTGGGGTTGTCCAGTGAGTCTTCCTATTCCATTTGCTTCTGACCTTCCTAGATAATCTTCTCTCTTCCCTGGTCCATTGGGTTAAATTCGCTGCATCTCGATCTCAGTAAAGCCCGCCTCTTTGCCATCAGTTGACTTGCTGATGGTTTTTGAATTTGACCTCCTCTAGTTGCCTTTTCCCCAAGGTCTGTCAAAATAAACCTAAAAGCCATCTGCTTGAATGGAAAACCATGCCTAAAGGTTAACAGACGGTCACAGCTGTGTTAGAGGATTCAGGCGTGAGTACATTCTAAAATAGAACTCGGCCACACGGCCATGGAGACATGCTGTGCTCAACACTGCCAGAGAATGTGGCCCTGAAGCTTAGGTTTTTCACGCCTCAAACTCATTAAACCCCCAACCTACATTTCACACATCAGGTCCCTCCAGAATCTCTGGCTTCCTTCCTTTAAACAGAACACCCTTTTCTTCCTCAGGTAGCTTCCACTTGTCCTTTCCCAATTTGTTATTGATATTACTATTCATCCTAAATTTTCTGAATGCCAAGGTTATAAAAGAAGAGAACAGAATACTCTCTGGAGGGAAGAATTGCTCTAATTATTAGAAATAATGGATTGTAGGCACGTAGGGCTGGAGGGGATCCTAGAAATCATGTAATTCTACCACCATTCTCCTATCACTTGGGCTAAAGGAGAACCAAAGTTCACACTGTGAGTTTGTGCTATTACCAAGAAAGTGGAAACTGATTCCTTGCCTTGTATTCACTTCCATGAAACCAGTTCAAAATCACCATTCTTAACACCAAGTAATTTGTAAAGGTACTTAAAATTTATAGAAGTTGGTACCTAATACAATCAACTAGCTGATTGTCTTAATCTTTTTCTTTAGTTTTAGAATAGAGCCTGGTCTAGAAGTGCCAAAAAATTACCCCATGACATACACAAAAATCCAGGACATTTGTTTTCATTATCCAGATGCCCACGTACATCGATGATGGTTCATAACTAGATGCGTTGATGCATTCACATATTCATTCAACAAGCCATCTGACCGTGAACTACTGACTACTGACTATTGCTTGTGCAGGTGCTCTTTCTGGTACTGTGGGGGTGCTGGGAAAGGAGATATGGGAAAGCCTAGGTGGGGTTCCCAGGAAAAAGAGAGCATAAGTTCCTTTTATTTATGTACTCTGAGATTCTAGAATAAGGTGGGTCAGGATACTTATTTTAAAAAGGTAAAAGATTCTTAGGGAAAGAGACAGAATGATTAAACCAGGTTATGCACAGAAGGCTTTTAGGGAAGGTATTTTTTGAACTGGTCGTAAAAGTTGGGTAGGAATTGTGCCTGTGCACATCAGTAGAAGAGCAAGAATCTAAGATGGGGAAATAGTGTGGACATAGCACCGGGCGGGGGGTGGGCATTGAGGGTTTAGGCACCACTCTGTGGCCAGCTGATACTATATCTCACAGCTGAGTAAGAAGGAGGAGGAAGCACAAATGCTACTCGAAGAGTTATACCTAAGTTTCTAGGTGTGAATTCCCATATCCGGGGGGGGGGGGGGGAACAGACAGAATTTTCATATTTTGAGACTTTGTCATTGTAGGCATGTCTCTGTAAAGAAATGTCAATGTGATGGGGCTTGCCTAGGTTCAAATCCTGGCACTACCACTTGCTAACTCTGAGACTTTATGCAACCGATCCAATCCTCTCTTACCCTTCCTTCCTTCCCTCCTCCTCCCCTTTCCTTCCTTCCTTCCTTCCTTCCTTCCTTCCTTCCTTCCTTCCTTCCTTCCTTCCTTCCTATTATAGTAGGGAGTAGACTATTCCTCTAGAGGGAAGAATAATTCTAACTATTAGAATTAATGGATTATAGGCATGCAGAACTGGAGGGGATCCTTATATAAATTGCATGTGAGAATTCAAATGACACAAATCATGGAAATCAGTATGGTACTGGCATGTGTTAATATTTACGCTCTTCCCTCTGACCTCAGTCTACCAAGGGCATGAAGACAAGTATGGCAACCTGACTGATTGGATCACTTCTTAAGGCTTGAGTTTAATTGTTGACATATAAAAGAGTGCAGTTATGTGTAATGTGATCAAGTGTCCTGGTTTCTCCATGGCCAAGGGCTTTCCTGGGATAATCCCAAGCAAATCAGGATGGTGGTCACTCCACTCTTCTATGCAAGAGTGGAGGCTCCAGGGCCAGACCATCTGGGGTAAAATCTTAGTGTTGCCACTGTCAATGCATAATCTTGATCAAGTCACCCAACACTCTGTGCCTCAGTTTCTTCATCTGTAAAATAAAGATTAAGATAATAATGCTGACCTCGTAAAATTGTTATGAAGATTTAATAAGTTGATCTACATAATGTTAGCTATTATTTGTAGTGGAAGATGTCAAAGTCTGTTTGTCTCCACTCACCCAACTCTAATGTCCTTAGACAATGATTTACAAAATAGTTTGTTGAAAGGAATTAAACCAATTTCTCCTTGTGTCCTTACACACTATTTTCACAAGGGATTTGAGGTAGAATGAGACCCTCCTCTAGATGTCCCTGAAACCCTGGGCTTGGTTTGTTTTCACACTTGTACTGTTTCTCTTTGTCTTTTGCACCGTTAACTACAAATAGAAATCTGTGAGAGCCTTTAGGGTGGGAGGAGAATGAACCTCATTTCTCAGGTTCTTTCCACCCCTCAGCCCCATCCTACAGAGGGCAGTGTGGTGAGGTAGATGGAGCACAGGGTTAGGAGTCAGGACACTGGGTTCTCTCACAGGTTTAACCTTGGCCTGGTCTTCCCCTCTCTGGAGCTCAGTTTCCTAATCCTTTAAATGAAGGTGTTGGGCGGCATGATCCTCCTGGGCCCTTGGAATCTGACTGCAAACACTGCATGGATGCATTCTCTTGTGTTCCTTTCTTTAGCTCAGGAAATGGAGAAGGGAGAAGCAGACAAAAGTCTCCTTGCATTTCCCCAAATGTCTCCGGATCCTAAAGAGAGCAGAATTCTGAAGCCTTTCACAAAGGCTAGTGGCTCTGCCCCCTCTAATTAGGGCCCATTAAGGCCCCAGATCCCTCCTGTCTGCAGAATGTGCTCTTTAACATTCTCCTTGGCGGTGCCTTGGCCCAGGACGCAAGCCATTGCACTCACTCCTGTTGATGTTTATGTTGAGAAAGTAGATAATCCTTGCTGCAGTGACAAGTTGATTGAAGCAAGTAAAAACCGAACAGGGTTTAGAATTCTAATTGCTGACAGATTCATAATGGTTTGTGAGCCTGGCTGCCTCGTTGTTGAGAACGAAGTGTGAAGTTAAAGAGTATATTGTTTCTGGATGAGATTTCTCAACCCCAGAATTGTTTCTTTTTGAATGGAGGTGTGAGAGAGAAGTGTGGCTTTCTAAAAAATGAAGAAAGCATTCACAGCACTTAGAAGAGGGGGAACAAGACAACCAGGTGGGGTTTTCTAGTGAAAAGGGAACTTAAGACATGGGTAGAGGGGGAGGGCGTCTGGGTTCTAACTGAAAGACGACACTGTATCACTTGGGGCAAGTCTGGTAACCTCTTTGACGTGTCTGTTAAATGGGTGTGTCAGATTGAAATTGTTTACAGTTTTGTTATGTTACGGTAGTTTTCTACTAACTATTTCTAGGAAAAATAATATAGAAGTGGACAGAAGCAGAATAATTGTGACTGAAGGATCCTGAAACCCCCGAAACTAGTAGAGAATATATATGATCCCTTGATATCTACATGGGCAGATGGACTTTTATACATGGTAGATTACAAGGATTTAAAACATTTTTCTAATACTGGCTGTCCCTGGGTTGACAAGGAGGGCAGGGAGATTTAGGGTTGGGGAAAAAGAATTTCGACAATATCTGCATGGTTTTATTTCTTATAATAAAAATGTTTGAAATAAATATGGCAAAATATGAACAGTTGTCAAAGAGGTGTGGTGGGAAGCACAGGTGTTGTAATAGTTGAGTACTTTTTGTACATCTATTTCTCTAAATTAAACTTCAGATTGAATAAATATCTATTACCCCTTCAAATTCTAATGTTCTGTCATTTTGTGTCTCTCTTTGAACCTCAACTTTCTCATTCATAAGATAAGAAAGTAAGTCCAGGTTATGTCTAAGATCTTTTGAATCCCTAAATTCTATTTCTGGTAAGAAACTAACAGGATGGCTAATTGACAGGGCAGGAAGAACCTATGATTTTTAACCAATAGGCTGGAAGATTGTATTGAGACCCTCTTGAAAAGGAACAGGATAATTTTTTCTTCTTCTCACTTTGGGGTGAGTCTATATAGATACATAGTTTCCAATTGCTCATTTTAACATCTGACATTTGCAATTCCCTGTGGTATTTCTATGCCTTTGCAGAAATCACCACTTTGATTAAGAGCAAAGTGGTGATTATTTGAGAGGAGGAATGAGCCCTTGTAAGGAAGTGTTGTTTGGGCATTAGAAGATCCAGGATTTTGGTCCTGTCTGTGGTGCTTTCTACCTTGGCCACTTTGAAAGATTCATTTTAAGCTCTTAGGGACCTGGTTTCCTCATTTGTAAAGTGAATGAATTGAACCAGGTAATCTTTAAGGTCTCTTCTGTAAGGGAAAAAAAGAGTGAACATTTTGCTTAAGAATGAAACAGCACTGGGAAGAGATCTGAAACAAATAGCAACAAATTAGGAATCCCATAAGTAGAGCTCAATGATTCTAGTGATGAGACCATCTGTGGCCAGTCTGTAGGTTATCCAGGAGCCAAGGACATTGCTATTCTTTAGTCCTTTTTCCCTGGACTCGTTTATGTCATCCTCTCTTTAACATTTGTCCCATTACTGCTTTGGTCTTGTACTATTTTGACTCCTGTATCTTAAATATTATTTTTCTTGATGCTCTCTTGTTCTCATATATATATATATTTATGTTACATAAATATATATATTTATATATGTATATACATATAATTTGTATATGATGTAATATATACATATGCACGTGTGTGTTGTGTGTGTGTGTGTAATAATAATTTGTTTGGTATCTCCTAAGCACTTTTGTTTTCAGGAGCATCTCTCAAACATACATCTTTCAAAGTTTTGGTGCTGAAAATCCTTCAGGTGTTGGCTGGAGCTAAAAAGAGGTTTTATTCCACTTAAAGTATAGAATGCTTCTTTTCCTAAATAAAATTTAATTTTCTACTACAATTGTTATATTATTTTCTTTTTTATCCTCTCATATCAATCTGACTTTTAGAATCAACTTTTGAATTTAAACTAGTCTTTCTCCAGGACGATGGTGAGAAGCTTCAGGCACATTACAAGCTAATAAATTGACAGTTTGTAGATTAAAGCAAATGCAGAGACAATGATTAAAGAGCTTCTACACTAGTAAAGTGAATAATAAGCACTCAGAGATTGTCCTTGGATAAAGGCTCCCTGTGGGCATATTTCAAAGTCCATTCAGTGGCCAGGGGTTGGAGAGCTCTTCTAGAAGAACATACCATAAATCACTTGCTCTTCAGATTTTTTTCTAAGGAAACAGAGACTGAAGCCATGACTCAAGCTTGCCAAGACTTTAAACCTGTGGTTCCAGGAAGTCTAAGAATTTTGAAGCTGAGACCACTGAGTTATGTTTCCAGCATCAAAAGCCAACTGAAGGGTGATACTGCCTTGACAACCCTAGGAAACTAACACGAGATGGTTCTCAACCCTTTTCTAGATGTTTCTTTCTTCATACCCTTTCTTTCCCCTTTCTCTTCCCCCTCCCCCTCCTTCTCCTTCCCCGTCTCCTTCTTCTTCTTTTCCAATCGTGACTTTTATTCTCTATTATGGATCATGGTATAAACTCAGAAAAAGGCACCTGTTGGCCACTCCAAATTTACCAAACATATTAGCCATTCTTTTTTTTTTTTTTTTAAGATTTTTTTATTTATTTATTTTGTCAGAGAGAGAGGGAGAGCGAGCGAGCACAGGCAGACAGAATGGCAGGCAGAGGCAGAGGGAGAAGCAGGCTCCCTGACGAGCAAGGAGCCCGATGTGGGACTCGATCCCAGGACGCTGGGATCATGACCTGAGCCGAAGGCAGCTGCTTAACCAACTGAGCCACCCAGGCGTCCCATATATTAGCCATTCTTAACATAGAATCCTTTGAATCCTTTTGCGAGCTTTTTTTTTTTTTTTAAGATTTTATTTATTTATTTGACAGACAGAAATCACAAGTAGGCAGAGAGGCAGGCAGAGAGAGAGAGAGAGAGAGGAGGAAGCAGGCTCCCTGCTGAGCAGAGAGCCCGATTTAGGGCTCAATCCCAGGACCCTGGGATCATGACCTGAGCCAAAGGCAGAGGCTTTAACCCAATGAGCCACCCAGGCGCCCCCCCTTTTGTTAGTTTTTAACACCTGCCTTTTCAGAGCTGTTCATTTTTCCTTAATAAAATCTCACTCTGATCAGCTTAAAGTGTAATTGACAGAGAAAACAGAGCCTGGATTATTGTCACTGTTGATGGACCATAAAGAAGACAAAACCTGATGACAGTGACATGGGGGGAGAAGTTCCAGAGATATTATATTTTCTGATCCACTGACAGTCAAGATGTGTTTATGGAAATCAGTCTGTCACTGGATTTCCCACCCAACTCTTGAGAAAAAAGACTGAGAAGGTGAGGGAGGGGAGGAGAGATTGGGAATTATCCCTGAGAGAGATCATATGTATGCTGTAACATTGATTTCTTATAAATTTGGTTGTTGCCTTAGGAATAGCAAGAATTAAATTGCTATGCTGAACTCCTCTTTTTCTGCAGACATCTACGAGAAATAAAATACCTTTTTTTTAAGAAAGGATTTTATTCATTTATTGGAAAGAGAGAGAGAGAAGGAGAACATGAGCAGGGAGGAGGGGCAGAGGGAGAGGGAGAAGCAACTCAGTGGGGAACCAGACTCAGGGCTGGATCCCAGAACCCTGGGATCATGATGTGAGCTGAAGGCAGATGCTCAACCCACTGAGCCACCCAGGCACCATGATAAATGAAACATCTTGATATTAGACTTGAAGTAGGGGATTATTAACCCACCTTTCTCATTTAAATGAAAGGAAGGCTTCGGCCAGCAAAAGCCCATGATTGCAGAGTCTCTGAGAGGCAGAGTTGGAAGCTCTGTTTTTTGTTTTTGTTTTTTGAATTCTTAGGCTCATGCTCAGCTTCAGCTTTGGAAGAAGACTGCATTGATTTAAATTAAATTCCAGCTTCTTGCCTTAAGAATTGTACATTTTGGGGGCGCCTGGATGGCTCAGTGGGTTAAAACCTCTGCCTTCAGCTCATGTTGTGATCTCAGGGTCCTGGGATAGAGCCCTGCATCGGGCTCTGCTCAGCAGGGAGCCTGCTTCCCTTCCTCTCTCTGCCTGCCTCTCTGCCTACTTGTGATCTCTGTCTGTGACAAATGAATAAATAAAATCTTAAAAAAAAAAAAGAATTGTACATTTTGGGAGGTGCCTGGTTGGCTCAGTCCATGAAGCATCTGCCTTCAGTTCAGGTCAAATTCTCAGTGTCCCGAGATGGAGCCCTGCTCAGTGGGGAGACTGCTTCTCCCTCTGCCTCTTCCCCCCGGCCCCCTGCTCATGCTCATTTAATCTCTCTTTCTCAAATGAATAAATAAAATCTTAAAAAAAAAAAACCAAACAAACCTGTGCATTTTGGGGCATGTTATTTAACACCTGTGCCTCAATTTCCTTATCTGTCAGAAATACTATTTATTTCACAGGATTATTGTAAGGATTAAATGATATACATTCAGGTAAAGTGCTTAACACAGTGGCAGGCACATGTTAATACAATATGTACTAGCTATTATTGTTATTATTTTTATGCCATGAAACTGAGGGCACAGTGGGTCAAAATATATAGTCCCTAATGAGGGGAGAGAGGGGTATTTTATGGTCATGAAAAAGAGGCAAATGTCATTCAATCACCCACTGTCATGAGGAAACTCTCGAGGCAGAGCCCCTGGATGGCTCAGTTGGTTGAGCATCTGACTCTTGATTTCAGCTAGGGTCATGATCTGGGGTCCTGAGAACTAGACCAGAGTAGGGGTCTGTGCTCAGCTCCCCAGTCTGCTTGTCCTTCTCCCTCTGCTCCAGCTCCTCCCCCACCACCCAGCTCCACTCTCTCTACCATTCTCCCTCTCTTTCAAGCAAACAAAGAAACAAATAAGTAAATAAAATTTTTTAAAAAAAGAAAGACACTCTTGAGGCTCTGCATTGCCTTCAGAGTCTAAGGATGCTTTCCTTATCCTTGGGATAAGGCTCAGTGCTGGGTTTTGACAGATGTTCCCAGCCCCATCCTTTGTCTTTCTCCCTCCCAATTTACCAGCCTTTTGTTTCCTTCCCCAAGGTTGGATCAGTCCCACCCTAGTTTTATAAATAACCCATGATCTCCCTCATCTGCACGGCTTCATGACCCATGTCTTCTCCAACCTTTTTTCCAAGTTAATTCCACTTACTCTTCAAATTCGCTCAGCTCCACTAAACAGCTCCTGAATCATCTGTCCTTACTTTTCTCATCTTCTTTATGACACACATTTGATTTTTCGACTTCCTTGTCTATCTGTCTGGCTGGAGTAGACATAGCCCTTAAAGTCAGGGACTATAGTTTTTCAGGTTTATCCCCGGCTTCTAGAATAATGTCTGCCATGGGATAGCGGCTCAATAAATATTTGTCAAATTAAGCAAACGACCCACAGGATTCCTTTCCCTACACAAAGAACTTTGCAGCCTGAACATAATGAGAGGTTTTCTTGTACTCCTAGTGGCTGCTAAGTGGGAGCTTACAGGTCAGTGTCAAAATCACTGAGGCAGCACTTTCCCAAGAGGGAGCCATCCAAACCTCTAACTTCACATGAACAGGCTTTAGGAGACAGCATGGCCTTTCCCTGAGACAGACCTGGAATATCAACAATCACACCATGGGAAAGAGAGGAGAATAGTGATTAGGTCTCTCTGCTAAGCAAGCGACTTGAAGAAGTATGATTTCCATTGTCTCTCCTGGTAATCCTCCCTTACATTTTCTCATGATTGCCTGCAATAAGATTTCTTAATCGTTCAAGGGGTTTAGAGTATGATCCCTTGAATGTATAATTATCTCCATTATTCAAAACAAAGAAGACGCGTGCCAGTCAGAAAAAAAAATAATAAAAATAAAAATGTAGCCTCCAGCAGAAAACCAAGTTTGACTCCCCCCAGCTCCCAGATTCTCCCTTTTGTTTTTTTGTCTTTTCCCAGTACTCTCCTTCACATGAAGCACTCCACACCCCGGCGTTGGTGGCTCTTAGATCGCAGCCACGAGGTGGGGATGGGTACAAGCAGCAGATGGGTACTCTGACTGTAGGGCAGGCAGCATCTGCTTCAGACCAGAAGGTTCCATATATGGCCATGTCACCCAATAGGGCACATGAGAAGACACGATAAATTTGCCACAACACCTTCATAACTAGTTCCAGCATTTTGGTTTTGTTGTCTATTTTTTTCCTCCTCTCTCTAGGAAATATTCATTGATGCTAAGACCCCCAAAAGTGGGTCTTGTGACCATGGCCCGCTCAGTCACTGACTTGCACCCTATGGTCCTTGGGATTCCAGGCCACGGAGTATAATGAGAAAAGCCCCTACATGATGAGATTCAAGTGATCCCAGCATCATCACTGCCACATGCCAGTGCTGGGAGCCCGAGGTACTGCTTGCCTCTGGGTTTGTGTTTCCTTATCCTCAAAAGAGGGCATTGGTTTATGCCAGGGACAGATAATTTTTTTCCGTCAGGTGTCACTGGTGCATATTCCGGACCTTGCAGGCTATACGCTCTAACGTTGTACTTATGCTGCCTCGTTGCCATGTGCAAAAGCAAGGCACAGACCGTTCAGGTGAGCATGGCTGGGCTCCAGATGAAACTTTGCTCATGGACGCTGAAACTAGAATTTCATATCATTTTGGGGGGTAGAAGTATGTCATGAAGTATTATTCTTCTTTGGATTTTCTCAACCTTTTAAAAATAGAACAACGATTCTCAGCTCATGGGCCATTTAAAAAGCAGGTGGCAAGCCGTAGTTTGCCGATGCCTGATCTACACTTTAGTTCTCAAAGGAGGGTCTATAATAGGTCAAGGGGAATGTCTGGTATAAATACACAACAGCACACTTTGTTCTGTTGATCTGAATTGCCTTTTTGTAACAATTTTTAATTTACTTTGAATTTCAAATGCAATTAAGTGTGGGTGTGGGAATTTTTATTTCTCAAAGGGAGTTTGTAAAGAGTGTGGAAGTCTTCTGATTTTGATTTTAAGTTTGATTATCTCCAAGGCCTTCCCATTCACACTCTGTAAGTCCTTGGATTCAGCTGCAGCTGATCTTCAGCTTCTAGGGTGATTGTGGGCCACTGTGGACCAAACAGCATTTGTTCAATTTCATTTATGCATGGCCATGACAGGGAACTGAAGCGTGAATAATACAGAAGAGTGGATAAAAACATCATTTATACTTCTCGCGACTTTAAAATACACCATGGATATGTTTTTCCTCTGAAGATTTACTTTCCTAATCCCTTTTGCTGATGTGAAAATGAGTTTGCATTACCTGAGCTCAGAGTGGGTTATGGTAGAACCAGGGTGCAGAGGAGAAATGTGCTAGAAATGCAGTAAAAGCAACACCACTGGCTAAGGCTTCCTCCCTTTTGTCTCTCCCAGGCACTGAGATTTTTCTTTTTCACCAGCTCCTTTGTTGCACCCACTTACTGGAGCCCTGATACTGTCTTTTCCATTCTGACTATTCATCGCTGGCTTGCCCCCAGTCCTGGGACTCGCTGATGTTTCCCGAGTGGCCACACACTGTCTCATTCATCTGATCTTGAGGCCAGGATCTAGCAAATACCACATAATTTGAATATCAGTCAATAAGGAGATGACTAATAATGATGGGTCAATTTCAATATTTTCATATTTTGAAGGTCCTCTTACAATGGAAATCTGCCTTGCTCACACAGTGGTAGAGGTGGACTAGCCTTCTGCTCTGGCCTGTGTTTTTTCATAGCATCCTGATTTTTAATCCAGGAGAATGCCAACACTTTCCAGTTACTCAGACCACTGTAACAAGTGAGTGCCTTTTACACAGACCCAGCCTCCCTCTTCCTCACCACTCTGAACCTGCCAGGATACAGTCTGAGTGTGGATCCCTAGGACATGCTCTATCCATATGCTGATACAATTCCGTGCAGGGCCAGTAATTACTGAGATGTTAGGGGCCAAATGAGTTCTTATAACTTATACGTGAGTATCTCAACTCATTCACACAGGAGGTAAGTCAGAAGGGGGTAATGAATCCTGTGATGTCGCCTGGATGGGAGATGAATGGTACAGGAATAAGATACTCTGCCAGCTCTTCTCAGAATGTGTCTTGGGATTCTGTAACAGGAGAACCTAGATGATTTAAAGGTTGGGGTTATGGGAATTCTAGATTATAAATGCTTGCTAACCCCTCTTTCCTGGCAAGGATTCCAAACCTTCCAATTTTCTGGAACACTGAATAAGATCTTAAATATTAATTGATGAGTTCATCCCCTTCTGATTTCTTGGATCCTGGGGCTATTCACTTTAGTCTCATGCCCTCAGGATGAATTGTTACTGCAGAAGCTCAGATACCAGGAAGGTGAAGAGGCTCATTTTTTTTTGTTTCAAAATAGGTTTTTTGAAGCCGATGACAGAGATTGGAAAAAAAAAAAAGGAAGAAGAAGAAAGAAAGAAAGAGAAAAAGAAAAACTTGTCAGAGAAAACCTTGGGGGACTTGAAAGAGCCTCAGTCTTTTAGAAGTCAATAATGAAGGTTCTGGCATGGATTGATGTTGGCAGAGTGTTAAGCATAGAATCGTCTCCATATCGACCAGGAGGAGTTAAAAATCTGAGGATGAGGAAGAGAGGTAGCCAAACTAGTAAGAGGCTAGGGAAGGTTTCTGAGGAAGTGACTCCCACACTCAGCAGTGAACTTGAACAAGTTGAAAGGTGAGTGGGTAAATACTCCACTTCCCTCAGATGAGGTGATCTGCGATTACAGCTGACCAGGGGCCTACTTCCTGAATGGATTCTGGCAGGTTTCAGAGTACTGATCACACTGATAAGGAGTGGTGCTGTGTCATGTCTGCACAAAGGAGACCAAAGACAGCTCCAGTGTGGTGTGGGAAGTATCCAGAAATCATCCATGCATCTATTTGGAGGGTCCTGAGACACTGAAAAAGTCACCCGGTCAACAAAAGGCAACGTCAAAGCAGTATGTGATGTGAAATACATAGCAAGAGACTTGTGGGATTTCAACTGGTGAATACTTATTGAGTGCTGACTAAGAGCCAGACACTGTTCTAGCCACTTGGGGTATACTAATGAAAAAAGAAAAGAAAACATTAAAATCTCTGACTTCATGAAGGATTTTGATGATGCGACCAGAGGGAAAGGAAGGGAAAATATATACAATAAAGGAATATATTTTTAAAGATTTTATTTAATTATTTGACAGAGGAGGAGAGAGAGAGAGAGTGAGCACAAGCAGAGGGAGCAACAGAAGGAAAGGGAGAAGCAGGCTTTCTGCTGAGCAGGGAACCTGATGTGTGACTTGATCCCAGGATCCTGGGATCATGACCTGAGCTGAAGGCAGATGCTTAATCGGCTGAGCCCACCCCACGTACTCAATAAAGGAATACTTAAGAAATTGAAAAGTGCAATGGACAAAAAACAAAAACAACAACAACAACAAAAACACAAAAAAGTAAAGTGGGATGAAGGGTCCTGGAGGGAGGTAGTTGATTTTAAATATGGTAATCAGGGGAGGTCTCATTAGGGCAATGACCTGAAGGGGCAAGAAACAGAACCAAGGGGACACCTGGCAGCACTCAGTGCAAAGGCCCTGAGGCAGACATAGGTTTAAAGTTTTTGAAGAACAAAGAGGCCAATATATCTGAGTAAGGAGTGAGTAGGGAAAGTCAAGGTCAGACAAACCACATGTATCCAGATCACGTAGGGCCATGTGGTTTATTGTAAGCTTTGGCTCTTACTCTCAGTGAAGTGAGAAGCCTTTTACTGTTTTACACAAAGAGTGACATGGTCTTACTTAATTTTTAATAGGATCACGTTAGATACTCTGATTAAAATAGTTCATAGTGCTCAAGGGGAGGCAGAGGCAGCAGTAAGGAGGCTACTGCAATAATCCTGGTGAAACAGGATTGTGGCTTAGACCAGGGTGTTGCAAGGTAGACCAGTATAAGTGGTTGGACTCTGGATGCATTTAGAAGATAAGAACAACAGGGTTTTAGGATAGAATAAATATTGAGTATGAGAAAAAGAGAAAAAGTCAAAGAGAAGTCCACCATTTTTGGCTTGAGCAACTAGAAGGGTAGGGTTGCCATTTCTGGAGTTTGGAAGGACTGGAGAAGGAGGTCTGAAGTTGTGGGATATCAGGAATTGATGTGAGATATGTTAAGGGTGGGATGTCTATTTTACTTTCTGGTGGAGGTGAGATCTTGTGTACAGGTGGAGAGAGAAGGAAAGGTAGAGAAACACATGGGCATTGATGTTGGCAGGTAGAGATAGACACCTCTCGGTTAATACCAGCTTCCACAACTGATACAGTATAGGCCACAAATGTTTCTGCATGGTGTGATATCAATCTTCTCAGAGCTTCAATGCACTCTTGCAAAGAAGGCAGAAGGCAGATTTAAAGTGATGAAAGTTACCCAGAATGGCAAATATGAAGTTGTTTATTTGCCCCCTGGCAAGGCAGAGGCTCCATAAAGATCCTATATGACCATCTTGCAGATTTCATTGCATGTTTGTTTTCTGTGCTACACATTTTAATAGCACAGGTGAGAAAAGGCAATAGGATGAGCGTATGAACTTAAAGAATGAGCTGAAAGGTCAAGTTGAAAGCTGAATAGAAAATAGAAGATGAATGAAAGAGATGTAGGGCTCACGTTAACGGATAAAGGACGTTCATAATGGTCCTGCTCTTTTGCTTTGTCAGAAAAGATGTGGATGGCCATTTTCGGATCTAGGGACCAGACTTTTGAGTGACCCTGACAGTCAGAGGAATCCTCAGACGACTCAAACGACTTCCCAGGAGGGAGTCACTTGCAGAAGACTCAATGGAATTATTGTTATCATCTTCAGGTTTCTGAAGGGCTGGCCGGGAGGACAGATTGTACTTACTCTCTGCGGCCCTGAGGGATAAGTTAGGACTAACGTTATAGAAGCTCCAGAAAAAATAATTTCACAAGGTGAAATAGCCAGTGTTGTTCAAAGGTGGGTGAGCTGCTCCCCGGAATGAATGAGTGCGTTAGCTGGTTAGTTCTTCATCAGAAATTCCACAGCCATTTGGCAGAAAACTATATAGAGAAGATCCAGCATTGAGTTTCTGCCCAAACCTGAGATTCTATTAGCCAATAATGGCACTGTGAAAACACTGCCTGAGACAAACGTTATCTGTAAAGACTCAGCAAGATAGGCAGAAGACCAAAAGTCAGGACAAAACTCATGACATAATTTTCTGTTTATATGTATTTGACAAAGAAGAATAATGAGTGGCTACATAATCTAGCATAGAATTCATTGGCTGGTTCGATATAGAAAGATTTTAGGTTTATTTTAAATACAGAGACTTGAATATTGCCTAAATAAATAGTGGATAATTTGGCAGGTACTGGTAGTTTCAGAAGAGAGTTCTTATTCGCGCCTTTTTATAAACATACATAAGAAAAGGAAAAAAAAAATGTTTCTAAAGGAGGTTTTAAAGGATCAGAAGCTGGGATTGAAGAAGAGGCCACAAAGCTCCATTTGACTGTGGGGTGTCAGTTTTCAAATGGCTCCTAATCACATTCTCCAGCCTGTCTGGAAAGGCCAAAATATTAGTGTTCTTAGCAGCAAGGCAGTTAAGTGATTACCGTCTCATGCAAATGCACTTCGGTTTCAGCTAAGATCGACACAGCAAAATTACAGTCTCTGCATGCTTCAGTTGGCCTCAGACATTTTTTTGCCAAACAAAAAGACTATAGTGAAGCCACTAGGATGTGCATAAAACTTCATGTAGAACTCAGATGCATGATCTGCTTTGCTTGCTATCCTTCTCGGAGTTTGCAACCCAGAGTTTCAAAGCTGAGCAGTTATTGTTATTATCATTTACTCGGAAATTCCACAAATGATATGTTAGTACTTCCTGTGTATTGGCTGCTTTTGTCGCTGTGGGGTTAGCAGTGAACACGAGCAATGTCCTGGCCTCAGGGAGCTCTTGATGGAAGGGGAAGTCGAGGACAGCAGAGATGCGTGTTATGCCACATGCTGTGATAGAAATGGCAGAAGACGTGGCGGTAGTGGTAGCCTTCAGGGGTGACTTTGAGAGGTAATTAGGTTTTAGGCAAGAAGACGTGATGGAAGAGTGTGTCCAGCAGAAAGCAGATCATGGAAGGTCCAGGACCATGGAAGAAACATATTCAAACCTATTTCCAAAGCCATTAGTACAAAGATATTTGTCAGAGCATTTTTTTCTTTTTTTGTAGTTCTCTACATTTGTTCCTCTAAAAATCTCCATCCATTCTGTACAGGGTTTATATTTTGTGTCCTTACCTTTTACTCTCTCCTGGTATTAAACTTTTTAAGCTAGCTTGCATGGAAATTTAGAAAGGAGTGAGAGTTTTTATGCAACCCATTCCTTACCCAAAAGGACTAGTTATCTATATATTCTCTGTCTTCAAATACATGTGATAAACATCTGGAAGGTTTGTTAACATGTTAGCTGCTAATAGTGGCCTTTCTTTTTCATCTCTGATTCTGAATCTGTACAGAATGCAAAAAAATCACCTAGGAGTTTGTTCAAGTGGCTTATTTGGATTGGTACTGTGTCTTGCAATTCTCTGTGGACCCTTCATTATCCTGCTGGGTTTTAGGCAAATGCCTTTTCAAAGGTTTTTTGTTTTTTGAGTCATTTAATAAGTTCACCCTATTAAGCAGTCACTGTAATTATTCTTATTTTACAGTTAGAATTTTGTCACAGATCAAACATACATCCTCCAGAGAGAAAGGCCAGACTGTGTGCAGCGCACTAGCTCTTAGGATGTTCTACCCATGTCTTGGCACTCTCCAGATGTGTTCCTGAGCACACCTCACCACGACCAGAATGTCTGCTAGCATTTTTAAAATAAAAAGCTTTAAGACAGTTATATAGCTCAATGATGTGAATCCAAGTCGAATCCCAGTAATAGGAAAACCTACATGTGAACTCTTCACTTATGATTAATTAATGAACTCATTCATTCATTTAAGTGTTTATAGAAATCCTGTTTTTGTGC